>NC_056044.1:1251250-2502500 GCF_004379255.2 Salvia splendens | reverse complement strand
CATCTCCTAAATAGTAGTACTCCATATTACAAGGGTGACAGATGGAAAAGCAAGAAAACACACAATATGAAAAAGGTTAAAAATAGAAGACATGTAAATAAAAGAAAAGCTAGCTTATTTGACTTATGTAAAGTAAAATAACATTTTTCACTTTAAAAATTAAAAGTTGAGGCTGATCGAATCAAATATAAAGTCTTTATATGTGTAGTATTGTGTTACACACTAATACAATGTGACACACATGACAAAAATGCCTGTATTGCAATTAATAATTTAAAGGATGTTTTGAAATGGTGGCTAATTGATTTGATCATTTAATTAAAGAGAAGAAAAGACATGGACAGAATCGCTCGATACCATGCACCTTAAGCAATTTTAAAAAATAATACTACTACTAGCCTAATTGCCCAATTAAGTAGTACTTAGTCAACATCGCTTATACATATATATAGATTATATAGATTTATTTATTTTTATAGAAACTCTTAAGAAAATAAATATATTAACTAATACGGATGCAAAAATCTCATTGTTTACTTTATTTTCTGGTGGAATTAAGCTCCAAAAGGCAAAATGTATGCCAATTGCCAACCTAGCTTTGAGTTTAATATGCTTTTATTATTTTATAATGACGCCAAAAATATAAAGTTTTGTGATAGGTGTCACTGACGTGTGGGCACTGTGAACTAAGACAATTAATTATAGGCGTAAAACAAATTAAAATTTCTCAAATTTAATTAACTAAATATATATGTTACTATAGTGTAATATATAAATAAATAAAACTAAATAAACTTATAAAGAATATAATCAATTAAATAAGTTATATAATAGATCATTAATGATGTCAACGACGAAGTTGTAAAACCACATCAACTAACTAGAATATAATTTATTTTTTAATTGTGTCTCAATCATTTTCTAATTTTATGCATGTCCTTACGTATTTGCTCGAGTGAGGATGAAAATAAAATAAATTTGGATCCAGTAAGTTGAATGGTGGATTCGGCTCTCGATAAATGTTAATTTGAAAATCACTAATTCCCTCAACCTTAAGGATTAAGGAAATGAAAAATAAAATACAAAAAATAATTAATCCTGCCGTAACAACGAATGCACTTAAGTAATAATTACATGTTTAACTTAACTAAAGTCCCACTTTGGTCTATTCTTATTAAAGCTTCTGATAATTATCAATTACTATGGCACCCCTCGTGCACTACCATTAGTCACATAATAACTGTCTTACACAAACTTTAATTATCATTATCATATATATCAACTCCAACTGTCCACAACAAATATAAGTAATCATTAATCTTGACTATCATAAAGTTTTGAAGAATTTGGGAATCAATTTGTATCAACTTTTACATATAATTGAGGGAGTATCTTTCTGCTTTTCCCAATATTTCCAGTCGGCTTGTGATCTTTTTTGACCATTTTAATCGATATGTAGTGACAATATATTTGGTTAGTAGTAGTAGTAATTTTAATTTGATTAATGTCACACCTTTTTCCCTTAATGTAGTTCTACTTTTGCCAACGTCCCATCGATGATAGACAAATTTTCCATAATTTTCTTGGTTATCAAGAATTTCTACATTCGTACATTCAAGGGAAAATTTAAAAAATAGGAAAATAGATAAATATTTTTATGATTTGAATTCGATCTTAAAATATTTCTACTTTATGATTTGAATTTCCAACCCACAATGACTCAACGAACCATCGTTAGGTTTAGTCTTGCATTAATTTATTTCCATCGGTAATATATTCGTATTTATTTATATAGGTTTTAAGTTAGATTTTTCCGTTGTTTACTAGTACAACCTCTTATCAACGAACCACCAAAGCAATTAAAAAACACACCAATAAATCGAAAATAATGGAGTAATAGATAAACTTATGTTCAAAGATTATCAAATTTAATTATGTGGCCGTTTTAAAATCTAAAATGAGGAAATACATAAGTAAAACGACCGCTAAAAAATGGAAATGGGGAGACTAACAAGCTTTTTAAATTTGATCGATGAAAAACTTATTATGAAAAAACAAATATTATTACTAATGCATGATATAAATTTTAATAATAATTAATAAATTATTGAGAGAAATAGAAATAAAATGTAGTTAAGGTAATATTATTGGAGCGAAGATGAAATTAATTTTTATGGACGAAGCAAGATGAAAAAACATTTCTATTAATTATAGAAGGAAGAAGTAAGTCCCAAATTACTACTGATATAGATTAACAAAAGAAAGAATCCACAAATGAAAGGTAATTTTAAACAAATTTATTTGAATAATAAAAATAACATTTCAAAACAGAGCACAATTGCCGGAATAGCTAAGTTGGTTAGAGCGTGTGGCTGTTAACCACAAGGTTCCAACTTCCAACCCCTTCTTCTAGCGATTATGATTAAATTAATTTTGGTATGTTATTTTATTTATATAAATCTCAATATTCCAACATTATTACAATTAAATCTAAACATAAAAAATGTCCCAATTCTCAATTAAATTTGTTGCAAATTCATTGGACTTTTAATTTGCACTCAACCATGGATTAAATATACTCATGCCTGTTTTCTAGTATTAAAATATTAGTACTCCTAGTTTTGATTTGAACACTGTAGATTAATGTGCTAAGAGATATTCAATTTTTAGTGAATATGTACTTCACCATTCCACCATTAATAAGATTACAAATTTACAACCAAGCAAGTGTGCATAAACAGTGAAAAAATGTCACAAGTTGAATAAAGAAAAGAGATTTATGTGCATTATCCAGCTAATGAGGTGAGTGATGAGAATAGAAGAATAACATAATGATTATAAGATCAGTAGAATATCAAGAAAAGTTGAGCACTAGTCCAATATTTTTCATGGGTCTATGTCAATTTTGGACTACGTCAATCAACTATTTACCCAAAATTAATGTGATGCATATGAAAATGGGTGTCGCACTTCACTACCAAAATTTGGGTTCTTTCAACTTTTTTGCTGTTAATCGAAGACTTGTGACCAATAATTGCACAATACCTAAACTATATGTGCACAAAATTTGCCTGCTTTTCCGGCATCATTCCCTCCTTGTCCATTCTTTTTTTCATGCATTGCAAAACTAACAAGATAAAATAATGGTGAGAGATAGAGTAATAGTAAAAAGGTAATTCAAAACGAAAATAACAATAAAAAATCGATGTATAGATAAAAGCCCACTACATAACCAAAGTATTGACGAACAGAGTAAAACATGAATAAGGAGACATCACACATTTTCGATAAAATAAAGACTCAAATGAAAGACCGGTAAACAATAGTCTACTGAAAAGAGCAGTCTCAAAGTGGCTCGAATTGGATGAAAAGTTCCAAACAGTAGGAATATCGACTTACCCTAGTAAAATACTCTTATATTTGTACCAAGTACTAGCCAATTCTTGGAAACAAGTATTATAACTCTTACAATTATCCAAGATCACCTCATGCAATAATTGGAGGCTTGGAGCCAATCTTGAATAACCCCAAACCTCATCAAAAGATTCAAAACTAGCACATTCAAGAAAATATGAAACTCACACACACACGTGTAAGTGTGTGTGCAAATGCATTACATATGGATGTAAGAAGAATGATTGCCTTGTTCAAAATGCCCATATCAGGACACAAATGTGCTTTTCAAGTCCAACATAGAAGCAAGTGGAGGGGGTGGTGGAAAAGCTTAATTACAAATATTTAGTGCATCTTAAATAAGATAAGAGACAAAGCCTTCCTAATGATGCCCCATAAATCCAAAAGCATGCAACTCACAAACACTTCTTAAAAAAGAATCTCCTTTTTCTTGAATTATGGGAGGGAATGTCTGTTAACTTTGGGGAAAGCTCAGAGAAGGAAAAGTTGCATGCTTATGATTATGTAATGCATTTTAAGTGGGAGAAAATAAAACCATTGATAGCTTTGGTCAAAGTGAAAAACACCCCTTTTACATTATTGGCCTCATTTCCTCTCTTTTCTTGTACTTGAAAGGGAATTAATGTGACAGATGTTATCATATATATATAACTAAAGCAGATTCAATAATACAAAGGCTAATTCAATCATGAGAGCCCTAACAAGATTCCCTCCATTTTGCAAAATCTTGATCCCAATATGAAGAAAAAGCAAATTTTGAGTTTGGAAAAAGTTCCAAACACTTTGTTACAAATAGATAACTGGATCCCACCCTTGTCCCCTCCATGATTTCCAATGTCTTCCACCATTACACAAAAAAAAGCTTAATCCATTTTTTTCTTCATTTTCTTTTGAATCTGCCTTCTTCCCTTCCCCCCTTTTTCTTAGGGGGTCTTGTTTTTTTTCTTTTTTCTCACTTCATGCAAGGCATGAAGCCCTACCGCGGCGACGACGCCTAAAGGAGCTGCCTTCCGGCGTCGTTCCATGCCGCAAAGACCGGCATGTGAGCTGTGGTGAGCTGCATCGGCCTGATCTGAGTAGTTGGGATCCAAGCGCCCACGTTGGCTGGGGGGGTCACTAACTTATTAGGCCCCCCGTACCTTTCGGGGCTAGCCTCCCTCGAGCTGCTCAGGCTCGTGACCAAGGACGACGCATTCGAGAAGTGGGGCGCCATCGTGGCGTTCGACACCCCCCTCTGGCTCGAGTTGAGACCGCCCATCATTTCGTGCAGGCCCACGGAAAACGTAGGGCTCTGATAGCTCCCGAGATTCAACGTCTTCACATCGAGCGAGCCAACGCCAACGCTCCCCTGATGCCCCGATGGTGCCTGCACCACCGGGGCATCACTATGCAGCACCATCTTCCAATCACATCCATTGGACACGTGCTCAACTTGAGCACTACTGCCACACAACTCGACCCTCTGGGTCGAGGCGTGGCACTCCTCGACGGACGCCACCTCAGCGGCGGGCCTCCCCTCCTTCGTCCTACGTGCCACCTCCCCTGTCGGCAGAGTGTTGCTGGCCATGATCTTCTCCACGTCGTATCGGGAAATATCGAAGTTGGTGACCGCGTTCACCCCCCGGAACTTGATCGCCGCGATGTCGTAGGCCTCAGCGGCCTCCTCTTGCGTGCCTGAAAACAGAGAATCAATAACAAAAATTCAAATTATTTTACTGCAAAACTACTAATCAAGAATAGTATGTCACATTACAAAAGAACTTTCCATTTCCCCTCTTCATCATTTTGTCTATCAAAACCAAAAACAGCCTTAACAAAAGTGGAGTCCCACCAAAAAACCAGTACAGTCAAAGTTGCTGTGTGAAATCAGCCTTACTAAAAGCAATCACAACTCACTGCTCAAAAAGAAAAGAGTGCCAAACAAAGACATTTTACTACAAGCCAACATAAATCAAGATGACATTTCAACACAAACACTAAAATTCTCATTATTTCAAGAATGATTGATGATGTATCACAAATTCTTACTGAATGTTCCAAGGTAGAGATCCTTGTTTCCGGCCACCCGACCGATCCTCGCCTGCCATCTCCCATGCTGGTGATGCCTAAACACACCACAAACAAACCAAAGATTAAGCATTTATGCAACTCAGAGATGTAAAACAAGCTCAAGAATCAAGATCACTCAAATCAACCTTGTTACTCCTCTGTATATCGAAGCTCCTCTAGAAAATCCACTGCTTTTCCTAAAAACATAAATACAGACAGTAAGATTTCAGACAAGCAAGAATGTCAATTTCCAAGATTATGGCAAGAAACAAACATTCACCTTCTCAAGTGGGCTACATATTCTTGTCGGCTCATGTTCTTCATATCCTCAAGTTCTTGATGGTAGTTCTCCAGCTGCAGATTATGTAAAGATCACAACTTTAGTTCTTGAAACAGATAAAAATGTGGTATTACAATGGGAAAATGTGATTTACCCCAAAATTGATGTGGGTGGAAGGCCCCCAGTATTTTAGAGCAGCAAGATCATAAGCTCTTGCAGCCTTGTCTTCCATATCATAACCACCTGTAACTAAATCTTTGAGCATATGTTTCTACTTCTTAAACTTATGCAGTGAGATAATAATCTAAATTCTTACCAAGATAGACTGAACAGCAACAGCAACAGCAACAGCAAAATCCCACCAAGTGGAAAATGAAGAAGAAAATTAACTCCATGGTAAAAATAAAATAAATAAATAATTTGAAGCATATAAAATGGTGTTTATATTTGGACTAACCTTGTCTTCCTTTTCTGGTCTGCCCTTCCTTCTTGCAACTGTTATCCCACAAGTGAGCTTCATACCTACCAGTCCAACGATGTCTGTGGGGAACACAAATAATTCACAAATTATTCAAAACCCAACAAAAAAGATCACTGTTTTAACATGAATTTGAAAAAAAAAAAAATGGCACTGACAAAGCAAGCAAATCATGACTCGCTGACAAAATTCATCCCAAATCTTGAAAAATAGAAGCAATGATGACGATGTTTGAAGAAGAAAAAAATCAGACCTTGTGACGCCGCGATACTGAGAAGTTCTCTGGCCAAATGTGTCGATGGATTTGCGGTGAACAGTCTGCTTCTGCTGCCCGAGCTTCTGAGCTCCTCTCTTCTTCGTTTCCATGGCGGCGGATTCCGTGGTTTCGGAGAGATGGAGCGAGGCGGTGATGCAGCTCGACTGCGAGCCCGGGCTCATCGACAAGCTCAGAGATTGCGGCGGCGCCGCCGCCTCAGTTAGGCTGTGGCTGTGATCCATCCATGTTTTGAGGCATGGGGCGATTTCCTCTTCTGGGATTTGAGGGATTTGGTGCTGGTAGAAGCTGTAGTTGGAAAAGTAGTGATTTTGGTGGGTGTAAAAGTCCATTTCTTGGTTGGTTGCGGCGGCGATGGTGGCGGCGCCGAGGAAGTCTTCGAGCTTGGGGGGAGGCGGGTGGGATTGGGAGAGGGCTTCCATGAGGCAGAGGGAGCCGTCGGATTTGAGGGGCATCACGGAGAGGGGGGCGTGGAAGTCGGCGCCGGCGAAGATGGCGCCGGAATTGGAGAGGTAGAAGTTGTTGCTGTTGTTTTGTGTGGCGGCGGAGGAGGGTGTTGCGGCGGCGGCGGCGGCCTCCATTTTCATGTGGGGTGAGAGGGAAAAGCCCAGCCAGCTGCTGATATCCGCGGCAGCGGCGGCGGTGGTGGTGTCGTTGATGTCTTTCATTTTGTTTGAATTGGATGTTTACACACACTACACGCAGTGGTTTGGCTGTTTTTTTTTTGTTTATTGGGCGCAAACTCAATCAATCATTGGGTGGGAAATGGAGTAATCATTTCATGTTTCTCTCTCACTAGAAAAAGCTTCTCTTCATGTTTATCACAAAACTAGAGGGATATAAACAAGAAAACCAGTCGAAGAAATTAGTCTTTTTCTTTCTTTCCTTACTCTCACATACTTATATATAGAGATAGATAGATCGATATGTAGAGAGGGAGAGAGAAGATAAATGTGTATAGTTTGTTTGAATCGAAACAAAAGGAATGAATTTCAGCAAAGCAAAGTATGCTGGGAAATCGGTGGCATTCCTCTCTGAATTTCCATGGGGATCTGTGTATGTATATATGCATAGATATGAATATGATTTATCTATCAAAGGAAGAAATAATGTGACTTTTGCTTTAATTTTGTTTCTATTTCTTGTGATTAAACCCTAACTTAAACCCTGCAGAAGCTGATAATTACAAATGAGAGAGAAAATCGCAATAAATTTATCTAATTAACCATATATACTATTAAATATGTTCGAAACATATAATGATATAATATATACAACCTGCCATTTATTAACAAATTTTGACACACGTCTTTATTTAATTATTTTAGTGTGGTTGATAATTAAGTGTGTTTTTCTGCTTACGTGGATAGTAATGGAACGATAAAAAAGATTTGAAAATCAACATTTTTTTATTAAAATACAAAGCTGCTTTTTATAAGGAGTATGTCGGTATTAATATATTACGGGTAGTATATAAATATAATTATATACTTAAGGGGGAAACTAGGAGTAGTACGTAGTAGAAAAAAATTGTTTTGTTAATTGGAAATTCTATTTAAATTTATATAATTTTTTATCAGATAATTCAAATGAATCTTTTCAAGAATAAATGCAGACTATTGGAATTAGCTAGATCTGAAAACTAGGGGTAAGGTGTGAAAATGGAATAGCTAGGGTCTGAATATAGAATTATACAGAAAAAGCTGTTCTCAAAATTCTTTCAATGCAGCCATATATTTAAAGTAAATAGTCAGAGAAAATAAACTTTGGGTTAAAATTGATTTTAATATCTCGGCATTTGCTAGCTGTAAAATAATCTAAACAACCTATATTAAAAGTTAAAGAGGAATCAGTAAATATTTTTTCAGTTTTAGTTTAATACTATAGAAAAGGATGTTTTATTTGAGAGGGAGAGAGTGTGTGTATTTATTAGATAGATTTGATGGGTATGGGGCTGTAGATGTGGGCATCATGTCATTTCATGCAGACAGCTTTTAATGTACCATTTTGAACAATGGTGGTAAGATCGGATGTTACTCTTTTCCTCCATTGAATGTCTGTTGTTTAAATTTGGATAAATTTCAGACCTTTAACTAGATTTCTCAAACACTGTAATTTCATTTTTAAAATATGATTTACCTTAGTAAATCTAGTGCAATATTGCTTTTACATTGTCAGAATTTCAAATCTAGCAGCTGTTTGCAATATAAAATACGTACACAAATTCCATTTGTTTTTTTAGTAACAAATGTTGTAGTGTATTTTGGTGGAACAGCGTTTGGAGGTTTACAATTTTGGCTTTTGGGTAAATGCAAACATGAGTTTAACGATCATGATACCAAATCTAGCTACTTGCCAAAGAAATCTTCTCTTTGAAACCCTAATTAACTTAAATTTAATTTTTTAATAGATAAAGTTTTGGAGAATGTGTACAACAAGAAATTATAAATCTATTTTAGAAAATACATCATTCGGCCACAATTATCTCATTTAAGATTGACCGAAGGTTTTAAGAAATGTGAGCGTATGTAAATGATACAGTAAAAATTAACGAAATATGAATCTTATTTGTATATTTTACAGCAACCATTATCGGGGCCACAAAGGGGTGTCGAAACGCTTGGATGGAGCAGTCCAATGCACCTCACGTTGCAAGGGGGGAGTCCTGGATGGGGGACCCGTTCAGCAACTATCGGGGTCTGCATTGCGGACATTTGGATCCGACTATTGCAGAGTGAGAGTGGTTTTTGGGAGAGGGTATGGTTGTGTGCGGTAGAAGTTGTGGTTTGTCATAGAAAATTAGGGGAGTGATGATTTGGCAAGACTTACAATTATTTAAAGAGATATTGATTCCCAAAACTACGAACTTTGGCATAATTCCGGTATACCCACGAACTTTAAAATTTCACAAACTTTACATTCCATGTGTTATTTCCCAACCCTCCCCCCCGCAATTAAGATATTTTAAGCGAAAACTTATTCTACGAGGTAAACCGTACACGTTTATGATATTTAAGACCACATTATAAGTTTATGACAATTAAAATAAAAGGCCACGTAGAAATCACGTTGATTTAGTTGTGCCAATTAAGATTTAAAAAATCATTTATATTAGTCAGATATGGCCGCAGTAGGAAATAATACACTGAATGTAAAGTTTGTGATATTTTAGACCGATTCTAAAGTTCATGGAAATTACTAGAATTATATAAATATTCATAATTTTAAGGACCAATATGTATCCCTTATATAAATAAGTTACAATTAAGCTGTAGTTTACAAGTTTACCAAAATATAGGTTCTTCTACTTCTTTATTAAGGGACTTCTAATTCAATTTAATTTTTCATAATCTTATAAGCAACAATGTTAATTTTTTTACGAAAAGAATAACTCTATTATGACTTGTTTCATCTACCTTCCGTTTCTCATTAACTATGATTCTCTCTATAGTTTATTAGCTTAATTATCTAAACAATACCACAACTTAAGTAGTATACGCTTTTAAGACGTCACATTTACAAGCTCTTGTAACATCTTATGACCTCCATGATTAGATAAACTCACCAAAATAATTGTAGCCAAACCCAATTAATTTAGATTCATAATAATTCTATATGAGTTTATTTATGTCACGTCGTTGTAATATATGAGTATGGCCATATATAATGAATTTTCCTTTTTTGTCTTTCTTAATAAGCACTCGACGAATTCTTAAACTTAACTAGACAATGAAATGTTATCACCTGCCTCATAGTATTATTTAAAATCGACTAACCATACATCAAAAAAAACTTTTAGAATCACAATCGTTTTCTTCCCAACTAGCTAGTCATTGTTACTCAAATATATAAATTAATTTTAAAAAATCAAGAAGTAACTTTTTTACGTTGATTTATGAGGAAAAGTTGGATTGGTTTGAATACATTAGTCAATAGTTTATTAATTTGGACAAAAAGATAAAGTGTGTCTTTTTGCTCCAAATATTCCCGGAATGATGATCAAAGGGCCCTCTAAAATCACAATGCTTTTCTTCATAATTCTTTTACTTATTTTTATGTAGTTTCTAAACTTATGGATGTGGTGTTAACAAATTAAATACGTAATTATTTTATTAAATTAGATTAAAAGGTTCCATTGGAGTAATACTTATCTGCTTTATACAATAATGCAACACTAATAACTAACAACTAATAACCTTTTAATTACTTGGTTTTACTCTTAGAAAATTAATATCTTAAAATTAGTTATGATGGGATTCGTGGGAAGGATTTTTTGCATGGACAAGTACATGAAAAAGAGTTTTAAGGAGACATATTTTCAAATGTAAATGATTTGGTTTGGATGTTGAATGAAAAATAAATACCCCATATAATTTTTTTTGGAGGGAGAAAAGCAAAATAAAAACAGTTGTAATACTAAGGAAAACGGGACTCTTTTTTATTATATGGCAATAATGAGTGAATCCACTTATATACAAACACCCAAAAAGGAAAAAAAAAAAGAAAAAAATATTCTCTTATCTGCAAAACCAAATTATGAGAGTGTGCCCCAGGCCAAAAGCAGCTGATCAAAATACCTTTGTCCATCTCACTTTCACTATAATTTTCCACAATGATATTAGTGGTTTCATTTCAAAGAATTTTGGTAGAGTTAGATTGCTTGAAGAATAAATGTGTGTTTGGATATTTTGTTCATATGATGCAAATCATGAGAAAATGACTATTGTTTTGTTAAAAGTCATTGTTCTTGTAACACCCCTTACTCGGTTAGTTTTAACCGAATAGGTGACGATACCTTTCGGTACGATCGATAAACAAAACCTGCCTTTTTTTTCCACTTTGCAAACACTCAGCATACAACACTATCATAAAATAAACCTGATAAAATAACTATTTACTATTATACATAACAGAAAAATTTGATAACTTGCTTCGATAATTATTTACATCCCCATTAGCAAAAGAAGGTTATAACCTTACATTTGTAACCCAACTATTTACAAACAAAAGATAACCTAAGCATGCCACGTGTAAACTCCAACTTTACCAGCAAAAATGGGGGTAGTGACTTGACATGTGCTGCTGCCAACTAGCGAGTTCACTCGCTTCTATACTCTGCAAGAGGGAGAAGAAAGGGGGGTGAGCTTCGAAAAGCTCGTAGTGTAATCGCATTCCAGAATAAAATCTCTAAAACTTCAATCTATATCACTATCACAAGTAAACACTTTATTACCTGGAATGTCGTATAACACATATTGAATTTATATCGGCATCAATATACCAGTTCAAAATAATATCATCAAATGTTAGCATTCATAGAAGTTTGAATCATTTAAGATCACATATATCGCTTACAAATAATCAACACCTTCATCATGTACAACATCACTATCATATTTATCACGTAGTACTTTCAATAATAACTATCTACCATCTATCAATCAAACCAATAACATGATATAAATAAATAATCCTGTCAGTGGTCACTTTCTTTCATCAACATAATTATACTATAAGCAACATAACTATTTAAAGATTTCAAAGCACCAAAAGTATTATTTCTAAATCAAAAATCACATTCAGCCCCCAAGTTATGCTTAGTGATGGGCACGGGTACACGGACACTATAAGTAGCCCGATGAGGGCGTTTATCATGTACGTCCGTATCGGACACTGTAATCTCTCATATGGCCTATCGCAAGGCAACTGTCATATATTGCCCATATAGGGTACATGTCAACTATCAACATATCATATAGACCATCGCTTCGTTTATCCAGAAGACGAATGATCAAACATGTGTGCAGTACTGATGTCCTATGCCATGCCAACTATACCATGTGATTCAACTATACCATGTGATACACTCAAGCAATGGGGCATAACACAACTATTTCATATCAATTTTTACATTATTCAACACATATGACTATTTAAATCACTTTGCATCTCATAAGAAATACCAAACAACAATTTCAATATCACCCTTTTCTATCACTTTACTTTGAAGTATACAGTCCACGCAATTATTTTTAAGTTCTAGGGCATAAGCATACGAATCACACAAACAAGTAGTAATATTTATCAAAGTTAAAGGAATTAAATTCTAGAATACGCGTACACTACCTGTACACGTAAAAAACGCTATTACTTGCTTAGTCAACCATGGAGGTGCCATTTTCCCTTATCGCTTGTGCTTGAACTCGATTCACCTAATTTTTCAAACAATCACATATACAATTTATAAATAAATACTTAAAGCACAAATATGGAAGCCAAAATATCATATCTATCTATCTCCCTTTTAGCATAAAAACCTCTATTCTCAACTTTTAAAGCTTTAAAAAAAAGGCAGGTTTTATTTATCGATCGTACCGAAAGGTAACGTCACCTATTCGGTTAAAACTAACCGAGAAAGGGGTGTTACAGTTCTTATGAATAAAAGTTATTATTAGTGTGTTAAAAGTTATTGTTTTACGTATAAAAATAATTATTCACGACATGAAGAATTAACGGATCAGATCCAAACCGATCTGATCACGTGGACTATAAGCGAGCATGTACGGAATATTTAAGGTAGCGTGTTTAGTATTTGTATGATCATGTACTCACTCCATATTCAAAAAATAGAAACATTTGAAACGATACGAGTTTTAATGAACAATTAGTAAATTAAGTGAGAAAAATTGGTAAAGTAAGAGAGAGAAAAAGAAAATTGAGTAAAGTAAGAGAGATGAAGAGAAAAAGTAGTGAAAGTAGAGTTAGTGGATTGTGGAGTCCATGTTCTAAAATAGAAAGATTCTAAAGTTTCTATTTTTAAGGAACAATCCAAAATGAAAATAGTTGCTATTTTTAAAAAAACGGGAGTAGTATTTCTTTGCATGCAAATGCATGTAGTGACTAAACTAAGTATATGAAAAATTACCCTTGCTTGTCTATACTACACTTTTAGCACACACATAATACTCCTATTAACAAATACTTAAATCCTATATATAGAATTGATAAAAATAATAAATATAGAAATTAATTTATAATAAAATCTTTTTAGCAAGAAAAATTAGTGCATGAAATCAAATTCTAAATTTTGAATATATTGAATTATATCAAATATATATAGTTATTTTTTACATTATGATCATAGGTACCTATAAATTTAATTAATAATTACTTTGATACGCTTCCATTTTCTCTTAAACACAACTAAATTATATATTTACATACTACTCCTATGAATTAATTGTCGACACATTACACCATTTTGGAAGTCAAAACTAGACTAAATATGTGGAAACAATAGGATAGAAGAAGAAGATAGGTAGGAATATAGAAAGAGGTAAAATAAAAAAAAAGAGGTGCAGCAGAGATCAGACTGCAAATTTTGGAGGTAGCTGTAACCCATTTAGGATATCAAAATATAATTAATTTAGATTGAATTATTATTTTAAAAAAAATACTACTAGTATTATGGCCAATGGTCAATGAGGCAACTGATATATAATCCTCTATATTAGAAAAATATTTCAGAAACTGAAATATTTTTCGTTTTAATAGCGATTATTAGGTTTTTTAAGTGAGAAGTTATGCCAATAAATATTCCTGCATCGGATTGGTATATTTATATTGTTATTAGTGTTGGATTTGTATGTAGAGTTTTTGACCAACGAATACATTTTCCAATTATAAATCCATTATCCACCACTATTAATATTAGTATAATATTATAATCCATTAATTGTTCTTGTTCAGAGTATATTTTTCGCAATCTACTATAAATAATATACTCCCTCCGTCCCCAGTTAATTGTCACTATTTGACTGGACACAAGTTTTAAGAAATGTAAAGAAAAATTAGTTGAAAAAGTTAGTGGAATGTAGACTCATTTTTTTATATTGGTTTTATAATAAAATGTGAGTGAAATGAGTTAGTGGAATGTGAGACTTATTTACCATTTATGGTAAAAATGAAGTGTGATAATTATTGAGTGACGGACCGAAATGAAAAAGATTGACAATTAATCAGGCAGGACGGAGAGAGTAATAAATAATAAAAATAAAAATAAATATCCACACACAAGTGAGAGAGGGTATCATCTATCACATGACAGGTAGGAGAGAGAATAGAAACACACAAAATCCAAAATAAAATCTAAGGAGATCAAAACAAGTTAGAAACTAGCTCAGTGACAGTCTAGTACATTTCGCCATATCACTTCGCACCCTCAACTATAAACTTGTTACATTTTCTCTCCAACAAATATTATTGTATAGTTGCAAAAAACATCAACACAATGTATTTATATCATCAACACAAATTTATGTCAATATTTTAATATACTGTGTTGACATTTTAAATATCAATGTTAACATAATGTATTAAAATATGAACTAAAATTATATTGACATTTCAACGTCATCATATTGATATTTTTACTACACTGCATTGAAGAGTTACCAACTTAAAAAAGTTAGCAACAGATCCAAGAAATGACGAGTAACTGCATGGTAACACCTTTTTCCATACAATTTTTTGTGCAACAAAAGCTTCAATCAAAAAGAAGACGATGAACTGCCAGGTAAACAAACTAAATATAAACATGTAGGAGTACAATAAAATAGTAAAATGAAGATAACAACAAAGTAAATAATCTGTCTCAAATTTGGCAAGCTTTGTTCAAATTGTATTTGAGGTACTCTAATTAATTTTGTATCGGATGTAACTCACACCATATTTACTACTAACAACTTAATTATTGTCTGTGAGAGAGGTTTTGCTTTTGCATATTGCAAATATGTAATTTCTCTAACTGTATTCATTTATAGAGGAGAAATTATACATTTAGTAAAGTTAAAGGAGCAAAATGGAATTGTACAAAAATACATATATGTGCGTATTTATATACCTTAACATGTGAGAATGACATGAGTCTGCACCCTTTAATTCCAACCCACCCCACACCCAAATAGTACACTGTTGTATGTCTCACTGATCTTACTAGTATTTATTATTTTATCGACATTTTAAATTTGTTTTGTTCCTCAAGAAATTCAAATAACCAGCTCCAAATTCAGAAATATTTTGGATCAAATAATAAAACTTTGTCAGGTATATAATTGTTGGCTGTTGATTGCTACAAGAGAGCATAATATTTTTACAGTATCATGGATTATTAAATAAGGTCGTCCATGCATTTCTCACTAGGAAAATATCAATTGAATGATAGTAGTACTATTAATTATTAAATGGAGTAATATACCACAAAATAAATACATCAATATACTTCATTATTTACATTAGTGTTAGTAGTAGTACATTATTATTAGTAGTAGTATTAAGTAAAAATAAAACGACATAAATTAATTTAGTTAAAGAAAGCAAAATAAATCCATCTCTCTCTACAAAGAATGATGTGTCTCAATCTAAGCCAAATTGTATGGTCACAATCACCATAGATTCCCTCCATTCTTTATATCTGTGAGTAGCTAAATTGACTGCCTCATCTTTAACACAAATAGAGTAACAACCTAAAAGATACTATACCACTAAAACAAATTCAAACTAATATATGCATGGGGGGGGGGGGGGCTGTCTTCCATCAGATATTCATTGTTAAGTCTTTCAGCTTTTTGCTATTCAAAGATTAAATACAATAAACAAAGAGGGTACTTCAGCTGATGCAATAGCCTTAAAAACATGTGTATTAATTGGCTTTACCTCTTTTTTTGTTTTCCTTTGGCTATAAATGGATAGTTTACTATGGGGATTTATTGCCATAATTCTGTGTTTCGAGATTTTGGGAGCAGACATGTCTCCACCTTTGCCACCTAGATTTTAATTACCGCCTCTCCATAAATACCTTTATTGCAAACTAGTCCCCTGCGATTTAATATTTCCTTATAGGATGTTGGAATAACTTGTGATATTCTACTTATTACGATAAATGGAGTATAGTATTTTTAAAAATTTTATTAGTAACAAAAAGTAGATATTGTGTTTTCAAAAAAAAAAGAAAAAAAGAGTGAACTACGTGAAAGTCTATAACTTTTTCGTTTATAACATTGCAGGTCTCTAACAAAAAAAATATCGTCAGACAACCCTAACCTTAAACATAATCACATATCTTGTTTTTGTAGCCAATTTTCGGACCAAAATACCCAAATGGGCATTTTAGTCAAAGTACCCGCAACCTGCAAACCTACTCTGCGCACACCTACACTGATTTGCAGACCTTACCCAAACTTTTGTCAAACCATATTTGATATTTCTCACGCGCTTATATTTCTCTTGCTATATTTCAAAGGTTTTTTTCAATTCATTTCTTTTCTTCTTAAACTGGAATAGTAATAACTAAAAGATATTTAGTCTATTCAACAAAATATGAAAAGGCATAAAGGCGTGCATATATAAATATGATGAATCTCCAAAGCAGTGGGGTACACACAGTAAGAGGTGGGGAAGGGCTTAAGCCCCTCCCAAGAGTTCCATTTTCTTGAATTTTCTACTTTTAAATTTTTTGAAAATTCTGAAAATTATTTTTAGCCCTCACTAAAATATTGTTTTAGACACCTAAATGATCAGATGTTGAAAGGTAAGGAGGGGCTGAACGAAGTAAAGTATAGAAAATTACAGAGTTGAAAAATGTAACAACTAACAACAATGGCTGTCACGTGGTTAATGAAGAAGAAGACATTTTATTAATAATATTATATTACTCCTATTAGTAAATTATCTTGTAAAATGTGTAATGTGTAAAATGTTGACCGTTGTTCACTTATATGCTCTCATAGTATCATTTCAAAACATTTTGTTAAATATAGTGCTGCTTTAGATGTTGTAAACAAAATTTTAAAATGAATATCAATCAATAGAAAATCTAATTATAGGGTTTCACGGCAAAAACCATCATTTACAATATATAATTTTAATTTTCTTTCCATGTAATCTATGTAAATTCAATAATTTAAAAGTATTGGACTAGCTTTATATAAAATGTTTATGTATATTAACGTTGTGTTTTCAATTTTTCATATGACATGATTAATCTAAATTAAAAATTGATAACTTACCAGGCGAGAACAAAAATAATAATTATGCCGCAATTATTCAGGAACATGTGTGAACAGTAGATGTGGTGCAGCATGCAGGCCACCACTGTCAACATTTTTACTGAGATGACCAGAATGCCCTTTTAGGGCTTAAGGACATTTTAATTAGAAAAAAACAAGATATGTGATTATGTTTAAGGTTAGGGTTGTCTGGCAATATTTTTTTTTGTTAGAAACCTGCAGTGTCACAAACTGAAAAGTCAGGAACTTTTGAGATTGTTCACTCTAAAAAAAAATGATCTCGTATTAGGTGTAAAAATGAGTGTCATTTCAAGCACGGTTTGAATTATGATCATTTTTTAAATTTCCCTTTTATTTTAACATCAAGGTGTTCGAGTAACTGGAAAAATAAAATTCAGTCAATTTCGATTCTTGAGTCTTCCTTATGGTTATGGAGCCAAATATTTTTGTAATTGGAAATGTTCACTCCGAAGTCTTTTTATTTAAATTTATTTGGAACAACTTGTCAACTTATTAATAACTTCATACTACTATAAATTATTGGAGAATGATTGCATTAGACACACAGGACCCCAAGGGTAACAGGTAGTAGATAAATTGTTTCAAGAGTCCTTGTCATAAACTAATGAGTATTAATGAAACTAGAAGACTACATTAATTACAAAATGGTTATCAATTTTAATGATTCATCATAGACTCGTCGTTCGAATGCTTTAGGCCAACTTGAAGAGGTTTGGTACATTAATCTAGATATTATGTTGCGATCAAGTTGATTCTTAATGGAGGAACAATTTGAATGAGATATAAATGTACGTGATCAGTTCATAAAAATTGTAAGTAAACTATTTTATACTCATGTTTAAAAACATGTGTGACACAAGTATTACGAGTACTATATGTGAATTGCTCCTTATTGCTGATGTGTTAGCTGATGCATCAAATGATTTTTTATGCAAATTGTAAAAGGGGTGAGATGAATATTTTAAGAACTTGATTGGGGTTGATATAATAATTACGATCTAAACAGGGGCCAAAATGAAACATTGATGACGTGGTAAAGGGAATAGTGAAAAAAATGAAGCGGCAATTTCCTTTGTTAAGAGCATCTTAAGTGGTCGGCGAGCGAGCGGCTCGCCGATTTTTGGCGCTCGCCAAACGGCTCGCCAAGCTATTGCAGCCGGCGAGCGCCAAATCGGCGAGAATTTTGGCGAGGGTACACCGATTCCCGGGCGCTCGCCGATCGGCTCGCCCCTATTGCAGCCTCCCGATCGGCAAGGAACCGGCAAGTGAATTTTTTATTTTTATTTTTTTAAATTTTTAAACACTATATATACGCGATTTGCACGACATTTTCATTCGCACCACTTGTTTTAACGAGTACTCTCTCTATCTTAATTTCTGTACAAGATCAACAACAACGCGAAATGAGTAACGCGAGTGGTAGTAGTAGTGGTAGTGGTGGGGATGCTGAGGAGTACGAACGGCGTTTGAACGAACATTTGGATGCCTATACGTCCCGAGAGATAGACCGGCTGCTACAACGGGCCTCGCAGCCGGCGGTACCTCATCCTCGACCCGTTGTCCTCCGCCGAGCAGTGATTGACCGAGATCACGTAGCTGCACATCAGCGGCTATACGAAGACTACTTCGCACCGGAGCCGCGGTTTAACGCCAACCTTTTCAGGCAGCGTTTTAGGATGAGCAGGGACATGTTTATGCGTATTGTCGACGCTTTGGAGAGTCGATATCTGTGTTTCCGCTTTAGGCACGATGCGGCTGGCAGACCCGGCCACACACCTATTCAAAAGTGCACTGCGGCAATCAGGCAGCTGGCCTACGGAGGCGCGACAGACATGTGGGACGAGTACCTCCACATCGGCGAGACGACTGTCCTTGAATGTATGAAGTATTTTTGTTAGGGCGTGGTTGAAATATTCGGTGAGCAGTACCTTTGAAGCCCAACCCCCGAAGACTGCCAGGAGCTGATGCAGATGCACGGGGAGAAGCATGGGTTCCCGGGTATGTTAGGCAGCATAGATTGTATGCATTGGGAGTGGAAGAACTGCCCTGCTGCCTGGAAAGGGTTCTACACGACCGACTACAAGGGAAAGAATCCCACGATGATCCTCGAGGCCGAAGATGATTACCAACTGTGGATTTGGCATGCGTATTTTGGGGTAGCCGGTTCGAACAACGACCTCAACGTCCTCAACTCGTCGCCCCTTTTCAACGAGCAGTGCCAGGGCATCGGTCCGGCCATCAGTTTTGTCGCCAACGGCAACCAACATGATATGGGCTACTACTTGGCGGATGGATATACCCTAGGTGGCCCGTCTTTGTGAAGACGGTCCGATGCGCATCAGATGAGAGGAAGGCCTACTTTGCGGCACGATAGGAGTCGGCGCGCAAGGACATGGAGCGCGCATTTGGTGTGCTCCAGTCTCGATGGGCGGCAGTTAGGGGTCCAACGCTTTTGTGGCATGTCGACTGCATTGCTGATATAATGTACGTCTGTATTATCATGCACAACATGATTGTCGAAGATGAAGGTGTACAACTGACTAGTTGGGCCAACGACGATAATGAAGCCGGTCCAAGCCACGGCGTGGCCGCCCCCAACGTACGAAGCGGGGTACCTCACTATGAAGTCGGCCGCCTCCATGCATATGCCGACATGCGCCAAGTGGATGTTCATATTTGACTCCAAAAGGATTTAATTGAAGAGTTGTGGGCGTGGAGGACTGCACGACGATAGGTTTTTTTTATTATGTAATTTTGTTAAATTATGTAATTTTGTTAAATTATGTATTTTTTTAATTTAAATGAAATTATCGAATTTTCCCGTATATGTGGCGTGAATTTAATTACGTATTTTGTGTGATTATTAATTATATATTTTTAGTGCTGATGATGTGGCAAGGCTGTGGCTATGTCCAGTTGCTTGTCCAGCTGATGTGGCAGGATGAATTTAGTATTGCTGATGTGGCATAGCTGGACTATGGCTGCGCTATTACTTGTCCGCTGACCACGGTGGATGCTCTAACAGCTTCCTTATGTTATCATTCTTTTGTTTTTGACAAAATTTGAATTTATGGATACTTTACATGCAATTTACATCACTTCAAGGTCCATCAATATTTGGCCGCAACAAAATTTAAAAAGTGGAGTACAAATTTATTTTCTAGTAATTCCTAATAGTAAAAGATTCCAAACTGGATTTGTTATTTGCATTACATAAAGTCTCCATTTAAACATAAATACTCCCTCTATCCCATAAAGATGTCTCACTTTCCGTTTTAGAGCACCTGCAATAGCGTTCGTCCCGGCGGACGTCCGACCGGCATGCCGGACGTCCGCCATTGTGCAAAGGTGACGCGGATACGTACGTCCGCTGTGGACACCGGAGTTCCGCGGCGTTTCCGGTTCGTCCATGGCGACGTCCTTGCGGAAGTCCGCCATTGCGTTGACCCCACGGACGTCCACGCGGACGTCCCGATTATTTTATTAATTTTTTTTCAAAAATTCTATAAATACGGCTCGTTGAATTTCATTTCATTCGCCCCACTTGTGTTAACGAGTATCTCCCTCTCTCTCTAAATACTTTTCTTTCAAAGATGAATGGAGCACCACGATAATGATTCCCCCGCCACGAGCGAGTCACAGGAGCCGATCTTTCCCGTTGGCAGAAGTACCCCAATGTCCGCCACGATGTCCGGAATGGCGGGGATGATGCCCCAACCCCAAATGACGGCGGGGATGATGCCCGGGTACTACAACATGTACCAGCCTTGGTATGGGATAATGCCCCAAATGCCCGGGGTGAGTGCCGGAATGACCCCAATGTCGGAGATGATGCACGAAATGCCGGGGATGATGCCGCCCCAGATGCCCTGGATGATGATGTCGGGGAAGATGCAGGGCTCGCCCGTCGCTGCAGTTGGGAGTATGCAGGGGGTCCCCCAATCACCGGTGGACAATGTCTATCGCCCCTATATGGATTTACTGTCGACGGATAACCCCCCGAGTACTCCTCTCGAGACTCATTTCACTAGCATCGAGACGTTCTCGATGGAGGAGTTTGGGCTATCTCCGATCCGGGATTCTCCCACAGACGCACCAACGACGACGGGGAGGACAAGGAGGGGCATGGGACGGGGCACTACCTCGCCTGCGACGGGGTACGATGGTGAGGTGGGGGCCGCTGAGGGGGTGGGGAGGGATCCAGCGGGAAAAAGAGGACCGTCTGGAGCACAGAGGAGTGCATCGCGCTTGCGAAGGCGTGGGTCAGTATAGTGGAGGATCCATATATCGGGGCTAACCAGCATATCGACAGGATGTGGTGGCACATTAGCCAAAGCTACCTCCAATTCAAACCGCTAGGGGGGAAGCCTCACAACGGAGAGCAATGCCGGAAATAGTGGGAGCGGCTAAAGATGCAGCTCAGCTGATTCGCCGGCATTTACACTAACAACCTCCGCTCGGCAACGAGCGGCATGTCTGCCGAGGATGTGAAGCTTCTGTCTCACCATCAGTTCAAAGACGCTGCGGCGGGCTTCGGGGAATTCAAATGTTGGGATGTGTATCTTGTGGTGCAGACTTCGGCCAAGTTTACTGGCTGGCCGAAGCGGACGAAGATCAGCGCCTCCGGGGAGTGCAGTAGCAGTGCTGGCTCCCACGAACTTCCCCCCGCCGAGGCAGAGTTCCCGACACCTTCATCGTCGGCCATCCGCCGTCGCCCGGTGGGGCAAAAATCTGTGGCGAGGATGGCGAGTGGAAGCGCCAGCGGGTCCGCCGAGGCCCAATCGGCAGCTCCTACCCAAAACGATCCCGAGCTCCCCTCACTAGCCCGCGTCGCGCTACATGAAACCCTATTACGAGCAATGGTTGAATGGCGGACATCGACCGATCGCCACTACTGGTCGTCGCGGAAGGATATCATCAACTGTATACAATGCGATTTGGGGTTGGGAGACATGGCGGAGAGTGGCGACGAGGGGACTACCGGCGGGGACGACGAGGGTACTGGCGGCGTGGAATCCGAGGAGTGAGACGGCTGTTTTTTTTAACTATGTAATTTTTTTTAATAATTATGTATGTTTTTGTTGTACTATGTATGTTTTTTAAAATAAAGTGGTTGCAATTTCTCCGTATTTGTGTCGAAATTTTAATTCCGTAAATTATTTAATTTGGTGAATTTGTGAATTTTTATTATTGTGGGAAGTCCGTCGGGATGTCCTTGGGGATGTCCGCCACTGTGCAGTGGGATGTCCTTATGACGCGGCAGTGCAGTGAGAAGTCCTTATGAAGTGGCATGAGGTGTTTTTGGAATGTCCACCGGGACATCCGCACCACTGTGGATACCCTTAGTTTGTCCCATTAAAGATGTCACGTTTCTATTTTTAGAAAAAGTTATATCTCACAATAATATAAATATTTTATTTTCTCTTTTCACCTAACATACATAACAAATTAAAACCTCATAAAATCTCGTGTCCTCCACAACTGTGACATCTTTTGTGGACTGGAGGGAGTAACACTGTATTTCAATTATACAAAATTGAAGATAGATGATTTGTACACTTAAAGGATAAGAGCATCTACAACGGCGACCGTCCCGGCGGACGTCTGATGGGCGTGGCGGACATCCATGCGGGACGTCCGCCATTAAGCGCAGGAGGGACGGATACGAACGTCCGTTGCGGACATCGGAGTTTCGCGGCATTCCGACGACGTTCGTCGTGACGTCTGCCATTGCGGGTTCCCGACGGACGTTCCGATTTTTCATTTAAAAAAAACTCTATATATAAGGCTCGTTGAACTTCATTTCATTCGCACCACTTGTTTTAACGAGTTTCTCTCTCTCTCTACGTTTCTTTTATATATCCAGAATGGTTAGTGGTAGTGGTAGTGGTAGTGGTAGTTGTAGTTGTGGAATTTTTGATGACGTACGTCGGCGAATTAGAGAACAGTTGCTGGTCGTTACGTACAAGGAGATAAATCGCGCGATACAAGCGTCCTTGCAGCAGCAGCCGGCGGTACCTCCACCCATCCATCGTCGAACTATAGTACCCCGGGATCACATCGCTGCACACAGTCGGTTGTATGAGGACTACTTCGCTCCGGAGCCGCGGTTTGGGGAGAACATGTTCCGGCGACGTTTTAGGATGCATTGTCCGCTATTTCTGCATATCGTGGGCGCTTTAGAGCGTCGATACGAGTATTTCAGGATGAGGGAGGATGCGGTTGGTAAACCCGACCACACGCCCATACAGAAGTGCACTGCCGCAATCAGGCACCTGGCATACGGAGGTGCGGCCGACATGTTCGATGAGTACTTCCACATCAGCTAGACGATTGCCCGCGATTGTCTGAAGTATTTTTGTGAGGGCGTTAGGGAGATATTCAGGGATAGGTATCTTCGGAACCCTATCCCCGAAGATTGCTAGGCTCTGATGGATATGCACGGGAGTCAGTACGGGTTTCCGGGAATGTTGGGCAGTATAGATTGTATTCATTGGGAGTGGAAGAAATGCCCCTTCGCCTAGAAAGGAGTGTACACTACCGGTTTCAAGGGCAAGAATCCCACGATGATCCTTGAAGCGGTAGCTGACTACCGGCTGTGGATTTGGCATGCGTATTTTGGAGTAACCGGGTCGAACATCGACATCAATGTCCTCCAGTCATCACCCCTTTTCAACGGCCAGTGTATGGGTGTTGGTCCAGCCGTCAGTTTTGTCGCCAACGCCAACCATCACAACATGGGCTATTATTTTGCGGATGGGATATACCCTATGTGGCCCGTCTTTGTGAAGACGATCAGATTCCCCACAGAAGAAAAGAAGGTCTATTTTGCGGGTCGTCAGGAGGCAGCGAGCAAGGATGTGGAGCGGGCGTTTGGTGTGCTCTAGGCTCGATGGGCGGCAGTTAAGGGTCCATCATGGTTGTGGTATATTGACAGCATCGCTGATATCATGTACGCATGTATTATCATGCACAATCATAAACATGATTGTCGAAGATGGAGGTCCTGCACTGACTGATTGGGCCAATGATGATGTTGATGTTGCCGATCCAAGCCACGGCGTGGCCACCGCCAATGTAAGTATGGGGATACCCCATGAAGAGGCCGATCGAGTCCGTGCATTTGCCGACATGCGCCAACGACAAGCCAATATTCGATTCAAGAACGATATTATTGAAGAGATATGGACGCGAAGGGATAGTCGTTGATATTTAGAATGTAATTTGTTTAGATTTTTTTTTGTTGAAATGTACTTTTTTTAATATTTTTTTTACTTAATGAAATGTACTCTTTTTTTTATTATTTAATTTCGTAAACTGTTTAATTGCGTAAATTGTTTAATTTGGTGAATTTGTGAATTTTTATTATTGTGGGATGTCCTTGGGATGTTCGTCATTGTACAATGGGATGTCCTTATGACGTGGCAGTGCAATGGGATGTACTTATGACGTGACAGGAGGTGTTTTTGAAAAGTTCGTCGGGATGTCCGCCGGTACATCTGTCCCCATTGTGGATGCACTAAAAATGTTTGACTTGGTGTGGGTATAGGGATGTAGCTAGAGTAAGATAGTTGGAAGATGATGTGATTAAACAATGGGAATAGAAAGGGGTATAGTCAACACTATGAATATTGGATAAGGTTATAATAAAAGATTATCTGACAAAATTAGCTATGGAAATATCAATCAATGGAAGAGTGATTGGGTGAAATGAAGAGAGTAAATAATGAGAATGTGAAATGAAGCCTAATCTATGGAGAGGGCTACTTGACAAAATCTCTGTGTTATATACAGTCTGGCCCTATTCAGCAGACCTATCACCCTTCGTCCTTTCACACCCAAACAACTAGTAGCATCTACACTTTTCATTGTGGATTTAAAATCTACAAAAATATCTTCAATAAATAGGAGTTCTCAGTTCATTTGTAAGTAGTGCTATGAATATTATAAATAAATGTGGTATTTGTTAGTATTATAATATAAATACTTTGTTATTATAAATAAAAGCAATAGCGTGTTTCACATAAAAATGATAATTATTCTTAATAAACATTATTAATTTAAAGTGGAAATTTTAATTTATTAAATAATGATTTTAATATCACTGAGTTATATACAGTTTGGGTTAAGTATTTATTTTATACAAGTGGAATATGTACAGAAAATGTCCCACAATACTGATAGAATATAAACAAATTGATATTTCGAAAGTATATATAGCGGGTTAATGTATTTTAACTAATTATCGTTGATGTAAAAAAACGAAAAAGAATACACTATTATTCATAGGAAAAGTGAGTACTAATAAACAACAATATCTATGTGAGGCTAATATGATTTATGACATTTAAATGAAAGATTTACTGCTAAACTATAAAAATAGTTCCTGGATTATGCGTTTATCTCGTTCTTAGTTCTGGACTTTCAAAATATCACCAGACAATCCTGGACTAAGCGTTTATCTCAAAAATGGTCATTTTTCACTGTTTTCGGTCGAAAATACCCTTTTAAGGGGTTTTGGGGGATTTGGGCAATTTGGTCTTTTTACACTTTAACATTTTAAATCTGATATTATTTCAGTGATGTACTAAATCTGATATTATTTCCAAATTATCATTCTTCTTCCCTTTTACTATACTTCACTTTGTTTCTTTATTTCAATATTAGATTTAATTTTATAAAATTTTAATTTTAATTTCAATTTCTAAATATCAATAAATTTTTATTAATTATTAAAATTACTATTAAATAATAAATTAATAGTTTTAATCAATATTTGATAGTGTCTAATATTTAATCAATAAAGTACGACGACACCTTAGTTTTAATCAATATTAAATAGTTTTAATCATAAATAGATCATATAACACGATTTATTCTGAAATAAATATGCATCTAATGTAAGACTAATATAATTTTCGTTTATTAATTTGAAAACAATCAAAATTAACTAGAAAATTTCAACAAAAATTCTCCTATATCAAATTTTTAGTCAACTTCATAATATTTAATTACAAACAATTATAACAACCGAACGAAGGCTAAATAAAATAACTTTTATTTTTCCATCATGATTAATCTGTACTTCTTCAATTCAGCTGAATATTAAATAACAAAAATTAATAGTTTTAATCAATATTTATAGTGGCCATGAATTAATAGTTTTAATTAAAAAAAATTATTGATATTTAAAAATCAAAATTTAAAATTTATTTTTTATAAAATTAAATCTAATATTGAAATAAAGAAACAAAGTGAATGATGACAAAAGAGAAGAAGAATGATAATTTTGAAATAATATTAGATTTAGTACATCATCAAAATAATATTAGATTTTAAATGTTAAAAATGTAAAAAGACCAAATTGCCCAAACACCCAAAACCACCCAAAAGGGTATTTTCAACCGAAAACAGTTGAAAAAAAACCATTTTCGAGATAAACGCTTAGTCCAGGGTTGTATGAGGATATTTTGAAAGTCCAGAGACTGTTTTTATAGCTCACTCTTTTATTAAATGCACATCTCTGATTTGTCAAGGATATGTTTTTTAGTAGCTCAAAAACCTCATTAAATTGTGATACTATTTGTAATAAATTGATTTCTTCTCTTTGCCTAATAATAACATAACTAGAGTGAAAATTGTTATCATTCTCATAAAAATATCATATGAGTATGCACAATGTAAATTATGAAGCATCACTTGCCATCGAGACACAAACTCGAACATGACTACACGTTCTATTGTGTGAGTCGGGATCTCACACGATCACACCCGTGAGATCCCACCCACAGGTAGTGCGGCTGCAGGCTTCCGTCGTCATCCTAAATAAGCAAGGTCCTCTTTTCTAAGATGATCAAATGGTTGTACAAGAAACATTCAATAAAGAAAGGGGAATCATGTGTATGAGAAGTAGTATAAACTAGATATAAAAAATGTGTATTAATACAGATAGCAAAACTTCTCCTCATATACACTTTCCCTCTCTTTTAAATGTAAAAGGAGGGAATCACAAGAAGTTACCTCCAAGGAGAAAATATGATCACAGTTAGACTCTAAACAATTGCTCTGCTCATCACCATCTTCTCACCAACGACGTAAGCAACTGCGGAAACAAAATTGTTGGTTGTTCAATGTATCTCAAGAAAATAGCATAACGTTTCATTGATGACTAGAAAGTGTTTTGTGCATACCTCAAAGAGTTCAAAAGGGCTGCCACGCTTGTATACGTCGTTCTTCTTGTCCTTGTCGGAGGGGAATATGGTGAAGAATAATGCTCGCCATCCAATAAGTAAAACGGCTGTGCTTCCCATGGTAACCAGCATGAAGTTCGTTGGTGGCGGATGGCCAATGGAGAGTGCTCTTATGATTATTCCCAACTGAAATGTGAATGACAGCATGTTATGGTGTGAAAGAACATCACTAAGATTCGCAGAAAAAAGAAGGTCAAGGTCTCTGTATCAAAAGAATTCTACAAGACTAGGCAACAAAGGAATATTATGTTTTGTGAAAGGGGAAGATATGCTTCAAATAATATGGTGTATTCAAATGAACGAGATATATTTAAAAAAAAAATTGACCCCGAGACTTCGTATCAGCTATCAACAAGAAACTGGACACCCTCAACCGGAGAGATCACAATATAGAAGTTGAAATTGCAAGCCTTCTAAACAACAAATTATACGAAACGTTATCGCTCTATAGCCCTCAACTGCTCTACCAATCTACTATTGGATCAATTTTCACCACTACTACTTCAACAACACAACCACCTTCAATTTGCAGTTCTATAACCAGGCTGCCTAATTTTCAGTTCCTGCAGATTCCTTCTACCTTTTATTCTATCAACCACTCTCAAAAAGCAAAGCATTTCCTAGATTCTTCCACTAGGAAAAGAACATTTCTCACTATCACTAAACCATGCTCGTAGCACTTCCATAGTTCGGCAATTCACAAAAGTAAACTGAAAGCCTAGCATGTAATCTTGGAAAAAGCTATTGCTGCTTGGTTGAATTGTAGCCTCCTCCGCTAATAAAAACAGTGAGTCTCCATATACTATACAACACCATTTTTCAGCAAAGAAGTCTCTCCCTCTCTCTCACAGTAAAGAAGGTATCCTCGGTACATTTTAAGAGGTTTAACAAGTGGACTTTGCAAAACATAAGCATGTGCAGAGGCTAGAGAGCGAAGACTGAGAATCGAGATGGGTAATGAATATGTAAAAATATTACTTTTAGAGTAGATTTTTATTAGATTCAATTGTAATAGACATCTAATCAGGCAAGATAAAACTAACGGGACAAAAAACACAAGCCAAGGAGGCACTTACAGAAGGCAAGCCACATAAAAGTTATTCAGCAATGTCTATCCTTACTAAACAAGCTATGAGTTTTCCACTAAGTTACAGAAAATGAACTGATCCACATGCTTAGTCTTTCACAAGAATACGAAAGTTTGATAGCATGTCTCATATAACTTCCAAGCATTATTTCTTTGTGTCTAAAACACCTATTGAATATCTTTACCTGATTACAATACTTTATACTATTAAGCATCTATAGAAATGCCATGGTGACACTGTGTCCGTAAAAGCTTTTCATTCTCACTATAACAGAAGTATAGTTGCAAGGTGCACCTTTGGATATTTATGAAGCTGTTAGTCCCTTTATACCCAGTGGTGAATTCATTAAAAACTAGGAAGAGGCCTGCCGGATGAGTTCAAAAGGACCTTGAAGGAAAGGTTGAATCGACCTCGGTTTGGCCAGCCAGAAACAAAATAGTAGTATCTTAGAAACCTCAATAATTGACCCGAAACTCCTCAAATAGAGCTCCAACATACAAATTATCACATCCTACTTGCGCACAAGCTATTCCATTAGTTCCAAACTTATCGTAAGCTAAAATCCACAGCATGTTCCAGCAAAGCTTCAAGGTATCTCTTTTAAGAAACCAAGATAGATAAACCCCTAAATCACTAATTTCTGTCACAGTATGTCAATTGCAAAAGGAAAACAATAGTCACATTCTTATACCAACAAAATCTCAGACAAGAGTGTGAAAAATTAGCAGCTAGACTCTCAACAAACAAACAACTATGACAAAGAAACAAGTCAACAACAGAGTATATACCATTTCGTATAACACACGAAACAACAAAAGTAGAGTTACCGGAATCCCCAAAGACCAGGATTTCGCAGCTGCAACAACAGCACTCTGTAAACCATTCTTCCCTCTGCCTTCCTTGCTGAATCCCCCAAGAAAGTATGCGCTCAAAAACCACCCTAATCATTCAAACAGATACAATTCAACACTACCAAATGCATAAATTACTTCAACAAATAAAAGTAAATGCAACATGTACCCATAGATAAAATGAAAAAGGAATCAACTTTACAAATTTAGGGCGCGAAAAACACACCTGCAATGAAAGGGTCGGCTGTTTTGAAGGTTTCAAAATCGAAAACAGGCAATCCATGGCTAGACCTCCCAATTGCCGCAAACAACAACAGCATTGCAACATCGCCGCCAGCTAACAAAGCCACGAGACTGCAATTTTGCAATCCAATTTCAGCAAAACACAAGCTCACATACAAATAGAGTGAGAGAAAGAGAGAGATTAATGTGTAAATACCCCCATTTAGCGAGACGAGAAGAGGAATCCGGCTTCTCGAACTGAATCACGCCTTCGAGGGGGAGATTTTCCTGGCCCACGAGCGAAATGGGAGTCGGGGCGGAGCCTTGGTCGTCGAAGGGGTCGGAGGTGGAGGCGGTGGAGGGCTTGGCGGAGGCGCCGGAGGAGGACTCGGCGGCGTTGGCGAGCATGAGGGGTTTGATGGCGCGGGAGGCTGAGAAAGTGGGGCGGCGTTTGGAGAAGAGGGGGGCGACGGGGTGGACGAATTTGAGGGAGCAGTGGTGGGAGGAGGAGAGCACCGCGCCGCCGCCGTTTGCGGCCGGAGTTAGCAGAGGCATCATTGCAAAGTCTGGTTTTTTTGGGGGGTTTCTTTTTTTTTTTCTGGCAAGAAAATGAAGAGATATAAATATGTGGTCTCTGATTATAGCATCTATCGAAATATTTCAAATCCCAAGTCTTATTATTTTTTTATTTTTTCAAATACAAATTTAAAAATTGGTCAAAAATAAATTCACTCCTGAATGACTCAATATTTATCGAAGTGAAGGGTACGGTAATAAACTTCATTTCAAATTTTCAATATTCTTGTTGAGTAGTATAATAAATTGGTATCAATTTATTATCATACTTCTTTAGTTCGTGAACTAATATTTTAGTCATATTTTTATATAGAATGGTGCATTTTTTGTTTGAATTAATAAGAATTTTTTTCATAAAAAGTTGCTTTAGTACTATAATACTGCCGTCGGATGGTAATAAAACCACAATTTTCAAGTGTAACAATTTCCTAAATATTAAATCTAAAATCAAATGGTAGCTCACTATAATGTTAGACATCACATGGATTATTTTTGCTAAACATACGAGATGTAATTAACATATTTAAATTAATTATTCACTAATGACAATGTAGAAGAAAAGGAATTATAGTAGTAGTAGTAGTTATTAATGAGGTGTTGATTAATTGGCCGATGCATGCGCTATGTTTTGCTGTCATAGTAAATAACGTATTTTGACATAGGAAATAGCCTCCATAATTACAACTCCACCAAAATTGATGGCTCAATAAAGTGGAAAATTTCAAACACTCAATATATTTAAAAATTAAAAGTTGGTCAAGAATTCAAGCTCACTTCAATGCGTGAAATCGCATTTCTTGGCGAAGTTATCATTTTCATAATCTTTTGACCAAGCCTTGATTTTAGGATCCAGTTATTAGTTAATAAACATTACCTAATAAATTCTTACAACATTTTTATCTAATATAAGAAAATATTTTATGATTTGATGGTGGTCCTAATATGTACATCAGTGATCAGTGTACATGTCTAGTAGCATAAATAAGAAGCCAGCAGTTTTAACACATCATAAAACTTCTTTAAAAATATTCAATTTAGACACTTTTGATTGAGCAATAGTATAACACTCAGATTAGCCAATTCTCTTCCCTCCCATTCAAAAAAACATTCCATGAAAGAATAACGCATCAAAAAATTGCTAATAAACCTGCCATTTATTTAGTCAGTATCTTAACAGCAAAGCCACCTTATATCCAAAGCATCACCAACATTCATTCATAGCAAGAATGCAGATCTTACATGAATCCGAGTAAAAAAAAAAGTGGCATATATTCCTTTCCCTCAGCAGTTTCAATAGGAAATGAAATTCATCATAAGCAGTACACAAAATGACCAGGAAAATCTGTCTCAGGAAACCATGATGATTCCTGAAATTACAATACAAATAGGGACCATTACCATACTCATCACAACTGACTCGGAGATCAATTCAAGGCGTTTACGAAATCTACTTCAAAACGAATGAACTAAAAAAAACAAGCACCATCCTAATAAGCACCACCCTCAGAGCAACAATCAGGACTTACCTCTATGGGCAGAAACTGACTCCAGAGCCAGAGCATGGCCATCAACATTTGTCAGGGGAAATGGAAACAAGGTATGGAAAAAATAAATTTATAAAAAAATTATATTACAATAACTGAATCCAGATTCCATTAATTTTTGAAATTAAGAACAAGAAAACACACCAAATCTTTATAAGAATTAGAAAGAGATCTAAAGCATGGACATTGGAAGAATGATACCCAACTCTGTCAGTGGGAGAAATTTCTAACATGTCAATATCCACAATGAAGATGGCAAGCAGTCAGCTTGAGTTAGCAGCTTGGTAAGACCTATCACTAACTCTATGACTCTGTTTGCTAGCTGCACCTCCGAAACCTCTACTGGAACCAAAAGAATTGGCATCTACATTATTTATACCAGTCTGAGAGGGTGTTGACTCAGTCGAGTGTTGAGCATCTCCACCCAATATCCCACCATATCCGTTCATAGACAGTCCCAATACTCCTCCAGGTCCGCCATTCACATAAGAGGGATAGACAGGAGCGGCACTTCCATAAGGCAGGAAACCTCCCCTGACACCAATCATCGCTGAATTCCAAGGACTCCTTGGGGCAATTGGAGTGAGTCCGTAACTAATTCCACCATACCCTCCAGAGGGATAAACACCACCATACATCCCAGCTCCGTATAGGTACCCAGCCACATTACCATATCCAGGGAAATACCCATATCTAGAATTTACAGGCACGTAACTCCCCTGCTGATAAGAATTGAAGCTAGTAGGGCTTCTTGCATCGCCTAACCTTCCATTATAAACAATGTTACTACTGCCAATTCCATCCTTTGGAACAGCTCTTTTAACCTCGACAAGCTTTCCAGTCAACTCATGGAAGCTCTTCTGCATAACTTCCTCAACCGAATCCTCTGAATCAAAGGTAATAAAACCAAATCCCCTCGGCCTATGAGTCAGATTGTCATGCATCACAACTACATCAGTAATCCTACCAAACTTCTCAAAGTATCTTCTGAATTCTTCCTCAGTCAAGTTAGCCGACAAACCCCCTACGAAAATCTTTTTCGTCCTAAACTGCACGTCGCTCCTATTGTTAGTCCTACTGTTATTCCTACTCACTCCCCTATAGTTCTGTTGTTGACTTTGTTGTTCGCTCCTGGGAATAGCCCTCTTCACTTCAACCTATAAAAAGACAAGTTGATGGAAAAGTTTGAAAGATTAAATAACTTCAGCCCACGAACAATATCATGTTTTCAATAACTTTTCTAAATTAAAGAGGAAGCAAAAGTGTTAAATATACAGGGAAAGAATGAGGCGCTAGCACCTGATAAGTCAGAGCAAATCAAAACCTAAAGCTAATTACAAGAAAAGGAAACTGTTGACAAAACCTGCAAACAGGCATCAAAGTATATGGTAAGCAATGAAATAGTTAAATAAAATTAGTAAAAAATAAACCAAAATCATACTCCCAGCTACAGTAAAGAAGACCTGCATGCGCGGATGCAAAAACTCCAGCTTTGAAAAAATAAATAAATAAAAATGAAAATATAGAGGCCGATGCAGGAAGAGCAAACAAACGCACACAACGATGCACAAGGCGAAGCTCATTGACCACGACAGTTCCAATTATTCAGCCATGCACGGGAAAAAAACCCAAAAGAAAAATAGATTTAAAAAAAAAATTGGCCTACACACAAGCGCGAAAAAGAGATAATTTGAAGAATACAAAATCAGTCGACAAAAAAAGCCCTAAAAATAAAGCAAACGGGGAGAAAATATGGAAAAACCCTAAAAAGTAGAATAAGCAAGAAGCAGACCGTTCTGCTAAGAATTTGATGGGAATCCTGAAGAGCGCGGTCGACGGCGGAAGAATCCGAGAAGGTGACGAAGGCGAAGCCCCTGGGGTTACCGGAAATACGATCCCGAGCAATCACGGATCCAAAAACGGCGCCGTACTGGCCGAAATGGTCCTTGAGGGCATCGTCCGTCGTGTCCCACGAAATGCCCCCGACAAACAGCTTATTCTGCTCCGAATCGTCCATGATTTCAGTTGAATTGCGATTTTCGAGGGTGAATTAGCCAGAAAAAATGAGGATGGTGGGAATTGGGGAGAGGGGGAGCGAGAGCTCGGAGGGGAGAAAACTAGGGTTTTTTGGGGGTGGAGGAAAAATTTGGGGGGAAAAGAGGGAAAGGGAAAGGGTAGGTTGTTTGTTTTTAAGTATGAGAGAGAAAAAAAGGGTCCCAAAAGTGAGGAGAGTGAATCTGAATTGGTGCTGTGTTTAAATGGTGACACGTTGGAGAGATTGAATTAGGAATCTATTTTCTTGTTTTTTTTTGCTTTTTGTTAAGCAGCATCCACAACCGTGCTCTTGCAGCGGCACGGTTGTGGGACCGACCCCACTTTTTCTGTCTGCTCTCTGTCAAGAGTACAACACCCACAGCTGTGCTCTTCCGCAAGGACGACCACAATTAATTTAAAATTCAATTACACAAAAACATTTCCATAATACTAAAAATCATTAAAAAACCACAATAAATATTACAAATTACAAAGAAAACAAAAAAGACATAATTAAAATCCTAAAAATTAAAAATTACATAATTAAAATCCTAAAAATTAAAAATTACATAATTAAAATACTAAAAATTAAAAATTACATAATTAAACTCCTAAAAATTAAAAATTACATGATTATTGGCTAATATTACCCGAGGAAGACTACGCATCCGGCGGCACCAACCCCAATTGTTTTTTGAGACCCAATACCATGTCCTCGTACATTTGAAGTTGCGTGAGGGTCATAGTTGACCTATCGGCCATATTGAGTTGGGCCAAAAGGGCCCACAACGAGTTGTTCGGGGGTGGAGGTGGAACATAGGGTGCGGGTTCGGGGGCGGGGGCTGATGGAGTCACGGAGCGCCGGCGGTCGACCGCCGCCTTCTTCCTTCCTTGCGGTCGGCGTTGGGAACCGCTTGGTCCGGCGTCGGGGCTACCCAAGTTAGCTTCGGCGAGTTGGCTAGCCACTTCTTCGGAGCCGGAGTCGGATATGGATACCAACCTTGACCGCTTGGAGGAGCCGCTCGAGGAGGATGTTACGCCTCCCATATACCTCGGGTGGAACCGCGTTTCCTGCCAAACGTTGAGGTACTTGAACGACTTACCGTTCAAGGATTGGTAGGTGCTCAGCGCGGCAGTGATGATGTCGACCTCGCTCCGGCCGCTCCCGGCATTCCGCGACTCCTGGAGGAAATAGCCATTGAACTTGCCAATTTCTTCGTTGGCTCGGCCGATGCAGTTGCGCATCATACTCTCGTTGCGCTCGATCGTTCCCGGCGGCCGGTTTGCATTGTACCGGCGAGAGACGCGCCACCAAAAGTGATCGCCGGATTGGTTCGTGCCAACCGCCGCATCTTCGGATATTTCGAAGTACGCCTTGAACAATTTATCCATCTCCGCCGGAGTGTACGGTGTTCGGACACCGCTACGAGTAGGAGCCGACGGAGTTTGGGAGGGGGGCGGTCGGCCTAGGCTCCGGTGTCCACCCGTATCGCCCTTCGGAGGCACCTTGGTCGTCTATTGGGTATGGCCGGTAGCCACCAGGAACGGCCGAATTTTGGGTGAGAGGAGGGGCTGAATATTCTGTTTCCGGACTAGGAAACGGTTGTGCACCAAACCATTCGGGGTTCCACCCGTGAGAGGGCGGGTTGTCATCGCCTTGGTCGGACATTGTTAGGGTATGAGAGAATGAAGATGAAAATGGATATGAGAGAATGAAGATGAGAATGGATATTGGAGAATAAAGATGAGAATTGTGTAGTTTGATGTGAATTTTTTGGTGTGAAAGTGGGGGTATTTATAGATGAAAGTGTGTACTTTTGGGGGGGAAAAATAAAAAAAAAATAAAAAAGTGTAAAAAACGGTAATAAACGGTTATAAATTTTTGGGAAGTGAAAAATTTTTTTTATCGGTTTTTTTAATTAAAAACCGATTTTAAATTAAAAAAACATTTAAAGGCAACGGATATGTCGTTGCCCAATCGCCGCGCGACACGTCAGCTGCTCGCTGGCGCGGCGCGAGTGCAGCGGCGGTGAGACACATCCGTTCCAGCGGCGCGGACGGCGGTGGCGACGGCTGCCACCGTTGCGGATGCTCTAAGAGCATACACAATTCACAGTGGGACACCCTAAGTGGTGCCTTAAAGCCCGCCCAATGCACCGCCACATTATCATTTTATCCTCCTCCCCTTCCACTTGCAGTGGGATGCCCTAAGGCGCGCCCTAAGTATTTTACTATTGTTTTGTTAATTAATTTAAATGTTTTCAAATATATAAATGCAAACTTAGAAAAAACACAACGATTAACTAGGAACGGCAAAAAATTCATAGATTATAAAAAAAAAAGCTACACGGGTTAGAAATAAAAAAAATTGACTATCCTACAAAAACCCCAACTTCCGGTTCAACTCATCGATTAACCTCTGGAGGAATTCGGCTCTGGCCGGATCCGTACACTTCATAAGGGCGTTGTGCGTATCCAACAACGTCAGCGCCATTGAGGCCGTTGCCCAATCCGTGTAGGCAAGTGTCGCTGGGGCCGGGGTAGGGGTCGAGATCAGCGATGGGGGGGCGGCGGCCGAGGAGAATGTCGAATTCGCCTTCCCCTTGTTCTTCGCAGCCTTGACGCCTATGGGACTCCGCCGGGAGGACATCGGTGTGCCGAAAGTCTCTTCCTCCGAGCACGTCTGGTTGAGGCCCACCGGACGAGTTCCGCTTTCGCTGGTCGTGTAACCACCAGTGTCGGTGGTCTTCGTCCTCTTCATCGCACCGGTGTGCAGAATCCCGCCTTGGAACTTCTGTTTGTCCCTCAAGAGCGCCCAGATGTTGAAATGCTTGAAGTCGCCGTACATGGACTGGTACGACAACAGCGCTCTATCGCGCACGTCGCTCATGCTCTCGCCGCTTCCCTGATCCCTCGAGCACCTCTCGTACTCCGCCGCGAACAGGTTGACTTGCTTCTTCACCTGATCTCAGTGCTTGCGGAGCTGCTCCCGTTGGGGCTTGTACGCGCTCGGTGGCTTCACCTCATTGTAGCGCTTGGGGATGCGCTCCCAGTACACGAGCTACTTTTGGTTGTTCGCGAATATCGGGTCCTCCGATATATCCACCAAACACATCGCCAAGACGAGGGTTTCATCCGGCTGGTAGTTCGTACGGCCGGAGGCGTACTTTTCACAAGTTGTCGGAGGTGGCAACTTGTGCGCCCGGTGCTTGGTCCTCTTCTTTCTGGCAGGGGCGGCGCAACAGGAAGCGGCGGCAGGGCGAGTTGGAGACGACTCCATGTCGGAGAGACCGTACGAACCCGTACTGAAGTCCAGATCGTACTGCGTGTTGGCGTCGAACGACCGATATTCGCCAGGTTGTGTACCCGGCCACTAGGGGTGGCACGGTACGGTATACCGCACCGAAAATATCATACCGCATATCGTACCGCAAATTGCGGTATGAGAAAATGTCATATCTATACCTTACCGAATTTTTCGAATATATCAACCTTACCGAATTTTACGGTATACCACAATTCGGTATGTCAATATTTGAAAACCTTTACCTTACCGACATTGCTGTATACCGTACCGTGTTGCGGTATACCGCCGTATACCGCAAATCATACATGTTTGATTTATAAATAATAAATATATTAAATAGTATAATATTATAAATAATAAATATATTAAATATATATAATTATTAACGGTATATACCACAAAATTACGGTATATACCGTAATTGCGGTATAATGCGGTATGATGCGGTATACCGCGGTATATGTAAAATTCATACATTTGTCGTACCTTAATCTAACGGTAAGGTATCATACCGTACCGAAAAATACGGTATTTTCGGTATTTTTCGGTATAGTAAGTGCGGTATTTCGGTATATTTTGCCAGCCCTACCGGCCACCGTGCGCCATCTCCAAACATCGGGCTACTAGGACTTGAGTATCCACCGGAATCCATTTTATAGCGTAATTTGAGAGTTTAAAAGTTAATCGAAAAGTTACAAATGAAAAGTGAAGCTGGGGTGTATATATAACAAAATTTTTGAATTAAAAAAAAAACTAAAACGTGTTGCATCGTCCTCGCACCTATCGTCAGCGCTTCGTCCGCGGACTATGCGTCGGGCGCGGACGACGCATCATCCGTCATCCACGGAGCCACCGTAGTGGACGATAGCGCGCCTGATGCATCGGGCACGCTATCGTCTGCCCCACTGTGGATGGCCTAACAATAGAAGGGTTGATCGAAAGGGCTTGAGATCGGCCCTCCATTGTGGGAAAAGAGTCGATCAAAGGTCCCTCCCATATGGCAGATCCGGCAGCTATCGACACCCATTGCAGGGATAGGACCGATAATTGGCCCTTATATTTTCTTTTTTTAGATTTTGATTTTTTTTATTTACATTTACCACACCAACATTTTATCTTCTCTCATTTTTCTATAATTTTGCTCTCTCTAGAAGAATATCAACGAAGACTGTAATACAACGAAGATTTACGTATTAGTAATTTCACATTTTAATTTATTTAATTTGATAACATATTAAATATAGGAAAAAAATTAAAACAAATTTGTGATGGTGGAAATGAAATAGAAAGTGAGATAGGTTCTTGAAAGGCCTTTCTATTGCAGGGAAATAGGTCATTGGATAAAATGCCGACATGAAAATAATAAAAAAAGGTCCTTACATTGCTAATGCCTGAGTATATTGGCACATCAAGTAATTTTAAGAGGTACACCTCAACCTCTCTTATAATCTGCATTCATATAAATCAATCTTTTCATTAAGAATCCGAACCCGGATGTGGGTTTGACCCGACTAGAACTGGGGAGGAAGCAACGACGATGGAGGAGGCGGTCGCTAGTGGCAGCATGAAGAGGGAGGAGACGATTATGAAAGCGGCAGAGAAAGAGACGACAACGAGGAGTGAAAGGAGGACACAAGAAAATGAAGCAGCGGTGAAAGGAAGAGGAGTTTTTGTCACTATATATCGTGTCTGATTTATATCGGTTTATTCAAAGAATACATAGTACTCAAAAATCAATTCTAATCTTAACACAAGATACTTAAACATTATTTCTATACATACAAACTCGAGATGAGATAATGTTTACAAGCTAATATTTGAAACATCAAATTAGATGATGCTCACAAGTTAATTCACATATTCCAAACTCTATATGAGATGATACTTATAAATTTCTTTCAAACCTTAGTCGATATTATATTTAGAAGTCTTATATGTATATAATTTCTCGAGCTCCACATACCGTATTGTTCATGTGACGCCCCGGATTTTTAATCCTTGTATTTTGATTAAGTCGGATTATTAGCTCGATTAATTCTCGTTTGGAGGGCGTAGAATTTTTCGTTGTTCTTCGACGTTGGGATAAGTCAAGTATTGTATTAAAAACAAGAAGTTGCAAGGAAATGCATTTAATGATAAAAGTATGAGATATGCTTTTATTAAGATTTCACTTTGGAGATACAATTACATGGAAGAAAATGGAAATGCTACTAGTACTTGTTCATATACATGAAGGAGACAACACCACCCTACACAACACTACTCTAGAAATACAAAGACCTAGTACTAGATGTGGTGGAGAGATGGTAATAGGATCAAAATGCCAAGAATTCCTTCTTCTCTTCTCCCCTCCCTCTTCTCGATTTCCAGCCCCTCCAACACTCCAAGGTGCAGCCTACCTACCTACAAAGTTTACACCAAAAAGGGGTTAGTTTAGAACTCACAAATAAAGAGAAGATGGAGCACAAGCTCAACTAGGAAATGAGGAATAGTAGAGCTATGTAGGTCAGCCATTAGGCTGCAATTTAGAGCCAAGAACAGCTCATTTTGTCATTTCCCCAAGTTTCATCAAGAGGGGAAAGCCTACAAATGACTACAGAGAGACAAGCTCACTAGGGGAGCTCCAAATAGACATAACCCAATCTTCTTTTTCCCTCATCTGAGGCTGAGGTAACAGCCCAGAGGAAGCAACCAAAGCAATCACCAAAATAGTATGAATAGCATGATTATGAAGCTCAGAAAGAGAGCTAAGCTTATGGCCAAAATTAGGAGCTCAATGCCCAAGATTCTGCCACAAGAGGCCAAGGCATTTTGCCTATAAATACCACCGTCTCCCTCCCCACTCCACACTCTGTTTTTCTGCCAATTTCTCAAGGCAAGAGAGTGCAGCGGAGTAAGGAGAAGCGGTGCGGAGCAGCGGCAGTAGGAAGGGCAGCCGAGAACCGAGAGGGATCACCAAGCAAGGTAACCCCCTCGACAACACCCTCCTTGCATCATATAGAATGATCGGATAGCACAATAACATAGAACTCCTCATAAGAACCTCACAACTAGCATGAGAATGGAACAGTAGCGTAAACCATCGAGCCTCCCCAACATAAGCATATGCAAGAATAAGAGTTACAGTGAGCTAAAATGCCCCAAATGCATATATAAAATCATAATAATAGTAGCCAAGGATCAGCTCCAGGAAACGATTCCCCCACCAAGAAAAATCACAGCTTTAAACCAAAACGGCAAACGGAACTCTCAACATGCTACTGCCTTGACTCTCAATCAAATAACAATAAATAAAGGGGGAAGGGGAGAGGACTTAGCTTAGACGACGGAGCCCGGAGGGCTCGCGGGGATGGCGACGGAGGAGCTGCTGGGCAGCTGGACCGTCTGGACTCGGCATGGCGCTCGGCGGAGGAGCAATGGCTGCCGAACCAGCGGGGCGTCGCCGCTAGAACGGGGAGCTCGACGGAGGGAGCCGGCGTCCTCCGGGGCGACGTCTCGTCGGAACGAGGGCGTACTGCCTCCCGGGGAGCTCGACGGAGCAGTGAATGCGGGAGATAGAGAGAGAAACGCAGTGGGAGGGCGTGACCGGCGACGACTGATCCTCGCCGGGAGATTACGTCGAGATGAGGAAGGACTAAGGGGATAGGCTGCGGTGAGTTAGGGATTTGGAAGAGAAAATTTATGAAAGGAAAATTTAGGGATTTCTAAAATTGGGGAAAGAAGAGGATGGAGAGAGTGATTCACGTACTGGGGGAGAAAGAAAAAAAAAAGAAATAGAAAGGTGAAATTGGGCCTTTTCCTCATTTGGGCCATTAGGATTAATTAGTAGCTGGGCTACTGTTTTAATAAAGAGAAGTGGGTCATTTCGATGAATTGGGCCCAGATTTAAGTAAAAGAAGAGAAAAATGGGAATGTTGGAGAAGTTTCTGGAAAGGGCCGACGGAAATGGGAGTTTTGACTTTTTAGTTGGGTCCTAATTGTATTAATAGTAGTGACCGATCACTACTTTGTTTTTTGGGCCAATGATTTTAATTGTTGTGGGCCTCTAAATTAAATGGAGGAGTTGGGCTCAAGTTTAAATGGTAGAGATAAGGTGGGTAGCTTAATTGGCATTTGGGCCAAGATTAATTGACGAGCTTGAAAATAAAATTTTGTCGGGAAAGAATTAATTTAAGAAATTGAGCTTGGAGCTTAATAAATTAATTCCCGGATAAGGCATTAAATTATCAAAAATGGAAAGGGGTTAAAGCGGAGACGCGAAAGCCGACCGGCGTCGCCCCGCGACGCCATGGGCGGCCTTAAGAGGTCTTAAGAAGCCTTAAGAAAATTCCGAAAAGAAAAAAAAAAAGGAATTCAAGGAGGGATTTTAAGAATCCATATTTTATTGAGGAAATAGAATTTCTCCAAAGGAAGTAAAGATAGTAATTAAGTGCTGCAGAGCAGTAAAGCCAAGTTAGGATTTAAAGAGAAATCCTATAAGCCGAGACTAAGAGATAGATGCTATCTTGTAGGATGCATGCATTCTTTTCAGAGAAAAAGTTCAAGTGCTAATTAGCGTGTTACGCTATTATTTTCAAGGGAGAAAAGTATTCAGGGGCAAGTGAGGCCCAACAAGGAAGTTAAGTGAAGATAAGCACAAGAGGTGGGCTTTCTTTTAATATCCAGCACTATAGTGTGGATATAAAGCAATGTTTTGAAGTATGAAATATCTTTCTGAAAAATGAGAATGTGATCATCTCTTCTAAAGTTGTTGTCATGCCAGAAAATATTTGTTTTTGAGACCTGTCTGATAGGGCTATATGCCGAGACTTTTGGCGATGCCAAAAGGTTAGTAACGAATTCGGTTCCCAATAGGACCGCAAATCCTATTCGGAATTATGTGCACAAGAGCTGTGAGCCATCCTAGAGAGAGGTTGGTCGGCGAGGGTACTGTTGAAGGTGGCCACCTTCACGGTACACTAGTTTCTCAGACATGGCAGAATACAAAAGAACTTAGATTGCAATCGAACTTTTAAGATCACAAAAGAATTTAGTATGCTCGGGCCTTTTAAGAAAAACCCCGTGCGATACTGTGGACGGATGACAACATATATTGTATGTTTTGTTTTCGGCATGTGTTCACTGAGTACTCCTGTACTCAGCCCTGCATGTATTTATAAACGTGCAGCTTAAACGTCAAGTGGGAGAAAAGATTGATCGGAGTCGATGCTATTAAATAAGCCTGTGGATATCTCGACGATTCGTGTCTTCATACACGAAGTCGTTCAGTTGGGACCTATTCCGCTGTGTTTTGTTGAATGAGAATAGTATTGTCTCATCATTGAACTCTGATTCAGTTGACATATCAAACATTCTATTTTGAGATTGTACCAAATACTCGACTGTTATTTTGGTAATATCACATTTGTCCTTCGACAAGTTCTTTAGATTTTACCCATTTTCTATCCCCGCTTCTTTAATCCCCCATTAGTCGCGAATCACCCATTCTTGTTATCCTTAATGGGAATTGGGTCGTGACAGTTCAGGTGACAAACGTGGTCTAAAATTATTTCTTATCAGTCAGTATTAAAAATGAGAAAATGTGGTATATTAATTATTCGTATTATTAGAAATGAGTCACGCATCCCTTAAAAAGGGAGTCATTCATACTTATATAGATGAACTAGAGTTATTCATACTTATATAGATGAACTAGGATCATCATCGGGACAAAATTTAAGAGTTTTAACACGCCCTTCACGTGTGGACTGGAATAACACATCAGACTTTCATCACGTGAGTAGGCAAGAGAAGAAATAAAGAGATAAAATCCATCATCGACTTGGGCACACTCTAATACCATATTAGAAATGAGCCACCCACCCCCTTAAAAGGTCTTATAAGGAATAAGGTTATCCATACTCATATTGATGAACTAACATCATCACCAAATTGATGTGAGATAAGATTTAAGAGTTTTAAGATCATCATCGCCGATGCTGGCCGTGCTAGATGGGCTTACAGCGGTGGCGCGGAGAGCACAGGGATATCTCAAATAATTATAAATACTTTATGATACTTTAGAGTTAAACAATGTATTGGTAATTAATAGTACTCCACTTTGATGTATTTAATCAGAGTACAGAGAAAAAATAGATTCGTTATAGTATTAACTTTTAGAAGTTTGAATATCAAGAAAGTTACAAAATTTTAAAAAAATAAATAACGATCACTCATAAGGGACTCGAGTAATTTTTAGGCCAACATAATTTGATCATGGGCTATTCAAAAGGTTATTTAGGTTAGGAAAACTTATCATTCTATACTAATTTCAATTCTAACTGTATCAATTTGTCAAATTATTTGGATCAATTTTGGATTTTAGACTGAATCAACAGCATTAGAGGATCTTCGTAAGTTTATCTCATGGTTTAATCCAAATTAGTACTACCACCGTCCCCCATTAATTGCTACATGTTCACATTCACCATTTTACTATAAATAATAAGTATCTCTCATATTCTACTAATTCATTTTAACTCACATTAGACCCATATTCGAAAATATTAGTCCACTCATCCATATACTTTTCACCTGTATTCAAATATTCATTTAATATTTTGCCTTTATTTATTGCTCCATATAAATATATACTTAATGAGTCCTTACATAAGATTATTTAGTAAATGACGAGTAATTAAAATTATAAAAATGAATTACAATTTGAGACGACATCCTTATGATACCTTATCTAAATTTACTTATTAAGCTAATGAATTTAATGATTTTCGAAATAGAAAGTATAGCAATAAAAGAGAGTAACACAATCATATTGAGTTCATAAATTTATTGATTTGGGACAAATCTCCAATTTATTGGTTCAACATGGGTGATTTGGTACAAAAGCAAAGGCCATCGGGAGCGCAGATCCTCCGACCTTTTTCGCATTTTGGGCATTCTTCATTCGAAAAGCATCGCGGAAAAGCTGAATAACAAACATAACTTTTTTTTAATTTAAATAACAAAATATATTCATTAAATATTGATAGGATCATAGTTGAACTTACGAAAAAGGTCAGATACTTGCGAGTTACCACTCTCAGATTCACATTTTTTATTGGATTTGCAAGGCCTGGCTGACATGCTTGCTGTATATATATAAATAAAACTAAACCGTGAGCAATAATGAAAAACAAAATAATTTAAATTTTGAATATAATTTCTATGTTAGAGAAGACATGCTAACCCGTGACAACCAACAAAAGGGTAACAAAAAATATCAACTTTCGAGAAACCATGATTAATTCTTGAATTGTTTGACGCACGATTTCTGATGTAGTGAGAATTATAATCTTTAAAGTGGCTTATATAGAGTACAATTTTACAAATATTAAATACAAGATTGTGAATTTTCTACCAAATCCCATCACAATATACGAAGTTGATTACACGATATATATTCCCCATTCCATTTGTAGTGATAATATTAATGACAAAAATCAGCTAATATGAATTAATTATGGTAATACTCCATATTAGATCAATATAATTACTAAATTAATCAAATCAGTAATAATGGAGTAATCATGAGGCAATATATGGCAACAATATAAGAAAAGATTATGTATTTTCTTTTAAAAAATTGGAATTACAAAAAATAAATAAACCACATATTATATGAATATTTTTATTTTTATTGAAAGATTGCTCATTACTCCCTCTGTCCGCGAATAGGAGTTCCGTTTTTCCATTTTGGTCAGTCCGCGAATAGGAGTCACGGTTCATAATTACCATAAATGGTAAAAAGGTCTCACATTTCACCAACTCATTTCACTCACATATCATTTAAAACTATTATATACAAGTGAGACTCATATTCCACTAACTTTCTTACATCCACTTTTCTTAACATTTCTTAAAACCCGTGCCGAAAAGAAATGAGACTCCTATTTGCGGACGGAGTGAGTATTTCTTACGAAAGATTACCAATTTTTATTGAAAGATTAAGTAGAATGAAAATTCAGTTAAATTGAAAAATTTATGAAAATTGAGAAAATTGTCCCAACTATGTTTACAAGAATCAAGATTAAGTTAATTTATCATGATTATAAATATATGCATAAATTTAAAAATTAGGCATATTTAAAGTCACATTTGTTTTTCAGCCCACTTTATTTAAATTCGGTCCGATTATTCATTCCAGCCCAACAAAGAAGAAGTGGCCCAAATATTGATATATATATACAAAAACTATCCCTTCATCCGTTTAGAAACCGTAACCCTAATTGGAGGAGAGAGAGAGGATCCTCCAAACCGAGAGAGAGAGAGAGAGGCGGCAGGGGAGGAGAACGCGAACGCAGCCGGAGGTAGAGTTCTCCTCCATTCCGCCGCCTCTCTCTCTCAGTTTCATGCCGCCGCGGCTGTATACGGCCGGATCTGGGCCGTCCACTGCTCTACAAGGGCGACCGCCGCCGTCGCCGTCCTCCTCGTGCCCACGGTAAGATCTATTTTTTCTTTCAATTAGTTTTCTTAAGATTTTTGTTTTGAAACTCATATTTTGGTGTTTAAACTTTGTAGATCGGATCTAGTTTGATGATTGTATTGGGCATTTATCTCTAATGGTTAGTAGAGCGCCATTTATTTATCTGTAATAGTAATTAGGCCATGTATTTATCTGTAATACTAGTAATTAGGCCATTTATTTATCTGTTATAGTAATTAGGCAATTTATATCTGTAATAGTAATTAGTTACCCCTTAATCCCCCTATTTACGGTGATGCTTTGTGTTTTAATTCTTCGACATTACTCCGTTTGCACAGCCTCTTACCGTTTTTGTCGATTTAAATAACATAACTATTGATAGAGTACGATCAATCTTCTCAAATTCTTTCAAAAAACCACTTCTTTGAGATTCACAATTTGCAATGCCTTACATTTAAAAAAATTGACTTTTGGAAAAACTAAATCAAAAACAGAATGGAGTACAACTTTAAATGTTGAATTTAATTTTCCATGACAGTCGCACAAAATCATATTTGGATAAATCATAATTGTTTTTGAATGCTTTTGAGTGAACGTATTGTCTTATTGTAGTTGGAATTAAAATCCTTAAAATGTGATGAAGATTAGTGTTATTTAATAAAGATTTAGGTTTAAAAACTTGAAATGATGTAGTATTTATTTTGAACGTCACTTTTGTTGCTTGTTTAATTGGAAACATTTATCCCTATTAATCAAACTTTTGGATTTAATTTTTAATTTGTATATTTAATTTATTGGTTATTTATTTTACGATTTTCTTATTATCAGAGTAATTATTAAAATAAATAAATTGTTACAAATACCAGATTTGCATTACTTTGAGTTTTTATAGATTTCCAAAAACTAACCACAATATGAAAAATTTTCATCTTATTTATGGAAATGAGTATTTTTATTTTATTGAAAGATTAATCATGATTTCTCTTGTGATTATAGATTAAGGAAAAGTTGAACTTGGTCGACGTCGATCACAAATTGTTCATACTTATGCAATAACTTGCTTCTTCTTTATTGCTGGTCAATTTATTATATTGTGATAAGACTTTGTAGTAACAACGTATTCCAAAATTTGCACCAAGAAATTGATGCTCCATTAACAATAAAGTGATAAGTCTAATGTCATCTTCGAAAGCTATCCACAATAAAGAGCTTAATATAAATGTACACTATATACTTGATTGGATTAAATTAAAGATCAAATTTTGGAATTTTGTAGGAATGATTAAGATCTGCATAATGTGATGATAACATTAACCATTGTATTAATAAGTCAAATAAATATTACAATTACAATTACAATGATAATTATGGAGCGTCCCGTGCTTGGCGCGTGCAAAAGAGTCCCTCCTTTGTAATAAGTTGCAAGCCAGCCTTGAATGTGTTCAATCTCTGTTTCCCTTTGGATGATCAACCATTCCGGATCGTTTTTTGATGCCGGAGCTAAGTCCACACAATGTGAACCTACACAAAAATATTAATTGTTTATTTATTTATTTATATATTGTATTTGCATGATTGTATAAAAGTACTCTATGTAGTATCTATCTATATTGATAAATTTCATATTTAGACGTACCATTGTCCGAAGTGACTGCAACGATACTCTCATTTATGTCTTGGAGCACCCTTTTATTTAACAAACCATAAATTAGAGTAATTGTTGGAGAAAAATGGGTGAATTAAGAGTACCACTTACCCTCCGCTACTGTATGGATCTTGTAGCCCATTTGAGAATATTATATTGCTTCCAAATTGCTTGAGAACCGATTTCATTTTCTGCAAATGATAAATAATACTAAAATCAATTTCAAATTTTATTAACCTAATGCAAAAATAAACAAGTACTCACATGAGCTCCATAGTAAGTTGTGATCCAATGAGGTCTAGGTGGAATACCATAAGATCTCTCACAATTTTGGATGAACTTCTCCAAGTTGAAAGGTGAAGCTTGGAACATTGTGTCTCTTTCCCCAATACCAATTGGCATCACCATTTCACTACATGTCTACAAAATCAAATCGAAACAAGTATAGTACTTGATATATATTTTTTGGACCAAATAATTTGTTTTATTCTACTTATCATACTCTAAATGAAATAAAATATACCTGCCAACTCCAGCCCATTGCAACCTCCGATGGATGATCATCCGATTGACAATTGACCATTTCTTTATTAAAGCACGCAACGTCTCCGTGGATAGCTAAGTAGCCGGCGGAAATTCGGCCAATAGAATCAGTCCCGATGGGAAAGCCGTCGATCGCTTGGCAAATTCTTCGCACTTGTTGTTGCGGATAGTTATATTGAGCCGCGTGCGCGTACATATGGACCAAAATTTGCTTTAACTCGTCCACACTTGTTAATGGCCTGAAATAATTTTTTTATAAGTGTACAAATATAATCATCATTATTAGTTATGCTATGCTAATTACTTACATGCAAGTGTTGAATCTCTGACTCAAAATGGAGAGGCCTCCCGTTAATGACGCTATGTAATCCATATCATCCCATGATGTCTTTATGCTCTCATAGCAACTTAGGCTAGCCTCCTACATCAATTCAAGAATGAATAAATGAATGCAATCATCCACGTAAAATTGGTAAAACATGGATTACCTTGAAGTCTTTGGTGACGACGGAGAAATACCCATCTTCAACTACATCGTCCAAGTACAAAACTGGAGCTGATGAAGCCAGTGCGCCGATAGCTATGTGTGGGTATTTAAGGCGAAACCAAGTCGCTAGCACTGAAATTCAACAACAAAATAATTATACAAAGCACACTAATAATTATATATATATATATATATACATATATATAAATGTATATATTTAAAACCATATTCACTTACTTCCACCATACGATCCTCCGAAGACAACGATCGGAGAATCATGTGCTAAAAATTCCTTCTTGACGTGTAATAATATTTCGGCATAGTCCGCTAACGCTTGAGCCGAATTGAAGTACCCGCGCGTTGTTTCATTTCGCAAGGCCTCCTCCATCGTTCCAAATGGAATTGATTCTCCATAATAACGGTGCTGAAAAATATAATCACATTATCAAATGGAGTATTTCTTATCAATATATATATATATATATATATATATATATATATATATATATATATATATTGATTGATAAGGAACAAAGAGTGGAACAAAGAGTGGAAACATGGAGTATTAATTACCTCTATGAAAATAGAGAGAGCCTTGAAACGAGGGGCATTATCATTGATGATGCCAATGGAGTTGATGCCGGAGGCATCGAGTGGCTGCTCGGCACCAAGATATGCAAAAATGGGGCGGCTCGAATTTGGACCGCCCCAATATTTGGTGTTGACAAAATACTTTTGGTTGAAGGTATTATAGCTTGAGGGTGCAAAATTGAAATGATCAAGTGATTGTGTATAGTAATAGAGGTCAAAACCATCTATTGAGCTAATCACACTCACTTGATGGGGGAGAGAAAGCCTAGGGATGTAGGATGGGATTGAGATAACATGAAGGAAGAAGGGAAGAATGAGGAGAAGAATGAGAGAGGATTGAAACGAATTCATGGCTCTTAGGATGGATGTTCTAATGGTTAATGATCAGTGACTACACTACTTATAGCTCTCAAATATTTTATGTTTTTTTCCCCCAAATATTTTATGTTTTCTATTGTAGTATGGTTATTACATTGCACAAGCAATAGTTTGTGAGTAGTTAAAATAGTATATGTGCATGCTTGAATTAATTGGAGAGACAACAACAACGTACGTACTTAGGAAATTTGGTCACATTATGCGAAAGCAAAAGTCCACAACTAAAAAAATATTCTTCTAGCTGTCATTAGATAGAGTGGAAAATATAAAATGAGATTGAAATTAGAGAAAAGTGGATAAAATGTGAGGTGGAGTAGTCAATGTAAATAAAATTATATATCTTATAATAGTGCTTGTTTTCCAACATCAAAATGATTAGAACATGTTTCTTAATAGGGCAATCTCTTCTTATTCACTCAAAGAATTTGATGTTCATCTTGCTAGTTTTAAATATGAGATCATCGTTTGTGAAAGTGGGTGGATTTGCATGAGAGGAAAGTGATTGCCTTATTTACCCCTAAATTAAAAAATGAAATCAAGTGTATTCTTTGCAAATTAATTCATTGACTCCTTCATAGTATAGATAATAGATGTATAAACCTAGTAAGTAATCTAGGTATTCCCTTCTATACATAGAAAATATTCTCAAAGTTGGAAAACAAACCACATGCAAAAAGAGTATAAAATCACAAAATTGAACATGATCCCCAAAAGCCCTAATCATAATATAGTAATAGTAGTAGTATTTTTTTGACAATGGATGTATTCTTTGCAAATTAATTCATTGACTCCTTCATAGTATAGATAATAGGTGTAATCCTTCATAGTATAGATAATAGATGTATACACCTAGTAAGTAATCTAGGTATTCCCTTCTATACATAGAAAATATTCTCAAAGTTGGAATACAAACCACATGCAAAAAGAGTGTAAAATCACAAAATTGAACGTGATGCCAAAAGCCCTAATGATAATATAATAATAGTAGTATTTTTTGGCAATACTCAATTAATTCAAACACTAATTAAGACAATGTGATTAGCTTTTTCTTCTCATCCAAAAAAGTAGTAGTAGTATTTTATTACTAGAGTAGGTTTTAAAGTCCAAACATGAAATGTTTTTACTAAACCATTCTTAAACTAGTTAAACTATACATATAGTAAGGAGTTCCATTCATAAACTAGTTAAACATCGAAATCATAAATTACAAGAAAAGGCCCGGATTTTTGGATATTATACCATATAAGAGAGTTTTGGAGATGATTGATCACAAAAAATATCATTTTGACATTTCCCACTAATGAAAACATCAAAAGCTTAGGGTAAAAGGAGGTATTTTATAGTATAATAATCATAATCTAAAATTTATGACAAGAGTTTATTAAAAAATATAAAAGAAAAAAAAATGGCAATCTTTGGAGATGACACATGCATGTCTATAAATTGCTGCAAAGGTTTGGAATTCCACCCATACTATCATGAAAACTTGATCCAAATGAGATTCGTACCATTGATAGTGGGTCCAACATCACCTAATAAAAATGTGTGAGACGGATAAATGATATTATTATCAAGACTTATAATACAATGTTCAACCAATCATCATATATACTCCCTCCGTCCCGAGCTACTCGCTCATTTCCTTTTCGGCACGAAGATTAAGGAATGAGTGTATAGGAAAGTCAAAAATGACGGCTGTAGGTGAAATTTTTTACTAAAAATAGAAAGAGTGCAAGTAACTTGGGACGCCCAAAAAGGAAATACGTGCGAGTAGTGCGGGACGGAGGGAGTACTATATATATCAAAGGACCCAAATATCTAAACACTTGTTCAAAACATAAAATCTAGCATCTTATTGGTTAGATTCGCAGTGCACCACTTTGGTTAATTGGATGAAAATGACTGATCTTTAAAATATAAATATCTATACAAAAAACCGTTCCAAATTAAATACTTATTTTTCCATAAACTCTAGCAATTCGACAACCTAGCTACTCTCCAAATAAAATCTAACATCCCATAAATTACAATTAAACAAAAAATGAGGAGTATTTCATTAATGGAAACCTAGAATCAATATGAAATCCAATATGAGAGTTTTAAACCCGAAATAGAAAAAAGAGGACAAAGCTATGCCCAAGAAATCAGCCCATGTTAGAATAAAAGGCACGTTATTCCTTGATTGCATTCTTGGGCCCACTCCCCTCAAACCGAGATGGATCTCACTTTTCCTATTTTGGGAAGTACTACACTACTATTCTACTCCTACTTAAAGTAAGGATTAATTGGGAGGATTTTAGTTATTTGGCTGAATTGAATTTAGTCAAAATTGAACTGAAAAAGTCAAAATTTGAATTGAAAAAGTCAAAATTTGAATTGAAATCAACGTCCATAGAAAAGATTGGCTATAATCAATTGATTCATTCCCCTCACTTGTTACTTGGAATTTGAAACCCATTCCTTTCCATTCGACAACTGGAATCTATCTTCAGCCCATAGAAATATTCTGAAACTAACATAAGCCTATATATTTTCTATTAGCGCCGAGATGGAGGGATGGTGATTGAAGAGTTAGTTCATTTCATATTCATCAAAAAAATATATAGTAGTAAGGCCATGTTTGGTTGGCGGGAAAGTAAAGTTGGCAAGGAAAATGATTCCTGGAAAAATGAATCCTGGGAATATGATTTCTAATAACTTTACTTTCTCGTGTTTAGAAAACATCAAGATTTGAAAGTATATATTTGATTTAAACACTAAACTAAAAATATACTTATCATTTTTATTTATAAAAAATAATAATACATATTATTTAATAAATTATTAATTACGAATGATAATAATTATATTATTTTATTTATTATTACTATGGATAGTTTAAATATGGATTATACATCATAATATATAATAATATAATAATAAATAAGATTATTATTATTATTATTATTATTATCATTATATTTACTTAATTTTTAATTGAATAAATTTTATAATTTAAAATTTCACTACAATTTTATTGTTAATTAATAATTTATAAATTAATAATTATTATATTATTATATAAATATAATTATATTTATATTTAATTATTTAATAAATTATTATTATTATGATAATAAAAATAAAAATAAATATTAATAATATAGTTATAACTATGATAATTTGAATTATAGTTATTTATTATCCTGAAATTAAGTATGGTTTATACTTTTAAATTATTTTTAAAACATTGTAATAAATAACAACAATAACAATAATAATAATAATAATAATAATAATAATAATAATAATAATAATAATAATAATAAATTGTACTATATTGCATTAAATATGTAAGAATCCTAAAACTGGGAAAAAGAATACCTAAGAAAAGTTAGGATTCATAATCCTGGAAAGTTGTACTAACTTTCCTTGTTTCAGGATTTTGATTACTTTCCCAGTTTGATTAAAAACGGAAACAAACACATGAATTTAAAATTTAAGGAATCAGATTACTTTCCCAGACAGAATCCTGGCAACCAAACATGGCCTAAAAGTATTATTCTTGTAATGGTTCCCCATTACTTTTTTTCCTGGCAAATGTAAGCACATTGTTTTGTTCTAAATATCTTTTATGATTGTAAATGAATTCTGAATCTATATTTATATACCTTTCTTTTATAATTGTAAATTTTTGGCCATCAAGAGGTATTGAACCCATAATCATGTGGTTACATGTAGCCCACCCCATTATGGGCCGGTCCAGGCCCAGCCCACCAGTGAAATGAAGTGGGCCTAGGTTGGACTCATTAGTAGAGATGGGCTCCAATTGGGTGTTTTGTAAACCCAAGCCTAGGACCATCTGAAGCCTAAACTAGGCCCAGGCCCAAAACCAGGACTAGTCTGGGCCCAGAGGCCCACCTTCTCTAATCAATAATAGTAGTATATTTCTCTAGTTATGCATATCATTCTGTTTTGGTTTAGTTTTTTCAAAAGTCAATTTTTTTGTTTTTTTTTGTCAATTTTTTTTGTTGAATGTCAAGACATTGCAAATTGTGAATCTCAAAGTGGTTATCTTGAAAGAATTTTTGAAAAGATTGATCGTACTCTAACAGTATTACTTCATTCGTCCCAATGAAGATGACTCACTTTCCTTTTTGGTTTGTCCCAATCAAGATGACTCATTATTAAAAGTGGAAACACTTTTATCTCTACTCTCGTACTTTATTCTCTGTACTTCACACATAAAATAAAGTTGCATAAATTCTCTTATTTTTCTTTGGGATGGAGGAAGTATTTAATATCAACACATTGCCAAACTCTTTCAGCTGCTGAAGAATGCTTTTGGATTATGAAATCGTGAAGGTGAAGATCTTTTGCTTCAGATGAAGGTCTTGGTTATGTAAATGGACTCAAGTTTAGCCCAAACCTCTGCGGCGATTTCCGACTTCTCTCATGACTCTGTCACTCAAGCTCAAAATCAGAGTGATATATGCCTTGTCATGGAGTTCCTGGCTCTTCACCGCAGCCTTTTCATCCTCCTTCCCGGCCATAGAGAGGTCTCCTTGCTGCATCATGACTGCCTCTATCTTGAGTTTCCACAACCCAAACTCATTGAATTTCTCCATCTCGAACTTCGCCGTTGACATTGCAATCGATAGATCCTTTCAATTTTCCCGTAGACGGCGCCAATACTCAAGAACAAATCAATTGCAAAACGAAACAAGGACAAGAACGAAACGAAACGAAACGAAACAACCGAGGAATTACGTGGTTCGGTCGTAAGACCTACATTTACGGAGAAGACGGTCCAAGATTTATTCAATTACACCAAAGATACAACGAGAACTACAATCGATCGAGATGATCAAGAACACTCAAGCTCAAATACAAAATTGCTCTGAAGATTACAGCAACAACAACTATGAACCTAACAAAGATAGTGCCTCCTCTCTTCTCTCTCTCTTTCACATGATTGTAGAAGTATTATCTGAGCTGCTCCTCTCTTCTCTCTAAGCTTGAGCTGGAGAATCAGTTCGGCCGTTTCAAGTCCCCAACTGTTGCCGACTAAGGCAAACATACTTATTTCACTTTAGTCCTCAAACTCTTATCTATTTATTAGTTCCACACCAACACATTATTTTCATTCTACTTAATCTCCCTCCTCCAAAGTGTTGCAAAATGATTAGTATGTAATTTATTTTAAATTAATTATTAATATTTATAAATCATTTTCAATACACAATATTTAAAAAAAAATCGATTATGTACATGCAATTATATACATTTATCACTACCCTATTTTGTAATTCCAATTTTAAAAGGAAAATACACAATCTTTTCTTACATTGTTGCCATATATTGCCTCATGATTACTCCATTATTACTGATTTGATTAATTGAGTAATTATATTGATCTAATATGGAGTATTACCATAATTAATTCATATTAACTGATTTTTGTCATTAATATATCACTACAAATGGAATGGGGAATATATATCGTGTAAATCAACTTCTTATATTGTTATGGGATTTGGTAGAAAATTCACAATCTTGTATTTAATATTTGTAAAAATGTACACTATATAAGCCACTTTAAAGATTATAATTCTGACTACATCAGAAGTAAAAAAAAAAAAGAAATCATGCGTCAAAGAATTCAAGAATTAATCATGGTTTCTCGAAAGTTGATATTTTTTGTTACCCTTTTGTTGGTTGTCACGGGTTAGCATGTCTTCTCTAACATAGAAATTATGTTCAAAATTTAAATTGTTTTGTTTTTCACTGTAGCTCACGGTTTAGGGTTTTTTAAATATATATACAGCAAGCATGTCAGCCAGGCCTTGCAAATCCAATAAGAATTGTGAATCTCAAAGTGGTAACTCGCAAGTATCTGACCTTTTTCGTAAGTTCAACTATGATCCTATCAATATTTTATGAATATATTTTGGTATTTAAATTTTAAAAAAATTATGTTTGTTATTCAGCTTTTCCGCGATGCTTTTCGAATGAAGAATGCCCAAAATGCGAAAAAGGTCAGAGGATCTGCACTTTCGACGGCCTTTGCGGTTGTACCAAACCACCCATGTAGAACAAATAAATTGGAGATTTGTCCCAAATCAATAAATTTATGAGCTCAATATGATTGTGTTAGTCTCTTTTATTGCTATACTTTCTATTTCGAAAATCATTAAATTTATGAGCTTAATAAGTAAATTTAGATAAGGTATCATAAGGATGTCGTCTCAAATTATAATTCATTTTTATAATTTTAATTACTCGTCATTTACTAAATAATCTTATGTAAGGACTCATTAACTATATATATATATGGAGCAATAAATAAAGGCAAAATATTAAATGAATATTTGAATACACGTGAAAAGTATATGGATGAATGGACTAATATTTTGGAATATGGGTCTAATGTGAGTTAAAATGAATTAGAAGAATATGAGACATACTTATTATTTATAGTAAAATGGTGAACGTGAACAAGTAGCAATTAATGGGGGACGGTGGTAGTACTAATTTGGATTAAACCATGAGATAAACTTACGAAGATCCTCTAATGCTGTTGATTCAGTCTAAAATCCAAAATTGATCCAAATAATTTGACAAATTGATACAGTTAGAATTGAAATTAGTATAGAATGATAAGTTTTCCTAACCTAAAAAACCTTTTGAATAGCCCATGATCAAATTTATGTTGACCTAAAAATAACTCGAGTCCCTTATGAGTGACCTGAGAATTAGTGAGTTTTCATTATTTATTTTTTTAAAATTTTGTAACTTTCTTGATATTCAAACTTCTAAAAGTTAATACTATAACGAATCTATTTTTTCTCTGTCCTCTGATTAAATACATCAAAGTGGAGTACTATTAATTACCAATACATTGTTTAACTCTAAACTATATCATAAAGTATTTATAATTATTTGAGATGAAATGTGATTTATGATATCATTAAGAATTGCATATTGTATCAAGTAAAATACTACTACTACTCCTCCTAATTATAAGTGCATTTATTTGTCAAAAAAATAAAATTATAACAAGAAAAATGTACTACTACTAATTAAAAGAAACCATGAATTTATTGAGCATGATTAGCCCGGCATATATTAGCCCCAAATCCCATTTTATGATAAAATTGATAATTTATAGACACTATGAACAATCCATAATTGAACAGTATGTATATATCCTTTCATATCCAAAGAAGTACTCTATATTAATGTGTATTAAGAATTTTATATTACGTGAAACAATAATAATCTAATGGTATAAATTTACTTAATATAGCATTAGGGTAAATTAGTCTTGATATAAAATATAGCTATGGCAAAGTGACATAGGGACATTATGGCAAAATATTTTTCATACTAATATTACTATTTTTAAGTACGAGACAAGTTCAGATATAATTACTATATAAGTAAACCGAGTGAAATAATTTATGCTACAAACCAATCATATGCCAATCATATTAAAACATATGGAGTACTTTATTAAGAGAATGGGACCAAAAACACGTTATGACTGGTATCCATTTGACCCTTTTTGTAATTAAATGTTACTACTACCAGTCTACCACTATTCAAAGTGAAATTAAAATCACGTTGCGATAACTATTAACTACCATCGAATATTTTATTAATTGTATAGTAGATGTAATTAAAGTAATTAATGAATTCTTTATAATGTTCATCTTGTAGTTAAAATAAGAAATGAGTAGCTATGAAGATTAATAATTTGTATTTATTGATTAGTTATTAAATTGAACAATTTGTTCTATGATTTTTAATTACAATCAGAATAAAAACTCAAATCGTCTATCATAATACTGTAATTAATTACTAAAAAATATTTTATCAACAAAATTACACTTAGATCATCAATGTAAATAAAACTGAGGAACAGCAGAATTACACTTAGATCATTAAATTCAATTTAAAGATTAATATGGACAAAATGGTTAAGCAACCAAAAGTTGACTTATTACGACAAGCTATAGTCCAGCGTGTTTTGTAGGAGTATTATATTATTCTAATCGATAAACATTCAGAAGCAATCAATAAAAAATTGATCAATCATTTGGCATGAAATATAAGTAAACACAAGAGTGGTAAAAATTGCATGCCCACAAATACAGTTATACATATTAAAAGAGCACACCCTTTTGTCATGATTCTGGTTCAAAACATTGGTTAATTTTTATCCTAAAAGTGATTGTGTTAGAATTTAATTTATGGGATGATTTTCACCCATTTTGACCCGATATCGAAACAAGCAGATACAAATTTTGAAAAACAATAAATTCTGTTTGATCTAAAAATCCAAAAGGTTCAAATCTAATTAAATATTCTAAGTCATGGTATTTTTCACACCCTTACTTTCATTAGGAAGGGTTTAGGTGAATATAGAGATAAAGGCGAGGGTGTTGTTTTTTTTTTTGTTGCTGACGTGTTTTGTTGATGGGCCGTTGAGTAGTTTTCGTGTTGTTATATGGTCGTTTCTTTAATTAGTGAGTTTTGAATAGACATGTTTGCTCGCTTTTTTTCATTTAAGCTTGTTTAAAATAAAAATAAATAAATAAAATGCGACCGAATAAATCCACTCACGATACTATTATATTAATCTAGCAAACGTTATTATTGATACAATACAAAAACTCTGAATACAAATCGAAATTTTAGTACTATTAAAAGTCATAGCATAGTAATTAAGTTATTTATAACAAAATGTAACACAAATTTTAAAATTTGTATATATGCTTACAAAGTAGCCACTGACACGATTAATTACCCGATATATAAAGATGAGAAAGTGGTCAAGACAATAAAATGGGCTAGCATAATAAATCATAACCTAATTAGTAGCCATTGCTAATCCAATTAACTACTTCCAAATCGTAGTTGGATGAATACGAGTGGTTGAATATATGTGAAATCAAGATGATGAAAAGCATTATGGATGGAACTTGGCAAAAAAAATTAACATGGCAAAAAAAATCCAATTAACATGCTAACAGGCTATTTGTCACGAACTTTTAATATTTTTTTATTTTTCTCCGAACTTGTGTATTTTAAAATCTAAATATATAAAATAAAACTCATCTTATTTATTTATTTATTTAAATTTATTATATTCATATAGGTGTAATATATTTACGTGTTCTATTCACTTTCTATCGTCAAACAAACAACAACAACAATATATCATAGCTCGGATTTAATCGCCTAAAAGTTACTTATATAGATAATCAAGCTAATAATATCGTTTCTAATAATATCGGCTTAGCGGGTCTTTACAGATGAGGCTTTCTTTTTTGGGATATTGGCATCTAATATCATGAAACTTTCAAAAAGTTGGGTTTTTCCTACGAACTTTAAAATTGGCAAATAATATCACGAACTTTACCCGTGTTTGGTTTTTTTTTCCACGAACGAAAAAAGAACCCATTTACTGCATTCCACCCCCTATTCATCCCATTTACTAAAAATTGAATTTCCACCACACGAAGCTGGCTCTTCCCGTCAAGTTTCACTCTTTGATATTTTCTTGTTGCTACTTTTCCCATCAACACAAGTGTTTTTATCATTTCATCCTCCCTTCCATTTCCTTATCCAAGTATTGGTTTGTGCAATGGTGGCGGTTTGTTCGTCTCCACTCCCTACCGATCCTATTTTCCCATTTCCCGAAATCGGCTCTTCCCATCAAGACTCAATTCTTTGATATTTTCTTGAGAACACTTTTCCCATTATATCCTTTTTAGCATTGCTGATGGGAAGAGATAATGAACCCCTTCTGAAACGAGCACCATCTTATAATCTCTCTGTCTGATTCTGGCAGGCGCTGGAAATGGTGAAACAGCAGAGCGGGGCGAAGAGACAGTGCTTGAGAAGGACACAAACAAGGGCCACGTGGAACGAGATACGTCTGTGTAAATAGTACATAGAATATGACGTGGTTCCTGGTGTTGTAGATGAGTATAGAGAGAGTTAGAGGAGTAGCGCTTCTTCGCCTTAGGATGCATATCCCATGTTTCGATGGAATGTAGGAGGAAAAAGTTTTTTAAATGAAAGGTAGTCGATTAGGTACAAAGATTGGTAGAGTGTTGTTCCCAACTCCTAAAGTGTCGTGTTTCTCATGTTCGTATTCGTGTTCGTGTTGACATAGAATAGATTACAGTTTATTTATATATTTACATTGTTTGTGAGTTACTTACTTTTTTCTGTTTTTGCTGCCTTCTTCAAAGATCTCATGATCATTTTTTACTCTGTATTTGCACAGTATACCACATAATCACTTAATAGATTTGAATCTAAAATAATCATTTATGTAATTTACCATATGGATATAGATTAATTGATAAGCTAATATAGTTCATACAACTAAGCAATGATATTTAGTTATTGATATAGTATTACTTGTAAAAATGAATTGAAGTATATTAATATTAGTACAACGTTAATTGAATATCAATGCATTAGTCTGCAAAAAGTTTTAACTGCAGTGTGAGTATGCAAACACATCTATTATGATTATATCCAATTGTATAATGAATCACTTTACAATTAGATGAAATATACGTGAGACTAGCCTCCATCCCTCGTGCGCTAATCAACTTTATAATACCTCATGAATCAAATAAATTGATATGAATATGAATAACACACTACAATGATTATAATCACCTATCCATTATACTTATACATAAAATAAACCTAATTTGGTAAGATATAAAGTTAAAGTTATCATATTTGTGTGACAGGAAAATAAAGTTATAAAGTTATCATATTTGTTAGATTATTAAGGAAAATTTTATGGTTCTTACCATTTTAAAAATTAAATTAATTTGAAGTCTTTAAAATGGTAAGAACCAAAAACTTTTCACAGAATGTTTACAATTGTTTATTAGTACAAAAAAAATTAAGCAATGTGGATTACCATGTTGTTGAATCGATGGCGGCGGAAGCTCTTGGCCGGCTTTAAACTAACAGAAGTTCACTTTTGGTCAGCTCCCTCCTTTCCCCTCTCTCTCTCTATCTATCTATGTGTTTTTGTGAGATTAATTAATGGATAATTGCAAAAAATGGAACATTTTTTTACCCAACAGGGACGAGGGTTCAAGTGAATTAAGTGGCTGAAATTGTTAAATGGTATAGACAACATATTTAGAGAAGAAAGCAATGGGAGAAGATTATTGTATTTTGATTGAATGATGAAATGGTACTCAACACCCATATATTTATAGGGATGTTGGTGACTTTTGAGATCCTACAATAAATGTATATTCATGGAACTACACTACTATTGGAACAATGCATGCACATCTTCAATGCTTCTTGGAACTCTATTCTTCTTTAATGCTTATTGATACTTCCCCTTTTCTCAACACTCCCCCTCAAATTGAGTGGTGGGATCTCCAAAACTCAATTTGGAAAGCACATCTTCAAAGCTCCTTGAGTTGACTGCTTTAGTTAGGATGTCGGCAAGTTGATCCTCAGAGCGAACAAAAGGGAGTTCGACAATCCCATTCTCAATGTTTTCTTTGATGAAGTGTCTGTCAACCTCCACATGCTTCGTTCGATCATGTTGTACTGGATTTTGTGAGATGCTTATAGCGGCTTTGTTATCACAATGCAACTGGCACTTGCTTGGAGGGAGATTAATCTCTTTCATCAATCTCCTTAACCATAAAATCTCGGTCAACCCACTTTTAATCCCACGAAATTCTGCTTCGGCACTCGAAAGAGCCACCACCTTCTGCTTCTTACTTCTCCATGTTACCAAATTACCTCCAACAAAGGTAAAGTAGCCTGCTGTAGACTTCCTATCGTTTGGGTTCCCTGCCCAGTCAGCATCTGTATAACCATGAATCTCAAGATGCCCATTTTTAGCGAACAACACTCCATGCCCTGGAGTTCCCTTCAAATACCGACAAATCCTAAGTGCTGCCTCCATGTGATCTGTCTGCGGCTTATGCATGAACTGACTTACGACCCCAACTGCATAGGCAATATCTGGCCTAGTGTGCGAGAGATATATGAGTTTTCCGACTAGTCGCTGATATCGACTACGGTCAGCCAACTTGGCTCCTTCTCTGATTTGTAATCCGTGATTAACCGCCAGAGGAGTGTCTGCTGGTTTACATTCCAGTAGGCCAGTCTCTGCTAGGATGTCCAAGATATACTTCCTTTGTCGCAGAAAAATTCCTTTGGTTGACCTTAGCACTTCAATCCCAAGAAAGTACTTGAGATTCCCCAAGTCCTTCATCTCAAATTCCTGAAAAAGATTTTTCTTTAATTCCTCAATCTCTTCTAGGTCGTCACCTGTAATAATCATGTCATCAACATATATGATTAAACATGTGATCTTGTCACCCTGCTTCTTAAAAAATAGTGTATGGTCTGAATTGCTCTGTGTATATCCATAGCTAATCATTGCCCCAGCAAACTTCCCAAACCATACTCTTGGAGATTGCTTCAATCCATACAAGGTCTTCCTTAATCGGCACCCTTCACCTGCTTTAAAATCTGTTGCAAAACCTGGGGGTGCCTCCATGTAAACTTCTTCTTCCTTCTTCAACTCTCCATGTAGGAAGGCATTCGTCACATCAAACTGGTGTAATGGCCAGTCCCTATTAGCAGCAATGGATAACAACACCCGAATTGTGTTCATCTTAGCTACTGGAGAGAAGGTCTCAGAATAGTCAACTCCATATGTCTGAGTATAGCCTTTTGCGACAAGTCGTGCCTTGTACCTTTCTATCGAGCCATCAGGTCTTCTTTTGATAGTGAAGACCCATCGACAACCCACTGGTCGTTTCCCTTCTGGTAGAGCACATTTCTCCCATGTGTGGTTTCGAATCAGTGCATCAATCTCTTTCTTCATTGCTTCCCTCCAATGCTTGAATTTCATAGCTTCTTCCCATGTCTGTGGTATTTCTTCTTCCTCATATAGTGCATTCTCGAAAGCCCGAGCCATCTCTGATAAATGGCCTTTGGCTAGGTTCACAACAGAGTACCGCTTTTTCTTGTCAATCCTCTCTGGCGTATACCTTTTGGGTGGAACTCCTCTGTTTGACCTTGGTGGAAGTATGTACCTCCCAGTGTCAGGGTCAACTCCTTCGACCTCGACTTCCTCAATTTCCCTTTCTTCGGCCTCAATTGAATTTTCTTCTGCACTTACAGTGTTAGCTAAACAATTATCTGTATCCACAGGATTACTTACATTGGATAACCTTAACGGAGAAATATTTGAGGCGATGCCACTTTCTACGATGGACTCTACCACATCAGAGACTTGCTCAGCGGAATTGCTTACTGTTTTCTCTGATAGATCCGCATCAGGATTGCTTGGCGTTGGCAGTGGCATTGAGATCCAACTTAGCGGGTCCGTATCATTGTTATCCCTAACATTACTCTCCCCCTGACCGCTAAGATGGGTAAAGAAGTACTCAGTTTCAAGAAAGTTGCAGTTCATTGTAAGAAACATCCGGTTGGACTTTGGATCGAAACACCTATACCCCTTTTGATTTACCCCATATCCTACAAAAACGCATTTGATAGCGCAAGGGGATAGTTTAGTTCTTTCATGTTTAGGAATGTGGACAAAAACGGAGCATCCGAAGACACGAGGTTCAAGAGTCAAGGGCGGAGGAATTTTTGTGAAGGTGGACAAGACTTGTAGAGGAGTTTTGTGTTTGAGAATACTTGTGGGCAATCGGTTTAAGAGATAGGCTGAGGTGGCAATGGCTTCTGGCCAGAAGTGTTTCGGGGCTTTTGACTCTATAAGCATAGAACGAGTCATTTCGAGGAGAGATCGATTTTTCCTTTCAGCCACACCGTTTTGTTCGGGAGTATGAGCACATGTGGTTTGGTGTATAAGACCTTTGTTTTGGAAGAGTTGTTTCATGGTAGAATTAACGAACTCCCCCCCATTATCTGACCGAAGGACCTGAATGGTTTTGTGAAACTGAGTTTGGATAAGGTTATAGAAATGGGTAAAGTGTGACAAAACTTCAGATTTTTGTTTCATGAAATATATCCAGGTCATGCGAGTGCAATCATCCACAAAAACTAAGAAATATCGAAAACCTTGCCCCCCAATAACTGGTGCGGGCCCCCAAACATCAGAGTGTACTAAGGCAAATGGGGTTTCAACACGAGTATTACTTAATGGGTAAGAGTTCCGATGACTTTTGGATAAAAGACAAGTTTCACAGTACATGTCATGCTTAGGAATAATACTAGGAAATAATAATTTTAAGTAACCGATAGATGGATGACCCAAGCGCCGATGCCAAAGCCAAGCTTTCCGGTCAGCTGATCCGTGAGTTAACATGGCAGTCCCTTTTTGAGCTATCTCATCCACATAGTAAAGCCCATCACGTTCAGTGCCACGTCCAATTATCTCTCCGGTTCGGATATCCTGCAACAGACAAAATTGTGGCTGCATTAGTAACGTACAATTCAATTCCTTTGTGACATGACTAATGGATAATAACTTATGAGACATCGAAGGAATATATAGACAATTTGATAACTGCAAAGTTGGGGAAATGTTAACGGTTCCAGCCCCCTCAACCACCGTAAATTCCCCATTGGCAGTTTGGATATGAGATTTTAGAGGTTTCTGAAGGTTGGTAAGGTCTGAGGCATCATATGTTATGGTATCGGTTGCCCCACAGTCAAAAATCCATTTATCATTTTTCTCATGGCCATTAGATACTGCACACACAACTCCAAGCTTCTCGAGAGGCTGAAATCGATTTTGGCAAGTGGTTTGGGAAATTATGGAATTTTCAGGAGATTTGGGGGCTAATTGTGACTGAGAATTTTGATGGGGTAAAACCTGCAATTTCCCAAAGATTTGGGGGCTTCCAATAAAAGAGCCCCCTAACCCTAATCTACCTGAATCAGGCGCCGCCTCTCCCCTCATCAATTCTTCACTCCAATCGTGAATTACACTCCCACTTCCGCTGGCAACGAAGTTTGCTGCCCCGGTTGTGTTCGCCGGCTGAGCAGCTTCATTTCTGGTCCTTCCTCCTGGCTGGACAGCACCGGCGGTTTGCACGACCCCCTGCACGGCGTTGCCTCCGTCGCCTCCAACTGCTGCGGCGGCGTGCCCGCCACGGTTCCAGGGTGTTTGCGGTTGCGGCGGCTTGCCGTGCTTCTCTTCCCACCAATCTGGATATCCAACTAGTTCAAAGCATGAATCTTTTGTGTGTCTTTTCCGTTTGCAGTAGGAACACACCAATTTTGACTTGTCTTCTTCATCACTTCGCCGATTTCTATCATTGCCACTGCCGCGACCACCACTGTTGCTGCCGCGACCACCACCGTTGCTGCCGCGACCGCCACCCCGAGAGCCGCCGGTAGGGTTCTGCCACCCTCGGATGGCGAGGCCAGTTCCAATTCCATCCATGGCAGCTGCTCCGCCGGTGTTTGCCTGTTGTAACACTCGGAGTCGTGTCTCCTCCTGCTGAATCAGGTTGTACGCATAGTCGACGGAGGGAAGCGGGTCCATTTTCAGTATCTCCCTCTTAGTTGTTTCATATTTGCTATCAATTGCATAGAGAAACTGACATACTCTCTGATCTTGTATGAATTTGTTATGAATCTCCATATCCTCTGGACATTTCATTGGGTTCGTCTGTTTTTGGTCGATTGAAATCCAGATCTCTCCCAACCGGCTCCATATTTCTTCTAATGAACTGCTTCCTTGTCTCAGTGTGGTTGCTTTGAACTGAAGATCATACACCTGGATTTTATCTCTTCCGCTCCCATATGTGACGGCCAACGCATCCCATATATGCTTTGCCGTCGGATGTTGTGAAACTCGACTGACCAGTCGAGGCTCAATGTTTTGTACTAACCAAGTGATCACACAGTGATCGGCTTGTTCCCATTGTATGAAGGCTGGATCGGTTCGCGGTGGGGAATGAGGCACTCCGGTGACGTGAGATACCATTCCCCGACCGCTTATTGCCGTCTTCATCAATACGGACCAAAGGGCGTAATTTTCTCCATTCAACTTATTCCCACCAATGTGGAGGGGCTGCGTGTCAATTCTGAATGGCATGGCAGCTGTTTCTGGTGGATTTGGTTGGTTCATCGCAAAACTATTGCGCATAAAGTTGGCAAATTGCCGGGCAAATTCATCTGCCATAGATGAATCTGAGGTTTCGGTTACTATATAGTTGTCATTTGACATTTTGGCTTATGGTTATAGGTACAGCGGAAAAAGGAAAAACAAAAAAACGGGAAGGGGCCGAGAAAGGTATCAAGGACGATGATGATACCTTATCTGAGTCCAAACCCGCTCTGATACCATGTTAAATGGTATAGACAACATATTTAGAGAAGAAAGCAATGGGAGAAGATTATTGTATTTTGATTGAATGATGAAATGGTACTCAACACCCATATATTTATAGGGATGTTGGTGACTTTTGAGATCCTACAATAAATGTATATTCATGGAACTACACTACTATTGGAACAATGCATGCACATCTTCAATGCTTCTTGGAACTCTATTCTTCTTTAATGCTTATTGATACTTCCCCTTTTCTCAACAGAAATATCTTATGTTCAATAATACATTGTGAGTTTCTGTTTGCTTTTTCAGTCTTGCTTGATTTGATATTGGCTCAAAATAAAAATAAAAACCTTAACTAAAAATATGATCTTGGTAAATTGGTGGCATTTCGATTTGCTATCTTTAGTTTAGCTATTTTGGGGTTGGAGAAGATTAAAGTCCATAATTAGTACTATACATTTGTTTGAAAAGCCTTTTTAATCTTACACATTAAAATCTGAAATGTGGCAAAAGGTTCAAAGTTATGAGGTTTTTAAAATCTGCACTCATAATTTGTAAAATGAATATAGTTTATATGACAAATGGATTATGATCAAAATTGAACTTATTTGCTGAACGAATTGCTATCATTTTTTGATATTACGAAGGTATTTTAGCTCATTTTTAGTTCATTGTATAAAATTCGGATTTTAATATTCCTACCGTCCTATATAGAAATAGTTTCTTTTTCCATTTTGATCCGCCCCAAAAATAGTCTCTTTTTTGGCAATTCTTTTCTTTCTTATAAAGTGAGTCTCATTCTCCACTAACAATAATTCAATCATTTTTCTTTCTAAATCTCTCTCACTTTACTCCCTATTTTTACAGGACAGAGGGAGTAATACATAAGTCATATTCCAATTGTTTTAGGTCATCTTTTTCTTAAATGAACCAAAAATGACTTCCATGTAATATAAAACTACCATCCATATATTAGTTGTGTTCTGCATTAAGATTGAATTATGCATGTATCACAATCTTATATAGTCAAAACCCAAATATATGTAGTTGCAATTATCCGTGCTACTAAGAGCACCCGCAACGCGTGCCGAAACCGTTCCGCGTGCCGTTCCGCCGGAACGGTTTCGCCGCGGAACGCGTTGCGGCGCTGCATTCCGCTCCCGTCTCGTTCCCATTCCGTGCCGGGTGCCGACGGCACGTAACGCGGCACGGAACAAGCCTCCACGCGCCTGGGCGACGTGGCCGATCCCCGTGCGTGCGTGCTTCCCACTCGCCGGCCCGCGAGTGGGACACGTCAGCAATGACGCAAAAATTATTTTTTTTTTATAAAAATCGAATTTTTAAAAAAAAAATTTTTTTTTAAACGGTAACATTACCGTTTTTTTTTACTTTTTCTTAATTTTTTTAATTTTTATTTTTATTTTCTTATTCTATAAATACACCTAATTCATTCATTTTATACACAACTACACATCTATTCTTCCTACATCAACATCAATTTCTCTCCAATTTTCATATTCTATCTCTTCAAAAAATGTCCGGCGACGGCAATTACGGTGGTGGCGGCGCCGGAGGGTGGGATCTCAACGCGTTCGGCGATTGGGAGACCATGTACAACACACTTGGTGGTTCTGGGTCATCGACGCCGGGCACGCAGGGGTCGGCGACGCCGGGTGGGTACCAACCACCCACTTTCGATGTGGATGCCTACGCTCGAGGCTCCGGCTCGCGGCTTTCCCAGGGTTTGTCCCAGATTCGGGAGGATATCCCCGTTGAACCCACTCAGGGAGGAGGCCGAGGCGGTGGAAGCTACAGGGCTGCGTCTGAGGCACCCGAGGAGGATGAGGAGGAGGAGCCGGAGGATCTGGGCCGGCATCCCTACACCAACGAAGAAACAAAGGCGGTGTACACCGCCTGGCTCACCGTCTCATATGATCCCATCGTCGGCAACCAACAAGCCGCCAAGTGCTTCTGGGAAAAGGTCCGTGATGTCTACCACGAGACTAAGCCGAAAGGGGCCCGGAAGCGCAAATATACAATGCTTCGTGCTCACTTTGGCCGAGTCGATTTACAGGTCAAAAAATTCTGCGGGATCTACTCCACCGAAGCGGCGCACTACCAAAGCGGAGCTTCGGGCGCCGACATACTGAGGGCGGCTATGCGCGCCTTCCACCAGGACACCGGTGTACAGTTCAAATATGTTGATATTTGGCAGCTCGTCAAGGACGAGGAAAGGTGGGCCGGTGGTGTCCGCTCCAGCTCGGGATCAACCTCAAAGCGGACGAAGCACACGACGAGCGGCCAGTACTCGTCTGGTGACACCGATGCGCCCAGTGATCGTGGCACGCAGGAGGTTGGGGTTACGGCCGCCGAGTACGAGGGATCTAGCCGTGGGCGCCGTCGTCCGCAAGGGACGAAGGCGGCGAAAGCGGCTAGAGCGAGGAAGGGCCGAGGAGAATCAAGCCAGTCGGCCTCGGGATCGGGCTCACAAGGAGGCTCGAACACACTTATGGTGGCGTACATAACCGCCACAATGGCGGACACTTCCCGCTTCTCGTACGCCCAATACACGGCCTGGTGGAACGGAATTGTGCATATGGCAGGACTACTTGGTCTTCCCCCTCCCCCTAAACCTCGACCGCCTCCGGAGGATGATTCGCCGGCGGAGTAGTTTTTTTATTTTCCCACGTTTAAGTTGTAATTTTTTTTAATATTGTGTGTTTTTTAATGAAGTATGTTTGTTTTTTAATAAAGTATGTTTGTTTTTTAATAAAGTGTGTTTATTTAATTTAATTTAGTTGGAAATAAAAATAAAAATTGAAATAGAATGAATAGTAATTTAAGGAACGGTTAAGGAACGGTTAAGGAACGGAGGGTTGCAGGTTCCGTTCCTTAGTTAAGGAATGGAGTAAAAAAGTATAGTGGGGCCCTCAAATAGTGGTTTAAGGAACGGTATAGGAACGGTATAGGAACAGCGTTGTGGATGGCCTAAGTGGTGACAGAATAATTCCACTTTAAATTATTGTAGAAAGGCAATGCAACGTGGTCCAATTAGAACCAATGAATATGAAAAATCATGAAGAGAAGAGGGTCATTTGGATCATAGCATCAAATGAATGGATATGAATTTTACAAATTCATATAATTTTATAAAACATATGGACAATCGTCAAGGTGGCCCAACTCCTTTACTTTTACAAAGTATACTTTTTTAAAGTTTAACAATTCTATTCTTGCTAACATAAACACACATTCCTCTCAAATTTCTCATTTGGCTATCAGAAGAAGAAAAGTTAACTATTGTTGTTTGATAATGGCAGAGGCATTTCTTCAACTCCTTCTTGACAATTTGAGCTCTCTTATCAAGGAGGAGATCGGACTGATCTTGGGCGTCGATGATGAGATGAAGAAACTCTGCAGCACTCTCACCACCATCCAAGCTGTGCTGGAGGATGCCGAAGACAAGCAAATCAAGAGCAAGCCAATTCGAAACTGGCTTCAAAAGCTCACCGCTATTGCTTACGAGGTTGATGACATATTGGATGAGTGCAACACTCATGTCTCCAAACTCAACCACTCTCATTCCAAACTCAGCCGCTACAGCCTCAAGAAATTATTGTATCGCCACAACATCGCAAGGAGAATGAAGCAAGTCAACGAGAAAGTGGAGGCTGTTGCTGCGGAACGTGCTAAGTTTCATCTGCGCGAGATGCCTATTGATAGACCAAGAGAAGTTGCTATTGCGTCACGTGAGACAGCTTCCCTGTTGAACGAGCCTGATAAGATTTATGGCAGGGAAGAAGATAAAGACAAGATTGTGAAGACGTTGTTGAATGATGTGAAGAACAGGCATGAGATGTCTGTGCTGCCAGTTATCGGTGTTGGCGGCCTTGGGAAGACCACTCTCGCTCGACTAGTTTTCAACGATCCACAGGTGGAAGAGCACTTTGATCTAAGAATTTGGGTTTGTGTTTCTGATAACTTTGAAATGAAGACTCTGGCGAAGGCCATGATTGAATCTGCGACGGGAAGAGGAAAAGCATGGGATCTTCAGCACTTGGATGCTATAGAGCGTCGCCTCTGGGAATTGTTGAGCAAAAAAAGATATTTGATTGTGATGGATGATGTTTGGAATGACCACCAGGATAAATGGTTTGTGTTGAGAGATGTTTTATCATGTGGCTCAGCCGGTTCGTCGGTTGTCGTCACCACACGCCAGAAGAAGGTTGCTGATATAATGACAACACTTCCATGTCATTGTCTTGAGGGGCTGTCGGATGAGCACTGTTGGGCGCTGCTGCAGCAGCGCGCCTTCGGACCAAATGAAGAGGTGTCTCCACAGCTGGAGACAATTGGGAAACAGATCGTGAAGAAATGTGCTGGAGTGCCCCTGGCTGCTACAACACTTGGTGGAATCGTACGGTTTAAAAGAAAGGAAGAGGAATGGATATATGTGAGAGACAATGATATATGGAAGTTGTCGCCTGAGGAGAGTTTGATAGTGCCAGCTTTGAGATTGAGTTATCATCATCTTCCGTTGGAGCTTAGGCAATGCTTTGCGTATTTTGCAGCATTTCCTAAGGACCATTACATTGAAAAAGAAGAACTGGTTCTTCTATGGATGGCTCATGGCCACATTTCATCAAAGGGGACTTTACAAGTGGAAGATGTTGGAAATCAAATATGTAATGAGCTACTTCTTCGATCGCTTCTACAAACAAATGTGGATAACAAGAGTGAGATTGGTATGCATGATCTTGTTCATGATCTGGCAGAATCAATAATGGAGAACAAAGTTCCTGGAGTACAAAGTGAGAGAAATCTCACAAGTGCATCAACTATCCGCGAGGTAAATTTGCTACAAAAAACTTCCTTGTTTCCTAAAACTTTTCAAAAAGATATGAGCATTACTTCCATCTCGGAGCTAAGAAGTTTAAGAGTATTAAAAGCAAAAGCAATAGAAGATTTGCCTCCTTCCATTGGCAATCATAAACATTTGCGATCCTTGAATTTGTCTAATTCTGAAATTCAAACTCTCCCCAACTCGTTATGTACACTTTGGAACTTGCAAATCCTCAACTTGGATGGATGTGTTAGGCTTGTGGCTTTACCTAAGAAGCTCACATCCTTACATAATCTTCAACATCTATGTTTGTGGGGCTGCGAGTCATTGTGTGAGATGCCATCCAAAATGAGAGAGTTAAATGGCCTGAAAACATTAAGTATGTTTGTTGTCGGTCTCAAGAGAGATAACCAACTTGAGGAACTGGAATGTTTGAACCTCAGTGGAAGGCTTCATATTAGGCATTTGGAGAGAGTAAAAGACCATATGGATGCAAAGAAAGCAAAGATTGCGGAGAAAAACAATCTTTCAGAGTTGAAATTGTCGTGGGAAAGAAATGGTCGATCCAAGTCAGAGGAGGATCTTGATGAAAAGGTGTTGGAAGCACTTGAACCTCACCACAATCTTGAAAAACTTTATATAGTAGGCTTCAGTGGTAGATATCTTCCAGATTGGATGAAAAATTCATGTCTAGGAAAAGTAGTTTTGATTTATATATGGAATTGCAAAAATTGTAAGCGTTTTCCAAATCTGGGAGGGCTACCTTGTCTCAAGTCGCTGTTCTTAGATGATGTGGGGGTGGAGTATATTATTGATAAAGAAGGAGGAGTTGGGAGTGGACACCCGGGAAAGATACAGTTTGTGGCTCTCATAAATCTGGTATTAATTGGTCTCCCAAATCTGAAGGGGCTCTCAAAGGAGCAAGGGATTAAAGAAGCATTCCCAAATCTTGAAAGACTATGGATTGAGCGTTGCTCTTCATTAATACTGCCACCACTCTCATCCCTCCAAAAGTTGGAGTCACTAACATGCAGTAGCTCAACTTTGGGTTTATTATCTGAGCATGAAATTCCTAGGGAATTGCGTGTGGAAGTCGAAGAGAGCCTGACATGTTTCCCAATAGAAATGTTGGCAAAGTTCCATAAGCTCCGGTGGCTAACAATTATGGGTGCAAAAGATATCTGTGTGACAAGAGAAGGTCTGCAAGCCTTAAAAGAGCTTACAAGTTTATATCTACGAAATTGTAGAATAAGATGTTTACCAGAAGGGATGTTGCGCCACCTTACTGCTCTGGTTATGCTCAATATATGGGATTGCCGAGAGATAGTAGAGCTGCCAGAGGATATTAAACAACTCCATAATCTTGCCGGGCTTGAGCTACATTTTCTTCCCAAGATGACGCGCTTGCCTCAAGCCTTTCAGTACCTCACTCGGCTAGAGCTAAGGGATCTTCCCGAGCTCGAATCACTCCCAGATCACCTACCTTATCTTATTACACTCGAAGTTACAGACTGCCCAAAGATTGTAACGATTCCAGCTCTGCCAAATCTGGATGAGCTAAGAGTCACTGGTTGCCCACAACTGCAAAGGCGATGTCAGAGAGGAAGAGGAGAGGATTGGCACAAGATTGCCCACGTTCGCCGCATCTATATTTCTCCATATTAACTCAAATATATAGGCTTATGTTAGTTTCAGAATATTTCTATGGGCTGAAGATAGAGATTCCTGTTATCGAATGGAAAGGAATGGGTTTCAAATTCCAAGTAACAAGTGAGGGAAATGAATCAAATGATTATAGCCAATCTTTTCTATCGACGTTGATTTCACTCCAATTTTGACTTTTTCAATTCAAATTTTGACCTTTTTCAGTTCAATTTTGACTAAATTCAATCCAGCCAAATAACTAAAATCCTCCCAATTAATCCTTATTTTTTTGTGTTTTTTATTGTTGGGCGAGTGTGCTGATTTTTGTTGTTGCTAACGTGTTTTGGTGATGGGTTCTCGAGTAGCTTTCGTACGTTAGCAACAATAAAAATCAGCACACTCGCCCAAAAATAAAAATAAAAATAAACGCAAAAAATAGGGATTAATAGGGCGGATTTTAGTTATTTGACTGAATTGAATTTAGTCAAAATTGAACTGAAAATGTCAAAAATCAACGTCCATTTCGATTAGCGCCGAGATGGAGGGATGGTGATTAAAGAGTTCATTTCATATTCAGCAGAAAAATATATAGTAATAGAAGTATTATTCTTGTAATTATGGTCCCCCGTTACTTTTTTCCTGACAAATTTAAGCACATTGTTGTATGAAATTTTTGGTTCTAATTATCTTTTATAATTGTAAATGAATTATGAATCTATATTAATATACCTTTCTTTTATAATTGCAAATACAGCAAGAAGAATTAAATAATCTATATTTATATACCTTTCTTTTATAATTGCAAATATTTGGTCAGCAAGAAGAATTAAACCCATAATCATGTGGTAACATGACAGGCTGACAGCCTCATCAGCAGTGGCGGAGCCACACCTGGCCCCGGGCCATTTCAACTTTGCCTATATACTATCTCCGTCCACAAAAAATAGAACATATTTACCATTTTTGGCAGTCCATAAAAAATAGAGCACATTTATTTATGGAAAGTTTTCAATAAAATAATAAACCTACACATCATTTTATTTACCACTTATGCCATTAGAATTAAAACTTCTCTCTTACACTAACACTACTTCTCTCTTACCTTTTTCTCCTTCTCTCTTACTTTACTAATTATACATTAAAACTCGTGTTATACACCAATTTGTTTAGAAGAGAAACTTTGAGTTCCCAGAAATATTAGAGTCACAAGATATTGACAATGTAGAGTTTCAAGAAATATAATATTAATAGTGTTATAATTTCAATTGTTTAAGTTCCTATAAGCATTTTGTAATGCCCCAAAACCCACCTTAGACGGAAAGGTGAATTTCCGGTGCTGTAAATCGCAGAAATTAGGGTTTTCGGCGAATAAATTGAAATAAATAACAAAATAAATTCTGATAATTCAATAAATCATGGGATACCGAAATATAAGTCTTAAATAAGTGTTAGGAAGGATATGTGAGCAAAGAATTGAGTTTTAATGAGTTTTAGTACGTTTTTTAGAAAAGTCACCGATTAAGGTTTTTCGGCGAATTTGCCGAGAAATATTAGGAATTTCCATTGGAAAATAATTTATATGGAATCTAGAGATCAAAATAAGTATAATGTGAGCAATATTGGGCAAGAAATTAGGATTAAATCGGTGCTCGTATAGGAAACCCGATAGGAGGGCAAAATGGTCATTTCACATAAAAATGCCCCAAATCTTGTAGAAAGTGGAATGAATTAATTATTTCAGCCATGTAATTGGTATTACACGTCCACCAAGTGGAGCAAATATGAAGAAAATTCTATACTTGGTTAATTAATTAGAATGGTGAAATTAATTAATAATTTGGAACACTTTTATAAACAAAAAAATAACACTATTCATCCTCATTTTCACCTCAAAAATTCGTGCCCTCCATAGCCAAGGAGTTCCAAGCTTTCATCTTCAAATTTTAGCTCCGCTTCTCAACGTATCGAATACCCGGTCGCGCAATCGGTGTTAAATCAAGCTAGCTCTTCATTCTATGATGTTTTTGAAGATTGAAAATATATATATCTTGGACTTTAAAACTTCTAGGGATCCTCCTTGATAGGTGTTTGAACAAATGATGGTTCAATTTTTGTAGTAGTGTTGAATATGTTACGTTTAGACCGCCTAAAGCATATTTTGATCCTTGATTTTGAAGTTATGAAATATTTTAGAATTGCTAATGGAACTGAAAATATACCTTAGGTATATGATTTTGGGTGTTATATGTTCACAATAGATGAAATGAATATTTAAAAGATGATTAAATGTGAATTGAGATAAAATCTTGATGAGAATCAAACCTTCTGTTCTGCCGCCTCCTAGTTTGAATTATTAAGCATGTTTAGATATGTTAAAACTTTGGTTTAACAATTTCTATAATAACTATGATGCGTCTAGAGGATCCCTGAATTTCATGGAGAATTTAGGAGTTCGTTTACTATGTGTATAAATTGTTACAACAATACAGCTACGAACTGTCAAAATTCTGGTACTTTGTCATATTTTGGTATGTGTTATCTAAAATATTTACGACATTTAAGATCAATGAAAACTTGATTGAATAATTTCTAAATTAACTATAAGGTGTTTAGTTGTTATCTGAATTTTGTGATTAATTAAAGAATACAAATACTATTTATAAAAATTGTGTAGAAACTATTGCCAGAAACTGCTAGATTTTGGTAGTCTGTGGTGAAAGGAGAATATCTCTCGACCCATTAGGAATTTTCAAGTGAATCTTGTTGCTTTGTAAACTAGACTTCCAAGGGTACTTGAAAATACTAGGTTTCGCCTCTAAAGCCTTTTAAATGATTACATAACATTAACGAGAAAACAGTCCATTGTAGTGGGTATATTAAAAGTAAATTGGTAGATCATGGAATTACTTCCATCTAGGATATTATATGAGGATAAAGGGGAGAGTTTAGCTTATTGTAATATTATTTCTCGATAAATTAATTTGTGTTATTATTATATGAGGTAGCTACACCCAAATGTTAGCAAATGAAAGGAAAAAAGATCGGCGAAAGAAGAAATGTCGAATGGAAAGGTTTCGAAATAACGTCATCCATGTAGCATGCTCGACACTTAAATGGCCTAATTCTCTTACGTATTTTCCCGTGATTATTACGTGACTTATTGTCTAAACAATTTATGATTAATTATGTGATAAAATATTCATGAAGTAAAATATAAGAACATGATGGATTGTTGATTGATTTGGTAATGAAATATGTGAAAAGAGTATTTGTTGAGGAGATGAAAATAAATGTGATTAAATTCGATGGGGTCTGATCTATCTATCTATGATGAGGTCTGATTTGTCTGTTTGTGTTAATGTATTATTATCCTAATAGATTATGAGTAATTATGTGATAAAAGACTTATGAAGTAAAACATGAGAATATGATGAATTATTGAATGATTTGGTAATAAGATGTGAAAATGGAAGAATATGGGTGTGACTGTAGATAATGTGGAAATGAGCATTAAGGAGGATATGATAAATGATATATGATGATGAGATGTATACAAATTTGATTAAATGTGATGATGCCTGATCTATCTATCTATCTATCTGTGATGAGGTATGATCTGTCTGTGTTGTTGGGAATCTGGGATGGTTTTGAGAATGTCGGAATTTAATCTATAAATTCGATATGATATGGTGTGAAAATAAGTTGTTGATGTGTTATATTAGAAATAGTTGAGAACATGTATTGAGATGAAAATGAGTAGATTTGATGGTGTTTACGCCTCGTGCTTGAGTGTATTCTGTGGGTACAATTGGCATGCCATAGGACAGCAGCGCTGCATCATCTGTGATCTCTCGTCTTCTGGATAACCGAAGCGAGGATCGTCTGTTATCTGATCTGTCTGATCTGCACCCTATGGGTGGTCTGTTCCCGAGATTATCTGTCTGCATCCGAAATGGATGGTCTGATTATCTGTCTGCACCCTAATTGGGTGGTCTGTGCGGAGTGCTCTCGAGGACAAAATCCACGTCTGTATCTGATTCAGATTCAGATTCTGATCTGGTCCGCGTACCCTAGTCTTTCACTAAGCACATTAAGGGGCCATATATGAAATTATATGATAATGTCGATCAAAATATTTGTGATGATATATGTGACAATATGTGTATGACAATATATGAGTTATAATATGAGATTACGTGAAACATCTGTTATAATTTGACATGATAATATCTTATACGTGAAAATTGATTCTGTTACATGGTTCTGTTGAGTTTTGTTATAAATATTGAAAATCTAAGACTTGCAGATGTAGTTTATGACATATGTGAAGTTTTGTATTATTATACCCCTCTGATGACATAGTTTGGAAATTTGAAGTCGTGGATGATTGATTTGACTGTTAGTACAAGTATATTGATATGATCAGGTAATGGATAAGTAAAATGCTAATGAGTTAAAGGTAATTCAAGATATTTGTCTATATATGTGTTTGATTATGTGAATATGTTTGTGATCTATATACGTGTTAATGTGTGAATAATAATTGGTGATGTGCATTTTACTTTGTATTCTACAATATTGGTTTACAAAGTGATGTATGATTATAAATCTGCTAAATTCTATGAGATGGAAGATGATGACTGTTGATATGTTCTGGGAATGATATTACTCATTGTTGGTTTCTGGGCATGTGATGGTTATAGAGGAGATGCTGCCTAAATTATGTTAGAAATTAATAAAATGATAATAATATGATAGAGGTGGTAATAATTGGTAAATAAAACAATGACATGAATTGTTAGAAATTTAAGTTGTATGATTATTGTTTGTTAGAGAATTATGGTTGAAGTGTTGAGTGTGCTACAGGTTAATTGGATCGGGAATTCATTTGGATATTTCTTTCGTTTCTTCGCCAGCACTGCATCCTCGGTGGGTCACTGATCGCTGCTTGCGGCGTTTGTGTCCATTTCTGTTAGATGTGGCATGTATAGTATATGAATATTTGTAATAGCTTCCGATGTGTCTGTAAATAGTGTTGGAACTTTTGCTGATAGGTTAATGAATTTAGTTTGGTTTTTAATTAACCATAATTTATTGTACCGTAATTGTGGCATTTCCTATTCGACCGTTCGCCAATCGGGTAGGGGGTGTTACACATTTACTTTTCTATTCCTAGTACATTGTATCACAAATCATTCAACTCAATACAACCTCTTGTCTTCTATTACGTTCTTCTCTAAATATGATGCATATACCATGTAACATGGTATCAGAGCAATTAGGACTCAGATTAGGTATCATCGTATCATCACTGTCCATGATACCTTTCTCGGCCCTCCTGTTCTTTTCCTTTTATTTACCTTTCCACATCTTAAACCCGTGCAAGTAGGGTACAATGTCAGAAGAAAATATCTTAATCGAAACCACAAACACAGCCATGGCCGACGAATTTGCCCAGCAATTCGCCAATTTCATTTGCAATAGTTTTGAGATGAACCAACCCAACACAACTACCACAGAAACCTTTGTCGTGTCATACAAAATTGCAGTTATACCAAATCACCCGTGTAGAACAAATAAGTTGGAGATTTGTCCCAAATCAATAAATTTATGAGCTCAATATGATTTTATTAGTCTCTTTTATTGCTATACTTTCTATTTCAAAAATCATTAAATTTATGACTTTAATATGTGCTCAGGAAATTCGCGAGTGCATGTGTATGCTCGGAATTTTCGAGCTAATAGCTCTGGAATTTTTCCAAGCTTCGGATAAATATCCCGATGAAGCAAATACCGAGCACTTGAATTGCTTGGACATTGCTCGGTATTTCCCAATTTTCTAAGCACTTTTGGCCTTATACCGAGCACTTTGGTGCTCTAAACACTGTTTATTTTGTAGTGAAGTGCATTAAAAATCTATATGATTCTCTATAAAATACTTGGTTGAGGATTGAAGACAGAGATCAAATGGATGAATTAGTTTGTGTCTATTGTTTAATTAGCGTGCAGTTTATGATTTTGTTCCTTTCAATAAAGAAGTGATGCTGCTGGCGGATGCTACCGCCATGTTATTCCTCTTCAACATTTTGAGCTAACTTAGCATGTTTAAATAGATTATGAGTGAAGAAAGTCTTTGCAGTTGTTGTAGAATTGTGTGGAAGAAGAAGGTGCATTTATATAGATATGACTTCCACTAAACAATTCTTTAAAAATGACATGAAAAACATGTAAGGGTATGTACCATTATTTTAATCTACTATAATTAACTATATAAGCACACCGAGTGAAATAATTTATGCTACAAACCTATCATATGTCAATCATATTAAAACATATGAATACTTTATTTAAGAGAATGGGACCAAAAACACATTATGACTGGTATACATTTGACCCTTTTTATAGTTAAATGTTACTACGGCCAGTCTACCACTATTCAAAGTGAATATAAAATCACGTTGCGATAAAGCGAAATGGCGCCCGTCCCAGCGGACGCCCGACCGGAGTGCCGGACGTCCGCACGGGACGTCTGTCATTGTGTAAGGGTGACACGGATATGGACGTCCGCTGTGGACACCGGAGTTCCGCGGCGTTCCCGGGACGTCCGCCATTGTGTTCACCCCACGGACGTCCGCGCGGACGTCCCGATTTTTTATTTTATTTTATTTTTTATTTTAGAAAATTCTACAAATATGGCTCGTTGAATTTCATTTCATTCGCACCACTTGTATTAACGAGTATCTCTCTCTCTCTACGTTTCTTTTATATATTCAGAATGTCTGGTAGTGGTAGTGGGTAGTGGTAGTGGTTTTGGTGCGGGCGGTAGCTGTGCGGGTGATAGTGGTGGGGGGTATGATGACATTATGAGGTGAATTCATGCACGTGTGTGGGAGGCAGCGGAGAGGGAGATACATGTGGCCTTGGCGCCGGCGTTACCTCGACCCATCCATCGCCAATCTATAGTACACCAGGACCACCACGCTGCACACCGTCGGTTGTACGAGGATTACTTCGCTCCGGAGCCACGATTTGGAGAGAACGTGTCCTGGAGACGTTTTAGGATGCATCGTCCGCTCTTTCTGCGTATCATAGGCGCTTAGAGCGTCGATACGGGTATTTTCGCGTGCGTGAGGATGCGGCTGGTAAACCCGGCCACACCCCGATTCAGAAGTGCACTGCCGCAATCAGGCAGCTGGCATACGGAGGCACGACCGACATGTTCGATGAGTACCTCCACATCGGCGAGACGACTCCCCGCGATTGCCTTAAGTATTTTTGTCAGGGCGTTAGGGAGATATTCGGGGATAGGTATCTTTGGAAGCCTACCCCCCGAAGATTGTCATGCTCTGCTGGATATGCACGGGTCTCAGCACGGGTTTCCGGGGATGCTAGGCAGCATAGATTGTATGCATTGGGAGTGGAAGAACTGCTCTGCTACCTGGAAAGGTGTGTACTCTACGGGTTTCAAGAGCAAGAATCCCACGATGATCCTTGAAGCGGTAGCTGACTACCGGGTATGGATTTGGCAGGCCTATTTTGGAGTAGCCGGGTCGAACAACGACATCAACGTCCTCCAGTTGTCTCCCCTCTTCAACGACCAGTGCATAGGCGTCGGTCCGGCCTCAATTTCGTCCCCAACGGCAACCAGCACAACATGGGCTATTATTTAGCTGATGGGATGTACCCTATGTGGCCCGTCTTTGTGAAGACGATCAGATGCCCAATAGAAAAAAAGAAGGTATACTTTGCGCAACGACAAGAGTCAGTGCGCAAGGATGTGGAGCGGCCATTTTGTGTGCTCCAGGCTCGATGGGCGGCAGTGAGGGGTCCATCACGGATGTGGTATGCTGAGAGCATCACCGATATCATGTACGCATGTATTGTCATGCATAACATGATTGTCGAAGATGAAGGTCCATCATTGACGGATTGGGTCAATGATGATACTGATGCTGCGGGTCCAAGCCATGGCGTTGCCACCGGCAATGTACGTATGGGTATACCCCATTACGAGGTCGAGCGAGTCTGTGCATTTGCCTACATGCGCCAAAAACAAGCCCACATTCGACTCTAGAAAGATATAATTGAAGAAGTACGGAAGCCGGGGGGGTCGTCGTGGATGAAATTTGTATTTGTTGAAATGTACTTTTGTTAGAATTTTTTTTAAAATGTACCTTTCTTTTTTTATTTAATTAAATTTTTATTCCGTAATCGTTCTGTAAAGTTTTATTCCGTAATCGTTCTGTAAATTTTTATTCCGTGAATTTGTGAATTTTTATTAATGTGGAAAGTCCGTAGGGATGTCCTTGGGGATGTCCGCCACTGTGCAGTGGGAAGTCTTTATGACGTGGCAGTGCAGTGGGAAGTCCTTATGACGTGGCATGAGGTGTTTTTGGGATGTCCGCGGGGATGTCCGCCGGGACATCCGCACCACTGCAGATGCCCTAACTACCATCGAATATTTTAATAATTGTATAGTAGATGTAATTAAAGTAATTAATGAATCCTTTATAATGTACATCTTGTAGTTAAAATAAGAAATGAGTAGCTATGAAGATTAATAATTTGTATTTATTGATTAGTTATTAAATTGAACAATTTGTACTATGATTTTTAATTAGAATCAGAATAAAAACTCAAATCTTCTATCATAATACTGTAATTAATTACTAAAAATATTTTATTAACAAAGTAACACTTAGATCGTCAATGTAAATAAAACTGAGGAACAGGAGAATTACACTTGGTCGTCAATTTGAATAAAATTGTGGAATTATATTAAATTTAATTTGGGTTTTTTAAAGTTTAATATGGACAAAATGGTTAAGCAACCTGATAGAAATCCATGGGTTCCATCTTAAAACCAATTGGTGATAAGAGGAGAGGCTCATGAGACTTATATAGTGGATTAAGCTCTGTGTACACCGATGTGAGATATTATTATATTCATTTTATGTTTCAATTGCAACCCAACCAAAAGTTGACTTATTACGACAAGCTATAGTCCAGCGTGTTTTGTAAGAGTATTATATTATTCTAATAGATAAATTCAGAAGCAATCAATAAAAAATTGATCAATCATTTGGCATGAAATATAAGTAAACACAAGAGTGATAAAAATGCATGCTCACAAATACAGTTATTCATATTAAAAGAACACACCCTTTTGTCATGATTCTGGTTCAAAACATTGGTTAATTTTTATCCTAAAAGTGATTGTGTTTATGGGATGATTTGCACCCATTTTGACCCGATATCGAAACAAACAGATACAAATTTTGAAAAACAATAAATTTGGTTTGATCTAAAAATCCAAAAGGTTCAAATCTAATTAAATATTCTAAGTCATGGTATTTTTCTCACCCTTACTTACATTAGGAAGGGTTTAGGTGAATATAGAGATAAGGGCGAGTGTGTTGGGTTTTTTTTTGTTGCTAACGTGTTTTGTTGATGGACCGTTGAGTAGTTTTCGTGTTGTTATTTGGTCTTTTCTTTAATTAGTGAGTTTTGAATAGACATGTTTGCTCGCTTTTTTCATTTAAGTTTGTTTAAAATAAAAATAAATAAATAAAATGCGACCAACTAAATCCACTCACGATACTATTATATTAATCTAGCAAACGTTATTATTGATGCAATACAAAAACTCTGAACACAAATCGAAATTTTAGTACTATTAAAAGTCATAGCATAGTAATTAAGTTATTTATAACAAAATGTAACACAAATTTTAAAATTTGTATATATGCTTACAAAGTAACCATTGACTCGATTAATTACCCGATATATAAAGATGAAAAAGTGGTCAAGACAATAAAATGGGCTAGCATAATAAATCAAAAACCTAATTAGTAGCTATTGCTAATCCAATTAACTACTTTCAAATCTAGTTGGATGAATGCGAGTGGTTGAATATATGTGAAATCAAGATGATGAAAAGCATTATGGATGGAACTTGGCGAAAAAAAATTAACATGTTTATGATTGAGTAGTGAATTAAAAGGCTATCTGTCATTACACGAACTTTTAGTATTTTCTGATTTTTTCTCCAAATTTATGTATTTTAAAATCTAAATATAGTAGTATAAAATAAAACTCTATCTAGTGGAACCCCAACAAATAACGTGCATAATCTTCTCGGCCTTCTCAGCTTCCCTTGCTCTTCTCGTTGCACAATCCTCGTGCTCGGGATAAGATATCCTTGTGCTCTCCGCGCCACCGCTGTAAACCCATCTAGCACGGCCAGCATCGGCGGATTCCAAGGCTGAGATCGACGGTGGAGAAGGAGTGATGATTGCCATGTTATTCCTCTTCAACATATTGAGCAAACTTAGCATATTTAAAGAGATTATTATGAGTGAAGACCAAAATTTAGCGTTCACCTCTTTTGCTATTTGCAGTTGTAGTAGAATTGTGTGGAAGAAGAGGTGTATTTATATAGCTATGAGTTATGACACCCACTTGACAATTCTAAAAAAAATAAACTAAAAGCATGTTGGGGAAATATCATTTTTTTTAACAAGTTTAATAATTTATGCTACAAGCCAATCATAGTGAAACTGAGATTTATTAAAAGAATGAAATGGAAAACACGTTATGACATGTATCCCTTTTGACTGTTTTCATCATTAAATATTACTTCCACTAACCAATTCTTGCAAATTCTTAAAAAATGAAATGAAAAACACGTTGGAATTACTATTAGATTATAGTATAATATAGGAACTAGCCAGGAAGATAACATAAGCTATGATTTGATATTATTTTATTTTGAATTATCAATCACATGTACATCAGTGCATATAACATACTCATACTATTAATTAATTACAAAATGTGATATCAACATAATTGCACTGCTGTAGTCAATTAAAAAAAATGTATCAAGTAACTTATGTTATACTACTATATTTGGATTGTAGGAGGTACCATGAGATTAATTAATATCTAGACAAAATGGACAAGCAACCCAAAGTTGACGACTTATCAAGATGCACATTATAAACTTCTGTTGCAAAACATGGTTTGTATTATATTATTATTCTAATAAAATATACAACATTCAGAAGCAATCAATGTAAAATTCATTAATCTTTTGGCATGAAATATTAGTAAACACACAGAGATAAAATAATCCCTTGAATATCTTTTATCCAATCATCAAGAAGCTATACTCCTAAATTATCATAAAAAAATTCATTTTTATTACTGATTTAATTAAATTAATGGGGTTATTAAATCGTGCTCATAACAGCATTAAACTGTTGGAACATATCAAGTTAAGAATGTAATCGAACTAGGAATACTAAAGGACTTTCTAATAACATTCAAGATCAACAATCTTATATGTTACCAGAAAAAATTAATGATACAAGGATAATTCGTCATAATTAATCTAAACATAATGAACTCAGTTTACAATGTTTCACTAAAAATTTGGACCTCATTACAGATCAGGACATACTGAATTGAGAATCCAAAACAAAATCGGAAAAAATGCTCATCTATTCTACACACTGCGTCGTCTTCCTGCCATCATCGAACTGTGTAATAATACTGTTTCCGGGAAACATAAGGTTGTCCCGTAGCACTTGTGACTCGAGCTCCGGCTCAGTTACTTAGTTCGAGAGTCATTTTGATGTTCATGCCTGCCAATTCCGCAGCTAAATATCTGAAGACGTAAGGCATGGCAACGGTCTCCATGCCCTTACTAGTCTTGCAGGAAACACACGTAACCTTTTTCGGAGCCTTGCTAGGCAGCCTCATACCAATCATTTCGCGCACTTTTTTCTGATCCGACTGGATTAGTGATGTCGTCAGGATGCTTCCGCAGAGGGAGCACACGTCAGCAATGTGATAGTCGGAACTCTTGTGGAGCCTATCGTGTAAGAGGTATGCAGCACCGTGTGCTAGAAGGGAATCACGTTCCATTTCCCCAAAACGCACACCACCACCGCGCTTCCTTCCTTTGATAGGTTGTCTCGTCACCTGGTCAATTTTTCCTGTGGAACGAACCTGGGAACAAACAAATACGATATGACATTTGAGAACCAAGCCAGTAGGAAATGCCCAACTGATTGGGCTCTGAGAGAGAACTTCGTACCTGAAATTTATCGGAAACCATGTGACGGAGACGCTGATAATATACAGGCCCAATAAATATTTCGCATGTCAGCTCTGTCCCATAAACACCACTGTACAATACCTCCAACCCGTGGTGATTAAACCCACGTTTAACCAATTGCGAACCAAGCTCATCTATAAGTGAACTGTCAGATTCTGACCCGTCAGACTTCTTCATTGAGCTCGAAAAAGGTGTAGCATCCACAAAATTTCCATCCAAGGCGCCTCCCTACAACCACACGCGATCACATACTCTAAAGTCAGGCAAAGTCTGCTGATATCGAACATCAGATGTCTCACTACGTGCACATACCTTAGCAGCAATTGATTCTAAGAGCATAGCAATTGTCATCCGAGAAGGAAATGCGTGAGGATTGATGATAAGATCTGGCCTCATTCCGGTGGCTCCAGAGAAAGGCATGTCAGTATCCTGCCAAAGCTGAGAGCAAACACCCTTTTGACCGTGTCTGCTGCTAAATTTATCACCAATAACTGGATTTCTCGGATGCCTAAAACGAATGTTTGCCTGCATAAAGAATGAGCAAACCAGTTATCAGAGTAATACTTGTACAAGCTTACCATAAGGAATACTACTAGTAGGCAGATATGAGGATTTCCAAACAGTAACAAGTGATATGTTAAAATTTACAGATAAAAACTGAACATGATATTTCAACAAAATGTACCCAACCTTTATCTGAAGATATATTAAGAAACAGAGAATATTTTATAAGTCGAAATTGTGTACTACTTACCTTTTGCAAGTGTTTTTTGTTTTTCGAATCAACAGCAACATAGTCCACATATGCGTGATCTGAACCTTTTAACTTATTAGTTGATACTGAACTTGTAACTTCGTTATAAACGCTACAATATGGATCACCAGGACCTATGCTCTGAAATTACAAAAAACTTAAGTAAGATTCACTTAGCTAGCTGAGAAACTTAAAGGAAATACGTCTATACACTATCTACCTGCCCAACAAATGGTAGACCATCAGAGTCAATAAACTGATGACTTGATTTATCCACATTGCTTCTCCCAAATGATCTTTGGAAGCGATCTGCCCTGAACTTATCTTCAGCCAAGTCAACTGTTTCTGTCTGCAATGAAATTATCGTAAATTTCAGCAGCAAACTCCTCCTAGCTAAAAGGTGCTATGCAATCTTCACCATCAGTACACACACAATCTGAATTTTGTGCAGCACAATTTCTAAAGCAACGACTTAGTGTGACACATTAGATCTATATGAACTAGTAACCATTCACTATTTCTAAAAGAATATTGGCAGTGGTACTACAGAAGCAACCCCTTCATCTTTCATATGAATTGCTATTTAATTTTTTTTATTTTAAGGATGATTTATTAACACATTATAATCTTTTTAAGTTGACACTTTTTTTAATAGAGCCCTGGGGTTTACTTTGGTTCCATCTTACTTCACAATTGTGCCTTGGTAACTCATTCAGTGTCGAAAAGTTTAATCAACCTCGAGCCTCGCGACTAAACATAAATTACATTCTCAAAATATTTTAGCATGTGAAAGTAACAAGAAAACATCAAATCCATACAACACAAAACTAATTTCTATGGGCAAAGACACCTACTCAAATAACACCATAACCTATTGAACATTGTTAACTCTTTCCATCCATGCTTTTCTATATATTTGATCAGATAAACAGAAACTATAATGGTCGCAGCATGGTGGGCTTGAGCCTCATACCTTTGGCATGTCTTTCTGCGGCTGAACCAACTCACTTACACAAAACAATTGTTCCATCTCTACCTTTGTTAGAGATTAACGATAAACTAAATGCTCTCAAAACACAGAAAAATAGTGGTTCTCTGAACTCTATTAAGCATTTTTGTAGGTGATTCTAAAAGATATCCTATTCAAACTAAGATATTAACATATTGCATTTCAGTAAATAAGATGATAAAGTCTAGGTAGACCTGGTATATGTATCCACGGAACATGCCACGATCCACAGATGACTTATTTAAAACCATTGCATCCTCCATGTCATATCTGAAATAAAGAAGAAATTAAATGAAACCATATTCTAATAGGTGGTCCGGGAAAAGAAGAAACAATATTTTACCCGGAATATGCTAAAACTGCTACAATTGCATTAGTTCCAAGTGGACAATCATCGATATTGTACTTTTCATATGTCTGTGTCCGCACAATTGGTGTTTGTGGGGTCTGTAGAAAGGAACTCACAATTACAGTAGAAAGTGAAACTTAAGCATTGAGATGCATTTTCACCAACCATACTTCCACATCAGTAATATAAAATAAGTGAACTCCTTAGGCAAGAAGGCTCAATTTATTAAAAATAAAATAAAATTAACTTGCACAAGTTATTCAACAAAGTTTCTCAATTACAACTTAAAATAAAAATATTTGGGAAACTACCAAACTTTGTGTGACATCCATAGACATCATTCCATGTCCTAAAAAAGAATGATTGAGAAAATACCCCAACATTTAACCCAACTATGTGGCATAAACCACATTAGAGTAAGAAATTAATACAAAGAAAAAACTTCCTGATTAGTTAATGGACCATAATATTAGGATTGATGGAATGACAGAATGATAATTCCGCTGCACATTAGAGTATGCAAGTGTCCTTCCATTTGTGAAGGAGTTCTTGCTTGTTTAAGCCATTAGCTATATTATATACACTAATTCACCACCACGATAATAGGGCAAAGATCTTAATATCGCAATTCCAGTTTCTTTGAATTCATTCTCAGCAGTTCTAGAAAGTAAAACCAATTGCAGAATTTATAAAACGCTTTCCGGCCAAAGAAGAATTCCGAATTATGTATAAAAGTGGATTGAGAGTCATAGTTGCTGAAACTCTCAAGTGCTCGACCTTGCATATGGGCTACCTGATCACTCTGCTAACTACTATACTAATGCATATATACTTCAGAGGCGCCAAAAATATACAAATTTTATGCTAAACAAAGTTGGGTCAACCACAACAGCCATTTTGTAAACATCTATTTCTAGAATTAAACTAATATACAATTGAATTCAATGTAACCAGGATCACCAAAAATGTTCAAATACAAGACATAAAACCCTTTCATAAGCTAAGGATCACAGGAAAGCACATGGAAGAATTCACAGCCACCAATTTGGAGGGCATGAAAGAACGAGGGCTAACCTGAAGATGATACAGCTTTTGATCAGCTCGAGCGTTTAGAGATTGACAAGAAAAACCCATTGTTTGTTTTGCCATCTGTTCAAGTTATTGAAAAGTTTAAAAATGCAAACTTTGCATGGGGAAAGGGCAAGATATTAATCCTCGTAGAGATGAAAAACCTGGCACTGGTACATATTACGAGGACTCTGATTGTGGTCAGACCAAGGTGTAAGATTTCCAACAACACTCAATATTCCAGTTGGATGAATTTCAGCATGAGTTGCAGGAAAAACATCCTTCCTTCCACCATTTCCTCCATCAGGACAACTTATTTCCATGTAAACCTAGACAAGCACACATACATGTTATAGCTTGCAAAATCTTGATAGAGGATACTGCGGATAAAGAAGAAAATTTAAGTTTCAGCCTATTCATGTATCACAGAGATACAGACAGGCAACGCAATGTCACAAAGAGCTTCTACCCACCTGCTCAAAGGGACCTATGAGCTCAATATTATTGCTCTTTTCAGAAGGTATTTGGAGATTCTGCACTGGACGAACAAATCTAGATGCAGATGTGAACAGGTATAAGCCAGGGTAAGCTCCACCCATGCTTAAAGGAACATAACCAACCTCAAGGTCTTCAGGTATCTGCAACATTTTAAAGAATAAAATGGTCAATTCAAAATAAAACAGATAGATCAGGAAAAATTATGAACCCACGCTCAAAGGAACATAATCAACATCAGGATCTTCATTTATCTGCAACATTTTAAAGAATAAAATGGTGCAATTCAAAAATAAAATAGATCAGGAAAAATTATGAATAACTCACCTCTGAAGCTTCTACCTTTAAGCTCCGCATATGGGAGACAGCCTTTTCTATTATATTAGAAGCAATAGAACCCACTACACGACCATCTAGAAGAACAGGAAGTACTTCAGGAGGGCCAGCTAGCAGAAGCTTCGGCAATGCTGGTGTCATTCCAATGCTTACCAAAACTTTTGATATTGACTTCCGGATTTCTAGGAAGTCTTTCAATTTCCCTTTTGAATCATAATATGAAGTTAACCCTGCCAAAGAGTAATATATGCCATCACATTCAATTTATTTCCACAGAAGAATCACTAAAGTAGTAAGCCTATAAAACTCATTCATAAGCAATCTTGTATCGTAAATTCTAAATTGTTGCCGATTGGTTGTCTTTGTTCCTATCTGCTGTGACTGTCATTAGACTCATTACAGAATAGTTTCTTAGAAACATAGTAATGGCAATTCTGGAACTAATTAAATCTTCATATACTTCTAGTAATCAAATTCCAGTATGTTTGACCTTCCAATTCACTGAGTGGAAAGAATAACTCTTAACCCCCAGATGAAATATAAATTGAAAGTGAGTACTTACGGCAAGAAGAAGTCATATGGTTCAGTAACCCACATGGCTCACCATCGGGTGTGTGAACAGGACACATAAAGCCCCAAGATCTGCACCGTACATATATCATTAAGTAGGAAACAGATAAACGACATGAAGAATACGAAGAACATGCAAAGAAAATATATCCATAGAATCTCCAAGTAATAGGGTAGTAGAGCATACTCAGGCAACAACTTCCGAACACTTGTTGTACGAAGCCCAGCAAATGCAGCACCTCGATGAACAGCTCGAAAGTGTGAAATGAAACGCAGATAGTTTAATCTCTCAGCCATAACTGTCATCCCAGCTCTCTGCAAGTAGCAACCGAGAATAGAACAAGGACCAACAGAAAATTAGTAATGTTTCATGGAGTCAAGAATCAATCAAATAATCAGAGTAAGGTGACATCTAGTGCCCCATAGTCAAATAGAAGGGCGGGGATTTGTTTCATTAGTGATTCCCACCAGCACAAGCCATATGTAACGTAACAAAGATATATAATCTGATCTAAAAATGCAGCCTCAAAAGCAAAATTTTAGACAAAAGAGGCTGGTGTAATGCTTAATGAAGTTAGAGATACTCCAGGTTCTACACTATGTTCTAAGTAATAGTAGTTCATATCAGAGATAAGTATGGCCCATAAAGCATACAATGTATCCATGTGATTTTACGATGGTTTGGTGCTTACTCTCTATAGTCTAGAAATTGCACAAGACATTTTTAGCACGCTTATGATAATAAAAACACCAAAAGTTTGATAGATACTACATATGAAGTGAAGAATCTTAAGATAATAAAATTATTCATGTATCCTTTCGAATCAAAACAATCAACTTACCAATTAATAATCTTATTCCCCATTTCTATTGCGAAGATATGTGGTACTTATCTTATCTGGCATGGTAAACCAATTTATCTATAAATATTCAGCATGTGTGATGTGTGAAACATTTGAAAGGAAAGACTGTTATTTCAACAAGCAGAGTTTGCTTATCTTTTCCAGTAATTTAGGGGAAAATTACAAATTTATATTGACACAATATGATACTCAAATAACAATCACAAGATATATTTTTAGATGAAATGGTATATGACTAAATTCCAAATGTTTTTAATGTGCATAAGCTGCAACTTAATACAATAATGAAGGCGAGTCCTGTTACTTCTGTACCTGCTGTAAATCTAGACCTGATTGTGTGTTTAACCTTCCAGTCTTCAGCAAATTTTCAATAGCTGCCCCAATTTGCTTCGGACCACTTTTATCAATGACTTTCCTAGCATCTGTCACTGCCATTAACATATTCAAAGCACATAAAATGTCAGGACAACAAGATATCTTACAATTCTTAATATATCCTCAAGCTCTGAGCACAAGACTCCATAACAGTTCAAATGACAATAGCAGATAACTTCCACATAATTACTGACAATTTTTTACTGATCAGCATATTACACGGAAGTTTCAAAACAGTACAATGACATCATCACCACTTTATTCTTAGCAAATCTATTATCCATTTTATTCCCGTAAAGTTTACTAATTGTTTGTAGCAAATCTATCATCCATGTTGAATTTGCAAAATTGGTCAAAGACCATGATTTATCTGGCAATTTACACCTTCTAGAAAGCCTACAAGGAAGTTTTATCATCTGTATAAATGTATTGCTACATATCTATAAAACCACAGATACCACACAACAAAATCAAAAGGACACCAAGCTATATTCTATGGGAAGTGTAGCATACCACTGCTTAATTCAAAAATTTTGTTGTCTTTGTCGACTTCATCTTGTAGTAATCGTTTTGCCCTCAGTAACCAATCTTGTAATTTTTCCTGTACAAATTACGATAAATAATGAGCTACATTACCCAAAGAAAAACTAGGACACCAGAAAGATGCTAGAGAAATCAACAGAACAAATATTCTCTGAGATAGTTGATGAAATTTCTTTATAATGATACAGCAAATAAGCCAATTAGGTAATAAAACACAAACCACTGCTTCAAGGACAATTTAACCAACTGTTTAGAAAAATGAAGAGGATAACAAAACAGTTACATATTACCAACACAAAGCTTCTTAGAAAATAAAGGCAGTGGCAAAATTACAATTCCAGGGTACTTGCCTAGTACTCCCTCCGTCCCAGGGAAGATGACCCCTTCCTTGTCAGCACGGGATTTTATGCAGTTTTATTTTGTGTGTAAAGTGGAGAGAGTAAAGAAAGATAGAGGGAATAAAGTAGGCTATAGGTGTTCCCATATTTAGTAATGGGTCATCTTGGTTGAGACAAACCAAAAAGGAATGTGGGTCATCTTCAGCGGGACGTAGGGAGTACCAATTACAACTCAATTAAAGTTATACTCCGTATTAATTACAGAATCAATAGAGGATAAAAACAAGGGATTTATTTTATGCTGTTTTCCTTATCAGGGTTGTCTGCTCATCCTTAAAAAGGAGCATAACTAGTCTGCAACAGGTTCGCAACTCAAGGCACATGTGAAATGGAAGTTTATGAGTGAACATGAATACTTCCGAGAACAGTTCCTCGATCATACTAGAAGTACTACTATGGCATCCATGACAATTCGATTCACAGACCAGTTCCACACATTCTTTCTCTGAGAAATGATATTATGATAATAGTCCTCTTTTTAGTTTTTACAGTTGGAATTGTAACATGTGGGTCCTATATAACCAGTGATACGTCAACAATTACATAGAAAGGACCTTAAGGATGGAGTAAAACAGTTTATACAGATCCTAAACCAGATGGATATTGAATTTATCAAGAAAAAAATGTCTCCATGGGTACTAAAAACCAGAGCTTTTACCTTGAGATAAATAGTTATTAGGTGGCCAGGTAGTAGAACCTCATGATGTTGTAAAGAATCAGGATTGTCCGGTACTGATGTCTGGTCTACCAGAGAAAACAATTTCTGCAGCATTAAACTAAATTGAAAACTAAATCAGCAAGAAAATGTCATGTGAGTCAATATAAATATGGAATAAGTAAAAACAAAACAGCAGATAATCTAAAAAAATCTGTCTAGGCGAAAAACTAGAACGAGGCAGAAAAAAAGAGACACTAACATGAGTAGATTGAACTTGTCAATATTGTCATCTAGATGGACAAATATGTAATCTCTTAACACAGTATCAGCAACCTGCAAAACCAAGGCAGACACAACTGAGAGCAGAAGGGTGCGAGCAGCTTGATAGCACATTCGGATACATGATTTCCGAGTCTAATATGAAAGGTTTCATTGCATGAGATATGTAATTTGATCTACTTTATATCCTTTAGTGAGAGCAGTAAAAACAATTGCCATAGAAGACATGAACTTACATCAGAGTAGCTTTGTTTTTCCAGTCTCATCATAACAGCCTGGAAATGCTCACCTAGTAATACAAAAGCCTTAGAACACAAATGCAATAAGCTCATGTGGAATGCAAACAGAGTGTAATTATGGCTCAGTACCAATATGTTGTATACACTGAGTGCGAGTATAGAGAGAGAAATGCTGAAGCTCATCCAAAATAATTTTTGCTCTTTCACCAATGAGTTGAGTGCCAACAGATCCCTTTCCTCGATCATACTTTTCATTGTAGCTGGATGTTAAACTCACATAGATTTCATGATCAGTCGTCTCTGTCAGAGCCTACACAGAGCAGAATGAGAGGAAAACAGAAGCAGTAGCAACGATTTGCCAATAAACTTTCCAAGAGCCTCCGAGACCATGTGTTAATACTAACTAACAGATCTCGTGCTTTAATAATTTTATAACAATTACAACAATTTACATCTGGCCTAACTATTAATCGTCTTGCATTGCACCCTAATTTCGCTCCCGCAGTGTTCCTACACTAATCCATTATCCTTTTACCCAGTCTCTGATTTCCTAAACTAGCCTATAGAAGTATCATAGCTTGCACAAAAGCCAAATCAATAGTTGATTTTCAACCTTAGGACAGGAATCATAACTTCGTACTGAACATAGTGCAGAGTGCATAGGGATGAGTCATGGCAAGCATTATGAGAAAGCTCTCTCATTTAAAGTTACAAATCCAATATTTATCTAAATCAGAAACAAAATTTATTCAAATGATTCTTTTATTCCATTCAATCTAAAATGACCAGTTGACCACCATACTGCAGAAATGATAATCAATAAAATGATTCTTTACCAAATTACTTCATAGTCATTAGTCAATCATTTACAAACAGTACGAGCTGAAAGTTATCCACCAATGAATAGAAAACCAAAGACATGTATAAGTTTAAACTTATTTGTAACACATAAAACGACAGGTACAGTGAAACTTCAAGAGTAAATCAGAGAAATGCACATTACCTTTAATATGATTCCAACAGGAAGCAAATACTCCCTCCCTTGTATCCTAGCAAATAAAAGAGCGTTAGACTTTCATAATTTCACCATATGAGAAAATTCCACTAAGTACTAAAGTTCTCACCAGAACCCAAGCCTTGCACTCCCACTATTAAGGTAGTATAGTTTAACTGACACAGCAGACTGGTCTTCTCTAACACATCTGAACGTTATAAAGAATACCAAAAAATATCAGAGTTCAAAAGAACTATACATAGGGGAATAGATTTGCGACTGGAAAAGTATCAGGGAGTCTTCATAGAAGTTTAGAAAAACAATGAGCGTGTGAATTTGAAGAACAACAGTGAGCATGTATGTACCGTACCCAGATAAGATGGAACCCAAACGGGTATTACCTTTTTTCATTTGGCATAATAAAAGCTCATAACATGCCTACCACAACCAAATATAACCATGAGATAGACCAATGAGGCTGTCGACTAAAAGCTACACAAATTTTAAGCATCAAGATCTGACATATATGATGGTCGATAGAAAGGGAAAGAACAAAAAATGGCAAAGCAAAGCATCATACAAAACCCCACTACATCTACTAAATCAGATTCCTAAATATGCACCTTGAAGCAATAACAAATTAAAACAGTGAGATAGAAAGGAAAGAACCTTATGACTACTGCTTTATCTGTATAACCTTCACGCCGTTCACGAAAAGAATTCCGCACCATGCTCGTTGGCTATGTAAGATTACAAGAAGGTGAATAGACAATAAAAAGTTCTACAGCAACGTACACTTAGGGGATAGGAAGATTTTACTTACATAATTTCTCTTTGGGAGTACCACAAGACGAATAACTCTCTCATGTCCATTCAGGATAAAGTATCTGAAGAAAACACAATCATACGGTAAGGAGGTTACATAATGTCCAGAACTTAAAGATTCATTTAAAGGGGCAACATACTCACCCTCCCATTTCTGACGGCTCTTCTTTGAGTGAAACCAATTCCTTGGGAGTTTCTGCCGCCCTAAGATGACATTTTTTGGACTACACAAAAGCAAAAGTGTTGTGTCAAGTTTAGAAGCGTTAACAAATTCTGTGGTGAAGCAAACCATATCCCACATCGGAGAATGAACAAGAGTAGTTTAATCAATAAAGAGTTTTCCAGTTTCTCTCCAAGATTATCATCTTCAATACTCAAAGTGTGAGTGTGTGTGTTTCTGCATTGTGTGATCTCATACAACAGTGAGTGTGTGTGTGATCTTCTTGAGTGTGTGAAAGCCTTGTGTGCGTGCAAATCCCAACAAGTGGCGCCGTCTGTGGGAAGGGATATTGAAGCTGATTTGCAGAGGATCAAACGGTTTCAGAGATGGCAGCAAGGCTTGATGCAGAAAAGTTCACAGGCAAGAATGATTATAGCCTGTGGAAGATGAAGATGAAGGCGGTTTTGATTCAACAAGGCTTGGCCGCAGTTCTTGCAAAACCAGAGGAGAAAGGAAAGGCTCCAGTGCTTGATGATAAAGCTCAGGCAAAGATGGAGGAGATGCAGCTCAAGGCACATTCTGCAGTGATTCTGTGCCTTGGAGATAAGGTCTTGAGGGATGTTCAAGAAGCCAAGACTGCGGTGGAGATCTTGGACAAGTTGGATGAAGTTTACTTGGCCAAATCCTTGGCTAACCGGCTGTATCTCAAGAAGAGGCTGTATGCCTATAGTTTTTCTGGAGATAGGTCCATCATTGAGCAGCTAGAGGAGTTCAACAAGATCATTGATGACCTGGGATCTGTTGATGTCAAGATTTCAGATGAGGATAAGGCCATTCTCACATTGAATGCCTTGCCTAGCTCGTATGACCAGTTAAGTGATGCAATTATCTATGGAAGAGATAAACCTATCACCTATGCAGAAGTCTATTCAGCCTTGATGGCCAAAGAACTCCAGAAGACAACCAACAGAGGCTCTGCAAGCTCCAATGTTCAAGCTGCAGAGGCCTTGAATGTGAAGAAGTTCAAGAAGCAGAACTTCAAGAAGAAGTTTGAGGGCCCTAAACCCTCAAGTTCTGATGCTCAGAAGGAAACCAGAGCTTGCTATTGGTGCAAGAAACCTGGACATTTGAAGAAAGATTGTCATGCATGGAAGAGAAAGATGGCCTCTGAGGGACACAACCAATCTGATTGTGTGGAGAGTGCTGATCCCCCGGCTCAACTTATGAATATTAGTGACAGTGGGGTCAGTCACAGGTGGATAATGGACTCGGGGTGCAGCTTCCATATGTGCCCCAATAGAAGCTGGTTTCATGATCTTCAAGAAGCATCGGGTACGGTTGTTCTTGGAAATAATCATACTTGTCAGATAAAAGGGATAGGGAAGGTGAAGCTAAGCCTACAAGATGGCTCTGTGAAGATCCTGACTGGGGTGAGGTATATTCCAGAAGTGAAGAGGAACCTCATCTCATTGGGAATGCTGGAGCAGAGGGGGTTCACTATATTAATGAGTCAAGGAAAATTGTTTGTGAAATCTGGAGATGCAGTGATGATGGAGGCTGACAGAGAGCATATTCTCTATTATTTGAAGGCTAAGGCTGTTGATGGAGAAAGCAATGCTGTGTCAGATGATTCCCTAATGCTATGGCACAAGAGGCTGGGCCATCCAGCAGAAGGAAGCCTGAAAGAACTCATCAAGAAGGGCCTGATCTCTGGAGATTTCAACAATATGGACCCCTGTGAGCAATGTATACTTGGAAAAGCAAAGAAGGCACCCTATCCTACAGGTATTCACTCTTCTACAGCCCCTTTAGACTACATACATAGTGATCTTTGGGGGCCTTCACCGGTGTGTTCAATTGGTGGAGGAAAGTATTATCTAGCTATCATTGATGACTATACAAGGAAGTTGTGGGTATATATTCTTAAGGAAAAATCTGAAACACTCACTAAGTTCAAGATATGGTGTAAGGAGGTGGAGCTAGAGAAAGGAAGGAGTGTTAAATGCTTAAGAACTGACAATGGCTTGGAATTCTTGTCTGCTGAATTTGATATATTTTGCAAAGAGAAGGGTATGAAGAGGCACCGTACTGTTCCTGGTAATCCCCAGCAAAATGGTGTTGTGGAGAGGATGAATAGGACTATCCTAGAGAGGGTGAGGTGCCTGCTTCTTGGTTCTGGTTTGAGCAGCAGGTTCTGGGGAGAGGCGGTGTATACAGCAGCCTATCTCATCAATAAATGCCCATCTACTGCCCTGAAATCTGAAACTCCTGATTACATGTGGTATGGAGCTCATAGTGACTACTCAAAATACAAGGTGTTTGGGTGTGCAGCCTATGCTCATGCTAGGCAAAGTAAGCTTGAAGCTAGGGCTCTGAAATGTATCTTGCTGGGATATCAGAGGGGTGTTAAGGGGTATAGGCTCTGGTGTATTGAGCCTGGTAGGCAGAAGGTGGTGGTGAGTAGGGATGTGGTGTTCTTGGAAGATCAGATGCCCTACTTGAAAGATAAGCTGGACTCCAGTGACTCCAGTGAAGTTGAGAGTGATTTCTTCAAGGTGGAGCCTATGGGAGTTGGCCTAGGAGCAGGTGGAGTCACTGACTCAGAAAATGAACCTGATCCAGAGAGTGATGGTGCTCCAGCTCAAGGTAGAAGAAATGATGAGTCCACAGCAGATCCTACCAGAGAGTACCAGATTGCAAGAGATAGGGGAAGGAGAAATGCAAAGCCTCCTGAGAAATTTGCAGATATGGTCTATTATGCACTGTGTGCTGCTGAGAGTATTGATATTGCTGATCCTCTCACCTATAAAGAGGCCATGAGAAGCAAAGACAGAGAGAGATGGATAGAGGCCATGAATGAAGAAATAGAGTCTTTACTCAAGAACAAAACCTGGATTTTGGTGGACAAATCCAAGCTGAATACAGATGGAAAGGAGAGGAAGCTGATCAGTTGCAAGTGGTTGTTTAAAAAGAAGGTAGAGACCACTGATAAAGACAGAATCAGATTCAAGGCACAGACATGTGGTCTTGGTCTGGTGGTCTTGGTTTGAGGGGAGGATTGTGGTGAAGCAAACCATATCCCACATCGGAGAATGAACAAGAGTTGCAAGCATATAAATGGGCTATCCCAACTCCATTAGTATGAGGCCTTTTGGGGAGTACCCCAAGAGCAAAACCGTGAGGGATTTGCCCAAAGCGGACAATATCATACTAATGTGGAGTTCGGGTGTGCATCACCGATTCCCAACAGTGGTATCAGAGCCCTGGTTCAGGGGCTGGGCCTGTGTGGCTCGGGGTTCGGTGGGTTGCGCTTGCAAGTTCTCCGATGTCTCTGCGTGAGCTCGACCAAGACTTGTGGTGACCTGGTGACCTGTAACATGGGGCACAGACATGTGGTCTTGGTCTGGTGGTCTTGGTTTGAGGGGAGGATTGTGGTGAAGCAAACCATATCCCACATCGGAGAATGAACAAGAGTAGTTTAATCAATAAAGAGTTTTCCAGTTTCTCTCCAAGATTATCATCTTCAATACTCAAAGTGTGAGTGTGTGTGTTTCTGCATTGTGTGATCTCATACAACAGTGAGTGTGTGTGTGATCTTCTTGAGTGTGTGAAAGCCTTGTGTGCGTGCAAATCCCAACAAATTCAATGAGAGATCACACCTAGAGATCAAACCAATTTACATGCCTTGCTCTTAAGGAGTATCACACTATATCTTAGAGATAATCACCTATTTTTATTACTCTCTGTTTAAATCATCTCTTTCATAAAGTCTCTAATTTTAGAGGATTGGGGGAGTACTACTATTCAAACCATAATTTGTATCGACAACTTCTACAAGTATGGTCAAACAAGGTACTACTACATAGAGTTTCTCTCTTCTAAGAGTATTTGTCAAATAAGGATCAATACTAGTTAAAAACAAAAGATAATTTTACTGTAAACTCAAGTTATAATATAGAGCTTAACAAATATGAAACATCCCCAATTTAAGATTGGGCATCAAGTTATCATATCAATTACCTTTAACATGATAGGAAACTGCCCAAGACTAATTTTATCTCTTATGACTCCTCCATCACCGTACTGAAAATTTAAATACGCCATGAATGTCCCAGAATACGAGAGTTTTGCTTGCCTACACTGCTCCAGCCACACACAGATATAGCATTAGCCTCTGGCATAGGGTTTGATTGGATATAGATACCAAAGCGTAACGATGCATACCTCAAAAGGATATAATGGATCTGTCATAGCCCTGGAAAACTCCTTTTGAGGTTCAAATATTTCCGGATCGGAGAGCCAAAGTATGTCGGGGTTAAGAATCAACCAATAAGGATCAAAACTTGAACTATAGCAAAGCATAGTAAGCTCAAAACATGACCAAGAAAACAATTTTCCACCTCAAGCTACAATTTTTATGTCATATTTAATCATAGAAAAGAAAAAGCAACCAAAAATCAATCCCAAACTTGAAACTCAACTAAAATTCAACGGAATTTGATTATAAATCAATCACAAGGATATTTCTAAGCTTGAGCTTGGTTGCAGGATCGAGGACTTCGACGGGTTTGACGTTCTGCATCATGGCATAGAGGGCGTTGTCTAGCATATGGTCGAATGATTCAATATGGTGGCGGAAAATCTCGCGTAGAGCTTCATAGTCCTTCTCCTCCGCCAGGTGCGGCCGCCTTGCCGATTTTACGACCTTCTCTTCTTCGTTAACTCCCGTGCTCGCACCCATTGGCGGCGTTGGAGGAGCTTCAAGTTTGAAATATTTTGGATGGAGAAGGAGGGGGGAGAGATAGAGGCGTGGGCGGAGTTGGAGAAGTCCGGCGCCGGAGAGCAATTTGCGAGGGAGAAGGAGAGAAGGAGGCGATGGAGAATTTGTGAGGGTTTAACGCCGTTGGAGAGGAGGCGCTGGAGAGCAGTTCTCCAGTAATATAGGTTTGTAGTATTTCGTATTTATTTTACTCTATTTGTATTTATTTTATTTTTTATATTGTTGTTTTACCTCTATACATGAACGAATGATTATAAATAATGCTCACAGAAAATAGTCTCGAGAAATTTTTTTTTTCTAATTTTGTTTACTTTAAATAATATGATATACATATAAAATCGATACTCTCTTTAGTGGTGCCCTAGGTTTACGGTTCCGGCGGTTAGCTGTAAAACCGTAACCATGAGAATTTACTCGAACCAAAACCGTTGATTTTAGAACCGTGGTTCGGTTCGGGTTCAAAAATTTTCACACCGAACTCGTGCTGGAACCGCAAAAAAACACCTGAAAACCGTGAAACCGGGCCTGGACTACAAAAAACCAACGAAAATTGGCGAGTCGGCGATTCGGAATCGTGAAAAATTATCGGAAAACCGTCGATTTGGAACCGAAAACCGTGAAACATCCTCGTTGTTCGGTTCTGGTTCGGCAATTTCCAAAACCGGAACCGCCGGTTCCGGAACCGTCGGCACGTCTAACTCTCCTTTTTAGTTTGCTGTAGAGCATGATATTCAGTAATACTAGAGTATTGATTTATTTTTGAAACATGCTGAAATTTAAAGATAATTAGTCCTTTTTCACCTATCTTCCACTTGAGGTGGTGCTTATTCTTTACTTTAATTACTTTTTCTTTTTATCTCTCTTCTACTTTTTTTAATTATGCATTAAACCTCATGCTCAACACAAAGTGTATATTCTCGTGAAACAAGCAAAAAAATAGTGCCAATTAATAGGAGACACAAGGATTAATTAATTGTACATGGCCAAGCACAACTTAAGTTTTCTTTCCCCAATTTTATGTTTCTCATTCTCACCGATTCAAAGAGCATGCAAAAAAATTTGGGCGACGACAATCATAAACCATGGCGATGCACCAAATCAAGGGCATAATTCTGGAGGCCGTGGGGTCGGGGGTGGTGGCGGGGTCAGCCGACCCCACCTCCCTTCGAGCTGGAGGTATATTCCGCCAAATCTAAACTTATAAAGATTCATTCAAAATAAAAGATTATTGATATTTTATTTGGACCTGATCTTGGATATGTAGTAGTAGTATTTTTTTTTGCTATCTTATTTTTATATACGAGAATTATAATAATGTTTTGAAATTTTTATTGTAAATTGTTAACAAGGACTTTATTATTACCAAATTCATCTACTATAACAAAAGAAACTCATAATTTGTATTAATATAAGAATAAATTAATAAAATGATGTAACAGTCTCGGGACCTAGCACTTGAGATCTACGTGGACTTCGCTTGGTAAATTCTTAGTTAAATTTCATCATGTCATATTTTTCTTTTTATTATTACACAAAAGATGTTACATTGTTCTCTTGAAAAGAGTAAATTAGTAGTAATACGATACAACCAATTACATTTTTTCTTTGATCTTCATTCCAATTACTTTTTTTCTCCTTACAAGACGCTAAACAACAGTAAGAGTATCTCACAAAATTATTTGCAGTTTCTGAGTGTGGCACATCCATTTGAAATAGTCTCCATTTTATTTCTAAATCTTTATTTTAGAAGCTCCATTTATGAAGTGTGTATCATGTTTGATAATTGTGAAAGGGATTTAATTTGCCCTAGTTCTTTGTCAACCAGTTTGCAGTGATAGATGGTTTTTCTGAAAATACTATATACTAGAAAGAAGAAAAAAAATAATCTAACTAAGTAGCAATTGACATGAGATTATAATATGCAGAAATACAAACAACAACTCCGAAATTTATGATAGTATTAAAATTCATAATTGAGCATATTAAGTTAAAAACAAAGTGACACAAATTTATATTTTGTAAGTAAGATTGCAAAGTAGCAATTGACACTAGATTATCCAATAGAAAAATCAAAAGTGTTCAAGGAAGAAACTGACATAATAAATCAAAACCTAGTTAGCAATTAGTTATTGCTAATCCAGTTAACTACTTAAATTAATTCTATTTAATAATTAAGTAATGCTAGAAAAACTGATCCCACCATTAAAGTTGAAGAGGCTTTGAGACTTGTACCCCACGAGCACCGGTGGCAGTAGCACCAGTACCACTTATTCGGCGGCATCGGCGGATTTAGAGCTTGCATAGGCGGTGGTTCACAGCCTCTGCCCATGACAGGCGGCAGCGGCGGCGGAAAACCGTAGCCGGGGGATGAATGTGAGGGGTGGAATATTAGTGAAACCATGGTGATGAAAAGCATGATGGAATAAACCCTCATTGTATTAGGGTTTTAAGTTGTAATACACCTTTCAAAATTAGGGTGAGGTAGAAATTGAAATTTGAGACTATATATAACCTTGGCACAAAAATTAACATGTTTATGAATATGCATAATTTGATGTATTATTAAATAAATGTTTTTGGTCTAATAAGTTTTAAGGCAATATGCCAAACTTAATCAAAAGACAGTTTATGGAAATTATTGGAGTAAAATATGTTACCAAACGGCGTTGCATTAGTTTGTTAGTAAAGTAAATTAAAAAAAATATTTAGTTTCCGTATCAATTATATAGAGTAGTCGTCTATGTTGGTAGAAGATTGATTACCATCGATCGAGCATTTATTTACCTGCCTCTTTGATATACTTACCTCAAATTAAATAACAAATTAAACCGGCTTTCAATGTAATGAGAAAATTAATTAACGTTGTTATAACTAACGATTATTTTTTATTTTTTTAAAGTAATAAGAGGCTGAAATTACATGATAATTATAAAATATTCCTTTTATTCAATAAGCTGAGGTTCGAGTCAAGGTAAATGAAAAATTACTCATATTGATAATCTTGTAAAATAAGCTTGCTATCCTACTATTTAACTATAATTTCTGCTAACAAAATCAAAGGGGATGTAGCTCAAATGGTAGAGCGCTCGCTTTGCATGCGAGAGGCACGGGGTTCGATCCCCCGCATCTCCAAATTTTGAAAGTTGTAAATTCTATATTCATATTCTACAATTGATTTTTAAATATTCTTTTGTCAATAATGTTGATCTAGAAAATGTACGCACTAACATTTTCCCGCCAATTCGAAATTCAGTGATAGTCATAATACTACTAATATTTTATCATGACTGCAATGATTAAAGTTATTTGATTGTTTGAATTTCAATTTTGTAAAATTATGAATTTGAATTTAACTTAAAAATAACAAAATTATTAATACTCCATATATTTTAATCACGCATCTTAGTATTAAAAATAAAACAATTCTCTGCAAGTGAAATATCTGTCTTCCAATTTCCTCAGCGACAAGGAGAAGAAGCCATTTCTGTTCTCATCGTTAAAGAAAAATGGCGCCGCTGAGTTGGCGGCACCACACCCTAATACAGTCGCTGCTGTCGCGAGGCCCGCTCAAGGAAGACGACTTCTTATCTATTTTCTCGCAACTCACTGTGAAAAATTCAGGTTAAATATGTGGAGTATTTTCTTCGCTTATTATTTTGTTAGATTCAGCTCTCTCTCTCGAATATTACACCGTGATTGATGATAAACTTGAAGAAGTATTTTCCTAGGGTTTCGGAATCTTTTTTTTTTTTTTTTAAATTGTACTCTGTGTAAGAATTTCGTATCGGTATGCTGAATTACACTTTCCTGTTAGTGCAAGTTTGCCGCTTGTTTATGAACCTGCTGATATATTTTCATTTTACATTGAATGATTTGGTGCATTGCATTCTTTCTAAAACTAGATTGATTTGGTGGAATATGTTTACCTTCAGACTTGAATTTCAGAATAGTAAAAAATTTCATCTTATGTTGTTGTTAGGGTTACGGCAGCAACAAGAGCGGAAACTGTTCAATGAGTTTCTCAGGAAGATAAATGCAGAGTTAAGCTTTGTTCAGTTAGAACTGCGGGCATGCCGGAACCAATATGATGGCCATGTGTATTACGGCATTGTCAACAATGTCGAGGATGACCAGTCCAAGCTTGGGACAAAGTACACAGTTCCTCAGATTGCTTTCTACAGAGGCATTGTAAGCTTCTTTTTGTTTTGCGTTTCCTTGTTCATGCTTTCGGAATACTGTATGGACATTCAGCTTGTATGGACATTCAGCTGTAATTTGTTCTATCGAGGCTTGCAAATTAAGGATCATAAAATAGAAGTAAGGGATATGACAAAGTGACTAGATATTAGTATTCGAGAAAGCAGGGAGGATTGCGGTGCACATTTTCTTATGAGAATTTGCTGTTGATGGGCTGGACAATTATACTTTATTTGATCTCTTTTCCTATTGTGGAATAGTTTGTGTGTCATATAAGATGGCGGCATTAACACTCACCCCACGTTTATCAGACATAGACAAATCATATCCTTGAGCCCTGATAGAATATGGGATATATTTTCCTTGTAGGTATTAGATGAGGATGTACATAACAATATTAATGATAATGGCCTTTTACATAAGTGAAGCAAGTTTAGTTACTTTGTTATAGCCGACATATGTGCCTGTGATTTGTTGCAGTGAACCACCAACCATGAAAAACAATTTCGAATCATGTACTATTAAACTTGTGATAAAAGCTACAACTTCGAATCTTTTCTGCTTCTGATGGATTTATTATTTCATAGTTACCTTAGAATATTAGGTGGATGATGCTATAATATGAATTTCCTATGTTTGTGAATTGGCTCTTTATATCTGCAACATATTTTACTATATATTCATATATGCTAAATTTGCATACCTACAATGAAATTGAGCATTTTCCTTTGTGTCGTGCTTGGCTTTTATTGGAAATTGATATTAGGTTGAAGCTATTATACATGATGCTCAAGGTGAAGGCTGCATTTTCAATACAGCTGCTCTATACATAAGGCTAGAAACACAGGTTTGTGGCTTGACGCCTACCCTTTTTTGTTATAAGGATGACTTGATATCTTGAGGAGCAAGTTCCTGTCAGCCATCCCTGTTCTTGTTCCAAGTATTTGTTAATTGTTTGTTGAAATATGATTACAATTAGAGCAGGAGAGCGAAGTGGAAGATATAGGGTGATGTTAGTTTAATTTTCAAATAAATATTGAAATATAGAAACCTTGCTTCCTCATCAATTGACTGGATGAATATGATTACATCATGTATACATCTGGGATTGAACTCAGAACAAGATTCTGAATAATATCGTAATTTATTTAATTATGTTTTTCCCGTAATTAGTTTTTTAAATATAAGTACCATCTATTGGCAATTTCTTGTATAACTGCAGGTTCATGGGGCAACCGATTCCCAATCTCAGGGAGGTGCTAGCCAGATCCCCCCTGCATTTAAGAATTTCTCCATGTCACAAAAGGAAAAAACTTTAGATCAACTAGTGAATGACCAGTGGCTTTGCTCAATGCCAGAAGGAAAAATTGGTATTGGAGTCAGATCATTTCTAGATCTGCGTAGTTGGTTTCGGACTAATGAGGTTCCTGCATGTGAAGTTTGCAATGAGGCTGCCATCAAGGTACCCTAATTCACATCTATTCTTCCTCCATTTTTATCATGCACTTAAAATTTTGGATCACTATGCAGATGTCTTCTGTTTCATAGTTTACATAAATGTTGGATACATATAAATCACTTTAGCTATTTTGAACTATTATTGTTAAACAAACTATGCATTTGTTCATAAACATCATAAATCATCATTTTTCCTTTCTGGGAGACCAATCATTGGTATGCTAAGATTTACAGAAACTCAGCAAGAGACATCTATTATGTGGGCTGATATGTTCTCTTTGGAAGGTCAGAACTTGTCATATTAGACACCAACACTCCGTGTAACAACTATTAGCGAATTAATCACAAAGTCTAGAGAACCAATCTTACCAAATTATACACTTGCTTTTGCATTTGAAAATGATATCCCCGCACTGTTTATCATGAGCAGGCTCAACTTTGCCCAAATGAAGCTTGTAACGTCCGACTTCATTCCTACTGCCTGCAAAAGAAATTCTCTGGACAAAGGGTACCAAAATATCTTGTACTCCTACTTACTACATTTGCATCAACAATATTTTTGCTGAGGTGTGAATTAATGTATGAACGATGCTTTTCAGGTCGAAAGAGTTTGCTCGGGTTGTGGCACGCAGTTGCAAGGCTCAACAGTTAAAGAAGAGCTCAGAGAAGAAATAAGTAATGCAAATGGTTCTTCTCAGAGGCGTGCAGAATCTTCTAGAAAGAGGAGACGTAGACCACACCCGGAAGCTAGTGCTGGCATTGACACCACAGGAGATGATTCTCCTCCTATGTCGAAACCAAAGAGAGCTACTAGAAGCTCTGCTCGGCTCAGTGCTGGTGAATGAAGACGATGCTGCCTATTTTGTGACTACTTTCCACAGATAGAACTAGATCTGTGTGGTGCTGAAAGTTAATACAGCCTATTACTGTAAATGTTTTATTTCCTTTTGAAGCCTGTAAATGGTAGTACGGTAGATTTCGTTCGGCCCGACCCATTTGACTAGCTTGAACTGGCGCCTCGAGTTTCATGTAGATCATCAGCGAACTTCGCTTCTAGAGCCTGTCAAGTATCATTGAAGATTGCATCTCTTAGCTGGTAAAATACAACTTTTTACAAATTAAGTAGTACTAGTAATTAACAACACGAGGTTGGCTGAAGTCTCTACAAACTTGTTTTCTTCTTCAATGTTAAAATCAATTGAAATTAAAGTAAGGGAATTAATTAGAAGACTATTAGCAATCTATTTGATGAAATAGTAGTCTTTAAATTTTGTTAACTGTAAGTTCATGTACTCCACTCCCTATATAAGTAGTTAAGTACATAAAAACAAATTGTTTGTTTAAGTTTATATTTTCATTTCGAATAATTTAAATTAATATGTTACTAATTTTGTGAATGAGGTATTGAATAAACTACTGATGCTCATCTGTTACTCCCTCTGTCCCACATAATTTGACCCAGTTTTCCATTTTGGACCGTCCCACATAATTTATCCCACTTCACTTTTACCATTTTTTGTAGTGGACTCCACATTCTACTAACTCATTCATACGCACATTTAATTATAAAACTAATATATAAAAGTAGGACCCACATTTCACTAACTTTTTCAACTCACTTCTCATTACATTTCTTAAAACCCGTGCCCGGTCAAAGTGTCCCAAATTATGTGGGACGGAGGGAGTATATCATAAAAAAATATAAAATGTAGTAATTTATTACTATTAAAAAAATTATCTTAATTCGTGAGTATATAAAGAAATTTTCAGCTGTGTTGGTAGGGGATAGGATCCCCTGCTGTGCTCAAATGCACAGCAGGGTGCTGTGCTTCTCACATACAATTAAAATAATAATTTATTTATTTATTTTATTTAATTTATTTATTTGATTATTTTATTTACATGGGAGAGGCACAGCACCCTGCTGTGCATTTGAGCACAGCAGGGGATCCTATCCGGTGTTGGTAGCCCTAGCTCTCTCTCTCTCTTACGTAGCTTCCTTCGCAGCTCAATTCTGCATTCTGTAACGGAGGTAAGCTTTTTTACTCCACCCCCTCTTCAATCTCATGAATCGAGAAGGATGTCAGTTGAAATTATCTAATTAAGTATTTCCGATTTCAAGGTAAAATCAATCAAACGGACAGCTACTCGATTGAATCAGTTACAGTTTCGTTAGCGTTGGAGCTTGAGGTGATTCATTGTTAAAAGCCAATATCTTGTGAGGAAGGGGCCGAATAATGGAAACAAACTCCACAAATTGCAGTTTTGTAGTTATCGTAGATTATTATCCGTCTTAAATTGGGGCCACGATGAGTAGCGAATTCAATTCGAATGGTGACAGCGCCCAAGTTTCGGGAATTCACGATGCTGCCGCCGCATTTGTGAGCGGGTGGATGTATGTGAATCAAAACGGGCAGATGTGTGGCCCTTATATTCAGCAACAGTTATACGAGGGTATAAGTTCTGGTTTCTTACCAGGGGAGCTCCCCATTTATCCGATTGTCAATGGGAATCTCCTCAATGCAGTGCCCCTCAGCTACTTTAACCAATTCCCCGACCACGTTGCCACTGGTTTTGTTTACTTGAATGCGAAGGAGTCTACGAATGATGCCCACGGCTCCATCCCGAGCAACAGTGATGCAGATGAAAGCTTTCCTTTGGTATGTGTGGAAAGAGATGAAGAGTTATGTTGTTAAGCATTGAGATCGTAAATTGTTGACATGTTTTACTTTTCTGCTGAAAGACAGGAGATGATGAGTCTTCTTGGCTGTTTGAGGATGGTGAGGGTAAAAGACAGGGACCACACTCGCTTAATGAGCTTTATTCCTGGCGTCAGTATGGATATATGCGCGATTCTGTGATGGTAACTAACTACGATCTTCATATTGGAATAATTTGTAGTTACTCTTTGTGCCAGATGCCAGTATACATAAATAAGAACGTCCTATTCTAATCCTATTTACTCATCCGAAATGAAAGATAGTTCATTTCAAAGCACATTAAATAGGGTTATATTGTGGAAAATTAACACTTAATTTGAGGTAAGTGGACTATAATTTTGGGATGGTCAAAAAAGAATAGTGGAATATGTTTTTTAGGACAAAGAAGGGAATTAATATGGAAAAAGAGTATTGGGGAGGAAAGCAGCCAATATATTTTGGACCGGAATAACACTGATTATTATATATATGTATCCTCAAATGTGTATTTGGCGCTTTGTTTTTTTTTTACGAGTAATCTTAGCTGCTGTGTCATCATTTTTTGTCACTCTCATGGTATGCATTTGCAGGTGTATCATACTGAAAATAAATTTAAACCCTTGAATTTGGCATCACTGCTGAACACCTGGAGAAAAGTTAGGATTAGAGCTGTCACCACGTATGATGATAATGGTGAAGGAACTGGCTTAGCACTGAACTTGGTGTCTGAGATTTCTGATGAAGTTTGTTCACAGCTTCACTCAGGAATTATGAAAACAGCCCGCAAAGTCTTACTTGATGAGATAGTTATGTCCATAGTTTCTGATTCTCTTGCCATGAAGAGAACTCAGAAGAATCCTAAGATTGTACCAGTCATTGAATCTGTGAAATCTGTTTCTTTAGATGGAAGAGTGTTAGATACTCACATGCCAAAGAAAAATGAGTGGCAGCCTGAAAACCCTGCCGAGAAGGACCATGCCATTTGGGATGAAGTAGAAGTAGAGCATACTGTTGATAGTGAAATATGTTATGGTGGTGACACCATGAAACCTCCTCCTAGCATGAAATCAATTGGAAGTTTCGAAAACTTTTGTGCTGCACATACAGTTGTTAGCAGGACGCTTTTTTATTCTTGCTTGGAAGTCATGTGGAATGCCATCTGTTATGATCCTGTAGCTGACTATACATCTTCTTGGCGAAGGAAAAGGCGCTGGTATGATCCTGGTTATGTTGCTAGACAACGCTTTCACAAAGAATTCTCCCAGCCAATTGAGAAGCTACCAGCTGACTCTGTATGTATTGATATTTTTCACATCTTTTTGTTTAAAGTCCTTGTAATATGTATTTTTCTAAAATTTGATTTATTTTCTGACGGCTAGTACACAAACAGGACTCCTCTAGCTCTGAGGTAGATTGCCCTCCAGGTTTTGGACCAGAAAGAATTTCCGCGGATATAGAAGCAAAATCACCATCAGTTTCTCAGCATTCTGAAAGAGAGGAATCGTCTAATAAGATACTGTCAAGCCATAATACTTCTTATGATGAAATGGGAGCCATCTTGGAATACGCAATGAATGATCTTCACTCTTCCTCAAAGTTGTCATTAGAACATCACTTTGAAATACTTGTGGATGAGGAAGTGAAAAAAGTAATTGATTTTCCTCAAAATGGTCCAATTAATGATGTAATTTTATTGAAGCCCTGTCCTCTGAGTCACACATACGTGCATGTGCGCACATACAATCGTCTGTGCGCCCACCAATTCTTTAGAAAAAAAACATTCTCATGGTGCTTTGTTTTGTTCTTTCTTGATATGTATGTACTATGTAATCATATTTTAATCTGTATAACCAAATCCTGGCAGGTTGCTTTCTGCTCGTCACCTACATGGTCAGATGACCACCTGGGTTCAGCTCAAAGTAAAAAGCATCCATTGCATCAAACTGTTGCTCTCAGTCATGAGGTTATCATGGAAAATGTGCCTAAGGTTGCATTTCAGAAACTGCTTATACATTCAGATGATCCGACTAATATTGAAGTAGATGAATTGTGCCCATGTCTATCTGAAGAAGATAGAGTAATAAATGGTCCACTAGACATTTCCAGGGTGCAATTTCTGAATTTGCCTGTACATCTCGAAAATGCTAGCAATGTAGCAGTTAGTGATGAATTGCAGCCTCCTAAATCTGAGGAATTGACTGAACATTGTGCTTTATCACCAATTTCTCAAGTAAATGCGTCAAAAGTAGACGAGCACACAAGGAGAACCTCTTTGCAGGTAGCACTGATGATAAGCCGGTTGAGAATATATGACTCTGTCATGAGAACATGGAGACCTTCATATTCTAATGATTTCATTGAAAAAGCTATAACAGTGGCATGTTCTTTGAGGAGTCATGAATTAGGAAACAATGTAAGTTTCACAGTTCCAGATTATTGAATTTCTTAACTTAATTGAACAGGTAAATCTGTTTGCTTAATGTATTTATTTTGCTCTATCAGGGATCTGCAGATTGCATGGATATAGAAAAATCTTATGGTGCTGGGAGATTCTCTGAAGCAACTTTACTAACCGGAAAATATGTATATTCTCGGAGGAGTAAATTGGGTTGTAAAAAGTCAGAACCATTTTTCAAGGCTCTGATTAAGGGAGAAGATCGTCATCCAAAACTAGCACCGACAAAATCAAAGAAAAGTCGCACACATAAAAAAGTAGTTCAGGCTGCACAAGTTGACACTATTGTTCCCAATTTAGAGAAAAAGGCCTCAAAACCTGACACTACTGTTCCTCATTTAGAGAAAAAGGGCTCAAAACCTGACACTACTGCTAGTGTACGTCGGGTAAAGGGATCAGCCCGTCATATTCGCAGACAGGCGTCCGATATAGTTATTTCTCCGCTTCAAGGTATCCTACTATATTTTATTCACAAGTCTTAGAGCTGGTGCTAAAAGTGTTTGATGATCTCTTCATGAATGCTTACAAAATTATTTGTTTGAAGATCTTTCAGGCAAGAAGACAGAGAATCCATCCCTTTCTACTAAGGACCACTATAACCTTGAGCAGATTACAAGTGCCTCAAAAGTACCAAAATGTTGGTCTCATAACTCAATCCTGTTAGATTTCTTTATTTTCTCCAAATTTCAGATCTATAAAATTAAATCAAGTTGTTGAGCAGTGGTCCATTAATAAAACGTTTGTGCTATAAGTAATCTGACTTTGGTTATTCCATGCAGCAAATAAGCTCTCAAAACTTAAAAGGAAGAGTCTGAATAATCATTCACAACATTCTCGACCTGGTAAGGTCCAGAAACTAGCAAATGGCACTCCAAAAGAAGCCATGCCTAAACAAGTTGACGGGCACCAGACTAAGAGAATTAAGACTAGGACGCTGAGACCTTGTCCACAGTCTGATGGCTGTGCACGGACATCCATAAATGGGTGGGAATGGCGTAAATGGGCTTCTGAGGCTAGTCCAGCTGAAAGGGCTCATGTAAGAGGAAATCATATCCGTTCTCTCTATATTAGTTCTGAATGTAATGGAAATCATTCATCCAGTGTTAAGGGACTTTCTGCAAGAACAAACAGGGCCAAGTTGCGTAACCTTCTTGCTGCTGCAGAGGGTGCTGATCTTCTTAAAGCAACACAATTGAAGGTATTTCGAGCATTAATCTCTGTGTTATTTCCTGAGCCCTTGTATAAATCAATAATTAATGATTTTCCTGGGCCCAGGCGAGGAAGAAACGGTTATGTTTCCAACGAAGTAAGATACATGACTGGGGTCTTGTTGCACTGGAGCCAATTGAGGCAGAGGACTTTGTTATTGAATATGTTGGAGAACTTATTCGCCGTAGTGTAAGATTTCCACTTTTTCTCTTGTTAATGGGCTTGTCAATAGGTCTTCCTTTAAGTTACATGTTATGGTAAAGGTTCGTGAAGATGTTAGCAACTTAAAGACAGATCTTGAATTTATTTGGAAATTAGATTTTTCTTTGAGTTGATTGTACCACTGACGAGAACACTTACTACTGCGATTAGTTTTCAACCTAAGTCCAAAGTTTGGGATGTAAAAAGTGCAATACGGCACCATTAGAATGTGGAATATATAAAATGTCTCCGGAATCTGTCGTTGTCATTTCAGTCCAACTGTCCAAGTCGATTTTTTCTTTGTATTAACACCTTTCTCTTACTTGACTCTCTAGATATCTGACATACGAGAGCGCCAATATGAAAAGATGGGAATTGGGAGCAGTTATCTTTTCAGATTAGATGACGGATATGTGGTAATTTACATATTAATATTTGAATTCGCTTAGCTTAACATCATAATTCTTATAAACATTTGATGGCATAAGTGCTAATTATGGTTCTTTGGTTTTTCCTTCATCCTTTATCATAGATTTTTGACAACACACTTCATTAGTTTATTCTCTAATGTAACTATTACTTCACGCCATTGCCATATTGATTTCTGAGATTGTCATTTTACCTTGTCCAGTTTTTCCCTTTCATATTCATGTTCCCATATTTCATGTTATGGTGAATTGATCTGTTAGGGGTTCTTCCTTCGTTGTTCAGTTAGTTCCTGTCAATGTTTGCTAGTTTTCCTTCTTACCTGCACTGGTTAATTGCTCAGTATTAATCTCTACATATGAAATGTCTCAAGTAGAATGGCATGATACTAGTGTCCCAGTATGGTGAGATGAGAAGTCACGGAGAGAAATATCACTAGATGCATTTTACTTGCAGGTTGATGCCACCAAACGTGGAGGGATTGCTAGATTTATAAACCATTCTTGTGAGGTAACTATTGCTAAAGGTTATAAATATGTTGCATTGAGTCACTAGTGTGACGGAGTCACCCTAAATGAGACAGCATTGGTATTTTGTTGATCTCAGCCTAATTGCTATACAAAGGTCATAAGTGTGGAGGGGCAGAAAAAGATCTTTATATACTCAAAGCGTCATATCACTACTGGCGAAGAACTCACATACAATTACAAGTTTCCATTAGAGGAGAAAAAGATACCTTGCAACTGTGGTTCTAAAAGGTAAGATAGTATACAAATTAGTACTAATTACTGTATTCATAGGCTTCTATCCTTACACTGTTCTACCATCACACTCAAATATCTGCATCATTGAGCATGACTTGGGAGTTGAACTTTACTTTAACATGTCCAGATAAAACTGAATTCTATTGATATTTGTTCGGACCTGTTTTCTGTATTTTAATTTATAAGCAAACTTCTCAAAAACAGGTTTTGTTATTAGTTGTCTTGTTATGCAGGTGCTACTTATTTGATGTGAAGGCATGTTTGACCTGTTTAATTTATCATTGTTCTCAAGGTAGAAATCCTTGATGTATTAGAATTATGCCATCCTGTTACAATGTCATTATCTCTTGATGTTCTGATAAGCTACATGTGATTTAGTAAATCCACTTCTCTGCTAACTAGACCTCCTTACTTAAAAGACTTGATTATTTGTATGAATGCATTGATAAGCTAATATCTTGAAAGTCTGCCATAATTAGGTTTTAGCAAATAGTGTTATTTTGGATTTTGGATTCTAAAGGGCTACTAGCTCTAATCCATATTTTCTGTTCTAAATAACTGATCTGTGTCTGCTGCTAATATTTGTTTACCTGTAATACAATGGCATCTCTGCTAACTGGCCTGCTAACTGGCCTGCTAATGGTTCATCTTGTAGGTGCCGTGGCTCATTGAATTGATTCTGGAGGAATATTTTACTGGTGTGTTGTAACCATCAATGACTGGAATAACTTTGACAGTCTTCTCTTACCTGGGGCTATCACAACTGTAACTAGTGGTGGCATTTGCTTCGGGAAAGTCTTGGTAATTTCTGAGTCTCTTTATCCATTTTGAATTCACTAGCTCATGCCCTTATTCATCACAGGTAGAATGAACCAAAGTTGTAGTTCAGCTCCTTTACCTTTGATGGCTTGTTTCTTGCATGTGATGAGGGATCATCATCCACGAACTGCAATATTTGTTTGTTGTTCAAATTGGGAAGGAACATGCATTGTAAAATTGGGCAACAGTTCGTAATTTAGATAAGCCCACTGACCTCTTTTTCTCGAGGAGCTACAGACTAAACTTATTTCATCCATCCCATTTCGTCAGAGATATTCTGATATATAATTAACCAAAAACGGTCAACTTCAGGTCATGTATCTTCTATGGATTTAAATGGTTGATCCTACTTATTCTCTCTTTTCAGGTCATGAACTGCTTCAGCAAAGATTACTCAAGGCGTGTTCCAGGTCTCCATTTGTGTCGGTAGTCAAAAATGATGACCTCTACCAACTCAACCCATGTGATTATTCTTGTAGATATCTTGCAGATGAGTTTCTCCTCTCAAGAACTGAAAATTTGTTGTTCTTTTCATTTCTTTCTGGAACAGTTTTGGGATCCAATGCCTTGTACAAAGATACTGGTAAATTTTCAAATATTCCATAACTTATACACATCATTTTTTTTAGAAGTTTCTGCTTTATATGGGCAGTTGTGCAACATAATGCTAACAAAATTTCTAATAGATCTGATGAAACAGTAAAGGTAGTCTGAAATTTATAGTAATTGTGTCTGCGTTTTATCAGCTTATTCCCCTATCAATCCATTGCATAGCATTTCTCACTGAATTTCAATCACTAAGTGCAAGATCCTTGTATGACTAGTGACTCCCTTTTTTCCATGGATAGTTGAAATTTGCATGAGTCCAGCCACTCTTCAATTTGACTTTTTCCCTCGGAGTTACAGATGAAGAAACTTACCACAAGTTTACCCCATTTCATATACCGTAGGCTACTTGCGATGAATTGACACATTTGGTAATTTTCAAATATAATTTTGTCGTTGCGAATCTTGATCATAGAGGCTAATATACACAGTAGTGTTTTGGTTGATTTAAAGAGTGTGAATCCCAATTACTGTTCCTTTAAAATTTTCGGTTTGGTACTGCGCAGGGAGAATGAAGTAGTCCGTTTACATGCGCAACTCCTAGCAGATTTTTTGTCAAGACGTGCTGGTACGTCTCTTTCTACTTCTATACGATAATTTACATGCCTAATGGTGCATTTTAAATTACGGGTTTAGTTTTTTTTCGGGTCTAGGTTTCCGAGTTGCTTTGAAAGAGGGAATGGGGTAGTGTCTAGTGTGATAAGAGAACTCACTATACGTAGAATAACTATTAGTTTCCCCTCAATAGACTTGAGTTATCAAATATCGTCGTTGGTTTATTGGGTTAGTTTAGTATTCAACCTATTTCATGCTCTTTCAAGAGAGTGGATTTTAAAATTGTTTCTTACCTCTTTGTCCAACAAAGATAAACACAAGCGGTCTAATAATTTATGCAAGTGGAAAATTGTATTGTTAACTAATTTCAACCCAAATTTTTTTTTATGAAATCTCGAGTTATGATCTTTGTCCATCATCTACTTTTGCTTGGTGTTTTCAATATGTTCAGACACGCTCATTTTGTAACTAATCTACATTTCATGAAGCAAAAAACAGCTCTTTGATTATTTCTTCCTTTTGTAAGGGTGTGTGAGAGATATAGGCTACAAATCCCAAACCCCCTTCCCCAACTAAACAAAATAGTTGGAATTATGGAAATAAATAAATTAAGATATAAACATTTATAAAAACATAGTGAGTAATATTGCCAAGTAGCTGGATTACGACATAATCACAGAAAGTACTCAATTTACTATAGCAAAGACGAATAATATCCATTATTTTAACGTATAAAAAATACCCACTTTCATGAAAACACAATGAGAATTTAGCAATAAGGGATAATTGGGTAGCTTCATTAAATTTTCATTAAGGCTTAATACGTCTATTCACACAATGTGTGTAGTTTTACAGTATGTTTTTCTAAGAGTAAGTACCATTTGTCCTTTTTCTTATGTTTTTCTAAGAATAAGCATCATTTGTCTTTTTCTTACATACGTACTAAAATTGTTTTTTTTATCATTATCTTTTTCTTTATTAAATGACCATATCAAGGTAACTTGAATAAATGTTACACTAAATTTAATGAATGAGACATTGGTTTTAGAAAAAAAGAATCTTAGGCGAACAATTTCTTTGGTTTTTTTTTCATACTAATTGTTTGTGTTCTTCATTCAGTAAATCTGAGTGTGCAACCATTAATTCAAATCTTGGATGAATAAGTTTATATATTCATCAACAAATGGTATATATTTTTCATGTTCTCAATTATGAATTGATCCACAGGGCTGTCGCTTCAAAACTTGACTATGAAAATACTATATTTTGTCAAAGAACATAAATCACCACCCTCAATAGTCAGTTTACAAGAGATGATAGTTGAGACTTATCATAAAATGGAGAATTTTGATTCATCGACTTGTGCCCGACCTTAGCTCAACTGGAAGAGTGAGGAATGAATCGCTGCATCAGGACTTGCCACCTGATGTGGCCACATCCTTGGTTGCCGGTTCGAATCCGGCAGGTCGGAAAAGTTTTCCATATCATACTGCATTTGCAAATTATCTCTATGTATATTATCACCCTTAACTTATAGTAGTAACTTTCTACCAACAAAAAGAAGAAAAGTGATTTGAATTTGACAGTGGATTTCAGTTAGCCTAATAGTTTTGTCGACAGTTAATAATTTGGTCATTTGTTCCAATTTACATATTTAACATCTTTTAAAAATCCAGACATGAATATATTTTCTTTTGGCAATACAAAACAAAGAATTTCAAACTCATGACTTTGATTATGTATTGTTTTGGCTACAATTCAGAAGGGAGACGCTGAGTGTTCTTTTAATCACCCTGAGATTAACACATTTTCATATTATAAAACAATAAGACAGTATAGCATTTACTCTTATTTATATTAGGTACTTTTCGAAAATTATTTGATATTATGATATTATGGCCGAATCAATTACATATTATAAATAATCACGGCTTCAAAATCAATTTTTTAAAACCAATGTATTTACATATTGCACCAATGAAAAAAGGTAAAGACACCAAAGTGAAATGAAAAAACAGTGGCTTCATTAAATAAAAAATAAATATAAAAAGTAAGCAACAAGCGCAGTAACTAAGCTTACACATCTTCAGAGTCATCAGCAATAGTTATTTCACCTCTAAACAAAACTTTGAGATATGGCAGCACTCTTGGCAGTGCATGAACATCCGCTAAGTTGACATTCATCATGTCGAACGCGACGCATGTTTTGTGCATATGCGCTTCATCAAACACCGGGATCTTCGGGTATCTCTGGCTGAAATGAGTCAGTATGATCCTATACGCACCCGCAGAATTCCCCATTTCCACTGCCTCCATCGTCGTGCTGTGTTTCTTAGACACCGCCTCATCCATCATCCCGTCTTCGAAGGTCGCCTGCAAACGGGAGTCAATAAAATGGTGAACCGAGAACACAGAGAGCATTCTGAAATAGGCACACTTTCAGTACATCCGGATGCAAAGTGCACATGTCTTCATTAAATTCTAATTAGAGACTGATGTGCATCTAAATTATTAGAGACTAACGAGTCCACTAATTTCTAATTAGAGAATAATGTGCACCAGATGCACGGTAGATCCATCTTAACTAATTTTTAATAGGAGACTAATGTGCATCGTACATCCAAATGCACGGTACATCTGCCTTAACTAATTTCTAATAAGAGACTAATGTGCACCGTACATTCGAATGTACGTAAGTATTTGCCACGTAGAAGTAATAGTAGTGTCATGACTTGCCTCGTGAATGAGCACGGTCGCGCGGCGGGCAGCCCAAATAAGTTTCGGGCAAGGTCTGGTGTCACCTGAGTAGACGACTTTCCACCCGGGAATGGTTTTACCGGAGCTGTTGATCCTGCTTGCAGCCTGCAGCACGACGCCATAAGCTCCAGGACAATGAATGACAGAGAAGCTCACCAGCGCTTCCAATCCAAGTTCTCCGAGAATCTTGCACAGAGATGAATCGACGCCCTTGCTCGGGTTCCCTTCGTTCGAATCAAAAGCCTCCAATGCATCTTCAGTTGTATGAGAACAGTCGAGAAACCGCAAGTCCAGATCCTCGAGCTTCTGGTAGGCGCTCAGAAACCAATTTAGCTGATACGGGCCAACGACGAGGGTGGGCTCGTGTGGTGATCCCTTCAACAGATCACGTCGTCGAGCAAGGATACTTGCAAGGCCAGTGTGGTGATCAGCGTGGATGTGCGAAATCCAGATGCATTTCAAACCTTTTATAGCTTCATCCGCACCTTGTACTCCGAATATGCAACATATCAATGACACGGGGTAAGAGAAAGACGATCTCTTTAGCTGATATGGGGGTGGAAGTGATTTAGATTACTTATAAAGAATGTTTGATTTGGTTTATTATTTAAATAGATGAATTTGGGGATTAAAAAATCTTAAATGCAGAAAAGAGGTACACTGTTGACCTTCTCTTTAGATGTCCCAAGCTTCCTTCACCACAGTCTAAGAGTATGCTTCCTCTGGAAAATAAATTGATGAAAATCGAACTAACATTTCGATACTTTGAGGGTTGCGAAGAACCGGTACCAAGAAGAACAATCTCCATATCTTCTCTGGTTATATCTTCGAGACAGCTAGGGACAGCATCTTCGAGCAACCATGGTTCCTCGGTCACACTAGCGCAACCCGACAATAAACGGGTCACATTCTCGGAGGCGTCTCTAGCCTCCGGAATTTCTGACAATAGCTCTTGAATGATCTCGGAATGAGATGTTAGTTTCGGTATACTTGATCTGCCGAGCCCCATATTCGCGTAGGGACGCAGATGAAACTACATATATAGCAAGGGTACAGAGCCATCATCAACAAGTAGAAATGAGCTATAATTGCTTCACTTTATATGACAAAAACCATCAATCCGATGCAAGAAAAAAAGGGGGGGTGTCGTTGTAGAGATTTCGCATACCTTGAGAAGATTCTCAGCCAAAATCTGTTTGAATAGAACCGAGATAACGAGTAAAAAACAGAGAACCGTCTGATTAGGAAACAATCGCAAGATTTGAAAATATTGTCATGCGTACCTCATGTGATGCCTCTGTCTCAGATGGTAAATCCATGTTCGGCAGTGTCCAGCAACCCAGAGAGGGGAAAAACTGAGGGCTCAAATAGTTAAGACGAGCTGCGAGTCTAGCACTAGCTTTCAAAATCGGTACCTGTATATTTTTCCTGCCGAGACGAATGCATCAGCTCAAGAGATCAAACACGAAGTAGTCGAAAAAGCAACAAAAATCCAGAAAGTCGGGAAAGATTCAATTTTTAGAGAAACCAACATTTCATGTCCTGCCATTATATGCTCAGCTGCTCCGAATTTTGACATCCACGTTCGATAATCATCTGTCCGAGTGACGCTCAGAGGAGTCAGATGAATTACGCAATTCACAATCTTGGAACCCTCTATTACCTCATGAGCTATATCTACATAATACGGGGCGAGGCATTGCACGGTCAGCAGATCCCGGAAATGCGACAATGTTGGACAGTCGACCAAAAGGACAATAGGACCAGGAACAGACGGACCCATAACGTCACTTGGGTGTACCTGAATATCACACCACATGGGGCACGAGGCTGAAATATGAAGAAGATTGAAAACAGAAAACTAAAAAGATACAAGCTATAAGCAATATCTACCATAATATCTTGACTATCCGACATTACAGGATTCCCACCTTGCAGCGCGCCGTATTTTGGGCCGGGTCTTAATCCAAGAGCAGCGGCCCTTTTAGGGTCAAATTTTCCCTTAATCTCTGGCAATTCACAAATATAAATAACAGAGAGATCACCCGGCTTCGTCACATGTTTAATAGGCTCAGGAGAAGTTGGTTTGTCAGAATTTTCCCCATGCGACACTTCTTCATAATTCGGTCTCAAGAGTACTACAGATATTCTGATCACTTTTTCGTCGATCAGAACAAAAGGATTATCAAAGCTCTGCAGCACCATACTCGGTGATCCAAGTGATGGTCCAAAGCTATGCGAATTAACCATGGCAGCGTTGGGGATGAACGATTTCATAGCATCAAGCAAATATTCAAAATCGGAGGGGCCCCACATCTTGACCTTTGGCGCAAAGAACAATTACAGTTAAATCTTCACAGTCACGATTTAACTAAGTTTAATGCAATAAATAATACTTACAGGCATTACTTTGTCTCCCATGCCCGCCCGAGTCAATAAGAGACCTGTAGTGAAAGAGTAAACGTTGTAACTTCCAGCAACACGATGGTTCTATCACGGAAAGTAGTTGGTGTAGAATCATATGTATCTGTAAAATCATTCTCCACATAATACGAAATATTGTGGTTACCAGGAAGTCCACCAGCTGTTTCTGAGCAGACACGTGAGAGAAATATGTGATCAATCTGGAGAAATTTGAAACATAAAGAAGTATAACAATCTGGAGAATTGCTAAAAAGAGAACAAGCTACGTAAATGTTTATTCAAATGATACCTTCGACAATGTGATCTTATGCTCGGTGCAGAAGCGTTGAAGTCCTTGTAAAGAAGAATAAGATACATGGGAATTATTTCCAGAAACCATTACACAATACAGGAATTTAAACAAGATTGAGGTAAGCTCACTTCTCCAGCATTAAATATAAATCTTTGCTGTTGAAGAAACAGCAGGACTGCTGGGGATGTGTCTTGTGTATCCATTCCAGTTCCAAGGATCTGCAAGATAAATGGACAAATTGATCGATATGAAAGCATAATATTTATCAAAAAAAGTGACCAAGGTAGACCATACTCTTAAATCTAATTGCACCGTAAAAGAAGGCAAAGGACACACACAAGCAAAAATGTATGGCTGAAGTATAATAATGTAACTGGACTTTCATGATGTGGCATCTCAACATAGGTTAAAATGCATTAAAACGAGAAAAATAAATTGTCCTTCTACGTGACTAGCTCATCCGAGTTAACACATTTTGCTCTGTTGATAAACAGGGATACCTTCCTCCCAAGTGCAAAAACTGGGAAAAAAAACTTCAAATCTCGTTCATTACCGTAATGTCCATTCTCTCCCACATCACAGCTACCTGTTCTTTTCGACTGCAAAGATACCTCAAATAGATTGAGAGAACCAACATCTCAAAGAGTGTAACACTCGGTGCTCATTGGGATTGTGGGATGAAAGTTATATATACCTATTTCCTTACTATAGCTTAATAATGATTCTTATGCATGTATTTAAGCATTCCTTAGCATCGGAAGAGCTAAAAGCAACAAAATCTTAGCACATATACAACTAAATATCCTACAATTTTTTTTTATCTTGAGTCCTCGATTTGTCCCAGTTTCCCCAATCAACTTTCATATTGTTACACCCTCAAACCTCCATGGATTTATCCATGATATACACGGTTACACGCTCAAATAGGCCAACAGAAAGATACTATGTCTTTCCACTGTATGTGCAATTTTAATAATCCATAGCTGCAAAAAAGAGGATATACTCGAACGAACAAAATCCTAGTCAAATTAGCAATCTTAACTAGCCTGTCTCTGCATTAAACTTTAAACTAGATTCAAGATCGTTAGATTACCTACTGCAAATGCAAATTAATCATCATTGAAACAAAAACTTTCACTCCAATAAAGTGATGATAAAACATAAATCAAGTCCATTAGCAAAATCAATCAATATTTTATCCAAGCAACAAACAGAAATACCACAGAAAGAAACAAAAATCGAATCAAGGTAAAATGAAATAAAGCAAACAAACAAACGATTTGCCTTTACCTGCACATAAGCAATGGTATTACTGTTGCAAGTATTTCCCCAATTACCAGGATTGAGCGGCTGCTTTTTCGGCCTATAGCTCTCATCCCTTCCTTGAGCCCTCTTCCTGTTAAAGCCCTCGCTTCTTTTTCCCTCCTCCGTTGCCAAGATTCCGCCTTTTTCACTACCACCGTTCATCTTCTTAACGGTCTTCCTTAAACCACTTTTGTTCCAGCTAAATGGGCGTTGTTTTCGTTTTCTGAGCTATGCTGTTACTTTGAATAGGAGAAGGTAGCGAAGGGGGATTTTCCATTCCTGAGGTTGGTTTAAACCATCTTCAACAGCACTGCTAAACTTAAAATGCTTAACTTAAAATGTAACTGTGAAACCAATCCCATTACAGATTTTTGAAGTAAAAATACAAAGAAGAATACTACCGGAGAAGAACGCTGCTAGGCGAAGAAGGTATAAAAATGACCTAATTTTTGGTTGGTAATTAATTAGTGGGCTGCCCATATTAATATAATACACATTTTATTGATTAGTTAAAAATACTATACCACACGTTTTTTTCTAAATTAACAAATATAAATATTAATTAGTTATGCCTATTAATATTGATTAGTTATGCTTTTGTAAATTACATAATTTGGTAGCTTTAATTTTTAATATTAAGAATGGTCTTTTTAATTCTAAGAATCGACAAAAAAAATCTTTAATTTTAAACTAATATTATGCCTAATGCCTACTAATATCGAACTAAATATGCTATTAAGTATAACAAATAGTAGTTAATCATTAATAATTAAAACGATATCTAATTTATATACTTGTGGTGTTTTTAAATAAACTAGTGTTATCACTAGTGCTATACACAGAATATAAAATTTTCAAATAATTAAAATAAGTGGATTTTAAAAAGAGGATAAAGAGAATATAATGATGTTTATAATTAAGAATTTGTGTTAATTATAATAAAACATTGATAGCACTATAAATAATTAAAAATATTATAAACAATAAAAAAATAGAAATGTACTTTTCTCAACTCACTCTGAATGAAACATTTCATAGACAAACAATTTTATAAAATTTTAATTTACGACATGGGTAGAGTAAAATAAAAGAAGAGACATCCGACTAAGGATCAAATAGTATGAGTTAGTTAGGATTTCTGGAATCTGGCACTATGGCATCTGGGCGACTTCTGCTCCTCGATTTTGAAGGGGGAGAGGAATGTGGAGGCGTGGATGAGTTCGAGAGAAGAGAAATAAAGAAAGAGAAAATGGAGGCAGCAGGCGTGGAGTAGGAATTAGGATGCACCATTTAGTTCATTTTAGGATAATGGTGATGGCGATGGTTGGAAGGAGGCGGCAGCTTGGAGGCTTGGAGCTGGGGAGATTTAGGGTTAGAGATAGAGATCAGAGAAGAGAGTAAGAGGCGGTAGTCTGATAGTTATGTTTATTCAGGGTTTTAGTTTTAAATATTAATGTAATACTAGCACATATATTAATAATATATTATATTAATATATAATTCAGTTTTTCGGTTTTTTAAAAGTCCGAACCGAACCGAAAAACCGAAATAACCGAACCGAATTTTAAATTTTCGATTTGGTTCGGTTCAGATGTTCAGTTTTCGGTTTTTTTATCACCTCTAGTTAGTTAGAATAAGATATTCAAATAAAGAAAAATATGCGACTAAGGATCAAATAGTATGAGTTAGTTAGAATAAGATATACAAATAAAGAAAAATGTTCAATAGTTTTGATCAACAAAACATAGATATTCATAAACAGGTACAAAAATTTAAAAAAAATAATTAAAAATTATGTTATAGTTTATATAGGAGTACTTGTGTTATTTTTAAATGAATTTTAATTTTGAATTTGAGTTATTTTATAATATTTTTGTAGTATTTTACTGCATTTAAATTTTCTAAATTATATAATTTTTTTATTTTAATAAATAATAGATTTCGTATAATTATAGTAATTAATAAATCTTAATATATTATTTAATTTAATTTAAGTTATTGACAAAATGTCTTAGGGTTATTGTGTAATTTAGATAAAATATATAGGTATGATTGAAAAGTATAAAAAAGAAGTTAGTGGAGAATTTTTTTTGGGTTTGAATTTAGTGTAAATGGTTGGAGTAAAAATCAATATTTAGTGTGACACACTAAAATGAGTTTGAGTTTAGTGAAATGGTTGGAGATGCTCTTAGGGATTTCAATGCAGTCCGCAATCCGTGGGCTGGCCCGAATAGCCCGCAAAATTTATAGGTTAGGGTTGGAAATTTCCAGCCTGCAACCCGATAGGACAAGACCCGAAAACCCGATTGGCTAGCCCGAAAACCCGATAAATTTCTATATTTCTACTTTGACTCATAGTTTGACATTTCATTAATTATTTTTGTAATATACATGACTAAAAAAACATTCAATTTTATATTAAATATATAAATTATATATTAAATTTTTATTAATATAATAATAGATAAATAATTAGAAACTTAAATTCACTACAAAAATATTTAAATTCTAAAACATGCTTTAAAAATTTCTCGAATGTTTCATTTTGCATAAACCTCAAATATTATTTATGTTTGATTTTAAGCATCTATCTCAAATTTATCATAATTAAAAAATGTTTTATACTAGTATTTTATAAATATAACTAATTTTGGTCATTATTAACTAAGCTAGGAATTTCTTACATTTTCTTATATGTGCTTGTTTATGCGCACACAATTTTATAATCTTTTGTTTCTCTTCATTTAGTAAACCTGAGGTCAATTCAAATCTTGCATGACCTATAAAAATACATAGAAGTTAAATGAGTACCACCCTCAATAATGATATTCTATTATATAAGTGATATTAGTTGAGATTATCATAGAACGGAGAAATCTGATTCATAGTTGACTTGTACTTTATCTTGAAATGTTGAAAAAAAATTGAGAGATTGGTGTGTTGAAACAAGAATTTTTGAAAATGTCTAATCTGATTTTTGTGCCAGAATATTTTGAAGCTAAAAATGAAACCTTGAATATTTTTCACAATCATCCAAAGATTTAAAACATTTTCATATCAAATGCTGAAACAATGAGACAAAATTAAATTTTTACTCTTAACTTTCTAGGTACTTTTCGGAAATTATTTGATATTATGTGGAATTATTTCTCAGATTTGTAAAATATATCAATTCTACCTACATCGAAACTCAGCCCTTCCAAAATCCTCGACCACATACAGCACTAAAAATGTAGTTTTAAGAGTGTAGTTGCTGCACCAATAATAAACAAAAGGAAATTTCTCAGGTTACAGAATTTTAAATACAGCAAAGATCTTACAGTTGGGAACTGTATGATTGATTACTGAGAGGAGAAATGAATTTTAAACCACCAAACAAAGTAATAACATAATCATTATCTCAAATGTTTCCTCCTCAGCCTCTCAAGAGGAGGATTGCAATGCTTGCATAAATTTACAAGTAATCCTAGTTGTGCAGATGCAAATTCATGACAGAATCCCTGATGTGATCTATAAAATTACAAAATGAAGCATATCGAGAATTTCACCAAAATCACTTACAGTGTGGCATGGACGAGGTAGTGTAATATCTTTTAGGCAAGAGGCTCAGAGCATTTCAGGTCAACTTCCCTATTCGGCTCATCCTCTTTGACCACGTCCTACAACAAGAAAAACAATCATGGATAATTACAGCAATTTGTAACATCCCTGATTTTCAAACAGGTAAAAGCAGAAGTTGTGTGTATATACCTATAAATTATGATGGTAAATTTATATAATCATTACACCTTATCCTACAATTTTGAAGCTACAAAAGCTACTTTTAAGTTTTAAGAAGGATGAATAAGAATAGCATCAAGTACCATGTCTTTTGGTTCGGGTTCAGAAAATTCACCCTTCACTCTGCCTGGTAGAGGCTTCCTGTGCACGAAAGTAATATTCAAAAGCCTTCAGAGTAAAGAACATATATTTTAAAAAAGTGCAAAGAGAACAAAAATGTACCGTTCATCATCAAGATCCATGTCAGAGTCAGGGTCATATCTCTCATCCTCTCCATCACGATCTTCTTCCATCTGGCATACAAACATGTTAAGAACAGTTGAGTCTTAACTTCCAAACATGGAGATTGGAGACCTTCAGATTTTGGTATTTGTTTAGAGGATGGATAAAGGTTACATATGTACATCCTCTTATCTTCCATTTTTCTTCTAGGGAAACAAAAACAGAGGTACAATAATCCAAATATCCAATAGAGACATAAAATACTTAAAAATAAACTGTGATATTAAAATCCTTTTCCCAATTAACCCATAGCTTGAAAAGTAAATGGCTAGCAAAGTGGGTAATGACGCAGAAAGAAACTTGGCCTAATAAATCTATTGAACTGCTTAGTTCTATTATAGATGCATTTTAAGGTCAGGAATAGAATTCCAAAAACAAGGAGTTCATGCTGAAATAAAGATATAAAAGTTGCATATTTCTTTCATTGCCCATCCTTCTATTTAGGTGAATCAGATCTTCAATGTCAGTGGAGAGTGACTCAAAGATTGTGCAAGAGAATGCAAACAAGCAAGGAGTGCATCACATTGTATCAGGAGTGGTGGCCCAAACCCAATAAAACATAGACATTTTTTGGAAATGGTGCATGCCATGTGGATAGGTCAAGTATAAGAAATTAACTAGTGGATGCGAAAGTAACCTCTGGCATTTCACTATCTGGTGGCCGCTCCTGAAATGGGACACTTGGTGCATGCTGAAGGCTCGAGAGATTCTCAAGAAGCTTTGATCTGATCTCTTCCAGTAAATGGCGGGAGTTTTTATTTTCCATGTTGCTTGGAGCAACATGCAGAGTATAATCAGGGCCAAAATATTCATAGTACTCATGTTGTGGCATCTTGTCATCAAGTTCCATACCAAGTGCTACACCTGTCTGTAAAATCAAATTTGTCAAGTAGTAAGCATAACAACAGACTGGGGAAGGGAGTATATATTTAAAAGTTCATACATACGAATTTAGAGGAACCATGTAAAAGCCTTCTCATTTTCCATGAAAATTAAGATGTGGGCCTGGGGATATGGGTCTATGTTACTGTTACATTTGATGAGAGACGCATCTCTACGTTGAAAGTGTACATGTTCACAATTGACAATTTTCTACAGGAAAAAAACCTCTCATAGGCCTTTCTGAAGAAGTACATTAGTTCGTACTTAATTTTCATATAAATTCAAAACAAGTGCTGTTCCTAACTTTGGCATTGGATATCTTACTAGCATGTCTGATCTCAGCTATATACTTAATTTTTACACATGATCTAGAATATTGGCATACCTCATAACACCAGCAACGAGCAACATTACGTATAGTGTAGCCACCACCACCCAACAACAGTAGAGGCACATTGAATGATCTCATAAACTTCACGCATTCAGCATGACCTTTGATGGAGAGATTAAAGCATCCTAGCCGGTCTCCAGACAGAGAGTCTGCTCCGCATTGTAATACTACAGCACCAGGTTTAAAAACCTCCATAACCTTTCCCATTATTGGCTTAAACAGAGACTGATAGGTTTCGTCATCAATTCCATCATCCAAGGGAACATTAAGAGAGTAATATTTTCCCTTTCCATATCCAATGTCTCGTACATCGCCAGTACCAGGAAAATAATCACCAAATTTATGAAAAGAAACAGTCATCACCCTGTCTGTAGTGTAAAATGCCTCCTCAACTCCATCACCATGGTGAATATCAATGTCTACATACAGAACACGCTGAAACAATGAAATGAGTTCAATTAAGAAATTAATAAAATGCCAATGCAGAGAATGCAGTACAATTTGTAACTAACATGCTCCAAACATCCAAATAACCACAGGACATATCCTGGTGGTTATGCAGCAAAGAAGAAGATTTAAAATTTAAGTACAAAGAGACTGAAGCATCAATATCACCAAAATCTGGCAATTGAAATGCCAGAGGCATCTGGGTCAGCAACAATTTGACATAAATTTGTAAAAACAGAAGTATACTAAAGAAACTAAAAATGGGATCAATCTGTGCAATATATTTGAAATCAAAGATATAAAATTTAGTCGTAAGAATTAGTCCCTTCTTCATGTTAAGTTCATTTTTGCAACTTGAAATCAAATCGACTGATTCATACTTAATACTAAGAAAGATTAACTTGTTTCGCTTAGAACAAAATTTCAAGATGAATTTTATTGGTGACAAGCTGTAGCAAGATAGAGGCACAATAATAGATCAAAAACACATATTCTAGTGATATACTGCTCTAGATTCCTGCAATCCAAGAAATCTGTAAATACAAAACAGGAAAGAGGGCATATAAGGAAAACCAACCTCATGAACTTTTAGAAGTTCTAAGATAGCCAACACAATGTCATTCACATAGCAAAAACCAGAAGCCTCGCATTTCTTGGCATGATGCAACCCACCAGCCCAATTCACTGCTATATCACAATGTCCATGGTTTAGCTTCACGGCCCCACCAACCGACCCACCCGCATAAGTCTGGCAGAACGAGTAGAGACCGTCGAATACAGGACAGTCTTCGCCAACATTAAACCTCTTCAGCTGCCTGAGCTGCTCCTGTTGTGTCTCCGGTGTGATGCTCCTCAGAAAAGAAATATAATCATCAGCATGAAATCTGCAAAGGTCTTTGTCCCTAGCAGGATTCGGCTTCAGGACGTGCATGTGCTGCAACAATCCGTAATGTGCAAGAAGCGCGTGCGTCATGCGCATCCTGTGAGGCTTCATCGGGTGACCTTGCCCGTAGTAATAATTCCCGACCTCTGGGTCGTAGAAATAGCTCACTTTCCGTTTGACCCCATCGGCTCCAGAAGGCAGAGAATTGCCTCCGGTATCCATTCACCGCTGAAAAAAAAGGTTACTTTTAATCTTCACCGAACAGAAACTTAAAATAGCAACAAATAAGTTTGAAATTTGGCGAGTGAACTAGGTCAATTACGCTAACGACATGGAAATAATCTATTTAAATTTACAGAAGAACAATTCACTAATCAGTAGCAAAACTGGCTAAAACGTCAATTAAGAGTTTAGTATGTGAAAGGCAAAGCAAAATCTAACCTCAAATCCAGCTCGAACTCAAACCTATGTTTTCACTAAATTCGCAAATCGTAAATAATTAAGCAAAAGGATTAGGCGATAATCTAAGGTAAATCGCGCAAATCAAACTACAGATCAACACAATCTACAAATACTGCAAAAAAATGAATTTAAAAGAATAGCGGGAAAGTTTAAGTTCTGAGATTTAAGAAGTTAAATTCATTCCAATGAAAGCTCAACATCAAAAGTAGCTAGTAATCAAAGCAACACGACCACTAAATCACAAATACTCACCGCGATAAACTAGAGAGAGAGAGAGAGAGAGAGAGAGAGAGAGAGAGAGAGAGAGAGAGTTTACCTGAGATATGAAGAAGGTTCGAGCAGGAAAATTGTTGAATGGGCTCTCGTCGAGGTCTTTATTGTTTAATTTTTCGTTTTATTTATTTTTTTAGAAAGCAAGAATTTTCTCGTATTTTTTTAAACTACTGTATTGAATTTCAGTAAGATATTTTATGAAGTTTGAATATTTTATGAGTGATCTTAAATAGGGTTTTGTTAAAATTGTTTCTCATTCAATATATCAAAACTGCTCATGTACATAGAGAAGTAGGGACAAAAACAAATTCAAATATAAATTTACTATCTTTTTAGAAGAAATACAAATATAAATTTGGCTACATATAAAGGCATAAAGCTAACCATTATTTTTACTAAACATAAATAAAAAAGACTACTGAGAATTCAACTCATTGCAATAAACCAAGATACATGTAATTTACACTGAGCCTCCACATTTTCTCTTCCACTACAACAGCCTTTTTTCCACGAGAAGTGGAAGCTCGAAAACTCGCTACAACAGCTACAAGTTGACAGCCGGACTCCCCTGCATTTCGCGTTGAGGCATAGGTTAAATGTACTGTGAGATCTAATTGAAAAAAATCGATGTTTCGCTTCAAAAGGGTAGGTCAACCAGTCACCTTGAATAGGAGATCATGAACAATATTCTCCCATGGCAATGAGATGGACATTAAACAGCACTTGAGGGGCAACATCTCGCCATCCAAGTTGGGAGAGGACGAGGCTGCAGCATAAGCCTGCTTTGCTGCTGTTGATGCCACGGATGCTGCTTTGCGTACAATAGTTCCTAAACCAAGACCCTTTTTAGATATCTGAATCGGTGATTGAGGACCTAAATCCACCTTGCTCTGATCTGTGGAGGACGTGCAAAAATTTAACTTTCTTTCAAGCAATGATGGAAAAATTCACTCTAAGAACTCAAAATCTGTGCGATTGGAAACCCAGGTAAATAGCAACTATAAACGGATGCAGCGCAAGTATTTGAGGTAACATTGTTGTGTGAGTGGAGCCACACATTTAGGTTATCAGCATTTTCCATGTTCAATCTAAAGATGCAGATGAAGATGCCCCATCTTTTATAATCTCAACTTAGGTGATTATGTTTATAGACGAGAAGGATTAGGTCATGAAACGAAGCCAATTTTGAGAGACTATAGAGGTCATAGTGCAGCAGGAAAGATCGATTATTTTACCAGAGTAACTGCTTCTCTAGTCCAAGGACATGCATGTCCTATTTATTTAGGCACCGTCCCAATAGGATGAAGTATTTTAATAAGTAGACAACAACTGAGCACGTTGCAGCATTATACATGCACATAGTTTTGAATTCAACTAAATAAAAATTTACTGCAACTTTGAAATAAGATGGCATGGCATTTGTTGACTAACCTAGGATTCCAGAGACGGCTACTTCGACTTCACCACGCCCTCCTGGACCTTTCATGAATATCCTGTCAGTTCTGGCAGAGGAATGACCAAGAGACAGAAGGCTCCCAAACCCGGACCTGCCAGCTGGAACAAAGCATATAAGCTGATCAAGACATACTCTAAAGATATGAATATAGCATGCATGTTGTAATGTACTAATATCCGCAATTTACTTCCTTCTATAAACAAATCTCTGCAACGTGAGAGCTAATGTTTGTAGTGAGGATCATTTTGAGTAATCAATCATAGACAAGACTATCAAATTTTGATTGTGTAACATATAAGTTGAAACTAATTTGCCACATTGTGGTCGGCATAAGTTTTAATCAAATGGTTAGTAGTGTGAGTGGAGAAAATGGCTTTTAGGGATTTCACATATGTTTCTGACTAACAAAGGATGCATTCATGTATATCTTAATAGTAACAGATCACCAAAGGGAATCAACCACTTTTTTGTGTTTTTAGAAAGGGTTTAAGGATTTGTTAGGGTATTCCAGTCCTCAAATAGCCATATAAGAAATTTAATTTAAGGAAATGAAGGGTGATATGTAAAGAGAACATATAGGTACATCTAAAACATCGTAGTAAATTACCATCATATGCCTCTCGAACCATTTGGTAGCTGACAAAACCTGAGAAAAGGGTGATCTTTGGAGAAAAAAGGTTAGTTGTCTGAGGAGGTAGCATTATCCTTGGGAAAACAGTTATTCACATTTTCTAAAACTACCTTGGAGTTCTTTGTCTTGCCATGACTTGTAACGTTCTCAGGTGAAGAAACCTCTGAATTAGCTTGCTCTGTTTTTCTTTCATTTGGAAATGCTGCCCCGTCATGAGCATTTAGCAACACACAACAACAGTGATCTGGATCAGTCAAGACCTGTGGATTAAAAATATTAGATAGCACTAATAAAGAATATGTATTACAAATACAACTGCCAAAATACGAGGGTGGGTCAAGAACTAATAAAGGATTGGTAAAACTGATACAGTCAACGGATAGGCTAATTTAACTGTGATTTATTCCCTTTGAAAAGTCCTATGCCATTTTCTGAATATTTCAAAAAATAATAACCACTAATATTATTATTGATGACAAATCATGAAAAAGAGACTCTGAATCAGGCACCAGCAAACTATTTGTGGTGACAGATTGAACAATCAATTAAGCAAATTAGACACACGGTATCAAACACTGCATATATGTATGTATATTAGTAAGGCCCTTCATAGTCATCCCATGCATAGCAATTGGTAGTGCTTTTAAGTTCATGCTCAATAATCCTATATACGAAATATCTTGTTACTACAGAGACAATTAGGGGATTAGTTGGAGTTGCATGTAAATTATAGACACAGGTATGCTATAATTTTATACAGTAGTGGTCATATATATTACATCTAAACATTAAGCACAATTCTTGCATTCTCCTCCAAAGCTGTACTCCTAAGCATGCAACAGTTTGTGAAACTTTCTACTATAGCTACTTTAGCAGATACAAAAAACATATATCAACTTGTTGGGGACAGCCAAGCATAAGTAAAACACAGAGAACTGAAACAACCTTAAGTTAAGGAAACACGCCTCACTGGAAATCTCAACACTTTATGGATTTATAAGCTCAAACAATAAAGAAACAAATGTACAGTGCAAATGAAGATGCATGAAGTTGAACCATTAATGAGAAGCTTACCACTGAATCAAAAGTGGAATCAAAATCATCTACTGCAAAACATATATCTGGATATGCAGGTGTTGTTTCTACTTCCTGAATGCACATGTAAGTAACAATGAAGATCAAGAGCAACACAAAAATGAGATATACAGCTTGGTATGAGAAATTCTTGCCTTTCTTGAATCCAAATGAAAATTAATACGACTCGGAGATGCATATACAGTCTTCACAACCTGTTAACATAACATGTTAATTGTTTCCTAGAGGCAAAGGGATTTAAAGAATTATCATACATATTAAAGCTCTAAATCTATTGGAATTTAAACTAAAATAAAAACATCCATTGAATCCAAGCAAAGTGACTACTACTAAATTTCTTAATAAAACAATTACTATTGGGGAGATGAAAAGGAACAATAAAGTTGAGTATAGAGTGCAAAAGGAAGGTCACACAAATGCTAATGAAGAAGCATCCTGCTTCTTTACTTTCTTGATCCATGACAGAAAGTTTGGCAACAGGAGTTTGTTTGTTCTTATATTTCAAATCTTAAGAGTCTATTTGATGACATGTTAAAATTAAAGAAGGTTTCCCCAAAGTCTGAGCTATGTGGCTGTGGTTTCAATATGGTCGATCAACAATCCTAAGCAATAGAATTGAGCCCAGAATCACAACACCAACTTTTGAATCGACAAATTGAGCTTTTAGCTCAAAATGGTGGCGTAATTCCATAGTCAATTACACAGAACAGGGCCGTCCATCTGGAAAATTAACATAACGGCAGATAGATCACAGATTCACAGTGGGGTTTGAACCCCTCCTTCAACATTCGATGCTGAATCAACATCCGAACTCTCAGTCTAAGTCGAGCACACAGAACCTCATCAGCGGGATGTCGATGTTCAATTACTCAATTGTCCTACACCCTATCAACGGATTAAAGGTGATATTATAAATCCTACAACAAGGCATTCCAACAATACCCACATTGTTCTGCATCATAGCCAGAATCGGTTGGAATTAGGTAAGATCAACTGCACTCGTTCAATTAACGTGCATGACAGCGTTAGCCGTCAGTTAGGGGTCTGGCTGCCCCACTTTTAATAGTTTGGGAGGCCAATCGGACCAACAAGACTTTCAGTGCCTAGGTGAGACTCAGAGGGTATACCTCAATCCCCATCAGCTACAAAACCTCAGGACTACTTCGTGACCAAATTTTAGGGAAATCCCTTTCATACAAACTAGAAAGGCATGGATAGCTTGATACCGTATAGATAGGAGACAAAGTTTCGCCCTGTTGATATTGCCGAATGACCTGATGACTAGAAAGGAAAAAGAACACACTAAATTCATTTGAAATTGAAAGATAAATAGTAATTTTCTCTAGAAAATAAAGATTGAAAATTGCATTCCATCACAAGAAATTCTCCCTAGTGCAAGTTAAGTTGTTCAAGCTGGAAAATGGAACAAAGATATAACAGATGCAAGGAACTCCCATGAGAGGTACCCTATATGCTTTATTACTCCCCCACAGGCATGTTTAATCAAAAGAAACATGACAAGAATTTGCCTTTATGCACCCTACATTTGGATCCCTACACTCCAAGTGCATTAAGAGTTTAAGATTTCTTTTAACATTTTATTAATGAGACACAGCCTATCACTTCCAACAATTACCAATCACAATTTGCTTTTATTAATCATACATTTGGATTGTTCCAAAGAATGTACTATCAGTATTAGTGTTGCCTCATTTGTAAATATTCTTAAAATTGGCTATGGGCAGGCATCATTATATTAGCCTCCAAATCTCATGAATGCTTCAATCAATACAGTGCCAAGACCAATATAACAATTAATAAAATCAAATGTTCCAACCAGAAAAAGGATAAGTAACAATGAGGTTTAAAAACAACAAAAAAATATGAGTCTTATCAAACTTTCGTGAATGAAACTTCTTTGAGCATGGAAATATAACAGGTTACCTGCAAATTGCTACAGTCACATTGAAGGAGGTATGAGCAATCAAATTCAGATAAAAAGAACGCCTCCAATCTATAAATATTGAACTCCCACCAACTAATTCATCCAACTGCAAGACAAAAGGAATGAGTTGCATCTAATAGAAAGTAAACAAATATCTCAGCATGACATGCAGAGCCGCATACTAAAAAAAAAGTAGATAAGAGTGCCAAAACTTAATATAGAACAAGCATTCCACTTTCTCTCAGATTCATAAAGCTTAGTAGAACACTGACCATAAGTAAGGAATAAAACACAGTGGAAATTGTGAATGTATTTCGGTAAAACTTTGTTTATTATTCAAAGAACGCCATTCAAAAGGAGAAGGTGGAGGCCACCTAATGCAACACCAGTTACACCACAACACTTTTGCATCAAAAGAGAGTAATATGAAATTTCAATAGATTCTAAATTAACTAGAGTTTTTTATGTCAGACAAAGTCATAATTCCAATACAGTGCCATGATGATATGCTTTATAAATTAGCACAACAAGATGGCCCATCTAGACATTATTTCAAATTAGCATGGAAGAAAATAATATGTCAGCAAAAGAAATAGTTTACCGTTAAATAGTTCAGAACAAGGAATGTTTAAGTATTGCACATATAATCTTCCATGTTCCCAATGAACATGTGCATGACAGAGAAGAACCACACAATCTCAGTTATAACAATAAGGGCACACCTAATAAGTGACTTTTTATTTCACATAGAAGTTACAGTGAACAGTCTACGGAGAGTTTCGATGCATGATAGATTATGGATGCCAATGAAGATTCAGAAAATGCTCCTCTAAAGCAACAAACAAAAAAAGAAAGAAAATATAATTCTTCAGTATATAAGAATGAGAGACATATAATGGTTATTTAATGATCGATAAAATGTATATTCTTGTCCAATTACCTCAGGTGCCCACCTGCGTACAAAGTAAGGAGAGTTGCCTTCTACATCACCATTGTGTTTTTGCGACTCCGAATTCTACAAGGATAACTGCACTTAAGCATATCTGTTTTTCCATAATATTAACTGAAGAGTGAAGATTGCATTTATAGATGTAACTGCTACCATTTTTCTAACAAAGAATAGAAGATCATCATCCTCACGCCCCCTGGACTCTCTGCTGCGAACAAAATACGAGTCAATGATGTTATGCCAGAAGCTAGGGTCCATTTCCAAATCATCTTGTGCCACCTCCTCATCTAATGTGGTTTGTCCTATAGACTTTGAGTGCTTTCTAATAATGCTAAACAGCTCGTGCCTGCCAATTTGCATGATTCCCACATAAACATAATGTACCAAAAAAGTGTTCCAGAAAATCTCAATAGGTAACACTATGCAATATATCAAGAGGTTTACATTGATAACAACCTAAACACTGATGCATCAGCATCATAGATATTATAGAATTAAATGCCAGAATTAAAAAAAACTGCATGAATTAGAAATTAAATAGCAATCAGCTGTCAAACAGCAGCCTATCTAACCATCTAATCACCTCAAATTTAAACCCAAGATCATAATTTTCCACCTCACATTGGCATATGGAAATAAGCAACTAGAGGCAGAAATTTCCGATCATCTTAGATTTCCTACAATAAATCAACACTCCAATTGATCGAAATGAATTCCGGAAACAGAAACCTTCACAGTTATGATAGAGTTAGGCCAAATCCGATCCTCGGAACAATCTTCGCCGACATGATCCGAACAGATATACATTCTTCCAAATTAATCTCTTCAAATTGAATGAAAACGCCCTAATTCAAACAGCAATTCGAGGCAAATAGAACAGCATATGAAATCTCACCGAGGAAGGGTTAGCGATTTATCACCGAACATCTTCACGCCAAGCGGAGAAAGCAGCGATTTATCACCGAACATCTTCACGCCAAGCGGAGAAAGCCTTACTCCGAAGCACTGATTTTGACTCCGTTTATATCAAGGAAATCCTGAAGCAAAATCAAATTCCACTTGATTTCACTGCAATCCACGTGTAATGCTTCGTCTACAACAATTGCAGTCACCAGTTGCATAAGAAGGAATGTCTGCCCACCCACTCGGCTTTCGATGAAAATAAGGGGGGCTTGACCCAAAACGGCACCGTTTTTGAGCAAAATCACTCTAAACAGAAACAAATTAAGATCATCAAATTGGCCATTAATACACAGCCTTGTTGTTCAAATTTACTATTTTACAGATGCAAAGGCACAAAAAATTAACAATTTTGCGGATTTTCGGAATTGCTTAAGAAAAATCAATACCTGGGGGATCAATTCAATCGTGCGAATTCTCTGAATTTACTGCGGCGTCGAATTAGTTCAATCGGAAGGGTTTGAGAGAGATTTTGAGCCTGATTAAACTAAATCAATTGTTTGTTGATGATGATGATGATAATGATACGAGGAAGATGATGATGAATTATCTTTTCATAACAAACAAGCCATATTACATACAATTACAGTCGTAATTAATAAAAGTAACTTAAAATACGTACTTTAAGTTTAATGTATAGTTATAAAGAAATACAGTAAAAATGTAATAATAATAATAATAATAATAATAATAATAATAATAAATAATGATAATGATAATGATAATGATAATAATACTAAGAATTTTACATAGACTCATTTAATCATTTTGATATAAAGGTACAACTCACGTGATACACAATTATCATTCTTAATTATCCAAACTCAAGTGGTACTTTAGTTAGTACCAGTACTACATTACATTATCACCATAAAAATTACGGTATGTATCAAATATGATACTCGTGCTTGATTTGAGGTTTGGTGACAGCTCGGATGGATCTGCTCGAAATGCCATAACAATTCGATAAGTCGACAATAAATTGAAGATTCGAGGCCTTTTATAGGTACAAGTTCTAAAATTAAAAGGAAAATAAGCTAGAAGCAAATACCTTTTAAAAAAATTCCTAACTAGAAAATAAATAAATATCAAAACAAAATTACTTAGCCTTCAAGTGTACAATTTTTTTTTAAAATTAATAGAGACTTTTAATCCTCTTGGGCTCTATTCCTCACAAATCAATTCATTAATCTTCAAGTTCATTTGTATGTAATTAAGTTAATGCATCTTGGATTACTTAATTTTTTATCTTCAGTAAATCTCTTGGATAATTCTTGATTCAACATTTCTTGAACTAATCTACAATTTATCTGTGAACTTCTTGGCTCAGTTTTTTGTGACTAGTTCAACTAACAGTGACGTGCTATCTGTGTTGCATCAATATGTATATTAAAAAGAAAGAATAAATAATTACCATAAAAAAAGAAAAGAAAGAATTTATGAAAATGCTTGATATTGAAGCTTTTATCACGATATGAATTAGTAATAGTATATTATATTGGCAATAAAATGCTCAATATCAACATTTTGATACATTTTTAAAAATTGATATGAAAACAATATGTTACGATATTTTCATGCCAGTAATTTTATGCAATTTCAATATATTCTACATTCCCACCCTTACAAGCTCTCGTAGTTTTGATTATGCAAATATCATGAATTTTAATATTTTTCAATTTTATCACTAGATTTAGTTTGAGTGCAATTGCATCTAATATTCTAATGTGATAGCCAAAAAAAATTAACGAATATATCATTCATGAATTTTATTATTTTTCTCAATACACTTAGCAAATATCTTAACTACATCATTATTTAGAAGCATGTAGCTCAAATCAATCATATTATAATTAGGAAATCAAAATAGTTTTCCACGTGAAAATTAAGAAAAATACTACTTAATTTTCAAAATCATGGTATAATTTTAATTTATTTTATATCAAGCATTTTATTATTATTATTATTATTATTAGATCCCTTCACCATCTCTCTCTCTCTCTCTCTCTGCATTTCCATTACTTAATCAATCCAAATTCCAAACTCCTCCCACTCCTCTCCGCCCAATCCGCCATGGCAGCCTCCACCTTCACCGCCACCTCCGCCGCGCCGCGGTCCGCCCGGCCGCACTCCGGCTGCGCGAAGCTCGACGGCGTCGCCATGTGGCTGGTAAACGGCATCACCGGCGCCTTCTTCGCCTCGCTGGAGAGATGCTCCTGCATCAGAATCTCCACCTACGAAGACGATTTCGGCGACGAATCGAATCCGCTGATCTTCGCCGGCGCCGATTGTAGAGGCGATAGCGATGGGAGAAGGATTAGGCGGAGGATCGTAGGCAAAGGTAAAAAGGCGAGAGGTTTTGCTCAGGATTGAATGATTGATTTCTAAAATTAATGATATAAGATGGAAATTCACATCTTCAACTGTTTTTCAATCCCTTGTTTTTGGTGGGTTTTGCTTTGTGAAAATTGAGATATCGAATATATATGTTGGAATATCATATTAATTAACTTAATTGAAATAATTGAAATGTGTGATTTTCTTTTTAATGCGATTTAATTTGTTAACTGCATGATTATATTAGTGATTTTTTAGGTGGTAGCAATAAATTCAGTTTTATGTGTGACAATTTTGCATGTGATTGTGATTTATTTGTGTATTTATAATGCGATCATTTTCATAAATGAATGTTGGTCCATGTAGCACAATCATATTATTAAAATGGGCACAAATATATATTATCGAATCAATATTACAATTTTTTTACAATTAACACTCGTTTAATAAGACATAATTAACGAATCAAAGATTTTGTTCTCTTTTCACTAAATAATAATTGCTCCATAATGTGAAAAATAGGGATTCGAGATGCATGTTTTAATATTACTCCTACTAATTTATCTCTATATTTTCTCTCCAAATAAAGATAAACATACGTAAATTACAATTACATAATCGACCAATTTTATTTAACCATTTATATTATTTCCTTGTTAGTTACTCCTATTATATTTTTAAATATGTTATAAAAATTGTTTTTTTTAGGATTTATTATAAATTCGTATATATGATTTCAAGTTTGATTTAAGACAATTCTGCATATATCTTATCCCAAATTAATATACGCATTAAATTTGAAAAGGCCAATCTTTTTCCTAGATTATTGCAAAAGAGTAAATATGTAACACATTAATCTATTATAAATTAATGAATATATTATGAATTGATTTCGAACCTTTTCTAAAAGATTATTGAAATACACAAGTTTCTAACTCACAATAATATCACTAATACCGTTTAATTAAGCAAAATGTCACATAAGCAACTTTTAGTCCGTGACCAAGTAATTTATATTACTAATAAACAAAAATAGCTTTGAAAATATAATATAATTAGATCATCTCTTACTAAAAGCAACAAATTTTTAAATGTCTCGATCGAATAAGATCTTGTCACAAATTATTTCATTATTAGTCATATATCGACTTAAAAAACTAAAAGATTCTCATATTTAAAGTCAAACCCAATCATGTTTATTACTCATTAATAGTATTAATTATAATTATATGCACTCACTTATGCTAGAAAGCCACATTGTAAGGCATCTAAATTTAACTAGGCATTATCATTTAAGACAGCTCAAAAGTGAATAAACATTATTGATCTTTACTTTATATTTCTAGCACATCAAGTCTCCCTATTATCATCATGTCTCTCCCAATCTATTTTGTCAAAAAAGTAGCAAAGTTAAAATCCAATGTTACACTAAAGTAACTTCAGGCCATTAGCATATATTTTAAAATGTTATGAATTAATGATGATGTTTTTATTGTAATAATATCACTCCCTTGTTGTGTTGGCTTTTATATTAAGGTAAATTAATTACCTCATCAAGGGGAAATAATCCATTTAGTGATCCAAGGGTTGATATATGAGATATTGACACTACTTAGGTAAATGTATTATAAAATTGCATATGCAAATAAAGTAGTAATTATTAATATTATCACGGCATATATTATACATAGATGTATAAAAAGAATATATGTTTTTCTATGAATTTTACAAGTTGTGAGGTGGGAGTTGCATGTGCTAAACTACGGTCAATAATTGGACATGCATGTGTAGGGTATTTATTTCACTTGGACACAAAGAAAAAGACATACTAAATGTATGTAATAATCTTGAATGCGTTCTATTCATAATAATCTATGGTCTCATTCATAGGACAAAAATAAATAAAAATAAAAATTATGGTATAAAATAGAGTATTAAATTTAATTATGATTGGTAGACAAAAGAAAACTCGGTTGGCAAATGGCAAACCCGTAATATTACATAATTAAAATCCTAAAATTATATTATAAAGAAAGTGAATGTGGTATTAGCTGCCAACGGTCGATCAAAAGCAGAAAAAGATTTTTTTTAATATTTTGATTTAAAAAAAAAACATGTTAAAAAATAAATGGATTTTTTTTCCAATCGTACATCATCCGCATGTGAAGCATGTGCGATGCCGATTGATTATGTTTGTCAAGTGGCATGCACACAAAGGGGAGGGCAAATGATGCACACGTCCGTGTTTTTTACAATTTTTGCCCTCCACACATGCTCCACAGTGCGCGAAATTTGCACACCGTTGCTAATGCCCTAATTAGAGATTGTAGGTAAAAGGGAAAAACTCAGCATCAAATATCTAGATAAATGTTCAACAAGTATAGGGAATTTAGTATAAGTGGTCATCAAATATTCTGTACAAATTCATGTCACTAACAGTATAAGGCACTTCAAAATGTAAATAGATTCTACAATGTATATACAATAGATGAATGAATTCATAAAACATATACAATTTGTATATGGAATTGCCTTCTCACACAGCCATTATGGAAAACAAGAAGTTTCCCAACTTCCCGAGACGCTGAGGCAGACGGCCGCATCTGCAGAGCAAGATGATCGCGTTATGAAATCAAGAACGCGATCACATTAAGCAGGCACCAAAGCCCTACTGTGGCCTAGGATGTGCAGAAACAATGAGAGGCAAATGGTGAGAATCATCGTTGATTTGGCCCCAACGTATCTCACAACTTCGTATCCCCTCTCCACAACCTCCTCACGAACCACACCCGCACTTCTTTTCAAGCCCTCTGACACTTTCCACAAGAAAAACTCAATGACAGATCGCACAGTCTCAAATGTCACTCTCCCGGTGACATCAAGCACAAACTTCCTATTGCTCGGTACAGCCAGTGTCGATGAAACACTGCTGACCCATCCGTTACCAACATAACCATTTTCATCCCTTCTGGGATGAGTTTCGAAGCTTGAAGCTTCACTGGGATCAGTGATTGAACAAGAGGCGCTCGATCCCTTCTTGGGAGAAGCTGTCAGCACTTGGTGAGAGGTCTTTACAAGAGTTTCGACAGCACCATTACAGAGAGAAACTAAGAACTCGGTCATCTTATTATGATGATTGGGATTAGTCAAGCCCGAGAACATCTCATCGTAAACATTGACATACATAGTTTTGTCGAGATAAACTGTAACAGCAGTGCTAACAAAAGTGTTGATGCAATCAGCAACCAACACTCTGCATTTATCATCTGTCACCACACTTAACCACATAGGCACCGACGAGGAACTTGGCTTCTCATGCCCATTCTCAGCATTAGCATAAAACCCCAACACCAAATTCCTAGCAAAGCTACCTATAACAACCGAGACAAATCCTTTACCAGCATCCGACATCACCTTTTCGACAAGCCTATCAGAAAAGCTCGACCCTCCATCTTCTTGAATGTAGCTCGCGCTATTCTCTACCAACCCCTCAAAACACCCACTGTCATCGACTGGCAAAGACGAGCTACTGACTCAGAAAACTCTGCAGAGCGAGCAATCTTCGACAACTGCTTCAAACTATTAGGAATCTCATCCGAATCAGACTCCATAAACACCTTTAAATCCCTAGACACAACTGTCATCATCTCAGCTGAATCAGAAACCATTTCAGCCATTGAAACAAGGGATCCTAACAGCTTCAAAATTCTTTTTCACCAATTCACTATCCATAGATCTTGCAACGAATTAAAACAAACAAACTAAATACGAATGTGAAAGAGAGCAGCGAACCCCAGAGCTCAACGAAATTCAAACCCCGGGGTCCAAAAAGAAAGAAACCAAACTCTTAACCTAAATCGAGAAATTAGGATAGCAATTGCATACACCAAGAACCCTCTTAATCGAAACTCGATAAACTCTGATTGGGGTGATAACTAGTCTCAGAAACCCCCCAAAAATTGCAACTTGATAGTATATATCCCCCTATTCGCACGTAATTGATGTCTATACGTTAATTCGAGAGAAATGGGGGATGGGTTTCGATCACCATACGCACCTGCGAGAGAGGAGGGTAGAGTCGTAGAGATATGTGGAAGTCAAAAGTGTGGTGAGGGAGAAAAGGGAGGGAAAATAAATGGAAAAAAAGGGGCGTAATTTTAAATTTAGGGATTCAGATTGATGATGGTCATGGTTGGTTGGATTCCATATGTCACGTGCTTCTGCGATCAGGATCACGTGACCAATTTTATTTATTTATTCACCGAAATATTAAGGCCATCCACAATAGGCGCCCAGCGACCGCCCAGCCGAGCGCCGGCGCTGGGCGGTTCGCTGGGCGATCTATTGCAGCCGCCCAGCGGGCGATTGGAGAGAGAAACCGCGCAGCGCTGGGCGGTCGCGTGGCGCTGGGCGGTCCGTTCGGCGCTATTGCAGCGCCCGGATCGCCCAGCGCACTAGCGCGAAAATTAATTTTTTTTTTCCGAAACACTATATATACGCGCTTTGCTCGTCATTTTCATTCACACCACTTGTTTTAACGAGTACTCTCTCTATCTTAATTTCTGTTCAAGATCAACAACAGGAAATGGATCTCAACAACGAGCCTAGTTCCGGGAGTAGCGGGTCACAAACTCCGACGATCCCTGTGAGAAGTGGATGGGGTCAGGTGCCCGGGTACTACAACATGTACCCGTGGCAGCAGATGATGCCCGGGGCCCCAATGGGGGGAGTCAGCCGGGGGGGTTTCCGCCGATACCGGGGTGGGTACCCGGGATGCAGATGATGCCCGGGGGAGCATCGGCGACACAGTGGACTCCGGGGGTCGTACCGGCTACACAGGGGACTCCGGGGGTCGTACCGGCTACACAGGGGACTCCTGGGGGGTCCCCGGCGACGGCGGGGGATGTCTATCGCCCCAGTTTTGATTTTTCGACTGGGTTTTCGACGGAGGCGACAGCGACGGAGGCGACGACGACGGAGACGAGGAGTGAATTGTCACTCTTTTTTATTAATGTATTTTTTTTTAAAATTAATGTACTTTTTTTAAATTATTGTAATTTTTAAAATTTTAATAGTATTATTAAACTTTTCCCGTATATGTCTCGTAAATTAAATTCCGTATATTGTGTGATTGTTAATTATGTCATTTTATATAATTGTTATTAGTGATGTGGCTATTGATGTGGCTGGGCTATTTATGATGTGGCTAGGCTATGGCTGAGCTATTTATGATATGGCAGGAGGATTTTTAGTGCTGATGATGTGGCAGTGGCTGGGCTATGGCTGGGCTATTCCTATTGTGGATGGCCTAACAGGATATTAGTCTCTCTCATTATGACATGTTTGGTTGTTAAGATTTGGTTCTCTGTTTTTGTGGTGGCTATATAATTGGATAATTATAAAGTGAATATGTGTAGCTGATTCATCTTCATGCTCGAGGCGAACACAGAAAAAATAATTATCAAATATTTTTTTCGTTGTTTCAAATAGTAATTGATAGGAGGTTAATATAAAATTTGGATGAATTTGAAGATACCATAAAAGAGAAAATCTATTTTAGGTGAAAATTTAAAGGTTTCAATATATTTGTAGGATATATATGATCAAGTTTGTTACGTGAAGACTTCTTACATGTCATTTGAAAAGTATGCAATTAGTGGTTGTTACTTGATTTTCATGGATAATTAAGATATTCATAATGGATTTATGGTCATTATCAAAGCTTCGATATAAAAAAATGTTCAGCTAAAATGACATTGTTTCTAAAACTAGTTGGATAATTCATCTAATATATGGTGGCTCTGAATAATACAACAAACCAAATTAATTTTTTCTTGTCATTTTTACATCCAAACACCTGTAGTTTGAAATCTTACATTTGAATCTATAGTTGTGTAATAACAAATTCGAAAGGCTAAAGCCAAATGCAGCTCTTCAAGAGATCAAATAACAGAGAAACAAGGAAAAAAAAACATTTCTGCTCACTGCTTGTAGTGAACTTTACAGTATAGTAAATCTGAGATCATCAAAATATTTACCTCAGCTGTGATCTCATTGAGTGCAGCGAGCCAACTTCAGCAGCTAGGGGTTCGAGGATGGTCTTAATAGTAAATCTTGCACTAACTCGTGACTCCTTCAATTTGGGAAACCAGTACACGAGTGATCCGTGCAAGGACTGAGAAAGACTGGCACGAATTCCACTCATGTCCCCTGATCTCTAGCACAATCTTCCCCTGGCAGATCGACTCATGGAGTTTTGGTTGTTTTATTCCTTTCAATGGATGATGTTTTGTATTTATAGGGCAGAGTGGAGTCGTCGTCCTCCAGATCACTAAATGATATATCTTCTTCATTCAAGGTAAGTGAGGTGCTGGTATACCCAATTAAGTCCGAGTCATCCTTGAGCCAGTCATCGTCGTCCTCCTCACCATCAACAATGACAACTTGCACATGAATTCCAATGGAAGAAGCCACAACAACCTCCTTATCCAGAAGTTTGGGTGGTGGATCTTCCTTGATAACAGACTTGTCAACAAACTCAATTTCGTCAAGTACGCGCTTCTCAATCACATGCTCAGCGGTTATTTGATGCGTTGAAGATTCAGAAGCCGACCTCCAGTCGTCATTTCCATACTGAACGTCATCATAAGTGCAGACAATATTTTCACGGGGTGAATCTGTGCTACTTTTGGATTGGAAACTACTTATTCCTGACCAATAGGAGTCACCTTTAGTTTGCTTTTGTAGCTCGTGCATCCACATGGCCCTCGCTTGCACAAGCTGCAAATGAATATTACAAATAAGGCAAACTAATTGCATTCAATCAATTCAACTATACAGAACATTTTAGGCTTTATCTGCAATAAGACCTCGACACTATTCACCAACAAAACCAACTTTAACTTCCATAGTTAATGGGACAAACGAATACAAAAGAGAGTGAAAATGTGAGACAAACAAGCCATCTGCTTCAACTGAGAACCAGCAGTACATTAAGCAGGCAAGAAGTCTTTCAAATTTTGACAGGACAAGAAAACAATAGAACCACAAAATTCTCATTCTCTGTATCACTTCCATAAAGACAGTGAAGATATGATGTCATGCTCATTCTCAAGTAATTTTGAAGACAATTCAAATCCAGTAATGATTTGTGCTTATGTAATCATTCTAGCATCTTGCAATTTTGTCGACAGAACCAAACTACTGATACCTGAATGCACACTAATGCTCTTTATGCATTAATAACAACTGACCTGTGGCGAAGACAGCAGGTTACGATCATGTTTATTCAACCTTGAGTGCAGAAGAACGAAGTAGACCATCCAAAAGTAGCCAGCGCCCATATGGACTGGACAAAGCTCATATCTGAGAGCAGCTAATCTTGGTGCTAAGTGTTCAATAGCCAATAGATGCTTGTACTGGTCCTCTGATATATCAAAATCTGTAAAAGACGAAAAGAGATACGATAATTACAAAAGAAAGCCATAAACATATTGATTTACAGATATTTTTACATTTAGTTATAATAGCTGTAAGTGCATCCGTTGACCAAACACAATCAAGACTCCCATTCCAGCTCAAAATAGGAAGTAATGAGTAGCAATCATGAATGAAACACATGTATCCATGCCTTCTGTGTGTAAGCATTTATATATTCAATTCTTTTCATAGACATGCTCACCAGTAGATTATGTTGCAAGAGGAGAAATATGACCCTTATACTCTATAATATTAAGAAACAGATAAAATGTGCTAACATTGTGTATAAGCATTCATATAATCAGCCTTTAATCACTATTCTTCTATTTATTTACTGTATGCAGCATCCCTATATCAGGTTCAGTCATACAAGGTAAGCTCAATATACTGAGCTTGCTCCATATTGTCGTTGTCAGGTGCATTTTCTTCTAAAAGATCAACCCTATTTCCGAAGATAAACTCTGAAAGTTACTATGATAACCTCTAAGCATTGCAAAAAGGTCATGTTCCCCAGATAAACATAGAAGCAAGCTTGCCCAGACCAAAGAATAAATATTGGGTCGATTATCTAAAAATTGTCTTCCAAATGTTTTGCACTGTTAACAAACAACGCCTCAAACTAGTTTACCAGATATACAGCATACAACAGATAGTTCAACTTTCTCATTCTATCAGCCATCCACAATCAATTCAATTCTACACGAAGTCATAAGCAATGCTAAAAACATAGCCAGAGTAAACAATGATGGAAAAGCTCAAATTGAAATCATTGAATTTCATAATTAATCAACATAATGAAGCTCGCAAAATTAAGTTTCTTTACCATCAAATTCCTCTTCCTCAATTGGGAAATCCAACCAGGTTTCTGGATGATGCGCGATGTTCCTCGCAAAAGCCAACACTTCCTCAGTAACCCCTACTGCATCCTCTAAAATATCTGCATCGTCATCCTTCGATGGAGTAAAATCTGCAGATTCCCCTAATTCACCAGACTCTCTCTCATCATACTCCAACATTTCTCCTTCTTCTTCTTCTTTTTCTTCTTCCTCATCCTCGTCAGCATTAACCGAATCTGCCGGATCAGATTTCGATTGTACGCTCGATCTATAAATCAACGGCGGCGGAGGGGGAGGCGGGGGCGGAGGAGCGAGAAAAGAAGCAACGCCCCAAAATTGACGCGTGAAACTTTCTCGCAATTCCGATAAATCCTCTTTCACTCCACGGCGATCGTAATCGACGTCGGAATCTTCGTCAGCGCCGTGATTGTCACTGACGCCGCCTTCACTATCCGATCGGCGATCCTCAATTGATAAGGCGGAGTCGCGAGGCTGATCCTCACGGAGCACGGCGTGGCCCGCAGTGGAGTTGTCTACGGGCTCCCTGGCCTCGTCTACCGCCGCCGCTGAACCTTCTTCTTCGCCGTCGAGGCGGAGACTGTCGGCGATGGAGCGAGCCAGCCAAGCCATGTTCCTACGACGTCGTTTTTCGTTTTGATTTTGAAAGTTGTGTGCGTTTTCTCGCGCAAGGTGAGAAAGCATGATAAAGAAATGTTACTTTCAATGATTATGTTCTTTCTATTTTTATTAAAAAAATTACTCGTATGAGTTAAATCATAATTATTGATTAAGTGAATATATTTTTAATTATGAAAATTAAAATCATACTTTTATTGTAATTTATAATTGTATTATGAGATTATAATAGTCAATGTGATAATTATTTTGTTATTTTATTTTTATCTGCTTTATACCCATAATGTGACTTTAATATTTTGCTAATTTTTTTAAAAAAAATTCCTAGTTGATTTTGAGTTAGTGAATGTTAATTCAAAACTTGACATTAATAACTAAGAGTAGTTTCAAAGTTATCAAGTTTCAAAGTTATCAATGATAACATGACATTTTCATTTACAAAGAGTTACTTCTATATTTCGAATTGTGAATGAACGTTTTTAAGAATAATTTTAAATTTTGGATGATAGCCTTAAAACTCCTATTCACAATTAACCCAAATTAATATCAAATTATGAATAAAACCCTCATTTATTATGAGTAGTTTTGAATCATAAACCTGATGAAATAGTAAAAATAGACATAGTTTAAAATTTATTACACTTGTTAATTCATTCTCTCAATTTGGACACTTGTCCATTCACTTTTTAGAACTTATTAGAACATAGATTAATACAATATCCTTTTTAAGGCCCACTTATTTAGTACGTGGCCTATGCATTAGCTGCATTTGCAATTTAAAGATCAAGATAGGTGGGAAAATTTACTAATTTATTTTCTCTTCATTATTGTTCTAATAACTCATTGAATATGTTTGGTTTTAATAACATAATTCAAACACTCCACCGGTTGCTTGTACTTTCCATTTTGTTATAAACAATATGCACCATTTAAAAAGTATACATTAATATTGTAGACTATCAAATTAAATACTACTATCATACAAAATTCTGCCAACGTGTTTATTGCTCTATAATCCTTTCCAATTTGATTGAAGAAACCTCACCAATTATTGAAGAAATTTCAGAATTGATTGAAGAAACTTCACCAATTATTGCATCAAGTGCAATTTCATCTTTCAATATAGATGTGTGAGACACACCACCAATCTCTATAACCTTAATTGACTGATTCTTCACCCCACCCCATGCACTATGTAGAGCCATCAAGCTGACCATGTTCACCGTGCCGTCGCCGTCGCCATACGCCACCTCCGGCCGCTCGTCCCACCCGCCCTCCCCGTAAAACAACGTCTCCGCTGTCTCTACCCCGCTCCCCACCACACACGTGACGGGGACCCCTGACGGCGGGGGCAGCCTCTCCACCAGAGGCAAAATGCGCGTCTCATAAGGGCGGGCCCCTTCTGGGAACCCGATATCCCTTAGGAAACGCACAATGTCAGCACTCGTGTACGAGGCGTTTGGTGTGACCACAATGGGCCAGGCCCCATCAAACACAGTTGGCGAGGGCATCAACCACAAGTTGCTAGAGGAGCTCCTCTGCTCCTCCCTGACTAGCAAGGGGTCCACTAAAGGCACGCCCAATGTGGTCCCCGATGCAAAAGTAAGCATTTCTTCTACTGATCCGCCCCACGGGGCGGAAAGGGCAATCAGGTGTTTGACGCGCTTGCGCCAAGAGGGCGGGGCCCGGTCGAGGAGGTGGAGGGCGAATAGGCCGCCTAAGCTATGTGAGACGAGGATTACCGGCCTCCCACCGTTGGAGTCGCTGGCTGATTCGATTAGGCTTTTGAGGTCTTCGAGGAAATCGGAGGCGACGTCACACGGGTTGCCTTCAGCAGCCAACCCGTAGCGAAAATCGTAAGGTGCGCCGAAGAGAGTTTGGCCGGAAACATAGCCTATTTCTTCCAAGGATTTCACTAGAGGTTCCATATATGATGTTATGTGTCTGAAAAATGGAACATGTACAAAATTAATGAAAGTAGTAAGACTTGCTTCACAAAATTAAATATCCCATATTTGATCGGCACGAGTTTTAAGAAATTGTTTGACTTTATGTAGTAAAGTGAGTAGAAAAGTTAGTGGAATGTGTGACCAACTTTTATATATTGGTTTTATAATAAAATGTAAGTGGAATGAGTTACTGGAATGTAGGGTACACTTACCAAACATAATAAGTGAAATGAAACATTTATTGGCGAACGGACGAAAAAGGAAAAATGAGACATTTAATAGCGAAGGGAGGGAGTACTTTGTATGATTTTCTAGCTAGTGAACATGACTTCAATGACACAAATTCTAAGCATTTCAACTTTTCAATAAACATAATTGACCAACTTATTACCCTTTATTTTCACATTTAATGATACACATTGAACTCTAGCACCCTAGTCAATTAACATATTATAATTGACCAATTTTTCACAAAAATCCACAAACCAAAAACCACATCCATGTTGATGAGAGTGTGAAGCTAAGCTTACTTGAGGTTAGGATCCAGATAGAGAAGGCTCTCAGTAGAACCGAAATCGGGGACTCTCGTCTCAACGCCAGGGGCATTACGGTAATCATCAACGTGAGAATCGTAGTAAATCTTCATCCTATCACTAAAGCATTTGGTGAAGGGTCGGAGCAGCACACTCGGGTCGAACCAGATCCTGAACCACCCGTCCGGGTCCTTTCCCAGCGGATACCATCGGTTGCACACCAGGCTTGACGGCTTGTACGCTGACGTCAGCCGGGCTTCGAGCTGGTTCCCGCCCGCGCCCGGTATTAGGACCACCGGGTGCAGCGCTGTGCAGCAGGTGTATAGCACCATGGCCAATGAGAGAGCTGCTATTTTTAAGTGTGGATTGTGGGATTTCATGTCTTGTTTTCTTTGTGAAGGGAGAGTGAAGATTATGGGGTTTTTCTATGGGTTTGGATTTGTGGTGTGGAAATCTTCACGTATTCATGCTTGAAGACAAACTTCCACCATTTGTTTTGCTCTTTTGGGACCGCTACTATTGTAGATAAATAAATTTATCATTTTATACGAGTATATAGTTTTGTTTTGTTTTTCAAATCGCCCGTAAAGTCATCAACTTTTAGGGCTCGTTCACCTTCCTAGTTATAGGTAGAATTTGGTTCAATTCTGGGGTTTATTTGGTGTTCAAGGTTTTTGGTTCATTTGTGGAAAGCCCTAGAATTAAAAGTGAGCCCGCACTGTTCACTATAGAAATAGGCATAATTGAATTCTCAAACTTTTGGTGGTATTTAAATCTGCATCGATTTACAAACCAATATATGTAGACAAATTTTCCATTTCACCCCTAAAATTTTCCTTTACCACCCAACATCGCAGCTGTCACCATAAGGAGTATTTAGTAAAACCATAATTATCAAAAGTCAAATTCATTATTTTAAACCACAAATCAGGACCCACCCACACTCATTTCTTGTTCATTGAACAATGAAATCAACTTTTCTAATTTTAGGCCAATCAGTACCAAATCCCATCATGATTCAAAATTCAACAATCCATATGCATTAATTCCACGATTCGAATTGAACCCTAAATTTGTCATTTGTCAAGTCACGCCTCTGCCTCTGGCGCGCTATGTAGGATAGGTTTGTGTCGGAAATCTGTCGACTCGGGTCGAATGAGAAATTTACACAGTCTAGTAAAGTTCATTACTTGTTATGCAACATTTAAAGTTCATGGGAAAGTTTATGACTTTAAAGATAATTTATCCCTTTTTTTAATATTATGAATTTTAAATTTTTTTAATTATCATACTTCAAAATTTTTAAGTTTTGATTCGCACTGCCGGTTAATTAGGCCCAATTAATTAGATATAAGTTGGGCCTAAGTCATGTCCCTAATTAATTGGTCATATGTTGGGCTGAATTCCAAATAATATGTTTATGTAATGAACATGTACTTCATTGGTACAAGACGAATAGACTCGATATAATAAAAAAAAGTGGTAAAATATGAGATAAAATTAAGAGATATTGGTTTGTAATATTATGAACTTTGGCTAAAATTTGGTATTTTCCACGAATTTTAAAATTGGTCTAGAATATCACAAACTTTGTACTTTGTTTGGTATTTCCCAAACTGACCCAAATAAGATATTTTTATCAAAATCTTATTTTACATGGGCAACTGTGATACGATTTATGGTATCGTAAACCACTTTTTAAGTTCATAACAAGTATGATAAAAAAAGTCACGTAAAAAACCACATTGATTTAATTGTGTCAAAGTATGATAAAAAAACCCTCGTAAGTTAGTCAAATATGGTGATAGACATGCCGTGTGAAATACCAAAAAAGTGCAAAGTTTGTGATATTCTAGACCAATTTTAAAGTTAATGAAAAATACCAATTTTGGGCAAAATTGATGATTTTAGAGACCAATATCTCTAAAATAAAATATAATATAAGAGTAAAACTAATACTATCATTTCATCTCATTCAATTAATTAAATAAAATATAAGAGTAAAACTAATAATATCATTTCATGTCATTCAATTAAAATACTAACAAGTACTCTATTTGGTTAGTTATAACAACATGAATCATGATCTTTGCGTTTGAAGAAACTAATTTCCATTTCTTTCGGCACATTTAATGTAACGTATAGATCAATATTAAAGTCAGTAGCTAATTGTTAAAGTTTTTCTTCAAATAAAAAACTTATAGATCCAGTGGGATATTTCATATTTATACGCCATTCTCAATTTTTACGTTAAACATACTTTTCGTTGGATGGTATAGACACATACATAACACATTTCCCGGCAAAAATTTCCTGTCACTCAAAAATTTCCTGTCACAAATGATAGTACTCCGTCCGTCCCGCACTACTCGCACGTTTCATTTTCGGCACGGAGATTAAGGAATGAGTGTATAGCAAAGTCAAATATTACGGCTGTAGGTGAAAATTTTTACTAAAAATGAAAATAGTGCAAATAACTTGGGATGCCCAGAAAGGAAATAAGTGCAAGTAGTCCGGGACGGATGGAGTAGTAATTTTGTTGACGTGGACTACGAGTCAAAGAGTTGACGAGCCAAAGAATGTCCTACAAATCTAATCCATCTTTAGAGAAAGGAGATTTGACTTGGCATGTAATTTGCCTTCTCTTCGTCTCGCTGAACATGATGGGATTTCTGTCTTTTGGCTATTGTTTGTCTAGGTCGAGTGTTTGGTGTTGTCCTGTTAGGAATTCTTGTATTCATCTAATGAGCGCAACAGAAATTGCATACAAGAATAATAGATCTAAATTAATAATCATATTACAAGTTGAGCATGTAAAACACAACGGAACTAAATCTTACTTGTTGTGTTGTTTTTTTCTACGATTGTATCCTGCAAGTTGAATCCACTACTATGGAGGTCCACCTGCAATCCAATCCGATGCAGGAACTATCCCGGTACAATTGCTCCGTAGAAGAATGCTAGAAATTCTCTCTACAAAGCTTTACGGCCATGTTTGGTTGACGGGAAAGTAAAGTTGACAAGGAAAATGATTCCTAGGAAAATGAATCCCGGGAATATGATTTCTAATAACTTTACTTTCTCGTGTTTGGAAAATATCAAGATTTGAAAGTATATATTTGATTTAAATACTAAACTAAAAATATAATTATCATTTTTTATTTATAAATTATAATAATACATATTATTTAATAAATTATTAATTACAAATGATAATAATTATATTATTTTATTTATTATTATGATGGATAGTTTAAATATGAATTATACATCATAATATATAATAATATAATAATAAATAAGATTATTATTATTATTATCATTATATTTACTTAATTTTTAATTGAATAAATTTTATAATTTAAAATTTCACTACAATTTTATTGTTAATTACTAATTTATAAATTAATAATTATTATATTATTATATAATTATAATTATATTTAATTATTTAATAAAATATTATTATTATGATAATAAAAATTAAAATAAATATTAATAATATAGTTATAATTATGATAATTTGAATTATAGTTATTTATTATCCTGAAATTAAGTATGGTTTATACTTTTAAATTATTTTTAAAACATTGTAATAAATAATAACAATAATGACGACGACGATGATGATAATAATAATAATAGTAATAATAATAATAATAAATTATACTATATTGCATTAAATATGTAAGAATCCTAAAACTGGGAAAAAGAATACCTAAGAAAAGTTAGGATTCAGAATCCTGGAAAGTTGTACTAACTTTCCTTGTTTCAGGATTTTAATTACTTTCCCAGTTTGATTAAAAACGGAAGCAAACACATGAATTTAAAATTTAAGGAATTAGATTACTTTCCCAGACAGAATCCTGGCAATCAAACATGACTACGTATTTTCTCACTACTGTTACGCTATTTCTCCAGAATAAATAACCATTATATAGATGAAGAGTTACTAGGGTTCCATGATTGTTGGGCTTATAGACTAATATAATTATAGCTGATAATTATAGCCCAAGTATAATTACTTAATCCATATTAATCTAATTCTAGCTCCTTTCCTTTCATGTCCTTGGTGTGACGTTGTCTTTCTCTTGTTCATTCGACTAATTTTATAAGGACGTCGTTGCCATAGTTGTCTGTTGTGTTTTGCTTTTGATTGAGTGATATTGGTTGTGTAACAGCAACCTATTACTCTACCTAATATAAAAGATTTCGTACATTTTCTTTTATAAAAAGAATAATTACAAGAATCTCACGAATAATAAACGATGTACGCGTCCTCTTACACGATAGATATTCCTACATTGAAGCATGCACAAGAATAAATTAAAATGCAATAAAACATTAATATCTTATACCAAATCAACAGCCTTTCACCATATTAATTGTTATTTCATAAATGTTCATTCCATAACGATAACAAAAAATTGGATAAGTAATTAAGAAGCTTGCCGACGTTGCCGTTTGCATATATTTTAGGATTTAAGATTTGGAATTTAGGTCATAAATAATAATGGAGGGCAAACATTGTCTCTCCTAATCTTAGTAAAATACAAAAATACCTAATTATATAAAAATTGAAATCTGGTGGGACATTATTTTCAACGAAATTGAATAGATCAAGCTTACCAAACAATACATCACAAAGACAAAGAGAGTGAAGTAATATTCCAAACTGCATGAATTAAATAAACCCAAAGTTGGCATGCCAAAAACATTCAATTTAATCAAGCAAAGCATTAATTATCCTTTAACAATGTTTTGTTTGAATTTCAAGCATGGCTGCCTTTGGAAAAAGTCCACACGCCACATTCATACTCACAATTCTCTCTCTTGTTTATATTTTCCTATATATATATATATACACACACAAGTCTTAAACACAAACTAAGTTACTAAACACTTCTCCTTTTCAAAAAAGTTCAAAATTTTCGGGCTAAGATGAAGTCGAAAGCGGGCCAGCAGAAGCGGTTCATGAAGTTCATCACGGTCCCGGTCCGGGCCCTGAGCAGGGCCCGGGATTTCTACGTCCGGAGCCTGTCGGACTACGCGGACAAGATGAACTACGGCAACAATGCCATGGCGATTCCGGTGACGTCGCAGGTCACGTCGCTGCCGAGGAGCTTCACCGTCACCTCGGGCCGACACGAGCCCGAGCCCGAACTGGTTCGGGCCGCGTCGGCCCGGAGCGTGGGTGAGCGGACCGAGGTAGATTCGTTCATCAAGCAGCAGATGGGGGCCGGAGCCGGGCCAGGGCCCGGCCCGAAGGGGATGCCGCCGAGGAGCGGGAGCGTGGCGATGGGGAGGATCGATGAAGATAGGGAGTCTGTGTATTTTGGTGATAATAATGTTAGTAGTACTATGTTTCCAAGGAGTAGAAGCCATGCTGTCTCTTCAAGAAGATTGCCAGCCTTTTGAACGGACAAAGGAAATGCTTTCTTTTGCTTTTGTATATAATAATGTTGGTTGGGGTTTAATTGATGTAATTTATTTACTTTTTTTTTATAATTTGAGGGAGTTTGCTAGTAAAGAATGATGATATCGTTTATTAGTATTCATAATAAATCTCGTAGCGCAAGGGCTTATAATGTATAGTTCTAACGAGTATAGTTTCTAGGTATATTTATATCTAGAGTTCTAAAAATACCTATGTAATCCGTAAAGCATTTAGTGTCTTTTATTTTCTGCATTTTACTTTTCAACAGTTATTTCTTCGACGAGCCACGATGAGGTGCACATGTATTTCGTCGGTGGTTCCATATGGGCATAGCTATAATGTCTAACCTCCTTGTCGCTAGGACAAAGGCTCTGGACGTGAATAGATCTATGATCTATGATCTATCTAGCTAGAATTTGCAAGAGATGGGTTATCAGATAAAGAAAATAAATTTCACTATAGCAAGACTCAGCCCACTTTTGGTACAGTCCAATGAAAGAAACAACCCCCCAAAATAAAAGAAGCTACAAACCAAAAATAATACTACTCCACAATTGTCTTTTTCCAGAAGTAAATGAATGAATCTGATTTAGGAAATTTACAGCCAAACCAGCACCATATTTAATTATAGATTCAATCATTCAATCAATTGCTTAATTATAGATTCAATCATTCAATCAATTGCCGTATAAAGCAGGCTTGAAACCAATGACAAACTCTTCAACAAGAATCTCATTTGCTATATCGGTACGATTAATTCGATAAACGGAGAAAATACAGCAGGCAAGATCATATTTCTTGTGGCTAATGCAGGGAGGATTCACTCTTGGTTACTGGCTAGACTTCAGTATGGACTATGGAGTTCCATTACTGTATATCCAGCAATGTCTCTGCTTTCCTTCACATGGTCAGGTGATATCCAGCTATAGCTAATAACCCTTGTTTCCACGAATTCGAGCTCTCATGTCAACCTGAAGGAAAGGGCAAAAGCTGTATTAACATCCATCTACAGAGGTGTGTTATCAACATAAAGGAAAGCAGACACATTCACAGAGATGGCCTTTTTGTTACTAGGGCCTGAAACTTAAAACAGAATTGAAAAGCAGGATATCTAATCTTTGACTACATTAGCAAACTCTACTTGATAAGAAACTACCATGTTTAGGATTCACATTTTCAACGTTTAATAAAATTTATAGTTTGATCCCCAAACATATATAAAGGTGGGTGATGTTGAGAAAAAAATCATGTTGAGATTTTTTTCGGTTAGTGAGAAATTTGTTCTTGAACTATACTCAGCACTTGGGAGGATACTTGGGCAGTTTGAGGGTATTCTGTGAAAAGTATAAATGGAGGTACAAGTGAATCTTGTGATTTATTTCAAAACAGGCAAGGAGTCGATCTTTCATGATTTTGTCATCCTTCACCAGAAAGATTGAAATAAACCAAAAGGTTGGCAAAGCAGACAAGCTTTCCATCAATGTGAACAGTGAGGTGAAGTCATAGTAGCATATGGGAATGGGATATGCCAAATATACAAATTTACATGTAGAAAGAGGCAAATATTAGTTGCATGCTATTGTCTTCCCCAGTATGTATGACCATAAAACAATAAAACATCATCACAAGAATGACAAAGCCAAGGATTTTCATAGTACTTCTTGGTCTATTCAAAAGCTAACACAATGCATAATTATCCATTCCACCGAAGAATAGTAGTAGAGTGATCCTTGGAAGCTATTTTAGTTCATGCTTAATATTTCTTCGTCTAAAAAATAAAAATCTAGCCATCTCTTATTTTTTAACTCATCATTTACGTATATTCGATTCCCTCCCCTGATTTCCAACTGTGTTATACCTACCTACACCCTGACCCCTCTACCATGCTTGGCCCCATATCCAGACCTGTATCTTCCCTCTAGCCACATTCCTCCATGCACAACAAGGCTCTCAAGACACCCTTCACTTTCTCTCGAGAGTGGGGCCACATGTAAGTCCTATTCTATCTCGATATTAATCTGTCGAAATATGGCTTAAGTTTACTGGTGCACAATATTTAAAAGGCTATGGAAAAATCTACACAAAATCATAGTATATGCGATTCCATGACAGTTTATAGAAGGGACATTAACTTAATAGTAGTTAGAGTAATATCTGTTCTTGAGCTTTGGTTCTTATTTATAAGGAAACTTCTAGAGTACATGAATTGATTTTTTTTGCTAAACAAGTGCAAATAATGTTGCATGGGACACTGAAGCAACCCAAAAAAATCTAAAACTTTTCCTGAGCACAATGCTTTTAAGAGCACCTAATCATTTTTCTGTGGATCTTCGGATTCAAAAAATACCGAAAACAACCTACTATTATTATTATCCTAGAGCAAGTATTACAGCTTGACGTCTCGTGGAGGAAGGCAACCTAGGCAGCATACCAATGCATGAGCCAATAGACTGACACATATATTCAGGTGTCGGGAACAGTAACTATTTATAAAAATCTATCATGCCTTTTCTGGTGCCAAGAACACGAATAGATAGAAACTAAATGTACTCCTAGATACTTAAGTTGAGATGATTAGATAGAATGTCCTCCCTAAATTTGTCACTGGGCATAACTCAAAGCTAAAAACACTAACAAAGGAAGTGAGAATAGGTCGTTATCTATTACTCCCAATTCATACAAATACCATATCATCATACAACTACGATCATCAAAAAGTTACTTCCAAATATATAACTACCATTACAACAAAGAGTAAACACAGTTAATCAACACGATCAATTGTCAGCTAAACTACGATAAAACAGCCTTTGTTCGCAACAAACAATTCAAACATGAACAAAACCACATCTGCAAACCAACTAACTGAGATAATGGTGGCGAGAGAGATTACATGCCTGTCCTCTCTTGCAGTTGAAATACGTTTCTCTCAGCCCCACACACTCGCTCGAAATATTAGGGCTTTGCTCTTTAGCACACTCTCTGTACGGCCGGTTCTCCACCTACAAATGATTCATTCAAACTCTTTAAAAACCAATCTAATATTAAGCTCTCCAATTCCAAATCAAGCTGTGAAGTAAACCTTAACGCAATCCGATTCACTGAGACATTTGACGAGCTCCGTAGCCAGACCTTTGCAGGACTTCGCCATTTCTGAGGGGTTATTCACGAAAAATAGCTTATTTACAATATAAAAAATGATTTCATAGTCTATATTTATATCTGCAACATATATAGAACCTCGATTGTAGGAAGGAATATGCAATTTAGCAACTTTCAACGAAATTGATAACAGAAAAAAAGAAACGAGCATTTACAATTCCAATATCAAATTGAAATTAAAATACAACGTAAATAGCTTAGTTTAGAGCAGAGGGAGAACAGCATACACAGAGGCGGCTGCGTGCACTGATAGATGAAAATTTTCGCCGGAATTTGAAGAAGAAAGTGAAGGAATCCAGAGACAGAGAGGGGCTGGGTTTGATGATGAGTGAGAGGGCCAGTTGGGCCTTGCTTAATTTAAAGATCAAGTATTAGTACATGTTTAAATTTTTAATTTTAGCCAAATTTTGATTAATTAAAAATATAATTAATCAAATAACATCGTTTTGTATACTGATATAATAATTGAGAAAATTAAAATTTGGTGATTTAATATTCATTTTAAATCTTATAAGATTAAATAGATTTGACCAAATTTCAATAACTATCATCTCTTAATATACTGGCTTATCTAATTGTTAAATTTAATTGCCTATAAATCTATAAATAAACGGTTAAATAAATATGTGATCTTCATTTTCATTCTCATTATAGTCTTCCCCATTGAAAAAGAACGAAGAATTGAACCAGTGAAAATCCAGGCAATAACCCAAATTACCGTCGGTTTAGGGAAAAGCTTTCACATCATGAAATCAACTTCAATTCAAAAAGTTAAATTGAATGAATCTATAATTATTTGATAGTAAAGAACATAGTACTTATACATTGATAGTAAAGAACAAAGTTCAAAAAGAGGGTGAGATTTTTTCATATCAAGGAGTGTGCATGCATGTGTAGAGTTGTTATATTGATTACATATTCTTTATACCATTCTTTTGAATATTGAGCAAAATATATGTAATCTGATAATTGAACCAACCAAATCATAGTGTATTAAACTCATTTAGATTTTTTTTTGGATTTTCGGCTCAGATTTGATGATTTTTCATCAGCATTAACATTTTCAATTTGTATCAAATTGATTTTGGGGATGAATTAGATGTTTAAAAAAGAAAAAAAAAATAATTAAAAAGTGAAAAAAACGGTAATAAAACCATAATATTTGGGAAGCGTAAAATTTTATGAAAAAATAATCAAATTTTGCAGTTGTAACGCCCACTCGGGGTCGAGTGGGCGTCATGGGAGAGCGCCACGTCGGTGCACCACAACGGCAATCCGACGTCGTACCGGCTGACCTTTTCGAATGCTCTAAAGGATGTGTTCGGTGTGATGGCAAGCGATGGCATGCAACAATATTTTCCAAATTTTAATTCATTGAAGTATAAAATACTTGTAAAGAATTTAAAATATTTTTGAGGCATCCGATGAGATTCATGCAAAAATGCCGAAAATAAGAGAAGTATGAGAATTTGGAATTTGTCTCGTGCCCGAGCTATAATTATATGGTTATTTCATTTTTTATACTATTTCCTTTAAGATTAATAATATCAAACATTATCATAAAAATAAGTTTTTTTTAATATGTAAAATCAAAAGTTGAAACAACCAAAAGATAGAGAGCACAAGTTCAATAAAACAGACAGGAAGAAGAATTACCTAAACAAACCAACATGCATCAAATGCAAATTTATTAAATTTCATCTCTTATTAATAATTTAGATGGATAGATAATGTGTCACACATTACTCAAAAACTATTAGCAATCACGAGAAACACATTGATGAGTTCCTTGGCTCTCTTGGTCGCTCCCTTCAACCTCGCCGGCCCGCCGCCTCCGAACGCGTCCTCGCACGTGACAACGTTGGCCGACGCGGCCGAGCCTCGGGTCTGCAGGTCGCCCTTGCAGCTGGCTCCGCCGCAGCTCCTGAGCAAGTCGGAGCACTTGTTCAGGTCGTTGATGGAGCGGCCGCATGTCTCCACGCACACGTCGGCCGCCCCGCCCCCGCCCGAGGATTTGACGACGCTCACGACGTCTCGGGCGGCGGCCGCGGATTTCTCGAGCGCGATCTGGCCGAGGCCCGCGAGATCGGCTCGAGAGGCGCGCGGGTCCGACGCGAGGGCTTGGTTGCATAGGGAAGGGTTGGTTGCTTGGGAGCAAATTTTATTGATTAAATCATTTGCTTGAGAGAAGTATAACAATGTGAGGAAGAGAGTGGAGAATAGAGAGAGTGAGGAAGCCATGTAAGAGCTAGGGTTTTGTTGTCTTTCTTTTGCTTGTTTAATTTGGGGGTTTTACTATTGGGATATGATCCTATTTATAGAATAATGTGATGGTACATGTATTAAGAGCACTACCTTTTTTTATTCGTAAATGAATTTAAATTTAAAGGTCGAGATACGGAGAATTCGAACCCGAGACATTTGGCATCGGACATTACCTCTTTTCCACTTATCTAACTAACTACATGATACATGTATAAGAGCACAACTCTTGTTTAGTCTGCGTTGGTATTTTTTTTGTTTTAACATTTATTTCAGTTCTAATAATTCAAAAATAATTATTGATATCATTAATTATGTAATTTACAAAAAATTTATAGTTATATAAATCATGTAGAGGTCCTTGAATGGTTCTCCGTTAACGGTTAATCAATAATAGAATTAGAATCGATCAGTTACCGATCAACAGATAATAAGTAACGTGGTTTGGTTCTTAGTTAATTATAGTTTAGGGATATGAATGATTAAAATAGAATCGAAATTGGTCAATTGTTGGTTAACCGATAATAAAAAATAAATCAATCATGTAATTCAGTTTTCAGCTATAGTTTAGGGACCAGATCAATTATTACCGAAAATGATTGGTTTCATTTTGTAGGTGACATACACGATCATGTAAATATATATAGCTCAAACTTCGCGGTTCCCACCTAATACTAAAATTATGGGACATATAGAATTAATTAATTCAGTTTAATGATTTATTTACTTATTTTAAAAAAATTATAAACTCACACACTAGCTAATTCATTTAAATTATTCAAAATTTAACATATTAATTAAATACAAGATATCTTATTAATAAAGTGGTCATGTTTTTATTTTTTATGTGCTCAATGTATCCAATTCTTAAAATAATTCGAACTTCTAGTTTTGTAGCCTTGTAGGTTTGATATGGAACTAGCTCTTCTCGACCGAGCACTTGGGTATTGAATATTTATTTAGAATTAGGACCAAACTCAATCTTAGAAATGGATGGTTGTAATTTGAAAAAAAATGATAAATTTAACTACCGTAATTAGATATAATGATATATGGGTGTGATCAATTGCTAACCAGTGGCGGATCCAGGATTTGCCATATGGGGGTACGAGTTGTATGATAAATAATTACTCCCTCTATCCGCGAATAGAAGTCCCGTTTTTCTATTTTAGTCCATCCGCGAATAGGAGTCCCGGTTCACTTTTACCATAAATGGTAATAGGGTCTCACCTTCCACTAACTCATTCCACTCACATTTCATTTAAAACTAATATATACAAGTGAGACCTCTATTCCATTAACTTTTTTTCACCCACTCCCCTTAACATTTCTTAAAATCCGTGCCGTCTATAAATGGGACTCCTAATAGCGGACGGATGGAGTACATAACACTAAAAAAATAGAAAATAGCGTAGAATAATATTTGAAATATTATTCAAATTTGAACTCGTGTATTTTAAAATAAAATAAATCAAAAAATATATATAACATCTAATTTATTTTTCTACGAGTCTTCATTTCCTCAAAGCGATGGGCTATATCATCATCAAAGACTTATAGAAACATTTCTTTCTCAATGAAAGTCACCAAACAATCATTCAAAGGTTGATCACAAATTCTATTTCTCAACTTATTCTTCACAAACGTCATTCCTGAAAATACTCTCTCTACACTTGCAGTTGCAACTGAAATAATCAAAATCAACTTGATAAGCAAAAAGACAAAGGGGTAAGCCACATCCCTCTTTATTTCAACAAGCTTCATTGAAAGAGAACTAAGATCTTGCAAATTCCGAAAGCCATTATTCTTTATAGATTTTAATTAGGGTTAATTTTTTAATTTAAATATTATTTTAAAGCTTATATTCTGATTTATTTCCTTAGATGAATCTTCCTTGAATATTCATAGCTATCTTTTGAAAGTTTTTGTAAAATACATTACTAATAAAATTATATAAATAATAATAGTAGTAAAATAAAATAAAATTTGAGGTACCACCGCCCCTCTTGTTTTGAATTCCCTCCGCCACTGTTGCTAACTCTACTAACTCATCAACACAGTGTATTAAAAATATCAACACGATGACATTAAAATATCAACACATAATATCAACACAATATATTGAAACGTGAACAAAATTATGTGTAGACATTTTTAATACATTGCGTTGATGAGTTAGTAGAGTTAGCAACTTAAAAAGTTAGCAATACAACGCACCCTAATGATATATTGTTAATTAGTGAAATTTAAAAACGATAATGAATATGCTAGAATAAAGGTTTTAGTTACTTCACTTTTTTTAGTCGCTTTTCATTGTATGGACTATGAAGAATTTGATTATTGGGAGTACTGTGCGTTTTGTCGATTTTATGTAGTTAGTTCGTGCCTTAATTCGAATATGCAAAAGTCAAGAAAAATAATACCACAAATATATGTAAAATCTTAACCACTACGTGACATATATCATAACAGCAAATGCATGTCACAAATTCTTTGAAAAAGGGCACTTTTAGTATATATAAGTGGAAATTTATTCTCAATCTTTTGAATATGACAATATACATTACATAGATAAATGTGTTCAAAACCTACTTACTAAGAACGAATAATTTCATTAATTTTATACGCCCAATGCAGAATTCTTCTCAATTCACATGAAAAATAATGTTTTTTTAATGTCAACCCACTCATAGATGTGATTTGATTTCTCAATCGTTAATATTCATTTTTTTTTTTCATATCTTTTACTAATTTCTTATGATTATTTTGCAAAACATCGAACACACACTCTAATATAATTAACAAGAAAAATATAACTAGACATTTCAAAATAATACTCTCTCCAATCTCCATCCATATAAAGTATGGTCTTATTGTTAGTTCTCCAATTGCTTCTTAATTCTCTATATCCAATCATCCACACTCTACTCATAACTCATGAAATCCCCCTTAAATTAATTAAATTACAAATGATCAACACTGACAAAAACCAAATCCTATCTGACAACAACAGCCTCCTTGCTCGAGTCGAGGCGTCTCCACTTGATCTTTATTCGATTCATTCACAAGTGATTTAGTTACTGTCATACTATAATGAGTGGCCGGTCACGCTTTATCTCGGCCAGTTCTCTAAGACCGGCTCCACGGGACCACGAGAACGTTGGTCCGGTCTATAAGGAGTTGTAACATAGAGACTGATTGAGCAAATATTATCAATTAAATCTGCGTGACAATTGTGGAGTCTTAACGATGGTAATCGAGAGTTAGGCGACTCATATGGTAATTTAGAGTAGAAAAACGTTTGGAGAAGATGATAGTTATTGTATTATTGTGATCTATGTAACAAACGGTTCTTTCCCTTACTTAAAGGGAGAATTACAATGTAATTTAGGTAATAGATCATTCTATTCTAGGACTATGTATTGCATATTAATTTCATATTAATTTCATATCAATTACATATCATCTTCCATTAATTACTTCTCTTCCTTTGGTAATTCTTGACTTTGGTGTATTTGACACTCCCCCTCAAGTTGAGCAATGGTATCTCCAATGCTTAACTTGGTCAATACTTCGTTAAAGACTTTCGGGTGAACCGCCTTGGTTAGTATGTCTGCAAGTTGCTCTTCCGAATGGACAAATGGGAACTCAATAATTCCTCCTTCCAATTTTTCTTTAATGAAGTGCCGATCAACTTCCACGTGCTTTGTTCTGTCATGTTGCACCGGATTTTCAGAGATGCTAATCGCAGCCTTGTTATCACAAAACAATTGGCTCTTTCGAGTAGGTGGGAAGCTAATTTCTGTAAGTAGCCTTCTTAGCCATAGGATTTCCATGAGTCCACTTTTCATTCCTCGAAACTCGGCCTCGGCACTGGATAGAGCCACCACTTTTTGTTTCTTACTCCTCCACGTAACCAAGTTTCCCCCTATGAAAGTGAAGTAGCCCCCCTATAGATTTCCTATCCACCGGATTACTTGCCCAGTCAGCATCAGTATATCCATCAATCTCCAGGTCTTCTCATTTTGCTAGGAACACTCCATATCCTATAGTGCCTTTTAAGTAACGCACTATCCTTAAAGCGGCTTCCATATGATTAGCTTGAGGTTTGTGCATGAACTGGCTTACGATGCCTATGGCATATGCAATGTCGGGTCTAGTATGTGAGACATAGATGAGTTTTCCGACCAACCGTTGGTACCTTTCTCGATCTGCGAGTTCCACTCCGTCTTCTAGCTTCAAACCATGGTTGGGAATCATTGGAGTGACAGTTGGCTTGCATTCGAGGAGACCAGTTTCAACTAGCAGGTCTAGAACATACTTTTTCTGCCTTAGGAATATTCCGTGTTTGGATCTCAACACTTCTATCCCCAAGAAGTACTTCAGTGCTCCTAAATCTTTCATCTCAAATTCCTTGAACAGATTTTCCTTCAACTTCTGGATTTCTTCTACATCATCTCCAGTGATAATCATGTCATCAACATAAATAATCAGACATGTTACCTTGTTGTCTCTCCTTTTTGTGAAAAGTGTGTGGTCCGACTGGCTTTGTTGGTATCCGTGCTTGAACATGGCTTGGCAGAACCGGCCGAACCAGACCCGGGGAGACTGCTTCAACCCATACAAGGTTTTCCGCAGTCGACAGACTTCTCCATCTCCAAATTCTCCGGCGAAGCCTGGTGGGACCTCCATGTATACTTCTTTATTTTGTTCTAGCTCTCCATGTAGGAAGGCGTTCGTCACATCAAACTGGTATAGATTCCAGTCTTTGCACGCTGCTACAGATAGTAGTGCTCGAACAGTCTCCATTTTAGCCACTGGGGAGAAAGTCTCTTCGTAATCCACTCCATATACTTGGGTGTATCCTTTTGCCACGAGTCTCGCCTTGTATCTCTCGATTGAACCATCTGCTCTTCTTTTTATGGTGAATATCCACCGACATCCAACTGACTTCTTTCCTTTTGGCAACGTACACTTCTCCCACGTGTCATTCTTAACTAGAGCATCTATTTCCTTTTTCATAGCTTCTCTCCAGTGTTTGTGTTTGCTTGCCTCCTCAAAAGACTGTGGAATGTCTTCTTCCTCATATAGAGCAGTCTCGAAGGCCCGGGCCATTTCTGATAGGTGACTTTGCGCAGCATTAGATACTGCGTATTTTGCCTTCCTTCCCCTCCAGTCCGGTGAGTACCGTCGAGGAGGCACTCCTCTTGTTCTCCTTGGGGGCAACTCGTATGGATCCCTTTCACTACTTCCACTGGTTCCGCTTTCCTCATTATTTCCCCTATCAAGGTTAGTACTGTCCACAGGTATGTTATCAGAATCTGAACTGGTTACCTCAGGAATCGAAGGCGGGGTTGACGGTTGATTCATGTCACCTTGCTCGTCGCTCTGTATTACCTCAGGAATTGAAGGCGGGGTTGACGGTTGATTCATGTCACCTTGCTCGTCGCTCTGTATTATTGGATGTGATGGCCCGGCGGTGTTGCTAGCTTCCTAAGGTGGACCAATGTCTGTGACAGGACTTAGCTGTGACTCTCCCCCTGTCTGTGGTTCCCCTGATGGCTCTCTCCCTAATTGGTAGTTTTGTGTGTCCGGTAGCCAATCTAGGAGGTCATTCTTTGGACTATGGTCTGAAGGTTGTGTCTCCCCCTGACTACTAGATTGGGTGTAGAAGTATTCCCCTTCCACAAAATCACAGTTCATGGTAGTATGTATTCTACGGGTTTTTGGGTCATAGCATCGGTTTCCCTATTGATTTTTCCCATAGCCAAGGAAGACACATTTTAGGGCGCAGGGATCAAATTTGGAACGTTCATGTTTGGGAATGTGGACAAAGACCGAGCATCCGAAAACTTTGGGTTCAAGGGATAATGAGGATGGGATGTCGAAGTGCTGGGAAAAAATATGTAAGGGAGTTTTGAAGCTAAGTATGCCAGTGGGTAGTCGATTTATAAGGTAGACAGCGGTTGCTATAGCTTCTGGCCAAAAGGATCTGGGTACTTTGGAGTCTATTAAGAGCGCCCTGGTGATTTCAAGGATGTAATGGTTTTTTCTTTCTGCTACCCCATTTTGCTCTGGATTGTAAGCACACGAGGTTTGGTGAACTAGGCCTCTTGTTCGAAAAAACTCTTGCATTTTATTGTTGACAAATTCCCCCCATTGTCCGATCTAAGGGTCTGGATGGTGTATTTATACTGGGTTTGAATAAGGTTATAGAAATCGACAAACTTATCAAAAACTTCGTGTTTGTTTTTCAAAAAATAAATCCAGGTCATGCGAGAATAATCATCAATAAAGAGTACAAAATATCGAAAACCTTGGCCCCCAGTGATAGGAGCGGGACCCCAAACATCCGAGTGTACTAAAGCAAAAGGATATTTTACTCTAGTATTGTTCAACTTGAAAGAATGTCTATGGTTTTTGGCTAGCACACAAGTATCACAATTACAAGAGTTCAAGGATCTAGCTAATTTAGGAAAAAGAAGACGGAAATATATCCCAAGGATGGGTGCCCTAACCTACGATGCCAAAGCCAAGCCTGCCTGTCTGTCGGTCCGGGAGTTAGCATCATTGCATCACTCTGTTGGGCTATCTCGTCCACATAATACAGTCCGCTTCGCTCAGTGCCACGCCCAACTATCGTCCCCGTCTTGATATCCTGTAACATGCAAAAACGAGGCTGCATTAGTAATTTGCAGTTTAGTTCTCTAGTCACATGACTAATCGACAATAGCTTATGAGATAAAGACGGAACAAAAAGCCAATTAGAGAGGCGCAGGGTTGGCGAAATATTTATTGTGCCTGCACCCATAACTCGAGCTAGGTCCCCACTAGCTGTTTGGACATAGGATTTTGGGGAATTGACAATAGATACAAAGTCCGAGGCTTCAAACGAAATGGTATCGGTTGCCCCACAGTCAAAAATCCAGTGTGTGTCTTTAGGGCCTGAATTAGACATAGAGGAGCAGGCTAAGGCTTCAAATGAGTTTCGGCAAGGTATGGTTGGCTGGAAGTCGGTATTTTTTAAAATCTGGGGTACAATGTGCAAAGTTTTTGCGACTGAGGGGTTACATCGAAAATTTTTGGAAGTGTGGGGTGTGTTTTTGGATTTATTCTGTCTGATGGGGCTGAAGTGTAATATATCGAAAGGTTTGGGTTTAATGGGTAGGGCTTTTTCTGATCTGGGGTCAGTTTGGAATTTCCGGGATTTTGGGGGTTGAAAGTGGAGATATTTTGTGGGAGGGGGCTGAGTCGTGGTTTTCATTTGTATGGGGGTGGTCACACCAATTTGGGGAACCACCGCCGCTGCATACGTCTTTCTTCCTTCACATTCGAGAACCCTAGCCGCTTCTAATTTGTCATTCCCGATTGGAAACTGGCCACCGACCTTTCTCCTATCGGCTCTCTTGTCGGCGATGATTACTCGGTCCTCGCCGCTCGCCGACATTTTTCGCCTTCCTCCTCTTGGCTCCCTTGCCGTAGGCGCTGCTTCATGCGACGGATGCTGCTGACTGGTGTTGCTTCTTCCGTCGCCGACGCTGCTGTGTGTGACGGGTGGAGCTGCTGCAGCCGACGCCGACTCTGCTTCAGCCGCCGCCGCTGCATACGTCTTCTTCGGAGTAGGGAAACGAGAGTTTGCTGGTGCAGTCTCAAGCTTTATCTCGGGAGTTTCTTCAGCTTCTCGGTCAGTTCCGACAAGGGAGGAATTTTGGTTCTCATTTGTGCTTGCTTTATACAAATCAATTAGATTTGAGATTGTCTCGATCAATAGCTCGAGGGTGTATATTTGCCTGACCTCCATTCGAGGTTTTGTTTTTTTGATTTCCTGCTCTGATACCATCTTAACGATGGTAATCGAGAGTTAGGCGACTCATAGGGTAATTTAGAGTAGAAAAACGTTAGGAGAAGATGATTGCTATTGTATTATTGTGATCTATGTAACAAACGGTTCTTTCCCCTACTTAAAGGGAGAATTACAATGTAATTTAGGTAATAGATCATTCTATTCTAGGACTATGTATTGCATATTAATTTCATATCAATTACATATCATCTTCCACTAATTACTTCTCTTCCTTTGATAATTCTTGACTTTGGTGTATTTGACATGGAGAAATAGTAATGAGATGGGGAGAATGATTAATCAGTAAGCCATTATACTTTGTTTAATTATAATAATATGTATGCTCGTTTATATTTCCTTTATATAATTGGTGGAAATAAATTAGGTAAAAAAGTTGTAGAAATATTGTTGTTTTGAGTTTTCTTAGTTTTAGTTGGATTTATTGTTTACATGTGATAAATTTTGTCGACTAAGTAGTGGATTGTGCTTTTGCTTTGGTGTTCCTAAGTATTAAGTAAATGTTTGATTTGCATAATGTGGATTAAATTTATTGTGGGGTAATAAATAATTTCCCGAGTCCTATCTAAGAGCGAGGCAATAAATTGTTGAAATTTATGTGCACTGTTCAAGTATTTAAAAATATTTAAAGGTAATCACGCTTTGTTAGATTATTAAACCATGATCCCTTTTTGCCATGTTATTTAAAATAAAATAAAAATGACACCAATAGCAGGCCTGGACCTCACCTTATTGGATCCAAATTTAGGTGAGCCCAGTTTCAATTTCAATAAAAAAGAGCAACCCCATTAAAATTCATCTCAAAAGTTCAGTCCATAGTCTTAATTAACATACAACAAAATTTACGAAAAAAAAAAGAAAAATACTTTGAAACAGAGAAAGCACCTACAAAATATTTGATTATAATAATCTGAAAAAGAAAAATTTATATTTTATCATATAAAATACAACGATCGCAGTGTAAATGAAAACGATGATGACAACTTTGAATCCTAATTAAATAAAAAACTTGTGTGTAAATCAAACGAGAATGATTGGAGCATAAAAGAGCCAAATATAAAACTGTAAAGAGTTGTTGAGCCGATTAATGGAGTTTTATGATGTCACGGGTTAGGATGATCCTGTTCTATTCTGATTCTATATTACACTGAATTCTTTTATTGGTTATCAAAATGACAAAATTGAAGGTAATTTTTTAGAATGGAGAAAGGATAATTAAAAATATAAAAATCTCATTTTTCTTTTATTTAATTTATTTGGCTGACGATAAAGAAAAGGAAAAAAGGATAATTAAAAAAGTACGCCGGGAATTCGCCAGTCCTCCACCAACCGTCACCGGCTGCCGTTTTTTTCTGAGCTCCACCTTCTTCACTCACCTCTTGGAATCTCCGCCGCTCAGGACTAACTAGAGGTGAGTTCTACTTTGTCTTGAAATTACCAATTCAGCACCCTTTTCAACTATTCGAAGAAATGCACAAGAGAGAGCTCGGAATTCCATTATAATCAGTTAATTGTTTACTTCCGTATTCTTGTAAGCCATGGGTGAGTTATATGTAGTTGATTTCGAATTAGGTCCCTGAATTTTCATCGATGTGAAAGCGATAAATTCTATATGTGATTTTCCTCTTTTATGCTAGTCCATTAGTATATCATTGTAGCAGTTCATCCTTGTCTATTCTCTCAATTGATCGATAAAGCAACTGTTTTAAGCATGAACTGTTATCTTTGTAATTCAGGAGTTATATTTAGTTGTTATCGGATTGGGTTCCTGAATTTTCATTGATGCAAATGCGATAAATCATACTTTGATGTGTCATTTTGCTCTTTTTATCAATGTATATCCTTGCTTGCTTTCCATGGCATTTGGCATGTTTATTGCTTCATTGTAGCAGTCCATTTTATCTTTTCTCAATTGAACGACTAAAGAAACTGTTTGAATCATGAATTGTTTGTCTCATAACTTTTCCCCCGGGAAATCTTGCCACAGGAAAAGAAATAGAGTTACCTGTTAATTAGTAATTCGTTACTGTGATGGTTGTTTATGTAAATTGTTTATAAGAATTCTCGGTGCACCATCCATTTCAACCATCCAATGGAATATGCACCTTCTTTGATACTTCGTAAATCAGATGAATATCATTGCTCCTTAGTTATGAATACGTATAACAAAACATCTAGTAACTTCCTCTTACATATCTCTCTTTGTGAATATGCTTCTTTTTGCAGTTGAGGTTGAGGAATGGCCAAACAATCCCAATATTTCTTCCTTGAAGAATGGTTGAGGAGCGTCGTTTCTATCAGTAGCAACGAGAATGGTTCGGTACAATCCTCTACTTCCTCCGCTCAAGCATTAATCCAAGCTTGGGCCGACCTTAGAGACTCACTTAAATCCCAGGCGTTCCATGCTCGACACCTCCAGGCATTGGAGATTCTTATTGGTTCTCAAAATGCCCTTTATGTAGCAGATCCACAAGCAAAACTTATAATTTCCATTTTGTCTTCAGAAAGTCTCTCTCTTCCACAGGAATCTTATCCCTTATTCTTTAGGCTTCTATATGTTTGGGTGAGAAAATCGAGGCAAAATTCTTCGGTTGTTGAATCTGCCATCGAAGTGCTATCACACATTTTCTCTAGCAAATCTTGTTGTGGACAAAGCTCCCTTTTCTTCTCCAATGGGATCCTACTCCTTGGTGCCCTTTCTTTCCAGACTTCTGCTTCTGAGAAGTCCAAAAGGCTTTGCTTGGAGTTGCTTTCGAAGTTACTCGAAGAAGATTACCGATCTATTTTCTTGTCGGATGAGCTAGCCACCAGCACTCTGGCAGGTGTTGGTTATGCTCTCGCTTCCCCTGTTATAGTAAATTTTAGAAGAATTGTAGATATTCTGTTCAGGATCTGGGGCCGAGATGGTGGACCCTTTGGTATTTCTCAGGGACTCATGCTACTGCATGTGTTCGAGTGGGTTCTATCGAATTCCGCAAACCTGCATTCCATGGATATTATTGATGATGTAAGAGAGCTTTTGGAGAATGTCAAGCCAGCTCATTCTTCAGTTGCTGTAGTCATGACTGCTGCTGGAGTGTTGAGGACTATAAATAGATCTGGATTGACTGGCTTCATGCCCATAAAGAATCCGGTAGAGGATTGTCTCGAGGTTGTGGCAAAAGAATTGGCTGCGACCAGAGGTGCTGACTATCATCTTGTGCACTGTATGGCACTAGCTTTGGCTCGAAGTGGTTCCGTCTCCTACAGACCTTCTATTCTCGCTACTCTTGCACTGGCGTTGTTGAACGAAGTATTCCCTTTGCAGCATGTCTACGATAAGATCCTTAAATTTCCTGAAGAAAATCGGGCATCGCTACATGATGAGATCAAAGACCACCTGAGTAGCTTCCTTTTCAAGGAAGCAGGAGCTATAACTGCTGTCTTCTGCAATCAGTATGCACATGCGAATGAAGATAGTAGGAGTCCGGTGGAGAGTCTGGTATGGGATTACTGCCAATCAGTCTACTCATGGCATCGACAGGCGACATTGCTGCTTAAGGGCCAGGGACATTATCAACTCATTAGCGACATGGAGAAAATTGCCGAATCTGCTTTCCTTATGATTGTGGTTTTTGCATTAGGAGTAACAAAACATAGATTAGACACGAGAATAGACCAAGATACTCATTTACAAATCTCGGTGAAAATATTGGTTTCGTTATCATGCATGGAATATTTCCGTAGAATGCGCTTGCCTGAGTATATGGATACAATTAGAGCTGTTATTGTAAGCGTTCAGGAGAATGAATCGGCATGTGCCACATTCATAGAGTCTATGCCTTCCTATCATCATTTGATCACTTATGATGGTATTACCTTTTATATGTTTTTCTTTCTTTTATCAAAGTTCTCAGCTTAGAATTCTCCCTGTATTTACTTACTCTTTGCAGGTTCTTCTAACCAACCTGAAATGGAGCATCCGTGGTCCACCGATGAGGTTCAAACTGCCCGTGTCGTATTCTTTATGCGGGTTATACCTACTTGTGTTGATCGATTACATGCCTCTGTATTTAGGAATGCCGTGGCTCCCGTTATGTTCCTGTATCCTTTATTAAACTGGGAAATTCTGAATCCTCAAAAACCCTTCACCACTTTCTTGTGCAAAAGTTCTCTGTATTTTGATCTTGTTAATTCCTTATACATCATCTAAGATATATGGGACATCCCAATGCAAAAGTTGCTAGATGTGCACATTCAGTTTTCGCAGCTTTTGTCACTTCTGGGAAAGATCTTGATCAGGATGAAAGAGATTTACTGAAAGAGCAACTAGTGTTTTATTACATCCAGAGATCATTAGAGGTATCGATTCTTCTACTTTGTGCATGTCTGGTGAAAGCTAGTTGACTGTTTAAAGTTTGATAAATGAGTTGGAAATGCAGGGTTATCCAAGGATTACTCCATTTGAGGGAATGGCTTCCGGAGTAGCTGCACTTGTTCGGAATCTTCCTGCTGGTAGCCCATCTACATTTTATTGCGTTAGTAGTCTCATTCAGAAGGCAACCAGCCTCTGCAATGCAGTTGATGATCTCGAAATTGATCTATGGAAGAGCTGGGAAGGAGAGTTGGAGCCTCCAAAGAAAGTGCTAGATCTGCTTTTACGATTACTTTCCCTGGTTGATATACAGGTATAGTGGTCTCATATATACTTAATTGATCTGTCGTCACACATTCGGATCCTGGCTTTCAATTCAGTTAAATTCGGTGACTACTCGTAGGTTCTACCACATTTAATGAAGTTACTGGCCCAGCTGATTGTCCAACTACCCTCGAATGGACAGAATGCGCTCCTTAATCAACTGTATCAGCAAATCGCAGATTCTGACGATGTTATAAGGAAACCAGCTCTGGTTTCATGGGTGCAGTCTTTGTCTTACCTATGTTCTCAAGGTACCGACAGAAAAAGACCAGAATTGGTAGGAGAATCTGCATCTGCTAGCACCACAGGCACGATTAGCCTGAATAGAATCAGCGCACGATTGTAGACGTCTAGGTGGAAACTGGTTACGTCCTCTTCTGTGGACTCTACGCAGCTTGAACTTCTGAGTCACTAATCACTGCCAAGAAATGATTCAAACGGGATAGCTACCAGCCGGATGATGACTAACTTCGACCTCCTCAAAACCTGTATTACGTATGTAAAGAAGCAGACATAAGTTACCGGCTGGCGTCTGCATTACTGCATATGTCTCCTCCATTCTTGATTACCTGATCACTGAGGTATTTTGGTGTATACTTCATCAAGCCTGTTGAAATCTTGTGTAAATATTACATAGTTAGGACTCTAGAATATAATTATATGGTGGGTTTTAGGATCAATAAGATTTTTCAGCTACATTCAAAGGTTATGGTAAAAGACCTACATTGGCTTATTGTTGTATTTTTCGGTTATTAGCTCTTTTACTCACTCTATAAATCAATTATTCAAATTCTAAATTTCTCAACCCCTTTCTTTCTCATCTCTAATTTTTTGATAATTTCTCAATTTATATATAATTTATGTTTATGATATGGTGAGGGTAATTAATGAGGATTGCAATTGATGGAGGAAGAAAGGGAACAAATGTTGGTCCACACAATATCCTTGAATTTCCTCACATTCCAAACAATACAACATGAATTTATATCATATGATTATTTGATAAACCACAATTATTGATCCCGAAATGAAATCTCATTTTTTTTTATTGAAGTTAGTGGGAAAATTGAAATTGCATCCAATGATATTAATAGTGATCAATTGTTAGTGTATATAATTGACATCTCAACTTTAATATAGATGTATGTCAATTCAGATTTTGGGGATCATGGGAAATTAACAAAATCAAAGTTTAGAATATTTCTGACCAAATATTAAGTTCGTGGAAAAATATATCCAAAGCCACAACATACACATTACATGTTGAAGATGCTATCACTATTATGGAAACGGCAAGATTAACCAAATTAAGGTATTATAATGTAATGAACAAAATTTTAAACTATCATAAGTACAAATTAGGTAAAATGACATAGTTACATTTTTTTATTAAATTAAATAATAATTGTCTAGTGTAAAAATAGCATCCGTTAAATTTTCAAATCCAATAGTATTTGTTCTACTGCAAGAATGTGCTGTGGTTTGAGTACATGTATATATTAACTTAATGACCAACTATATTTTTTTTCATCCTAAGGCATTTCCTCTTGTTGACAATTAGATGATTGATCCCTCGTCAACGGTCAGCGCACTAAGCGGTAGGAGACTGACAAATGGTTTGCTCCATTCACATGAGCAGGGATCGAACGTCCAACCTCATGCTTAGGAGACAAGGTGCTAAAACTATCAAGTAAGCCACGTTACTATTTTCTGTTGTATCAGCAAAATAAATCAAATCATTATCCATTATTTTATTTTGAATCGTGGAAGTTATTAGGAATTGATACTCGGTTATCACATAATTGAATCTGTATTTATGATTATTAATCAGTTATAGTACTGCAATTTCACAATACCATAAAATTGCCACCTTTTAATGATATGATGTGATACATTATTAGGTAGCAGCCATGTTAACTGTTACTGTATATTTTATAATGATGCAATTAATTTAAAAATATTATTAAGTGCCCCATCCTGTATTAAATTTATATATGTTACTGCACATTTTACCATTATAAATGCAATATATATGACATAAATTAATATATTAGTTGAATGATTGACGAAATGTGACGTGAGAGAAAAATCAACCCCACCTATAATTTAAAGTTATCATTAAATCACTTCGAGGAATCCCTATCACGTCTATTATGAATAGGGACAGTGTTGTAATTAAATAATTAGCTGCATGAGAAAGACTGATCTTATAGAAAAAATTAAGTAGTAGGATATAGTAGTATTTTAACTAAGAAGATGCAAATTATTTCAATTAGTTCATAGAAAAATCAAGGTTGCTCAAAAACTCAAGGACTTCCGAAAAAACCTATTTTTATATTGTGAGATTTAAAAGTCTATTAGTTATTTTCATAAAGAAAATAATTTTCAAACTTAATATATACTCCTATATGAATTACTACACGAAAAAATGTAAAGTAAAATATATCAATTTAAATATATAGTGAGTCACTCCTCGTATCAACGATAGATTTTGTGATGGAACATAACGACGAGAGTTTGATTTGTCCCATCTTCATATATCTGGCACCTAGTCCTCGTAAAAACTGGCCGTATGACACTATTAGAGTAGACCTTATGCTCTAGTTGAATATGTTATTGGAGGTGACACATAGGTGATCCTTGTTCAGATATTAAGGATCGGAGGTAACGAGGCATGGGTGATCTTGTTAAGATATTAACAAATTACGAAACTCACATGTAGGAGATGCAAATTGAGATATTCACATATAATTAAAAATGTCCCACAGTCGAAAATGAAAGTAGAAAGAGATCGACGTAAATCTATATTTCAGCAAGCCACTCATTCTATCTTCAGATAATTTTCAATGAATGTGATCGTGCCTAGATATATTAAATATAACATTTACATGTGCTTAACATAAAATACCACAATAGTACGTGGTGATAGCTCCATGCAAGCTGTGAATGAATAGTATGTTCTCTTGGGGCGTATCATAGACATTGCTTTCTAATTATTGTTAGAGAATTGACATATTATAATATTTACAAAAATATTTGATCATTCATTGAATTGAAATGTTATTTAGTCATATTGACATGACTTAAAGATACTAAATTGGGACAAGTAAGTTGGACCTTCCTCTAACATCACTTTTAAGTTACAGAAATTAGACTATGATTGATTGTGACAAAATAGGATCAAGTGAGGCTTTGGCATCTAGTAATAATATATCTTGTGCTGTCGAGACCTAAAGCTTTTAAAATTTGCCAACATAATAAAATTCACACCTAAAATCTCAATGAATATCATGTTAAACATGGGTGACCACAAAGGTATGATTTTTCTTGATCAAATAAGTCAAATGCGAGTTTTACATTTTCCGAAAAAATTCAAATAAAAATTTGACAAATTGGATGTATATATCGGATTTTTTTGACATAATTAGATGTTGATGGAAGAAGTGAATATTTCTAAGAGAGGAGAGTCCTAATTGAATAAGCAAATGGAGTATGTTAGAAGAAGACATGTGTATATTTCATAATATGGAGAGAGACATTTAGACAAAATTGATGTGAAAGGGTAGAGGTTTATTTGCCATTCGATTGATCAAAGAAATTTGAAAAATTTGGTAAAAAAATGTCGTGTTCTCATGCATAATATGGAGAGGGACATTTAGACAAAATTGATGTGAAAGGGCATAGCTAGGTTTATTTGCCATTCAATTGATCAATGAAATTTGAAAAATATGGTAAAAAATGCTCTCATGAAGAATTATAGACTAAAGTCTATTTTGGTGAACTGATGTGTTTTGTACGTGGCATTTATGTTATTCATAAAAGAATATGTGATCATTTTACGATTTCGCGCAAAAACATTACTACTAGCATTTAATAGCTTTTGGTCCTCAACATACGATTTGGTCCATTTTAGACCAAAAAGTGATTACCCTGCTAAATCTTAACCGTCAACTCAATTTTTACCGAACTAGTCAATTATTTTGTTCCTCAACATAATAGCATCTAAAATTGGGCCATATTGATCGAGTCTTTCATCCTAGGGGTGAACTCAAGAAAAAAAAGTAAAACCATAAATAAATAAACAAAGCTGATTTCCATTTTCCTACAAGTATCTCTAATGTCACAATCACAATGAATAATAAATAAAAATCTAATGAAACAAGTAAAAAGTTAAATCACATCACCAATTCAAACCAATCCATACATGTGGTGAAGGTTTGGCCACAAACACACACTTACACATGGAAACATGCTTTGTACCAAGTGAAATCAAGAAGCTAATTAAGAAGCAAATGTAAGATTTAGTGTGCAAATATTTTTTTTTTGCCAAATCAAGACATGGCAAGCAATAATCCCTAGGCCATGATTATAAGAATATGAACCCTAAATAGCACCTCTAAATTAACTTTGTCCATGGCTTTGCATAGGTGAAGGGCTACTACTACTCTAAAATGTCGAATGCACCTATACTTGCTTAGCCACATTATAAACACCACCCTTTCTTCCACACCACAAGCATTCATCTATGTTTCTTTCCTATTTTTGAGGTGTTTTTTCATCTTCTCAGGTCCTCAAAACATTTTGCATGCCCTAATCCAAGATTAGCCCCTCGTCGGTGTTTTCTTTTTATATTTTTTTTTCACATTAGGGTTTATTATACTACTTGGGTGTGTGTTGCGTGTTTTTCTTTCTTGAATCTTATCACCGCAAATGTGTGTTTTTCTCGAATTGCGCATGCTACAGTGGCGTCTAACGAGCAACGATGTTAATGAGACAAGAGACATGTTACACATTAGCCTCTTTTTAAGTCCACTTTCGAAAAAACGAAAAACTATTTTAGGGAGAGAACAAAAAATGTGATGAAACTACTTGACATTCGTTCTTGCATAACACAGACGAAGATGGTTAGGTCGAGGCGCGGAAGCTTAGTTTGTGAAGACAAGATCAAGAGTGGGAAAATTGAAATTAGTTATGTCTTGATTGATTTCAAGAACTCATATGGTTGTCATGATAAGAGAATATATACATGTGGGATGATGTTATCAGCCATATGCAAGTGTATGTGTGTGTGTTTTCTTTCTTTGTAGATGCAATTTGACATGTAAATGGCACATCACATTCTTGTGAAATCTCTGCACTTGTTTTCACTAAAAAAATCTAAGTAATACGTGTGCAAACGTTTGTGATTGAACATCTATGTATCTTTTGATTTTGACTAGGAACATATATACTCCTATATATTTCTTACGTGTTTATACTTTATACTAAGGCCAAAAAATATAATTAGCTAGCTCATTTACTAAATTTTAATATTTTCTTATAACTATTTAATCATATATATTATGATCCAACCAATAGTTAGATGGGTCGACTGATTGAACCATGAACATATATCTTCGTCGATTTGCTTACTAGTATCATTGTCCATGAATCTCTGTCATGCCCCATACAAAAAAACCAAAGTAGCCTAGACAACTGGCAAATTTGATTCCAACAGCAACATATCTAATAATACCAAGGCAAAGGGATAGAGCCAAAGACACATTATTTTCTCCCACAAAATTCCTTCCCACACACATGCACACATATACCTATCTATATAATAATACTAAGGCAAAGGGATTTGAGAATGATTTATTTGCTCTCACAAAATTCCTTCTCTTCCTTTTTTTCTCTCTTTGTCCCTAGCACTAAACAAAGACACACTTTATTCCATTTCAAACACACACATAACTTTCTATATATCTTTACAAAGCCTTCACAAATCATTGAGGAATGAACACATCCACTTCTGATTGCACCAGCGGCTGCGAATCCGGGTGGACTACCTACTTGGTTCATCCCTCCAACTCGACAAATCCGTACACACACTACACGGACCACCAAGGCAAAGGAGCCAACACGCATGATCAAGAAGATGAAGATGAAGATGAAGATGAAGATGAAGATGAAGATGAAGATGAAGATGAAGATGAAAATGACAAAGATGAAGAAGACCTTTCAATGGTCTCGGATGCCTCATCGGGGCCTCCACATTTCCCGCCCCCGCCTCAGCAAGACAAAAGGCAGAAAAGTAAACCAAAAGAGACAAAGTTGAAGAAGAACAAGAAGCAACATAGCTTGTGCTTTGATGACACTGCCAGCTCTCATTTCTTGCAGGCAAGTCCAACAACATATTATTATTATTATTATTATTAATCGTCAAATAAATTATGAAAGATGGTCAAATTCTTGTCTGACTACACTTTTCAAAAACTGAATTATAAAACCACTGGCACATTATTGTGTATGTTTGCAAAAATTACAAACTTCATGATTTATGATTTAGTTTTGAAAAGTGTGGATATACTAAAATTTGTCCATCTTTAGTGATTTATTTATCAATTTGCCTTTATTTTTTTTAATATAAACCAAAAATTGGATTTTACATTTGATCAAAATGGAACGAGGATTTACAATTTTTTTTAATTACATTGTTCAGGAAGAGATCAAGATGCCAAAAAAGAAAATAGGATTCTTGAAATTATCAGGTGAGGATTTGGGTTAGTAGTTTTTTATTATTTTATTTTTGTGACATGAAATTTGTTAGCCAATAATAAGGCCTTGTGCATATTTGCAGACAGTTCGCTGGGAAGAAAAAGGCAGTAACTAAGAAATTTGTTTCTATCTCTATCTGTCTATTTTGTTCTTCAATTTCTGAAGAAATTCTATTTCTCCTCTTATTTATTTATTTCCTTAAAGGAGAAAAATGTAACAAAATATTATTCTATGATTTCTAGTATTATGATTTCTAGTAATATTATTCCGCAACACACATTACACACAGTAACTCATTTAACAGAAAATGAAGCATCTAAAAATTAAAGTACACTAATTTCGACATTTTCCACAACAAATTGATCTATTTATTTTATCAATTGTTTGAGCACTCGTGTGGGCACATACATCTCATTAGATGATTATTTATTTTACTATCTGTTGTTTGAGCACTCGTGTGGGCACATCTCAATAGATGATAAGAACCCAACGAAAAATTAATAAATACGAACATAATAAAAAATAGAGACATATAAAATAAATCATCCAAATAAAATCTTGGGAACAATGCTTTCTCCACATTCCTTTCTTTACACCAATGTCCAATAGAGACATGTTACCACTTATGATAGCAACATGGTGTGTGTTTATAAGTGGACGAATCTTGGCTCGTTACATGTTGTAAAAAAGGCGAGTTATATCACTCAACTATATATATAATTGGAGAATTAACTATTTAGCCATGGTGAAAAATTTGGGAGAGGGGGTTCTTAATTATCATTAATCATGTGTTGCTAAGCTTAGATTGTGAAGCTCATATCTTGATGAGATTTTGGGAAAGGGACAAGAGATCCCATTTATGTATAGTCTTATCAATCTCTCACTACATGGTGGTACCTCTAATAATTGAAAATAATATTATAGGGTGTAATTCAATTTAGAATAGATTTATTATGATTTGTGTAGATTTTTCTCTATGTGAACAAGTAATTAATTATGACTGACTGCTTCAAATATTTGGCTAGGGGTTGATAGACGATGCATTTGTCCACATCATGATAAAAATACAAGAGTTTGGCCATGGTGCATAATTATTATTTTCTCTAACATTTAGTGCACCAATTATTGAATCAATCCATGCACGCACGTGACCTACATTTTGTCACACTCTTTAATGAAAAAATCCAACCTTTGATATCAAAATAATTTATATTAGCAGAGCTTGTATGTCTTTAATTTCCATCTATATATATAAGAATGAAAATATCAATTTTTATTTATGAATTTTCACATTATCATTTTTCATGACAAATTCATCAATCCGATACGATCTTGAAAAAGATGCTTGCAAAGAAATTACTAATTATTTTTTTTTATACTTTATTAGTAAGAATTATTTGACTAAGATCGATGTCAAACATGAAACTGGTAAAATTTCTGATAGTACACTAGAAAGAATCTTTAAGATCCCTTTTACGCAAGGCCATTGACTTAGCACATTAAAATGGTAAAATTATTTGACTAAAATAAATTACAAAACCTTTCATCAAATCAAGAACCGTTGTCTGTCCTCACCCTGCTAGACCCGCGATTGAGGTTGCGGTCGAGCACCAGCACTAGGGACCGATACAAGTGGGGCGGCTTATTCACGGGTTTAGGTCCATACCAAGCTATAATTTTTTTTCTTTTCATTATTGCTAAATTAGTTGAATTTGTCCTATTAAAATCATCTTTAAACATGCGAGCCCAGATTGTTTTCTTTGTTTATGACTTTTTGGTTGTATTGTTCTTTTCCTACTCTTCCTTTGTGCTTTTGGTTTGTCAGGGTGCCGGCGGTCTTAGAAGATATTGGAGCTTGTGGGGTATTTTGGCTTTAGCTTTTGTGTGCGTGTTTGTTTTGAAGCAGTCTTGCAGAGCTTTGTTCGTCGATTTGTTGAACTTTTGGTCACTACCCTCGGTAGTTTGAGCATTTTACTTTTATATCAAAAAAATTATTTAAACTTTACTTAATTAGAAACATAGATGAAGACCAATTATCAGAGGTTAAAAGATTGAAATTAGTGAAAGAATAGAAGAAAATGACTGCAAAATATTGATTTGATTGCACGTGCTTGTTTTAGAATATTTACTCCATATTAATTAGTTAGTCTATAAGAAAATACATAACAAAATATTACTCCTTTAAATGTAAAGGAGTAATGTTTTATACGTAACCCTTTAATAGTTACTACTACATACCAATATTAAGTTGAAATGACAGTCTTTTCATAGGTAAATTCGTTACTTACACATAAATTAGCAAAAGAAAATTATAAATTAAAAATTTCAAGTCTGGGCCGACAAATTAACCCAAAACCCACAAGTTTAGCCCAACCCAAATAACCAATAACCAAATCTGATAGGGCTGGCCCAACCTAAATAGATTGGATTTAGGATCCAAATATCTTCGACCCGTAATCCAGTCTCAAAGCAAATCTCGGTCATTGGATCTTGTGATGTAACCGTTAGATTAATGCCACGTGTTATCTAATAATGCAGATTGTGTAGTCTAATAATGTAGCTCAGCTAATAATGTAACGTGTTTTAGTCTAATAATGTAGATTATGTAGTCTAATAATGAGGCTCGGCTAATAATGTAACGTTTTTAGTGTAATAATGTAACTTGGATATTATTATCACAATCATCTAATCTAAGGATCCAAGGGCTGAAATTTGCCTTGATTTTTGACTGAATTTCATTTATTGACCATAGTGCGCCCCAAGAAACATATTACCATCATTCATATATACTCCCTCCGTTCCATAGTAGTGGAGTCATTTTGCCATTTTGGTACATTCCATAGTAGTGAAGTCATTTCCCTTTTTAGTAAAAGTTAACACATTTCTTCCCACTTACTTTACTCTCTCTTACTTTATTCTCTCTTCATCTCTCTACTTTCTTAATCTCCGTGCCGAAAAAAAATGTCCTCACTACTATGGAATGGAGGGAGTACTATATTAAAGTGTTCCAACATTTTTATAGTTTGATTATTACATGAATTACAGATAGTTTGTTGGAAGAGACATGCATCAGAATCAACCAGAATAAATAATAAATTCGAAAAAACACTATTTCAATTAAAAATTACAAAATATATAAACCTTACTTATGTAGTAATTTTATTTCCAGCATCCAAGCTTTATGTAACATCCATCATACACACAAAATGCCTCACTCTCAAAGTTCCCACTGCTTTCCCAACCTCCATTTCATTCTCAAACACAACCAAAAACACAAGACACACAAACACATAAAAAATCAATGTGGTCTCAATTCAAACACTATCACATGAGATGGATCATGATCTACACTACACCACTTGTGTTCTTGTTCTCACCTTCCAACTGGCTCAAGTTGCCCTTCTCTTTGATGAGTTGAATGTGGTGGTGCTTGCAGTAGAGCCGCCCCTCGTGAGCTATGTAGTTCGAGGGGCTAATCGTGCACCCTCCGTGGGTGCACTTGAAGCAACTCTTGTGGTAGGACGTCCCGTTCACCGACACCTGCATGATATCACGGTACAGGGTTACATGTGATGAGACGAGCCCTTCAAAGTAAGTTCGTCTAAATGTCATGAATTTGAATCCTAGGCCAAGTATTGTCTCGTTTGTTGAAGCATACATGATACGAGATGGGGAAACCAATTAAACGACTCGTTGGTTATTTGAGTTGTTCTCTTTTTAAAATGTGATTCCCTTTACACGCGTCTTTCCATGTGAATCCTTCGTATTTGTTTATATCCAAACCAGATCATCATGACCCCTCTGTCAATGGTATCACTCATGCCCCTTTACCTTCCAACGCCACGTTCATTTGTATTCATATCATCCATGCCTCATCAACAGGATCACTCATGCCCCGTCAATAGGATCACCTATTCCCCTTCACCCCCAACCAACACATCCCTTCGTATTTGTTAATATCTGAACAGAATCACCCATGCCTCATCACTTCCACGGTACTTCAGCTCAAGATACCATGTTATAACTTCACGGGCAAGGTATGGTTTCATTCATTGACTAACAGTACACTGCTGAAGTTTCATTCTGAAATCAATTGGTGAAAGAATAATTGACTCGGTAGGTATTTTTAAGTTGATATCTTTTTACTTCACATTTTTCGATCTACAACAACTCAAATGGAATATCTTAACACATTGCTTTTAACTTACCTTTTCAGTCGGGTAGACGGTGTTCTTGCAGGCCAAGCATTTATCCCTTGTTCCAGCAAACATGCTTGAAACTTTTGCAGCATTTGGTTTCTACACCAACACTCAATCTCGATTACTTCAAAAACCATGAAACAAAATAAACAAAAATCTGTTTCAGACACAAGAGTTTGCTTACCTCAAAATCAGAAGGCTTTTCCGGCTTCACAACTTTAGGTGTGCCTGAGGAGATAGAATCATGAGCACAATGTGAGTGTTCTTAATCTTATCCAACAAAACATGATTTTTTTGAGGTTATTACAATGTTTTTCCTTAGCTGAATCAATGATACCTTCGAAGCTTTTGTCGAGGCTGCCAGTTCTCTTGAAGAGCTGATCAAAGTGAGGCCTGCAGTAGAGAACTCCCTCAAAAGAGTTGTAGTTCCCTAGCTACAATCAACAACACATACTCATTGTTATTTCCCCCTTCATATTCTCACGGTTCCAAAACCAATGGATCATGTGAACCGTAATCGGCCTGTGAAAGAATTATCCTGTTCTGGTTTGAATCATGAACCACTGGTTCCGGTTCCGGAAGATGTAACTCAAATTCTTCTCCAACCGTCAAACCTTACTGTCTTAAGTCTCCTAAGATCTAAAATTAGCAAACTTTTAAATTAATTTAGGCGGTTAACCAGCTATTCCTTTTATTCCTGAACCAGAAGTTAAATCCCAGCATCACTACATTCCTCCATTAGCTAAGTCTTGTTTTATTTGGCTTGAAATTAAGTAAATCTTGAAGAAAAAACTTAGAAACTGGAGTTAATTAGGCCTTAATTCCAGGACAAGATCCAAGATTTCTTGCTAAAGTCAAGTTTTTTTCCAGCTATTACACTCATATTCAAATCAAGAAAATCGAAATAGATCGACCCAATATGCCAAAACTCATTAATGATGATTCAGCTCCATGATTCAGAATCCACATAATAATAAAAATGGGATCTTGAAATACAAGATTCAAAAGTAAAGCCTCCTAATTCTAAGCTCTAGGGCTCAAGCACATAAGCAAATATTTCCAGATTCAATCAAGTAATCCAAAACTCATAAGTATATCTCCCTCTTACACACACATAAATGAAAGATAAACATAAAATTGTGAAGTAAAAAAGTGTAACCTTGAGAGTGCCTTTGCAGTGGTGGCATCTAAAGCAAGCCTTGTGGAAGATTCTGTTGTCTGCAGTGAGCTTGTCTACAAGATATACAGTCTTCTCACATGCCATGCATTTCTGGGTAGTACCTGCAAATGCCATGGTTTCTACAAATTCCAATGGAAGAGATGGATTAGTGTGTGTTGTGTGTGTTTTTTGGTTTGAAGAGTAGGGAAGATGGGAGTGAATGTGAGGAGATAAAGGGATTTTTGTGATGAATGAATAATAATATGAGTGGGTTGCAAGGTTGGAAGAATTTTTTATATGGTCCCATTTTAAAGATATTTACCTACCATTTTTTTTGTTATTTAATTCCTCTTCTCTATTTTTTTCATGTTTTGGAGCCACTTCAATAATTTTGGAGGTATATGTTTTCCATTTTTAAATTTCATGAAATTATTTTAAAGAAAATAAGTTGTTTTAGTAAATCAACTTTGTAGAAAATAATAGTACTAGTACTTTATACTACACATAATCATTAGTCTAAAATATAAGATAATATGTAAAAAGATAATTAGCAATATTTAAGGTCTGCATGCATGACTTTTTTGTAGGCCCAAAAAGGGAAAAACCAATAATAAACTTTGAGGAAAATGTCAGTTGATAATCCTGAATTTTCCAAATGATAGATGAAGCTTACGGCATCTCCAATAGAAATAGCTCGGCCATAGCCTAGCCACAAACTCTTCCTGCCATATCATCAGGACAAGTAATAGGTCAGTCATAGCCTAGCCACAATAAACAAAATTATAAAAATAAATAATTAACAATCATACAAAATACGGAATTAAATTTACGACACAGATATGAAAAAACTCAATAATAATATTTAAAATTAAAAAGTACATTAATTAAAAAAATTACATTAATTAAAAAAAATTACATTAATCTAAAAAAAACTCCTCCGCCACACACGAACCCCCCCGCCTCCGCCTCACTCCTCGCCGTCGTCACCGCCGTTGTCGCCACCGTTGTCGCCACTATCCGAGACCCCCAAATTTGCGGCATCTGAGCCCGCGTCTAAGCCCCCCACCTATGCCGCGACGGGATTCAAATTGGCCTGCATACTCACGAGCATTGCGTGAAGAAAACTCTTCTCCTCGGGGTCAGTTGCCGCTCTCCATTCAGCTAAGATCTTGTACATCTGAGCTTGCGTTTGTTGACGCGCGAAGAAGAGGAGCTCGGCTGTCGACCCGCCAACAGGGGGGATGCCGACTGGACCTCCTGGGAGGCGTGGCGAGCCCGTTGCGCCCACCTTTGACCAACCGGGCGAGTGCGGCGAGCAAACGCGGGAGGGGACCTTAACTCCTGTACATCCTCGGGGAGGTCGTGGGAACTGCCGCTGCTGCCGCCGCTGTAATCACCGGTATAGTTCAGGCGCTGCTTCTTCGGCCAGCCAGCATCGACACCTGCCCGAAACTTTTCGGAGTCCATCAGCACCTCAAATGAACTCCTTGTAAAGCCCGGGCACGAGGAAGGCTTTCTCCGCTATCCTCCTGCAGTCCTCGTCAGTTTGGCCACTGGTCTGCATTCGGAGGGCATTGGTGTACAAGCCAGAAAATCGGGAGACCCCAGCCCTTCCGGCACTCCTCACTGCTGCGTGGCCTCCCCTCCGGGCAAAATGCCTTGTAGGTTGCTGCTATTTTAGCCCACAAGTTGACGATCCTCTGATTGTTCGAGCCGAGGGGATAATCACAAACACTCACCCACGCCTTGGACAGCGCGACGTTCTCCGCGTCCGTGGCTGTCGTCACCAGCCGGCTGCGACGACTCGCCGACCACCCTCTTCCCCTTTTTCTTCTTTGGCGCACCCCGACCCCGCCCTACTCCCCCCGTTTGAACGGGAGTGTCCACATCCCCGAGATCTATCCCCAACTCCTCTAGGGAGAAAGTCTCAATCCCATTGAACTGCGTCTCCGCTGGGGTCGATGTGTGCGAAGAAGCAGTAACAAAATCAAAATTGGGGCGATAGACGTTGTCCCTCCCGGCATCCCCTGCATCCCCGGGTACCCCGGCATCATCTGCATCCCGGGTTGCATCCCCGGTACCCCCTGGCCGCCCTGCATCGCCGGTTCTCCCGGCATCCCCTGCCATCCCGACATACCACCCCAAGATGCCATCCCGGGCATCATCTGCTGCCAAGGGTACATGTTGTAGTACCCGGCCATCGGACCTCATCCACCTCCCATGGGTACCGTGGGAGTTTGAGACCCGCTCGTCCTTGGAGTAGGCTCGTTGTTGTGCTTCATTTCGCGTTGTTGCTCTTGTACAGAAATTAAGATAGAGAAAGTACTCGTTAAAACAAGTGGTGCAAATGAAAATGACGTGCAAATCACGTATATATAGTGTTTCAAAAATTAAATAATAAAAAAAAATCTGTTGGCCGATCGGGAGCCTGCAATGGCGGCCAGTCGATCGGCGAGCGCCTCGGCAAGCGCTCGAGAATCGGCGTGCGCTCGCCGTTTTTCTCGCCGATTTGGCGCTAGCCTGCTGCAATGGTTCGGCGAGCGGACCGGCGAGCGCCAGGGATCGGCTAGCCGGTCCGATCGCCGCTATTGTGGATGCTCTTAACTCAATAACACGTATATCTTTCATTTAATAAGTCAATGAATCGAGTCATTATGAAGAACTATAATTAATCATCTAAGGAAACTTGAATTTTTCAAATACTGAGTAGTATTATAGGATAATATGGTGTTGATCAATACATCCACGTCTAGTAATATGAGTCTTACTTTTTTCTGCATGACATTACTTTTTTAATGTGAAGAAATGTAAATTAAAATTTTTATTAAAATGTGGGTCTACTAGGAATATTAGTTTTACAATCATACATGATATCAGTGCAATAAGTTAATAAAATATGATAATTACCTACTAATAATAGTAAAATGAAATAAGATTTGTATTATTGGATGAATTAAAATAATAAAATGTGACTTTTATTACAGAATGGATGAATAATTATTTATATATCTATATTGGTTTGTTCAAGAAATTAGAAACATGGGGTTATTTCTTTCAAGGTACCCATTAGATCGCGTTATTGTCACTTCAAATATAATTGAAGTCACATTCTTGGTAGCAAGCAACAATTGATTGGCTATTGACTTTTTCTTGACCGATGTAATTTGTTAGTTTCTTCTAATATCTATTCAATTTTAACTCACTTTCCTGGTAGAAAGGCATATAGTAGTAGTTTTTTAGATAAAGATTAATAATAATAATAATAATAATAATAATAATAATAATTTTTTATTTATCAATGTTCGAGAGAGAAAATGTCATTGTTTAGGGTAAATTTTGACTAAGATTGCTAAGTTTTAGACGATAATATATCAAATTTCATTTCAACCAAAAATTATATACTTTAGCAAATATCTAGTTAATTATACATAATAAATGTAGTCGCATAAATGGACCATGTAGCATTATTAAAGGTGGAGGCCCACATTGCTGAAATGATAATTCAAAAATTCAAATAATGAAAGTAATTGATGCTTATTGTTTTGCCAGACAGAATTGGTTTGCACCCCCATAAAGATTCATGATTACTTAATTAACTTTTTATACTTTAAAAATCGATATATATTTTAAATATTGAGATCTAAATCAATTAGAAGTGAGCTAAATCATTAAGACTTAGAGATGCACATATATAATAATACTTATTTGTATTAATTAAATTTCAATTAGTGATAAAGGGGCAATAAAGCAATAAAAAAGAAGTGATTCTTGAACTTTCCCCTACAAAATATAATACTACATCTGGAGATGAAAGTATCATCAATAATTCAAATACTTTAAATAGTAAAGCCAGATCGACGAAAAACATGAATTTTGACTAAAGTTTCATGGTGGTCCATTTATTGATATATAGATTCAAATTCATGCAAAAAGTATAATAAAAAAAAAATTCGAACAGCTAATATATGAAAGCGAGTTAGAATATATGTTAAATATTTAAAGACACCCTTTCAATGCAAAAAGAAAAAAATATTTTCTAATATTGAAAGTTGTCTGAAAAAGGAGAGTCCATTCAATATTTCAATATAATGCTAAAGAATCAGGTTGCCTTCAATGGTTACTTCAATTTCACTTATATTTGAAATGTCCATTACAATATTTTGTTTTCGAAGCATATAACCATTAGATGCCTTCTCAAATTTCCTTAGCTTTATGTATAGATGTTTATAATCAAATTTTCAAATAAATAATCCGTACTAATATTATAGAATAGTTTTGATAAAGATAGGCAGGTTTACAACGAGGGCATTTGGTCTAGTGGTATGATTCTCGCTTTGGGTGCGAGAGGTCCCGAGTATTCGATTCTCGGAATGCCCCTTTGTCATTTTTATTTTGATTGTATTTAATTTTTTACAAATTATCAAATACTATTCATAAATCAATTTTTTTTCATTCCAATCTAGACTCCACCGATTTGTTTTTTGTTACTTTTCCCACAAATATTCTGCAAGTACGGTATCAATTATCTAATTAATAAAGCAAATTATGGTGGGAGAGACAATTGGGAAAGGGTGGGCTAATAACTGAATTTCATAGTGTCGGCCCAAAAGCCCAAAAGCCCAAATCCCCAGCCCAATATAAACAAAACACCTCATCTTCTGCACATATTGTATCATGTCGTTAGAAACTTTAAACAATTTTACTCTTTTATAGAATAAAGCTATGCGGCCACATGATGGCCAGCCATAAATTAATTAAATAACAAAAAAAATTAATTTTTTTAAAATTTTTGGTTTAATACTACTTGATTTTACTTTTATATCATCTTCATTATATGTTGCTCAACACGTTAGTGTTGCTCTTTCGTAGTTTTTGCTCAACTTATTACTACTGTCATTTCTTGATTGTTGCTCAATGTATACAGTAATTCGTGATATTAATGTGTTTTACGTAATGAAATTCAAAGATAAGTATCAACTCACAAGTCCATTCACACACATATAAGTTTATATCGGTAATTCTAATTTTTTTATACATGTAAATGGACTAAATTAACTCTTTATGGCCAGCCACATTATGGCCATTTAGCATCACTCTTTTTTATATCAAGTGTAAAAGGCAAAATGAAAGTTCAATGAGCCTATTTGATAGGGAAGATAACTCATTTATGTTTGAAATTCTATGATAAAAATGTCAAAATAACTCATCTATGTTTGGAATTCTATGACAAAAATTATGTTTGAAATTTTAAGACAAAAAATGTCATTTTTGTCATAGAATTCCAAACATAGATGAGTTATATATCTTCCCTACCAAACAGTATACTAGTAATTTATATCTCTAATTATAGTGTCATTTTATATTCTCAAAAGAATCTAACTAAATGTTTTTTGTGTCGTTTGAAACTTTAGACTTCATCAAAAGACTTCTTTGATATCGAGATTAGAAGAAAAGATGAACGATCTTTTTTCCCCCATCATTTACAATTTTACATATCAAGTTATGTGTCTTTCGCTATTCTCGAAAGATTCTAATTAAATTAAAAGACTTGTTTTGATATCTAGAGTAGAAAGAAAGATTAAAAAAAAAGGTCTTTATTCTAATTAATTGGTGCTAGAATACCGAATTAATTAAAGAGCTTTACCCTTAAATTTTGGGATCGGAAAGATGTTATAAATCATCGAAATATAACAAATTCCAGTAGAGAAAGAGTAGTAGGTCACACGACTTTATAAAAAAAACAATTTGTCGCAATGTCGTGAACAAACCGCAGTATCAAGTCCTCTTCTAGATTACCTTGATTTTCAATTTTATTATTCTACTTCTAGATACCTTGATCAAGAATTTTTATTTTCATGTGTAATTTGACTGGCATGTAAATGGAATTTTCTATGTCATACATATGTGAAGCTTGAAAATTCTAAGTGAGCCATTTTGGATTTATCACATGGTTGGGATTAAATTCTTTGGGATGTTATCTACAATTATTGCACAAATTAAATGATAGGAGAGTGGGAACAAAAAATATTAATATTTCCACACACATTAAGAATTTCTTATGTTCATATTAAATTTAAAATAAGGATTTTGTTTTCATTTTATAAAAAAATAATCAATAATATTTCGATCATTTTCTCATTGTCATTATCGTGATTTAAACATCCTACTAACTTATTTTGAAGTTATGCACTAAAAGGACGTAATTGTATTGTATCCTTTTGTGAGTAAATTTTTATTGCGTAATATTTTTAGTTTTACTAAAATACGAGTTCAAGAAAAAAATGTTTCAATTGATGAAAATATATGAGTTTATATAAGGATATGTATTGTAGAAAATATAGAATTATTAGGTTTTATAAAACATTGGTTAGCTAGTGGGTAATATTGTGTGGCAGCAATCTATTGTTCTACCTTTATATTTAGAGTTTTCTTTGGTCGAAAAATAAGTGGAGAATATGTTAATTTATCTTTTTAAGACATGCTATAAATCATACAAACAATGAATGGTTTCCAATTGATTGATAGTGAACAAAATAAATATATTCGATGATCTCTATATTTTTAATGGCCACAATTGACATGCTGAATACCTAATTGGCCAAACTTAGGAAAGCGAGGTAATAAATTGTATCATATGATACTCACTCAGCAATAATTAATGGCCGTCTATTTATGATTTTACTATACACACATGTTTTTGCATTTAAAATAAACTAAACAAATGTAAAAGTATGTTACATAAATATTTATAAACAAATTTAGGTAGGATTGATTTAATTTATAACTCAATTACAGATATTAAAGTCACGTGTATACAGTACTATTATATGTACTTTAATTAATTTATTTAATTTTTTCTAAGATTATTGTGGTATTCAACTTGCCGACTAAGCCTAACTCAAATTAGCGGCAAGTCGAGGTTTTGGAATTCCGTCTGCACACGAATTACTCCCTCCGTTTCTTCATAATTGGGTCATTTTTCCATTTTAGGAAGTTTCTTCATAGTTGAGTCATTTACATATATGCTAACTTTTTTCTCTCTCTTACTTTATTCACTTTATACTCTATTCTTTCTACTTTATTCACTTTATACTTTATTCTCTCTACATTTTCATCTCTCTTACTTTTTTATCTATTTATTTAACACACCCAACATTTCTTTCTAAAACTCTGTGCCGAAAAGTTTCGCCTCAACTATGAAGAAACGGAGGGAGTACTAATTTTCCATTTTGTGTAATACAAATATTGTTGTAATAATAATATTATTTTTACATATATAACTCGTGTAGTTCTCTAATAAGATTATATTTAAGTTAATATTTGATCCAAACATGATTAAATTAATGATCTTAATATCGTTAAGCTTTTAAAGTGAGAATCAATAAAATAAACAAATCAAACTCAAATTTATAGTAGTATATCATTATTCGACTTGTAATTTAGAACTACAAACAGGAGCGAGGGAAAATCGAGTTAGAATTAATTTAAATGAGTGATTTAATTATTTAGTGAGATAAAAAAAATACCATATGTTCAAATATCACTACTGCTTATTATAAAAACTGAAAAATAAAATTATGTAGTCAAAGTCGTTGCCTATAAATTATGTTTCGACTATGTTCTTGATTAACGTGGTACAACTACCAAGATGTGCCAGAATTTCGCCACTCTCTCCCTCATCCATTTTCATAAATTAGTTAGTAGATACTAATATAGTAATAGTATATTATACCTTTAGGAAAATTAAATTAAAAAAATTTAAATGCTGCACATTACAAATGGATCATGTGCTCCCCCTTATGAAAAGATTTAATTTCGTTGCACGATTTCAGGATTTTTTTTTCCAATAAAGAATTATTTTAAGTTATCGTCGACCTATTTCAAGAGATAGGGTTCATTTTAAGTTGCACCATCTCTGCCTTCCATTGTTGGCACGTTCGATTCTATGAGTTTCGTTACTATCTGTCGATGTTAAGGAATGTATGTAACGATATTTTTCTTTTGCTTAATAAAAAAAGAAAATTGAAAGAAAAACCGGTAGCAGTTGGTAGCTTGCAAGTCACTCCACCTAATTATTCAATATCCAGCCGCCATCTATGGTAGTAATAAACGAAAATAGGGGTCCCAACTTAATAAGTAGAATTGTTATATTTTTGTGATTTATCATGATTCAGATTATCTTGATTTGCATTATCTAACTTTAAAATATGGGCCATATTTGACCGTTTTGGCATTGGGTGACATCATGCACTCTTCTAGAAGTATAGACTGCAAGAGGGATCATTGACGCCATAATTATTAAGAAAACAATTAGGAAAAATATTAGAAATAATCATTTTTTAAGTATAAGACTTTTAACGAAATATAGGTTGCTAAAATCTTCAGGTGTAGGCGTTCAAAATTAAATAAATAGACCAACACTACGAGTAAATTAGGTATTCTGATTATTGCCAATAAACATAGGTTGATTGGACATATTGAAAATATATTTATAAGTTGGACTATTTCATCAAATCAACAAATTAAAATATTATTTAATTTGGTAATAACATCGAAATATTGGATATCGTTCTTACATATATCGATTTCACAGGAACACCGACTAATTGATAGAAGAAGCTTTGATATGAAAAAGAACTTGTCACTACTTCGAATCATATTCGAGAAACATCCACTATGAAAAAGATTTCGAACTGCAAAAACAAAATTAAAATCTCTTAATTCACTTCCACAATAACATCCATCTCCGATAATATAATCATTTAATAGCGAATCCAGAACATAATTTTGATACATGAAACCAATGCTGATTTGGCATGCATTTGCACGACTTCCCGTTTATGTTAGTTTTCTCATTTTCTGATCAACCTAATCGTCGGTGAGTCAGCCGCCCCTACCAAATCCGCCGTGCCGTCGTCTTATTGTTGCTCGTATGAAACTACGATCATAATATACACCATATATGTTACATTTTCCGATTCATTTGACCTAACTTCATAATTTTCCGAAAAGGAAAATTAAAATAAACTATTTACATCACCCGATCGACTTTCAACAAAATTGAAAACAAAAAAAAGTTCAAAATCTTCAGTTCTTCACCAAATTCATGATGTTCTACTGCTGCTGCTGTTGAAGTTGAACTCGATTCAGTCCATTGATCACGCTTTTTGGCGAGGAAGGACCTTCACTATTCACAACCGCCATCTTCTCACTCTTCCCTCTCACATACTCCTTCTTCCTCTTCGGTTTCCTCTCACTAGAAACCGCCGCCGCGCCGCTCCCTCCGGCGATCGTCGGAGCCAAATACCACCCGATCGACGAGCACAGGATCGCAAACGACCGGCCGTAGATCGCGAGAAACACCAGAATCAGCACCACCATCACCGGGAAATAGAAATGAGGCTGTTTCAGATCCTCAATTTTCAAACTCCCCTTGCACCTCAGCGATCTCTTCTTCCTCGTCGATTTCTCGCTCTTCGCCTCAATCGGCGTCGCCGCGCTGTTGAAGCTGCTCTGATCGGTGAAATTCTTCGCCGATTTAGGCGGATTCTTCTCCTTGAGCTTGACGACGATCGGCTTAACGACGTCGGAATCGCCGGCGTAGACGAATTGGACGAAGGAGATCTCTTCAGATCCTCTCTGTGTGTAGATCTTCTGCTTCTTATCGTCGAGATCTGCTAGGAGCGCGTAGAATTTGTCGAGGCCTCTGTCGGCGTAGGGATTTTTGCTGCCGCTGTCTCTCCCCAAAATTCTGCAGAAGCTGGTGCTCCGCCGCGAGCGCTTCGGCGTGGGGCAGGGGCTGGCGTAGGCTTCGTGATCGCCGCCTTCATCTTGATTGCTGAAACTTCCACTTCCGCAAATGAACATCTGCGAATTTTTTGGATGATTTGGTTGAATTGGAAGCAAAAACTGAGGGGTATGAGTAGGAGATATATATGTGGGGGAGACGAGGGCGAATTAGTCAAAGAAATGGTAGTTTTTCTATGGGATAATCTGAGATATCATGGAAGCTTCTATTTTCTTGCTTATTGTATTTAATTATTTATGGATGTTTTGACTGAGGAATTAGCGCCATGTCCCCTAATTTAAGTGATATGAGTGGTTATTTATTGTGTTGGGATAATAATGTTAGATGCATGACTAATGTGCAATGTTTTCAGTGAAAGTATTGATCGAGCTGAAATATTGTACTAGTATCAAAATATTTTAGATTATGTTGTAGGTACATCTTAATTTAGTGCACTATTAAATAGTATATATAGATTGATTTTATGAAGTCTAGTACTTTTAAGTAACAAACTATTCCTATTTAAATCATATACAATTATACATATTAATAACCATCTTTAAAACAAAATGTACTTAGAGCATCAGCAATGGCGGACGTCCACACGGAATTCCCACCGGCGTGCGGGAATTCCGTGGCGGACGTCCGCCATTGTGCGTCCCTTCCACGGATACGGAATTTCGCGAAGGAATTCGCAGTTCCGCGGCGTTCAGCGGAATTCCGCTGGGAATTCCGTACGGACGTCCGCCATTGCGTTGACGCCCGTGGAATTCCGCGCAGAATTCCCGTTTAATGCATTAATTTTTTTTTTCGGTTCCTATATATACATCCCGTTGAACTTCATTTCATTCCCGTTGAATTCCCGTTTCGTGCATTGAAATGTATTTTTAAATTTGGTGAAATGTACTTTTCTTTTTTTATTAATGGAATATTTTTCCTATTTGTGTCGACTATTTAATTCCGTAAATTTCTTACTTCCGGAAATTGTTTAATTTGTGAATTTTTTTTATTGTGGGAATTCCGCGGGGAATTCCGCGGGGAATTCCGCCACTGTGCAGTGGGAATTCCGTATGACGTGACAGTGCAGTGGGAAGTCTGTATGACGTGGCAGGAGGTATTTTTGGGAATTCCGCACCACTGCTACTCAAGTTTTGTAATTTTCAGATAATTATAGATATATGTATGTAAAGAAAGAGAACAATGTAATTTTCGTGAGTTTTTTTAGACCGTATTAACATAGTTTTTTTTGTTTTGTATATCAATTAGATTTTAATACCGTATAAATATTATTGACATTAAAATTATTGAAAAAACAAAGCTAAATTGAATCAAGAAAAGACTAAAGCCCCTACCAAGTGAAAAAAGTTTCTTTATAAGTTGATATAATCGTCAAAATGTTGATATTTTGTGTGAATCGCTATGCAAAAATCCGTATCATAACATCGGAATAAATGTATCATCTCAGAATTTGAAAATTGACTTTTATGATACGTAGTCTCTACCGGAACAAATTTATGCGTCCACTCCAATATGTATACGTACATATTCAAGACCCGACATTTGTACGATTGTTGTAACGATAATTCAACATGAATGAACATGAAGTCTCTTGGACCGTGTTGTGCCACAAATGTTGCTAGGGACCCCAATTGCAATTTAATTTGACTTGAAATGGTCCTTACACTAAGAAGGAAATTTGAGTATCTTAAACAAGATGTACATAGTTAATGAAATTTGATAAATGAAACATGACGTGACACGTGGAATTGAATCCCTGCTCTACTAGTCTAAGGTAACTATCTTGAAAATACATCACATCTTCTTTAACACGGTTTTGGTGTGAAATACAAGTAACCTAAAATGTTGATTTTATCCAATTTTATATAATTGACTGGTTCTTTTTTCTCATTGGTTCTATGATCTATTTCAAATTTCGGTTTTTGATTTCTTCCATGGTTTAATACGAATTTTCGCTTGTTAGGCCATCCACAATAGGAATAGCCCAGCAATAGCCCAGCCATAGCCTAGCCACTGCCACATCATCAGCACTAAAAATCCTCCTGCCACATTATAAATAGCCCAGCCATAGCCTAGCCACATCATAAATAGCCCAGCCACATCAATAGCCACAACATTAATAACAATTATATAAAATGACATAATTAACAATCACACAATATACGGAATTTAATTTACGAGACATATACGAGAAAAGTTTAATAATACTATTAAAATTTAAAAAAGTACAATAATTTAAAAAAAGTACATTAATTTAAAAAAAAAATACATTAATAAAAAAGAGTGACAATTCACTCCTCGTCTCCGTCGTCGTCGCCTCCGTCGCCACCATCGCCGCCGCCACCATCGCCGTCGCCTCCGCCGCCTACGCCGCTGCCGCCGCCACCGGTCTCCCTCCGTATAGCCTCCAACTCGTCCTGCAGGCTCATGAGCAAGGTTTGAAGCACGCTCTTCTCCACGGGATCCGTCGCCACCCGCCATTCGGCCATCGTCTTGATCAACTGAGCGCGCGTTTGGGCGCGAGCGAAGAATTTGAGCTCCTGGGTGGATTGGCCAAGGGGGGATGCCGACTGGACCTCCTGGGAAGCCCCGGCGTTCCCTCTCGCCGCCTGCTGAGCGCGCTTGCGCCCAATCGGGCGAGGTCGGCCACCGACCGAACGCGGCGTAGGGAACTCCTGCGTCGTCTCGGGGAGGTCGTGGGAACCTCCGCTGCTGCCGCTATAATCGCCGGTGTAGTTCAGTCGTTGCTTCTTCGGCCAGCCAGAGTCGACACCTACTCGGAACTTCTCGGACTCGCTCAGTACAAGATAGCAGTTCCAGTAGGTGAAGTCCTTGTATAAACCCTTCAGTGGGAAGGCTTTCTCCGCTATTCTCCTGCAGTCATCCTCCGTTTGGCCACTGCTCATCATGCGGAGTGCGTTGGTGTACAAACCCGAAAATCGGGAGACCGCCGCCCTGATTCGGTTCCAGCCCTTCCGGCAATCCTCCCCGTTGCGGGGCCTCCCCTCCGGGCAAAATCTCTGGTAGGCTGCTGCTATCTTGCCCCACATGTTGACGATCCTTTGCTCGTTCGAAACGAGAGGATCGTCGCAAACACTCACCCACGCCTTGCTGAGCGCGACGTTCTCGTCGTCCGTCCACCTCCTCCGTACCTCCTCCTCACCCGGCTGCGACGACTCGCCGACCTTCTTCTTGCCCTTCTTCTTTGGGGCGCCACGCCCCGGCACTGCCCCCCCTTGAACTAGAGTCTCCGGAGCTCCGAGAGTATCAAACCCCAACTCATCTAAGGAGAAACTATCAAACCCCAAGGGTGTTTGGGTCGATGTGTGCGAAGACCCAGTCGAAAAATCAAAACTGGGGCGATAGACATCCCTCGCCGTCGCCGGGGACCCCCCAGGAGTCCCCTGTGTAGCCGGTACGACCCCCGGAGTCCCCTGTGTAGCCGGTACGACCCCCGGAGTCCACTGTGTCGCCGGTACGACCCCCGGAGTCCACTGTGTCGCCGGTGCTCCCCCGGGCATCATCTGCATCCCGGGTACCCACCCCGGTATCGGCGGAAACCCCCCCGGCAGACTCCCCCCCATTGGGGCCCCGGGCATCATCTGTTGCCACGGGTACATGTTGTAGTACCCGGGCACCTGACCCCATCCACTTCCCACAGGGATCGTCGGAGTTTGTGACCCGCTACTTCCGGAATTAGGCTCGTTGTTGAGATCCATTTCCCGTTGTTGATCTTGAACAGAAATTAAGATAGAGAGAGTACTCGTTAAAACAAGTGGTGCGAATGAAAATGACGAGCAAAGCACGTATATATAGTGTTTCGGAAAAAAAAAATTAATTTTCGCGCTAGGCGGTGCGCTGGGCGATCCGGGCGCTGCAATAGCGCCGAACGGACCGCCCAGCCGACCGCCCAGCGCCACATAACCGCCCAGCGCTGCGCGGTTTCTCTCTCCACTCAGCCGCTGGGCGGCTGCAATAGACCGCCCAGCGCCGGCGCTCGGCTGGGCGGTCGCTGGGCGCCTATTGTGGATGGTCTAAACTCCAGTGTAAGTTTGTAAATATGGAATATTATTGGATATTACCTATAAAAGAATTTTCTTTGGGAAACGAAAATTGTTAGTCCAAATCAAAAGGTATACTAATATTCAAGCTGTGACAATTAAAAATTTGGGAGAGGTAGATACAAGCACGGTTAAAAGAGAATTAAGGAATTAATCTACTTATCTCAACCGGGGAGAACATGTCATTCATCGGGGTGATTTTGAAATGGCGTATGTTTGGTTTCATGACTTTGATCTAATTGTCGAGTATTGAAAAAGTTTAAAATGGTTTGTATTGTAGCATGAAATGAACAAATAATAGAGAAATGTCGTTTTTATAGACTAAAGTCTTTTTTATTCTAAATATATGATAGTTTTAAGATTTTGGTCCAATGTGTTATAGTATTCTTTATCTTTTGATTTTTATGAATTTATTTATAAGGTTAATCAAACATATTGAAAAAAATGGAAATATTGAGGGAGGGTGCAATTTAACACAAAACTAGTATTAACACCCGAGCTATGCACGGGACATAAAAGTTTCAAATAATGAATATAAAATATAATAAATATATAGAAAATAAGAATTGAAAGAAATATGGAGATTTAAAAAAACAGAAATGTACTTATCTTGTCTCACTCAAAATGAAGAATTTACTACTCCACAGTGAATGAAACATTTATACAATTTTAATTTATAATCTAAGTGAAGTAAAAACAATAAAATTAATGACAAAAAAAGATACGTGACTAATGATCAAAGAGTATGAATTAATTAGAATAAGATATACAAATAAAGAAAATATGTGTGAGTAAAGATGTTTATTGAAAGTGGTATGCAAGTCATTAATCCACATAAAAGGTAAATTTAATAGCTTAATTTATAAAAAATTAATTTGAAAAAAAATATATGGAATATTAAACATATCCACATTAAATATATGAATAATTTAAATCATATAAATTTAAAACTTCTTTGAGAAGTCAAGTTAGAAAATTTGAATTATCCAATAATCACATTTTAGTTGATTGTTTATTTCTTTCTTTTAATTTCAGACCATAGCATAACTTGATATACATTTCCAATGACTAAATGAATTTTTTATATTGGAAAGAATAAATTTCTTACTTCCCTCCACATATACGTATAAAAAGTAAATTACTACTATCTCTTAATATAACGATAATATTTTATGCATCTTGTTTGTTTTGAATAATGTGAGAATTTACACTACTCTTTATATTAAAAAGTATTGCAATAAATGATTAAATCTCAATTTTAACCTAAATAAATGGAAGGCAAACTAAACTCTCTAGCACAATTCCAATTTAACTCAAATATAAGGCTAATTAATATATAAATTTAATAACTTAATTATAAAAAATTTAATGGTAGTGCATTATTTAAATGTGTTTTAACACTTCTTCAAGAAGTTAGCATTTTATTGGGCTATTATTTGTCCAATTGTTTTTTCCTTAAAAAATTATTTTTGAATAGTATAGATTATAATGCTGAGTAAGACTTATTGGTCAAAATTGAGTTGACCGTTAAAATTAAAAAAAAATGAGAATACAATCATTAACAGCTGAATTTACAAATAATGAACTCAATTGACAAAATAAGACATTCAAACAACTACGCCATTAAAAAATGGTGAAGATAAATTAGAAATTAGTAAGGGATAATTAAAGCAATTAATGTAGAGTGGGGTATAATTGTTAACAAATCTAATTACGCGACTCTATAAATTGATCACCATTGCCATAACCAATACCAACTATCTATCCTAGTACTTTTTTTTATCTTTCACATATTTATTTACTTTTAATTAATAATAATACTACAATAATTTTTTTTATTTTATGAATTTTATAAAAAAAAACTTGTGTCGTCCGCTGCTTTAGTTATTGTGAATGGAGGGATTCAAAATTAATATACCCACTCCGTCCCACATAAAGTTGAGTAATTCTATTCCGGCACGAGAATTTTTGTAGTGTTGTTTCGTGAGTTAATTAAAGCGAATAAAATAAGAAAGAATGAAGAAGTAAAAAGAATGATTCTATTTTTAGAAATGCAGCGAATAAAGTAAGAGAGAAGAAAGAAGTAAAAAGAATGATTCTATTTTTAGAAATGCATCATTTAGAATGACGCATTTCAAAAAGGAAAATAGCTTGCTTGGAATGGGACGGGAGGAGTATATATAATCATGGTGGTGAACATGTATCGTGTATTCGTGTCTTTCACAAAGGATGAAATTGAACTCACGATTCATGAAATATAATTTAAAATGAATTAATAGTAGTATGATATTTGCATAGCAATGATGTCTCGTTTTTCATTTTCATTTATTTTAATTTCTGACAAGGGAATGAACAATTATGTTTATAAAAAAAACAATGGAAAAAAGAAATATGTGAACATATCTACACTAACTGCAAATAATCTCTAATTTAACTGAGCCTTAACCCAATACTAGTGGTCCAATACAACTCTGTTGGCCCATTGATCTTAATTGGGCTGGGTCAGTAGCTTTATTAACTGAGTACAAAAACTAATTTTGATAGTACAATCAAATCTCTTTCTTCAACGGGTTGTAGCGCAGTTGGCAGCGCGGAGCTGTGATGATCTTGAGGTCATGGGTTCGAATCCCACCACTCGCTTGGGAGACTTTCGGTCTTAATCCGCAAGCCCAATCGAGTAAGATTAATCTGATTCCGCCTTCGATTCAGAACACCTTTGATCAAACCAAAAATAAAAAAATAAAAATAAATAAATCTCTTTCACAAGCCTCGTTTGCTACGTATGATAAGAGGGTCTCCACTCTTTAAAATACGTCCTAGTCACATAAATTTCAATTGGGTCAAAACCTAACCCCCTAAATAGTTATAATGGGTTAAGTTGAGAGCTCTATATAAGACAAATTTAATTTTTTAAAATTAATACATTTAAAACCCATTTATGGTAGTAGTTGGGGTGAGACTTTGGTGAATTTGTGATTAGATGAGAGTGAAAGTTCTTATATATTGAGTTGTTATTAGCCAACTAATCTTGCTTTCAATATTTAATTATGTGCTAGGAGTACAAGTGAAAGTTCATTTGTAGTTGTGTAAATGTTTTGTTTTGCGTCATTATCTTCCTTTTAGTATTGTTTAAAAATTGTGTGTTTTATAATTGTTGTCCGAAATTGTTGTTTACTTCTATTTTCTTATTATTATGATGATTTTGGATATAACATGTGCTTTTGTTGATATGTTAATTTATTTTTATAATTATTTATAATTTTGAGTCGGTTTCATATAGCTACTTTATTGTTTGTCATTTTATTGGCTTGAAGATTTTATAAGATAATAAAAAAAATCCATCTATATTGTGCTTATATTTTAATGTATTGTATGCGTTATTGTTGGTCAATTTATTTTTATTGAAATGGGAAAAAATTGGTTAACATCAGTATACTATTTACAAATAAGAAGCTGAATTACTAATGACGTTGCTAAAGTTTTTTTATTACGTGGAATTATAAAATGGGTGGTTGGATGGCTACATAAAGTATAGTTATAATAAAACATTGGTAGTCTTAATTAGGGAGTAGTAGTATTTGTAAAGGTCATCCCACTTTTCCCTCACAATCTTTCTAATTCAGTTTATTTCGAAATATTGCACAAAAACCTTATAACCTATGAAATCTAAGAAAATAAAAGAGAGTGTTTTATTGGTAGATGAGACAAAGAATAAACTTTTGGTCTTTGAACAATATTCTCGTCTTATTTCTTTATACATGTCTTAAATAGTCATTAATTGGAGTTGAGAGACATTAGCATCCGAAATATCCACTTTATTACTAAATCATCAAGAATTTTTTTAATTAATTGAAAGACTAAATTTATTTTGTGAAGTTAGGTTGTGTCTGATTTTAAATTAAATGGAGTTTTACATTGTGTTGACTTAGTTTTTTTTAACTTCTTTCAGAACATCTTCAAGTAAATCTTTTTATAATGAAAAAAAATCGTTTAATATTCTATTTCAAATCTTGATGACTCTAATTTAAACAAATGTTATAATTAAAGCTTTAATATGTTATAGCGTGAGGAATATATCCGAATTTAGAACGTAAATGTAACAGAAATTAAATTGACTTCGCATATCCATAAATTGAATCAAATCAATAACAGATAGATACAGGAGAATCGTGAGATGGGTTGCTTCGCTTGTTTCGATGGCGGAAGCAAGCAGCGTCGACGCGAAGAGGATCGTTTGGCCTCCGAAGAAGCCCGCGCCAAAGCCGCCGAAGCTGCCCAGAAAAGGTTTTCTTCTGTTCCTTTTAATCTCTATGTTTGAGTTAATTTCTATGCATTTTTTTTGGTCCAATTAGGGCCTTTAGCTCTTGATTAGACCAATTTTTACTTATCTCGGACTGTGATCGCATGAATTGAGAAATAATTATTCAGCCGTAGTTGATCAAGATTGCTTTTCTACACAAGGTTTGATCTTGGATTAGTAATTTAGTTGGGCTTGATTGATTTCGTTAATTTTTTTCTGAATTCCCTTTTATGCATTTGATTGTTTTGATCGCTGTTATTGGTAGTATTTGACCTGTTTTATGGAGCTATTTGTTCAATTCTTGTAATAGTTCATTGGTGCATATTGCTACAAGTTTCATATGCTTCTTCAAATTGATGAGCTAGTTTAGTATGAGCTCTGTGTGAGGTGTTGTGAAAGGAAATAGAGGAGATTAGGAAGGTTCCATGATGGAAACGAGTCGAAAAAACACTTTTCTATGGTGTCTATTTTCATTGATATGTGTTGTGGATTGATGAGTGTTTCGAATAGATATCGAATTTGAGATCATGTGTGCTGTTGCTGAGGGGCACTCTTACTGGTTGAAATGTCTGTATTGATAAGCAGAAAATGTGAATGCTCGATTGGAACTCGTAACGCTTATTGCTTTTGGTGTTGTTATCCTTCTATTGATGCCACTGCAAAGACTTCATCAATGATTAAACTCATTATTGGAAATGTTGTCTTTTTTCTCTTGCTGATTTATATAAACAGTTTTCTTAACGTATTAATTTGATCTTTTTTTCTTGATAAATGTTTTCGTGATATATGTAAAGATGATTAAAGGGAAACAGAGAAGACTAGGAAGGTCACGGAATAGAAACTAGTTGAAAAAACACTTAAATGTGGTGCCTGTTCATTGATTCGTATTGTGGTTCAATGAGCATATCAAATTGATAGCGTATTTGAAATCTTGTGTGTCGGTGCGAGGGCCTCTCCTACTAGTTGAAATGTGTGTAGTCACTGTAGTGACGAACAGAAACTGTGACTGCTCGATTGGAACATAATGCTTACTATTCTTGGGGTTATATTATCCATCTAATAATGCAACTGAAATGACTTCATCAATGATTAAACTCATAATGAAAATGTGTTTTTATCCTATACGAACAGTTTTTTAACGTATTTCTTGATAAATCTTTGAGCAAAGTAATATATGTCCATGATGATTATGATGAGATGCCTAGCATTGAGAAACCAAAGCTATTTTGAATCCAATTTATCTGAGAGTGGATTCGTGTGGAAAGTGGATTTGTAGTTGCCTTTCTGTGTGAGGATTTATAGGTTTACTACAGGAAGCTTCATGAATTAGGTAGCTTATTACAGCAGGGTAGTTTAGGTCGCAGGATGATAAATCCTTATGAGTCACAAGCCTAACGAGGAGCATAGATGTATGTGTTAATGATTGAGTATGTCTGATAAAACAATGGTGTCGCTTATTGTTGCTGAATGGCCTTAAGATCCGTAAGAATTTAGTCAAAAGACACAATAGATATGTTTGACACAATGTCTCTCTCTACAGAAACCAAAAGGGATAACCAGAACCGTAATGCGGAGAGTGTGAAACGGTGTTTTCGAGGTAGTGATGTTCTAGCGTAATATATTCAGGGTAGATTGAAAGCAAGCAAACAAACTTGTCTTCAATTCTTTGAGAAGATATATGGTACTGGCTCGTCCCTAAGGATTAGTATATTTTAGTCTGCGAAACGTCAAATTCAGATGTTAATTACAATAAGTAATTTAGAACAGTTCATGGAAATGTTAACTATTTTAGTTCCTTTTTCTCGGAGCTTCTGTCTGAGAAGTTGTGTTATAGAGGGACAGCACGGTCATGAAGCAAAGAAAAACATGTAAAATATGACCATTTTGAGTCGTTTAGAGTGTTATGATGCCACTTGCTTCTTGAATAAATAACCAGCTCGCCTGACAGTTTCCGAAAAATATTGTGTCATTATGTTCACGTTGAGTCGTTGAAAAAATTGACTGCTGAAATCATTAATACCTATGCCATTATGTTCAAACATTGTGTAATATGCCTTTACGACCCCGGTTGTAGGCAAGAGCAATTTGAGCAATCCGCAGCAGGAAGAGCTGCAAAAGCGCAGATAGCGGCTGCTGCAAAACAAAACGCAAACACTAACAAAGGCGAACCAGTTCTTAAGGTAATGCGCTTCTTTTTAAATTATTCTGATTTACGATGCTTCAAGTTGCTGATTTTCGTTTCTTACTGTAACTGCAGTGGCAAATGGGATGAGGTTACACTTCATTGATAGACCTTCCACTGCACTAAGTGAGTATACAAATTGTTGTTTGCACAATGTTTTCGACTTTGCCCATTATTACAACTGTATAAACTCCTCTCGACTTCTTAAGTGCTCGTATGGCCGCGTGGTGAAGGTGCTGAAGTGCGACTTGATTATGTAACTTTTCTAAAAAAAATTTCCTGCAGATTTATGAAGTTTGGCAAAGTTAATCCATCTATGAATGTGGAGTAGACATCTTTTTATTCTTAAAATTGTAAGTCTCTGTATAGGAAGTGTGGATAAGCCTAATAATTTCTCGTTGTATTATGTCAACTTATTGCTCTGTAACTTTTGTTATTGTTATATAATATGATGATTCTCACTTTTCTTGAATGGCAGGAGTATGTTTTTTGAAAGATCGCCATTATACCCTAGTGACTCGAATCCTCGACCTATTACCAACGAAATCGTGTTTCAATCATTAGATAAAAGAAATTGCTTAATTGTGAAAGATTGAAACTATAGGGACTTGAGCAATTTAGGTTTTTAGAATAACTAATTTTGAAGATATGAATATTCAATCCATTCTCAAATCATTCTATAATAAGGGCTATTCCCAAATCAGGAAGGTATGATAATATTATTAGTGGAATTAGTTAACGAAATTTGTAATGTTAGACAGTGAAAAAAAAATCATCTTTGGGGTGTCGGAACAAAATAGCGATGCGCATATGTTGAAGACTCTCCTCGTACCATTAAAATGTGAGTGAGAATGAGTTAGTGGAATATGAGGTTCGCTACAAAAACTGGTAAAAAAGTGAAATATGACAAATTTTGTGGGATGGACGGAAATGGAAAAATGTGACAAACTTTTTGGAACGGGAGAAGTACGTATGATGTAGAGGTTTGATACTTCTTGAGGGTTCAACGGTGGGGTTTTGATTTGTGGCCGGAGGCATTTGAGGGGTGCTCTTTTGTGATTTTGGTGTTTTTTTCATTCTTTCTTTTTTTTTCTCTTTGGTATCTTTGCTTTTCTATTGTTGGTGTCTTGTTTTTTGTTGAGCGGGTGGTGTGGTTTTTTGTTGAGCGATGGCTCGGGGTCGGGTTGTTGATGGCTTGTAGTGTTAATTAATTAAATAAATAAGAAAGGGGACAAAACATCATATTGCTCTTTAAAGTTAGTTTATGAATTGAATTTTTGTTTTATTTATTTATATTTACATATGTTTTCGTCTCTTTCTAAGAAATTATAATTTTTTAAAATTTTATTGCCTTTTATTTATACAGTAAGTTTATTCGTTAATTATTAATAAATAAATAAATAAAAATAGTTTGACGGAAGAACAACAAAATCCATCGGTCCAAAAGAAGTGCCATGCAAAATTCATCGGTCCAAAAGAAGAGCCATGCAAAATTAAATTCTCTACCTACCCATTTCTATCCCTCTCTCTTCTCCCACCTACCATTTTTCAATCATTATAGATACTCCCTCCGTTCCATAGTAGTACAATCATTTTGCCATTTTGGTACATTCCATAATAGTAGAGTCATTTTCCGAGTCATTTTACCATTTTTGTACGTTCCTATAGTAGTAGAGTCATTTTCCTTTTTAGTTAAAAGTCAACACATTTCTTCTCACATACTTTACTCTCTCTTATTTTATTCTCTCTTCATCTCTCTACATTTTTCATTTCCTACTTTACCTTTTTCTTTACTTAACTCACTTAACATAATTTTCTTAAACCGCATGTCGAAAAGAAACGTCTCCACTATTATGGAACGGAGCCGAGGGAGTATTTTTTTATAAATCTCCCAACCAATCCACTCGTGACCCATACATTTCTCACCGCATTTCTCTCTTCATTTCTCACCCTCTTTTAATCGACGGCGATATCTTCACCGGCGATTGCATGCCCGATCTTGTCTGATTCGGTATCACACTCACACTAAAATACTATAATTAATCTTACTTCTTAGTTAACATACCTTTATACTCCATAAAGAAAAATAGTACGAGTACTTCTATATGTATGACTATTCAATTTGATATTTTGATGCATGATAGATTAATTGTCACATTGCATCTCGTCATGCCATACATACTATTTGATGTAAAAATATGGGCTGGACAAAGACTACCATATTTAATTTCATACACTTTGAAAATATGTTATAGATACATCATTCACGAGCATCACATTTTTACTATCCCATTCCCAAATCTCATTCATTCTCAACTTAACAGATATCATGGAGGAGGAGGAGACGCCACAGGAATTACCACTAGGAGGCCAATCTCTTTCCTCGACAATTTATCATCTTTGGAAAATCAAAGAGAATACCAATCACACTTTGTCGGTTTGAGCGGTGTTGGAAAAAATGTGAAGGTGGGGTCGACTGGTTCTGTCACGACCGCGTTTTCTAGGGATAGAAAATTCGGTTGATGGCAACTAGGGGTGGGTTAAAGAAACAAGGACAAAAGAAGGGAAAGGGCTTAACTGATGAGAAGATATTTTGTTTCATCAATTTCTCTTCTCAAATAATTCTAAATCGGTGCTTCGCCGCAGATCATAGAGGGGAGGGGGGAAATGGTTAACATAGTTTACCCCCTCCCTCTGCTTTATATATCGAGCATGTCCGTGCCAACGAGTAGCTGGCGTGGCGCGTTCTGATTGGCCAACGGCATTTCCGTTGGAAATTCATTTTTTTTTAAATCGAAAATAATACCAAAAAAAAAATCAGATTCCCAAAAATATGGCCGTTTTTTACCGTTTTCTGGATTTTTTATATTTTTTATATTTTTTTATTCCCAAAATCATCTATAAATACACACATTTATCATCCATTTTTCTCATGAAATCATCTCTCATTCATCTTTTTTCATACAACTTATCTACATTTTCCTCTCTCACTCAAACCCTCTCAAACGGATTTAATTATGTAATTTTTAATTTTTAGGATTTTAATTATGTACTTTTTAATTTTTAGGATTTTAATTATGTAATTTTTAATTTTTTTGTAATTTGTAATAGTATTCCGGATATTTTTAATGCATTTTAATTTTGTGAAAATATTTTTATTTAAATTGAATAATAGAATGGTGGGACCCTTGAGCTTGTCCTTGCGGAAGAGCACGGATGTGAGTGTTGTGCTCTTGTCTAAGAGCACGAAGTAAAAGTGGTTCCAGGCCCACATTCATGCTCGTTGGCAAGAGCACGGATGAGGATGCTCTTAAAACATAAACATGATCAAATACTTAATATTTGAGATTTATGCAAAACGAAATATAAACATATTTCGAGAAATTTTAAAGCATGTTTTAGAAATTTAAATATTATTTAGTGTATTTGAAGTTTCTAATTTATTTTTCTATTATTATATTAATAAAATATAATATATAATATATTTAATATAAAATCGAAAGTTATTTTTTTAGTTATCTATATTATAAAATTAATTAATGAAGTATCGAATTAGGAGTCGAACAAATAGAACAATAGAAGTTTTATCGGGTTTTCGGGTCTGATTCTAATGGGTTGCCAATTAATCGGATGCGGGCTAATCGGATTGTAATTTTATCCTATAAATTTGGAGACTATTAGGGGATGAGGCAAAACAAGGTCTTCCATAATATAATTTCATCCAGATTGAGATTCGAGACGGACCAAAAATATCAGCAATCAGTTTTCTGGAACAAAATCTCCCTCTAATCTTGACATAAATCACATCTCTTTTATACTCCTAATTTGCCTCAAAATGAGTTATCTCTCATCTCCCGTCAACATTTTAAATTTTGGAAGTCTCCAATTTTATGAGTAGAACATAAATTAGATACATTGAAGTTATATGTTGTTTGTTAAGTAGTTTATCATTAGCACTAAAAAACATCTTTTTTTACCATACAAACAAAGTACTCTAGTTGGCTAAAAATATGCTAAATAAGCCCTAATCACATATGGATCTAGTTAAATGTTATTTGTTCAGAAGTTTTGTAGAGTTTATAAAATAGTTAAATATTTTTGTATTTAAAGAGGTTAGATGTACTCTTTCTTTTACCGTAAACCAAAAGTAGTTAGTACTACTCCACTATATAGGTAAAAAATGCTATTGTCTCCTTTTTTATAAGTGTCCCACTTTGCTATTTTAGTTCATCCCATAAAAAAAGTCACACTTCATTTTTATTATAATGATAAATAGGGTCTCATATTCCACTAACTCACCTCTCTCACATTTTTATTATAAAACTAATATTAAAAAGTGGATCTCATATTTAACTAAATTTTCCAACCCACTATTAATTACATTTCTTAAAACTCGTGTCACGATAAGATATGAGTGACTCCTATTGTGGGACTGAGGATGTATTAAGAACTTTTCGAGGTCCTCAAGTACACACCACTTTTCAGAATCTTAAATTATAAAAAATTAAAAAATTAGTAATCAATTTAATGCAATGAAAGAATTGCTTCTTTCATGTCCAAAATATCAGCATTCAGTTTACTGGAACGAAAGAATGTTTTTGCTGTCATAAAAAGCTTTGGACAGGGGCAGAGAGCTCGAGCTCGTGCGCGGCTTGGAACGCGTCTGCAGCTTGCTGCACCGATCCTTCCATCTTGTAGACGAGTCCGAGACTCGACCACGCCTCGTGGCTAGTGGGCTCCAAGCGTAACGCGCTCATTAGGAAGCTCTTTGCTATGTGGAGCGACCGGCTGCTCATCTTCATCAGTATCCTGGCGGTCGAGACTATACTCGGGACGTAATCCGGAACGATCGATAAAGACAACGCGAACGCTGCAATCGCGTCTTGGTACTGTTGTTTGGCTTCGAAAAGTCTTCCTGCCAGCGTTCAAGTGAATTAAGCACAAAATTGCACAAAACGATCGGGAATAGGGCAAATATCGTATTCTAGCCTAACCTTTAAGACGACCCTAAAGGTCGGGTTAGAATACGATATTCGCCCACAAATAACATACGAGGCACGGAAAGGTTTATCGACCTGTTTCGTGCCAGGTTCGAGCAGAGTAAAAATTAGTTGCCTTCGCCTTCCTAATGCAGATGTCCGCATCCAACCATAACTCGTGACTCGAATAAAGTCGAGCCAAATCCAACCATGCATCTAACTCGAGAATCGTCTCAGCTTCCACCTGCCAAGAAACAACGGCAACAATTAACACATCGTTATTAAAAGAAATGTTCGTGCAGCAATGCGTTTCTGCACGAACATAAGGTTTGCGAGTATGCACACCTTTTTTGCGCTTTTCTCGAGAATTTCGCCCTGTCCACGAATCAGAGCTAGCAAGATCCTATAGGTTTCTATAGCCTGCTTCGGTTGCTCTTGAGCGATCTGAACGAGGGCTTTCAACCTAAGAAGCTCGAGCTGTTCGATGCTTTCTGTTTCGTCCAATGCAAGATCAACGATGGCTTCTGCATCCACCAGCCTCTGTTCGGCTGACGCAACGCGCGCCAAAAGCTTCCAGCCTCTTGCAGAGCTGCCAGCGCTTGTCTTTGAGTACACCATGGCTTGGTTCAAAGACAAAGCTAAGTTTCTCTGTACAGCGTTTTCCAACCCGAGATGGAAGCTGATCTCCGGATCTTCAATCCCAGCGCGCAATGTATGGCTGAACGAGTTAACGGAGTTTCTATGTAGAGCGACTCTTTCAGAATCGGATGTGGATTTCCTCGCAGCATTCCCATAGCAGATGCCGAGAAACTTATTAGCTTGGCCGAGCATGTGCTCGTTGTGGTTTATCGAAGCATCAATTACTCTGCGCGCAAACTTCACCCCTTCCAGAGACTCGGCCGGATCTTGAGAGCATACCTTTGCTCCAAGCAAAAACGACGCCAAATGAGGCTTGTGATTACTCTCCGACAATCCAGACACTTTCTTTAGAAGATTCAGAGCCGTCGTATTCTGACCTGCAGCGCTATAGCAGAGTGCGAGAAAGTACCACCTCTCGGCCCGATTGTATATCCCCGGAAGAACTTGCTCCACGTGATCTGCCAAAGACTCGAACTCTCCACACATTGCGAGTGCAAAGGTTAAATGATCCATAATTTCAGGATCCCATTCAATTTCACCGTAAACAACCTTCTGCATCAGTATAAACAACAGGAGAATCGACTCTTCCATGCTACTGTCGGGGAACGTGGCTCCGATAGGTTTAGACTCGGGAGGAATGCTTGCCTCGACGCCTCCGTACAGCAATGTGGCTGCTAGGTCCTTCTGCACTTTCGCCAGCAGCTGAGGATCCAAATTCCACGGCCTCAGCAGCGCCCTCCGGTATGCAGCAATCGCCTCGTCTACGGATCCTGCTTGCAACCATAGCTTGGGAAGCAGTTCGAGCGCCCTGTGAAACATCTCCAGCAGTTTACTATCTCCGTTTATCTCACTATATGTGCCACAAGGAAGAGCTGATTCGACCGTGTCCAAGATAATCTTGCACTCGCTCGCGGCTTCTGCATTCGCAACAAGAAACGAACCTATTAGAAACCAAGAATCTCTCTACTCATCAAGAATCTTATACACAAACTAATGCAACGACACCACATCAAAGGGCAAGCACCTAACGATTCTGATCAAATTCGTGACAGCAGATAAACAATTATCGATCTCGAGAATCTCTTTACACATCAAGAATCTCTTTACGAATCAATTCATTTTCACAAGAGTTTCAGTGACACCACATCAAATCCCAAGCTAAGCTAGTGATTTTAATCGAGTTCACAACTGCACGTAAACGATTATTGATCAAAGAAATGTCAAGAATCAGACGCAAATCCATTCGTCTTTAGAAGAGTTTCAATGACACAACATCAAATGCCAATCTAAAACAATTATGATCATAGAGAAGTCAAGAATCTCTCTACTCATCAAGAATCTCACACCACATCAAATGACAAGCTAAGTTAGCGATTTTAATCGAGTCCACAACTTCAGATAAACGATTATCGATCAAAGAAAAGTCAAGAATCCTACACAAATCAACACTCCACATCAAACTGGTAGTGATATTGATCGAGCTCGCAACTGCAGATAATCGATAATCGACTAATGAAACGCGAAAAAAGCTCAACTTAGACATGAAATGACGAGTGATGAATACCTTTAACACGTCCCAGCTCCGCTAGAGAATTGGCCTTGAGCAGCATTGCTTCAAGAAGTAAGCTCACTGAATGCAGCGACATCACACCAGTGAGCACATTCCTCCCTCGAGACGACCGCGATTTCCGCGGCCGAGTCCTCTCCGAAATGGCCATCGACATTCTAGGCGACAGCAGCCTGATATCAATCCCTTGAAAAACTTGAAGGGCAGCATCAAAATTGCCCCTTTGGTACTCAAGTCTTCCCAGCAAAGCTCTCGCTTCCTAAAATCCAACAGTTTTTCATCACTCCCTCACTCAAACAAGAAGCAATTTCACAAGAGAGACGATGAAATTACCTCGTAATTCAGAGAAAGCGCCTCCTTCAACGTGGATTCCGCTTCATCGACCTGAGCATCTTCGAGCTTGGATTCCCAATCGCCGTTTCCAGTCCTTGAAGAGATTCCACTGGCGGAGAAATCCCTTGTCGCCAGCGATTCAGGAGACTGCGGGATCGCCTCCTCAAGCTTGAATTGCTCCCCGGAACACGCGCACAACATGTTTGATGTTTTCCCCACAGAAGCAAAGCCCAAAAAATCCCACTTCTCTCCCCTTTTTTCACCAACTCTCACAAAGAAAAGGTGGGTGGTGAAGAAAGATTCAAGAAATCCATTGTAAAGAAGCTGAAATTTGGAAAAAGGATGAAATTATGAAAAACAGAGCAGGTAGCAAAAGATCAAAGCTTTTTCACATGTTGTGTAAGATTCATTGGGAAAAGGGACGTGGGTGTGAAAAGGAGGAGTTTTTGAAGATGTGGAGATCTGGGGTTTGAGTTTGAAATATCATTGCTGTAAAAAGAAAATGGCTTTGTTTGGTAGCAACAGTTATTGGCAGTTTTGAGTGACAGTAGAGAGAAAGAGCTTTTGTAATGGTGGATTGTTACAAACTAGGCACCTGCTGTCTTAAGATTCCCTGTCACTTTTTGTGCTTTTTGGGTTTGAGGTGTTCTCAAATCTTGATTTCTCAAACTTGTTTCAAATTGACTTTGTCATAATTAACAACCCTTATTATTGTTATGATGACACAACACCCGTTTGTTCATTTTTTTAACCGTGAATAAATAACTTTATCGAATCATTTGATGATTTGGTATTTTAAACGCTGGAAATCTCGTCACGTGAATTACAACATTACAAGAATTGAAATAGACATGGTTGGCGGAAACGCTTATATGAACTGATCGTACATGTGCAAAAGTTGTGGTGAATATAGACATTTAGGGCATGCTTGTCTGTCTAGAAATGAGCTTAATTTTTCGTATATGTAGTTTGGTATCACGTAAATCAACTTGGTAGGACCCACGAAATTGGCAAATACATGCTCTATTCATCGAGAAATGGCTTATTCGTTGAGAACGTCAGCAACACAAGCTTCTCCTTTTTGGTTTGAACATTCGTTTAGGAACTGAAATGCGTGCAAAAATAGATTTTCATTGAATAGGTGAACATATTGAAGATTATGTTGGCACGTCACCTAGTTCATTCGTCGTGTACTATTTCGGCTACCATATCAGTTTTAATTTTGACCAATTATGGTGACTAAATAAATTGTGAAGATTGTATGATAGTAGTATTAAGCATTTAACCCCTGTAATAATAAGAAAATGAAGTTATGAGGATACAGCCTGTAACAAGTCATATAGAGGTAATGAGGTTATAATTAGTGTTAGATTTAGGTTAGGATGGATTCAAATGATTAAAGTGGAATTAAGTGGTTTTAATTCATTAGCCTTTTTGACCTTTTGGCAATCTGTGAGATTTTCAATTGGAATTTTGAAATCATATTAAATGAATCATAAAATACAAACCTAAACTTTGAATATATTTATCGCCATAATTAGGAGTAGTTGAGGGGTGACACGTGTTGGTTGGCACACTCATTATCAATCTAATTAATTTCTTATCATCAAGGGAAAATATCAATTTCTCCTTAACCTTTTCATAGAAAAATCGAAACTATCAATATTAAAAATCTCATCTCATTATAAAACTCTCTATGGCTAGCAATACGATTCATATGATATGAAAGTTGAGACAATAGATTGAATAAATTAAATAAAATAATGAAAGATTGTTTAATTCTAATAGATGTATGTTAATATTTCATGTATTGAAATACTACATCTAACTTGTAGATCTAGGTGTGATGAAGAGCCAATATTGAGATGCTAAACCTTCTCATTATCGATGGGGGAGATGCTAAACTTTATTCAATTTTTTATTATTAAAGAAAGTTCTTTATTCAATTTTAAAAAAAAAATTAATATAAAAAATTGAAGAAGCAATTTTACTTGCATGTCACAAAATTAAGTGATAATATTTAAGGTCAAATTATATTTAGAAAATTTGTCAAAAATATTGTCACGACCGCAGTTAGCTAAGGATAGCATAATCCGGGGAATTCGCGACTAAGGAGGGATTATAAGAAGCGGGGATAGAATTTAGGGGAAATTAAAGCCAAAGCAAAACGAGACGCACATAATAACTTAAATACGGAAATACTTATAACCAAAATACACTCGATCATGTAGAATCGAGTGACCGTTCATACAGGTTCTGATTATCCGAGTAAAGGGTAAGATAGACACTGCCTCTTAACCGGCACAGCGGAAACGAAAGAACGCGGTCCATGTATGGAGACATGAACCTCCGAGAGTTTTGTTCATAGTTATCTACTAGATTGCTCTCCACAGCACTTATCCCTTCCCCTTTCCACGACTCAACCTGCACGTTTAGAAATATGCAGGGCTGAGTACAAAAAGTACTCAGTGAACATAATGCCGAAAATTACAAATATACATTTGAAAATATTGTCAAGCCATCATCGCAGTAATACTCGGGGTTTTATTTAAAAGACCCGAGCTTACTAAAATATTCACTTTGGGCCCTTTTTCCTGTACTTAGCCATATCTGATCACCTTGTGCCGTCGAGATGGTGTTCTCGCACGGTCACCTTACATGCATGTGCCGGGAAGGTGGCCACCTTCCTCGGTCACCTGCTCTGCCCAACATGACAGAGGGAGCTTGTGTACACTAGTCCGAGCGGGGACACCACCCTCACTGGGACCCGAATTCGACTTATATCATCATTCATAATTCACTTGGCCTTAGCCAAACAGATAGGCATCATACACAAAACATTTATGGCAAGACAATATCTTTAAAACATCCACGAACATGTGCTCGCGTTTTCATAGAATACGATTTGTATTTTAAGTATAAGAAAGCTCACCTTGATCGCTTATTTTCCTTACTTGAATCTCTTACTCCGACCTTACTTGCGGAGATAACCTTTTGAAACAACACAATAGGAAAAGAAAATAAAAATACTAATTCAGTTTTAAACTAATCTGATTAAATGAGAAATAAAATCTCAAGGTTTAACTTTATTATTAACATTATTATTATTATTATTATTATTCGAAATTTCCAAATCTTGCATTATTTACTTCCACTTCGTTTGCTAGTTAGATTCCAACCAAAATTTGATATTCTATACTTTACTAATTACTCCTAAAAAAAATTTAAAACAATTTGGGTCACAACTATTTATTTTAGCTTACTTAACCATTTCATTCTTAGGCCCGGAATACTTAAATTTCGGAATGGACCTCAAATCAATATGCATTACAGCCCCAAGGTCGCCGAATCGGCTCGGAGGCTTCACGTTCCTCGCCGGCCCTGTCTTCGCAATGGATACTTCCTCCCTTGCTACACTCTGCTCCTTGACCGGCTCTTTCCGAGGCTGTAGGTCTGCCGGAATCGTTTCCTACTCCCTGCTCGGCTCATGCCGAAGTTGTAGCTCGGCTGGGACCATGCTCGGCTCTGGCCGAGGTTTCAGCTCGGCGGGGACCATGCTCGGCTCTTGCCGAGGTTTCAGCTCGGCGGGGACCGTGCTCGGCTCTTGCCGAGGTTTCAGCTCGGCGGGGACCATGCTCGGCTCTTGCCGAGGTTTCAACTCGGCGGGGACCATGCTCGGCTCTTGCCGAGGTTTCAGCTCGGCGGGGACCATGCTCGGCTCTTGCCGAGGTTTCAGCTCGGAGGGGATTGTATCCATCAGCCCTCCCCTCCCTTCCAGCGCCGTCGCCGTCGAGACCCTCATCTCCAGCGGCCGACGCCGTTTCCGACAGGTAGGTGATCGGTTTCTTCATCCCCTCCCCCTTTTTTTTTTATTTAGGTTTTAAATACCTTTGTGATAATAGACTTTGTTAATTTCATTCCAAGATTTCCCAGATTCATGGAACGAAAAGAAAGGATGGGTTTTTGGAGCGTGGGCTGTCATTGTTGACGACGGAGCGCCTAGCTTGCTGCCGGAAGTTCCTCACGGCAGATTTACTGATTGGCTCAAGATGAGTTTCTATATTTATTTTAGAGGTCTACATAGAATTGTTATAAGAGTCACATGCTTTTGGTGTTGTCTAAAGCATCATTAAAAGTCCTATGTTATGTCTATCATTCAATAGCTTGGGGAAAATTCTGGTTTTGGCATGCTACTTGTATGTGTTGGGTGAATTTTGGAGTCCCTGATGTAATATGTGGAAATAAAGGTTACCTAGCATGTTTCCATTTTCATTCTTACTATAATCTGATGTATATGCATAAAAAAAAAACTTGGAATTACCTTTTATGTGGGGGAAAAAGAGGTGGTGTTTGATTGGTGACTTGATTCTACAAGTGTGTGTAAACCTTCCTCCTTAGGCTCTGTCCGATGTGGAATTGAAGTAGGAAGGGGAATTAGTATGTGGGGTTGGTGAAGGAATTAAGTGGGGTTGGGAAGGGGTGATTAGGATATGTGATGGTAGCGTTTTTTTTTCTGGTGAAAGAAAGTGAGGACAAATACTAATCTATAGAAGATGGCAATAAAAGATGGCCACGTAAGCGGTAATTATTCTTGGAGAGAAAGTTCACCATTTGTGTCAGAGAATGAGAATTTTTTTTTTCATACTTCATTAATGCATTCATAAATGCAGCATTTATTTCTTTTACTACTCATCAAGTAACATTAAATGTATTGTCATGCCCTTCTCGGATAAGCTATCAGAGAAAAAATTAATTAATTATTATTATATATATATATATATATATATATATATATTTTTTTTTTTTTTTTTTTTTGATCATTTCATTTGGTGTAGGTACAAACGGCGCAAGCTCGGGGCTCGGATTTAATCGCAGTAAAAGTTACTTATATAAGTAATTTAGCTAATAATATTGTTTCTAATAATATCGGCTTAGCGGGTCGTTACATACTACCCCTCTTAAAAGAAATTTCGTCCCGAAATTTAGGATGTTTTTAAACAAAAAGCTCGGGATATTTCTCCTTCATTTTCTCTTCTAGCTCCCATGTTGCTTCTTCCTGTCCGTGGTTTTTCCACAAAACCTTCACTGTAGTAATCGACTTGTTCCGAAGCTGTTGCACCTTTCGGTCTAGTATTTCTATCGGCTTTTCTTCGTAGCTCAAGTCAGGTTCTAAAGCGATTTCCTCGTGACGAATGACATGCTTCGGGTCGAACACGTACCTCCGAAGTTGGGAGACGTGGAAAACGTGGTGCACATTACAAAAATTGGGTGGTAATGCCAAACGATATGCTACCGGGCCCACTTCTTCCAGAATTTCATAGGGTCCAATAAACCGTGGTTTCAGCTTTCCTCTGAGTCCAAATCTGGTTATCCCTTTGGAAGGAGATACTTTCAAAAAGACTTTCTCTCCGATGTTAAATTTCAAATCCGTTCGACGCTCATCGGCGTAGGATTTTTGTCGGTCTTGCGCTTCCTTGATTCGACCCCGGATTCGTCTCACGATTTCAATCATCTCCGCCACGGATTCTGGGCCTAATACCTTTCTCTCCCCTACTTCGTCCCAATAGAGTGGAGACCGACATTTTCTTCCATATAGTGCCTCATAAGGTGCCATGTCGATGGTGGCTTGATAACTATTATTATAGGCAAACTCTATCAGATGCAAGATGGATTCCCAGTTTTCTCCTCTATCGAGTACGACGGCCCTCAACATATCTTCTAGAGTTTGGATTGTCCTCTCGGATTGTCCGTCGGTCTGGGGGTGGAATGCGGTGCTGAAATTTAATCTCGTACCCATTTCCCTTTGCATGCTTTGCCAGAATCTGGATGTAAACTTCGAGTCTCGGTCTGACGTGATTGTCACAGGTACTCCATGCAGACGCACAATTTCCCTTACGTATAACTGTGCTAGCTTCTCGGATCCATACGTGATGGGAATAGGGATGAAATGAGCACTTTTCGTGAGTCGATCAACAATTACCCAAATGGCAGTATTTCCACGCTTGGATCTGGGCAGGCCTGTCACAAAATCCATGGCGATATGTTCCCATTTCCACTCGGGAATTTCCAAGGGTTGTAGTTTCCCGTAAGGTCGTTGGTGCAATGCCTTGACTCGCTGGCAAGTTAAACATCTCTCGACAAACATTGCGATGCTTCTTTTCATGCCGTCCCACCAAAACTTTCTTTTCAGATCCTGGTACATTTTTGTGCTTCCCGGATGAGCGGTATACGGTGTGTCGTGTGCCTCAATCAATATTTCATTCCTAAGGTCCGGATTGGCCGGTACACACAGTCTTCCTTCAAAAGTGAGGGCATTGTCCGCCTCTTCTCTATAATTGCTTTGCTCACCGGTCCGCACTTTTATTCGTATTTTCTCCAGCGCTTCGTCGTGTCTTTGGGCGTCAACTATTCGTTTCCTCAGGTCGGGCTGCAGCACCAAAGTTGCGATTTTAGCTTCCACCGTTTCCGGTGCTTGTATTATTTCTATTCTCATCTTGGCGAATTCTTGTATTAGTATTCCCTCCCTGGTGGCTAGACAAGCTTGTGATTGGGACTTTCGACTCAGTGCGTCAGCTACCACATTTGCCTTGCCAGGATGGTAGTTTATGGTGCAATCGTAATCCTTCACCAACTCAAGCCATCTTCTCTGTCGCATGTTTAGATCCCTTTGTTCGAAAAAGTACTTTAGACTCTTGTGGTCAGTGAAAATCTCACACTTAACCCCATATAGGTGGTGTCTCCAAATTTTTAGTGCATGCACTACGGCTGCTAATTCCAGATCGTGAGTGGGGTAGTTCAGTTCGTGGGGTCGGAGTTGTCTCGACGCATAAGCTATCACCTTCCCGTTCTGCATTAGAACGCACCCGAGTCCATTTTTCGAAGCATCTGTGTAGACCACGTAATTTGTTCCTGGTTCTGGCACGGCTAACACGGGGGCGGTGGTTAATTTCTCTTTTAGCAGTTGGAAGCTAGCTTCGCATTCAGGGGTCCACACAAACTTGATGCCCTTTTTGAGTTGTTGCGTCATTGGCCTGGCAATCTTTGAGAACCCTTCGATGAATCTTCTGTAGTAGCCAGCCAGTCCTAGAAAACTCCGAATTTCGTTCGGGTTGGTTGGTGATTTCCAGTTTTGTACGGCCTCTACCTTTGCTGGATCTACCCGAATTCCTTCTGCCGTTACTATGTGTCCAAGAAAATTAACCTCATTGAGCCAAAACTCGCACTTGCTGAATTTAGCATAAAGTCTCTCGGTCCTCAACGTTTCGAGGATAGTTCTTAGATGCTCAGCGTGTTCCGATCTATTCCTCGAGTAGATGAGGACGTCGTCTATGAAGACCAGGACGAATTTGTCGAGATATGGGTGAAATATGCGATTCATCAAATCCATGAACACCGCAGGGGCATTGGTCAATCCAAAAGGCATTACTACGAACTCATAGTGACCGTACCTGGTGCGAAAAGCTGTCTTGGGTACATCTTCGGACCGGATCTTCAATTGGTGGTACCCGGACCTTAAGTCAATCTTAGAAAATATACTGGCCCCCTTAAGCTGGTCAAATAAATCATCTATCCTTGGCAATGGGTATTTATTCTTGAGTGTCACCTTGTTCAATTCTCGGTAGTCTATGCACATCCTCAACGTTCCATCCTTCTTCTTGACAAAAAGTACAGGAGCTCCCCATGGTGACACGCTGGGTCTGATAAAACCCAGGTCTAAAAGTTCTTGCAGTTGTAGTTTCAGTTCTCCCAGTTCCTTTGGGGCCATTCGGTATGGCGCTTTTGAAATTGGCGCGGCTCCTGGTTCTAAATCGATGGTGAATTCCAGTCGTCTGTCTGGGGGTAACCCGGGCAGCGTATCAGGAAACACGTCTGGAAATTCACGTACAATATCCACATCCTCAATCTTCTTTTCTTCATTATGTTCTTCGCTTAAGTAGACGAGGTAGGCGGGACACCCTTTTTTCACCAGCGCGGCTGCTTGTAGGACCGAAATTATGGATTTGCGCTTGTTCATAGTGATTCCATGGAGCTCAACTTTCCCTTCTCCCGGAGTTTGAAAGGAAATATGTCTTTCACTGCACTTGATGGTGGCGTGGTTCTTGGCCAACCATTCCATCCCTAGTATAATATCGACATCTTCCATTTTCATGACCCCCAAGTTATTAGCAATAACCTTACGTTCTCCGAGCGTGATTTCTAGGTTCGAGCACTTTTGTGTGATTTCTATAACTCCTCCTACTGGTGAGGACACCGTTACTCTAGGTTCGGCTGGTTCTGGTGTGAGTTCTAAAGTGCTTACACACGAGGTTGATATGAAGGAGTGCGAGGCACCAGTATCAAACAATAGGACAATAGGTACGTTCAGTAGAGTGCCCATACCTGCCAAATTCCCATGGTTGTTGTTCTGTTGGTTTCGTCCCAATGCATATGCCCTAGCTTGAGTGGAGAGGCTCGGTCGTTGTGGATGCGGGGTCTGGTGGTTCTGGGTGTCTGCATGTAGAGCCCGCAAGTGTTGACGTTGTGCTGGCTGGTTAGTTGGTGCACTCCTTCTCTGGGGTCCATTTTGACAGTTCCTGGCGATATGGCCATACCTTCCACAAGTAAAACAAATCATTTCTCCGGCCCTGCAGATTCCGCTGTGGGGCTTGTTACATTTGGGACAAAGATTGGGCCTTGGTTGAGTGATTCCTGTGGGGTTAAAGATAGGCTGCCTTGCAAAGTTTTGTGGGCGGGGTGGTCCATGCCATGGCTTCTTTTGTCCCCACTGGTTCTGGTTTCCTTCCCACTTCCTTTTGTCCCTTGGGGCCTGGGACGAGGTCTGCAGTGACATATTTGTAGGGTTTGGTGCAGGTCTTTCTTTAGGCAATGCAGCTTCAATGTCTAAGGCCAGTTTTAGAGCTTCGGTATATGGTAGTCCGCCACGGCTAGCCAATGCTACTCTTATTTCGTGCCTCAAGCCAGTACAAAATTTTCTCGGACATCTTTTCATCCGTATCCACTTGATCAGCTCCGTACCTGGACAGGTCAAAGAAGGCGCGATCATATTCTGTCACTGACATTCGTCCCTGTTTCAAGTTGTAAAACTCTGTTTCTTTTTGCTTTTATAGCTCTTAGGGATGTACTTGTCATAGATTCCTGTCTTGAACTGTTCCCAGGTTAGGTCCTCTAGCTGCTGCGGGGTCATTATCTTTTTGCGGGCTTCCCACCAATAATCTGCTGACCCAGTCAGTTGGAGTGAGGCACAAACCAAACGCTCATCGTCTGTGCATTGCAGTAAGTCAAACAGGCGCTCTAGTGCACGTATCCACGATTCCGCTTCAGCGGGGTCGCCTTTTCCGTCAAATGTTGGCGGCTTCTTTTTCAGAAAGGTGTTAATGACAGTCCTATCCACTGTCGGGGCAAGTGGAGGCGAAAGTGATCGAGGTGGAGATGGTGGCGGAGGGTTTACGTGTTGTCTTTCGGGCTCAGGGTGCGGCCTTCTACCACGTCCTCTTCCTCTTCCTCGGGGTCGCCCAGCTATCCTTGGCGGCATTTTCTATTGATAAAACACTTCCCTATAAGTTACTATTGTTGGAAAGATTTTAAAGATTAGGAGAGTAGAGAACTTCAATTTATTCAAACAATCATTATCAAATTCTGCTAGAGACAGAAAGTAAAACATGTATATATATACATATAAAGTTTATGTACAGGGAAAAATTGCCTCCACGGAGGACTTTCGTACAACCATTCTTGGTGTCGCAAAATATCACATCTGTTACTAAACAGATGTTAGTCAAAATATGTCAAGCCACAGAACACTCACATGAATGTTTCTGTGATGTCAAAATACTATAGCTAGTCAAAACATAAACCAGAACGGTCTCATAACGGATCCGTTTCTGGAGTACACACATATATACAAAGCTGACATCCCTATCTAGTCAACGATCAGACTGGTGTCTCAGTGGCACTCGCACCGGTCCCCGGGTCCTCCTCATCTTCCTCTGGCTCCTCCTCGTCTGAACTCTCATCAAGGAGAATAGCTGACTCCATAGTGCTGCCCGGAGGATGTGGTCCACGGGACACAGCTCCCCAATGGCGTATAGCCCATGCGACGGGTCCACGCTCTAGTGATATAGGCTCGCGGCGACTCGGAATAGTACGACTCGTCGCTCCTGGCAGTGCGTCGAGAGATGCCTCGGAGGGAATGGGCAGTGGCTGTAGGCGACTGGTGCCAACTATGATCTTCTGCTCAACTGACTCACCCTCGTCTGAAAGAGTGGCAGGGGCCTTGCCCCTCCTACGCCTCTCGGCTGCTGCAGCTCGTAACTCTCTCGCCTCGGTGCCTGCCGACCCTACTCCTTCTAGGCTCGGTGCGGGGTCAGGGCTGACTAGGTAGAGGTCCTCCTCAACTCCCAGAGGGGAACGAGATGGTCCAGCCTCAAACTCCCCGCGAGTCCGACGCCTCGGTGGAGAGGGCAGGGGTAGGAGAATCAGCTCGGGCTGCGGATCTGCTGGCTGCGGAGTGACCGGCTCGGGCTGGAGGTCTGCTGGCTGTGGAACTCCTGGGTCTCCTATCGGGGCTAGATCGCCCGGCCGCATGTATGGCCCCCTCGGTGCCTGGCCATGTAGGATAAAACACGAGTGAATCTCCCCGATGAACTCGGGAAAATCACCATGAGGGTCGAATAAAGGGGTTGCAGGAAATATATAATCACGGGATCTGTCGATGGCAAATCCTACCCAATCCGAGGGTAGAAGCCAGATAAGCCGTCGGATACCGTCATAGTGAGTCACTCCAAATGGGTGCGCTCTCTCCCAGAGCCACCTGAACTGTGCTAGAAGTATCCCAAGATCTTCTCCTACGAGCATCACAAATGTGAAGTACTCAAAGAGAATGTCCTCGACTGTAGGATAAACCATCTACAAGAAGGCGTATCGTTCAGATTCTCGTATTCTCATACTTAAATATGTGTACAAAACATAAAGACATAAACGTGATGCGATGCAAAAGCTCGATCATTCCTACAAGTCGTAACCAACTGTGTTATACTTGGGTACTAGAAACAGCCCTAGAAGTCACTTCTACGTCACATCATACATTTCACTATCGTTCGGAACTACTTGTTATAATGTTTTTGGTTTTGTTGCCTCGCTCAGGGAAGCGTTGGCAAATTATGATTGATGTTCCGTTAAGGCTATGTATAAAAAAAAAATTTTAATACACAGTTCAGTAAATAGAAAATACACACTTGCTTTCAAAATATAATCACTTACCGTTGCTTTGGTTGAGCGTGTTGGGGGTAGGTGCTGGGAGTCTCTTTTATTAGAGGAAAAAGCCTAGCGGAACAATGCTAGACCGAATATTATTGAAAAAGACCCTCGGGTTCTGAGCGAGAAAGAATGCTCTGATACCACTCTGTCACGACCGCAGTTAGCTAAGGATAGCATAATCCGGGGAATTCGCGACTAAGGAGGGATTATAAGAAGCGGGGATAGAATTTAGGGGAAATTAAAGCCAAAGCAAAACGAGACGCACATAATAACTTAAATACGGAAATACTTATAACCAAAATACACTCGATCATGTAGAATCGAGTGACCGTTCATACAGGTTCTGATTATCCGAGTAAAGGGTAAGATAGACACTGCCTCTTAACCGGCACAGCGGAAACGAAAGAACGCGGTCCATGTATGGAGACATGAACCTCCGAGAGTTTTGTTCATAGTTATCTACTAGATTGCTCTCCACAGCACTTATCCCTTCCCCTTTCCACGACTCAACCTGCACGTTTAGAAATATGCAGGGCTGAGTACAAAAAGTACTCAGTGAACATAATGCCGAAAATTACAAATATACATTTGAAAATATTGTCAAGCCATCATCGCAGTAATACTCGGGGTTTTATTTAAAAGACCCGAGCTTACTAAAATATTCACTTTGGGCCCTTTTTCCTGTACTTAGCCATATCTGATCACCTTGTGCCGTCGAGATGGTGTTCTCGCATGGTCACCTTACATGCATGTGCCGGGAAGGTGGCCACCTTCCTCGGTCACCTGCTCTGCCCAACATGACAGAGGGAGCTTGTGTACACTAGTCCGAGCGGGGACACCACCCTCACTGGGACCCGAATTCGACTTATATCATCATTCATAATTCACTTGGCCTTAGCCAAACAGATAGGCATCATACACAAAACATTTATGGCAAGACAATATCTTTAAAACATCCACGAACATGTGCTCGCGTTTTCATAGAATACGATTTGTATTTTAAGTATAAGAAAGCTCACCTTGATCGCTTATTTTCCTTACTTGAATCTCTTACTCCGACCTTACTTGCGGAGATAACCTTTTGAAACAACACAATAGGAAAAGAAAATAAAAATACTAATTCAGTTTTAAACTAATCTGATTAAATGAGAAATAAAATCTCAAGGTTTAACTTTATTATTAACATTATTATTATTATTATTATTATTATTCGAAATTTCCAAATCTTGCATTATTTACTTCCACTTCGTTTGCTAGTTAGATTCCAACCAAAATTTGATATTCTATACTTTACTAATTACTCCTAAAAAAAAATTTAAAACAATTTGGGTCACAACTATTTATTTTAGCTTACTTAACCATTTCATTCTTAGGCCCGGAATACTTAAATTTCGGAATGGACCTCAAATCAATATGCATTACAGCCCCAAGGTCGCCGAATCGGCTCGGAGGCTTCACGTTCCTCGCCGGCCCTGTCTTCGCAATGGATACTTCCTCCCTTGCTACACTCTGCTCCTTGACCGGCTCTTTCCGAGGCTGTAGGTCTGCCGGAATCGTTTCCTACTCCCTGCTCGGCTCATGCCGAAGTTGTAGCTCGGCTGGGACCATGCTCGGCTCTGGCCGAGGTTTCAGCTCGGCGGGGACCATGCTCGGCTCTTGCCGAGGTTTCAGCTCGGCGGGGACCGTGCTCGGCTCTTGCCGAGGTTTCAGCTCGGCGGGGACCATGCTCGGCTCTTGCCGAGGTTTCAACTCGGCGGGGACCATGCTCGGCTCTTGCCGAGGTTTCAGCTCGGCGGGGACCATGCTCGGCTCTTGCCGAGGTTTCAGCTCGGAGGGGATTGTATCCATCAGCCCTCCCCTCCCTTCCAGCGCCGTCGCCGTCGAGACCCTCATCTCCAGCGGCCGACGCCGTTTCCGACAGGTAGGTGATCGGTTTCTTCATCCCCTCCCCCTTTTTTTTTATTTAGGTTTTAAATACCTTTGTGATAATAGACTTTGTTAATTTCATTCCAAGATTTCCCAGATTCATGGAACGAAAAGAAAGGATGGGTTTTTGGAGCGTGGGCTGTCATTGTTGACGACGGAGCGCCTAGCTTGCTGCCGGAAGTTCCTCACGGCAGATTTACTGATTGGCTCAAGATGAGTTTCTATATTTATTTTAGAGGTCTACATAGAATTGTTATAAGAGTCACATGCTTTTGGTGTTGTCTAAAGCATCATTAAAAGTCCTATGTTATGTCTATCATTCAATAGCTTGGGGAAAATTCTGGTTTTGGCATGCTACTTGTATGTGTTGGGTGAATTTTGGAGTCCCTGATGTAATATGTGGAAATAAAGGTTACCTAGCATGTTTCCATTTTCATTCTTACTATAATCTGATGTATATGCATAAAAAAAAAACTTGGAATTACCTTTTATGTGGGGGAAAAAGAGGTGGTGTTTGATTGGTGACTTGATTCTACAAGTGTGTGTAAACCTTCCTCCTTAGGCTCTGTCCGATGTGGAATTGAAGTAGGAAGGGGAATTAGTATGTGGGGTTGGTGAAGGAATTAAGTGGGGTTGGGAAGGGGTGATTAGGATATGTGATGGTAGCGTTTTTTTTTCTGGTGAAAGAAAGTGAGGACAAATACTAATCTATAGAAGATGGCAATAAAAGATGGCCACGTAAGCGGTAATTATTCTTGGAGAGAAAGTTCACCATTTGTGTCAGAGAATGAGAATTTTTTTTTTCATACTTCATTAATGCATTCATAAATGCAGCATTTATTTCTTTTACTACTCATCAAGTAACATTAAATGTATTGTCATGCCCTTCTCGGATAAGCTATCAGAGAAAAAATTAATTAATTATTATTATATATATATATATATATATATATATTTTTTTTTTTTTTTTTTTTGATCATTTCATTTGGTGTAGGTACAAACGGCGCAAGCTCGGGGCTCGGATTTAATCGCAGTAAAAGTTACTTATATAAGTAATTTAGCTAATAATATTGTTTCTAATAATATCGGCTTAGCGGGTCGTTACAAATATATTGTAAAGATATTTATAAAAAAATATGAATATATGATAAATTTATTAAAAATATATACACTTTAAGGTATTGAGGGTATTTTCGTCCAAAAAAACTTGAAAATGGTAAAAAGTACCTCAAATGATACTAACTCAAAGTTCACGGACCTAAAATGATATTTTCAAAGTTCACGGACCTAAAATGATACTTTGACAAAGTTTGTGGACCAAAAATGATGTTCCCTCAATATTTAATCATATCTTCTTTGAGATATTTGCGTAATTAAATACCATTATTTCTTTGACTACTCTACATTATAGAATTCAAAATATTAGTTCTATCTAATTGTCCATTTCATACTGTCTCAGAAAGCAGGCACGGCACTCAAGAACATATAGCCAAATTCAAAAACTAAGAAGAAAAATATATGTGTAGCATATTTATTTATTTATTTATTTGGTGAGATGTAGCATATTTATTTTAATTGGTTGATTTCTTAATGACTGCCGATTGGTGTATTGTTGCAGTAGCTTTTTAGTTAAAAAAAAATCTTTAAGAATAGATAAAATCAAAATAACAAGATCTTTACAATAAAGGTAAAGTCAATCTCATTTCAATATATGCAAGTGGAGTGATTATAATTATATGATTCTTACTTTTATATTTTATTCACTGCTACTTACTACTACTACTTTGAAGTCATCAACTTTTACAGTTCAAAAATCTTGAAACAATATTCGCACTTTTGATGAATGGTTGATAGCCTTAATATTTCCACTTACTAATAATCACCAAGTAGGAATTTGTCTGTGTCGAATACACTATTGGAGCTTATAAAAGTGAAATTATAAAAAGTAATAAAAGAACAAAAGTTAAATAACACAACTACTTTAAAAAACTCTTACTATAAAACAGCAAAAGCTTATCCAACACCAAATTTCTGATTTTTAAACTGTCAAATAGAAGATGTATGTTTGAAATTTAACAACCAAATCATGTTTCAACAGAATAGCACAAAACTTCTTCGAGATTGTCCAAAAACTCCTAGTAAAATAGTTACTACCAGACAACTTTTTTGAATGAAGCGAAAGGGCTTCACGATCAACGGTAACGACGGAGGGATAGGGTCTGGTTTCTCTTCCATGTGGCCCTCCTTGATGGGCGTGCCTTGTGGTGCAAGTGACCCCTGCCTCTGAGACCCCTGTACTTCTTTCCAGCAGAGGTAAGTCCTCGGAGCTCTCTATGTTTGTGGACCGGGTTAACGATCCAGTTGATCCTTGGGTCATTGCGGATGGTAGTGTGAGCTGGGTCGATCAAGATTACTTCGAAGTACTTGTAGGTTGAGTCCTGCAACGACATGAAAAACTCAGTGAGACATCTAAGAAACGAAAGGAATAAAAGAGAGACATGAAGTATATGCAAACCTCATTGATCCAGTAAGAACTCAGGACCCTCAGGCCACCTAATTTCCGTCCAGCACGTTCCTCAGCAACTGATCTCTTGCTACGTTGGAACTTGAGCTGGGTGACTCCCTGGTTGGTGGGCTTTCCGTACACAATACCCTTGGAGACTGGTCTCTTCCTTCCACCTCTTCTAATACGAACTCGGTAGATCACATATCCCTATAAGAGAGTATTCAATGATCAATAGTAACACCCTAAAAATGAAAGGTAACTTAATTAAAATTAATGAACTAGTGAAGAAATTCAATATAGGTTCAAACTATCAGGAGACGATCTAAGAATTATTCTAACTCTCAACGAATTCCAATAAATTTAGGTGAGAAGGAGACTGATTATTTCGATTTTTCAGGAAGCTCAATCAAGGGCACAGAATATATTGTTTTGAAACACTATATTACAAAAGGATAATACATTTACATTGTTTTAAAGCAATTTATATACTATTACAAAAGAAATGGCATTTCAGCTACGAGGATGAGAAGATTACTGACTGTTTGTTAACCTCAAAAAGCAACTATCTTGGTTCTAGAAAATGAACCATATTTAGTGTGTGTTGAGATGAGGTGTACACCAAAATGTGAACTAATCTGTTTTAAAAGTTCTGTTCTTTGCAATGGCACACACACACAAACAAGTCTTGTATATTTAGGGCATCATACTGCAAAATTTTCAAAACGCTCAAATTACTAGCAAAAAGCATAGCTTCCTTTACAAACTCAATAAATTATCACAACCGAATCAATTAAAATAAAAAAGATTTGAGCAAAATAGTGTTCAGGACACTTTCAACACCTGAAATGCTTTGGCAGCTATTATACCACAACAGACTGAGCTTCACTACTACATTATACTATTTCAATACACAATTACAAAACAATGGGGTCAAATGTACCAAAAAAACAAGTAAACGCTAGAGTAACTTTCTATCGGAAAAATACGTTAAGTAGAAGAGCAGATTTATCACATAACCAAATAACATAACCAAATCAGCCAAACTGTAACCCAAAAATACACACATTTACCTATCACCAGGAGCAACAATGCACATGAAAATCATGCGACAACCCTAATTTAATCATATAAAAAACTCAATTTCTCAATTAGTTAACAAAAATCACTCAGGTAACAAACAACATCGATCAATTAATGAACCTAACCTACGCATTAAAAGCACAACTTTTCCAATTTCAAACAGTCAGCACAAAACGATTCCTACGGCTAACAGCGAAAATGTACCTGCTTGGCCTTGTATCCGAGGCGGCGCGCCTTGTCGGGGCGGGTCGGGCGAGTAACGCGAACAACAGCGGGAAGCTGGCGATACTCCCAGCAGCGAACCCTAAGCAGGAAGCGCATCACATCGGATTGCTTCTTCTTCCATAGCTCCGACACATAAGTGTATGCACCTGTAGAATGCGAGACAAAACGGTAAAAACATAGGAGTCGGTGAATGGAATTCAACGCCGACGGCGATGCGGCAGAAATATTTACCCATGGTAGTAGCCGCTGCAGTGAGATGGGAAGCGGAGCCTAGAGAATTACAGTATGGCCTTTGGGATTGGGAAAGCTAGGGTTTTACTTCGGTTTATTTGGGCCTTCATAGTTTGGATTGAGTTGGGCTGTTATTGAAAATGGATTCTTTTGGGCCTATGTAAAAAAAGTTATAAATAAATGGTAGGAATATAGGAATTTTTTTTATATATTAAGCATAATTTATTGTTTTAGCTCTTTTTGGATTTTAGAAAGACCAATCTAAACAGAATACAAAATTAGATTTTGAAGAACTGATCCTAAAATTCAAATCCAAATTAATATTTTGATTTGGTGGCTTAGTTATTGCCTTTTGTGATATTTTTTATTTCAACATAAATATTACTAAGATTCGAGTGTTTAATTAGAAAATTAGGTGAAGATCTAACACACTTTCAAACTTTGTTCTAAAAGTGTTTAATTAAAAAATTAGGTGAAAATTAGGCGAAAATTAGGCGAAAATAGTTTCTTTACAACTTTCAAACTTTGTTCTAAAAGTGATAAAATTGAATGAAACACTAGAAATATGTGAACTATTTCTATCACCAATAATTGTGGCCATAATCACATATTTTGGCTTGTTTAAATATTGCTGTGTTGGTAATTTTATTGTTCATTTTTAGTTCTTTTGGTTGGATTAAACGTTGTACTTTTAATGTTCAGTATCTTTTGTGTTTTTAGTCTTTTATCCCGTAAATTCATAATATATTTGTGGTGAGGCACTTTGATTTAAGTATAGGTTGGTAGAATATATGAGTACTAATCTAATAAAAGCGTTAATAAAAACTTTGCAGGGATATATTCAACATTTTGTTGCTATAATTTTAAAGATATTTTTAGTCATTTATCCCATAAGAAAAATGATTGATAATATATTTGTGGTGAATGCACTTTGATTTATGTATAGGTTGGTAGAATCTATTACTAATCAAATAAAAGCGTTGATAAAAACTTTACAGGGATATATTCTACATTTTGTTGCTATAATTTATTGATTATGGAATTGTTATATCATAGCATAGCATAGGCTACAGTAGTTAGGGCTGTCCTTGAGCTTAATTTAAATTTTATAGGTGTGTCATTTATAATTTTAATCACCTAAGTAAATACTAACAAATTGACAATATGTCACGTATATAAGTATTTGCATTATGTATCATAACGAAGAGATAAAATATAAAATTAGGAGTATATGACTATTTTTTCTTCATTTTTCAAATTTGGTTTGATTTCAATTATCAGTAGTATCAAAATTCCTCTTTCTTGAGTATCCAACACCATTTTATCTTGTTAATGCCACGTATTTGCGTCATGTACTCCCTCCGTCCCGGGCTACTTGCACATTTCCTTTTCGGCACAGAGATTAAGAAATGAGTGTATAGGAAAGTCAAAAATGACGGCTGTATGTGGAAATTTTTACTAAAAATGGGAAGAGTGCAAGTAACTTGGGACCCCCAAAAATGAAATAAGTGTGAGTAGCTTGGGACGGAGGGAGTATTTCCTAAGATTGGGCCCCCAAAAGGAAAATTCACTGTTTTCTTAATATTACTTAGCTTTCCTTTAAGATTGTCATACTATTTTCACACATGAATCCAAATAAATATGTCACACTCTCTCAATTTCTGAAAAAAATTGAATCAATCACAATTTGACATTTTTTTGAAATACGAATGATTATAACATGAGAGAAAAAATGTCACTAAAGTCAGCCAAAAATAATTTAATTTGCTTACTTATTCAAAATTTACACATTTCCATTTTCCAACCAGGACAAGCGTTCTTCCAAATAAAATAAACTAAATTTTATTTTGCTGTATTTCATATACATAAAATAATATATGAAGATGAATAAGATGGAAGATATAGTAAAAAAAATTACATAACGCTCATTCAAACCGATTTTATGAACCAATCATTTTTATAGTATTTGTTTCCAACTATTCATATGGTCAAATTTTCTGTTTTTGACGAAGATGATATATAGCCTTTAGGCAAAGTGGAAGAAATCCATTTAAGAGTAATCAATACATATCCAAGTTGCAACTATATTAATTATGTAGACGTCAAATATATTAATTATATAGACGTCAAATGTACGACCACGCCTTCCAATATATTCAACTTAAAACTGAGTAATATTTTTATTATATATGTCTACGCCCGACCCGGATCTAAGTTTAACCCGGCCACAGAAGTGGTGGAGGTAAATAAATAGTTAAAATAGAGAGAGTAAAGTATGAGAGAGAATAAAGTGGAGTATCATTTTTTTTTCAAAATGAGTACAGAAAATGGAATAGGTCAATTTTTCAGGGACTGAGGGAGTATTTGAATACTCCTACACTTTATAGAACTTGAACTAAATTAACGAACTATGTTGGTGGTTGTGACTTGTTGCTGCTTTAATTACTCGGTCATTAAAAGCAAACTAACTAATCACTACAATTATTAAACTAAGCCTAATCTATATGATGATAAGGACAACAAAATAGCCTATTTCTCTTCATCTGTGATAGTCAACCAAAACTCACCAGTTTTCATACCATCACATAGTCGTCATCTCCTCTGCTAGTCGACAAAATCTCCCCTGTTTTCATACCATAGCATGGTTTTCATCACTCTCTTTAAATTTCCCAAATAAAATTCCAACACCCTCTTTCTCTCTAGAACATAACATGGAGATTGACTGACTCCTAAGAAAGAGAGGTGGTGGTGATGACAACCATGGATGGTCGGATATGGAGCAAGCTTCCCGATCATCTCCTCGAACACGTCCTCTCCTTCCTCCCTCTCAAAACCTTCCTCGCCCTCCGATCAACCTGCAAACACTTCAACTCCCTCCCCTTCACCCCCTACTTCATCTCCCGCCACTCCCTCCCCCACTCCCCTCCGCCCTTCTCCTCCCTCCTCCTCCTCTCCCACCCCCACTTCCACCACTCCTCCCCCATCTTCAACACCACCCTCAACACCTGGTGCTCCCTCCCCCTCTCCTTCCCCCTCATGCCCCCCTCCTCCCTCCTCCTCTCCTCCTCCCACGGCCTCCTCTGCTTCTCCCTCCCCTCCGCCTCCTCCTTCCTCGTCTGCAACCTCCTCACCCGCTCCCTCTGCCGCATCAAGTTCCCCACCTTCCCCTTCTCCTTTGACCTCCCCACCTTAGTACCCTCCTCCCCCTCCTCCCCCACCAACGGATACAAGCTCTTCATGCTCTCCACCACCGGATCATTCCACCACGCCCTCGTATACTCCTCCTCCTCCGGCTCATGGGCGCGTTTCCCGGGCCCCGAGCCAGCCTCGATCATCAACGAGAACCACCACCAGAAGGGCGTTCTCTACAGCGGGGGGATTCTCTTCACGACGCCCGAGCCTTTCCACATTGTGAGCTTCCAGCTGGAGAGCGGCGGGTGGGAGAGGCCGCCTATTGATCTTCCCGATGGGCTTGCGTTCATGCGGCTGGCTGGGGACGGGGACCGGAAGCTGTACCTGGTGGGCGGGGTCGGGGCGAGCGGGATCTCGAGGAGTATTAAGCTGTGGGAGCTGGGGGAGGGGTGGGTGGAGGTGGAAACAATGCCGGAAATGGTGTGCAGGAAATTTCTATCTGTTTGCTACCATAACTATGAGCATGTGTACTGTTTCTGGCATCAAGGTTTAATCTGTGTGTGCTGCTACACATGGCCTGAGATATTATACTACAAAGTTTCTAGAAGAACCTGGCATTGGCTGCCTAAGTGCCCTTCTTTGCCTGACAAATGGAGCTGTGGATTCAGGTGGTTCTCCTTCACACCTCAGCTCTATGCCTCTGTATAAAAACACTACAATTTTTTTTTTCATATGTTATAGATTCGAGTATACGGATATTTGGTATGAGATGTATACATGTATTATATCAGTAATTCAGCATATTTGTTTTAAATTTACAGAATAATGTACAGGAAAGAATTGAGTTCTGAAATGAAATCTAACTATATGAAAACTAAGGTATTGCTGTGGTGATCTTGTATAAGTAGACAAGCATGATGTACTGTTTAGGGCTTGAGAGAGAGTGTCAAGCCAAACCTCGGGGTTTTTTCCATGGCCAAGGTGTCGAAACTGCCAGAAAGGGTGAGGAGAGATTTGGGTTTCAGTTCATGCTGGGCGAGGGCAGCAAGATGGCCGTGGTTGTTGAGCTTCGCCTTCACAGTTGTGTGTGGATCGACTTCATAAGAGCATCCTACTGTTAACGTGTTCTCGTTCGTAGAGAACTTTCTGGCAATCTCTCCCACGGCAGCCCCTTTATTCAGCTGGTCCAGATGGCGCAAGTACGACACCCTTACTGCATCTCCTTTGTCAAACCTAGAAGTAGCAAGCAATAAGAGATGTGCCATTTAGACTAAGTAAGTGCAGCACAAGCATAAATACAAAAAACTCAGCACTGATGATTGTGAAAATTCAAAACTAGGTAAGGCAAACGATCAGATCATAGAGGAGTAAGCCTAACATAGAAAATTTTGTTAGCAAATAAATCAAACCAACTTCTGCTACACTAAAACGGGGCCAAGTTGAAAACAAAATACAGCTGAATTGATTTGTTCGCAACGACATGTTGAAAATACGTCAAAACTAGAATGGCAAGTGTCTACATAGCAAAATCATAATATGCTGCATTTCTTTTTCTGCTAATACACAATTTATCTTCATACAAATAACTGGTTCTAAAGTCTTTTTCAAGAAATGAGCTGATAGAGATCAAGCTAATGATCTCCATTATCTCTTGAGATTATTTTCATTATTATGGAGATTGTTGAAGATTACAATTGATAGAGATCAAGCTAATGATCTCCATTATCTCTTGAGATTATTTTCATTATTGTGGAGATTGTTGAAAGGTTACTTTATATGTTGAGGATTTGTTTCTTTGTTTATCTATAGGTTGATCCTTATAAATAGCTCCTCTTTAGAAGAGCTAGATATTTCGGAAAATAACGTGTATTAGGACGGTATCAACCGTAGGCCTCTTCGGAGGATTATCTTGGCCTCTTTGGAGGATTGTTCTTCTTTTATATTTATTGAATCCCAATTCTTGTTTTACTTCCGCCTTTAACTCCATATCAATTTGGTGCGGTGAACATGGATCGCATCATGGTGAACACTCAGAGCACTGAAGAACGTCTTGACAGATTGGAGAAGGCGGTCGCGAACATCAAAGTGCAAATGAGCACATTCGAAGCCCGGATCTCTAAAATGATGCCTTGGCACCATTCTTGCTGGATCTGCAGTCTCGTGGCTTCATTCGGGAGCGCAGGCAACAGATCGCATTCACTTTAGATGATCAACCTTTATCTCACACCAACAATACCAAGTCCCACAACTTCAACACTGAGCCACCGCCGCCCCTACTTCCTCTTGCACCTAATCCGCCCCCAACCAGCCCCCTTGTGCAGGAGATACAACCAGTTCAGCAACCCGTGACTCTCCCACGTTTGGATGCACCATCCATCCCTGCAAATCAGCATCTCCATAAGTTGCCCATCACCCAACCTAATTTTGCACTTTCACCATCCACTTCACAATCAAAACTGCTTGCACTCTCTCCACCCCTCACTGTACGTCCAGTTGGGGCAGGCCATCTCTCTTCACTCATGTTTTCCTCTCCCAATTCCACATGTGCATTCAGTGAAGCTAGTTGTAGGCGTATCAGCGTATGACAACCAAACATCTTGAGTATGAATGGCTACTTCCAAGCCCAACAACAAGGATATCCAAGCAATGCATTAATGTTGTTGGTCGTTCTCTATTGTTTGGCAATCTGGATTCTCTTCGAAAGCACGAGTACGAGCCTCCACCGATCAAAGCAATGTGTTTATGTTTCAACTCCAGCCTTGTGGGCAAGGCTGTTTTGACAGCGAGGCAATTGATAGAGATCAAGCTAATGATCTCCATTATCTCTTGAGATTATTTTCATTATTATGGAGATTGTTGAAGATTACAATTGATAGAGATCAAGCTAATGATCTCCATTATCTCTTGAGATTATTTTCATTATTGTGGCGATTGTTGAAAGGTTACTTTATATGTTGAGGATTTGTTTCTTTGTTTATCTATAGGTTGATCCTTATAAATAGCTCCTCTTTAGAAGAGCTAGATATCTCGGAAAATAAAGTGTATTAGGACGGTATCAACCGTAGGCCTCTTTGGAGGATTGTTCTTCTTTTATATTTATTGAATCCCAGTTCTTGTTTTACTTCTGCCTTTAACTCCATATCATGAGCTCTCAATTTTGGGAAGTTGACATTCAAAATAAATTTAGTTAAAGAAAATGCCTTTAACTACTACTACCATCAGAGTAAGAAGCTTACAGAATAGCAGAAACAACAGCATTGGGTGTCTTCAAGCTGAATCCGGCATTGTACTTAGCAAAATTTCCAGAAGAAACCATATAACTAGCTTCTGTACCAAAGGCTACACTAGGGGTACCTATAGTAGCTGAAACATCAATAGCAGGAGATTTGTTGAGACCAACAGCTGTACTTAAACTTGCATGATCGTGTAAATATTGAACTTCAATCTGCAAAAGCCGAAAGATTTTCAACACTTCCAATGCATAGTAGGTCACACATTAGCAAATACATGGATGGTAAATCCACAAGTCATCATAGTTTTAAATAGCATTAGTACCTTGCCAGAGTTATAATCTGGAAATTTGCATGAGGCAATGGTCCTTGATGATGGGAAGATATTGGTAACAACAAGAGTTGTTGATATCTACATAAACGAGGTTATATCAAAATGAATGCCCGCTTTATAGTAAAAGGAAATAACAAGTTATGCAACTGGTGTGGGAATACGGAAAGGAACATACATTTGATTCAGTATCAAACTTGACATCTATTGCACCATTTCTAAATGCGAATTTTGCAGCAACATCTCCGCTGGAGAGTCCACCCTTTTTTGCTAGGGTCGAACCTATGGCCTGGAAATTGATTTCAAGTGAATAAAATGACAGTTATGTCATTACAGAAGCAACAATTATTAAAAAACACTATTAATATAAAGAGATCTTTTTAGGTTTGCATTGAAAAAGCAGTAAAGAAAAGCAATAGAGCTTCACAGTATAGAATGTAGAGACAATCATATATATAGAGAGAGGCATAGCATCAAATAAAGCTATACAGCAAGGTTCACCACCAACTCCATTTTCTCTTAAGCAAGTTGTCTCTCCAACACTTACAATAGTGTTTGGAATTTGTTCGACAACACACATAAGGAAATAACATTATCCCAATTCATTTCATCTATGATAAAGATCAGATTAAATGCACATCGAGGTGAATATAATCATGGAGAAAAATAACTCACATTCAAAAAATGCAGCAACACTGGCAATTTTTTTGGAAGAAGAGAGATTCCCTTATCAACAATAAGTAAATTACTCGATGCGAAGTGAGACTGCTACTCATAGAAGATGATAAAATCGATACGAACTGAAAACACATATGCTGGTGATTTACACATATGTCGAACCAGATTACAATTCTTAATTATGAAGTTCCACATTTGATTTTTTATTGTTACAACACCAGTCAAATAGCAGCTCTATTCAACACTAATTACTCCAAAATTCAAATTTTCACCTTTTGGAACTTATCCCACATATCTAAACAAATGCTCAGCTGCTCAAGTACACACATGAACCGTCAACTAAATAATCAGCAAACCAAATGTCTCCAGTTAATGAGAACAATTAGTGATAGTTCCAAGAAAAATTAGATAGAACTTAGTGAAATCAATGAATGCTTGATCATAACCATATTCAGAACACCAACACACACGAAATTATCGGCCGAATTCCACGAAACGACCTCATGGGAGGTAGTATCCGCCATTTGTACCCGCCAAAAAAAAGTTTCCAGAGAGGGGAAAGACGCGAGAGGTTCTCGCGTGTATCAAATGAAACACGCGTTTCGTTCATGCGTGTTTTAACTAAACACGCGAGAGGAATTAGCGTGTTTTAAATTATACACGCGAGAGGCATTAGCGTGTATCACTTGATACACGCGAGAGCAATTCGCGTGTTTCACTTGATACACGCGAGAGCAATTCGCGTGTTTCACTTGAATAACAGAAGCACTCCAGAGGCGTTTCTCTCACAGAACACGCGAAATTCTTCCGATTTTCTCACAGAAGCAACGAATTTCGAAGCCTAATCCGATATTTAGCTCTCCCATTCGAATTTGAAGTGTTGTTAGGTAAATTTCTGCCCTTACTTTCGATTTTAGTTGGTATATTTTAGTTGGGTATAAGAGTTAGGGTTCATGGGTTAGAAATTATTTTGTGGAAATTGGTTGAATTTGGTGTTGAAATATTCAATTTGGTTGAATTTATGTTGAAATTGTTTGTATTTGATGTTGAATTGTTCAATTTGGTTGATGTTTCAATCTAGTATTGAATACAGTTGAATAAGGTGTTACTTTGTTGAATTTGGTGTTAATTTGTTGAATTTGGTGTTAATTTGTTGAATGTGATTGATATTTTGTTTAATTATTGAGTTAGGTTTTGAATTATTGAAATTGGTTGAATCATTGTTGAATTATTGAACATGATTGAATGTGGTGTTCATTTGTTGAATGTGGTGTTGATTTGTTGAATGGTTGATATTTTGGTTTTGAATTATTGAATTTGGTTTTGAATTATTGAACATGGTTGAATTTGGTGTTAATTTGTTGAATTTGTTGTTAAATTGTTGAATTTTGGTTGAATTATTGAATTTTGGTTGAATTATTGAATTTTGGTTGAATTGTAGAATTTGGTTTATAAGTAAACATGTTTAATTTTGATTATATTAGGATGTTGCGATATGGACCAGAAGATCCTTCTGTATTGCATTATCAGCACACTCATATATCACGCAAGGCGTGGGCAGGCGAGGAAACAAACTCTTTCAATATTCGGCGCTTTGAGGGACATTTCTGGGAAATCGATAATCATCACAGACGCGTGATTGATTATGTCTGCAGATTTGGTTTAGGTGGCGTTCTTTTCTGTGGTAAGGCTCTGGATGTAGATCATGCTATGATCACAGCTTTGGTTGAGCGTTGGAGGCCAGAGACCCATACATTCCATCTTCCCGTAGGGGAAACTACGATTACATTACAGGACGTTCAAGTATTATGGGCTCTACGTGTAGATGGAGTACCATTCACAGGAAATGGGTATTGTGAATCTGGGTGGAGGGGTTTATGTGAAGAGCTCTTGGGCTTCTATCCCCTACAAAGCGAGAGGAAGGAAAACGGTATTTTGGCATCCGCGCTAGTACATAGGATGATGATTGAACCGTTAGAAGATGGTCTGGAAGACGAAGCCTACATTCAACGGGCACGTATGATTGTGCTTGTGCTATTGGGAGGGTTGATCTTACCCGACGGCTCAGGGTGTAAGATACCTCTCATGTGGTTGACCCAACTTCGAGATGTAGAGGCTGCCTCTATGATTAGTTGGGCGAGTGCTGCACTTGCTACATTATACCATAATCTTTGTGAGGCGTCTATGGGCAAAAGGACAGACATTGGAGGTCCGGCAGTGCTCCTACAGCTGTGGGTGTGGGAGAGAATGCCCACTTTGAGATGTATTGTCTATTTAGTACAGGTTGATTGATTTGAGATGTACTGTTTACTTATTACATTTTGATTGATCTGAGATGTACTGTTTATGTTATTACAGGTGGATTGATCAATATATAAAGTAAACTCTGGCGAATTTTTTTCTAACAATATTACTTAAGAATGTTGCCTCAACTTATTTTAACACAAGTAATACCTGCAAGTGTCCGGGCATAAAAATACGCCAAAACAACGTACCCGGCCGGGTGGAATTATAAAGGGTTAAAATTCACCCGGCCGGGTGGAATTATAAAGGGTAAACATGCCTAATAATAGACGAAATATGATCAAATTCATATAAAACCACCCTCTAATCCAAGTAAAATCCAAGTATGTCAAATGTCATTTCAGTCTTAAACATGGTTCAAACACATAACAATCACGATTCTCAAATATTATTTGACTACACAACACGTCCTACAGTGCACTTTCTTCTATTGTGGCCGGTCTCTCCACAAAGGCGGCATCGAGGAGGAGCTCTTGGCGCATCTTCTTCGCGCTCATCCATTTGGTTGTGTATCCTGCTTCTGTTGTATCGCCCACGTGAACGAGGAAGTAGCCGTGCTGGTGAACATTCCAACGTCCATTCAGGTTCATACCAATAATCTTGGTGTCTCAATGGACGGAATGGAGCTGCATAAATTTGCAACCGTAAGACATGATAATAATGTAAGAATAAGAAGTATCTAAATAACATACCTGCGTACTGGTGAATCCAGACATCTGTATGGTATCGGGAATCAACATGACTAAAGATGTCATCACTGCGTTCTCTGAGAACTGCAACAGCGTGAGAGCAAGGCATTCTCCAGGTCTGCCACTTTCCACATGAGCATCTTTTTTTACGATAATCCACAACATGTATATTATGGCCTCTACCCGGACCTCTGTGATAGGTTAGCACCTCATAAGTTCCTTGTGCTATGCTTGTAGTCCTAACATGATGACGTGACCCTCGAAGGTCATTCTTCTGAAATAACTCCCAAGCCCACGGTGTCAAAGGCGTCTGACATTGTTTGGCTAGAGTCGTTCGAGTTACAAACCAGTTGATGGTCCGCCAGAATGTAATATCAATGATAGCTCTAATTGGGAGTTCCCTTGTAGACAACAACACATTGTTATAACACTCGGCCATGTTAGTCGACGTCTCACCCCATCGACGAAATTCATCGTGTGACAGAGTCCACTGCGATCTATCTATGGTGGTTTCGAGGTACATCAGAGCTTCTGGACTCACCTTTTCTAATTCACGCCTTGCAGTCCAATATCTCCGCTCCTCAGTTACTTCGCCCATTATCCATACCCATTTCTTCACTCCGGGGCCTTTGTGTCTTTGTAACACATTCGATCGAACGTGAACTAGACAGTATCGATGATAACCAACGGGTACCTCTTTCCACACATCATCCTACATAGCATTTATTATGCCTTGATGTCTGTCTGATATTATGCACACGTCCTGGTCATGCTTTATAATATGCACTCGGACAAGATTCAAAAACCAACTCCAACTCTCATTTGTTTCTTCATCAACAATAGCAAAAGCAACAGGCAAACAGTTCTTATTTGCATCGTACCCTACTGCAGTAAGTATTTTACCTTTCAGTCTTCCACGCAGGTGAGTCCCATCAACTGATAAGACCGGCTTTGCTAGTTGGAACGCCTCTATTGCTGGCCCAAATGCCCAAAATACGTACCGGAACACCTTCTTAGTACCTTGACTCAATATAGGGTCATGCAACCACTCAACGATTGTCCCCGGATTTTGACTTTGCAACTCAAACAGGTAGCTGGGGAGTTGTCTGAATGATCCCTCCCACCCTCCATATACAAGCTCAATAGCTTTTCTGCGAGCATACCATGCTTTCTTGTAGCTGATTTTCACGTGAAATTTATCTTTGATATATGTTCGTACCGCAGAAGGCTTGAATTCAACATCATTTTCAATTTGACTTCGAATACAGAGAGCAATCATGGATGATGTGAGATTAACATGTTCACTTGGATCGTGATCTCCCATACAACAATGACGATCAACCCATGAGTTGATAGACCAGCTACCATCACGTTTCTTAAACGTTGCTTTAACCTCCCAATTACATGGATATCGTTGCCCAAGGTCCTCGCCTTTTCTCTTCGGACCAAATGGGTCCCTACAAACTGCATGCCATCTTCTTGATTTACTATCCATAACCTCATACATACGACCTGTTCCTACATGCCATAATGTCACAGCAGTTTTCAACTGCAATTTGCTATCAAATTTCGTTCCCACATCTATATGTCTCGGATTATCCTCATCCCAATACCACATATCTTCTTCACCCACTCCATGGTCTTCTGAAACGTAACCTCGGCTGCCTTCACATGGTAATGATCGAAAAAATGGTAACCCTTCAGTCACATAGTCGGGAACAGGTTGCTCCCCACGAACAGCTGGTTGTACACATTTCTCCCCCATCATTTGAAGTGTCTCGTCGTCTGTAGAATCTTCACATGATTCTGCACTATACTCACGATCACTTTGACTAGAACCATCGGAACCATCACAATCAGAACCATCTATACCAGCACAGTTCTCAGAACCATCTAAACCAGCACAAATATCTGAACCATCTGAACCATCACAATTATCTAAACCATCTGCACCATCATAAACATCACATGGCACATTTGGTACATCTAGTTGTTCATCAACCTCCCTCCCAAATGTGTTGAATTCAGTGTTATGATATTCATCATCCCTCCTAGATGTCCCGACATCAAAACTATGATAATCATCTCTCCTAGACGTTCCAACATCATGCTGATTGATAGGTGGTTCAAATTGCAACGCAGTAGTCACAGGAGTATATTCAATAAAAAGTTCAATTTGTCGTGGATTTTCGGCAAACATATACTCCAACAAATTTTCATTCACTGGTGTAGCTATATAATTCACCACTCCACTAAAAACTACAGGATGCCTCCATGTTAAATCAATCGTATGTGCCTCTAAATCAATTCCAATTTTTTCACATATCATTGAAACTAGCTGATAATAAGATATATTTTCACTCAATATAATAAATGAGTTTGCACGAGGGGGCTCATAAGCAACACCCAAACCTGGGAGCTGAGTAATTTTGCCATCCCAATATAAACTCACAAACACCATCAAACCTGCAAAATAAGTACGATAAACATCATATACTCTCAACCAAATTCAACAAAAAAATTTAACACTATTAACCCTAAATTAACACTATGAACCCTAAATCTATAATAACCAACTAAAATCGAAATTAAGGTTAAAATTTTACCTAATGAGAGTTAAAAGATGAATGGGAGCAGCTATATGTCGGATTCACTTCGATTTTCGTCGGGTAGATGAGGATTTCGCAGCTTATGGTGGTGCAGAGAGAGGTCGCGCCTGGGAGTGAGGAAGAGGCAGAATGCTGGGAGTGAGGAAGAGGGGCTTCTGCCTCGTAATTGCTCTCGCGTTATTCAAGTGAAACACGCGAATTGCTCTCGCGTGTATCAAGTGAAACACGCGAATTGCTCTCGCGTGTATCAAGTGATACACGCTAATGCCTCTCGCGTGTATAATTTAAAACACGCTAATTCCTCTCGCGTGTTTAGTTAAAACACGCATGAACGAAACGCGTGTTTCATTTGATACACGCGAGAACCTCTCGCGTCTTTCCCCTCTCTGGAAACTTTTTTTTGGCGGGTACAAATGGCGGATACTACCTCCCATGAGGTCGTTTCGTGGAATTCGGCCCGAAATTATCACGCATACATACCATTATGAGTAACAAACGTAGAATATTTCAGTAAATGATAATCATAATCAGAAAAACAATTAAAATAAATCTATTCAGAGAAGGGAGCTCTAGAACTCAGAACTCAAATTTCACAATTACTAAAAACTACATCACCGAAAACAGAGCACTCGATTACAGACGATTCGTCTACCGTAGCTTACCAATCCGGTATCACTCTGGCTAGATATAATCAGCTTCTGATCATCGCTGTAGTCCTTCAACAAAATTTCTGCAGCATACGATACGTGTCTCAGCACACGTATATGTACATATGCAAATATGAGAGAGAGAGAGAGGGGGGGAGACCTTTAGCTTTGTTACCGAAGTCGGAGAAGAGGCCGGGTCCGGTCATCTTCGGCGGCGATTTTATTCTTCTTTATTGAGATACTGATGAAGATTCTGTACCCCTAAATAAGAACAGGAGATTCTGTGGCGCGGGTGAAATTTCAGCTCTTTCCGTTTTTCACTGCGGAAGTCTTTGTGTTTTCCTCTCGATAAAAATAATATACAGCGCAGTTAATTTTCTGCCTTTTCGGGTAAATATTGTGGAATAGTGAAATGGTTGTTTATTTCTACCGGTTTGTTAGTGATGGAGTATTTTTTTTGGCTTTGTGTATAAGAAATGAAAAGGAGTCATAATTTTAGATTGGTGAACACGAAACCCGACCACTGCTGTATTGAAAATCATGCCCCATAGTGATGTCGGCCGACCGAAAGTTCCGATTCCGGTTTGGGCGAACCGGAACTTTCTCGGCAAAGATTTTGACAGCTGAAACCGATGGTTTGAAATGGTTCGAATTTCAGTTCAATACGACAAGTTTTTTCTAGGTCTTTAATTTGTTTTACATTTTTCTTAGGCCGAAAAAGGAGAACATTTTCAATGTAAAAAGGAATCAAATGGCCTAAAAACTATCAAGACGATTCTGATTCAACCCATAAACCACAATTCTAGTTACGAACTTTGATCTTCAATCCGATTTTATGCACATCACCACCACAACAAACAAACAAATAGGAGTAAAAATTCTATGGTCAATCCATACCAAAGTGGCATAATGACTTGGTGTGCCTCACCAATAACTCCTTGACAAATGGAAATAAAAAGATCCCACGTGCCACATCAGGGACGGAACTAGAAATCCAAATAAGCCGGTGCTGAAATTTTTAAAATAATATATATATTTAAAATAGTATTTCAAAAATCTTACCTTTCCTACTTATTTTTATAAATATATTAAATAATAAAAACACAAATAAATAATGAATTTCAAATGCAAAAATATTTTTATATGTGATAATATTCATTCAAATTATGAAGTTTAGTACTCCCTATGTCCCGTGTTACTTGCATTTTTATATGTTGTTGGAAAAAATAATTTAAATCGAGAAAGTTATATGCGTTTTAAAGTTATGGGATATTTTTCAAAAGTTAGTTAAATTGACCTTAATACCCTAATTGACGTTTTTTGGTGATCGTATTGACATTCCGGGGCTGATGATCTAGTCCCTTGATTTGAATATTAATGACTATTGTTTAATTGTAGTTAGCAATTAAGTATTGAGTTAGCAATATAACACTCACCATAAGAATATTTGTATATTATGAGAGAGAGAGGTGTGATCAATTGCTAACTCACCCCTTAATTGCTAACTACAACTAATTTTAGACCATAGGATTTTAGAAATCTAATGGTGTATAAATTGTCATGTGTAATTTCATTTTATTATTATTTAAATATAAAAAATAAAAGAACTATTAAATGTAGGGTTTTGGATCAAAATATCAATATAGTGTATTAAACATATCAATGCGATGCTTGGAATATGTCAACATAGTTTCGAATTGACATTTTATATGTATTATGTTGACATATTTTATTAGCTATGTTTACCTAAATCTAGCACTACAAAAATACGAAAACTCAATATCTTTTTTCAAATTTTGACATCGGAACATATGCAAGTGTAATCTCGTTAAAATCCTTATAAAACTATCTTTAGTTTGATATATTTTGTGTAAAAAATAATATAAATTGAGATAGTTATAATCATTTAAAGTTTTGAGATATTTTTTAAAAGTTGGTTATAACTAACTTTTTATTAAATGACATTAATACCCTTAATTTACATTTCTTGTGCATCGTATTGATATTCGTGGATGAATGATCTTGTACCTTGATTTAGTGATCTAATGTCTAGTTGTAGTTAGCAATTTAAGAGGAAGTTAACAATATAACACACCCCATGAGAGAGATATGTTATATACACATATCGAAAATGGGATAACTGCCTTAAAAGTCATCAACTTTGCCCGAATTCCGGTTTTTCTCACGAGCTTTAAAATTGGCGTATAAAGTCACGAACTTTGCATTTAGTCTGGTATTTCCCAACCCGACCCGACCCTGTGTTTTTCGACAACTCAAAATCCTATGTGGCATGCCTGAATATTGACGTGTCCGGCATCGGAAAATCGTAAAACGACGTCGTTTTTTGGCATTCTCTCTGCGACATCGGAAAATTCCACGCATTCTCTCTGCACCATTTTCCGGCATATCGCACCGCCGCGGCGACGCCATGAAGGAAGATGAAGAAGACACCATTAATCCTGCGGTCGGAGATACAGCAGCACGGCCTAAACCCACCAAGCTCCTATCTTTACACCACCGCCTCTCTTACCTCTCCACCACCACCGCCAACAACAACAACCACCTCTCTTCAAACCTCCTCCGCTCCATCTCCGCCACGTGCTCTTAAGAAGACACCATTAATCCTGTCGTCTCCGAGATACAGCAGCACAACCTAAACCCACCAAGCTCACATCTTTACACCACCGCCTCTCTGACCTCTCCACCATCGCCGCCAACAACAACAACCCCCTCTCCTCAAACCTCCTTCGCTCCATCTCCGCCACGTGCTCTTCCGCCGCCACCATTAATCCTGCAGATACCGGTGCATCATAATCAGATTGGAAAATCTGGTCTATGGCCAGGCTACTAAAGTAAGTACAAAAGAAAATTAGTTATGCAGAAATTCTGGATTATATGAGGATGCATATACTAACATAACAGTAGGGGAGTGCCGAATTCGACTATATTGAGAAATTTCCTAACCGCCGTCGACGGAAATGAGAGAGAATCGGTGGATGAGGAGCGAGCGGTGGTGTAGGTCGAGGACGGTAGGAATTGAGCGGCTCCGCTGTTGACGGAGTGTAGTTGGCGGCGGAAAGTAGTAGAGCGTCGATTGTGTCGGAGGAGACGACCGGAATTGAGGGGAGATAGAATTGGGGGACGTGGCCGAATTGGGGAGTTGGGGGATGTTTTATCATTTTTTTTATTTTGTTTTTTAATTTAATTTTTTTTAATTTCACAGTCACTAAATGTTGTCCATGTAAGCGGCCACTAGGCGCCACATCAATTAAATACGACACGTCAGCTCACTCTTTCGCCGGAAAAACCATCATGGGAAATCAGCGACTAAATGCAAAGTTCGTGACTTTATACGCCAATTTTAAAGCTCGTGGGAAAAACCGAAATTCGGGCAAAGTTGATGACTTTTAAGGTAGTTATCCCTATCGAAAATTTGATACACATAAGAATAGGGGAGTGATCAATTGATAACTCATCATTTAATTGTTAATTACAACTAATTTAAGACCATAGGATTTTAGAAAACTTGTGGTCTACAATTTGCCACGAGTAATTTTTGTTTTTATTAATTAAATCGAAAAAGATAAAAAAAACTACCAAATTAGGGTTTTGGATGAAAATGTCAATATAGTGTTTCGAAAATATCAACACAATGCTTTGAGAATGTTAACACATTACTTATATTGACATTTTACATGTATTATATTGATATATTTTATGTATCATGTTGACATTTGTTGCTGTACGAAAAAATTAAAAATTTTCGATTTTTTTTTCAATTTTGACATCGGAATATATGCAAGTGAGATCTCGTTAGAATCCTTATGAAATTATCTTTAATTTGATATATGTTGTGCGAAAAAATAATTTAAATCGAGAAAGTTATATGCATTTTAACGTTATAGTATTTTAGAAAACTTGTGGTCTACAATTTGTCACGTGTAATTTTTATTTTTATTAATTAAATCGAAAAAGATAAAAAAAACTACCAAATTATGATATTTGATAAAAATATCAATATAGTATTTCGAAAATATCAACACAATGCTTTGAGAATGTTAATACATTACTTATATTGACCATGTATTATAGAATGTATTATATTGACATATTTTATATATCATGTTGACATTTGCTGCTGTACGAAAAAAATGAAAATTTTTAAATTTTTTTTAAAATTTTGACATCGGAACATATGAAAGTGAGATCTCGTTAGAATCCTTATGGAATTATCTTTAATTTGATGTATGTCGTACGAAAAAATAATTTAAATCGAGAAAGTTTTATGCGTTTTAAAGTTATGAGATATTTTTTAAAAGTTAGTTACAACTAATTTGTTGTAAATTGACCTTAATATTCTTATTGACGTTTTTTTATCGTATTGTCATTCCGAGGCTAATGATCTAGGCCCTTAATTTGAATATCTAATGGCTATTATTTAGTTGTAGTTAGCAATTAAGTATTGAGTTAGCAATATAACACTCAATATTTTTATATTATGAGAGAGAGATATGTTAGAGTATCCAGTATAAGGCGGACGTCCCCAATAGCCCGGCCCCCTTTTTTGTCCACAACCCCAGTTTTTTTGTCCGCGCTCAAAAAATTTGTTTCTGCCACTATAGTGGACACTTCCAATAGCCTCAATTTTTTTTTCATTTATGTTAATTCAATTATAATTAAATTTATCAGAGTATATGTAATTAGAAGAAAACGGCTATACGTGAAGAAATTAAAATTAACCACTAAATTTTCGTCGTATTAAAGTACTGGAAAAATTATACAACGAAAATTTAATCTATTGAAAATCACAACGGTGTTCACACTGCGAAAGTATGAGTGATGAAGAGGTGAAATGGTGTGAAAATAATGAAAGGAATGAGGTGTATTTATAGGTAAATTAAATTGAATTAAAAAAAATTAAACGTCCGCCCCGAACCGGCGGGCCGGGAACCGCCCCGCTATAGGCCGGCGCGCCTATCGCCCCGCGGGAGAGGCACCGGCGCGTCCTAGCACAAAAATCGCCTGATGCCCGCCCGCCCCGGAAATTTCGTCCACCTCGGGGCGGACGTTCTCCCCACTATAGATAGCCCCGCCGTCGCCCCCGCCGGGGCTATAGGCGCGCCGACATTATAGTGGATGCTCTTATATACATATATATGGCACACAAATTCTTCCATATGTTGATTACCACCATATTTAATATTTTTGCTCACTTTCCATAAAACAATTAACGGAAGGCTTAATTGTGCTGTTAGTTTAGTGAATAGGTGTTTAATTGAGGTGGCATGTGGGACCATTTTATTTCCATTTGTCAAGGAGTTATTGGTGAGGTACATCAAATCATTATGCCACTTTGGTGTGAATTAATCATGGAATTTTTACTCAAATAAATAGATGAATGAAATTATGAAACTATTAATTGCTAAAATGTGAATATCGACTAGATTTTGAATTTTAACACACTTATTATTGTAGTAAGAATACATTATAGTAATAAAAATTTGAATATTCCGAGCCAATATAATGTTCATTATAAATCATGTGCATAGCATTAGGCAATGTCCCAAAAAAAAGAATTGGACAAGGAGTCCATTGGGCCAAAATTTCATCTAACAAAACTTATCTCAGTTAATTAAAATAGCTCTCATTACATCTAATTAAACTAACTATAATAAAATTAATTAGGATGACCATTCCTTAATTAGGATATACCTTTGTATATCTCTAATTAATTTGCTAGCTCAATTAAAACAGATTATTGCTATTACTTCCATAGGAAGGGCAGTGCATTTAATTTTGTCAGATTATTTCGAAATAATATATCCAATATTAGTGTATTGAAATTTTATAATAGTAACAGTATTATTATGTTGAATACTTTTAAATTCAATGTTAGGCAACTATACACATTGAAGTGAGCATTCCTTTTAAAATTTTGTGGCGGCTTCTATACCTTTTCTTACGATGTACTATGTCGAAATAATTTCACATAAGGTAGGTGATGAATTTCCTCTCTCTTTATATATATTCAACCAATCGATTAATTAGTGCCACTACCACCGCTTTAATCTATACCTATCTTTTTTACATATTAATATCAGGATGATAATTATTATAGGTATAAAAATCATTTTTTGAGTTATTTTTTAAATAAAAATTAAAAAAGAGAAAGAAAAATCTGATTTTTATGGAATTTATACATTTTATTCCCAATTACTATAATTTACTATATGTTATATATGAATTAAAGAATATTTGTAAAAATGTCCAGCCTTATCGTGGGATGAAGTGAGTATTTAATATCATGAAGTATGATTTATTATGTGATGATAGTAGGATGTTATGTATGAGAATTGTGTTTCAATAATAAAGTTACACGTAATTTGATATGTGGTATGAGAAAAAAATATGAACTATTTTATGAGAGAGAGGGTACACTTTAAATTATCTTCGAAAACAAATTGAGGGTATACAAATTATGAAATTTATTTATCGCAACAATATTTAGCACAACACACATGTTTTGTAAATGTCCCCAACCTCTCCAATTAAATATGCATCAGTGTCACATAAGACTGTCTAAGATTTACATATAAGGATCGATAATAAATTTTAATTGTGATAATAAAAAGTGTTTTTGAAATAAATACAAACATGTATATAGGGGAACACTACACTCCCTATAGACTTATCTAGTGATAACATCCTACTCATTTGGACCGTTAGATATACAGATGTGGGGTTTTGATTTCACCCACTTAGATTGTTTTTGAGTATTTTAGTTGCATTTAAGGGGTAAATTAGTCGATTCGTGTATTTAACCCACTATCCGAATTAGAGGGCGCGAGATTTCAGGGTCATCAATTACATGATCCGCCTGCTCATTCAATTCATTTCAAACCTTTCCACTCCCTTTCCAATTCATTCAACTTCTCAATTCCGCCTCCTTCACTTCCAAAAACCTCCCAAAACGCATTCTCAAATAAAAACCCTAGCATCGAAGAATCTCCACCGTTGACCACAGTCCCGGCGAAAGTAGAGTCCAGTTTTTTCAAACAGAACGTGAACGAAGACAAATTTCCGCCGCTAACCACATCCCTGCCGCTTGCTTCAACCGACCATAAATTAGATAAATGGCTAAACGACGAGTAATGTTGAACACCACAGAGCCTGGTGTCAAAGAATCTTCGTGAATTGGTAATTTCGTGGTAATTTGTTGCTTGGTTTATTCAATTTGGTGTGCTGTTTGTGCTTAACGCTATACCCCTTTTGCTTAATTTCTTGTTAAATGTGCTTATTGTTGGTTGATATGTGTTTGTTGAATTTTGTTGCATAATCTATTGGAATTGTTGCTTAATTTGTTGAGTATTGTGCTTATTCTATTCCAGGATCTGCTTATTTTCTTGTCAAATGTGTTTTTTTGGTTGATCTATTGGAACTGTTGCTTAAATTTGCTTATTCAAGAATAAGCAGATTCCAGTATTGAAGAGTTTTGATATTGCTATTCGAAATGTTGAATTTTTTATATAAAATTGATGAGATGCATGTGTTCTATAGTAAAACTGCATCAAATTCTGTAAACTAACAACCAGTTTTGAGCCAGGTGTGTGTGAAAACCGCCATATTCAGAGGAAGGAACAAATCAGTAGGGCGATCGAACGGATCAAGAAAAGAAGGCAAAAACTGCGGCATTGGGTTGATCAAGTCAAAATCAAGCGAAGCCAGCAGGAGTTATGCATTGGGAGATAGAGCTAAAGACCCCACCACCAATTGTGAAGGGCAGGAACAACATTTCAAAGAGGATGGTACCCTAGGGATCAGCGCCCTACGCCTCTCTATATAAAGGAAGGCCGAGACAAGAAAAAGTGGAGTCCCGGCCAGTGGTGAAAGGGGGTTCTCATAAGCTTTCTTAGTTAGAATATCTTTAGGAATTCAGCTCTCTTCTAGGGTTGAAATCGGAGCTTTTTTCACTTCATCTTCTTGATTTCGTTGCACACACACACTTGGTCTTGTTCTAGTTTAGTTTAGCTGGTAGTTTGGTGGTAGTTTCCTGTACTTTTAATCGTTCTGTTCTTGCTATTCCACTCCTAGAAGGGGTGATGAAATAATTTACAACTTTCTTAGTTCATTTTTAGTTTGCTTTTGATGTTAATGACTCTTGATGTTTTGATTTAGTAAATCTGAAGCCATGTTTTGATTTTTAGTTTGCTCAAAAATGTCTTGTTCTGTTTTGATTTGGTCAGATCTGACGTTTTATGTTTGAGAGTTCTTAGGAGGTTTAGATCTAGCAGTTTATGTTTCGTTTCTGCATGATTATGAGTTAGTTTTCTTGTTTATGTAGTCGTAACTTATATTTTAGGATGTTGATTTAATTTTATGAGTTGTTATGGTGTTTCCTCTTCCATAGCTTTTCAGATATGTTCTTTGCTCTGCTTTTCATGTTGATTTTGTGAAGAAGATGAAGGTGTTCGAAAATTTTTACTTTACAGTGCTTTTTGCAGGGGACTGACTGACAGTCCCCGTTTATTCTGTTTGTCCATTTATGGAAAGTTAGTTAAGTTGATCAAGTAGTTTTAGTTTCGTTCTGCAGGCTGATCAATTTAGTTAATTTAGTTTTCTCAAGTCAAGTAGTTAACTTAACCCACCCCCTAGTTAACTTAACCCACCCCCTAGAAGCGTGGCCGCAGCCATCCTCAAGTCGTGGCATGCAACAAATATCAAACGCCTCATCTCTGTGGGATCGATCCTTACTTCTCTATACTAGTTAATAGTATTGTGGGTTAAGGTTTTGACTGTTATGAATATAATCATTTCATGCTGAGATAAAAAAACTTTCACCAATCCCAATTCAAAGAGAATTGCACTATAAAAACTGGAAAGAGTCATTGGTACCACCATACAATTGTTTTCGCAAAATGCATAATTAAACCAGCGTATGCAAGTTAGATATAAAAAAACAACATTGTTTTTCAATAGTTTCAGCAAGTAAAAAATGTTTATCAAACTTTCTCCTTCCCCTTGCCCTTGCTCTGTGTCCCACAATTTTTCGAGTCATGGTAACCGAATTCATTGCATTTTGCACATCTTCGTTTAGGTTTACTAGGTTTCAGAATGGCTGCCTCTTTTTTGGACTTCTTTCAATTGCACGAACCCTTTGTCCTGACAGCTTGGGAGGATGAACATCAATTTCAACTGGCCTAGGACGACCATAGAATTCTTCAATCATGCTCTTCTTCTCAACAAGTGAGAGGACAAGAAAATCTGATTCAATGCTTTTCCTAAGCTCTTGAACGCCCTCTATAACCTGTTTGCGAACAGCCTTATTCCCTTGCTTACGCGTATCAAAACCAGCCACACGCGCGTAAGCATCATAAAATGAAATCGCATCCTCTAGAGTTCTGAATTTCTTTCCTACAACGGGCTTCAACTCATCCGGACACTCAAGTATGCACCGAACTGAAACAGAAACATAAATCACAGTACATCAAAACAACATTATATCAAAAGCATAATATCTACCAAATATTGCGTCGAAATTCGTATATATTGCATTCTACTAGATTGTGATTTTCTGAAATGTGTGTTTATAAACGTGTTCTTCTTATATTCAATCAAAGAAGTCAAATGAACAAACATAAAAAACTGGAATTTAAATTCAATCACAGAAGTCAAAAAATGAATAGCGAATTAGAACACTAGCTGAACGTGAATCAACAAAAATAAAAAATTGATCTTTGCATGAATTGTCTAATTCCATTGATGCCATTCTTTGGTGAATGTAGATTTCGGCAGTGTAGAGATTGTATTCGATTATACAGATTGTATAAATATTCTTCAACTGTGGAAAATATGAAATCTTGGTGAAGAATGATTAATTCAACCGTAAAAAAAGAAAAGATTGTAACTTCTCATTTCTCCCACATAAATGACTGCAGTTTAGGGATTTAGAATAACTGATGAATATGTACATTCCAAACTTACCCTTCGTACATGCAAATATGAATATTACATCAAATTCCTAGCGGGTGACATGGCACAATCATATGCGTATGTAACTGAAATCCAATGGTCTATATTAGTGGGGAGTTGTGAACATATTTTTAAAGTGCTATCATATATAACCATATTTTGTATATATAACCATATTTTGTATATGCAATAGTAATGTGTACGTACTTTCAGTCAATGCATTAATAATATACTCGTATTTAAAAATGAATGGAATATCAACCACTCCTATCATGCAATAGTAATATGTACGTACTTTCAAGTCAATGCATTAATAATATACTCGTATTTAAAAATGAATGGAATATCAACCACTCCCACTGATAGGAGTAATTATAGGAGTATTTAAAATTACTTGTTTCGAACCACAATTATAATTTAAAAAATTCCCATCCAAATGTTTGCGTACAAATAAAGTTAAATACTGTAATATGCAACGCGAGTCACGTTTATTTTGGAATAATAATTAGATGATTTACTCTTGCATAGGTCAGCTTTAATAGATACATACGTAATAATTATTTTATTGAAATTATTAAACAATCAATAACCTTTTCTTCACTTCGTACAAAAATAAAGGTTGGAATATGATGCTACTATAGACACTAGTTCAATAATGTCATAGCTTTTGTTGCTTTTGAATATGCTAGTGGAATACCTTTTTAAAATGATTACCTTTAACTATCCTTTAATGTATGTCGCATATATATTCCACATTAGTCTAGTTGTCCATAATTAATTGTTCCATTATTTTACAGGTCATGTAATCGTAGTATAAAAGATTGTCATCGGCTTCAAAAGAGAGGGATGATAATTGTCTCATCAGAAGAAAAAAAACGGTTTAACAACAGTTTCAAAGACAAAAATAAACGAATTTTTTACTCTTATGAGATGATCGGGAAATCGACCTGCCCCAACCCTACTTAGATCGGATATTGATAAGGGCATCAGCAGTGGGCCGCCCTAAGGCGCGCCACGTCATCAGTTTTATCCTCCTTCCCCCCACCTGCAGTAGGGCGCCCTAAGGCGCGCCCTATGGCGCCCCACATCATCATTTTATTGTTTTGTTTAATTAATTTAAATGTTTTCAAATAACAAGTAACGAGTAAATAAAAAATGTCTAAATAACAAATGACGACACATTAATAAAAAAAAGTTACACCATTCAACTTACAAAAAAAACAACTAAGTCGGTGCAATTCCCAACTTCCGACGTAGCTCATCGATTAACGCCCGGAGATATTCGGCTTCGTCGGGGTCGGTACACTTCTTGAGGGCCTTGTGCGTCTGCAATAACGTCCTCGCCATCGACGCTGTTGCCAACGACTCAAACGCGGTGGCCGTCTGGGTCGGGAGCGTTTCCGGGAACGGAGATGGGTTTGCAGCGGTCGAGGATGAGGTCGCGGCCGCCTTCCCCTTGGCCTTCGCAGCCTTGACGCCGGGAGGACACCGGTGTGCCGGAACTCCCTTCATCCACGTACGTCCGGTTGAGGTCAACCGGGTGATTGCCGCTGCCGCTGCTCGTGTAATCACCAGCTTCGGTGGTCTTCGTCCTCTTCAGCGCACCAGTGTGCAGAATTCCACCTTTGAACTTCTGCTTGTCCCTCAAGAGCTCCCAGATGGCCTCGTGCTTGAAGTCGCCGTACATCAACCGGTACGACAACAACGCTTTAGCGCGCACGTCGCTCAAGCTCTCGCCGCTCCCCTGTGCCCGCGTGAACTTCTCGAACTCCGCCGCGTACAAGTTCACTTGCTTCTTCACTTGATCCCAGTGCTTGCGGAGTTGCTCACGTTTGCGCTTGTACGCGGTCGGCGGCTTGGCCGCATTGTAGAGGCCGGCGATGCGCTCCCAGTACGCGACCTGCCTCTGGTTGTTCGCGAAAATCGTGTCTTCCGATATATCTACCCAACATCGGGCCAAAATGAGGGTTTCGTCGTCGGTGTAGTTCATACGGCCGGGGGCGTATTCATCGCAATTTCCGGGAGGCGGCAACTTTTGCGCCCGCTGCCGGTTCCGCTTCTATTTGGCTGGGGCAGAAGTGGTCGCGGCGAGTTCGGGATCGGCCGCTGCGGCGTCACGGCGGGAGGGAGCGCTTGGTCGGTTTGGAGACGGCTCCATGTCAGACAGCCCGTACGATTCCGTACTGAAATCGGGATCGTACTGGGTGTCGGCGTCGAACGAACGATATTCACCGGGTTCTGTACCCGGCCAACGCGCCTCTCCGCTAAACATAGGACTATTGGGACTTAAATCCATTTCTTAGTAATTATGTAAATGTGATAAGTTTTGAAAGTGAAATCGTGAAATGAAATTACAAATGAACTCTATTTATAAAAAAATGAAACCGCGTGCCATTGTCCGCGTCGATCGTCCCGTAGCCCACAGTGGGTCGGACGATGGCGCGGACGATGGCCTATCGTCCGCGTAGGCCGCAATGGGGCGGACGATGAGCATCGTCCGCGCTATACTCCGCGTCCTTAGTATAGGGCGCGACGATCGTCCGCGGCCTATGTCACGCACCCGCAATGGGGCGGACGATGGCGGGCGCGGACTATGCGCTCCATCGGGAGTGCCATCGTCCGCCCCATTGCGGATGGCCTAAGATATTGATTGTAGAACTAATACATATATGCCTTATCAAGATGCATTATTTAGTTCAATACTCCATCCATACACATTCGCAAGTTCGAGAGCAATTATTTTTGATGTATTAATATTAAATAAATTATTTTCATATTATCATTATAACAATCATTAGTGCTTTAACCTAAATGATAGGAACATTTTTCTCTCTAGTTTCCTTAACCATGGTCAGTGACATTAAAAAACACATTAATCAAATATTAATGTATTTGTAGACTATAGGCAATCCATTCAAATACGGTATCAGACCTCAATTGTATCTGTAATATGATTTTGATATGACTTAGTTGACATCCCTAGTTGTATATAATTCCTCTTTCTAAATGTAAGCAATCTCTCAATAGATTTGAAAAGCAACATCATATCAATATTTAAATCACGTTACACTAGTCATATTTAGAATGAGGTTTATGGCCACGAGTGAGCGTTCAGATTTTGATCGAGATTTTTATCTAATACTCCCTCCGTCCCGGGCTACTCGCTCATTTCCTTTTCGGCTCGGAGATTAAGGAATGAGTGTATAGGAAAGTCAAAAATGACGGTTGTAGGTGAAATTTTTTACTAAAAATGGAAAGAGTGCAAGTAACTTGGGACGCCCAAAAAGGAAATAAGTGCGAGTAGTGCGGGACGGAGGGAGTATATATTGATCCGAAACTCCAATTTTTTATGTAAAATGTATGAAGACTAAATTAATTGTCCAAAACCCAAATCCAAAATCAGAAATCCGAACTATAAATGAACAGAAAACCCCAAAATTACAATATAAATATGCCATAGCTCGAAATATCCTAAAATCCTAAGCTAAAATAATGTCTTGAATTTCGAAAATTTCCCGTCACTATCATATTCAATTCGAAAATTTTAAATTTGTTAAAAATATAATTCTATCTAAAAAATGGATGTGATTTTAGATTCGGATTCCAAATACCTTTATTCACGCGTCAAAAACTTTATTGAAACAGATTTCCATAACTGCAAGTCTGTAGTGAAACAGCAGCTCAGTTTCCTCCTCTGTATAGTTGGAATTTCACAAGAAACTAGTCGGAAACTTTGAATCAATCGTTTGCAGTTGACTCGCGTTGCCTTCTCCGACGACTGCTGTATCCGTCTCCCAAGAACAATCCAACTATCTTCTATGTAGTGAGTAGTACGCATTTTTTTACACCTTTTCAAATCATTCCCGCTGCACAATATTTTTCCCAAACAAGGCAGCAAAACTGCTCCATTTCATAATCTGCAGCTGAGATTCTCGATCGGCGGCGATGGGGAGCTATTTGAAGGATTTCTCCGACGTGAAGCCGAAGAACTCGACCGAGGAGGCGCTGCAGCGATGGAGGAACGCTTGTTGGTTGGTGAAGAATCGGAAGAGGAGATTTCGCTTCACTGCTAATCTTTCCAAGCGTTTCGAAGTTCGTGAGATCCAGAAATCCAATCAGGTTAAATAGCTTCTTCTCCCTCTCTTTCTCTCTCTGATTCAATTTGAAGTATGAGGTTTTGTTTGCGATTGATTCGGTTTAATTCGGCTTAAATGAACTCTTTTGCTAGTGATTTGAAGTGGATAATTTGGTTAATTAGTAGGCTAGATTAAAATGAAGCATGAATTTCTGGTTAATTAAGTTTATAGATTTGGAATTTTTAAGATTTCAAGACTTTTTGATGTTGTTGTATTGCAAATTTGCAGGAGAAGCTTAGAGTTGCAGTGTTAGTTTCCCAAGCTGCTCTTAGTTTTATTCAGAGTAAGATTTCTACTACGTGAATCGCGTGATTTTGTTCCAGTTTTTATCTGTTGTGTGTTTGATTCTACCCGAATATGCCTCAGGTATAAGTTACAGTGTGCCTGGGGATGTCAAGGGGGCAGGTTTCGATATAGATGCAGACGAATTAGGGTCGATTGTCGAGGGTCATAATTCGAGGAAGTTGAAAGTTCATGGTGGAGTTGAGGGTCTAGTAGGGAAGCTATCAACTTCAGTCGATAACGGGATTGATAACTCTGTGGAGGCGCTTAGTCGTAGAAGAGAGGTTTATGGGATTAATAAGTTTGTGGAGAGCCCGACTAAGGGCTTTTGGCTTTTCGTGTGGGAAGCTCTGCAAGATACTACCCTTATGATACTTGCTGTTTGTGCCGTGGTCTCTCTGATTGTTGGCATTGCAACAGAGGGATGGCCAAAGGGTGCTCATGATGGGCTTGGCATTGTAGCGAGTATACTTCTTGTTGTGTTCGTCACTGCTACAAGTGACTATAAACAGTCGTTGCAGTTCAAAGATTTGGATAAGGAAAAGAAAAAGATTACGGTGCAGGTTACTAGAAACGGGTACAGGCAAAAGATTTCAATATTTGATTTACTCGCTGGTGACATAGTTCATCTTGCTATCGGGGATCAGGTCCCGGCTGATGGACTCTTTGTTTCAGGTTATTCGTTGTTGATCAACGAGTCTAGTTTAACTGGAGAGAGTGAGCCAGTAAATGTATCGGTTGAGAACCCCTTTCTTCTGTCTGGAACCAAAGTGCAGGATGGATCTTGCAAAATGCTTATTACTACCGTTGGCATGAGAACTCAATGGGGGAAACTAATGGCTACTCTTTCCGAAGGTGGTGATGACGAGACCCCTTTGCAAGTTAAACTGAATGGAGTCGCAACGATAATTGGGAAAATAGGTCTATTTTTTGCTGTTATCACTTTTGCTGTTCTTGTGCAAGGGCTGTTTAGCAAGAAGATGATTCAAGGTACCATATGGAGCTGGTCGGCTGACGAGGCACTGGAGATGCTAGAATACTTTGCTATTGCAGTGACAATTGTTGTCGTTGCTGTCCCTGAGGGGCTTCCTTTAGCTGTTACGTTGAGCCTTGCGTTTGCCATGAAGAAGATGATGAATGACAAGGCACTTGTCCGCCACTTAGCAGCTTGTGAGACGATGGGATCAGCCACGACTATATGTAGTGACAAGACAGGGACTCTTACTACTAATCACATGACAGTTGTAAAAGCATGCTTTTGTGGGAAAGTAAAAGAAATCAGTAGCTCGATGAAGAAATCCGCCTTCTGCTCAGACATTCCGGACTCTGTTGTTACAATGATTCAGAAGTCGATATTCAACAACACTGGAGGAGATATTGTTCTGACCGAGGATGGGAAGATCGAAGTCCTTGGCACGCCCACTGAGGCAGCACTTCTTGAGTTTGGCCTTTTCCTCGGAGGAGATTTCAAGGCGGAGAGGCTGGCATCGAAGCTTGTCAAAGTCGAGCCATTTAATTCTGAGAAAAAGCGCATGGGGATAGTTTTGGAACTACCCGGAGATTGTTTTCAGGCGCATTGCAAAGGCGCGTCTGAGATTATTTTGTCTGCCTGTGACAAGACACTGAATTCAGCTGGCGAGGTTGTTCCTCTAGATGAAAAATCGTATAATTATCTGAATGACACGATCGAACAGTTTGCTAACGAAGCTCTGAGAACTCTGTGCCTCGCGTACAAGGATATTGTAGGTGACTATAAGGCTGATAGTCCTGTTTCCTTTGAGGGCTACACTTTGATTGGAATTGTGGGCATCAAAGATCCCGTTCGTCCTGGAGTCAAGGAGTCAGTTGCAGTCTGTAGGTCGGCTGGAATTATGGTGCGAATGGTCACAGGAGACAACATTAACACAGCTAAGGCAATAGCTAGAGAATGTGGAATACTGACTGATGATGGCCTTGCAATTGAAGGCCCAGATTTTCGAATGAAGAGTGACGAGGAACTGCAGGAGATCATCCCTAAACTACAGGTAGTTCTTACATTTAATGCATACTGATAGTGACTTTACTGCATTGCTTTTCTTAAGTTGATGATAGTTAGTAATTTAAGCATCGGGCGAAGATTTCAGCATTTGTCCATCTTGTTAGTCGTAACAATTTAACGCCATAGCTGGCTTGACTATTGGTTGCGTACACGTTTATCTTAGATAGATTAGTCGATATTGGTGATATAGCATTCATTAGTAATACACGCTTTCTTCTTCTTAAGGTAATGGCGCGTTCTTCACCAATGGATAAGCATACCCTAGTCAGGCATCTGCGGTCCACATTTCAGGAGGTCGTTGCAGTGACTGGGGATGGGACAAACGATGCCCCAGCACTTCACGAGGCAGATATTGGTCTTGCAATGGGAATTTCTGGAACAGAGGTATTTCTTAAAATCTATGACAGCTTTATGAAGTTGGTTCTGTTAAGTAGTCCTATTGAAATTCTACTTCTGTACTTCTAAAACTGTCAAAACGAAACGACAATTTGATGAGCTGCTCGTAAAGTTCTAGTTACAGACATGCTTCTTTCTTTCCAACTCGATTTGATAGATTTTTATATAAAGATCAGTATGTATACACAGGTTTTATCATTGCATAGTCTTGTTTTTCTTATTACTCCACCTTTTACTGCCTTATCAAACGACACTAGAAGCACGAACCGCGATATACCTACTGCTCGGTTTATATTTGCCAGGTGGCCAAGGAGAGTGCCGATGTTATAATTTTGGACGATAATTTCTCCACCATCGTGACTGTTGCCAAGTGGGGCCGCTCTGTTTACGTGAACATCCAAAAGTTCGTCCAGTTTCAGCTCACGGTCAATGTGGTCGCGCTGATCGTCAACTTTTCTTCCGCTTGCTTAACAGGTGAACAACACCGTTCACTTCACCACCATTCTGTTTCATATGGATTGATTTCTAAATTGCATGACAATGTTGACATCTAATTTTCTGCTGCTGTCTCGCGCTTTCAGGCCAAACGCCTCTCACAGCTGTCCAGCTTTTGTGGGTGAACATGATCATGGACACGCTCGGAGCACTTGCACTCGCCACTGAGCCTCCCACCAACGACTTGATGAAGAGAATTCCAGTCGGAAGGAAAGGGAACTTCATCAGCAACGCCATGTGGAGGAACATCTTCGGGCAGTCTATCTACCAGTTTGTCGTCATTTGGTACCTCCAAACCGCTGGAAAGGCAGCGTTCCGCCTCCATGGAGACAACTCAGACCTCATTCTCAACACAATCATATTCAACTCGTTCGTCTTCTGCCAGGTAATCTTCGTTTAGTTAACTTGTGTCCATCGACCACATGTAACTCAGAGGCGAGCTTGCACGTCCGTGCTTGGTGCAGGCATTCAACGAGATAAACTCGAGAGACATGGAGAAGATAAACGTGTTCAAAGGCATACTCGACAACTATGTCTTTGTCGGAGTGCTGAGCTCCACAGTCGTCTTCCAAGCCATTATTGTCGAGTTTCTGGGCACGTTTGCAACCACGCACCCTCTCACGTGGCAGCAGTGGCTAGCGAGCGTATTGATCGGGCTTCTTGGCATGCCGATTGCTGCAGCCATCAAAATGATCCCGGTAGGATCAAGGTAAAAACCAGCCTTTTAGATTAGGAGTATGGCGTTTGTGCTTTAGAGATTAGGGTTTCATTATTTAGTTTCTTTGTAAATTTAAAAGCGTGTCATTTCGTCGTTGAATTCGGGGACGATAATTCTAACGTAGGGCTCGGTATGAGAAGTTCTCTTTTCAATGTACTTCTTGTTTTCGAGCGTCATTGGCCTTTACTCTATCGCATTTCAATTATATTAAAATTATCTCCGACCCTCATATATAATTCTTTATCTTGGTATTACTATCTTATCTGACACAAGTCTAATTATGCTCTATTAGATATAAAACCAACAACTTGAGAGAGAAGCTATAATCTCACAATATAAGTTTTTAGAAATAATGAAATTCAAAATTGACCCCTCAACCATGACACTTTCACTCAAAAAAAATTTAAAAATAAAAAATCACTAGACGTCCCTAAACCTAGACGTAAACATATTGGTAGAACTTTAACCCTATTTTAGAATGATATTGCTCTTATTCCCTTTGTCCCGTTATAAGTGAGACATTTCTTTTCGGTCGCTGTTTTGCGAAAATAATATTTTACTTTCTCTCACACACATTCATTATTTCTCTCTCAACCTTTGTTATATTTTCAATACAAAAGTTTACAAGCATGAAAAATCCAGGCTAAAGGAAATGTGGAGGATGAATATAGAAATAGTCCATGCTCATAAGGATATTAAGTGAAATAAAATCAAGCCGAATAAGTAAAATTAAATTAAAATTGAAATAAAATCAAGCCCAATAAGTAAAATTAAATTAAAATGCAAGGAGATGATATTACAGAAAAATAAATAAATAACCAAAAAACAGAATATATAATCACGAGTGATAAATGTGAAAATAATTTTATTTTTTCCATCTTGAATTAAAATTACCACCTTAGATTTCTTACCGCAAGAATCTCACGATTCATCTGAAAATTTTCACATATATTAATGGAGAAATTGTGTATTCATTGCACCAAGGAGGAATCCATAATTCATATTGCAGATTCTCCATTTCCCATTTTATTCATAATTCTCCAATCGATCAATATTTTATGCAATTTTATTTCTTCTGATATCGATCGGAGTAATTGAAGTTGGATCAATGGGGAGAAGTAAGTGCTTCATACTCCAATTTTTGTAATCATTCCCATTTTACCAAGAGAAAAATTGAATCTTTATGTTACGTTAGTATGTTTTTAATTGGAAATTTATTGCGGAATGGACAACGGTTGTGAGATTTATGTTTCTTTAATTGAAGTTGGGAATTAACAAATCTTGATAGATTGTTTTTTATTGCTTTCGGAAGTGGGAATCATTATAATTTTATTTTGTGGATATTTTCAGATTTTGTTGCTGTTACTGCGTTTATATATGTTGCTTCAATTGAACTTAGGAAGATTATTTGTTGACATTGAAGATTTTGTACTTTTATTGAACATACACAGTATATTTCTGTTCAATTTCCTCAAATGCATATGTATTGTTACTTCCATGAGCTTGCTACCTAATATATCTACATACATATGTAGTATACTATATCATCTACAAGCGGCCTTCAAACTTTATACGTCGTGATTATGCGACCTTTAGTTCTATTCTGAAATATTGAGTGTCATTAAGGTTGAATGCGGAAGTGTAAAATATATGGCTTTGAAATGACATCCTTTTTCTTTTCTTGATATATAGTTTGGGTAGGTTTTTAGTTTTCACGTTTCAAGGATGATTTATTTGCATCGAGGTTTCTTCTGTAGGATATGCTGCTTTCTGAAACTTATGCCTTTTTTGTCTTCGGATTAAGTGTAGTAGCTAATTGCTTTAGTCAATGTGCACAAACACATTAGGAAATTCTCAAAAAAAGAATTCTGCAATGCTGGATTCCGATGATCTAGATAGCTTGAGCTTGTCATCACCTTCTAAGCACTTCAACAATGTAATGTACTCTGGCGAGGAGGAAGTGCTGGTTGATCGAGAGTCTTTGCTTGATCAATACTTGGATGCTTTATACGAGAAGAGGTCAATAGGCCGTTGTAAATAATATTTGAGGTTCTTTAACAGCAACAGAAAATATATCGTTAATGTGTTTGCTTTTTTCTTGTTCTTTTTCCCACAGAGGTTCTACTAGAGAAAATGCTTTGGCGTCAACTATTGAAGTCTTCAACAATAGCATACAACACGAGTTCACTGAACACAAGTATGCATTGTCTCTGTTTTATCGATTTTATTCTAAACATGATTTCTCGCAGGACAATATTAGCGAGTTAGGATGTGAAGTCATCCGTTATTAGTTCATTTAAAATGAAAATGAATGCTTCCGTATGGCATATATATTATCTACTTGTTTCTCGTGTTACCTAACATGTTCACTACTTTCAGAATAACCATAGTGTCACTCCAAGAGAGCTTCATTTATTGACCAGATCACTAAATGATAATCTGATAACCAAATTGAGTCTTTTAATCCATTTTTTTGTTCTTCATGTTTTTTTCCCAAATCCTACCTTTGATGTAGGCGTGTGTGTCTGCGCGCATGTTGAGTGAAAAGGGAAAGTTGGTTCATATTACTGTAAATGTAAACCCTAATATCTAGCTTCAATATAAAAGTTCATAATGATATTGTTTTCTCCATCTAGGTTTGCTACATTGTTGCATCAGTGCTTAAATTCAATCAAGAAGGGTTCTCCGAAGGAGGTTGCCTTGGCATGTCACGTGATAGGTTTTTGCTAAGGCGCTTAAATGTTAAGCGTTTATTTCCATGTTTGGTATATCCTGACAGCCATTTGTTCTTTTAGGGCTTCTAGCACTCACTGCTGGTTCCGGGGAGAAAGCACGAGAAATCTTGGAAGAATCGGTCTCTCCAATATCAGAAGCTCTTAAATCAACGTTTGAGACATCTATAATATTATCAGTACGTGACATAAAGCTGGTTGCACTTGGCGCCACTTGTTTGCATTCGTCTTATCCCCCGATTTCAGCCTTTTTCTAATTTTTTTTATTTTCTTTCCTCAAAATGCAGTTGCTTGCATGTTTGGCTGTTATTACATTTGTTGGTGGAGAAGAAGCAGAGCATGCAGAGAAATCGATGCAAATAATGTGGCAAGTAGCTCATCCGAAATTGGGTTCCAATGTATGAATTATTTATCTCTTATATTTGTGAAATAACCAGACCTGTTTATGTTAAAAAAATGGTGTTTTATAGAGGCTGGTTTTTTAGTTCTTTTTGTTTTTTAACGCTCAATCTTTGTATTACAGGTTGTTGCTGCTAAACCTCCAGCAGCTGTGATAAGTATGGTGGTCACCGCTTGGTCATTTCTTCTTACCACAGTGGATGAAAGGGCACTCCACCCTAGAAGTTGGCAAGAGTCAGTATTGATATACCATAATTTATTCCTTTTTAGATATTACTACACGTTCTTTGTGGACAGTGCTGATGTATTCTGGAAATATCGCAGTGCACTGTCCTTCCTTCCCACTCTACTGGAGAAGAACGACAGGTCAGTACGTATTGCTGCTGGTGAAGCACTTGCATTGCTCTTCGAGAAGGGGAGCCTGGAGAAGTTCTGTGGGGAGTCGAAAGTCTCTGGTCATCATACTTGTATTGAAGGGGATGGTTCTCGGAAAATAATGTTCGTAAATGGATTAAAGACTAAAGTCATTAACCAAATGAAAGATCTCTCCGCTGAGGCAGGTGGCAGAGGTTCCTCCAAGAAAGATCTGAATAACCAGAGGAACAAATTTCATGATGTTGTGGATTTTCTAGAGGTATGCGAACGCCATTGTCTAATACAGTAATACTCCACTTAACCCTTTTGCTGAAATACCGAACCTCATTGGTTTGGAATATCAGAATGGCCACGCCCCAGAAACCTCGACAAAGATCGGCCATGAGTTATTACATACAAGTTCATGGTCTCAAATGATACAGGTTTATCTTTTTTTCGTGCAGTTTTTTACTTGTAAATCATAGCATAACATTTCTGATATCTTCGAGTTCTTCAATAGCTGAACTTCCTCAAACATTTTCTTGCTGGTGGATTTGTGAAGCACATGCATGTATGTTTTCTAACTTCGAACTAGTGGTTTCCATGTCTTATGTTACCGGCTTTCATCGTTTCCATCTATCTTGTTTTTACAGGAGAATCCATTTCTTCATAATGTATTTGATTTCACTCCAGAGATAAAGCTTGATCACCGCATGTCTGCAGTCGAAAAGGTGTGTTAGATCATAGCATTCTAAGATACATGTCGGCTTATTGACATCAATAGTCTATTCAGGCTTGTCGGCTTTTACCATTCACACTCTTCTTGAAACAATCAATCATTTTTGCCACCAACCACACGTGTCTTCGACTTTTTACTACGATATATTGGCAGCATATACTTTTTTTTTGTGTCTCATATTCTGTATACTTCAGTTGCATCTATTATTTTTCTTATTTTTTTGACAGAGGATGTACAAGTCACCTAACTCGGCTCTCAACAAGGCTCGGACGCAGTTTCTTAACAAGCAGCGAATGATATCCAAGGTTCGTTTACTTCAATTGCATTTCCGGCTTCTGCTCTGTGAAAGTTTTATTACCATAGAAAGGAAGGAAAATCAACATCAACAATATGTGAAAGTTTTATTACCATAGAAACTCCCTGGAGCCTACAATTCAGAGTAATATATGTGCAGTTTTCTTAATTATTTTGTTAATGTGCAGGAGAAGCATGATGGCTACTATGCGGTTGGTCTTGTCGATGCTTGAAACGAGAAGCTTGGATGTTTAGAGGCAGAGCTTATCTCTGCGTAGTCGTCGCACTGCCTGAAAGAAAGCTGGTAGTAGTAGTATGTAAGCTTTGTCCACCCAGTAATGCAATGAAAGAGGATTTGCATCTTCTGAGGTGTTAGGATTGACTGTAATTAGTCATGATAATATGAAGCAATCTAAATTGATTGCATTCTGAATGAAAATGAAATGAAAAATCCTGAAACTTGGCAGCAAGCAATTAGCTTGATTGTTTTTGGGTAATTGCATGGATCTACTGTAGTAGAAAGTGGTTGAAAAAAACATAAAGATGAAGTAATTTCAAAGGAAATGAAGCCCCAATAAATATGAAAGAGAATTTTAATAAATTGCTTGGGTATATTTTGAGTGAAATTGAGGTCACTTTTATAGTAGTAATTTCAAAATGGATTAATTTGGTTGGATATATTGTGAGTTTGTGACTTGTGAGTTGAATCAAGATCTCATTTTTACGAGTAATATTGATTGTTCTGGGTCCAATTATGATAATATTGGTAAATAATGGTAATATATTGTTAGAATTAAGTGGTTGTGTGGAGTAAAAATTATGGGCACCAAAAATGGTAAACTAGGTTGATACGTCGTGGGCACAGAATGTTTGTTCTAATAATGATTTGTAGGCCAATATGTGCATACATAATAAAGCTTTCCACTTTTTTGGAGAATATATAGCACTATCATCAAAAGAGCAAAATCCAGAAGAAAAAGAAAATAATTGTGTGCACAAAATCTTAAATCTAAAATGCTGATAATGTCTGCTTATATGAGTTTCCAAAATGTATTAGTCATTAGCAAACCACCCCAGATGAATTATTCGAGATTTTCATCAACTTATATAAGACACTAACTAGATTGTACAATACACAAATTATGGCTTTATGATACGACCAATATAACATATCTAAAAATTAATCTTTCACAATATTGAAGGAAAAACAAGAGCATTCACATCTTCACCATCCTGACTAAATGTGCTCTAGTTTCCTTGTTGCAGAGCATCATGATAGTTCAGAATTTGCATCTTTAGGAAGAATCAAACCAATCAAGCAAAGTGAGGGATTCGGGGGTATGGAAAGAAACGAACATGTTTCAGGCGAGTATGGAAGAATGAACAGCAGTCTTGCCCACATAGTCTTTGATGCCGGTAATTTGATTACTCCTGCACACTCTCTCTGCTTCAAGTATGAAATGAAATCGTGAAGCTGCACAACAGAATTACAAATTTTTATCACTTGAATAAACACACTTAGGTTTGGTTATTCAGATATCGAACTAAATAAATAACTGTGTAGAACGCACACGAAGCAAAATTTAGACAACGGGGCAAATGGAAAAAAATAGAAGATCCAACTTACACCCTTGTGATCACCATGGGATGAAGGAAGCAGCCAACAGATTTCTTTCTGTAGCAATTAAGAAACAAAAACTGTTAGATCGTTCAGTAATTCCAGTAAATGCACACATTGCTACCAACTAATGAGCATGTCTATGACTAATCAAGAAGATTACAGAGCCTAAGCATTGCATGAGGTAAATCGTGTGAGAACTTTTCAGCAGAAGTTAAGCTCTTATTTAACTAGTATCGTGTGAGTTCAATGTGGATTATTTGGTGGGTTGGTGCTTTAATTGTATACCTAAACAAGTTACAACATATAATTGCAAAATGGAGTAATCTCAAATACTAAAGCAAAGAATAATCTGTGAACTATAAACTTCAACTTCAAACAGAAAGAAAGATGACTAACAAGATTAGGACAAAGGTTCTCTGGTTTAATGCTATATTTGGGTGGTCAGTATGAAGCAAGACTGATACTTCAGCAGTTCAGCTAAAATGCACATGAAGGAAGAATGTCCAGTAACTCACTCTGTGACGGGGAGTACTAGAAAATGTTGATTTTACGTGGCGCAAGTCAGTGCGCTTTGTCATATCTAACTTCGCAGGCCATCTGCACATTCATAAGAAAACAATTCAAAACAATAAATGTTTGTCTTTTTCTGTGTGAATTAAAGACAAGACTCAAATCCTTACTCTGCAGGCTCCATAACGGAATTTGAATAGCTACAGATATCCGAATCTGCTCTTTGTGCGTGTATTGTACAGTAGTAAACACCACTTTTACTCAACATCCCCTGCCAAGGATTAAGTGAGGACAACCTAAAACTGTCAGGATTGGCAGCTAAAGATGGTGGGGGTGGGGAATTAGGAGGCGGGGGAGGAGGAAATGCAGGAGGCTGGGAATGAGGTGGAGGTGGAGGAGGAAATGCAGAAGGCTGGGAATGAGGTGGAGGTGGAGGAGGAGGCAGAGGCGGAGGTGCTGGAGGCAGTGGAGGCTGTAACTCAGGGTGAGGAGGCAATGGAGGACGAAAATCAGACTGAGGAGGTAATGTAGGAGGCATAATAGGTGGAGGTGGAAGTGGTGGTAAAGAAGATAATGGTGGAGGTACAACAGGCACAGAGAACATCTGATCAAATGGCGCTGCAGAACTTCCCCGGATCTGTGCCAGTGGGGTCACAGAAGCAGGTAAAAAAGGCGGGCCTTGCACATTAGCATGAGAATTAGCATGCATTGCAGCAGAATGGATTGGGTTTTGATGCAGATGGTGGCCCATTCCGCGAGCATCCCATAAACCATTAGGAGGTGGATACACAGGTCTATTGAATGAAGATGTTTGAGCAGGCTGTGGTGGTGGAATAGGTGGCCCATAATTTTGTCCAGTGGTGATACTTCCTCCAGAATGCATTCCACTTTCTGGTCTTCCATACATCCATGATTGTTCAGCTGCACCAGTTCGGCCAACTTCCATCATTCCTCCAGTCGTCCATGTAGACTGGAATGCAAAAGCAGGTTGCATCGGAGGGCCACAATTTTCCTGACTCATTCTTGGTGATGTAAGCTCCAGGTCAGGTCTCACCGAAGGAGCAGGGCCATGGTGCATCGCAGGATTACTGATACAAACATATGTGCACAAGTCAGCCAGGATAGCAATTATAAGCTTACAGATGTCAATCATGGACAAGGTGCAAGCACTTTAATATATTCCGACACTGAAATTCATACATCCTAGTTATCCGACACAAAAAATGCTGGAAACCAATTAAATTACTGAAGCATATATAAGCGGAGCAGAAATTTGGTACAGTGTCAAACCTGAAATTTATCTGGAAAAAAATCCCAGGACACTCTCGTAAGTTCTTGAATAAAGTATTTGCTGTATCTGTGCTACTGCACTCGACCAACCAATTGGAACCTGAGGGCATACTTGGTCTACTCACACGAACAGATCCATTGTTGTTAATCGCAAGGTTACAAACTTCCAAAAGCTCATCCTCGGTGATACATGGCGAGTTTTTATTTGGAAAATTAATCCAAAGCATGTTTGTCGGAACTCGTTCTTGTTCTCGCATCAGTGCAGCTGTTGCATGATTCTCAAAAGGCCCTTGAGAGTTACTGATATTATATTTAGCACGTAACTGTTGAAGGAAAGAAGGCAAAGCTGAGGTCCTTGTCAGGTAACTCTCAGGAGGTTTCTCGAGCATAGGTTGAGTATGTGGTGATCCAATCATGCTGTTAGAAGGGAAAGCATTTCTTGTGTCAGTGTGATGAAAAGGAGGACCAGGTTTTGCTGCTTCAGCATGCATCATTACATTAGGTGGACCTGTGTTGGAGGGATGTGGATAGTAATTACTATTTTCCTTGCGGTGCCTCCGCAAATGAGCTATTGAGACGGTGGCTTCTTCAGGTGAATCGAATTCCATCAGCAATGCACCTTCATTGCTAAGATCAATAACCATGCGAGGGCCCTTGTGGAGTAGTTTTTTAACTTCATGTACCATCTCATCCTTGGCCCATATGCTTGGAACACTCCCAACATAAACATGGCAGCTGGAACCAACAGCAGTACCATTTATAAACCCCCTTGCTCCTAATCCTGCATCCAGAAATTTTATCCGAAGGCAGGCACCCCAAGGAGAACGTCCCCGCATAACTTCTCTAGCCTTTAAAGCATCCATCAGATTTCTGTACTCTATAGTGGCAAAGCCTTTAAATGGAAAAAATCGCAAATGATCTATAACACCAAACTTCTCAAACTGAAACCTTATATGCATTTCAGACACATCATGACCTAGCGATCCCAACCAGAGTTGTTTTGAAGCTGGAAATATATCCATAGCAGCTGGGTCTCCATCGGAGTACCATATTGCATGGTTTCCTGAAGAATGGGGTGGAGGAACATTTTGTTTGGGAGACTCAAATGGAGAATTTGCAGCTCCGCTGGAAGATCTTAAGGTAGGTGCAGAAAGGTCCATGTTTGAAATTGGACTCCTCTCTATCTGGGCAGAATGGCTTCGATTACTAAATGAACTACTTCTTAAATCCCTTGGTGTTCTCGCTCTAGGTGAGAAAGATTGTCTATTCAACAGTTCCCTTTGCATGAACATTCTACCACTGGCCATATCACCAGAGTCCCCATAATTATGATCCATGGACTTCAATTCTCCAGGGAAAGAATCACTTCCAGCATTTACTGTTATGCTTCCCCTTTTCAAATGGCTGCCTGAATGTTTATCAGGGTAATCTCTCCCTGAAACTACAGGAGATCCTTGTTGATTAGATGTTCTAGCAACTGAGCACTGATTCACAGATTTAGATGAATTGGAGTTACCCTCAACATTATCTACTTGACTGTCTTCTGCTTTTACTTGTTGCACAAATGATTCAAATACTCCTTCTAGACCAGAGGTAATATCAGAAACAATTTCAGATGAAGCAGAATTGCAAAGCATTCTGTACCTTGAAAATATCAAACTTCTGAGTGAAGGATCTTTCCTAAGAACCTGCAAAACAAAGACCACAAATGCAGCCACCAAAAAAAAAAGAGAATTAACACTCTGAAGCACCAATAGACCACTTCCAGCAGCAGTGTCTAAACTGTAACATGCATAATTCTACAGTCAAAACTGATCATTTACAGAAATGGATTTATGGCTTGAGTAATCCAATTATCAAAGTAATAGATTAAGTGAACACAATGGATTTTGATGTTATTTTTATGGAAATATCATCCCCATCCCAGTAAATGGATAGCACTTTAACTTCATCAGCAACAGCGGTTCTACACTTCATACAAAGCATAAACTTATATTGCACCAATGTAATGAAATTTGCCTTCTAGAGTAGCCTAGGAAATTAGTTTTACTTGCTTCACAAGTCCCATGAAATGGTAGAAGAAAGATTGACACTAATAACCTATAAATTTGAGCTCTGATGGTCATATAAACAAGCACAAAGCCAATATTAGATATATAGAAATCAGACTAGAATTTCAATAAGGTTGTCAGGTTTAAAGTTTCAGTTAGTGCCCCACTGCAATGTCCTGAACATGCACCGGAAGACAAATGGAGATGAATGATCCTTAAGATCATTACTGATAGTCTGATACTACTGGTAGAGCCATTTTTGTAATGAAGTATCACAAAGCAATACTAACTCACAGAAATTCACTAATAGAAGAATACATCCGACGTCATCAGTCCCTCCCCAATTGATTTCCACTATTTGCACTTGTCTAAAAGTCTTATATCTACTGATCCGAGTGCTAGAACAACAGCTAGTACATTATATAAAAGACCTCATTAATCTGATAAAGAACTATATAAAATTAAAGATTAAGACAATTACCAGTGCCAACAAGCAGTTCTTTAATAAGGGAGAAGCAGGATTTGGCAAAGAATTTCCGATAGATGCAGGAGACTCATTAACAGGATCAGTCTCTTGATGTTTGATTCTGCTGGAATGTTCAAATGATTCCTCACCAACATTCTTATCCAGGTGACGAGAGCCAACATAATCCAGTTCATCTGTCAATTGGTGAAGAAGGTACTTTCCTTTCTGAATTCCCTCAATTTCCGTTGACTCAAAAAGTTTAAAGAATGCAACAAGTGAATATTTGGGGAAGTGAAAGAGAATCGACAAAAAACATAGGCCACGAAGCTTAGATAATTTCAGTAATACTGAACTATGTTCCTCCAAAAGCTTGCGCTTGAAATCAGAAAGGGCTTCTGCAACATCATAAATCTTCAGGACACTCTGGTCAACAACATCAAAGACACTCTTTCCATCGAAAGAGGAGACAAAAAATGTAACAACATCATGAAAAACAACAGAGCATATCCTTTGAATAACTTCTGAATTTCTGTTTTCTGAAGCAGCAGCTCGACATACATCAACCAGACCTAATATGCATGCCTTGGTAGTCTCAAAAGCAATACCATCAATGTCTTCTCCCCCACTAATCACGGTGATGCACTGGTTATGCATATTTATGAGAGCCTTCCCAGCAGCTTCTAGAGCAGCCGGGAAAAATGAAGCATAACGTGGTATGTACTCTGCTACAAGACGTTGTACACTAGCACATCCTGCATCAAAGCAAAGTGATAAGTGTTTGCTTTACCAAATCATGGAACATCAATAGGACTGCTGTAGTAGACAGTATATTAGGGTAGTGTAGGTTACTCAATATTTTCTAGGAACACAAAATATAATTTTTGCATGCAAAAAGAGACATCAAAACGGTGTCTTATGAGAAACAGATTTTATAATATAATGGACACAATAAATCTTCATAAGACAGTAAGACACAAACACTTCCATCATTTTCTAACCACGGAAGATCGGTTAAACCATTCTCTCTACCTATAGCTCTATACAAATAGTAATTGCTCATAGGTCATAAGTGGGGAGTGTTACACTTGTTGCTTGATAAGCAGTTCAATACAAGTGGCAACAGTCACAATCTTCTGAATACATTAAAAATCATGCAGCCTTTACTCATATATACTCCCTCTGTCCACGAATAGGAGTCTCGTTTTTCCATTTTAGTCCGTCCGCGAATAGGAGTCCCGGTTCACTTTTACAATAAATGGTAATAGGGTCCCACCTTCCACTAACTCATTCCACTCACATTTCATTTAAAACTAATATATACAAGTGAGACCCTTATTCCACTAATTTTTTTACACCCACTTTTCTGAATATTTCTTAAAACCTGTGCCGCCCATAAATGAGACTCCTAATGGCGGACGGAGGGAGTAATTCATTTAGAGCTCTACCAACAACTTACAAGCTCTCTGCATTGGTGTTAGCCAAAGCATGTCAAACATCTAGGGCTACCAACAAGACAGAGCACCTAATCCATACTAAAAACTACAAGAAAACATTCTAATAACACAAGATTAATCAACTAAATCAGCAGGCAAAACATGTAGATTTCACCAGATGTTAAAACGAGCAAAAATGGTTACAAATTTTAAAGAAATTGCAAAAACTATGTCCCAAAGATTATTCCAATTGGGAGCTAAGTGCAAAACGACATCTGCAGCTCAGTTCTAATCTCAAATCATCCTCTGGAGAAACTATTAGCCATAAACCCTAAAAGGTTCAGATTTTGACTCCAAATTGATGCTCCAAAATTAAAACGAATAGAGTAACATATATTCGTTGATTTAGCTTCTATGACACAATTAAAACCTAAAAAATCGATCTGGGAAGAAAACTCGACATGAGGCATAAATAGTGAAATCCCAACCTCCAGCGGAAGTGATCAAAGAGTGATAAGCTTCTTCCAATTCCGGCGTCAGATGCTTATCCTTCCGGTCGATGCACAGCTTTATTTTCTTATAGCACTCAAATACATTGCGAATTCCTTCCTGGTTCCGCCGCCTCCGGGCGATTTCATCATGAGACAAAGGCGGCGGCGTCGGTGGCCGTTGAGGCGGCTCGTGTGGTTGGGAAGGAGGTGGCGGCGGAGACGATGGCGGTGGGTCGTACAATCTTCTCTTTTTGAGCGGTTGCTCAGCCGCGGCCATGGCGCATAGGAAGAGAGAGAATCGCCTGCACCAGTATGTTTAACTTGAAATGAAAATTTTAGGAGAAAAATTAAAAAAATAAATGAAAATATAATTAAATGAAGATAAATAAATCAAGGCCACATTTGTCATTTGCGTTAGGCCATCCACAATAGGAATAGCCCAGCAATAGCCCAGCCATAGCCTAGCCACTGCCACATCATCAGCACTAAAAATCCTCCTGCCACATCATAAATAGCCCAGCCATAGCCTAGCCACATCATAAATAGCCCAGCCACATCAATAGTCACATCACTAATAACAATTATATAAAATGACATAATTAACAATCACACAATATACGAAATTTAATTTACGAGACATATACGGGAAACATTAATAATACTATCCACATCACTATTAACAAATATATACAAAATGAAATAATTAATAATCTCACAATATACGGAACCACAAAAACGAGAAAATTCACTAATATTAATAAAATATAAAAAGTACATTAATTAAAAAAAGTACATAATTAAAAAAAACTAACGGCGGTCAATCCTCCGTGCCCATAACTCTTCAATTAAATTCTTTTGGAGTCGAATATGAGGCGCCTTTTGGCGCATTTCGGCGTGTGCTTGTAAGAGGCCGGCTTCATCGTGAGGTACCCCACTCCGTACGTTGGGGGCGGCCACGCCGTGGCTTGGACCGGCTTCATTATCGTCGTTGGCCCAATTGGTCAGTTCGACACCTTCATCTTCGACAATCATATTGTGCATGATAATACACGCGTACATGATATCAGCAATGCATTGGACATCCCACAAACGCGTTGGACCCTTAATTGCCGCCCATCGAGACTGGAGCACACCAAATGCGCGCTCCACGTCCTTGCGCGCCGACTCCTGCCGTGCCGCAAAGTAGGCCTTCTTCGCATCTCCTGGGCATCGGATCGTCTTCACAAAAACGGGTCACCTAGGGTATATCCCATCCGCCAAGTAGTAGCACATATCATGTTGGTTGCCGTTGGCGACAAAACTGATGGCCGGACCGACGCCCTGACACTGCTCGTTGAAAAGTGGCGACGAGTTGAGGACGTTGAGGTCGTTGTTCGAACCAGCTATCCCAAAATACGCGTGCCAAATCCAAAGCCGGTAATCAGCTACGGCCTCCAGGATCATCGTGGGATTCTTTCCCTTGTAGCCGGACGTGTAGAACCCCTTCCAGGCTGCGGGACAGTTCTTCTAGTCCCAATGCATACAATCTATGCTGCCTAACATACCCAGGAACCCATGCTGACTCTCGTGCATCCGCAACAGATCTTGGCAGTCTTCGGGGGTAGGCTTTCGCAGATACTGATCACCGAATACTTCTATCACTCCCAGACAGAAATTCTTCAGACATTGCAAGGCAGTCGTCTCACCGATGTGGATATACTCGTCCCACATGTCTGCCGCGCCTCCGTAGGCCAACTGCCGGATTGCCGCAGTGCACTTTTGAATAGGTGTGTGGCCGGGTCTGCCAGACGCATCGTGTCTGAAGCGGAAATACAGATATCGAGACTTCAAAGCGTTGACAATACGCATAAACAGGTTCCTGGTCATCCTAAAACGACGCCTGAAAATGTTGGCGTTGAACCGAGGCTCCTGTGCGAAGTAGTCTTCGTATAGGCGCTGATGTGCAGCTACGTGATCCCGATCAATCACACTGCGGCGGTGGACCACTGGGGGAGGTCGAGGTATCGCCGGCTGCAAGGCCCTTTCCATCCATTGGTTTATCGCGTTGGTCGTATAGGCGTCCAACTCCTCGGTCATTCGACGTTCGTACTCCTCAGCATCCCCTCCGCTACCACCACTACCACCACCAGCATTACTCATTTTGCGTTGTTGATCTTGAACAGAAATTAAGATAGAGAGAGTACTCGTTAAAACAAGTGGTGCGAATGAAAATGACGAACAAAGCGCGTATATATAGTGTTTCGAAAAAAAAAAATATTTTTTCGCTCTAGGCGGTGCGCTAGGCGATCCGGGCGCTGCAATAGCGCCGAACGGACCGCCCAGCGCACCGCCCAGCGCCACGCGACCGCCCAGCGCTGCGCGGTTTCTCTCTCCAATCGCCCGCTGGGCGGCTACAATAGATCGCCCAGCGAACCGCCCAGCGCCGGCGCTCGGCTGGGCGGTCGCTGGGCGCCTATTGTGGATGGCCTTAGAAACTTAGGGCTCATTTGATACCATAGAAATGTCAAGATAAGGATTTGTAACCGTGTATTTCCATTTGTTTGATAGCTAAGTTATATTTATCTCAAGGCCCGCATTTATGACCTAAGCCCGGCTAAAAACCATTATTTCACCCATTTTAGTATCTCATCAAATTGGTAAGATATTCAATCACGCTTTCTAATATGCCCCTTTTTCATTCCCCTTTTTCATTCTCTCACCCACTCTTCCTCTACTTCCCTCCCCATCCCAAATAATTCTACCAACTACCACCGCCCCTAACTCAGTCACCTATGGAGACTCTCTCGCTGAAGGCGGTGGCTCTTCGACGGTGCGCTGCCGATAGGCATGCACAAATCGGCTCGGCCCGCCGGTTAACCCGCAGTTCGGAACCGCCGGTTCATGAACCGGAACCTGGCCCGGAACCGGTGGGTTGAACCTGCAGAAGGGTCGGCGGGTCGTAAGGGCCGGTTCAGGTTCGGCAATATCTTGAACCGTGAACCGGCGGTTCGGCGGTTCGAACCGCCGGTTCAAAGGGTCGAACAGTGTAAAGTAGGGTAGGGGTTCGTAGGGGTTCAGGTAGGGTTTAGGTAAACCGGTGGTTTTCGGTGGGAACCGGCGGTTTTCGTCAGAAACCACCGGTTTTCGGTCAGAAACCGCCGGTTTGATAGCCGGTTTCCGCCGGTTCCGGTGACTTTTCAGAGGCTAGGTCGTAGGTGCAGTGTTTACCGGTCATAAACCGCCGGTTTTCTGACGCAAACCGTGGACGAACCGCGGGTTTATGCTTGAACCGCCGGTTCCGGCGGTAAACCGGCGGTTCGGCCGAATTCAAATTTCAAATTTTTTTTTATTCAATTTTACTCCTATAAATACCTCACTTCTCCTTCATATTTCCTTACCCCATTCTTGTGTTAACAAGGATTTCATTCTCAATCTTCATTTCTCTATTCTCTCCTCATTTTCTCTAATTGCGCAAGTTTACGTTTCAATTCTACACTTTCTACTCACTACTATATTTGTTGTTGTGCTCATAATTTACTACTTCTTTTATACTTCATACATATTTCATTCCAAGTCCATACTACTTTCATTTATCAATATGTCTTCTTCTCGTGGTGGATCGGGACGTGGTGATCGGGGCAAGGGAATAGCCCAAGATCAAAGTACTACGCGTCCCTCAAAATCTCGACTATCTAGTCGTCGAGATGTTATGGAAGAGGTTTCCCGATTGGCAGCCAAACGCATGCAAGTTAGTAATGAAAAATTTGTTTTCAAATAGGTAAGTAAGGTAAGAGAACTATGTGGACTTTGATTCCCTAATGCAAATGAGCAATTGGGATACGTAGGCACCTCAACTTAAATTTTAAATTTAAGTTGAGCTCAAGTCCTTTTTCTTTTATTTCTTTTTTTTCCCATTAATTCCTACTTTAAAAATATGCAAATACAATTACATAATTGTATTTGTATATACTCTAGTCGATGAAGTATATTTCTCTATACGGCTAAATGAGGGAAACTTTTGACAATTCTACTATAATTGTTGATTGTTAGACGAAACTCAACATTTAAAGTTGAATTGCTAAAGGTGTCCTTAATTTAGTTATGTAGAAAGATCTTCTTCGCCGGTTAAGAGTATATTTGTATATATATAATACACTTATACGTTTAAGAACTTCAACGTCGTTCTTGTCATTTGTAATTAGTTGTTGACTAGTATTCTCATTTGTATTTAAATTTTGTTTAAGACTTCAAGACCGGCATATGTTTTCGATTTGTAATTGTTGTAACTTGTAAACATGCAATTTCAATAAAATTGCAACTTTAGTCGTATTTTTTTTCAATTTTATTTACTCACATTTCATACATAAACAACTTTGAAAGTGTAATGTAATTTGATTAAAAATTGAATAGTTGAAAAATGAAAAAAAAAAGTCGACGAACCGTCGAACCGGCCCGGAACCGGCTGTTCAAGCCGAAAACCGGCGGTTTTGAACCGCCGCGTAAACCGCCGGTTTGTTGAACCTGAACCGGAATCACCGGGAGCTAGGCGGGCCGGTTCAGGTTCAAGCATTTCCTGAACCTTGAACCGCCGGTTCATGACCCTGAACCGCCGGTTCGTGACCCTTGTGCATACCTAGCTGCCGACTCACTCTCTTCCCCGGCAGCTTCACCACACCCCTTCGATGTGCGTCGGACTGGATATGTTTTTCTCCGACGGTCAACAATTTATTCCCTTAACTTCACCTCTCCCCTTACCACCTCTCTCTCTCTAGAATTTCTTGATCTCCATTTTCACATCCATATGAAAGGTATCCAGATATGAACACACTCGAATTTTCAGGGGACATCGTCCACCGACGAAGAGGAATTTGAGCGTGACAGAATTCATGCTTCTGCCGTCTCACTGACGCAGATTGTTGGATTTAGACGAAACTAAGGGCAAAGGTGTGTTTTCACTTTTATACTATATGACATTGTATTGATAAGTATATTATCTATCAAATAACAATATTATAATCTTTATCTTATTCCTAATATGGACTTGGGCCGTGTTTCTTATCACAAGTTTCGTATCTAGTTATATCGTACCCGAACTATCAAACGAGCCCTTAATATGTGATCATAATCGGAAGGAATCATCTACTCCCTCCGTCCCCGATTAATTGTCACTCTTTGACCGGACACAAGTTTTAAGAAATGTAAAGAAAAGTTGGTTGAAAAAGTTAGTAGAATGTGGGACCCACTTTTTTATATTGATTTTATAATAAAATGTGAGTGAAGTGAATTAGTGGAATGTGGGACCTACTTACCATTTATGGTAAAAATGAAGTGTGACAATTATTGAGGGACGGACCGAAATGGAAAACAGTGACAATTAATTGGGAACGGAGGGAGTAATACACTATAAACCGCCGGTTTGGCGGTTCGTTTTTTTTTTGCAATTTCTTCTTTATTTATCTATGGAATGTGCGTAAATAAAATTCAAAAAATCACGAAGAAAATTGCAATTTTATTGATATAAATTTAAACGAGGCTACAAGTTACAACAATTACAAATCACAAAAGACTTGAAGTCTTAAACAATAAATTTAAATATTTGATCTTTTTTAATCGTCTATTTTTATCATTATTATACAAATTATATTAATTGTTGTTTTTTTACACAATTTAATCAATGCATTGAGAAAAATGAGTAACATACCTACATTTAAATCAAATTATTTGAACATGTCTACATTCTATAAATATACAAATTATGAGCAACATGTCACACTCAAATTTAATTAAACTATTCTAACTAAACTATTCTAGTTGATGCTATTATTAACTATAAATTTGTCTTATAAAAGGAATTATGACAAAAATAAATATAAAAATAGTAAATAATAAAATGTAAAAAATAAAGAAATTGAAACATAAAATAAAATACTTCAACATATAGTTATAAAAAGATTAATGAATGATCTAAACATATAGTTATAAAAGAAAATACTTCAACATATTTTGTCCTACATCGAAAGTGAAACATAAAATATTCAAGGATGTCTTTATAAAAGAGAAACAACCAAGAATGGTTCCTTAGAATTTAGAGACCCAATAAATAAATATGGGATATTATGAATTTTTTATATTTATTTTTTTGTGAAAATTAATTTTTAAATATAAAAATTATTTTTTATAAATAATAAATATTTTTTAAATTTTTATTTGAACCGCCGGTTCGGTTCAATTTGTGCATGCCTATTCTAATACATCATTTAAAATAGACAAGTGGATCCATCCTTTCTTCTCTATTTTCTACTCCATATCCTATTTTATTTTTTATTTTTAATCTAACTTTAGGCATTGTTGCGTCAGACACTCAAAAAATGTAGAATCGAATTATAAGCATCGTCTAGTGTGGAGCACGATTGAGCACACATGACTTCTAAAATCATTCGTTGGAACTTGAAAGACTACTAAACTAATTTCACAGTGTCATCCTATGTCGATCTTGAGATGGAAAGATTATTGACAATATCAAATTAAATGAAAAGAATTACTAAAGTGGTTAGATAAAGAATTTAGAAAAATAATTAATAAACTCCCATAAATTTTATGTAGAATAGTAGAGAATCGTGTTCAGAATCTGGACCATTAATTGACTCATGGGTCCATAATTTATTTGGCCCAAATCAACTTCCAAATTTTGGATACAAAAATCCCATCTTATTATACTGGAGTAATGACCATAATTTATCTGGCCCAAATCAATTATCAATTGTTGGCCCACTCACTTTCTTGTTTTATCTTTCATATTTCGAGTTGACTTGTAAGTGTAAGCAAATTGAATTTCATTTTAACAATTGTAGAAGTATCATTTTATCTTTACCTGCTTGATTAATGTGATAATTGCATGAGATGTGGTGTTTTAGTGAAAAGGGATACACCTATTTCTTCAACATAAATGTTTTCAGCACTAGAAAAAGAAGAAAAAAAACAATTAAATAACAATTCCAATTAATTCACAACACCAAAACCACCAAAAAGCAAAGAATAAGCTTGAATTCATTTTTTTTTCAAAGAATAAGCTTAAAACAACGTCATTTTAAAAATTTCCCCATTTAATGCACTCTAATATGTTGCTGAAAATTCATTATTTAACTATAATTATAGTTATAGAACTATTATTATTAATTAAAGTATAATGAGGACATTCCAACCATATGGCGGATATAGTACTCCCTCCGTCCCACATTAGGAGTCTTATTTGAGTTTGAGAGTTATAAAAAATGTAAAGGAAAGTTGGTGAAAAAAAGATAATGGAATGTGAGTATTACATTTATATACTACCACTATCCATAAAAAAATAGACAAAGTTGTAAATAACACGGGTTTTAATGCGCAATTGGTAAAGTAAGAGAGAGAGAGGGAGAGAGGTAAAAAAGTGGTGAAAGTAATGTTAGTGGATTGTGTGGTCCACATTGATAATGATGTGTATGATTAGTATTGATTTAAAACTTTCCATATTTAGAATTAGAATAATTTTGATGGACGACCTAAAGTGGTAAAACTAGTCTATTTTTATTGACGGATATAGTACTCCATATTAGTTTTATAATAAAATGTGAGTGAAAAAATGTTAATAGAATGTGAGGCCTAAGACCATTTATGAAATATCCCTACCGAGACTCCTAAAGTGGGACATCCAAAAAGGGTAAACCATGATTGCTAGAGTGGGACGGAGGGAGTATTATTTACGGGTCTTTTTCAAATTTCATCTTCATAGACTTAGACTTGACTATGAGGTCATTTTAAGACATAATCCATTTCAAAATAGTGCAAAATAAAAGTTTGTTAGCATTTCTCTATTTCTCTAATGTGTCTGATTTCATCAGTTTCGTTTAGGGCATTCACCACTTCTTAGAAGGATATATATGGATTATAGTACATAGTTTACGGAATAAAACACATAGGAAAAACTACACAAAAACACACCAAATAGATATTTTTTCAAATAAAATAAAAAACGTGTACCAAAATATGAGAAGGAATATGACTATACAAATCTTGAGTAGTAATATACCTGAGTTATATATACATATTTAGAGTTTTTATGAATTTTACATTTCAAATTAGTTCATAAAAGTTTAACTGTGTATGTATAATTTATGTACGTTTATTAATATCTATATAAAATCTCAAGATATAAATAATGCCATGCTAAATAAGTGTAGGGGCATATGATATTATATACAATTAATTTATAATATCTATGTAATGATTATATATGGCCTTAAGAATAAGTAGAGAAACTACGATAATAAAGTTGGTTGTAAAGATAAATATAAATTAAAGCATAGTTTATTAATTTACATGCATAACTATGGGCTGAAGACTAGTTCTCGGTTGACGAGATAAGTCAGTACAGCTAGGGATAAACAATTAATTAATAAATTTTTAATATAAACACACCGTTAATCGAATACTAATATTTATTTATATATTTTTAGCGTGGCCCATGTAGGTTTTTATATTTAACCAGCTTACTACAGATGCTAATGCTATAATTATTTTCTCTTTTAGGTATGTCATTGGACATTGATAGTTTATGTTCTGATTAAATTGTTAAATGCATGCATTCCTTAAGGGAATTAGATGAAATACAATACAAAATATGTTAGTAACTCATAACACGTCATCAATTATATTAATGGCTCTTGAAATTCTTCGAAAGCTAGTTCAGGACATGCTATATATTTCATTCTCAATTTGAAAAAAAATCGAAATACATTTATTTGTCTAAATTATTTACAGTATTTTACAGGTGGTACCACTCAACGTTACTAGTTGTACGATGAAGATCGTCAAAATGCTCAAAGTAGGGAACTAGAGAAATGCTAGTCCATAAAAATGTTGGCAATTATATTCAAACATAAAACTACGACAACAGACAAAAAAATTCCATACAAAAACTAACAAATAATAAAACCAACTAATTATAAACACCAACAATAATAAAAGAATTAAAACATATCTGTGGTAGCAAAAAATAAAACCAACTAGTAATAAACACCAACAACAATAAAAAAAAAATTCATCATATCTTCTTGGTCATTGGTTATATTCCACTCCCATATAGTAAAAAAAAGGATAATTAGCTGTCATTCTTCGAATCATAATTAATTTAGTTCTTTATATAATAATTGATGGTTAAGGTCCTAATTAAGCCCAGTCGTGCGTAGCCGGCCAAGCTGAACCCTATTGAATTTTAAGAGACGGAATAATATCTGATTTCTAGGGCTTTAGTTATTTAATTATTTAATTAGGGACAAATGGCATGGAGTTATAGATGATTAGATATTATTCCCACATTATTTAATACAGTACAGAATTTCATTTTTAATTTTTATGTAAAGAAGTGAAATTGATGTACTTGCAAAGAAGTTTCCTAGATAGAGTTACATTTTTAATTTTTTATTAAATATGTGTATGTTGTTCATGATTCCTAACTAATTAAATTCTTACAGGAGTTAGGTACATGTGCTGGGTTAAGTAAATTCATTATTTTGTACTCATAGAAAGAGTAAATTCATTAATTGTTCCCCATCCATTTATAAGCACTTAAATTGTTAGTGCCAATGTTTTAAAAACCGGAGTAGCTGGCGGGCTCAACTGGTTCAACCACAAACGGATGCATGGTTCAGTCCAATTCGCACGATAAATCCAGTTGAACATCATGCCGTTTTGAACCTGATAAACTAGCCAGTTTGGCTGTAAACAGGCGGCCGGTTGAACCGGTTCCCTTAATGTTTTAATATTTGGTTGGTGAAGTCGAATGACCGTTGTTTACCCTTTTGTTTTATGTTTATATTAGTTATTGGGTGTGTATTTCTCGCTTTGAATTACGTAGATTTACTCACTGATTGTTCATTTGTGTTTGTGCCATTTAGATAAGTTTAATCAATGACGTTAATTTTGCTCTTAACTTTGTTGTATGCCTTTTTCAGTTATAAAAAATATATATTTATATTCCAATACCTAGTAACAAATTCATAAAAAGAAATAAAAATCCATATTTTGGGAATTGAGAGTCTCTCTCCGACGCATGAGTAAAAACGGGAGGAACGGCGGAATCAAAGGTGACTAAGTTCATCTAATTTAAATATACTTTGATTTATTGATTAAGAAACTAATTGTGTTTTTAATTTATTATGAATTTAAGTTTAAAAAATGAGATATCACAGCTAGCTAGGAGCTCCCCCCTTGGTCATATACAAATATTATTATTGTGCTTTTTCTTGCAACATACTCCCAAGTTCACTATCTATGTGTAATGTCCACCAACATTTTTAACCACATAGATAATAATACTATTTTGATGGATATGAATCTTCCTAAAATCTTATAAACATGAAGCCTGCCCTGCCCAAACACTAAATAATTCCTACCCCATAATGTCATACTACTATTCCGACATCGATTTATAATTTTATGTGCGATAATTATCATTTAAAAAAATATGTTGAGACAACATAATATAACTCAAATAGCCGAACTGTTGATTAACAAAAATATCTCAAAATGATCAAGCAAAAAACTGTTATTTTTTTAATTGCAGTGTTTTTTTTAATTATTTCTATAATTTGAGACGTACACTAATACTTCGAATATTAATTTTTTATTGTAAATATGTATAGAGAGTTCTTTTCGATATGTACACATGTTGTGAACAGGCGGAATTAATAGAACATATACTAGCCTAGATCCAATACATAATAAACACTTCTATTTCCAATATGGATTGATCTAATAAAATAATAAGATTAAATGATGCAACGTATTCGAAGATGACACCAAAAATCAATGGTCCGACAGCAGCTTAAAGTCGAATAAATTCATCAATCAGTTAATTTGATTTGATATATTGCAATGATATGATAAGTAGGGTTGTCATAGGTTAGGTTTAAGGAAAATGTGGAGACAAAGAGCAAGGTTTGCGGAATTATGTCGTCTATGTTATTTTGTTGCTACAAAATTGTCATACTCATCGCCACGATCATCACCAAAATAGCATACTTAAATTTATAAATTAATTTCCACGTTCTTCCAATCCCCAATTATATTTTTTTGGTGTTGCACTTGCATGTTTTTAATATTAAACCAGTCACATAATCATATGTTTAGGATATCAGTAATTACTAATTATATCAGGCGGAAGATGCATGGATCCATTTTTTTGGTGTTGCACTTGGTTGTCTTTTGAATTTGAGTATTTTTGGGAGTATATCTTTGAGGGTACGTGCAAAGCAATATGTAGGTAGCTGCATAAACTTAGTTTTTCATAAGTTAGCTGCTTGTAATTTACATTACAATATACTACTAATATTTATCATGTAGTATATTATGAGTACTACATAATACTCTTCATCAACGATATAATGTCTTATTCTCTTCAACAATTAAAATTCTCATTTACTCTATTTATTTTGGTTAAGTGGACTTTACACCACACTAAATTGATACACTCACATTCTGTTGTTAAATAAATACTCCATCTGTCAACTATGGATGCACTACTAATCTTGATGACCGGTGACACGCATTCTAATGCAAAATCAGTAAATTAGCATAGGATTGGAGAATATAAATGTTTGATAGTGGAGAATAATTTTCACTGTCACTAAAGAAGAAATTTACTCAAAAAGAAGGGCACTGGTTTTTATTGTAAGTATTTTTATGTTTTTTTAGGATTAGCATAAAAATACAATAAACTTGCTGCCCATTTACTCATTAGTCCTAAATGATTCCACACTACTCAATAATCAATGCATACACATTAATGTCATTAAGGGTCTCCACAATAGTAGAGCCCGTGGCCCTGGGCCAAGCCACAAAACTTGGCCTAGGCTACAAAACTTGACCAGGCCATAAAAAATACATGTTCACACTATAGTGGACAAACCCAAGTCACCAAATATTAATTTTTTTTCATTTTTTGAGGTATTTTAATTTAACTACAATAAAAATTATCGGACTATAATAATTATAAAAAAATGCATAATTTAATAAAAATAAAAATTAAAATCAAATCTTCGTTGTATGATAGAAATGGGTTAAATTATACAACGAATTCTTTTTTAAAAACACTAACCGAAAAAACACTGCCACCGCCGTCTCCTCCTTGCATTTTTCGAAAGTTGTATAAAAATTGAAGAGAATGGGGTAAAATGTGTGTGAGATAAAAAAGAGTGGAGTGAGGTATTTATAAAAAAAAATCAAAAATATTATTAAAAAAACGAAATTGGGGGAGTCACGGCCCCTGCCCAAGCGCTGTGGCAGAGCCGCCGGCGTGGCTCCCTCCTGGGCACTCCCCCGCCGCGGAATTCCATGGCTCTCATCCCTATAGGGGGCCGCGGCCGAGCCACGAGCTGCGGTTCCCCTATAGTGGACGCTCTAAGTCATAGTTAGTCGTGATCAAATAATTAATTAGGTAAGACAGTTAACATAACTAAACTCTTTTTTTGTGTGTGTGTGAGAGAGAGTTTTGATGTATGTACTTCCCCTAATGATCTGTACTGTTGTGAAGGTTACTTAACAAAGAATTTGGATACATTATTAATTTGCTAAGACCACAAATAATGCAATAAAAAAATGAACTTTTCCTAGCTCCTCTCTCCTTAGTCTATCTCCTATATAAATATCAAACCAAGCAATCCACTTTTCCAATCTCAATATATCATCACATTATATTTCAAAGAAAAATCAAAGGAAAAAACATTACTAAATTCTTCCTCCGAAAAAAAAGATGGAAATCGCAACATCTTTCCTCGGCGAAGAATGGCAATCACTGAGCCAAATCTTCTCCAGCAGTGAAAATCTCGATTTCTTCCACCACTACGGCGGCAGCGACACTCCATCGCCTTCATTTCCGATCACTTCCAATCAAACCAACTACTTGTGCTCTATCTCTCAAGAAAGCAGCAACGCTACCACCGATTTCGACGAAAGCCTTTTCTTCAATATGCACGGAAACGAAGATCAACATCACCATCACTCTTTTGAATCCATGATCATGAATTTGCACGGCAATGCCGGCTTCATGGAGCTGCCTAGTCACCATTTCGTGCGCTTGGAAGGCGAAAATCGAGCTTTGGAAACTGCGGATTCTTGCCGGATGAAGAGAATGCTTGAAGCAGATGATAAATCGGAGGGTTTTCCATTGGAAAATCCTATGAAGAAACCGCGCGTGTCAAGAAATGTAAGTGTGTAACGTTGTCTGAATTTCGCATCTTTCAAAATTGGAATGAAAAATCACAAAGTTTCAAACAATGATCAATTATCCCTTCTCACAAAATTTATTTTATTTTATTTTTCAAGTTTTATATCCTCAAAACGACATTATTTATTCCTTTACGTTGTTTCAGTAATACACTTCGCGCTACTATTCTTTTACATCACCGAAAAAAATTATTGTGGGGCAATTGTGAATATATTTGAAACTTTTAAATTTTAAAAGATGCAAAGCAAACTATAACTTGACCAAACTTTGTGATTTTACCCTATAATATAGCAAGTGATTGACACTAATTTATTGTGCAGAAAAATACAAGTGGGCAGCCAAAAAAGGGGAAGAAATTAATCCAAGAAAATAATAATGAAGAAGAAATAAATGGTGGAGGAAATAGCAGCAGCAGCACCTCTGAAGATGACTCAAATGCTTCTCAAGAAGTTATCAATGAAGAAATCAAGAACTCCAACACCAAAGCTAGGGCTAGTAGGGGATCTGCAACTGATCCACAAAGCCTCTATGCAAGAGTAAGTTAATTAACTCAAATAAGTTCATCCCTAGTTAAATGTCTCATTTTATTAAAATTTTTTATAATATTAATCATTAAATATCTCATTCTACTTTATTACATTCGGCAATTGAGTCCGCATCCTACTAACTTTTAAACTTATATCCAGTCAATTTTTTGAAAACCATGTGAGTCATATTGGGATATTTAATGACAGACAGACGTAATCATATTGTAACGGTGTTTTCATGTAATTTGCAGAAAAGAAGAGAGAGAATCAATGAGAGGTTGAAGATTTTGCAGAATCTTGTGCCAAATGGAACAAAGGTTGACATTAGCACTATGCTGGAAGAAGCTGTGCAATATGTCAAGTTTTTGCAGCTTCAAATTAAGGTATATTTATATTTTCTTCAAATTTTCACATTATAGAAATTTCATTTCTTGAAATGTCACACCTAAATTGTTTTACTTTTTTTTTTCAGTTGCTGAGCTCTGATAATATGTGGATGTATGCTCCACTTGCTTACAATGGAACAGACATTGGCATCTATGACCAGATCTGCCCAAATTTGAGACTATAGAATTCAGCATGAATTATTGCGGATTCTTAAACCAAATGAGGCTACCAAATATTCGATTAAGAGGAGTTATTTTCATTTGCATTTTTTCGTGTATAAAATATTATTGCATGAAAAAAAAACTAAATATTAGTAGTATATTTTTTTGGATATCCAAATTCAGTAGTAATGATTCAAGTGTATAGATGTCTGATCTTTTAATAGTATGTAATTTGATTGGCATTTTGATGATATTTATGTTGAGCGTAATGTGGTCTGTACATTCTATTTTTTATATTGTTAATCATATCAATCTAATTGTTCAAGATTATATAAGTCACAATTTTGTTAATTAAGATTGTGAATTCTGAATAACAAGAGGCAAAGTCATGTGCTTGTCTACAATTAAATCTACTTAATTAGATATATGAAAACTCATTTTTTTTACCCGAACTCGAGCTTGCACCTTAGATCTCTCGGTTGCACCTTAAATCAAAAGGACAAAAACCATGATTCCATTCCATCATCAAAAACCAAAATTCCAATAAAGTCTACAAAACTGAAGTCTAAAACCAATATAAACCATCATCATTCATCAAACTAAAAGTCTAAAACCAATATAAACCATCATCATTCATCAAACTAATATTCAAAAATCATCATCAACATTCACATTTCACTTCCAGCAATCAAAAGGGTCTCATTGTTCCTTCTGCTGCAAAAACATCTTCACGCAATCAGCTCGGGATTTGGAACATAGGGCATATTTCTGCCATGAAAATCTTGAATCCTTCTTTCTCTGAAGGGAAGTTCATCAAGGATAATATACTTGCATAAAGCTATCCTAGACTCAGTTTGATTGAATCTCCAACTAATAAGGGACCCTGATCCTTCTTGGCCGAGCTTCATTTTAGTCTTTCTCACCACTTGTTGTTTCTTTAAACACGAAGCATGATGTTTTCACATTGCAGAGGTGCCATTACACTTCAAATCAGCAGCGATCAACTGGCCACACATCTTACATTTTCCTTTTCGAACTTGCACGGGAGGATCTCCTACATGAACAAAAGTTTTCTCAGATTCATCCCACACATTAGACCTCTTTGCCGTTGCTCAAGTTTTACGTTTTTTTGACTTCTCATTCTCCTTTTCTTTTGTTGTAGCTGCATTGTCTTTCCCTAGCTCTTCTATTTCAATATCTTCTAACATCTCAACATTGAGCTCTAGCTGGTTGTGAGCTATTGCTTGAGTGAGAGATTCAAAACGTTTCATCTTCAGAATTCACGACTTCAAAGTTCAAACCGTAAAACATTAAAATGTTAAATACAAAATCATAATCAATATATGAATTATTGGTAGAGCTACGGATGATTTTAGTAATAGTTAAACCATAATAGATTAATTTCCATCACAATTCACAAACATAAACTAAAAGTGGCAGATGACTAAGAGATCATATTGTCAGAATATTAATGATTCCATCACAAACATACACTACAAAATTTATATTACATACATGATGTTAAGAGCTCGATTCTCTTAACGAAGATTCCCTGCGATTACACTCGCAACACACCAATCCGGCGCCCCGAGGTTGGGGTCGGCGGCTCAATTCGTGGCTGGCGCGGAGAACTTCCTCAGTCGGCAGTCTTCAAAGTTTGATAAGGAGTATTGCACAAGTAATGTGGGCAATTAATTGAGCCAAAGTTGTATTTTCATAGATTCATTGAATGCATAAAATGATAACACCATATCCTATTTATAATGCTAGAATACCTACTTAATGAACAAGAAACAAATATATGAAAAGAAGATATGCAAATCCCTAATATATCTAAACTAAATAATAATAATAATAATAGGCTCGTAACAACTCCCCCACGGTTAAAATCCACCTTGTCCTCAAGGTGGGAACCATGGAACCACGGGCACAGTCGACGATAGCAAAAGCATTGAAACGTCACCTCCTGGATCGAATGCGATTAGGAACAAGATCACCATCATTTCACTTATGACTTCCACCAACATTTCTACGCCGTCCCTTTCCTCTCTCGCCTTCGTCTTCACAAAATCATCCTCGATGGCTGGGACTTGGAGGAGGCTCCGGATCATGCACCGGCTCCTGACGTCGGCATCATTCCTACGCCCCCCAAACTGCTTGTCCTCCATGAATCGCTGCACAAGGACTCTTACCAGCTGGAACTCCGCAGCAGTGAGGTTGTAGGAACGCCTCTCATCACCATCTACTCTATCATCTTCATAATCATCATCAAAGTCCAAACACTTATGCTGTGAACAATTATCAACACATGATGGTGATGAAGATGAATCAGTCACTCCCACCACATCCCAAAGCAAGTCCGAATCATCACTCATCTTCACAGAATGGCATTCCATCTTTGTGAACTCATCATCATCAAAAGTAGCCTTATCATGATTATTATCATCTACTAGAGATGATTTTGAATCATCAGCCTCTTCAAGAAAACTACCCATCTAGTTCGAGGAATCATTTTTTTCCTGATGAGCATCTGATTCTTGATCCAGGCTTGAAGAATGGCAGCCGGGAATCAATTCGATTTCATAGCAAAATTCTTCATCCACCATCTTTTCTTCAAACCCCATGATTTCAGGGCGCCAAGGTTGTGTGCTCGGGCGTGGGCTGCGCTGCTGCCGGAAGTGATCGGTTTGTCGCCTGGGTGTATCCCAACGACTAGGCAGACACTGTGGTGGCTGATCATAATCCGAGTATCCTTGCGATGCACGGTGAGGCGGTGGTTCCCAACAAGAGGGCTGCCATGACCGTGGTGGGTCGTAGGGCTGGAAGCTCGGTAGTGGTCGGTTACCGGGAGGATCCCAACAGGAGGGGCGGTTGATGGGGGGGTCCCACGATGTAGGCTGTCGGTACCCCCGAAAACCCCTATCAAACTCCGTTGTGACCCGAGCTGCTGGTCTATCCCAGCTCGTGCGAGGCCACGAAGCAGTGTGCGCGCGATATGGAATCGTGCCAGAGCCAGGCTGTGCGAGCCCTGCCTCTCGCCTGTTTAAATCACGACCCGTGCCCCTACGCCGGCGGACATCCCCACAACGGACACGCCTGCCATGATTGAAAACTGGGGGGCCGTCCTCGTCGGTCGGCCAGACGTCTCCCTGGGAACGATACCCATCGACGTCCCCGTCGTCTGAAAAATAGGGTTGATCCGGTTTGGGAAGGCGTGTGGCCTTCAACCTATCAACCCTTTTATCCCTCGCATCCAATTTAAATTCCAATTGATCAAATCTTGCCATAATTTTGTCTAGCGCTGACAAAGTAGGTACGAGCGCCCCTGATCCATTGCGCAGCGCGCTGCTTGACTCCGGGTCGTCTCGTCGTATCCGCTGCCATCCGTCACCGAGGTAGCTACTCGCCGTGAAGCGTCGGGGCTGATCGGCCATGGTTGAGCTCTGGATGAAAGCACCAGTTGTTAAGGGTGTTTCCCTTAACAAGCACCGGCGGCGAGTTTCGCTCGGCGGTGGAGATCAATTTCCGGCGACCAATAGGCTCGGCGGACGGTGGCAGAGTTTCTGTGCGCGGGAGTCGCTCCCGTCGGGCAGATAACTCGGCGGTTGATAGAATACTCCGGCGTTCAATTAGGATCGGCGGAGGGAATCCAAAGTTAGGATTGAAAAACACACGTTATCCTTGGTGGAGAAAATATTTCATTAATTGATTGAATAAAATGATAACAAGCTCTCCTATTTATAATACTGGAATATTACTAACCTAACTTATTGAATAAGAAAACAGAGATATGGAAAAGATATGATGAAATAAAAGATAACTAAATAATTGTGATTTCCTAAGATATGAGATCGTATCACATGATAACAAATTACAAAACCTAATTTAATCATCTAATCTTGAACAACACACGTATAAATCCCTCACACTAATTACCTCCTTCACTAATCTATCTCACCAACAATAATTCCTAACCTGTGCAACATAAGTTAAATAATACTCCCTCCGTCCACAAATAGGAGTCCCGTTTTTCCATTTTAGTCCGTCCGCAAATAGGAGTCCCGGTTCACTTTTACCATAAATGGTAACAGGGTTCCACCTTCCACTCACTCATTCTACTCACATTTCATTTAAAACTAATATATACAAGTGAGATCTCTATTCCACTAACTTTTTTTCAACTCATTTTTTTAACATTTCTTAAAACCCGTGCCGCCAAGAAATGAGACTCCTAATAGCGGACGGAGGGAGTATAATATAACATATACATTAGATAATTCCTAATCTGCTAAATAAGCCTGCATATTGCGAAGTATTAGACATGTAGTAAATTTCGGACAGCAGCATGCATGAAGAGAAAAGAAGAGCATACCTTCTATCCAAGCAACAGCGTGGAGAGGAGAGAAGAGCAGCAACGGCGTGGAGGTGGAGCAGTTGCAGAGAACGTGAGAGCAGCGGCGTGGTGTGAATATTGTGAGCGGTAATTAGGTTTTTAACCTTTTTACAATTCTAATTTTTACTTTTTTAAAACTAAAATAAATATATAAAAATTAAATATTAGAAAATAACGGTTATTCGGTTCTAACCTTTCGGTTCTCGGTTAACCGAGAACCGTTTCCCAGGCCTACCCGTATATATGTGTTTCAGTAATTTTCAGATGAGTAGCAAAACTTAATGGTAGTTGTAGATTTATGATGCTTAATTTGTTTAAGTAGGTAGTAGTAATATATGTTTATATATATTACTCATACAAAATAGGAACTCTCCATTTAATTCGACCTTTGAAGATGTTATCGACCACACGGTGCGAAAGTTCCACCCAACCATTTGGAGCGGGGTTCACTTTCGTTCTTCGCTTGCTACCATTGCATGCGACGGATGCTGCACAGCCTGTCTTTTGACACCAGCAACAACATTATTCTTCACTGAATCTAAACCACAGTTCCATTACCTGAATCTGTTATTCGATATATATATATTTTCCAACAAATAAAAATCTTTAAAAAACATAATAATCTACAATAAATCCACTCAAGAGTAGATGCATTGTACTCTTATTTCCCAGTCAAAAGTTAGATAGATTGTATATCTATTAGGTAAACAACCTAATGTTCAAAGACTATGGATATTAATTATGATGACATCGTGCAACTGGATCAAAGACTATGGTATTAATTATGAGGGCATTTTTGCAATTGGATCACATTCACATGTTGGATACATGATAAAATCCATTATTGAGTATAATTTTAATTTAATATTAATTGGATAATGATTCCATTCCCACTTTAGATTTCGATGTCAGCAATTCGATTACCCCAGAATCATTACCTTTTATTTAAGTTAATCAAATTTAGGTATTTATAAACATTGAAGATAAATACCTACTCCCTCCGTCCCCAGAGAGAGTATGAACTATTTCATTTTTTGTCCGTCCCCAAAGAGTATGAACTTTCTAATTTTGAAAAATTCAAACAAAATACTACCCTTATACGTCATTTTATTTACAACTTATATCATTACCATTATAATAATGTGGACTCCACTCTTCACTAATTTTATTTCCACTATCCTCTCTCTCTTTCTCTTTCTCTTTCTCTTTCGCTTATATTTTCCCTTATTTATTAAAACTTGTGCCGAACCCAAAGTTCATACTCTTTGGAGACGGATGTAGTATAATCCAGCATGCGATCTGCTGATGAATACCTTTGATAATAACTAATTCAATTTGAAGATAAGATTCTACACTTCCCAGGCAACCCAATGATACATTTAGAATTTTAAAATTATAGAATACACATACCTTCACCAAAATTTATTTTATTTTTATTTTGTTTTGTTTTGTTTTAAGGATGAGGTGAAGTAAGAGTAGTGCAGGAATTTTGACTTGGACCAAGTCAACCTTAGACTTCACACCCAGTCTTCAGTCACAAGTTGACCGAATACACTCTTATACACACCACACACACACTATTTCTCCATCATTATCACCTACCTCACACCACTACGTCACACTTCTTGAAAACATATTTCTATTTTCATACTCATATGATTCGAGCTCTCTATTTATTTGGTTACTCGTCCCTCATATATATCCTTCAAATTATCCACAAATTGTCAAATTCACACCCCTTTTTCATTTAAAGAAATGCCCTATTTACCATTTTTTTAAATTTCATAATAGATGCTCTAATTTCAAAATTTAAGAACTAACGACATGCTTCTCTCTGTACAATTATTAACTTTCTAAAAATTACTAGTACAAGAGTGAAGCTCACTCCTACTCAGGTTGAATCCAACTTTCTCACGTTATGATTTTTTATTTATAAAAATATTCATTTTTATTCATGATAAAATAACGTTTATTTATGACATCAGTCATTTTTAAAAATCAGTAAATTTTATACGTAATAAAAATAACTTTTACATCCTTCCTTCACTACCAAAATTCTTATAGTAGATCTCATAAGTTTTAGTACTAATTCATAGTATTTGATAAAGTATGAAAGAGATAGAAGAAAGAAAGAATTGTAGAATTAATATTGTTACTTAGCGAAGAACTTATTAGAAAGAATAATTTATTAAAATTTCAAAATAAACAAATTTTGTGGAGAACTGAATATAAGAAACAAAACTAGTAAGTTATGACAAAGAGATTAAAATATTTTTTCTTGACATTCACGGTAACACATAAAGTGATTAAACTAAACGTGCTAATTTAACCATATATGTTTATTAATTTCCTAGTAAATATAGTACTCCATTTCTCACTTTCCCACCACTTGTGAAGCAACTTCCACCCAACCGCCAAACACTCCCTTATATAAAACCTATTCCACTCTCATTTAATTATCATTCAACAACAAAAATACAACCAAAAAAACACTCTCCTAAATCTCCTTCCAAAAAATACACAAACACATTCTCCTTAGCTAAGAGAAAAAAACAATGGCCCTTCAAGCCCTCAACTCTCCGACCACTCCGGCGCCGCCGTCATTCAAACTCGACAACGCCGCCACCATAAACTACCTCGAGCCGTGGTCGAAGGGAAAGCGCTCGAAGCGCCCCCGCACCTCCGATCACCCCACCGAAGAGGAGTACCTTGCTCTTTGCCTCATCATGCTTGCCCGAGGCGGCGCCGCCTCCTCCCCGGCGGCGCCACCGCAGAAAAGCCTCCCACCGCTGGCGGTTTACAAGTGCTCCGTTTGCAACAAGACGTTCGGGTCCTACCAAGCCTTGGGCGGCCACAAAGCCAGCCACCGAAAGCTCACCTCCGGCGACGGCGGCGATGAGCTCTCCACCGCCTCCGCCGTGACAACGACCTCCGGCGCCGGAGGGAGAGTCCACGAGTGCACCATCTGCCACAAGCGCTTCCCCACGGGGCAGGCCTTGGGAGGGCACAAGCGCAGGCACTACGACGGCTCCGCCGCCGCCGCCAGCTCGTCGGAAGGGGTGGGGTCCACTGTTAGCCACCGGGATTTCGACCTCAACCTGCCGGCGTTCCCTGATCAGTTCTGGCGGAGATTCGGCGGCGAGGACGAAGTCGAAAGCCCGCACCCGGCGAAGAAGGCGCGGGTTTCGCCGCCGGCGGAGTTGAAATTTGTTTGAAGAGTGTGATATATTTTTTTAAAATGTTAGTTTTGATTTGGTAGTGGGAATTCTTTTGTGAATACAAGTGGGATTGAGTGGTGGTGGTAGTGATTATTTATTGATTCAATTGATTTATTAGTGTGGGACTATATATTTATTTGATTAAATAAGGATTGTATTATTGTTGAAATTGAAGGTTTCTGATGGTAGGGCGAATTTTTGATGGTAGTAAATGCAGGTAATAAATATAGATCACGACACAAGGAATTACGTGGTTCGATTTACTGAGGTAAATCTACATCCACGGGAAGAAAGGGGGGCAAGATTGTATTGCTTGATCTGGTTTACAGCTTACAAATACAGACTTGCTATATGATCTTTGATCTCTAGAGAGCCCTCTTCTATCTGATCTAAGTTCTATTTATACATTGAACTAAGATCGTGGCTTGCATCACCACTAACTAGGTCGTGGCTTGCATCACCACTAACTAGGTAGTGGATGTCGTGGAGGTCATGAGATCCTGCATGGGTCCACTATCTCTTTGTTTGGTCCGCTATCCTGCATGAGTTGACACCACTAAATAGATCGTGTAGTGGAGGTCGTGGAGGTTCTGCATGAGTCCACTATCTCCCAGTTCGGTCGAATACTGAGACCGAACTTCTGAACTATTGCCGAGCAGCTTTTGCCGATCTGAGAGTAGAGCTTGATTGGTCGGCTTTTACCGAGCTGTAGGCTGGGGCCGAACTCTTTGGTAATGCCGAACTGATTGGTTGGCTTTTACCGAGCTGTAGGCTGGGGCCGAACTCTTTGGTAATGCCGAACTGATACTCTTCCTTGGGCTTTGGGCTGATGGGCCGTCACTGCTATTGGGCTTGTTTAGTACGTACCCCATCACTACCCCCCCCGAAAAGTGAAGTGAATCACTTCGGCGAAGCGAGTCACTTCGGCATTCTGGATAAAGGTACGGGGGAGGCTGACGTCAGGGGACGTGCCTTGCGCGTGACTGCATTAAATGCGACAGTAAAATCCGGCCGTTGAATCCTGAAAAGGTGGGATTCGAAACGGTGCGATGATTTTGAAATCTTCTCCGAATCTGATAAATACGTCCTTTCTTCATCAGTTGAACACTTTTGCTATTGCTTCTTCTGCAATCTCTCTCTTTTGCGTAAAAATTTCCTTCCGCTTTCAAGAATTTCTTCAGAATTTCTTCAAACTTTCAAAGAGTAAGAACTATGTCTTCTTCTTCTTCTTCTGAGTCAGGTAGCGGTAGGAAAGGGGATAAGGGGTCTTCTAGCCGGAAAGAATCCGGGGAGAAGACCGTAGAGTATTTTCACAGCATCTTGAGTAAGGATACTGTGATATCCCTACACGAAAAATATTTTTTTCCTGGGGGGAAGGTTGCGATTCCCGACGACCTTCATAGGGCTGACTCGCCGCCGGAGGGTTACGCCACCGTTTATGAAGCCGGCTTGGAATGCGGGCTTCGTTTCCCTCTTCCCCCTGCCTTTGTAGAGTTGCTAGATTTTTTTCAACTCCCTTTAGGTCAGGTGACTCCGAACTCTTGGAGGCACTTATCGGCCTTTGCTGCCGAACTGCGTAGGCTAGATAAGGATCTGTCTCTGAGGGCAATCCTTAATTTCTTCCAGTTTAAGAGAAAAGGATCTTGGTTTTACTTGATCCCTTTACAGCCTTTTAGGGCCTTCTGCAAAACCAAGTGGCCAAAGTGGCAGCATCGCTTCTTTTTTTATAATAGGACAGCGGCTCCGGACTTTCCCTGGAGAGGGCCGAAGTCCGTGATTCCTCATCCTCGGTTAGAACCGTTGGACGAGCTCGAGGGCGAGCTCAATAAGATTCCTATGATTAGGAAGCAGTACCTGGAGTCTGAGCTCGTCAAGGGCGACTTCGCGTTCGACTCCTCGTCTTCGGACGAAGAGACTGAGGGTGAGGAATTCTTTTTTATGCATTACTGTCTTGACGACGAAAACTAACCTTGTTTTCTTGCTTTTTGGCAGTGAACTTGCTGAACAAGATTAGCCGCAAATCCTCCGAATCTAAGGAACCGGAGAGGCCGAAAACCACCAGCTCGGCGTCTGATGCCGAGAAGAATCCGAAGAGGCAAAAGACCTCTTCGGATCCAAAAAAGCCGGAGTCCACTTCGGCAAAGGGGAAAGGGAAGACCCAGAAGCCCCCAAGAGCGGCAGAGAAAGACGTGGTCTTGGCGCCTCCTTCGGAACATATCTGTGAGCCCTTTTTATGGCCCACGGACTTCGCCGAGGTGAATTCTGTTCTTGATTTTCTGGCCTTGCTTTTTTCCTGTATTTTTTTTTTGTGGCCCCTCGGTTGACTTTTTCCTTTTTCCATTTTCAGAGGAACGATATGCTCTCTAAGCTCGTCGCCGTTGAACTCTCCAAAGCGTCCAACGATTATGCAGAGATGCAGAGGAAGTTGGCGGCAGCTCGTCACCAGGCCGAACAGGCTAAGGCCGACTTTGAGAAGGCCAGAGCTGCTAGGATCTCGGCCCAGGATGAAGCCCAGTTTGCCAAAAACCAGCTCGTCATCCAGCGAGAGCAGACGAAACGGAGGGATGCTGCCGCCGTGGTTGCCCAAGGGGAGGTTCTCCGTGCTTTCGCGGAGAAACTCTTTCTGAGCAATCAATTTTCGGCCTTTGTCGGTGATCTTCTGAAACTGATGACCGATAATGCCGAGCAAGGGCCCGAAGTCGTCCTGCCGCTGTACGGCCGAGAGATAGCAGCTCGTCTCCAGAGTCTGCCGCTCCTTGAGGAGCTTGCTTCGTCCTCGGTCCTGCTTTCTGCTGACCGAGTTCGTAGTTGCCGAGCTGACCGGGACGAGAATATGGAGGCTATCTTTGCCTCTTTAGGGCCAGTTTCACCCGCTCCAATTTTCCACGGAGAGGGTGAGACCGAGCAGCCTGATCAGCAGACCGGAGACAGGCAGGCCGAGCAAGAGGTGCTGCTGATCGGTGATGGGGGCACCGAGCAGGCTGGGAGGAGCAGGGAGGCCGAGGCTGAAGCTGAGGCAGACAAGGAGAAGGAAGCTGAACCTCACCGAGGAGCCGGAGACGAAGCTGGCGGAGTATGATTTCGTCTCCCTTCTCTTGGTTTAGTTTCTTCCTTGTTGTAAAATGGCTTTGAAGCCCTCCTTGTGTAAAAAAATTTTTTCTTATGAATGAAAAAATTCTTCTTTCTGCACTTGTGTCTTCGTATAGCTTTTCGTACTCTCTTTTACTCCTGTTGTGGTTTACTACCTGCTCAGTAAACTGAAATGCCGAACTGACATAGCTGCTTTGTATTCTTAACTCTTAAGGAGCTGGAGGTACTTCACTGGAAGCGGCTGTACTCTTCTGCTTTAGACGAAGCTGAGAAAAAAGCCATAGCTGACCAGATGAAGAATGACGAACTCTTGGCTTGTTTAGTGAAGCTGGAGGCCGACAATAAGGACTTAGAGTCCGAAAAGAAAGATCTGGAGGCCGAGCTGAACACTGCCGTCGCTGAGAGGACTGCGTATGAGGATTTCATCTGCAGGCGCGGGGGAATGACCATCTCTGAAGTTCAGGAACGAGTTGACGAACTGTGGGAGGAATATCATGTACTCCGGAGGAACAATGCGCTGGAGAGCTCGGCTTGCCAACAAGTTGTGAAATCATTGCGGCGCTGGGCTTCTCGGTACGACATTGTTCTTTCCCGGCGTCCTTCAATCGAGAGATTCCTTAGGCATTTCCCGCCAACAGATGCTCATACTCCAGCTCAAACCTCTGATCCACTTGCTCAAAATCCTACTCCAAATCAGCAACGAACTCAGGAGCAACCGGAAACGTCAAGACGAGAACGGACTCAGGAGCAACCGGAAACGTCAAGACGAGAACGGACTCAGGAGCAACCGGAAACGTCAAGACAAGGACGGACTGAAGTTCGTAGAGGAGCTGTGATTATGAGTGAGCAAGATCAACAAATGCTTCGTGAAGAGACTCTTCGCCGCCGAGGTGCTAGAGCTTCCCGGGCTCAGGGAAGAGGCGGTAGGTCGATTAGAGCATCTCGTCGACCTGCTTATTCTTCAGCTGCCGAGAACGCCCGAACTCGGCTTCACGAGGATTTTGTGAATAGATGGCTCAACTTTAGCAACCAGGGACAGTAGAATAGTCCTTTGTAATGGCGTAACGCCTTCTCGTAGGGCAGCAGAATTGTATGCCGAACAAGTTTTAATAAATGAAATCTTCATTTCGCTTCTATCACTGCGTATTTACAGCTCAGCGAAAAAAATTTCATCGTGCTCGTCCTCGGTCTTATGAAGTAAACTTCTTTGACCGGACTCGTCCTCGGTCTTATGAAGTAAGCTTCTTTGACCGGACTCGTCTTTGGTCTTATGAAGTAAACTTCTTTGACCGGACTTAGTCCTCGGTCTTATGAAATAAACTTCTTTGACCGGACTCGTCTTTGGTCTTATGAAGTAAACTTCTTTGACCGGACTCGTCTTTGGTCTTATGAAGTAAATTTCTTTGACCGGACTAAGCTTGTGTCCTAATTTGGCGAGCTTTATCGCGTGGATCGGACTTTCCCTTGTCCTAATTCGGCGAGTTTTATCGCGTGGATCGGACTTTCCCTTGTCCTAATTCGGCGAGTTTTATCGCGTGGATCGGACTTTCCCTTTGTTGCAGTTCGTTTCAGACGGACTGCTTGTTTCTTAAGCTGAATTGTGGTCTTGTATCCTCCTTAGAAGCTTGGACTCACAATCGTTGGCTTATATATGTTCTAAAAAGGGGATCAGCCTTCGAAGAACAAGATACCTCAGTAACATTTGTAAGAGACGACACGCACATAGACAGACAAAACGCACATAGACAAACAAAACGCACAAGAAACAAAGCAAGCACATACCCCTAGGACCGAACTAGACACAAGACTGACTGACCGGACTGTCTCTTACAAATGGAACTTCTTGAGGTTGGAAATGTACCATGTTCGGGGTGCTTGTTCTCCTGACATGTGAGTCAATTTGTAAGACCCTTTGCCGAGGACTTCTGACACCCGATATGGACCTTCCCATGTGGGTTCGAGTTTGCCCAGCTTTTCTGCTCGGCTTACTTCGTTGTTTCTCAAGACGAGATCTCCCACTTGAAATTGCAGCTTTTTCACCCTTTGGTTATAATACCGGGCTACTTGCTCCTTGTACTTGGCTGCTTTTATGCAGGCCAATTCTCTTCTTTCTTCGGCCAGATCTAGTTCGGCTCTCAGTCCGTCCTCATTCAGTTCTGCTGAGAAATTAAGAGTTCGGGGACTGGGTATGCCGTTCTCAACCGGAATCACGGCTTCAGTGCCGTACACCATCGAGTTCGGCTCCGGTGTGACTTCGGTCATTTCGCCTGCCTCTGACTCCGGCTGCTGTGATTGCTATGCTTGATGGTGCCGAGCTGATTGCTCGGCACTTTTAAGCGCAATCTGCAAACATTCTTGCTCTTTTTTGATCACCTCGGATGACCGCTATCCCTCCTTTAGTGGGGAAGGAGTTCGGCGAGGAAGCCTCTGATTGCTATGATCGGGCTTCTTTTTGTCTTCTCTAGATGAGCTGTCTAAAGACCGTTTTCGACGGTCCGCCTCATCGGCACGAGAAAACTGGTCCGCAATGTCCCACATCTCTTGAGCTGTTTGCGGACTGCATTCCACGAGCTTTCTGTAGAGATCTCCGGGCAGGATTCCATTTTGGAATGCCGAAATGACAAGTAGATCATTGAGATCATCTACTTGTAGGCATTCCTTGTGGAATCTCGTCATAAAGTCGCTGATCTTTTCGTCACGACCTTGACGTATAGAAAGCAGCTGAGCCGAAGTGCTTCGGGCTTCCGCTTTCTGAAAGAACCTCCTGTGGAAGGCATCCATTAGATCCCGGTAAGATCTAATGCTGCCTTGGGGGAGGCTATCGAACCACCTTCTTGCGTTCCCGATAAGCAGCTCGGGAAACAGCTTGCACATATGGACCTCATTGAGACCCTGGTTCACCATGTTATACTGATAGCGTCCCAGGAAGTCATGAGGATTCACTAACCCGTCATAAGTCATTGACGGAGTTCGGTAGTTCTGTGGTAAGGGAGTTCGGGTGATATTGTCCGAGAACGGAGTCTTCAATGCTCCGTACATGGCGAACCCGACACCTCTTCGGTATGGAGGAGATGGAGTTCTCCTGTGATTCCGGTACCGAGGAGGAACAGGAACATGTCGGGGTTGAGGATTCTTCTTCCTGGAAGACACGGCACTACTGCGGTAGCGACTTTCATGTCTGGATGAGGAGGGAGAATCCACCGTTTTCGTCTCCGGCTTTTGGCCCTTTTGCAGGAAAATTAAGAACTCTTCCTGCTTCTCGGCCAAAAACAACTTGACAGCCTCGTTCAAATTGGGCTGCTGGGAAGACTCGGTGCGATGAGTCTTTGAGCGGCTTGTTCCTTCTCCGTGAGAACTGGAAGTAGATTTCTCCCGAGGCTGTTTTCCAGACCTGCGGGCTGGACTAGCTTCCTCATGGTTATCACGAACGGTATTATGGGTGTTACGTGATCTGGTATGCATTTTTTTTGGTGGAAGAGGATCAAAAACTCGCTTTATCACAAATTTGGTTCTCTGTTTCCCACAGACGGCGCCAGTGATGGTAGGGCGAATTTTTGATGGTAGTAAATGCAGGTAATAAATATAGATCACGACACAAGGAATTACGTGGTTCGATTTACTGAGGTAAATCTACATCCACGGGAAGAAAGGGGGGCAAGATTGTATTGCTTGATCTGGTTTACAGCTTACAAATACAGACTTGCTATATGATCTTTGATCTCTAGAGAGCCCTCTTCTATCTGATCTAAGTTCTATTTATACATTGAACTAAGATCGTGGCTTGCATCACCACTAACTAGGTCGTGGCTTGCATCACCACTAACTAGGTAGTGGATGTCGTGGAGGTCATGAGATCCTGCATGGGTCCACTATCTCTTTGTTTGGTCCGCTATCCTGCATGAGTTGACACCACTAAATAGATCGTGTAGTGGAGGTCGTGGAGGTTCTGCATGAGTCCACTATCTCCCAGTTCGGTCGAATACTGAGACCGAACTTCTGAACTATTGCCGAGCAGCTTTTGCCGATCTGAGAGTAGAGCTTGATTGGTCGGCTTTTACCGAGCTGTAGGCTGGGGCCGAACTCTTTGGTAATGCCGAACTGATTGGTTGGCTTTTACCGAGCTGTAGGCTGGGGCCGAACTCTTTGGTAATGCCGAACTGATACTCTTCCTTGGGCTTTGGGCTGATGGGCCGTCACTGCTATTGGGCTTGTTTAGTACGTACCCCACCAAGTTGGATTGCAAATTGCAGAGAAATTGGTAGTTGAGGTACCGCCGTCATTCTAACTCATAGAGTTGGTTGGAAATGGCCATATAGGTATGGTTTTTGTAAGAAAGAACACAACATATAACTTCTAGTACAATTTCACATCTATCGTATATAGCTTCTATTCGTGTATGTCAAGTTGTCAACAAGTTTTCAAGAATCACGCCAAATTCAGCAGTGCCTAACAGATTTGAGACTCTTCTATACATGTTAAAAGAAAGTCGTTTTACCTAATTTGAGGACAATATGCAATATTGAAGTGTTAGCCATGATGAATATGATATTATGCCACATAAAAGCCCAATTTACGTGATTAAAACCTGTTTTTATACAATTAAACCTGATTTACACAATAAAAACCTGATTTGCATAAACATAAAGAATAAAACTAATATACATATATATTTAAAAAGAAAAAAAAAAATATAAGAGTAGTACTTTTTAATGGGTCATTCGAACCCAATTAAGTTAAACCAAAAATATTGGGTTCTTAACGGGTCCACCCAACAAGATTTGACATAAATTTATTAAATTTGTGTGTGTTCGTGTCAGGTTTTCGTGTCGCATAAAAAATTATCACCGGCGGCATTTTCAATGTGAATTGTAATCGATTCGACCTGTCCAGAAATTCACGTAAAACTAACTCATTCTCCATTGGTTGGCATAAACCAAACTTATTTATAGAATTAGGACAAGAAGATATAGAGTAGCTAACATCTGTTGTGTTTTTCTTAGTTTAAAGGTGATTAATATGACAGGTGGCTCTCATTTCGTAATTTAATTTCATTAGGTTTCGGATAAGTCATCTTCATGTCACTCAATTTAGCTGATTCATCAAGATTTGATATCATCCATCTAGCTTACTCTTAGGAATACCAATTCAATCCAAAATTTATGGGTTAAACCTAAATAAATAGTAAATAAAAACAGAGAATTATGATTGGTATTTTTATGGAGTTTACACATGATTGTAATAACTTCTCTTTCCTCTCCTGTTTTCTTGTTTTCATTTTCTCTTTTATCTCTCCTGCTTTATCAAATTCACATTAAACTCGTGTAGTCCACTACTAAGACTATATGGTAGCTTTGTTTTGTAGAAGATTGTGGACAAATTAGTGAAACATGCATATTCACACATAAATTTAATGAAACTGAAGAGGATTGAGTGTATACAACCAACCTAGGCAACAATGAACAACCCCAAATTAGGATACCCTATCATATCTACCTTGCGCTGCACACGCCAAACTACATTTTAAAATGATCTTCGATCAGACATAAAAACTGCTATGTAACATACCTACCGTGTTAGTCGTAAAATTGAGATCAGCGTGTTAGGTTTCCTTTGAAAAGCTCTGTTGTGAGCATTGAACCTGTAGTACTTGGACATTTAAGCTCCAATTTATCACCTGCCATCACACCTTATGTTAAGGAGGGATACTAGAGGACTAGTTTCGCTGCGTAGAATGGCTTAGAGAGACGAGGAAGCGTAAAGCTTGATGATGTTTAGTTGGCATTCTAACCTGTAAGGGTATGAATGTTGTTGAGAACAAATCTTTGCATTGGGTTAGCAAACCATGCTCCCTTGCGCTTAACTTGGAAAGGTCCGTTGCCAGTAAGTTCATCCGCTCCACCTGTTGAGCCATAGGAGTTAAAACGCAATTCCAGAAAAAGATGGAGACATCTAAACATTAGAATAGTTTATCACTTTGCCTTTCACCAAGAGTGTGCCATGATATTTACTTATCTCTATACCAGAACGCATACGAGTATACGAGTTTTATATTGCCTGCTTTCCAATTTTAGGATGCCTTTAGTCGTTAGTTTTGCAAAGTGTTGTTCTGTTTCACTCTGAGATTTATTTACTTTTCACTCATCTTCAAATATTTATTGCATTATTTTTTATCATTTTTAACAACCTACACCGCAAAGAGTCATGGCAACCAGAGAGAAGAGAAATGACACGTACTGCCAGCTGCTCGCACAACAGATAGAGTTTCCATACTTATTGTATGAGCAAAGCACAAGAAAGCAATAAATATACACATAGAGAAATCACAGTGTTGTTATTTCAAGTGGTCACGGCATTAAAAGCTTGTGATGTTCTGAAGAGGTGAAATATTAAGTAGGTTACAGGTGACTCACAAACACAGTAGTCATAATAGCATAAGTTATTACTCATTTGGGAATATGAGTAATTACTTACAGCTTGTAGCAGAGAGTAGATGAAGTCATAATGCAAAATAGCAGATTTAGTAATTGTTGACTCAAAATTCTGATGAGTAGGTAAAGATATTATTCTAACCCAATTACCTCCATATTAGATATACAATTGCATTAAGAAGTAATTATACCTTCAATTGCAGAGAGTATATTGAAGATTCCATTGCTTGCATTACGTCAACAGCTGAAAATATTGCTTCTTGAGCCTTATTAACATCAGCCTGAAAATGTTGAAGAAAGAACAGAGAATAATGTCCTTTAGTCATGTGTTGAACTGTCAAGTAGGAAGCAATGAATGCTGTTCATACCCTTGCACCATCAACAATAGGAAGACGGAGAGTGCTAGCTTCTAATGCTTTTATCGCACCAGAAACTGAATTCCAGTAATCTCTATCTAGCATACCCCACGTCTCCAAATGTGGCTCCTGTGTCCAACGAGAGGCATGTTAAAAACTTTGAAAAGTGCACCAATTAAGTTTCCACCAAAATAGAACGAAAGAATCTACAAACAGATATATCTATTGAAATCAAATCCAACGATATTAGAGGTTAGTTGGAGGGGGGAACGGGGAAAGGGTCTTACTTGTTCCTTTAACATAGAATAAAGCTTCAGATTCCGTCTCCACGTTTGTAGTTCAATCCTCTTGGAACTAACTGAGTGCCGCAGTTTTGAAGTTTTCACCCAAGCATTATATAGGTCTCTCTGATGTGAAAAGGAACAGAAAAATATGAGAACAGTTTCCTGAAATGCACACTAAAGAAATGCAGACAAGAACCATGTAAAGTATATCAGATGGTTAGTCTAACATATATTCGATATTGGGACATAAATCAATGATCATAGAAAAGCTGACACACTTAAGACACTGTCATCAAGCCATAAGAAAGAATATATCTATACTTCTAGAGGCAAAAACCAGTTACTAATAAATGCGTTTTTCCACCCTGAGCAAATCCTATTAGATTCTAAACAACTCGAAAGCAGATGATAACTTTTTGATTCTAACACATTTGGTAACCTCTCTAACTCTCATAAATGCTAAGTATTCAGTTTATATATGCTTCTTTGCATAATAGATATGCTTTACAAACTGAACTCTAATTGTATATAGTTTCATACTAGAATCCATCTAATTGCACTAGAGAAAAGATGTGTAATTCCAGTTCTCTATATCAAGATCATCAACTCTGTGAACTCGAGCACCCAAATTGAATAGAGATAATACAGACAAGTTGATGGTGTACCCATATCATTCCCCACATAGTTACCAAATTTAAACAAGGAACAGCAAGCTGAATAATTTGCAGCATTAGTCCAACTTGACTAGAAAACAGTTGAAAATGAAATCTAAACTGGTTCAACTTCAACTTATTTTAGAAAGCCTTAAAAGTGTTGAGAGCAAGCTAGTACCTCGGCTGCATGTTTTTGAACCAAAACGGTATTCTCTACTTTTGCATTTGTTAATCGCCACTGCAACTGCCGGTTATACAGCATCCTCAATTCATGCGCATCTGCTATTCGATTTTCTCCAAACTTTCCTCTCCTCAATTCAACTGGAAAGCTTATCAAGGATGGCGTACTAACCATGTTATTGTCACTCCCTGTGCCATTTCTAGCTCTTATTGGACTAGCCATGCCCCTCCCGGAAGTCATGGCCCTGCTCGGTGAAGCCGCTCTGTTACCCCCTCTGAGAGGCGAAGGACCCCTGTTCGAACAAATTTCCCGCGGTGACGATACAGGACTATCGCTTTGAAACCTCTTTGCCACAATTAATTTGGAAGAGGCAGTAATTCTGTTTGACAAGGGCGAAGCAGGATCTACAACTCTCTGAACTCGGTTGCTAGCTTCTTGCCAGCATCTTGCTGGTACGATCATCCCACGCAATTGAGTCGTATCTCCTGAAACGGTGCCCTCGGAAGAGACACTCTCAACTTCCGAATTCAACGAACCTCCCAATCTCGATCGACCTCCGTCGCTAAATGCTGAATCGTCAAGCTTCAATTCAGAATCCACAGATTTTCTCAATCCCGAAATAGCAGGGCTGGATCGATTCCAATTCGCTCTGTCTGCGCCGTAATCCAAGCTTCGACTCATTAAACTCGGATTCTCACTGCGCAATCTCCCTGGCCAAAGATGTTGCTGCTGCTCGATCGGCCTCGGAGTGTCTCTATCCTTCACCGTCCGATCTCTCACAGGAGTGACCCCTACTTTCCGCCTCTCCGGCGTCCCCTTCCTCGTAACTCCCGGAGTCCCCACCGCCGCCGGAGGCGGCTTCACCTTACTCACCGGCAGCGAATACGATTGCCCCTGAAACGACACTGACAAACTCCGCACCGACCTCACCAGCATTTTCTCCGCACTGGTCGGCGTCGCCGCCGCAGCCAACGGCCGACGTCTCTCCGCAGAAACCGCCCGCTGCTGAGTCCTTGGAGTGGCTATGGCGGCACCGATCGGGGATTGAGACCTCCTCGACGAAATCGACGATCCGGAGGTGACGGAAGGCGACGACGTCGAGAGGGAAAGGTAGCGCGAGGTGACTTCGCGAGCTCTGGGACGGCGCGGAGGCGCATTGTCCGAGTCCGACGGCAGCAGCGGCGGGCGCTTCGGAATCTGCGACGGCCGCTGCTTCGGAGTGGATGCAACGGCGGTTACCATTTCACATCGTCCGCTCAATTCTCGAACCCTAATTTCGCGACTAAAATGATGTAATCGTCGAAACCTTCCTTCACCGATATATGATACAGAGAGAGGAGCTGAAATTACTCAATCAGGAGTGGAGCAGTGAGGTATATTGTGTAGAGAGCGAAAACGGAATGGCCGAAATGAGTGGTTAGAGAGAGAAGGATCATATGACCGTTGCTTACACGGCGATTATATATATATCTTTTTTCAATATATCGTGATTTTGGAGCATAACTGTCGTGTACTGTGTTGAGAGAGGGAGATTTAATATTAAAATAATGAGTTTGTCATAGTAAGCATTGACTCTAGTGATCCTAGTTTTAGTTGGACCATCGGTTAACCGTTGGTTTCGGTTCAGAACGGACCCATGGTGAGACGAATAAGCCATAATCGCGCTAATGGTTTCATCGGCTCAGTCACAATTCAGGCTAATTGGAATCATAATCGTCAGTTCAGAATCATCGATCAATCACCGGTTCAACCGTAGGGTCATAAAACAATAAGTTCTTCTAAAAAATGGATTTTTCTGCATATATCACCGGTTTACATTGCTATCATATTATAAATTTATACGTTTGTAGTATCACTTAAAATGTTTTGTAGCGAATTATTTTCTATTGTAATGTTCTCGGATTTTTTAATGCAAAATATTCTCATTTGAGTTGGGGTGAAATTATTGTGAGCAATAAATGGGTAACAAGTTAAAAGTTTCGAGTTAGAAACGTCTTCAAATTTTTAAATTTTGTACACTCAGCAATAAATTGGCAAATCATTTATTATGAGTATAAATTTGAATTTTCCAAACCATGAAAAAAAAGAGAAGCCAAATGTAGGAAAGGTGGATGTCAAGAATTAGGATTTAGAAAACATAAAAATTGATTTGGGAGGCTTTATTGTAAATAAACAAAAAAATCGTATAGAAATATGAATGAAAGAGCTTTTTAGCCCAAATGAGAGCACAAGACATATTTATTGTCACAAATTTATTATGGAAAATGTTGTTGAAGGCATGTGAATATTTGTACGATGAATAACACAAGTCATTTATATTGTCGAAAAATAGAATGTAGTCAATCTGATTATAAATTTATTTTATATCGATTGAGGGTGTATTACATTGTGGTATGTAATGTGCTTGATATAATGGGATTGGAATTGTATTGAAATTGGAATATTGTTGTTTCGTTGTATAGCATTTCGTCATATCGATGCTTAAATTTTTTGAATTACATGCTCACACACCCATCTATATTTACGTACACTAAGCGATTCGAACTCTCAGTCTATTAATTGAAGAAGAAACGATTTCTCCAGAATAGAGTATGGTGTGGATCAACCAGAAGAGGTATGCATAAAAGTATTTGCCTCGAGGAGGAATCCTAGAATTCAGTCCGTTTTCTGGGTTTGGAAAAGCGTGGATTTTCAAGAACGAGAATCCTATGATATGTTGGGAATCTCTTATGATAATCATCTGCGCTTGAAACCTATTTTAATGCCTGAAAGTTGGATAGGATGGCCCTTGCGTAAGGATTATATTTCCCCCAATTTTTGTCTAAACTACATTTTCTCGTCATGTGTTTGAATTCACAATACATGTCATATGGAGTTAAATTTTACCTCATTTGCAAGACCGTAGCCAAGTTATTGTTTACTATCAACCAATGTTCCATCACTAACAACATAAATAAGTAGAGTATCTTAAGTGAAGTTTAATGTTTGGACTTATATTAGATTCTAGAATAATTTATTAGTTTCATTAAGTTGCTCTAACATCTTTGTTTCAGAGCATCCGCAGCGGTGGCGGTTGGCGCCACCGCCGTCCGTGCCAGCGGCAAGGCGAAGGACCGCCACCGCTGCAACCGCGCCGCTGGCACGGCGCTGCTCGATGTATCGAGCACGTCCGTGCCAGCGGACGCACACGTGGCGGTCTCCGATTCGCCAACGGCATAGCCGTTGGTTTCAAACATTTTTTTATTTTTTTTTTAAAAAAATCGGATTTTTATTAAAAAAATCGATAAAAAATAAAAAAAAAAATTTCACTTCCCCAAAAAATTATATCCGTTTATAACCGTTTTTCCCCACTTTTTAATTTTTTTTTATTTTTTTTACCCCAAAAATACACACTTTCATCTATAAATACCCCCAATTTCACTCCAAAAAATTCACACTTTCACTACACAATTCTCATCATCAATCTCTCATATCCATTTTCATCTTCCTCTCACACCCTACAACACCACTATGTCCGGTAACGACGACAACCCAAACGGCTCTCACGGTTGGAACCCCGAATGGTTCGGTTCGCAACCGTTTCATAGTCCGGAAACGGAATATTCGGCCCCTCCTCTCACCCAAGATTCGGGCGTTCCGAGTGGCTACCGGCCATACCCAATCGACGATCAAGGTGCCTCCGATGGGCGCTACGGGTGGACACCGGAGCCTAGGCCTCGCGCCCCTTCCCAAATGCCGAATCCTCCATCTCGCGCCGGTGTCCGCACACCGTACTCACCGGCGGAGATGGAAAGATTGTTCAAGGCGTACTTGGAAATCTCCGAAGATGCGGTGGTTGGAACGAACCAATCCGGCGATCACTTTTGGTGGCGCGTCTCTAGCCGGTACAATGCACACCGGCCGCCGGGAACGATCGAGCGCAACGAGAGTATGGTGCGCAACTGCATCGGCCGAGCCAACGAAGAAATTGGCAAGTTCAACGGCTATTTCATCCAGGAGTCCCGGAATGCCGGGAGCGGCCGAAGCGAGGTCGACATCATCACCGCCTCGCTGAGCACCTACCAATCCATGAACGGTAAGTCGTTCAAATATCTTAACGTTTGGCAGGAGACGCGGACGCACCCGAAGTATAAGGGAGGCATAACATCCTCCTCTAGCGGCTCCTCCAAACGCTCACGGTCGGCATCCCTATCCGACGCCGGCGAAGAAGTGGCTAGCCAACTCGCCGAAGCTAACTTGGGTAGCCCCGATGCCCAACCAAGCGGTTCCCGACGCCGACCGCAAGGTAGGAAGAAGGCGGCGGCCGAACGACGTCGCGCCGCGACTCCATCTGCCCCTGCTCCCGAACCCGCACCCTATGTTCCACCTCCACCCCCGAACAACTCGTTGTGGGCCCTTTTGGCCCAACTCAATATGGCCGATAGGTCAACTATGACCCCCACGCAACTTCAAACGCACGAGTCCATGATATTGGGTCTCCAAAAACAATTGGGGTTGGTGCCGCCGGATGCGTAGTCTTCCTCGGGTTATATTAGCCAATAATTATGTAATTTTTAATTTTTAGGAGTTTAATTATGTAATTTTTAATTTTTAGTATTTTAATTATGTAATTTTTAATTTTTAGGATTTTAATTATGTCTTTTTATTTTATTTGTAATTTGTTATTTTTATTGTGGTTTTTTTAATGAATTTTAGTATTATGAAAATGTTTTTGTGTAATTGAATTTTATATTAATTATGCTCGTCCTTGCGGAAGAGCACAGTTGTGGGTGTTGTGCTCTTGCCAGAGAGCAGGCATGAATAGTACCGCCCGGGCCCACAACCGTGCCGCTGGCAAGAGCACGGTTGTGGATGCTCTCAACAACTTAGCAAAACTTTTCTTAATTTATGAAATATGAATATAACATTTGAGCTAAACAAAGGACGCCCTGACTATGAGTGTTTGTTGGATTTGATTATTTGATATTAATGAGTTAATTTCTTGTTTTATTCTCTTAGCTGAAGAGTGTTTTTTTAATAGTACTATTAATTTTTAGATGAAGAGTATGCCACTCAATTGATATTTGCCATAGTCATCTGTCAACGTATTAATATTTTTTACAATATTCTATTTTTCAATAAATATATTTGTATCTATGTTAATAAATATGTATGTCATCAATAGTATTTATTTCCTGTCAATATCAACATTAAATTTTTTTTTGTCTTTGTTCATGTTTCATTTTGGTAGATTTAAAATCCTCAGCTTTTGTTTTAGGGATAAATAATTATATGTAAAACACAACATAATTATGGACAAGTCAGAATATTTTTATAGAATGTCTGCAAAAAGAGAGATAAAAAGCATGCCTTCAATTGCAATGATACAAATATTCTTTTATTCATCATTTTTACCCGCAAAGGGCACATGATTATAAGAAAATTAAAAAAATATCACGGGTAATATTGAATGATTAAGATAGGATGATTAGTGAGATTTAATATATTATTAGTACATGAAACTGTCGTATACTGATATTAGGATCTCCAAAATTACTTAGTAAACTAATTACACTAGGACCCATTTAACATTAATGAACTAATTATAGACTAAAACTTGACGCTTTGTGCAAGTGCGAAGTTTTTATTATAATTATTAATTATGACAACAATTTTAAAACTTATTAAACAAAGCCAAAATCATCACAACATCCAAATCCCCCTTGAAAGCCACTTTTGAACAATGGAATTATTTAAAATTCCAATCTAAATATAATTTTATCGCGTAGATACTATTAGTTCACCAATCTATAATATGGTAAAAATAAAGAATTAAGAGAGAATGAATAAAATATAAACGATAAAAATCTCTTACTTTAATGTTCCATACTACTAATCCATTTCATTTAAAAATAAAAAAATAAAAAAAATGAGACCATTACTACACCCATAAACACGAAGTACTTTATGTTTGAGTGTGCAGTGTTTTATGGGACGAATGTAGTATGTTACTACTATGTTGTAACGATTTACTAGGTTAAGACTCTCGCAATGTTGTAATTACCATGTTAAATCAGTGTATTCAAAATGACGTCGTCAGATCACATTAGAAGCCCCATGTCATATTACGAGGACTATACCAATATATTTTCCCCAAAATTCATATAAATTATAGTACTATATTATGAAAATGTAATAAATCAATTGGATAATGAGGGCCCAAAAGATAAAGTAAAAGTGGAGAAGAACCGTGAATGCTAGCTAACTTAAGTAGAATATGATCTCCTACCAAAGCTAAATGACGATAATCACTTTTCAAGCACATGCATGGTGCTCAACCATCACCGTTGATCTATATAGATATTGCATCTCCACCGTCCATCATATTCTATGCCTTCTGCTGCAATAAATTTTTTAATTTCAACTTTTTCCTCAACTTTATGTCCTTTTATTTCCATTACTCTCAAGTCTTATCAATGAATCAAGTGCTCGAAGTTGGATAGTTTCGTTAAATTCAGCCTTTGGAGTTCCCGTCAGTCCCACTGCATGGCAGCTCCGCCACAATCTATTAGGATTGGGTTTACTTTACGTTCTTTGTACACTATTCATTGCTATTAACGACGGATGTACTGACTCTATACCTTCCGTTTATTTCCATTACTAAATTTGTTAATCAAGTTGTGGAAGCTGAAAAACTCCATTAAATTCGGTGCACGGAATTGTCATTGACCCCATGGTGCGGCAGCTAAGGCCAAACCCAAACTCGAACCCCAATAATATAATGTAAAGATTCTGATAAGCTAAGGGAAGGGAAGCATTATCATGAAGAAATATGGTAATTTAATTATGATGTTACACAATCATTTCTCTTCGGAAGGAAAGGAAGGGTTAATACAATGAAACAGCAAAATAAATAAATTATTTGAAGAAAGTAATTTGATATAGGACGACCAACATTTGATAAATTAAATGATTATCTACATAATTAAAGTCATACTTAATGACAAATAGAAAATGAACAAGATCATTTCTGAAAGAAAAAAGAAAATAAACAAAATAATAATCTAAAATCTCCACTTTTTTTTTTTTTTTTTTTTTTTGAGTATGCGCAAAGCCATCATTTGCAAGCTAAGTCTCAAAAGCATATTGAGTGAGTCCTCTTTAGTTTGTGTGACTGTGATCCTCTATGGCCTATCACTATTGCTTTGTTTGGTGGTCTAGCTGGTTATTGAATTGTCCCACATTCTTTTCCCACTGTGGGTTGAGGGTATAAAGGTAATTTCATTTCAGTGTATGAGTTATGTTCTCAACGCGTACATAAAATTGACGATAGATACAACGCATGTGGTGCTATTATACGATATGGCCGGCACAGTGGTGGTGTCGAATCCAGAACATAAGTTTTGGGATCCAATGGGTGGAAATAGAGGTGCTCGATTTAAACCAAGTCGGTTGTTAATCGCTAGATAGGAACCGGTCAAAAATCATTTGTTTTTGACATGGAACCAGCGGTTCACGGTCAACCAAACCATGTAATATTTCACATGCCAATCCAATTACGATTCACTCTCAAAAGAGTGCATGTGGTTGCACTCTCACACAAAGCTGTCAGCTCAAAAGAGGATTCCCATTTCACCATCTGTTTTAGTGGTTGCAACAGTTAGCTCTACAGCTCTATATCACATAGTAATGAGCAAAAAAGATAGTAATTGGTTGGATAACAAACATTTTGGCAACTGCCAATTGTAGTACCCTTCTTAGTTGATTTATTCAGTGCAAGAAAACTTATTCGGTTGTGTAACGCAACAACAGATGTGGAGTTTATAGACCAAATGAGATCAAGCTTTCATTGAGAGCCCACACGAGGCAACGAACGAAAGTTGGGGTTGGAGAACTCCATTACTTGAGAAGCACTTCATGAATTATTAACATGTAAAAAGTAGCAATAATGTGATCCATATGAAGGTTTGAGAGGTCCTTCAACCTTAAGTCATGGTGGCCAGCAATAAAAGGTGATATAATATGAAGAGAGCTTCATTGAAAATGGTCCCCTGTTTGAAAATTTATTCTATTTTTTTTCTCATTTTCAATATCTAGGGAAAAGGAATACAATGATCTGTAGGGACATGGAACATAATTTCCTATCAAAGTCACAACCAGAAACACTGTATTATTGGGGAAAAAGATATTTCTAAGAATATATAAGACTACGGCTACTACGAGTCTCCTTATCGTGAGTCCAAACGTATAAAATTATTGAGTTCGCTACTTAATTACACACCAATACAGTAATTTGCGAACAATTGACCACCAACGGGATTCGAAACCATGTGCTTATTCACGAATATCTTATGCATGAAATTTAATGTGTAATTTGTATGTATGTGTCATTCCCTATGCACACACATACTGGGTGTGTCATATGGTTGCTGAAGGGATAAATGCAAACACTAATTTCATAGAAGGATAAGAGTGGCAGATAAGTGGAGTGAAAAACTAACTTATCTGTCACAAATATTACAATTTCTACTGTTTAATTAGGAAATTATGCAGAAGGAAACACCAGATAGAATTCATAGTTATTACATCATTCTAAGAGGAAGTGGTATTATTAGTGATGAGAAAGTGTTAGCCACCATGTTGACCGGGAGCAGGCGAAGGATTGGGGAGATAAGGCATTAGAGGAGTACCGTGCTGGACGGGTCCGGGTCTTATTGAAGCCTTCGAATTTGGGACTGGATCAATGGACCGGTAATCCTCCAAATTAAGACGAGGATCATCTTCGTCCGGTGTAGGAGGCTCCCTACTTTCCTGCAGATTGCACGTAAATGAAATAGCAATGAGGCCGTGTTTACACGGTTCTTGTCTTTCTAAATGCAGCAAGCTCTTACCTTGAGCTTCCTGCTTTTCAGTACCGGTGTCATGGCATTGCTCCCTCTTCGTTCCATACCTTGAATCGTGACTGATCAAACACATCGACAAAAATTCTTATTATGCCAAACACAAACACAAAAAACAATAGCAAGGTGAAAAATTGAGCCAGAGAGTGATAGTTCCCACGACGATACACCAAGATTCTTAATTGAAGATTTAACAAGGATACGAACAAAGATTAGGATGTACATACTACATATAGACTGATTCAACTCAACTGTCAGAAATTTAAGGAGCTGCGACCGCCCATGTAACGTTTTCTACAAGAACAAGAATATGCAAGCCCTGTATATATGTTCAGGCAAAAAGATTCAATTTTTTCACTAACTGAAGTTCAAGAACCATCAAGAAGAGCTCCTGTGGTCAGTGAAGACCATAAATTATGATTCAAAAGACTAATTTTTTTAACAAACAAAGCAACCACTTCTTCATGGGTTCGCAAAGTTTCTAATCTAGTTAACAAAGAAACAATTCATATAACAAAATCAACTCATTTAGAAATTATAGTTGATTGCCTCATTCCATTAAGTTTATAGGACCATCCCCAGCCATAAAATCCTATTTGACAGATCTCCAGATGTCAAGTTCAGCTTTCAAATTCAATTCAAAAAATTATCTGCAAGCTCTAAACTTTAAAGTCCAGCTTCCAAATTTTATTTGAAAATTTATCAGCAAGCATAAATTATGTCCAAAATTCCAATTCTTGATGTCAAAATAAATTTGAATATGAATATTATTTTTGTAATAAGAAAATTAATCAGATATCGGATTTACACAATTGATCAGTTGTTATCTCTGTTTATCGAAGTAAACTTTATGGTGCAACTAATTAAACAAAACCTTTGCATTTACTTAATCACCAAATTGCATACTTTCATGCAGAGATAATTCAATACAAATTAGTAATTTTAAATTCAACCGAAAAAAACTACTTATCACGTGTTTATCATCTATATAAGCATATTGATTTATCCTATTTTAAATTTTATACCAAAAATTCATAAAAGGAAAAGAAAGAAAGAAATACTACTATCAGCCAAAAAATTACCTGGATTTGAGCTCAATCTTCCTTGATGGTAAACAAAAGCAGCTGTCCCAATCAACATGAACAAACACAAGAATCCAAAGCCCCTCATTTCAAGGAAACAAAGAAAAGAACAATTTTTTTGTAAAAGGAGAAAATCAGCTCGCGGAGAAAGAAACAAAAGAAGCAGCAGCGTAGGTTATATAACAAACTCAACCCATTCAGAAATTCGTCTCGATTTCTTCTTCGATTCAGTCGACCCATACCCTAAGATTAAATAATACAGCAGCAAAAATTGGGGGCCAAAAGTAAAATCAGAGTGTCGTTATGCGGTGATGAATCATGATAAATGATCATGTGGCTTTTCGTTGTCACGGCCGTTGCTGCTGCTGTAATCTGTGTGATTGAATTTTTAATTTTCAAATTTAGCTGCAAAATTTTGCAGAGGTATAAATGTGTGAGTGGATGAGGGAATTGAATGCTGCCGAGAGGTGGAATGCGCGCCTTCTTCAAGATTGCTCTTTTGAGATAAGACAAAATACTTTTTGTTTGTTATTCTATTTATTTATTTCATAAGTATTTTAATGATTTTCATAACTTCATCAAAAATAGTAGTAACATGTTTCTTAAGAAATGTTTAACCATGCATCCCTACCAAAAAAAAAGACTAGTTAGTTCTGAATCAGTGGTGCAGTTTCAAGCAAAGTGAACAATAACTGAAGGTTTCCAATTGAGAGGTTTGGTCGTTTTTTTACAATTTTTTTTTAAATCATGGGTTTCCTGATTTTGGGCCAAAACCGTCGATTCCAGTTTCAAAAATTGTTGAACCGGAGTCTAACAAGTACGACAATCGATATGTCATTCTGGTTTAGCTGGTGAGAGCGATTACTATTCCAAAATCGGAACTGCTAGTCCGATTCACAAACGAACCTACGAATTAAGTTTAACCATGCATCCATACAAAAAGACTGGAGACATATTGGAGGTATGTTTTGTTAAAAGTAGAGCCAAGATAGAGTTTCAGTTCAGTTAGGGTCTGTTATTAGTTTTCTAAATATGCTAGTAGAATTTATATATCACATATTTAATTGTTCAGAAATACAAGTATATTGAAAATTCAGCTTATTTTTCTGTTGTACAAACTTTTAAGTTTGCATTAAGTTTAAATTTTTTTTATGCATGTATATTTTGTACATTTCTTCCTATTATTTATCTATTACCTTAATTTCACATCATATAGGAAGACCTAGTACTTTTTCATTAAGCCCATATATGAGTCTTCAGATTGAATTTGTTGAGCTTTTAAGATCACATAGATATATGACCCAGAGCAGATAAAATGATTGCTGATGCAAGAAAACTAAAAAAAGGAAACAACAGAAAAGTTTGTTACAACATCTCAAGAAATGGGAGGGGCTCTTTGATTCCAACAAACATACAGTTGGAGAGCCACCATAACATTATACATAGCCATCCCCATCATCCCTTCAGCATAAAAACAGAAAGAGAAACCTCTGTTGAGTGTGGGGAGAAATATCATAGGACATTTTTTCACATCTTCACATTTCAATGACACAAGAGAAAAGAGGACATTGATTACTGTAAGAGACAGCAAACTGGTATGATCTTCAGAGCTCACACACACTGCATATGTATGCTTGTTCAAAACTCCAAAAGCAGGAGCAGGATTTATTGAGATCAGTGGCGAAGCAAAGAGGAGCATTGCGGCCATTGGAACCTCCACGAACGGCTCTTTCTGCTTCTGGCGAGGTCTGCCTCGTTCCTCTTCAGCAAGTCCCATAAGATATGGATATCCTCGTACTCACATGTCCTCACATCTTTGTCAAGTTTGATGAGCCCTGAAATTTTGTTCAATCGAGGCTCAGTGTTCAGACGTAGATCATATCTAGTGCAGTCAGTATCCAGGGCTAACCTAACCACATTACAGAGACAATGGCATCTTTGATGGTACAAGCAAAATTGGACAGATCAAATATTGTTAGGATTTTTAATCAAGTAGAGTATATCCCAACTTGCTCTATTGTTAGGTATCAATCATTTTTCAGAGTTTCATACCATAGTTAGGAAGATTCAAGCTCAGTAAACATGAAGTGACTCATATAGAAAATGGGATATTTGGTGGTACAAGCAAAATTGAACAGAACAAATTATGTTAGGATTTTCTCTCAAATATATGCCAATTACTCCTCTTATCTTGTCCCAATTCATTTTTTGGAGGATGCCATAGTTAGGAAGATTTAAGCTAAGTGATGATACAAAGTGACTCCTATTTGATTACCAGATTCACCACTCTATTCTTCAATTCAACATATTTGATGTTTTCTCAAGAGGTCACTGTCATTTTTTTAATCTAATTGGCTTAGTTTCCTGCAACTCAACATAGATGGATTTCATCATTTCAATAAGGTGTGTGTATCAACTAATATGATTTATACTCAAATTTGTAATTGAATGAAGAAAATACTATAATTGAAAATTGAAAAGACAGATAAGAAAATAAAATGGAAACACCAGTGAGAATTCCTAAGCCAAAGCAACAGAATTCCATGAACATCGGAGAGAATAAGAGAGAGCCGAACCTGTTTTGCGAAACACGAACCTTCTGGATACTCCGATCCAAACTTTCCGCATCGGAATCGCCATTTTCTCCCAGCAATTCATCTCCGTCGTGATCCTCTCAGTGTATAATCAAAGTAAACACACTCCAGTCAACAAAAATTCCTGGAAAACAGTGAACAATGAACCAAAAAATATATCAAAATTAAAACAACTTCGCGTACAAACCAACCTCTGTGTGCGTATGAAACTTGCTAGCTCTGCTCTGCTCTCTCTCTCTCTAGAAATGAGGGAGAGGAGAGATGAAGATGGAGTGATGAATATATGATGATTGATTGATTGCAGCCTGAATTGGTTTCCCGTTTGATTTCATTCGAAGTGGTTGGTTTGTAACTGAAGGGGGCACGTGTCGGGGTGTGAGTGGTTACGATGTCGTTGGTATGGGCTAGAAGATATTTCTACACCTAGTGTCCACGTGGAGGCTTGATGTTGGGCAGCGTCGACGTCTGTTTAAATTTTTTTGAGGAATTGTAAAATCAATTGAATATAGATCGAATAATTATAGTTCTTCATTTAATTTTTTAAAAAATGGCACTGTTGAACATAATATACCCATCACTGTGGATTATCTGATTACTTATTTGTTTTTTTTAATCCATTTCACGACTCACGAGATAAATATTAAAATTTGGCATTATTATTTTTTTAAAAAATTTTATTATAAAAAGTAAATGAATAATATATTAGAGTAAACAATGTGTTAGATAATTTGAAGTAGAATTATCTAGAGTTATACAGTTAAAATATCTAAGAAGAACGTAAATATGTAGTAAAGTATACTACAAATATAAAAAATAGACTAGAAAATTCTAAAAATATACTTCCTCCGTCCCTGATTAAGAGTCACTCTTTTTCATTTCGGGCCGTCCCCCATTAAAAGTCACTCTTCCTACTTACCATATTTGGACATAAAAAATATACTTATTACAAAAAAAAGTTAAAGAAGTCTCACATTTCACTGCCTAACTTCATTTATTACACACACATTCAAACACTTCTTTAAAACCTGTGCCCGGTCAAAGAGTGACTCCTAATTGGGGATGGAGGGAGTAACACATATTACAATACAATAATTGTGTTGTATACATTTAGAATAAGTGAAATGACTGAAGTGTTTCTAGCTATAAATAAACATCAAAACATGGATACTCATTATTTATTAGAGTAGTTTTGATAGAAACGGCCCAAGGCCTGAACTTGCTACTCCTTCAGCCCAAATCTGATAGCCCGCTTTCGAGTTTCGGTATTCGCTGCTGCAGTTCGTACAATCAAATTAAATTAAATTATAATCCTTGTCCTACTCAAGAATAGATAAATTGTTAAGTAGAGTAAATAGGGAGTAAAAGTTAATTGAATATTTTAATAAAAAGAAAAAAGAAAAAAATTATTTCAAATATAAAAAATAAATATTTTAAATGAGATAAATTAAAAAGTAAGACTGAACATTTTGAATAGTAGAGTATTTTAATTTTTAAAATATAGAAATTCTTTTCATTTTAATCTTCTAAAAATTGAAATTTTCTATTTTAGTACTCCCTCCGTCCACCATTATGAGTCCCGGTTTACCATTTTAGTCCGTCCGTCATTAGGAGTTCCAGTTCACTTTTACTATAAGTGGTAGATACACATCACTTTCCACTGACTTATTCCACCCACACTCTATTATAAAACTAATATATAAAAATGAGTCTCATATTCCACTATCTTTTCTCACCTACTTTCTTTGACATTTATTAGAACCCGTGCCGAACTCAAATGAGACTCCTAATGCTAATGCAGACAGAGGGAGTAGTAAATTTCTTTCATGTGAAGCCTTTCAATATATAAAAGTTTTCTGATATATTATGAGTAATAATAGATTTAGATAGATTAAATTATAATTGAAGTAGCATGTTGAGTTAATTTTAGTTGGAGGTGTTAGGAAATGGTTTAATTGAGATGCATGATTTTGTTGGTGCATAATTATTTGTCTCGTAGGAGACCTCATATTTTGGTCTCTTACGAGCTTTAGCTGCTGTAAATTAGCAGCCTGGTTTAAGAGACTTTTCTGTATCGGAAATTGCAGGCACTCGATTATTGCCACTCACAAGGAATAATGCATAGGAATACTATAGGCTTCCAAACCTTCATGAGATTTTCTTTGTAATTTTCTTGTAAGTTTTTAGCTTACATTTCTGTTGATTTCGTTTTGTTTCACAACGCGACAAGCAGGCCATTGATTTTCTGGATAAGCTTCTCCTTTATGATCATCAAGGCAGACTTACAGCCAAAGAAGCAATGGTATAACTACTTTTGTCTATGGTTCATTTCATTTCCAGAATTCTTCAATATCCCAATAAATGTGGTTGTCGTAATAAAAGAGAAACTGACTTGCTGGATCACATTTTTGTAGTAAAACGCTCGTCTCATTCTGTTTCAGGCTCATCCGTACTTCAACCAAGTGAGGCCTGCTGAAACTAGCAGGACGCGGATGCAGTTGCAGTAGCTCAAATTCTCACCTCCTCCGCGTCGCTACAATTATGGCACTGGAGGGCAGACTGAAATAGAATTTCATCATTTCTTAATTCTTCCAACACTATCAAAAGATTGTACAATACAAACATCTATCTAATTACTAAATTGTAGTAACAGTTAAGTGTTTCTTGTTTGGGGCTTTCTGTATCTTGGTGATACTGCTAAAGCAAACATGAGTAGTGTTAATTAGACTATAAAATAAGTGCATGTTTAATTATTTACTGATATGTCTTCGCAAAATGTTATGAGAAACCTAGAAAAGATTCAAACATCAGCTTTCGACAGTAATATAGTAGTAGTAATATAATAAGGCAGAGAATAATAATATAGATTCAGATAATATGAACATATTTCACTGAGTCTCAATACACATAGACCATCAAAAAGTTTAGGAAATTATCTCAGCAACAATGCTGAAACAGCTTCTAAAACATTGGCAGACTTGAAATATAGCTGAAACCAGTTTCACCGTTGGCCCCTCGTCACTTCTTTAGGTGGGGGAAACAAGCGTAGACATCAGCCTTCGGGTGCTTTGCCTCAGCGTGTTCCCTGCATTTCACCTCCGAAGTAGTGCAAATGAAAGTTTGCATACAAACCTTGCACTGCAGTTTAGAACCGGAAACATTGAAGTTAGTACCAAAACCAAGAGCGTATCAGCACGAAACTACCATCACTGTTCTGAATAAAAAATAGCACAAGGCTGAGCAATTATCCAAGACGGCCATCCATCAAATTGGATCAGTTCATGCTTACATAAACAGGCTATTGGAAAGAGAATTGAACGATTAATACCATACCGCTTAGGACTACAGCAATGGCCTATGTTAAGTTCATTAAGCAAGTCTACTCGATGCAGTTATGCACGTCAAGTCCTAGCCACACCTACTCAATGAGATCGAGCTGAAACAACCGAGAAACATGCAGTTCTCGGGAAAAAGACCATTATATGAGAGAAGTTGATACAATTCACTTCACCATCTATCTACACTTATGTTTGCAATCCAAGACAAAGTGTCGACGTTGCAGCACCAACACACAGTCGATCTATAAAAAAATAGAACGCTCGAGTCGAATTGAACCTAGCAAACTCAAGACTTATCATTGTAATCAAAAGTCAGGAAACTCTTATGAAGAACTTTCAACACTTATCAAACCTACATCTTATGACAAATTTCAGAAAGTCTCAAGAAAATCTATAACTGAAGGGGAAAAAGATCAGCTTGCCACATCTCATACATTCCTTACTGAATCAAAACATCTTAACTCTTGAGCTAATCAGGAGCAATACAGCATCAATAGCAATCAAGATCAGCCTTTTCACAGAAAAAACAGATAAGAAATTAATAAAATCCCTAATTCCAAGAAAATTTTAAGATATCACAAATAGCTCAGATAAATCACAATAAACACAGTAACAATCAGATTTATACAAAAAAAAAAATTACCTGGATGGTCATAGCCTTCTTGTTGGTTTCAAGCTGACTTCCTGCTCAGAAAATCAAATACGCCATCACGATCAATTGAATAAAAAAAGAAGAAAAAATGAGCTTCGGATCCCTAACATGGAAAATCCAAAACAGTGAAAATTAAGAGAAGAGTGATATACCTTTCTGGCCTTTGAGCTTCTCCATGTTTCTCTCTCTAGCCATCTTTGCCTTCTGGCCATTGCCTCCGCCCATGGCTTCTAGCTCCTTCCCCTCTTTCTCTCCCTCTTTTTTTTTTTGGTTTTTGAAGATCAAAAACCTCTATTTATGCCTTTCTTTGAGCAACAGATGAAACAAAAGAAGTCACAATTGCTATTTATATATTGGAATATACTACTATTTCAAATAATTATACATATTTTCATGCATTATGGGGAATTTTATTGGTGGGATGATAGATCGAATAAATGGAGATAAAGGAAATTAGGCAGCAGTTGCCATTATTACACCATAAAATTGTTATTGATTTTTTTTTCAATGTAAATTTATAGCATTCGAAAAATATCACGTTTTGAACAATTAAAATCCATGATTTCTCTCGGTGAAATGTTAAAATCGAGTCAATAATAACTTTATAATGATAAGTCAATTAAAATCCATGATTTTAATTGTAATGATAAGTACATTTTTTTTGTTTTTTAGCTATATTTTGTAATTGAAGATCTTGAAATTCAGTTTAAAATTTGTAGATTAAATTATATCAAATCGTTAACGCATAAGTTTTCCTTCCTTTTAGAACTATTTTTTATAAACTGATGAAGCATTACAAAATTTATACCTTATAAGTTTTATGAGAAATTCATAATAAAAATAATACTAAATTATAAAAAAGAAATATGCGTAAAGTAGGATGGTTTTAAATCTATACTATTGAAAGATAAGAAGAAAAATTAAAATAGGATACTTCTGAAAAAAAGGTGGGAGTTATAATTATGAAGTAACGAATAATTGTTGATAGTTAACATTTTTCTGAGTCACATTAATTTGCGCATTTAATTCCTATCAAACGCCAATTTAGTGCGGTTTACAGTTCTTAGGTGGCTTGTGGAAGTATATAGTAATTTATAGCTTTTAATTATGTTGACTATTGTTTCTGAAAACATTATCAAACGGCTTCTTTATTTAAAATGTAGTATAAATTAATAAATTACTACTACAATTTAATTGTTTTATTTTAATAATTATTTAATAGTTTAAAATCAATAATTTTAAATTTAATCGTACAAAATTAATCTATACAAGCCTCTCGTGGGAAGCCATAATTATCGTTTTTTAATACTCCTATCACTCTTCCAAGAAGATTATGGTTGAAACTCCTTTCAACCATAATCAACAAATGTCACAATATACTAATATAATCCATACGTGCCTAATTTAACAATATCACAATAAATTATTATAAATATGTGAAATGACGTTTGAAGAATATGAGATATGATTGAAAATGGATTAGACTAATTGAATAAAAAAGTGGTCACATATGGAAGGAACATTAAGATTGAATATTCAATCCGTGTGATTCAAGAAGTGTTGGATATCTTATAAATATCTCTTAATGATGGATGGATATCTTGTAACAACCACTAATAAATGTATATTTCGTATATGTATAATGGTATGCAAATATGAGACTAAATTAACTTAACTACTACCTCCGTCCTATAATAGATGTCACATTTCCCTTTTAAGTTTGTTCCCTAAAAAATGTCACATTTTCTTTTTTGAAAAAAGTTTCCTCTTACATTATATAAATATATTATTTTCTCTCTTCACCTAACATACAAAAACAACATCTCCTAAAATCACATGTCATTCCTCAAGTGTGCCATCTACTATGAGATAGAGGGAGTACAATATTTGGATACCCTTGAAACAAGAATAGAGTATTCACAATAACGATTTTAATGATTGCAATATGTATATGCATGTATGTGTTTTAGATGCGACAAAATGCATCGCTACAGTCTAGTACTAAGGTGTCGTTCGAATTGACATGACTCATTGTCATATGATTATTTATCTAGGATTAAGTGGTTGGATTATTTTTGTAGGAGGTGACTGTGAATAATTATCATAAGACTATTCATCTAGAATTAAATTATGGATTCACTCTTATGAGTCAAACATGATACATATTCAATTATTAGATATAATTTGGCCAATCGATTAGTCTTTAATTAGTATATGCACACGTTCATATATGATTTATTATACTCCCTCCATTTTTTAAAATATCAACTATTTTCATTTTGGGTCGTTCCTTACAAATAAAAACTTAAGAATCTTTCTATTTTAGAACATGAACCCCACAATCCACTAACTCTACTTTCACTACTTTTTTTTCCTCACTCTTACTTTACACAATTTTCTTTTCCTCTCTCTTACTTTATCAATTCTTATCACTTACTTTACCAATTGTGCATTAAAACTCGTAAATATTTCTACTTTTTGAATACGGAGGGAGCATGTTTTGAATACTCCACGTTTTTTCTCTCTATCAATACCAATAAGTGACCATGTGTAAGCGAGACCGCTAATGCCCTAGCATATTAGTAAGAATTAATAGTCACCAAAGTTTCTAGATTCCTCTATGAACAATTGTGGCCAAGAATATTTCTATATAGTCAAACATTGCAACTATTGAGTTCATTTCTACACCCACTCCACTATTACAAGTCACAACTGGCCCAACTTGCTAAATAAATTTGTGGTATATATTTCAAAGATTTTGCAAAAGAAAAAAGTGATACACAACTTGAATGCCCATAAAAAGGCAAAAAAGAAAAAAAGAACAAAGATGTTGGATCATAACTATGTTACGAGTAGGAAATGAACATAGTCCATGTCTCTTTATACACACATTATGCCTTTTTATAGTACTTGTAAATTTATTAATGTGTTTTTCCTCTATCTTTTCAATGTGTACCAATTCTATTGTTCGAATAGCATATTTCAAAACTCAGAATTGATTAAGGATTTTCAAGTTCATGGTATGAATTTTTTTCACCCATATTTTCAATTGTTAGAGCATCGTTAACGCAAGGGGCCGGGCCGCAAATCGCGAGTCCCGGCCCGTCCTGCGCGTTGGAGGGAGAGACGTTGCGGCCTGGGCCGGTCCCGGCGCCGCAGTTGCGGCCTGGGGACGGTCCCAGGGTCCGGCCCGGGCTCGTATTGGATGGTTCCATGCCGTGACGGAGCTGCAGGCCCGTCCTGCGCGTTGGAGGGAGAGACGTTGCGGCCTGGGCCGGTCCCGGCACCGCAGTTGCGGCCTGGGGACGGTCCCAGGGTCCGGCCAGGGCTCGTATTGGATGGTTCCATGCCGTGACGGAGCTGCAATTTTTGCCAAAAATTGGAAGATGAAGAAGAGGGAGGAAGAGGAAGAAGAGGGAGAGGGAGATGGGTGACGGAGCCCAATTTTCTGATTTCTTTTGCATTTGGAAGAGGAAGAAGAGGGAGGGAGAGAGGAAGTTGAGCGAGGAAGATGAAGAAGAGGGGAGGCGTAATTTTTAATTTTTTTTGCATTTTTTTATGTTATATTTTTTAGTTTTTTTGGATTTGTATTTTTTTCTAGGATTTGTAATTCTTTTTTCGAATGAACAATTTATTTTCCCGGTTTGAATTGTTCAACGTATTGCATTTACGAGTCAAATAGGTTAAAGTTGTGAATATTGTCAATTATTAGTTGCGGTCCGGGTTGTGGCTTGCAGGGTTAGAGCAGTGGGGCCTAGGCCACAACTGTAAAAGAATGATGACGTGGAGGGGACTTGAGGCCTGAAACCGGGCCGGGGTTAATGATGCCCTTATTGTCAAAAACTTATAAATTTACTTTTCCGCTACTACCCCGATCAATTTTGACTCAAAATTCTATGGTTAGTGCAATTTTGATACATGTAATGAACAAAAATGTGTAAAATTGACTAATTTCAAATATGGCAAATGTCACTTTTAATACTCCAATTCATAAGGTAGCATCCGTCCTCCAATAATTGCCCACTTTGATTTCAACATGGATTTTAAAAAATATAAAGAAAAATAGATTAAAAAAATTAATGGAATATAAGTCTCACATTTATATACTTATTAGTTTTATAATAAAATGTGAATGAAATAAGTTAGTGGAACCTGAGACCTACTTAGCATTTATGATAAAAATGAAAGTGGATAATTAATAGGGGACGGATGAAAGTGGCAAAGGTGGACAATTAATGGGGGATGGAGGGAGTATGTAATTTCAGATAATTTCAACTTATTTAAATACGGTAGTATGAAATAATCTAAATAGTTCAATGACAACATTGTAGCACACGTTTATGGCTATTGCTACAAATTAATGTTTATGAAGCAATGCAGGATTATTATTTATTGGGATACTCATATCTGGATTCAAATATTACATAAAATTATTATTTTCCAGATAAAAGTATATGACAACTAACTATTTATAGCCATATTACTATTACTACTACGGTACTACCATGATTTAACAAATTCATAACTTCTTGCCTGGACCCCCGAAGAACACACCACCCCTCCCATACCCTCCACCACCACCACCACCACCACCGCCGCTACCTCCGCCACCGCCACCATTGTCACCATACCCCGACCCACCGCTACCATCATATCCTCCCATCCCGGAACCAGAACCGCCCCCGCCTCCGTTGCTCCATCCATCGCCGCCACCTCCACCGCCGCCGCCATTGCCAAAGCCTCCTCCGCCTCCACTTCCAAACCCACCGCCGCCGGAACCAAATCCACCACCACCGCCGCCGCCATTACCCATCCCACTCCCACCACCGCCGCCATTTCCAAAGCCTCCTCCGCCGCCACTACCTAACCCTCCGCCGCCGCCATTGCCAAACCCTCCGCCGCCGCCACTTCCAAACCCACCGCCGCCGCCGCCATAACCCCGCCCAGGCCCATAGCCTCGGCCTTTATCGTACCCGCCAGCCGTCAAGTCCACATCCAGGCCAACACCTTCAGACATTTGTATCCCTTTTTTTCCGGCGCCGGAAGCCGGAAACATCCCCGCCATTGCTGCTTGGACACCGCCGCAGCCACAAGACAAGATCACAACCATCAAAACAAGCCACCACGAAACTACATTATGCGCTTCCATGATCGGAATATTGCGAGAGAAGGATGATGGTGGTGGCTTGGCGGCAGCCGGCCAATTTATAGGGGTTTAGGGTTTAAGAATCATGGCGATGGAGTTGAAGGTGTGAAGTTTGCCTTGATGAATTCGGTAGTCAACACATTCCACACCCTCTAATTTACACAAATTATTTAATTTAAATTAAATCATGATTCCATAATAAATTTAGCGTACGTGCTATATCGTGACATTATTAAAAGAATAAATTAAACATGACATTATTAAGAGAAAAATCACACATTGTGATAAGAGCATCTCCAATAGCACTGGACGTCAAATAGCCATCAAATAGCCTTCACACTGCTACATCATCAGCACTACAATTCTCCTGCCACATCAGCTTGCCACATCAACTGGACATCAAATAGCTCTCACATAGCCTTCACACTACCTTTCCACATCACTAATAACAATTATATAATTTAATTTACACTTGTATCAACATACGGAATTTAATTTACGAGACAAATACGGAAAATTCGAATAATAATATTAAAATTTAAAAAGTACATTAATTATAAAAAAAGTACAATAATATAAAAAAAGTACAAAAAATAAAAAGTACATTAATTTAAAAAAGTAAAACAAAATCACTCATCGCCGCCATCCTCGTCTCCGTCGTCGCCCAGCGCTTCTTCACCGCCGTCGCCGCCGCCGCCGTCGCCGCCGGTGTCCCTCCTCATCGCCTCCAATTCTTCACGCTGGCTCTGGAGCAATACACGAAGAAAATCCTTCACCTCGGGGTCCACCGCCGCTTGGAAGTCGGCTAAGGTCTTCACCATTTGAGCGCGCGTTTGTTGCCGCGCGAAGAATTTGAGCTCCTCGGTAGACCTGCCGAGGGGGGATGCCGAATGGACGTCCTGGGAACTCGGGGTGCCCCCCCTCGCAACCTGCTGCGCCCGCCTTTGCCCAATCGGGCGAGGTCGGCGACCGAACGACCGAGGAGTCGGGACCTCCTGGGCCGTCTCAGGGAGGTCTGACGAACCACCGCTGCTGCCGCTATAATCTCCGGTATAGTTCAGTCTCTGCCTCTTCGGCCAGCCAGCTTCGACGCCTGCCCGGAATTTCTCCGACTCGTTGAGCACAACGTAGCAGTTCCAGTAGGTGAACTCATAGTACTTCTTATCCGGATCGGGGTAGGCTCTCTCCGCAATCCTCCTGCAGTCTTCCTCTGTTTGGCCACTGGTCTGCATGCGGAGGGCGTTGGCGTACAAACCCGAAAATCGAGAGACGCCAGCCCTGATTCGGTCCCAGCACTTCCGGACCTCCTCCCCCGGTGCACGGTCGCACTTCCGGACCTTCTCCACGGGTACATGTTGTAGTACCCGCTCATCGGAGGCCAACCACCTCCCCCAGGAGCCGGGGAAGTATGGGACCCTGCCCCGGGAGTCGGGGGCGTCTGAGACCCTACACCGGGAGGCGGGGGAGTCTGAGACCATCCCCCGGGATTAACTGGAGTACCTTCGTAGTTGTTCTCCATTGCTCGTTATTGATCTTGTACAGAAAGTAAGGTAGAGAGAGAGTACTCGTTAAAACAAGTGGTGCGAATGAAAATGAGGTTCAACGCGCGTATATATAGTGTGTTCGAAAAAAAAAAATAAATTTAAATCCGACGCCGGTTTGGCGCCGATCCGGGACGCACAATGGCGCCCGTGAGGATCGGCGTCGGAACCGGCGTCAGCGCGGGAATCGGCATGGCGACGCCGATTTTGACGCCGATTTCGCCCACGCCGGTTCCAATGGTTCGGCGTCAAACCGGCGTGGGCGAAAAATCGGCGTGGCGGTGGTGACGCCGGTTATTGTGGATGCTCTAAACAAATACGACTAATACTACTATATAAATAACCTTAGTTGCATTTCTATATAATGTTCTTTCTGAATTTGGGCTTTAAGATGCAGTAAATTGGGCTTGGTCCAACTTGTTTTAATCGGACGCATTGTTGGGTTGTACAATAAAGTTCAATTTGAATTGGGCTTGGTGAAACTTATGTCAAGGTTTATTTGTCATTTTGTGAAATTTAATTTTACATTTTCAGCAATTCTAATGATTCATGAGCACTAATTATTTGATCACTCTTACATAGATCAACGCGATTAATATTTTTTAACTGAACTCTTTGTTCCTGTTTAATACTACTAAATTATAAATATATGGTAACCTCATGTAGGAATCTTTTGATTGAGAGCTACTGGAAACCATCCTTGACGTAGACTTTAACTTCTCAAATTAAATCAGACAAAATAAATTAGCGAAGATTTATTATATAATTGTTTATCCTATTAAAATAAGGCTTTTATAATTGTCGACAGATATATCAATTACCTTTCTTTTTATTGCTTTGTTAAAGTTCCATGCGTTTCCTAGTACTCTTATACAATCTTACTGATTTGCAACCCAAAATGAATTAATCTCAAAACAACGTCGTTTGGATGGCCACACCTCACCCTCTTTTTGGATTAATTATACTCTCTCTATTAGCCAAAAAAAAAAATCTCAATTTGCTATTTTAGTACATTCGTGTTTTAAAGTTTTATTTTATATTTATTTGTTTATAGTATATTGACTTTCCATTCTATTAAAATTCGCACTGAATCATATTATAGGTCTTTAAATTGTAGGCATAAGATAATATTTGCCATTAAAACCTTGTAAATTTATAGTGTCGACTATAATATTACTCCACATGTTAATTAATTGTATCGACATTGAATATAGCTTCTAAAAATTTTATGGTTAGTGCAATTTTGATAATGAACTAATTGTGTAAAATTGACTGATTTCAAATATGGCAAACGTCACTTTTAATACTCCAATTCATTAAGTGTAGCATCCATCCTCCAATAATTGCCCACTTTGATTCCAACATGGATTTTAAAAAATGTAAAGAAAAATATATTAAAAAAATTAATGGAATATGAGTCTCACAGTTATAGTACTTATTAGTTTTATAATAAAATGTGAATGAAGGGAGTATTTAATTTCATATAATTTCAACTAATTTAAATACAGTAGTATGAAATAATCTAAATAGTTCAATGACAACATTGTAGCAATGCAGGATTATTATTTATTGGAATACTCATATCTGGATTCAAATACTATTACATAAAATTATAAAATAGAAAAGGAATTAAAGAAAATAGAAATGGGGAAATGGAGGAACTAAGATTCCTCTGCAACAAACTTCTCCGCATATATGTATATATATCAAATAATGACAAGTGCGTTATTCTCCGCGTCCAAATCAATATGTTCGGCGATAATTTGTAGTGACGCAGTACAAGATCTACCGCGCTGCCTTTCTTTATGTTCCATATTTCATAATCATGAAAACCTTCATCATCACTAGAGTAACTTTGCAATAGTAACATTTCAAACCGACTGCTCCCGTAGATGCAAAATATGACGATGAGGTATGCATATACATTGAGACCACACAGAGCTGTCAACACCCAATAATAGCGATCCAGACGACTCTGGTTCAACGTGAACTGAAACCAGTTCTTGCCTCCCCCCTGCCTCGCTTACTTTCCCAACCACATAAACCGACAGCGCTGTGCACAGGAATCCAAACCCACTAACTCCCTCCACTAAACAATCATGGTACCTCTTTATCGACTTTGGAGCCAACTCCTCCAACAAGGCTGCAAAGCCCCATTCCGAAAATGGTTCCATCATGCCGGCTAATCCGAACTGGAAAGTTAGCCACCAGGCGCTCATGGGAACCTTTCCGTCATCGGGGAGGTCGAGTAGGTTATGCTTTCTAAGAACTTTTATCCTACGCTTCTCTACGCCGGCAGCAACCGCGCAGCATACCACCGAATACACGGTGAAAATATCACCACTTTTCGCAGGCGCTGACACTTTCACTAGATAAACTATCGAAGACTTGAAAAAGGCGCTGATCAGCAGCATCAGCTGAAGAGGAGGCTTCCACTTTCCTATATTCAACTTCATATGACTTGCTTGTTCTAAGAAGTAAGTGTTTCCGGTTGAGTGTACGACGCCGCACATGATGAAGCAACACATGATTGGGGCGAGACAGATTAGAGCTTTGTCGGATTCAACTTCTGATACCGAGCAAAGCTTCCATGATCCGCTTCTACGTATTTCACCCGGCATTACTATGGCCGCCTTATGCAGACATCTGTACCAATTCACCTCATGGAATCTCATGAACTCAAACTTTAGCAATATATCTTGAAGAGTTTGAGTGTTGGCAAATGAAACACTGATAAAACAAACGATAAATGATGTTAAAATTTTTTTTTGTTATACTCACCCGAGAATACAAGTAGGGGATAGCGATTGAATTTCCTCCCCGACTACGCGGTGAAGCCGGGTATCATCATCTTTGGGGAAGGGTTGGGTGATCTTGTAAGCAGCGGCTACAATCACTCTGGCAAAATTAGTTATCGGGCTTCTCTCTGCTTTCGGTTTGGGTTTCTTGTACTCGTGGGCACCGATCAAGAAAAATAAGGTTGCCAAAATCGTGCAACAAGCGGAAAGACCAAAGAGAAGATACCATGTTTTTCTGTGTGCCCAACACATCCCTCCTTATCTTCGCATCTGCCACTTGAAACTGTTAGCCCAAACACTGGCGTCGTGGCCACTGTGATTACGACCAAACCCTGCACCCAATAACACAACATAATAAAGAGTCGGGCTTGGGCTTGGGCTGGAGCTCTGTTAAAGTTGACTGCAATTACACTTTCTTACAAACCCATATTAGCCGGAGCCCGAATTTGTTTGTAGCCCGAGCCCAACTCTGTCTAACCTGACCTATATTATACTCTATCTGTTCAATGTTAATTGAGTCATTTTTCATTTTGTGAAGTTCCAACAAAATCCAGTCATTTATATTTTTGACAAAAAGTAATCTTTTCACATATACTTTATTCTTTTTTATCTCTTAATTTATTCACCGTTCACTTAACTTACTATTCTTAAACTCCAATCCAAAAAAGGTCTTTATTAACGAGGAACTGATGAGAGTATTTATAAAACAAGTTTAATTAACCAATAAAAAACTAAATATTACTCCCTCCTCTCCGTGTAGTGGAGGGAGGCGTTATTTTCACCATGCGATTTAAAAAAAAATGTGTTAAGTGAGTTAAGTAAAGGAAAAATAAAGAGGCGACAAGAAATGTGTTGACTTTTACTAAAAAAAGGAACTGACTCATTCTTATAAAACTTACTAAAATAACAAAATGACTTCACTGGTGCGAAAAGAGAAAGCAGTTGGTAAGTAACTAACCGCAGTGCTAGATGATGAATCCGCGAATTTCTGAAGTTAATAAATGCCGGTAGAGAATAAAGACTACGACACAGAATTTACGTGGTTCGATTTACTGAAGTAAATCTACGTCCACGGGAAGAAGGGAGGGCAAGATTGTATTGCTTGATCTGGGATTACAGCTTACAACACAGACTTGCTATAAGGTATTTTATCTCTAGAGAGCTTAACCTTTTTCTATCTGATCTAAGTTCTATTTATACATTGAACTAAGATCGTGGCTTGCTTCACCACTAAGTCGTGGATGTCGTGTAGGTCATGGCCTAAGATCGTGGATGTAGTGTAGGTCATGGCCTACGATCGTGGCCTGAGTTGACACCACGTGGTAGTGGGTGTGTTGGAAGTTGTGGAAATCCAGTATGGGTCCAATAACTCCTTGTTCGGTCGAATGCTGAGACCGAACTGCTTTGGTTGCCGATCTGAGAGTAGAGCTTGATGCCGACCTGAGAGCAGAGCTTGATTGGTTGGCTTTTACCGAGCAGTAGGCTGAGGCCGAACTCTAGCTTGATGCCGACCTGAGAGCAGAGCTTGATTGGTTGGCTTTTACCGAGCTGTAGGCTGAGGCCGAGCTGTAGGCTGATGCCGAACTCCTTGGTAATGCCGAACTCATACTCTTCCTTGGGCTTTGGGCTGATGGGCCGTCATTGCTGTTGGGCTTGTTTGGTACGCACCCCATCACTACCCCCCCCGAAGGGCGAAGTGAATCACTTCGGCAAAGTGAGTCACTTCGGCATTCTGGATAAAGGCAAGGGGGAGGCTGATGTCAGGGGACGTGCCTTGCATTAAATGCGACAGTAAAATCCGGCCGTTGAATCCTGAAAAGGTGGGATTCGAAACGGTGCGACGATTTTGAAATCTTCGCCGAATCTGATAAATACCTCCTTTCTTCATCATTGAAGCACTTTTGCGACTGCTTCTTCTGCACTCTCTCTTTTTTGCGAAAATTCTCTCTCCGCTTTCAAGAATTTCTTCAGACTTTCTTCACCTTCAAAAAGTAAGAAAAATGTCTTCTTCTTCTTCTTCGGAGTCGGGTAGCGTTAGGAGAGGCGGTAAGGGGTCTTCTGGCCGGAAAGAGTCCGGGGAGAAGACCGTAGAGTATTTCCATAGTATTTTGAGTAAGGATACTGTGATATCCCTACCCGAAAAATACTTTTTTCCTGGGGGGAAGGCGGTGGTACCTGACGGTGATCATAGGGCTGACTCCCCGCCGGAGGGTTACGCCACCGTGTACGAGGCCTGCTTAGAATGCGGGCTTCGTTTCCCCCTCCCTTCTGCCTTTATAGATTTACTAGATTTTTTTCAGCTTCCTTTAGGCCAGGTGACTCCGAACTCTTGGAGGCACTTGTCGGCCTTCGCTGCCGAACTCCGTAGGTTAGGAAGGGATTTGTCTTTGAAGGCGATCCTTAAATTCTTTCAATTTAAGAGGAAGGGGTCTTGGTTTTACTTGATCCCTGTACAGCCCTTTAGGGCCTTTTGTAAAACGAAGTGGCCGAAGTGGCAAAACCGCTTCTTCTACTATGATAGGACCGCGGCTCCTAGTTTTCCCTGGAGAGGGCCGAAGTCCGTTATCCGTCATCCTCGGCCTGAACCGTTGGACGAGCTCGATGGCGAGCTCAACAAGATTCCCATAGTTAGGAAACAATACACGGAGTCTGAGCTCGTCAAGGGCGACGTCGTGTTCGACATCTCGTCTTCGGACGAAGAGGCCGAGGGTGAGGATTTCTCTTTATCTTTATGCTCTACTGCTTTAACGAAGAAAACTAACCTTGCTTTCTTGCTTTTTGGCAGTGTACATGCTGAATAAGGCTATCCGAAAGTCCTCCGAGCTTGTGGAGCCGGAGAGGCAGAGAGCCCCTCGCTCGGCGTCTGAAGCCGAGAAGAATCCGAAGAGGCAAAAAACCTCTTCTTCGGATCCGAAAGTGCCGGAGTCGTGTTCGGCTAAAGGGAAGGGGAAATTTCATGAGTCCCCAAGAGTGCCGGGGGAAGACCTGGTCATCTCCGAGGTGGTTGCAGACATCTCGGAACACGTCCCTGAGCCCTTTCAATGGCCGACGAATTTTGTGGAGGTAAGCTTTCTGACTTGGCTTCTTTTCCACATTTTTTGATGGCCATTCTGTTGAGTTTTCTCCTTGTTCATCTTCAGAGAGCTAAGCTCGTCTCCGTGGAGCTCTCCAAAGCATCCCACGACTACGAGGAGATGCAGAAGGAGTTGCATCTTGCTCGTAGTGTGGCCGAACAGGCTGAGGCCAAATTTGAGAGGGCCCGAGCTGCTAGGATCTCGACTCAGGATGAAGCCCGGTCAGCCAAAAACCAGCTCATCATCCTGCAAGAGCAGACGAAGCACCGGGAAGCTCAGAAGGAGGCTGCCGCCGTGGCTGCCCAGGGGGAGGCTCTCCGTGTTTACACGGAGAAACTCTTTTTGAGCAGCCAGTTCTCGGCCTTTGTCGGTAGTCTGGTACGGCTAATTACCGATAAGGGCGAGCAGGGGGCCGACGTCGTGCTGCCTCTGTACAGCCGAGAGATAGCAGCTCGGCTTCAGAATCTGCCGCTCCTTGAGGAGCTCGCTTCATCCTCGGTCCTGCTTTCTGCAGACCGAGTCCGGAGTTGTCGAGCTGATCGGGACGAGAACCTGGAGGCTATCTTTGCCTCTGTGGGACCCGTTTCACCCGCTTCGACTTACAACGGAGAGGGTGAGGCCGAGCCGCTGGAGCTGGAGGCCGAAGTCGAGCGGGCCGGGCATCCGGAGAAGGAGGCCGATCAGGAGGCGGAGGCGAGGCCGGCAGGATGCGAGGCCGAGGCTGAGGTAGCTCAGGAGAAAGAAGCTGAACCAGACCAAGGAGCCGGAGACGAAGCTGGCGGAGTATGATTTCGTCTCCCTTCTCTTAGTCTAGTTTCTTCCTTGTAAAATGGCCTTGAAGCCCTCCTAGTGTAAAAATTTTCCTTGTGAATGAAAAATTTTCTACACTTGTCTTCGTATAGCTTTTCGTACTCGCCTTTATTCTTGTTGTATTTTACTATCTGCTCGGTACAGCTGCCGAACTAATATAGCTGCTTTGTACTCAAGGAGATGGAGATACTTCACTGGAAACGGCTGTACTCTTCGGCTTTAGACGAAGCTGAGAAAAGAGCTATAGCCGATCAGACGAAGAATGACGAGCTTCTGGCTCGTTTAGTGAAGCTGGAGGCCGATATCAAAGACTTAGAGTCCGATAAGAAAGATCTGGAGGCCGAGCTGAATACGGCCATTGCTGAGAGGACTGCGTATGAGGATTATATCCGTGAGCGCGGGGGAGTTACCATCTCGGATGTTCAGAGTCGAGTTGACGAACTGTGGGAGGAATATCATGTACTCCGTATGAACAATGTGCTGGAGAGCCCGGCTTGCCAACAAGTTGTGACATCACTGCGGCGTTGGGCTTCTCGGTACAACATTGTTCTTTCTCGGCGCCCCTCCATAGAAAGATTCCTTCGGCATATCGTGCCAACAGATGCTCGCACTCCAGATCAAACCTCTGGTTCCCTTGTTCAAAATCCTACTCCCAGCCAACAACGAACTCCGGAACAGCCGGAAACGTCAAGACGAGAACGGGCTCAGGAGCAACCGGAATCGTCAAGACAGGGACGGACTGAAATTCGCCGAGGAGTTGTGACTATGAGCGAGCAAGATCAGCAGATGCTTATTGCAGAGACTCTTCATCGCCGAGGTGTTAGGACTTCTCGGGCTCGGGGAAGAGGCGTTGGGTCGAGGATAGCATCTCGTCGACCTGCTTATTCTTCATCTGCTCGGAACAACCGAACTCGGCTTCCAGAGGATTTTGCAGATAGGTGGCTTAACTTCAGCAACCCTGGACAGTAGAATAGTCCTTTGTAATAGCGTAACGCCATTTTGTAGGGTAGCTGAGTTGTATGCCGAACAAGATTTGAAAAATGAAATTTTGTTTTCGCTTCTAACACTGTATTTACAGCTTAGCGAAAAAATTTCATCGTACTCGTCCTCGGTCTTATGAAGTAAACTTCTTTGACCGGACTTGGTCCTTGGTCTTATGAAGTAAACTTCTTTGACCGGACTTGGTCCTTGGTCTGATGAAATAAACATCTTTGGCCGGACTCGTCTTTGGTCTGATGAAATAAACATCTTTGACCGGACTCGTCTTTGGTCTGATGAAATAAACATCTTTGACCGGACTTGGTTTGTGTTCTAATTTGGCGATTTTTGTCGCCGGGATCGAACTTTCCCTTGTCCTAATTCGGCGAGTTTTATCGCGTGGATCGGACTTTCCCAGTTAACCGAAGCGGTCTTATGCAGTAAACCTCTTTGACTAGACGTGGTCGTCCCCGGTCTTATGAGGTAAACTTCTTTGACCGAACTTGGTCGTCCTAATTCGGCGAGGTTTATCGCGTGGATCGGACTTTCCCTTATTGCAGTTCGTTTCAGACGAAGTGCTTATTAAGCTGAATTGCGGTCTTGTATCCTCCTTGGAAGCTTGGACTCACAATCGTTGGCTTATTGCAGTTCGTTTCAGACGGACTGCTTATTAAGCTGAATTGTGGTCTTATATCCTCCTTAGAAGCTTGGACTCACAATAGTCTTTAATAATCGATCTAAAAAGGAGATCAGCCTTTAAAGAACGATATACCTTGGTACCATTTGTAAGAGACGACAAGCACATAGAGACAAAACACATAGAGAAAAAATGAAAAAGACGAAGGAAAAAAACTTTAAACCTTTTTTTTAAAACGACAAGTAAAAGGTACAAGTAAAAAACAAACAAATAAAAACATGTACCCCTATGACCGAACTAGACACAAGACAGACTGACCGGACCTTGTCTCTTACAAGTGGTACTTCTTGAGGTTGGAGACGTGCCATGTTCGGGGTACTTGTTCTCCTGACATGTGAGTCAATTTATAAGACCCTTTGCCGAGGACTTCGGACACCCGATATGGACCCTCCCATGTGGGTTCGAGTTTGCCCAGCTTTTCTGCTCGGCTTACTTCGTTGTTTCTCAAGACGAGATCTCCCACTTGAAATTGAAGCTTTTTCACCCTTTGGTTATAATACCGGGCTACTTGCTCCTTATACTTGGCTGCTTTTATGCACGCCAATTCTCTTCTTTCTTCGGCGAGATCTAGTTCTGCTCTCAGTCCGTCGTCATTCATTTCTGAGGAGAAATTTAGAGTTCGGGGACTGGGTACGCCGATCTCCACCGGAATTACGGCTTCAGTGCCGTACACCAGGCTATACGGAGTTTCACCGTTGGAGGTTTTGGGTGTAGTTCGGTAGGACCATAGGACTTGAGGGAGATTTTCTACCCATTGTCCTTTGGCTTGTTCTAACCGAGCTTTTAACCCTTTCACCAGAATCCGGTTCGTTACTTCCGTTTGTCCGTTTGCTTGGGGATGGGAGACTGAAGTGAACCGTTGTTGAATGTTCAGCTCTTGGCACCAATTCTTGAACGTCTTGTCGGTGAACTGAGTCCCATTATCCGAGATGAGGATGTGGGGTATGCCAAATCGGCACACTATGTTCTTCCAGACGAAGTCCAATGCCTTTGAGCTCGTTATCGTAGCTAATGGTTCAGCCTCCACCCACTTCGTGAAGTAGTCCACGGCAACGATAAGGAATTTCATTTGCCGAGGAGCTTGAGGAAGTGGTCCCACTATGTCTATGCCCCATTGCATGAAAGGCCAAGGGCTTTGCATAGTGTATAGATCGGTCTGCGGCATCCTTGGGACATTTGCATGAATTTGGCACTTCGTACACTTCTTGACGAGCTGCACTGCCTCTTGTACCATGGTTGGCCAATAATATCCCCATCTCAGAACTTTTTTAGCTAAAGCTCTGGCTCCGATGTGGCTACCGCACGATCCTTCATGAACTTCTCTGAGGATGTAGTCCGTCTCTTCTGGTCCTACGCACCGCAATAACGGCTGGAGGTAAGACTTTCTAAAGAGGACTCCTTCATGAAGTTCGTACCGAAGTGCTCGGCACGTGATCTTCCGAGCTTCTCTCTTATCCTCGGGCAATTGTCCTTGATCCAGATACTGCAAGATCGGCGTCATCCAGTTCGGCGAGCTGGATACTGAATGTACCTCGGCTTCATCAATGCTTCGATGCATTAATTCTTCCGCCTTTGAGCTCGGATCTGAGGCCAACTTACTTAAGGTATCTGCTCGGCTATTTTCCGCTCTGGGAATGCGGATTATCCGAAAATAGGGGAAACTTCGGCTGATGCTTTGCGCTTTGTCCAAATACTTCTTCATTCTCTCGTCACGAGCTTCACTTGTACCCAACATGTGATTTACTATGACTTGTGAATCACAATGGACTTTGAGAGATTTGACGAGCAGACTTTGCGCTAACTGGAGTCCGGCCAGGAGGGCTTCGTACTCGGCTTCATTATTAGTAGTGGGGAATAGGAAACGAAGTGAGTAGGTTACCTCGTGTCCGTCGGGAGCGACAAGTAAAATACCAGCTCCACTTCCCATCTTGTTTGAAGCTCCATCTACGAATCCGCTCCAGCAGTCTGGCGGCTCTACTTCGGATTCCAAGGGCTGTGCTAGTTCGGCATTGGCGGAATTCTTCTGTTCGGCAATAACAGGAATTGCTTGATCGAACTTTGCTTCTGCAAGAAAATCTGCCAAGGCTTGTCCCTTGATGGCTTTCCGATGTAGATATTCAATTGTGTGCTCTCCCAACTCTATAGCCCACTTGGCGATTCTGCCTGATGCTTCTGGTTTGGTCAACACTTGCCGAAGTGGCAGATCAGTTAAGACGCATACCTTGTGAGCATAGAAGTATGGCCGCAGTCTCCTTGCTGCATTTACTAATGCCAGAGCAATCTTTTCCAGAGGTTGATACCTGGTTTCTGGACCTCTTAATGCTCGGCTTGTAAAATAGATGGGAAGCTGCTTTAGGCCTTCTTCTCGTACAAGCACCGCGCTGATGGTTTGATCCGATGCCGCTAAGTATAAGAATATTACTTCGGCTTCGGTTGGAGCAGAGAGAATAGGAAGCTCGGCTAGATAACTTTTGAGCTCGTCAAAGGCCTTTTTCTGCTCGGCTCCCCACTCGAACTTTGGTGCCTTTTTCAACACCTTGAAGAACGGCAGTTGCTTTTCGGCTGCTTGGGAAAGGAATCGATTCAGTGCGGCTAGACATCCGGTTAGCCTTTGCACGTCATGTATGGACTTCGGCATTGCCATGTTCTGAACGACTTGAACTTTTGAGGGGTTTGCCTTGAGTCCGTCCTTTGAAACCCAACAACCCAGAAACTTTCCCGAATCTACCAAAAAGGTACACTTTTGGGGATTAAGTTTGAGGTTGGCTTTCTTGAGCACGTTGAGAGTGGACTTGAGGTTGTGCTCGTACTCCGAAGTGCTTTTGCTTTTGACGACTATATCGTCAACATACACTTCGACCTCCTTTCCAATCAGGTGCCGAAAAAGCTTGTCTACCATCCTTTGATAAGTGGCTCCGGCATTCTTTAAACCGAATGGCATCTTTTTATAAGCGAAAATGCCGAAATCAGTAATGAAGGCCGTTTTTGAAGCGTCAATCTCATCCATTAAAACCTGATGGTATCCTTTGTATAGATCAAGAAAACAAAAAATTTCAAAGCCTATCAGAGCTTCTACTTTTTTATCTATGTTCGGAAGGGGATAGCAATCTTTGGGACAGTGCTTATTTAGATCGGTGAAATCTATGCACATCCGCCATCCTCCTTCTTTTTTCTTGATCATGACAGGATTGGCCACCCACGAAGGATACTTCACTTCGAATAACACATCCGCCTTCAATAATTGACGGACTTCGTCATGGATGACTTGACTTCGTTCTGCCGCAAAGAGTCTTTGCTTCTGTTTTATCGGCCGGACCGAAGGATCAATATTTAAACGATGAGTGATTACCTCGGGGGGCACTCCGGTCATGTCCAACGGAGACCATGCAAAGACGTCTTTGTACTCCTTGAGGAGCTGGATGGTTTTTTCCCGAAGTAGAGGCGTTCCCGCGAAGCCGATCTTAACCGTTCTGGATGGATCGTCTTCGTACAGCTGAACTGTCATCGAATTCGGCTCCGGTATGACTTCGGTCATTGCCTCTGACTCCGGCTGCTGTGATTGCTATGCTTGGTGGTGCCGATCTGAATGCTCGGCACTTCTAAGCGCAATTTGCAGACATTCCTTTGCCCTCTTTTGGTCACCTCGGATGACCGCTATCCCTCCTTTAGTAGGGATCTTGATGGTGAGGTGATAAGTGGAGCAAATGGCCCGAACTGTGTTGAGCCAGTCTCTTCCCAGGATGACGTTGTACGGGGACCGAGCTTTCACCACGAAAAACTCAATCATCGTACTGGAGCTAGTAGGCGCTTTCCCCACCGTGATCGGAAGGCTGATAATACCTTCAGGGCGGGTGTCCTCCTGGGCGAAGCTCTTCAGGGGAAGCGGAGCCGGGCTGAGCCGAGCTGGGTCCACTTCTAGTTTGTCGAAGCACTCTTTAAAAAGAATGCTGACTGACGCTCCTGTATCCACAAACACCCTGTGGATCAGTTTGTTTGCCACTCCGGCTTGGATGACAATGGCGTCTTGGTGAGGAGAGATGGCCGGGACGGGATCAGCATCCGAGAACGTAATCACTTCGTCCTGCTTCAGCCTTTTATGCGTTGGCTCCTCTCGATTGGAGCCTCTGCGCTCTGACTTCAGGGACGACTTGGTCTTCCCGGCAGGGAGAGCGTCAATAGTCAGGATTACTCCATCATATTGCGGCTCGTCATCGTCTTCGGGATCCGGCTGCCTTTTCGGATCCTGAGGAGCGCAGTTCGCACCTCTCTGCTTCTTATTCTTCTTTGACTGCTTGCTTTGGTATTTTTTCAATGTCCCTGCCCTCACAAGAACATCGATACCTGCAGCCAAGTTTCTGCACTCCTCGGTATCGTGACCGTGGTCTTGATGGTAGGAGCAGTAGTTATCCTGGGGTCGGCGCGCGGCAGATTTCGTCATCCGCTTTGGCTTTTCGAACAGGTCAGAGTGTAGTTCGAAAATTTCCGCTCTCGGCTTGTTCAGCGGTACGAACTGAGCGGGCGGCTTCTCGGGATTGAGACGGGGTCCCAATCTGTCTTGCACCGGAGTCCTTTGAATCCTTTCAAAAGGAGTTCGGCGAGGATGTCCCTGATCGCCAAAAGGAGTTCGGCGAGGATGTCCCTGATCGCTATGATCGGGCTTCCTCCTGTCTCCTCGGGACGATGAGCTGTCTAACGACCGTTTGCGACGGTCTGCCTCATCGGCCCGGGAGTACTGGTCCGCAATGTCCCACATTTCCTGAGCTGTCTGCGGACCGCACTCAACGAGCTTCCTGTAGAGAGCTCCGGGCAGGATTCCATTTTGGAATGCCGAGATGACAAGCAGATCGTTGAGATCGTCTACTTGCAGGCATTCCTTGTGGAATCTTGTCATAAAGTCGCTGATTTTTTCGTCGCGACCTTGACGAATGGAAAGCAGCTGAGCCGAAGTGATTCGGGCTTCCGCTTTCTGAAAGAACCTCCTGTGGAAGGCATCCATTAGATCTCGGTAAGATCTGATGCTGCCCTGGGGGAGGCTATCGAACCACCTTCTCGCGTTCCCGATGAGCAGCTCGGGAAACAGCTTGCACATGTGGACCTCGTTGAGACCCTGGTTCGCCATGTTATATTGATAGCGCCCCAAGAAATCGTGAGGGTCCACGAGCCCGTCGTAAGTCATCGACGGAGTTCGGTAGTTCTGTGGTAGGGGAGTTCGGGTGATGTCGTCCGAGAACGGAGTCTTCAGTGCTCCGTACACGGCGAATCCGATATCTCGTCGGTATGGAGGAGATTGAGTTCTCCTGTGATTCCGGTACCGAGGAGGAACAGGAATATGTCGGGGTTGAGGATTCTTCTTCCTGGAAGACACGGCACTACTGCGGTAGTGACTTTCATGTCTGGATGAGGAAGGAGAATCCTCCGTTTTCGTCTTCGGCTCTTGGCTCTTTTGCAGGAAGGCTAAGAACTCATCCTGCTTCTCAGCCAAGAACAGCTTGACAGCCTCATTCAAATCAGGCTGCTGGGAAGACTCAGTGGGACGATTTTTGGAGCGGCCTGTTCCTTCGCCATGAGAACTGGTGGTGGATTTATCCCTAGGCTGTTTTCCAGACCTATGGGATGGATTGGCTTCCTCCTGGTTCTCACGGGCAGGAATACGGGTACTCTGCGATCTGGTATGCATTTTTTGGGTGGAAAAAATGGATCAAAAATTCGCTTTATCACAAATTTTGTTCTCTGTTTCCCACAGACGGCGCCAGTGATGAATCCGCGAATTTCTGAAGTTAATAAATGCCGGTAGAGAATAAAGACTACGACACAGAATTTACGTGGTTCGATTTACTGAAGTAAATCTACGTCCACGGGAAGAAGGGAGGGCAAGATTGTATTGCTTGATCTGGGATTACAGCTTACAACACAGACTTGCTATAAGGTATTTTATCTCTAGAGAGCTTAACCTTTTTCTATCTGATCTAAGTTCTATTTATACATTGAACTAAGATCGTGGCTTGCATCACCACTAAGTCGTGGATGTCGTGTAGGTCATGGCCTAAGATCGTGGATGTAGTGTAGGTCATGGCCTACGATCGTGGCCTGAGTTGACACCACGTGGTAGTGGGTGTGTTGGAAGTTGTGGAAATCCAGTATGGGTCCAATAACTCCTTGTTCGGTCGAATGCTGAGACCGAACTGCTTTGGTTGCCGATCTGAGAGTAGAGCTTGATGCCGACCTGAGAGCAGAGCTTGATTGGTTGGCTTTTACCGAGCAGTAGGCTGAGGCCGAACTCTAGCTTGATGCCGACCTGAGAGCAGAGCTTGATTGGTTGGCTTTTACCGAGCTGTAGGCTGAGGCCGAGCTGTAGGCTGATGCCGAACTCCTTGGTAATGCCGAACTCATACTCTTCCTTGGGCTTTGGGCTGATGGGCCGTCATTGCTGTTGGGCTTGTTTGGTACGCACCCCATCACTAGATATGGTGGAAAATGCAAGGGTGAAGAAATTTCCAAGAAGAGTTTCAGCAATGAAAAGAAAGAAAAATGGCAGAATCCGGTAGAGTCCACCCCATATATTCAGAATTGTAGCCGCGTTTGTGAAGCTCATTTTCCAAACACTTGTGAAGTAATTTTGCATAATGAAGAACACTCCTTCCATCACTGTCTCCGCCCACACTAGACCTTCAATCAACCCACACACAAACCATAGTCTTAGGTTTATCCATATCATAGTCTCTGCAGATCTGCACTCACTTGCTAAGTAGTATAAAGCATGAGAGAATAAATAGAGAGGTGAACCCAATTAGTACTATACATTGCAACTATTGAGTTCATTTCTACACCCACTCCACCCAATTAGTACTATACATTTATGATCACTTTGTCGAAGCAAAGTCATCGTCAACTATATTACTGTACTTTTATGATCTCTTTCCAAAGTAAATTGGGGGGGCGGGGATGGAACACAAGGCTGGCACGTTGCAGCGCCGATTGGATGTTTCATGCAGGTGGTCAGACGGTTTTGCAGGCGGTTATACCCCAAAACCGTCGGTTTTGTCCGATTTTAATTTTTTTAATTCTGATTTTGAATTCAAATTGATCAATTCCTACGCCGCCTTAAACCCTCTCAGTTTAACGAAGAGGGTTTTGTTTCAATTGCCTCTGTTTACACATTTTATATAAATAACCATTTCTAGCATGTTTAAATAAATATTAATTCGGAAAAATACCTAAAATATGGAATATTAGTAACCATTGTTTTTATAAATAATCATTTCTATTATATGTTAGTTGCATAATTATTAGTCCCTCATTTCTTCATAGTTCAGTTATTTTTATATTTCGAAAAGTTTCTCATAATTGAGTCATTTCCATATATAATAGTAATTATTTTCTCTTTCTTATTTTACTCTCTCTTACTTATTTTATTTATTTATTCAACATATCAACGTCTCTTTCTTAAACTCCGCGTTGAAAAGTTTTGCACCAACTATGGTGAAACTGAGGGAGTATAACCTCTTACGACAATCTGCCAGACACCAAGAAACAAAACGACACCGTTTCCTCAGATGCATTGCAATAGAAAATTCTTCTTTTTCCCGCAGCTGCAGCTTCACGATACCATAATTAATCTGCCGAATCCAGATAAAAGGCCGCCGTTTTTCCACGATTCTGTTTCAATTATTTCTCAATTTTTGAACATTTTGTGCGGTTGATTTTAGGGATACTGATTAATCTGCGCCAGCTAGGTTTTTGTTGTTCTTGATTTCTGGGCACTTTTTATGTGCGCTTTTTTACTCCAATTTGTGGATTTAATCTAAGGGTCTGTATTTTTGGGAGCAAAAATGACATCAACCTTTGATAGATGGGAAAAAGATCCGTTTTTCTCTGCTGCAGAGGACGTTCAGGAATCCTCGGACAGGTGCTTTCAACAACTTCCCCAATTTCACGCTGTTTTTGCATAATTTGCTTTTTAATATAGTTTTTTGTTGCCGGGAATTTGCTAAATGAACAATCTTTTTTCGTTGATGTAATCGAATTTTATCTAATTCATTATGAAGGATGGAATCAACATATAGAACATGGATTCATGCGATCAAGGAGACCTCGGGTTCTTGGAATTTGGATGAGCTTCGGAGAGATCTTCAGACAACCCTTGGCACAACCAAGTGGCAGGTTATTTGCTTATGCTGTGCTCTTGCAATGATTTCTCTCAGCAAACTTGTATGGTATAGCATTTGTTTTCCTGCTCTATTTATTCAAAAGGTTGTGGTTGTAATGGATTACAGTTGGAAGAATTTGGACGTGCTGTAAGATCGAGCTACTCAGGTAGTAGTTCGGTTGATGATGCAAAGGATAGGCATCGGAGTTTCATCTTCGCAATAGATAATCAAATAAAAAAAGTTGAAACATCTTTGAGTGGATCAACAGTACGACAAGGCAAGCCACCAATGCCTTGGGTGCGGTTGGATGAAGGAGAACGGGACGAGCTCGCCATGTTTCTTTCAGGACAGTCATCGTCTTCCCCAAATAAACTCTTTGGAAAGCATCGTGCTTGCCATATGGCGCAGGGACAGGAAATTTCGCGTGAGGGTGATCAACAAGTGAATAATGAGTGTTCGAGGAGTTCGTCTCATTTGGTTGAATTGGCTCAAGTAGATGGTAAGGGGGACAAGTTTTCAGGTCATCGGAGGGCAGCTAGTGCAAGTGCAGACATTGGCTCATGGAAGATCGTTGTTGCTGATGATGTTCTGCACAATCCATCCAGTGCAAAGCCTGACCTTCCTCACCGAAAGATACCTAGTTTTTCGGGATTGTTAGATACCATGGAATCATCCATGTCACAATTGAAGTGGTCAAAGAACGGTTACAAGAAACTTAAGGTTACAGATGGGCCTCAGGAGGCTGGTGTTACATTACCTAGAGCCCCGAATTTGACTAAAGTTAGTAATCAATTTTCCTTGACTATATCTACTGTTATCCTCTAAACTTGTTATGTTCAATTGCTAATTTGATCTTAATTTTCTTCTTACATGAAGGGCATTACTACGTGCTATGAGAAGAGTAAAAGTTGCCTTGAAGGTTGCGATGATTATGAAAAACAATGGTATGGTTGGTACGGTAGTATCCAAAGACAACTTCAAAGATCCCAATATCATGTGCAATATAGTCGGCCAGTCCAATTTGTTTTCTCCGTCATTCTCATACTCTGCTTACTTGGTGAGCCTGCTGATTAGCTTTCTACTGTTTATAGTATATGGTAATTATTTCATTTAGTGATTCAGTAGGAAACTTCAGATTGGTATTTTAGACTTCTTATTGTTACCATTGACCTGTTTCCTTGAGTTATTGGTTACTCATTATAGTACCACACTAGATTATTTTGCCTCTCCATTTTGCTGTTTGAGGTTATATATAAGATTATTCCAGTTATTTTTGTTTATATGAAATTAAAGTAGTGAAAGGATTACATACTTAATGCACCAAAGAAATCAATGTTTAAATTTCACCTTGAACTGTAGCTTAGCTTAGCCTATGTTGCCTTTACTAGTTACCATATTCGGTCTGTAACTCTGCGATTTTAGTGTAATACGAACAATACTTATTAATTGCTTCGTCTGCAGTTTTATTGGCTTTATGTTCAATCTGAGGAGGAGCCTTGTTTCTCCATTATTATTCAGTTTTCATCTGTGGAAAACGTCAGAGAGTTGGCGCGATGGCTTCACCTGTGCTAAACAGATGATAGACTGCATTCATTGAACTATTCTGATCAGAGTTGTTATTTAGTAGTAGCATTCATGATTCTGGCAACACCAGAAGCAGTCTCACTACCCAGTCTCCGTGTTGTAGCCGACAGGGCTTGTTGTACCATTGTATTTTTGGAGCTGCTGCTGTAGTACCGATCTATTGTAGTATCAATCTCTGGTATTTTCCACTTCAGAAACCTACTGTCTAGCTGCTTCTGTTGTTTCATTGTTTCGTGTATCGAACACGAGTTGTATATAATTTTTTGTGATTTTTGTATATTGGCTTCTAGTTCTGGGCATCTAGATAGATATACATGTGTTTGAACTACAAAACAGCATTATTGTATACTAGTAGTTATCTCATGCTTCAAATAGAAAGATAATTTTTTGAGTTGCTACTTTATGCTTTGCTGGCTTTGCAATATCTTTGATAAATACCATGTTTAAGATATTTCAATAGAGATCAGTTGTCAAAAATCAAGATTATATGTGGAATAGCATGAAGATTGAGTGAGGAAAATGACATACAAGAAATCAAAGTATTCATTAAACTTCCAAACTACAAAGCTTTGGGCATTTCATTAAGAAAAATGAACAGATGATTGAGTGATAAGTGTACTTTTTTCTACTTGTTCTTTGACAAGTTTTTGGCATCTTTACCTTCACTAGGTTTATTGGCAAATTCGACGCCTTGGAATGTTAGGCCAGGACTATAGTAACGACTGCCATAAGCCGCGCCAAATCCCCATCCAAGCCCCAACCCGACACCGCAGCCACCACCTTCAGATCGAAGAATAAATGCTTTAGTAAGGAGATAGAAGAAAGCAATGGCAAAGTAGAGACATATTCTAGCAAGATTTTACCTGCACCAAGTCCAAAGATGTTCAAGGGCGCCCCTGAAAGAATGAGCAACGTAAAAGATAGTAAAGTTTCATAAATAGTAGTACTACTATAAGATAGTAATAAGCAATTCCACGACAACATGGTTTGGGATAAAAGGTCGCGGTGTCTGCAGAAAATTTAGCAAAAAATTCATAAAACTATCAGGTATTATTTCTTTTTTCTGCCTAGACAAGTATTCATACGAATAAGCATGGTTATGGTTTCTACAAGTTGAGGTCAAATACCTGTTTTATGTAATTTGATGAGTACAGTAATAATGTTTCCAGACATTCGGAAATTGCATTCTGACTATGCAGCTGGGGTCAGGGTATGAAATAAGTTTCGATAAAGATAGAGATGCAAGCAATAAAAGTGACCCTGTATACAATCTCCTCTGCCTGCAGGTCAGGTAAATGATAAACATTGATCCAAAAATCCCATCGGAGGGCAACCAATTGTTACACACGGGAGGTCTGTCCTAATTCTTTGTCCAAATAACAACACAAATTCCCTAGAAAGTAAGCACCACATACAATTACTAGCTTAATGTGGAGCATTTTTTAGTCTTCCAGATCTTAAAACTATAGTACATAATCCAATAGAATGGTTACATGGCAGTAAGTAATACTGCATCTTCATGACTATGCTACATACTCCTACTTGATTGAATGGTCACATGAAAGTAATACTACAGTTCATGAAGTAGAATATGGACAAGTAGTCTAAGCTCGACAGGCTTCATGAGACACTGACTAATGCAGCTTAATAGCACCTTAACAAGTAGGATGAATGTTGAAATCAAGATCACCTTCATACATTACATTAATGATTGTAATCTATGTCTTCTCAATGACAAAAGGCCAACTCAACTATGAAAATTTTTCATACAATAAACCACACATTGACAATGAATATACACAGAAACATATACATGCTCATCCATTTTAAAGAAGATAATCATAACCTAAACCAATAATCCTCCACCAAAATTCACATTTGCAACTAAATCACAGAAAGCAGCTGAATAACAAAGTAGTTCCTAAACAAATCAAACAAATAGAGATTATATGATCCAGAATCCTTTCTCTGCTCAATTTGATTTTATCTGTAGAAAACCGAAGCTGGATTCACAGAAGAATTAGAGTAACTAACCTCCGAATCCCCACCCAACTCCAAAACCACAGCCAACTCCGAAACCTGAAGCCAGTTCAAATCATCAAGAAATTGCATCGAATTTGTTTATAGAATGAATGAAGAAGCTCACCAAAACCGACACCTCCTCCAGTGAAATTCGTTAGCACCATTTTCCCCAATCCCGCAGTTCTTGATTCGGAAACGGGCCAAGATTGAATCTTTTTGCAGATTTTTGGGCTTCTAGATTCAACTTTAAATGGGCTTGCTTTAAATTAATTCATGTATCTGAAAATTTGATCTTTACTCCCAATTCGCAAACAAGCTTATCAACACATTTTATATTCCAGATTCATTTAATTAATGTTGATATGAATATCAGTGATATCTAATTGACTACTTGGAATTTAATTTTGAAGCATATGTTATTATGTTCATCTTGTGATCGTTATTGTTAGGATTTTTTAGATAAGGGAGCACCATTTGCGTTTTCAAACTTAGACGTTTGAATTTCACTGTTTATTAGTACTATATATTGAAATAATAAAATAAACTTAATTTATGTCTAGGTAGTTTGCAGTGAAATTCTTTACAATTGTGTACTAGAATTATTTGAATATTTAAAATAGGATTATCTAGATTTTGTAATTAAAAAGGTTCAGATATTTGAAGAGAAGTATGTAGAAGTAAAAAGACTATATTGAAAATTCTAGAATATAATCTATGTTTGGTGTCTTATAAATATTCGGTAGAAATTGAGAAGTAAAGTATTTCTAAATTGTCCAAATCACAATTTACAAACTAAATAGATAGCTTAGTTGAAGAAAAGATTTAGACCTCATTAGCCATTGACTAATATAAATTTTAATGTTTAAAGATTAAAATTATGACAAAAATAAGTCAATGGCAGACAATAATAAAAAAAACAAAACGTAAAATGACTTTATGTCTTTGTAAGTGCATAATGAAAATTAATATCATTTACATTATCAACTAACCATGAGATAGTCAGCCAAATGCTCAAATGACCAAGTCCATTTCTACAGCTGATTTTGAGATTGCTATAAAATAGGGATATTTATAGAAATTATCATGCATAAATAAATAATGCTACTTAAAATGTAATGTAATCTTGAAGACAATGATTTAAATAATATACATTTTCTTAAAAATAATAGTAATAATTTAAATATTGTATTGTTTTTCAATATGTTCAATCCCACGAGATCTAATTTCTAGATCCGCTACAGTAATCAATTTACGAGCCAAATAAAGAAATATCGAAATTAAATTTTGCAGTGATATACTCATGTTACTTGAGCCACTTCTTTTTCGCAGTCGTTTCGAAAAAATAATAATAAATAGCTAAATTGGAGAAAATGTAAAGTAAGAGAGATAATAATATAGAGAAGAGTTTTCTCTATATTATTCTCTCTTTTACATTTCTGTCTTCCCTTTAACTATTTAATATCATTTTTATGAGTGCAGAAAAGAAATGCTTCGAATAACGTGAGACGTAGGAAGTAATAGATATACCAAAGATCATGTGATTAAATTTTATATCATCCTATATACTATTCCGATCATCCAAGGAAAACTTGACAATAACCATAAATAAGAAAGAATATATGAAAACACTTAGAAGCCAATAATAGTAGTAAAAAACAAATCAAAGAATCGTTATTGACAAAAAAATTTGAGTTTGCCCAAAGAGAAGGAAACTGGCAATTAGCAACTGCACAACATTATTAATTGAAACTAGCTAGTATATTATTTAGTAGAAGTGTTCGTTGTTTCATGAAATGATGAAATTTTATCATATTAGGACACAACTAATACTTCTATTAAACAATAGCTAGTTTCCATGTGTAGAACCTAAAAATATACTGTACAAAACAACTTTGGAAAACAAATACAAAATCAACAACATTTGAGCAACACATCCCATGTAATTATGGATATTCTATTAAGTTTATGAGAGGAATACAGATATAACTAACTAATTAATAAGTACGAATATGGAGTCACACACAATTAATGGAAGCTATATAAATTTTTATTTGACAAATAATCATAGTGGCAGCCTCATAGGTAGATTTGGATGTGGATTCGTGGTCCTCACCATGATATCGAATAGCAGAAAGGTGATCAAAATAGAAAATTATGTAACTTTGTACAAATAATCATATGTTTATTCTTGATCTGGTCACTAAATTTTGGTTGCCATATTTTAATATTATCAAACCCTTTTATTCCAATAAAACAACACTATAATCTTTAATCAATTCCATCATCAAAAATCAGTGGGATCAACTTTTTTAGTGGGCAAAATCTTTAATAAAAAGAAGCTAGTTACATACCACATTGGCTATCTAATTATGCAAAAAGCCTACTTAAACAGTTTTATTAGATATTCCACTAATCACTCTCTCAATCTTCTTTATTCCAATCCCATCTCTCACAACATAAGGCTCTTCCATAATCGTCGATAGGCCTACAAAAATGTGACATCAGTTTATTCACTAGCTAGTTATATGGAGTATATACCAAAAAAAGACAAACTACATTACTCACCTGATCCATAATTCTTGCATTTCTTTTCTTGAATTCCAACCTCTTCCTTAACCTTAATCCTTGCTTCCCTAAAAAGCCATGTCTTCTCCATCTGCTTGTAGATCATACGAACAACGTAATACAAAACCCTACCCCCGGAACCTCCCCCCGAACTTATGCATACGTTCATGAAGACGATGCAATCCATCAAGCTCTCCTTAGCCATCCCTTTCATGTCATAAGCCTGTGCCCTAATCCAGAGGCTTATGCCGTGGGAGTTTGGAGGAGACGAGAGGCAAAGCGCGCACGTTGCATCACTAATGGCTGCATCCCCGTCCCTCAGAAAGAGATGGCAATTTGCCCTTTTGCTATACACAATCATCCTCTCATTCCTATGCTTCAAAGGACATATCTCAAGAGCCTCACTATATTTAGAGATGGCTTCTCCCACATTTCCCACCAAGAAATGGTGATTCCCTTGTTGCTTGATTAGCTTCACCATTACCCTTCTCTCTTCAATTCTCTCTCTTGACATCAACTTCTCTCTCCTTTTCCTTTCAACCTTTAATAGCCATATCATTTCTAGTGATCTTTGAACATTGATATCTCCATTCTTGATTTTGGGTTTTTTGTACTCATGCAAAAGTGTTCTTGTGATGGAATCTCCCAAACTCCTTCTATTGCCAAGAATCCTCAACTCAACCAAATCCACAAGGCACAATGCTGCAGATTCAATGACACTGTGCCTCGAATCGACATCCTTGAGAAGCAAGAGAAGGCAATCAATCCCCATATACTGCCATTCATCTGAAGATCTTGAAACATTGCATAGACTCTCAATCACATTCTTGGATCTTGAGATGCTCTCCCTCCCAACTCTAGTGTGGCACAAGATTCTGATCAGCCCAACGCCACCTGGCGACGCATGATTGGCCAGTCCACCCCACACTCCACAAAGCTTCTCAAGAAACTCCCTCTTGCAAATGAGATGCAAACACCTCTCCTTCACAGCAAAGCAATTCAATAGATGAATGCTCCAACACTGAAGCTGGCTGGCCCACTCCTCCGCCTTCCTCCCCTCCATCTCCACCCCTCCCTCGCCTCGAGTGAGCAAGTTGCAGTGATACCTAACCCTCCCCCTCCCATCCTTCACTCCCACAAACTCTTTATAAACCTTTTCCAAACAAGAAACAGCCAAATTCATGGCTAACTCCACAACTTCCTCTTCATAAACTGCCACAGCCTCGAACGTCTTCTCATAGCTTGCAAGGTGGCCTAGTGCCCTAACAGCCACCCTCTGCTCCACCCAGCTCATCTCCCCTCTCAGGAGCCCCAGCAGCGGCTGCACCACGCCCGAATCAACAGCCCTCGCGGCCGAATAAGCCCTTTTCATGGTGTAGGAGCCCACTATGTGAGCTGCATAGTAAGGGATGTAGATGTTTTGGTGCTTGAGCAGCCAAGATCTGTCATGGATGGCTTTGTTCATCAAGATTGTCATGCTTTGGAAGAGGCCTAGAGAGAGAAGCTCCTCGTCGTCGGGCCGGGTCATGGCGAGGCTCCATAGCTCACTCACCACCAAGATGAGTTGCTCATTGTCAAGAAAAGGTATCCCTTTTAGGTAATCTTGGATTTTGCTTTTCCTGATTGGTGAGTCTTGCTCCTTCATTATGCAGAAGAAGCAACTAGATTTGGACATGATGTTTTTGAGATGTGTCATTTTTAGTATGTATGGATGGTTATATATATCTCAAGGGTTTAGGGTTTGAAGGAAGAGGAAGAAGAAGAAATTAATTAGTTGGTTTTGAAATAAAATTAGTGGATAATTAGGCAGAGTGGTGAGATTAAGCGGCGGATTAGATGACTTTGTGTAGTTTTGAGGATTTGAATAATGTTAAAAATTTATGTGATCATTGTTTTTTCACACATCAGCTAGCAAGATTAGTTGAATCCTGCCTAATTTTTTCTTGTTCAGCCTAAAAAAACTTAAATTATAGTACTAGTTAGATTTCTTTTATTGGGATTAAGAAAGGTTAAGTGTACAATGAATCTAGTATTGCTTTAGGTGATAATGTTCACTAGAGATAACATAATAAATCTCATGTCGATTCCCTAAATATAAACTCCATTGTCTTATACGGAAACAAAGGGTTATATACATTTAAGAAACCTACATGAAACAGTAACTAATTAGGGTCTCATAATTACTTGGGAAGAAACCAGTATCCCTGCATTATTGGCGCCATGAAAATAGATGATATACAAGTATATATGCAAATTTCTTGCAAAGATAATTAAACTTACCTCCAAGGCTTAACAGTAATATTACTATACTTTATGAAGTAATTTAATTGAGGTAATTAAGTGGTCCCTAAACTGTCACTTGAAGCTTCCTTTTTACTATCAACATGCAACTACATTCTCATATAATATGAATTAGTACAATTTGGGAAGGTCTCAAGAGTAGGTAGTGAATTACATAAAAAGCATTTTTACCAATCCATGAGTCCTTATTTGTTAGATTAATTAATATTCCTTTGGTAGCTTTTTTTTCTTTGTATACGCATGGATTATGGCATATGCCTAAATTTGTCGCATTGTGTAGAAAGCTCCCTTCTCCATCATAAAGTTAATTTATTTTGTCACTAGCTAGTGCCCCTAATTAAGTTAATAATTTTTTAAATCCTTGCTTTGAACTTGGAATCATGATGACAGTTAGTTCTTGGTGATGATGATAGGATTTGTGTTTTGTTCTAGTAAGAAGCAAACAAGAGAATCATGTTTTTCGAGGTTAATTCCTTTGAGGACAACTTCATTATTCAATCCTGTTCATCGTTTCCATAAAAAACCCTAATATCTCTCCTCCTCCATAAGAAGCTTCCTTTGTTTTATCGATTATATATATAAAGAAAGAAACCTTAGTTTTTCTGCACTATTTGTGTAGAAGTAGTCTAGAAATCCTAATAACAATAAATGAACTTTGATGGAAAAATCCATTATGCATCACAGCATCACCACTCCTGAAATCTCAATCCATTTCGCAAGTCTTTTACAAATTCCAAGTCATTCCAAGTTCGTGACTTTTCCATCTTCGTCGACTATGAGTGCATCATCCATTTTTCAAAACTAAGAAAACATGTCTGAAGGACAAGAATCTCGTATTTTATTTCACCAATGTGCACGAAAGGGTGTGCATTTTTCCCTTTACATCCTAGATTTGGTGTGCATTTTTCCCTTTACATCCTAGATTTAGTCCAACTGCAGCAGCAACTATAGTCCAAATTAAGGTGAAATTAATGATTAAGCATGTTGAAGAATGGAAGTGGTGTTGTGGTCCCTCGACAACTAAACTTTTTTTACTAAATATATGCATATTTTGATCCATATTATGAAGTCATTGGGGGAGAACAGAACCCATTCAAATATATTATACAGTAACAAGTACAAACTGGCTACTGTCTCAAGAATATGCGGCTGTCATGCACCATAAGATGTAATGAAGATCTTGATAAAACATTAGTACTATAATGTAAGACATGATTTCATTCTTCTTCCTACAACTCATGTGAAAATTTGTTGCTAGAATCTTGAAGGATATGGTACAACTGACAAATCATCAAAATAACCAAAAAAACAGGGTATATATGAAGGGTCTATTTGAACTTGATCCCCAATATCTAATGGTGACAAAATGGATAGTGGGTAACGGATAATTTCCATCCCAACCTGATACGCTTTGGGTATTGGGTACCCACTACCCAACGACAACGGGAAATGGGGCGGGATCGGGTAGTGTGTTTAAAGTTTTGCAGATAGCGGGTATATCCTATACCCGCACGGATAAACCCGTTAATCCCGATAATACCCGATATAATTAGTATTAGCCATATACTTATCTTTCAATACTTTATATTAAATTATTGTTGTGAGACTCACCGAGAATAAGTATAAGAGGTGAATAAAAAATAAGCCACCAAAATTAATGTTGTAAATTGGGGAACATTGTTGGCTACTATTATTGGAAGAGAGAAAATTTCAATATTTTTTTATAGGGGGCGAAACGGGTTACCCACGGGTACCTGTAACTGACAAGTCGCGTACCCGTACCCGATTTTAGCTAAATTTGTTGTCCCAGTACCCTCCCCGCAACATATCGGGATTACCCTATACCCGTGTCGGGTATCCCGTACCCGACATTATGGGTACCCGTACCCGACCCGAAACCCTAATAGAAAATTTGAAAATCCTAATATCCGACAATTTTTCCTAATTTACTGTATTAATATGATGGTAAGCTTTGAATCGATTAATAATAAAAGTGAGGGGACACTCTATAGCTAATTCCGGTGAGTTTTCAATTGTATGTTCGTTGGAAAATATAAATGTTTCAAAAGAACTGTTAAAACTCTTAGATTCTATAAAGTATTAAAAGACGGTGTATCGCTAATACTAATAACATCAGGTATTATCGGGATTAACATGTATACCCGCACGGATAGCGAGTATAGTATATGGCTAATACTAATAATATCGGGTATTATCGGGTATACATGCAAAACTCTAAAACACACTACCCAATCCCGTCCCGTTCCCGTTATCGTCGGGTAGCGGGTCAAAATGAGAATTACCCATTACCCGCTATCCATTTTGCCACCCCTAATTTTTTTATATATGATGGTATATTGTTTTTCTTTTTTCTTTCACAATAATAAAATCTTAATAGTAATAGTAAAGAGTCGGAACCCATGAAAGCAAAGGTTCAACGGTCTTAGTGGTTCTATGAACCCAACTTTTGCTTTGAAACACTTTCAATTGAAGGATCAAACTCAGATTCTCAAATTTGGAAATTTCACATTATCACATATAGAAGCACCAGTTTCAGGTCGGGCACGGGAAACCCGACACGGATATTGGGTAATCTCGATATGTTACGGGACGGGTATTACGTATAAAATGATATTTTTGGTACTGTTTAAGTATTTAAATAATTACTCTCCCTTAAAAAACAAAATTGAGTTAGTGTATTAATTCAGTGTGTTTCCAATATATATACAAATTAAAGATAAATATATTATATGACAGAAAAATAACTCAATTTGGCAAAGTTCAGTTTCCCAACTACTTGAAATGGAGGCACTTCAATTGCTACTTACATTCACACAATCACACATCCATCCTCACCACAAAGCCGCCCCACCTCGGCCCAACAGCCGACGGTTGGCCCTCTTCAGCCTATCTTCCCGAGGGCGGTCACTCGCCTCGAGCTCGGCAGGAGGGGTAAAGCAGTCCATGGACAGCCCGGGCGCGTTGAAAGCCACCTCCTGGACCGTCCACGTCTCCTCCATCCTCATTGTCGTCGTGCAACTCATGGTCTCACCCGCGAACCTTTCCAGGGTCGCCTCGGACCTCCCCGAGTGGGCGATCATGATCCCCTCAACCGGCCGGCCTGTAGTCGTCAAGGAGCGACACGATGGTAGTCTTCCAGCACACGGACCCGCCTTCCTCGGTCCGTATCAGCTTCATGTGCGAGTCCTTTAGCCCCAGGAGGAGCCCCGTCCTCTGGCTGAAGTACCCGACCAAGGTGTGCTCGGTGACCTTCGTCTGCTTGTCACTCGTGGCCTCAAGCGTCTGGGAGTCCGCCCCGACTCCCAGGGTGAAACAAGCCTCCCCGTTGATATTCTTCTCACTCGCGTGCCTCGCCCTAGCGAACATACGAGCCGTTGTTCTCGGATCAAGCCCCTACAAAATCCCAAATCGAGTTAAAATCACTTGTCACTACATAATTACCAAATATGTGAACTCATCCCAGCGCACCGGTGCAAGCAAATTTGGTTTATAAATCCCAAATTAGTCGCCTTACATCACAAATGAAAGACAAGTCAACTTGCACTGGAGTTCGTAACATAACTTTAGTCATAAGTCAAATACATGAATTTCAAAATTTGAAATACCTAGAGGGCGCGGCGGAGGGGCCTACCGGTGCCTTGGACTGTGTGGGTGCCAAGGAGCCAGGGGGTTTTGCGCCACACGAGGCTCCCGTTGCAGCCAGCTTGGACCTTGCTATCTCCGAGGGCTAGCTCGACATACCACATGTCGGGATTCATCTGCCACAACTCGAAGTTACCAGACTCGGCCTCATTGGCCGAGTTCGTGCTCTTCAGCACCTTCGTGTCCGTCTCTATACATGACGTCAGCATCTTCACACTTCCTGATGCATACGCATTTTCGACCGTGCTCTGCATCTTTTGGCTGCCCGATGCCGCTATATATTGATGTAGTATGTACTTGGCAGTTGCAGAGTCCTGCATTGCATTAATCAACGCATTTATAGGTCTTTGATTAAGTTTACGTGATTGGCATGCTATTGCACATTAACTTTAATTTATCAAACAAATACTCTCTCTGTCCCATTAGAAATGAAACGTTTACTTTTTGGATTGTCCCAATTAAAATGAAACGTTTCCTAAAATGGAAATAATTATATCTCTACTTTTTCATCTCTCTTATTTTACTCTCACTTCATTAACTCACAAAACAACATTGCATAAAATCTCGTACCGATTCCCAAATGTTGCATATTTAATGGGACGGAGGGAGTATAAAATAGGGATAACTCCAAACATTGGACCACAAATTAAAACCCACATTTGCACAATCTAAGGTAATTTTTTATGATCTTGATGGATGATATAGACCAAATAGAACTCACCCAAAAGACTAGCTTGTTAGGCTAGAGAGTTCATGTATAATATATATACATATACGGTACACCAGTTGTTTTTACAACCGACGTGGGAATTGAGTCCGTAACATTCGGCCCTCCTTTAATTAAGGACCAACGTCATCGTTGGTCACGTTGTTAAGAGAGATAGCACATTTAGTACTCCCTCCATTCCTTGTTAATAGAGGCATTTCTTTTCGGCACGAAGTTTAAGAATAGTGTGTTAAATGGATGGTGGAAAAAATAAGATAGAGTAAAGTAAGAGAGATGAAGAGAGAATAAACTAAAAAGGAAAATTACTTTTTGGCAAAAATAGAAATGACTTAATTAACTTGGAACTTCCCAAAATAAAAAAAAATGACTCTATTAACATGGAACGGAGGAAGTAATAATGGACAAACTAATTAAGTTGATGAAGTATTTTTATATTTGTGAATTGTTCAATATCGAAATTTTGACATATAAGAGCTATAAACTTGTATTACATCCGTTCCACAATAAGAGTCACATTTTGACATATAAAAAAGGCAAATATAGCAGTTATAAGACTTTTACCTCTTCATTTACCTTTCCCATTGGAGATGCTCTAGCAATGCGGTTATCTTTGATGACGAGGGGTGTCGAAGGCGCGTTGTTGCTAACGTGCACCGGCCCGAGCGGTGCACCAAAGATGCCGAGGAGCAGCAGTTGATCGGATCTGAAGTAGTCCGGCCCGACCATTGACAAAGAAGGGGCAGGGGAGTGGCGACTGCCCCGCCTCTCGCTTTTTAGCAACGGACCCCCTTGAAAGGAGATAGGGCCTCGAAACCGGGCCCTGAAAGGCTTGATTTCTTCGCATGTGTATCTGCCGGGCCCACGCTGCTGGCTCTGCTGCGACGGAGAGGTGAAGGCAAAGGCAACTGGATACGGGCGGGCCTTCCTGTAACGGGCCGGGGAGAGCCCGCTAGCGACATCGTCCTTGAAAGCCTTGAAAACCCCTGCTTTCGCTCCATGTTGAGTTAGCAAACAGGGGAGAAAAACGATTGGGACAAATCTGCTAATAAATTGATTTTCATGTATTAAATTTTGGTGATGTCGAATAAATAATGAGGTATATATATTTTAATGTGCCGTGGAACACTACATAAAACTCAAAAAAAATAAAAATAAATAAATAAATAAATTGAACGGACAATTGGAAACTTTAAATTTAATCAGTTTTTTTATATATATATTTTTGTGCATTAGAATATCATGAGAAAACTTATATTTATGTATATTTGATTTATCATTTTAGTAATATATGATAATCTTATTAATTAGCGTTGACTCCGATAGGATTGGTTATTAGATACATTACCTCAACTATGCACTAAATTTGAAATCTTATTTATATATATATAGCACTGGTATTAACGATTGGATTAATTAGCACAAATAAAGTAAAGTTCACTAAATATGTTATTTTCGCATCTCTTAATTTGCTATTACATTAATCATATGCTTCATATGGCGTGGATGTTATAGGTAATATCCATATTAATACATGCACCAAAAATTATACAGCTGGCCAACATATAAAATTTAAATAAAGTTTACCATAATAAATTATTTTTTTTGGGTATAATGAATTCTAATGAATGATCTGAAAATTTTAATTAAAGTATACAAAAATTGAAATTATAGAAAACAAAACGAAGGAAAACTAGAAAAGGTGATACATTGAGTGCACACCAAAAATGAGATTTAGACCATAATGGTATTTGCACTTTGAAATTAAATTACTATGTCAATATTTAATAGTAATTAGAAATCGTGCAAATATAGTCGTATTTAATTACTTAAATTAACCGTTAAGTCTCAAATGATGTTTGAATTCATTGAACTCAGTTGACCATTTGACGAGAAAGCTGGTAACATAAATTAAAAAATATATTTGGGCTAATATTCATAGGTTTAGCAAAATATTTGTGATCAGAATAATCATACTGAACCATATCGAAATACATTAATTCTTATTTTTCGATGTTTGAATTGTTTTTTTTTATGTTCGGAAGTCGGTTTGGTTCAAGATTGTATTTATAAAAATCGAAGAAATCATATGATTGGAATTATACTAAACGAGAAAAGAAAAATGGGCAAGAAGAAAGAAGAGAGAAAGGGGTAAAAATATTTAATTGGTACTATAAATTAAATATTTTAATAAAGAAAAGAGATTAAATAGACTGAAATGTCTTTTACGGGGTGTGAGGGTATTTTTGTTCCAAAAAATTTGAAATCATGAGTAGTTCAAACGATAATAGTACATGATAATGGAGTTCAGAATATATTTTATAATGTTACATACCAAAATTTATATTTTGGCAAAGTTCACAAATTTAAAAAAAATCCCTCTTAATTTTTTTACTTTGTATAATTACATTCAACAATCTTACCTAAAATCACAATACTACCATTTAAGAGAGTGGTCAATTTTTGAATGGAAAAGAACAAATATTTATTTTAGAGCAATTAGTATTAGTAGTAATATTAATGTAGGAGTATTATTGTAGTAGTATTAAATATTCAAAAAATCAAACCATAATAAAAAAATCCTATCAATTCTCAAAATTTACATATGCATCTACACACGATGAAAATTATTCCCAAAAAGAGAAAAAAAAAGTTGAAGCATTTACACAGAAATCAGCCAACAAGCTCAAGTCTGAGAAGTAACGGCCAAACTTTTATCCTTGAATCGATACCTAGGGTTTCTCGGAATAGCCTGGCTCGGCCCGAACCCGAACTGCCCGGTGCCGTTCATCAACGGCGGGCCGTCGTCGTAGACGTAACCGACGAGCTTCCCGCAGCTATTGCAGATGATCTTCACTCGCTTCCTCTGGATCCCCCAGTAATTGACCGTCTCGAAAAAGGGGCGGATCTTGTCCTCCTTCTCGAATCGGAATTTGGACGGATCCACGGCGGCGAATGACAGGGTCTTCTTGTTGCCGGCCTCGAAATAGAAGTCCGGCGGAAAGAGATCGGCCGGCTGGAGGTTCAGATTGGCGCCGCACTCTCTGCAGCTGTAGATCGTCGCCATAGAATCGATTTTTTTGCTTTTCTGGTTGTTTTTTTTTTATTGAATATGGAGGTGGGGGTTTTGTATTTGAGGATTCAATAGCGCGTCAAGGTTGAAAATTCCGCCATTCTAGAATAAACTTGCGTAATTAAAATAGTTGAATACTCCATTTAGAAATTATAAGTTCCAAGTAGATTAAGCTCATTTATTACTATATACAAAGTTAATTACGTATATTTTATTAAAATTATAAGTCTATTAAAAAAATTTATTTTTTAATATTTTGAAATTATCAATCTTATGTGGGTGGTGGAAAGGCCACAGCCGAGTACTCGGCGTGGACGGGGCGGGGGGTAGGAGCTGCAGCGGCTTATTGCACAGCCGGTGAGCCTCGGCCTGCCGGAAAATCAATTTTTTTTTTATTTTCTTCATTTATTCTATAAATGCAGAGGTTTAATTTTGTGCTGATTTATAAAATTTATGTGAGCAGATGGGAGGGCGTGTAGAATAAATTGTGGAAACAAAATTGTGTGGGAATAAATTATGTGTTTTAATTTTTTTTAAAATTAAATTATGTGTTTTTTTCTTATTATTATAGTCCAATAATTTTTATTATAACTGAATTAAAATATACCAACAATTGATAAAATAATGTGATTTGTGGTTTGAGCGTGTCCACTATTGATGTGGACAAATTTTTGTGGCTCTGGACAAAAAAAAAGTGGTTGTGGACAAAAAATAGTAGTTTATCCGACACTCTAACTCTGCTTTAAGTTTGATTCAGTGGCGGATCTAGGGGGCAGGAGGGGGAGGTCGCCCCTTCCCAGCCATTCGGAGAGCCAAAACTTTCCCTTGAATCGAGCCGAAAATAGCATATCTGCCTCCTCCGTGGAGTGTAGAAATATATTCGTTTTCAATAAATGTCATATAAAATGTATTAGTCCAATGGTTTGGTTGTTGAGTTTTTAACAAAGAGGTCTAGGGGTTAAACCTCAACATGAACATATTTTTTCCATTTGTTACTTTTTAATTTTATCAATTATTATCAAAATAATTCCTTTAAATACTTTATGAAATCTAAACTTTCACTAATTTGCATTATGTTGTTATATTTATTCTTTAGTTAAAATCATTTTTAATCTAGTATATATTTGGAGCTAAAAAATGTTGAAGTGACAGAGTGTAGGAACAACTTGATCAACTCAGAAAATGAGCAAAAAAGGCCAAAGTTGAAGATAAATTGATTAATTGGAGACAAGCGGAGCAATGGAGCCTGGCTAGCTAGCTGAGTTGATCAAGAGGAGCTCACCACATGAAGACATGAGATGACTGAGTTGATCAAGAGTAGTTCCGAGTTGATCAAGAGGAGCTTACCACATGAGGACATGAGATGACTGAGTTGATCAAGAGGAGCTCACCACACGAAGACATGAAGATCCTAAATTACTGCAAGGGTAAAATGGTCAAATCGGATGAGAAGTTGCCTTAGGGTTGAAGTTGAAGTTGAAGTTGAAGTTGCTGTTGCTCTATAAATAGAAGCTTTCCACAATGAAGAAGCAGCGCTTAACGCTACCGTAGTTTAGGTAGGAAGCTTTAATAGGCGCTTAACGCCACCTTCTCTTAACTTAGTTTAGTTTAGATACTACTTTCTTAGCTTAGCTCTGTAATTTCGACGGAGGAATTGATAACTCCGACGTCGGGATTACATTTCATTTCATGTTTTCAAGACTTTAGTGTAGATTTACAGTGTGTTGGTCGTTTCAACGGTGGAATTGACGCCTCCATCTTAGAAGCTCCTTCACACCTTGCTTTTTGGTTAGATTAAATGGTTTCAACGGAAGAATTGACGACTCCGCCGTTGGATCTCGGTTTATTTTCAGTTTTATAAAGCTTTGGTTTATTTTCATGTTGATGATGTTATTTACTCATGTTTCTTGGATGTTTTCGCAATTGGTGGCTTAGATGTTTAGATCCATGTTGTTTACATGATTCCCAGTAGCTTAGATATTGAGATCTAGTTGTTGCGTAGAATTTGCTCAAGATTCATGGAGTAGATGTTCTTGTTTTGTTCTAGTTTAGAAGTAAATTGTGTTCCGAAGCTTGCTTATTTTCTTCCTGCAACTAGTCAACCTCGGTCTTGTTTTTATCTGCAAATCCATTACTCATGTTTCTGAAATGATTTCAAGCTTTTCTTTATCTCAAGTTGCCGTTAGTTTAGGAATGTCCATGCCTAAGTCTCTTTGTCCAGTTAATTGCTTCACACAAGCTTTCAAAACACTCTTCCATTCATGTTTTCTTAGTTAGATTTAGTTTAAGCTCTCAAACTCAGTTTTCATATTTAAGGTTCAAATTTCACAGTCTAGTGTTCAGGTTCATGCAAGTGCTTAAGGCGTATTAGCTCTATTTTGATAGCTTTGTAAAAAATTGCACATAGCTCTAGGCAGTCAGATCCCTCTCATATGTTTCATCACCTTTTCCTTCTAAAAAGTATATAAAAGTAATTTCTGGCAAATTTTCACAACTATAGATGTTTATTTTTGCCATTTGCTAATATTAATTTTGTTTATAATTATTGAATATTTTCAACTCCATTAGCCCATTTACCAAAAACTAAGCCCAACCCAAACTAATTCTCGCCCTCATCCATCCCTACTCCGCCGAAGCCTGAAACGCTCAACCTGAACTCCGCTGCGCTCTCATTCTCTCTGCTTTGCTTTGCGGCCGACGGTTACCGCCCAAGACAAGAGGAGAATAATCTTCGCCGACCGACGGTATGTCCGATTGAACTTGTTGATTTAATTTTTTAAATGTTGGTGAATTTATTTGGATGCACTGCTAAAATTGGTCAATTGTTTGTAAATTGATGAATTTGGTGGAATGTTCGGGTGTTAAGACGCTAAATCAGCTCACAGTTGGTGTTGTGTTTAGAGATTTGAGTTTTTAGGGTCGTGGTGTAAATTTACTTCATCTCTTAATTAGGCACTTGCTACTTCTTCGGAGTAATGTATATATTTGATTTACATTTTGATATCTTAATTCGTGTTTTAGTTTTGCAGCTTTGAATCCTAAAATTCATGAAAAATTTCTTATGTAATTGTGCAAATTTCAGCTTAATAGAACTATTTAGATATTCTATACAAACATATTGAAGGTTGAACTATAACAAATCACTTGACTGAGCAGATGCAATTTAGATCAATTTTGGATTTTTCTTTTTTTAGCTCATATATGTCTTTTGCTGTTCTCATCTCAATACTTGTTATATTTGAAATTATACTCTGAGATGATAGATAAGTTCCTTTTACCATATTATTTGGGATGCCTCATCATGTGTTTATCTTTTTTTGCACTCTTTATGTAACATATTTGATATTCACTTTACTTGATGGTTATATAATTGAATTGAGTGATGAATTCTATAATATCGTTTGTCAAAATCAATCCTTTATCCCTTAATCGCAGTTTTGTTGGATGTTTTTGGTGGCAAACTATTGAAAAACTTGTTTCTAGTGGCATTAACTAACCTTTGTTTTAATCTGTAGGGGAGAAAATGTTGGAGCATGACTCCATTTCTAATCCTACTACGCATAGTAAGACAACCGGCCTTCCTCGTAAGCGATTCTACCGGGCTCGGGCGCACAGCAACCCCTTGAGTGATTCACATTTCCCTGTTCCTATCTCCCCAGCTCACTTCGAGAATGACTGTTCTGCCCTTTTCCCCAAGTTCTTTCCTAATGGCCCAAAAAAGATTGAGTTTGCAGATATTGGTTGTGGATTTGGTGGGCTTCTAATCAGCCTCGCAGCGCTTTTCCCTGAGACACTCATGATCGGGATGGAACTGAGGGACAAAGTGACTGAGTACGTGAAGGAAAGAATCCTGGCCCTGAGGGTCTCTAGCCCTGGCAGATACGACAACGTGTCTGTTGTTCGGACGAATTCCATGAAGTACATTCCCAACTACTTCGAGAAAGCGCAGCTCACCAAGATGTTCTTTCTGTTCCCGGATCCGCATTTCAAAGAGAAGAACCATCGGCGTAGGGTGATCAGTCCCCATCTGTTGGACGAGTATGCGTACGTGCTTAAAGTTGGTGGGATTATATACACAATAAGTGACGTGGAGGAGCTTGGGGCGTGGATGAAAGGCTGTTTGGATGATCATGAGCTGTTTGAGCCTCTCACGGAGGAAGAGCTTGCGGCCGATCCTATTGTCGAGCTCCTGAGCACTGCAACCGAGGAAGGGCAGAAAGTTGCGAGGAATGAAGGGCAGACGTTTCGAGCAGTTTATAGACGCATTGCGTCGTCTCGTCCTCGTTGAGCACGTATCGTTCAATATTCTCTACTCAAATTAGTCGATTTAGAAGTATTTTGATGGTTTATGTTGAGTAGAATATGAGGATAGGCTTTGATTTATGAACTAATAGGATTTTGTCAACCATTTTCGGTTATTAGTTTTTGTTCCTTTCCAAAACAATTCATACTAAAACACTCCTCATATCGAAGTCTTCTCTATCTTACGTTAGTACTCCATGTTTTATTTCGTTATAACATATTGCTAATGAAATACAGAAATGTGGATTATAAAGTACTAAAAAGTTATTTATATTTTTTTATTTAAATTCATTTATTATGTTCACCCAGTTATTACATTTTATTACAATTATAAATGTAAAAATTTATTTTTTTTGTTTTTTTACAAATTACTCTTGAGCGAATTAATGTATTGTAGAACTAGGAATTGTGCCCAATTCACGCACCGAATGAAGTTACTTAACGGCTTCATCGATGGTATCCTCACTGGGCTCAAGGCCCATACACTAACCCAAAAAGTAATTACTCCCTCCGTTCCCTAATAGTTGAGTTATTTTTCTATTTCGGGAAATTCGCTCATAGTTAACATTTTTCTCTTTCTTACTTTACCTTCTCTACTTTATTCACGTTTTACTTTATTCTCTCTACTTTTTTCATCACTTATTTTTTTATCTATTTATTTAACACACTCAACGTCTCTTTCTTAAACTTCGTGCCAAAAATTTTGCTTCAACTATGAGGGCATGAAGGGAGTACTTGTTTTATATTATCGTATTTTTAAAATATTCATTGTAGTACATCGTATTTTGAATTATAAATTACATTTTGGTTTTTTCCAATTCAAAATAGCATGCAAAAATACCTATGAGATCACCAATGTATCATAGTTCATCCATCTATAAAAACTCGTTTTCTTTAGTCTGTCCAGGAATATAGTCTCATTCTGAACTTTCTCGCTAGTTTTGTTCTCACGTAACTACCCACTCGTATCATCTATAAATATGATTATTTTTCATATACGGAAGAATGAATAAATCTATTTATCTTTTCATGAAAATCAGACGCCATGAATCAATGGAAAGGGCCCAAAAAATGCTACTGTTTGATCTTTTGTTCTTTCTCCTTATTAAATTGGCAAAAGAAAAAAATCAAATAGCCGAAAAACCACGTTCAAGCTAAATTCACCACTGAGTTCCAATTTAAAATGAATTTTTTTTAGAATAGTGTATTTAATTGACAATTTTTTAGAATAGTGAAGAGATTATAAAACGAGACATAATTCACAATATATTTAGTAGTTTTCCCACTTATTAATAAATCTATTAACTTTTTGAAAAGCTCCCTTCTTTTGAAAACGAGACATAATTCAAAATTAGTATTACTAAAAACTCAAAAAATTGTTATAATAAGTAACTAACTAAAATGGCATTGTTAAATTATATTTTAACATGAAATCGTTTTCATCGCAGGATATTCTTACGAGATCATCATTTATTCAAAAAAATAATAAATGATTGTGTTAATTATAACCTCTCAAATATTTTATATTTCTCGATTGGGTTATTATAGGCATTAATGGTGGATCCATGCATGTAGTAGGGATAGCCCGACCTGTCTCCAAATTCGAACATGACCTGCACACAACAAGGAACCTGTTAACAATACCATATAATATGAGATATGGATTGACACGAGACAGTAACAATCCGAACGCTATCACACGATTAAAATCTAATACTTATTACATAATTAAACCTTGTTTACACAATAAAAATCATGATATTACAAGACTAAACTTGTTTTCCAAATCTGATTCGCACGATAAAATCCAATTCACACGATTTGAAACCTGATTTATATAAACCTAGAGGATAAAATTAAAGCATACTCTCTTCGTCCATGAAAAATAGACAAGATTGTGAACGACACGAGTTTTAATGTATAATTGGAAAAGTAAGAGAGAGATAGGAAAAAGTAAGAGAGGGGGAGGGAAAAGATAGTGGAATGAGTGTTAGTAGATTGTTGGGTCCACTTTTAGAATGATGTGTAGGGTTAGTATTGGTTGAAAACTTTCCTTTTTGAACTTTGTCTATTTTTCGTGGACGGACCAAAATGAAAAAAGAAGAAGTATATACCCCACGTAGTATAATGTTTTGAGATAAAATTTCAATTAAATTTTTACTTCCTACATCATAATTCATATATATAACTAATAATTAACCAAATTAGTAAATTCAACCAAATTTAACCACAGTTCTCTTAAAAAAGGTAAATTACCATTTACCAAGAACAAAAGTAGTGAATAAACTTATATATAAACCTTACATAGGATTTGCAACAACTGAAATTATACATAATCATAATAAAAACAACAACACTGGAATAATATCATATGTAAATAAAAATGTTCCAAGGGCATTTAGGTATGCCCTTGGAGTTGGTCTTGTCTCTATAGCAAGGGCACTCGTGCTTGTTCCCGTAGGTCCCAGAGGGCACGCATTTGCACTCCGCGCAGCAGATTCCGCAGTACTTGAAGCACCGGTCTTTGACGCCTGCCTTTGCACATCGCACCCCACACTTGTCGTCGCAGTCGCCTTCATATTTTGAGAGAGTATTACAAAAATTAGTAAAATTAGATATAAATGTGACTCACTTGAATCTGCAATTGCGGCGGTGAGAAAGAGGGTGAGTAGGAGCAATGGTGCAAGGTGCTTCATCTTGTGTGGAGAGAAAGAGAGAGGTGTGTGGAATTGTGATAGGGAAGAAAGAATGAAGAAGAAACTATAAATAGAAGATGGAGGTGGCCATGAGAATGATAATGAATGCCATGAGAATAAGGTAGGTGAGGAGGATACAGACTGTCAGGTTATTCTTCTTTCGATCCTAGAGAATTGATGATTTGTTGTGTCATATCAATATGGCTCCACAATCCACATACAAACAATTTAACACTAGTTATTTATACTAGGGAATGAATGCATCGGTTCACGACATAAATCGGAATTATCTTATTAAAATCGCAATATATTATAGAGTAAAGGTCAAGATCTTGGTTCCAAAATACAAATTTAGTCTAAAACATTCACTTTTTGAAAAATAGGCCTATAACATATGAAATCCTTGTCGTAATGGTTCTTTTTTTGACGGTTTTGTAAAAAAAACTAATGGTCATGCAACTATGCAATTAGCGTTGACCGTTAGTTTTTTGACGGAGAGAAAAAAGGACGGCTTCGACCACATTTTCATTTGTTATGGGCCTATTTTTCAAAAAATGAATATTTGGACCAAATTAATATTTTAGTCATATGTTTAGGACCAAAATTGACCTTTACTCTATAGTGTATCTCCCAGTCAAATTATACTACTCACTCCGTTCCACTCAGGATGTCCACATTCTTTAGTAGCACGAGATTTTAAGAGAATTTGTTAGGTTAAATATAAAAAAAGGTAGTTGTATATTTTAATGAGGAAAGATAGATTTATTTTTATATATAGAAAGTGAATAATTTTGAATATAGAGGTACAAATTGGATTTTAGAAACAAAAGTAATTTTTAAAAAAAATAAAAGGAAAAATTGTGTTAAGTGAGGGAGGCGTTTATTTTCGGTACGCGATTTAAAAAAAATGTGTTAAGTGAATTAAGTAAAGGAAAAATAAAGAGGCGACAAGAAATGTGTTGACTTTTAATAAAAAGAGAAATGACTCATTTGTATAAAATTTACTAAAATGACAAAATGACTTCACTGGTACGAAAAGAGAAAGTAACTAACCGCAGTGCTAGATATGGTGGAAAATGCAAGGGTGAAGAAATTTCCAAGAAGGGTTTCAGCAATGAAAAGAAAGAAAAATGGCAGAATCCACCCCATATATTCAGAATTGTAGCCGCGTTGGTGAAGCTCATTTTCCAAACACTTGTGAAGTAGGTTTGCATAATGAAGAACACTCCTTCCATCACTGTCTCCGCCCACACTAGACCTTCATTCAACCCACACCCAAACCCTAGTCTTAGGTTTATCCATATCATGTATGAAAGTGCTTTATTTTAAATTTTTTAGTTACCTGCAACTCTCAGAATGCCCCTCATCCTGTTCTTCTACTCTCTGCAGATCTGCACTCACTTGCTATATTCGAAACTGAGAGAGAGAGAGGGAGGTTGACTGAGAGGACAGCTATAAAAATTTCACATATTATAAATAAATACTATAGTATTAATAAAAAGTAGGTGTTTGAGGTGGGCCTGTCATTGGGTCGGGTTTCAAACAAACTTGATTTGGGGACTCAGTGTAATTGGGTGTAGGGTTTGGTCCTAATCACAGTGGCAACGACGCCAGACAATGGATGTGTTGGGCATACAGAAAAACTCCTCTTCATAACGGACATGGCGTTGATACTTGATAGGTCTTCATAACTACAAGCAGAGAGAAGCCCTGTAACCGATTTGTTTGTCGCCGCTGCTTTCAAGATCACCCAACCTTATATTTAATGGCTAATTTTCCAGATCGGAGGGTGGGGTGGAGCCGTTTTTGGAATACGGCCTTCTTCGAGAGCGGGGCTCCAAAGAAAGTAATTGTGTGGTGGATGGTTGGGATTATTGTGCACAGCGCTTTCGGTTTACGTCGTCGGAGAAGTTAGCGAGGGAAGAGCTGGTTTCAGTTGGAGTCGTCTCGACCGGTATTATTGGGTCTTGACGACTTTGTGTAGTCTCAATCTTATAGCGTACGTCTTCGTGGTTTGCAGGGATAAGCGACTGGTGGAGGAGGAGGAGGAAGAGGAAGATGGATATTTTAGCGATGGTGGTTTTGATAAACGATTCAAAGAAAATGGCAATCAAATTTGCTGCATTAGAGCTTCTATTGCGTCACTATAAATGATTTCGGATCATTGTTTAATAATTGGATGATTATGAATTCTGCCTTGCTGTTTTAAATGAATATGGAGGAGTTTTTTTTATTTTAATTTTTTTATAGTTTAAGAGAAAGAGGATCTGGTTTCTGGTATGGTATAAAGTGATTGAAAAAGTGAAATGAAAAACATCATTTTAGATACTTAAATTATAAGAAAATATCATATTCAATACTCAAGAGAAATAGAGAAAATACCATATTTAGTAACGATATGGATGTCCAAAAATGCATGCCCTCTATGCTTTGGGGCATTTTTTGTTCAAAATTAGAGCATCCATAGTAGGACTGACATCTCAATAGCCTAGCATTAGGACATCCCAAAAATATCTTCTGCTACGTCACTAGGACATTCCACTACATATCAGTAGGACATCTCACTGCACAATAATAGCCTAGCACTAGAACTAGCCAATCAATCCCCTAGCCAATAAAACAAATTGAGAAATATGATTAATTCGTTTTAATTGTTGGTGTTTATCAAATATACAAAAAATGAAGTGTAATGAGTTGTAAATATTGAGTATAAAAAAAAAATAATAATAATAATAATAATAATAATAATAATAATAATAATAATAATAAATGAAAAAATGGGACATCCTACCTCTTGTCCGTGCAATAGTGGACAAGAGCACGAACGTCAGGCAGGACATCTGGTTTCGGGCGTGGAGGAGAGCTCGTCCTACTTCGGGACGTCCTACCCGTCATCCGCTATTGCTGCGAACACCTTACAGACATCCCGCTAGTCCCTACCTGACGTCTTGCCTGGCATCTACTATTGCAGATGATTTTATGATGAATAGTGAAAAAGTACCATAAATGTGATTACACCTCAGTTTTGGGACTATCCATGATATTTTTAAAATTTAGGTACCGTTTGCGTGCAAAACACAGGGACCATTTGCGGAGTTTACTCTCTAATAAAATGTGAGTGGAAAAAGTTAGTAGATTGTGAGGCCTATTACCATTTTAAAAATATTTCAACCATGACTCCTAAAATGGAACACCCAAATATAGTTAACCAGGACTCATAAAGTAGGACGGATGGAGTACTAAAAATAATAACACATTTTTATTTATTTTATTCTAAGTCTTTTATTATTCTCTTCACTTAACATAAAATAAAATTGCATAAAATCTCGTCTCGCCGAGATCATAGAAAGGGTAATGGGACGGAGGGAGTAGCAGATGAATATCCAATAACTCAATATCCAACAACTGCTTCAGTTATAATAATCAAGTCAATAATAATGTGTAGCTGCTTCAGATGTACAACAGCGTAGGTACAACACTCTCTACATTGCTTAGCTTGGTTGAATCTGAGACTGAAGTCATCAAAAATATGCAGTTGAATGGCAAAACTATGAATTAGACAAATAATTAAACAACAAACTATACAACACTATATTTTAAATGTGAGAATCTAGCCATAGTAAGGCTTCTTCTTCTCAATGTAAGGCCTCTTCTTCATAAACCAAGCAAGGATCTTTTTCCCATAAAGATTGCTTTGCATGGATTCTGCATTAATTTGAACAAATCTCTCCAAAGAATAATATAACTCTCCCTGTTAAAGAACAACCACACATAAAGTAGGAGCAAACGAGACACGGTCATAACAAAACCCCGTGTATTAAGGCGTTTCGAATGCATCAAAACACAAAGTGGGATGTCTCACCTTCGCAGCTGACAATGCATTTTGAATGACAAAATTTCCATAAGGGTCGACTAAAAGCATCGAGGCGTTCGGGCTTTGAAGCAACTCTATGGTAATAATCGCAGATACTTCATCTCCCGACCATAAGAGCTTCTCCACTACATTGCTGGCATACTTGTTGCAGGAAAGAGACACGAAACAGCCTTCGAACCGTCTCAGAATATATTTCGTGAGTTCTGGCATCTCCATCTCGAGAAGATGTTGCACCACATAGTTTCTACACATAAAAAGAACAAACAAGTTAAGAGATCCACATTAGTCTTACCTCTATAAAAGAAACAAGATACGAATGGAATGATACCCATAAGGATCTTCAGCAAGTTGCACAGCGTTTTCTAGTATCGCGAAGATTAATTGTGTTCTTGCTTCACCATCAGCATTATCCACACATGATTGTATTACACAACATCCGCTTTTACTTGTCCCAATAATGAAGCAGTTTGCGGTGATCTCGTGCAAAAGGTGCTGCCAATTTGACATCCAATATTAGATAAACGATTGATGGATCAATAAAGTAGCAGTTCTGTAAAACAAAGCACTGCGACTCAACTTGTTCGACACCATGAGATATAGCAGGGGACCAAGTTACACAGCATGCATCTACTTTTACTGTATAATTATTATACTACATTAGACATTGAAGACTTCTAAAACAAAGCTTCGGAGGGTCAAGTAGATCAAGATTGTTTTTGTGATTAACATGTCAAATTTCCTAGAAGCATCAGTCTTCCACAACCTTTAGCTGAAGCAAGCACGAATCAAACGAGTAACTAAAGATTTGTAACTATAACGGCTGCTTAGACCAATACAAGCTCATATGTAAGATGCAAAATTGCTTCCAGGAATTGAAAAGTTAGTAACCATATGTACTATCTAAAACAGTAAAACATAACAGTAAATGAGACAACTAGTCAAGTACTCAAATTATGAACTAATGAGCATATCAACACAAAATCTTCAAACAAACACAAAGCTTGAACATCTCAAAGCAAGTAAATAAATGAACAAAATCAATAATTCAAAGAAAATATTTTCTTTGTCTACTACCTTAGTATATTCCACAGGAAACCTTCTAACACAGTACTGTATGATGTGTTGACCTTTGCAGTCAGTGGCTAAGACCACAGCACCAGGGATCAAAGAAGCCACAACCAATGAGATCTGCTGAGGAGAAGTCAGCTTATCCATCAGCTTATGTACTGATTTAGCCCTGTGCATCAAAAATCAACATTAATACACAAAAATCACCACAAACCCAAATCAAAAGATGTCATTTTATCCCTACCCAGAAGTGTTTAGGCAGACTGAGATGAGCTTAAAAGGGAATCTCGTGACGGCCATGATGATCCTGGTCCTCTTCTCCTTATCACACACCGTGAACAGCTTCAGCAAAAACTGGGCCCCTAACTGATTCTTCAGCAAATCATCCCAACTCTTCACCACTTCGAACACAACCATGTTGAGTTGGGCCTCCCCCAACCCAGCCTCCAGTTTAAAAACCAACGCGCCGCTCCAAATTTGGTGCTTTGCTAAGTAAGCAATTTTCCCAATCATGAACTCAGGGGTTAGCAGCTGAGACAGCGCATACAGAGAGCTGTTCTCACGAGCAAAAGGTACAACGGGAGAGTTGTAACTTGTGCTCGTGGGGATGGATTTCGTGGCATGCAAGGAACGGAGGTCGAAATCGTTGTAAAAATCCTGTCTTCGAGAATAATTTATGAATTGATTTTGAGGATTTGGGCCCCGACCCGAGAAATCGGGGCCCACATTGTTATTCTGGTGGACCATGGGCCCATTGGTGGCCCAATTCGAAACCTGCTGGTGTTGGTGTTGGTGGTGGCTTCCTCCGAAAGCCACTGGTGGTGGAATTGAGCGCGACGACGAAGCTGAGCCGTCCTCGGCGGCGGCGGTACGGCCGTGGAATAGGACATCGGAGGTGAGGTTGAGCCAGGAAAACAAGGATTCGATTGTTTGATCGGAGGCGGCGATCAGAGGGTTTCCGTCGCTGTTTTGCGCCGCCGAGGAGCGTAAATTCTCGTGAAGCTGATGCGTCGGAGAGTGGCGGTTTCCGTTGTTTTGTGGCTGCAGCATCGCTGCTGCGATTGAGCAGCGCTGTGTTGTTTAGTGTGCTTATGTTTGTGTTTTTTTTTTCTTTTTAGTGTTGAGAAATTGGAGGAGAGGGTTTTATTTATAGGAGAAGGAAAATTCTTTGACCGTCTTCTTTGTTTCTGTTTTTAAAACTTTTTTTTTCTTTAAATAAGGGATTATGCAATATCTGTTTTATTATAAAAAAAAATTGAGCTATAAATTTCTTTTATTAAATTATATCATTATTAGAATTCTATTTTACAATTGTTGTTTTACTTTTTATGCGACATAGCGACCACATTTTTAGGTATGTAACGAAAAATAGTGTCATAGGATATTTATGATACTAAAATGATGATTTGAGTTTATAAATAGATACATAATAGGATTTAAAATATACTGTTTAGAATCCAAATAAATATTAGTAATATTTAATGGGTATTATTGAGAGAAACAACAGTCATAGTTGAGAAAATCTCAGAAATTAGATTGCGGACATTGTCATTTGACTCATTTGTCGAATAAAAAGAAACACTTCTACTATTCAGAAAGGTAGCTATGAGTTTTTATAAAATAATAGATTACAAGAGAAGAAGATAAATCGATACATTATAAGATATATGTTGGAGGAGTAATTTAGTTTGGAGGAAATATTTGAGAGGAGAATTGGTGGAATATATGGGAAATGGTTTAGGAGAGGTAATATCTGAAAACTAAAGACATTTTATTTTTCAAACTCTCTCAAGTTCTCAACTCTTTCAACTTTTTCAACTTCTCAACTTATCTAAAATGTTACAACTCACTCCTATTTATAGGAGTCATCTTCCTATTCTAGAATCTACCTAATAATTTATATTCTAAATATCTAGATTTTTATCTATAAAAATCTAGATATTTCTTATATAATATCTAAAATATCTAGATTATTCTCCTAAAATATCTAGATATTTTCTCAAGCTTATTTTTAGACAATTCTACAATATCTAGATATTTCTATTACAAAATCAAGTTTAATAATATTCCAACAGATTATCACTTACTTCCTAATCCTTAATTACTTTGTACTAAACCGTAGAACATATTATGTTCATTATAGATTATGACTTCCTCCTAAACATTAATTACTTTGTACTATACCGCAGAACATGTTGGGAAATAAACACAGGCAATCACGAATATGAAAGAGAATGAACACCAGAAATTGTTTACCCAGTTCGATACAATGTGTATCTACGTCTGGGGGCGATGCCAAGCCAGAGATTTCACTATATAATTTCAGAATAAGCATAATTTAACAATGAGAGAACACCTCTTTTTATAAGCAACTAGAGAGCCTTAATTCTAGTCAAACTAGGAAACATATATCACAAGGAAAAAATACTTCAAGGAAACAAATCCTAAACATGGTAGGAGATAAATTAGGCTCCATAATTAACAATCTCCCACTTAGAGACTAACAACTCCTAAACAACCATTTCCTCGTGATCTCATCCCTTCATCCGCTTAGCATCGCCTAACCTTCTCTTCAAGTTCCAAGGCCAATTGAAGCTATGCATAGCTTCAATTTCTCTAAGGTCACCACCTTAGTAAACATGTCTGCAGGATTCTCACTTCCAAGTATCTTCACAAGTTGCAGGATTTTCGTCTCCACTAAGCGACGGATGTGATGATACTTCAACTCCACATGCTTTGTCCTAGAATGAAACGCTGGATTCTTCGCCAAGAAAATAGCACTCTGACTATCACTGTAGAGTATGCTACTCTTGTTCTCCTTCCTAAGTTCATCTAAGAAACTCTGCAAACACACCATCTCCTGGCTTGCCTCTGTCGCAGCTACATATTCAGCATCCGTAGTAGACAAAGCAACGGTCTTCTGCAACTTAGAAGTCCATGAAATAGCAGTACCACCATAAGTAAATACATGCCCGGTTGTGCTTCTTCTCCCATCAAGATCATTGGACGTCAAGTCTGCATCCACATAACCTGCCAGCTCGACATTCTTGCCATTGAAACATAAGACACTTTCTGTAGTACCTCTCAAATATCGAAGGATCCATTTAACTGCTTCCCAATATTGCTTGCCCGGATCACCCATGAACCGGCTCACTACTTACACTGCTTGTGCAATAGCAGGCCTCGTACACACCATTGCATACATAATACTGCCAATTGCTGAAGCATAAGGAATTTTCTTCATTTCAACACGTTCTTCTTTAGTACTCGGTGACTCCTTCTTTGACAGCTTAAAGTGACTGCCTAAAGGCACACTTACTGGCTTCGAATTATCCATGTTGAATCTTTCCAAAACCTTACCAATGTAAGTAGCTTGCGAAAGATACAATTTTCCTGCCGCCTTGTCACGCTCGATTCTCATGCCCAAAATTTGATTAGCCTCTCCAAGATCTTTCATGGAGAATCGTTCAGACAATTGCCTTTTCTACTTATCCATCTCCTTTTGATCACCTCCTGCGATCAACATATCATCAACATATAATAACAGGATAAGATAGCTCTTGTCAAACCTCTTGTAGTAACAACAATGGTCAGCGTAGCATCTTTTATAGCCAATCTCCATCATGAATCCATCAAACTTCTTGTACCACTGCTTTGGAGCTTGCTTTAAACCATACAAGCTCTTCTTCAACTTGCACACAAGATTTTCCATTCCTTTTACTACAAATCCTTCAGGCTGTGTCATGTACAACTCATCCTCTAAATCACCATGAAGGAATGCCGTCTTTACATCCATCTGATGTAACAATAGATTTTCTGCAACTACCATACTCAACACTAAACGAATAGTAGTTAGTTTCACAACAGGAGTGAACACATCCGTATAATCAATACCGTATCGTTGCTCAAATCTCTTGACAACCAGCCTAGCCTTGTAACGCTTGCTACCATCAGCTTCACATTTGATTCGATAGACCCACTTGCAATTCAATGTCTTTTTCCCTTTAGGAAGTTCCACAAGCTCCCATGTGCCATTCAGGAGAAGAGAGGCAAACTCGTCATCCATGGCAATTTTCCACCTTCGTTTATCAGGGCCTTCTCCTGCCTCTGCATAACACTCGGGCTCACCACCATCAGTAAGTAACAAATAGAAATTAGAGGGCGAGTACCTATTAGGTGCACGTCGCTCTCTAGTCGATTTAGGCAGCGGAATAGTCGGTGGTGGAGTGCTTGGTTCTTCTTCAAGCACCTCTTCAGCATTCTGACTCTCACGTCGCTCCCACTCGAGTTTGAGATGTCTAGCTCGACCACTTGTGGCTCAAAACTGTTGGGACTCGACGCCTCCAATCTATCCTTGTACAATACCTGTTCATTGAAAATGACATCTCTACTGTGAATAACCTTACGGTTCTGCTCATCCCAGAGTCTATAACCGAACTCATCGCCTCCATAACCAATGAACGTACACTTAATAGATCTAGCATCCAACTTACTTCTCTCAACGGAACTAACATGAGCATAAGCAACACAACCAAAGATGCGTAGGAAAGATAGATTTACCTCTTTTCCTGTCCAAACCTTCTCGGGTATCCGAAACTCTAAGGGAACTGATGGACCTCTATTAATTAGGAATGCAGCTGTGTTGACTGCATCTGCCCAAAAACTCTTTGGCAATCCACTTTTCAATCTCATGCATTTTGCTCGCTCGTTCAACGTTCTGTTCATGCGCTCTGCGATTCCATTCTGCTGTGGAGTTCCTTTCACAGTTTTCTCCATGCGGATTCCATTCTCGGCGCAGTACTCCTTGAACTTTGCAAGTTCATATTCTCCTCCATTATCGGATCTTAGACACTTCACCTTCAGCACGGTTTCAGTTTCAACAAGGGCTTTCCACTTTATAAAAGCGTCAAACGCATCGGATTTACTCTTCAAAAAATAAACCCATAGCTTTCGAGTAGAGTCGTCGATGAAAGTCATATAATATTCAGGGCCTCCTAGGGACTTCACAGGTGCTGGTCCCCATAGATCCGTGTGGACCATCTCCAACTTCTGTGTCTTCAATTTTCTGCCTCCTCTTGAGAAACTCACCCTTTTCTGTTTCCCAAACACGCAATCCTCGCACAGGCCAACTTCAACAGTTTTCAGGCCAGGCAGTAAACCTCTTGAGCACATTATCTTCATCCCTTTCTCGCTCATGTGGCCAAGACGACAGTGCCACAAATCTGCATTATTTGCCTCACTTGCAATATCAATGCAATCTTTGGAGTTAGTTGTGGTATACAACGTACTCTCCTTCTTACCTCGAGCTACTATCATAGCTCCCTTGGTAATCTTCCAATTGTTGCAGCCAAACGTCACGATGTACCCTTCTGCATCAAGCTGCCCAATCGAAATTAAACTTCTCTGCAATTCAGGAATGTGTCTGACTCCATTCAGTTTTATCACAGATCCATTGGACGTCACTACCTTCACGTTTCCCTTTCCCACGATATCTAAGGGCTCGTCATCAGCCAGATGTACCTTCCCAAAATCGCCAGAAACGTAGTCTTCCATTATCTCCACATTGCTGCAGGAGTGGAACGACGCTTCAGAATCCAATACCCACGATTCCATCGGACTACTGACACTCAAGACCAACGCCTCGCCATCGTCATCAGACATGGTAGCGTTTGTTGTCTTCTTGTTTTTCTGATCCTTATTCTTATACTTCTTCGGTGCTTCACACTAATTTCTAAAATGCCCAAACTCATCACAATTCCAGCATTTAACTTTATCCAAATCCTTCTTGGATTGGCTCCTTCCTCTGGAATTTGATCTTCCACGATTTTGCTTTCCCTTCGATCTGCCTCTCTGTTCTGTATTCAGTGCTGATCCCGAAGTAGAAGATCCTGATTCTCTCCGGCGAACTTCCTCACCAATCATCAGATCTCTTACTCTGTCAACTGTTAGGTTTGTCTCTGCAGCAGTAACTGCTGTCACTGTGCCAGCCCAACTCTCAGGCAGAGACGATAGCAAAATCAGGGCACGAATTTCATCATCGAATTTTATATCAACCGAGTTCAGTTGCGAAGTAATCATGTTGAACTCGTTGAGATGTTGTTGCACCAGCTTTCCCTCTTACATTCTAAAATTAAACAATCGTCTAATCAGATGTACCTTGTTTGCCGTTGATGGTTTATGATACATGTCCTCCAAGATCTTCATCATCTCCTTTGTCGACTTTGCTGCAGTCATGTGATAAGCCACATCCTTGGACAACGATAGCCTAATCGCGCTCATCGCTTTTCTGTCCAGCAACTCCCACTCCTCATGTTCCATCTTTTCGGGTTTGGTTTTTAAAGGCTTCCAGAGATCTTTACCGTACAGGTAATCCTCAATCTGCATCTTCTAAAATCCGAAATCAGATCCGTCGAACTTCTCTACAGCAATTTTCTCGTCGATCCCCATCGTGATTTCTGCCTCTTAAACCCTAGGCTCTTGATACCAGTTGTTGGGAAATAAACAGAGGCAATCACGAATATGAAAGAGAATGAACACCAGAAATTGTTTACCCAGTTCGATACAATGTGTATCTACGTCTGGGGGCGATGCCAAGCCAGAGATTTCACTATATAATTTCAGAATAAGCATAATTTAACAATGAGAGAGCACCACTATTTATAAGCAACTAGAGAACCCTAATTCTAGTCAAACTAGGAAACATATATCACAAGAAAAAAATACTTCAAGGAAACAAATCCTAAACATGGTAGGAGATAAATTAGGCTCCATAATTAACTGAACATATATCAACACATTCATTTAATTACCCAAATAGACATATATCTAACATTGTACAATGATTTAAAAAGGAATTGGCATGCTTTTCATAGTGTTCCCACAAATAATGTTATAGTAATATCAGATAATTCAATGTTTACTTTTCGGTAAATAATAAGCCAAGATGAGATTTAAAAGACTAGATCAGATTTAAGATAAAAAGAGATATATATGTATCGATTTTTTTAAAAAAGATACTAAACGTATTATAATTTGTTTTTTTGGTAAATATTAAACGTAGAAGAAATTTACAAAAAGACTAAAAATGGTGTTATGTTTTGCAACAATTAACAAATCTATTTAACACGTCTAAAATCTAATTAAATTCAGTCAACTTTGACGATGTCTTTGATAGTTATTCAACCTTCTATATTAGGTAAATTATAATGTTGTACCACTTAAATTAATCAATTTTGTCTTCCCCAAATTTCAGAATTTAAGTGATTCTCTTTTAGTACTTTCGAAACTTCGTCGAAGATATGATACCCACTTATACATTATGAATGGATTAATTTAATATCATTCAAAGTAGGATTATTATTTTTTAAAATTTTCCATTTGCATCTTTTTTTCATAAATAATTTGTGGTTTATGTAATTTACTTACACTCATAGACTTTATATATATTTATAAAGTTCTATCGCCCTTTATGTTCTGCTTTAGTACTAGTATTTAAATAGAACATTGCCTTAAATAGATAGTTGATGAATCCGCGAAAATTTGATGTAGTGAATGCTGGAAAACACAGATCACGACACGATGAATTTACGTGGTTCGATTTACTGAGGTAAATCTACGTCCACGGGAAGAAAAGAGGGCAGAGTTGTATTGCTTGATCTGTTTTCTACAGCTTACAATACAGACTTGCTATTTTGTATTTTATCTCTAGAGATCGAGAGAATGTTTTAGAAGCTAACCCTATCTATCTGATCTAGGTTCTATTTATACAAAGGACCAAGATCGTGGCATGCAGCTATTTACTAGGTAGTGGATGTCGTGGAGATCGTGGCGATCTTGCATGGGTCCACTATCCTGCATGAGTTAATGACTGCTTGACACCACTAAATAGATCGTGGGTGTAGTGGAGGTGGAACTCCTGCATGAGTCCACTATCTCCTAGTTCGGTCGAATTACTGAGACCGAACTGCTGAATTATTGCCGAGCAGCTTTTTGCCGATCTGAGAGTAGAGCTTGATGCCGACCTGAGAGCAGAGTTTGATTGGTTGGCTTTTACCGAGCTGTAAGCTGGGGCCGAACTCTTTAGTCATGCCGGACTGATACTCTTTAGTCATGCCGAACTGATACTCTTTCTTGGGCTTTAGGCTGATGGGCTTTACTGCTGTTGGGCTTGTTTAGTACGTACTCCATCACTACCCCCCCCCCCGAAAAGTGAAGTGAATCACTTCGGCATTCTGGATAAAGGTACGGGGTAAGTTGATGTTTGTCCTCGGTTTGATGAAGTGAACTCTTCTTTGACCGGACTTGGCTTTGGTCTGATGAAATAAACATCTTTGACCGGACTCGTCTTTGGGCTGATGAAATAAACATCTTTGACCGGACTCGTCTTTGGTCCTAATTTGGCGAGTTTTATCGCTCGGATCGGACTTTCCGTTGTCCTAATTTGGGGATCGGACTTTCCCTTGTCCTAATTCGGCGAGTTTTATCGCGTGGATCGGACTTTCCCTTGTCCTAATTCAGGCAAGTTTTATCGCGAGAATCGGACTTTCGTTGCAGTTCGTTTCAGACGAAGTGCTTGATTTTTAAGCCGAATTGTGGTCTTGTATCCTCTTTAGAAGCTTGGACTTCACAATCGTTGGCTTGTTGCAGCTCGTTTCAGACGAACTGCTTGTTTAAGCTGAATTGTGGTCTTGTATCTTCTGTAGAAGCTTTGACTCACAATCGTTGGCTTGTTGCAGCTCGTTTCAGACGAACTGCTTGTTTAAGCTGAATTGTGGTCTTGTATCTTCTGTAGAAGCTTTGACTCACAATCGTTGGCTTGTGTATGTTCTAAGAAGGGGATCAGCCTTCGAAGAACAAGATACCTCAGTAACATTTGTAAGAGACGACACGCACATAGACAGACAAAACGCATATAGACAAATAAAAAGCACATAGAGACAAAGACCAAGCAAACCAAATAAAGCACATTGACCGAACAGGACTCAAGACTGACTGACCGGACTGTCTCTTACAAATGGAACTTTTTGAGGTTGGAAATGTGCCATGTTCGGGGTACCTGTTCTCCTGACATGTGAGCCAATTTGTAAGACCCTTTGCCGAGGACTTCTGACACCCGATACGGACCTTCCCATGTGGGTTCGAGTTTGCCCAGCTTTTCTGCTCGGCTTACTTCGTTGTTTCTCAAGATGAGATCTCCCACTTGAAATTGCAGCTTCTTCACCCTTTGGTTGTAATACCGGGCTACTTGCTCCTTGTACTTGGCTGCTTTTATGCATGCCAATTCTCTTCTTTCTTCGGCAAGATCTAGCTCGACTCTCAGTCCGTCGTCATTCATTTCTGAGGAGAAATTTAGAGTTCGGGGACTGGGTACGCCGATCTCCACCGGAATTACGGCTTCAGTGCCGTACACCAGACTGTACGGAGTTTCACCGTTGGAGGTTGTGGGTGTAGTTCGGTAGGACCATAGGACTTGAGGGAGATTTTCTACCCATTGTCCTTTGGCTTGTTCTAACCGAGCTTTTAACCCTTTCACCAGGATACGATTTGTTACCTCCGTTTGTCCGTTTGCTTGTGGATGAGAGACTGAAGTGAACCGCTGTTGAATATTCAGCTCTTGGCACCAATTCTTGAACGTCTTGTCGGTGAACTGAGTCCCGTTATCCGAGATGAGGATGTGGGGTATGCCAAATCGGCACACTATGTTCTTCCAGACGAAGTCCAATGCCTTTGAGCTCGTTATCGCAGCTAATGGTTCAGCTTCCACCCACTTAGTGAAGTAGTCCACGGCAACGATTAGGAATTTCATTTGCCGAGGAGCTTGAGGAAGTGGTCCCACTATGTCTATGCCCCATTGCATGAAAGGCCAAGGGCTTTGCATAGTGGATAGATCGGTCTGCGGCATCCTTGGGATATTTGCATGGATTTGGCACTTCGGGCATGTCTTGACGAGCTGCACTGCTTCTTGTACCAAGGTTGGCCAGTAATATCCCCATCTTAGAACTTTTTTAGCTAAAGCTTTAGCTCCGATGTGGCTGCCGCACGATCCTTCATGAACTTCTCTGAGGATGTAGTCCGTCTCTTCTGGTCCTACGCACCGCAATAACGGCTGGAGGTAAGACTTTCTAAAGAGGACTCCTTCATGAAGTTCGTACCGGAGTGCTCGGCACGTGATCTTCCGAGCTTCTCTCTTATCCTCGGGCAATTGTCCTTGATCCAGATACTGCAAGATTGGCGTCATCCAGTTCGGCGAGCTGGACACTGAATGTACCTCGGCTTCATCAATGCTTCGATGCATTAATTCTTCCGCCTTTGAGCTCGGATCTGAGGCCAACTTACTTAAGGTATCTGCTCGGCTATTTTCCGCCCTGGGAACGCGGATTATCCGAAAATAGGAGAAACTTCGGCTGATGCTTTGCGCTTTGTCCAAATACTTCTTCATTCTCTCGTCACGGGCTTCACTTGTACCCAACATGTGATTTACTATGACTTGTGAATCACAATGGACTTTGAGAGATTTGACGAGCAGACTTTGCGCTAACTGGAGTCCGGCAAGGAGGGCTTCGTACTCGGCTTCATTATTAGTAGTGGGGAATAGGAACCGAAGTGAGTAGGTTACCTCGTGTCCGTCGGGAGCGACGAGTAAAATACCAGCTCCACTTCCCATCTTGTTTGAAGCTCCATCTACGAATCCGCTCCAGCAGTCTGGCGGCTCTACTTCGGATTCCAAGGGCTGTGCTAGTTCGGCATTGGCAGAATTTTTCTGTTCGGCAATGACAGGGATTGCTTGATCGAACTTGGCCTCTGCAAGAAAATCTGCCAAGGCTCGTCCCTTGATGGCTTTTCGAGGTAGGTACTCGATTGAGTGTTCTCCCAGCTCTATGGCCCATTTGGCGATTCTGCCTGATGCTTCTGGCTTGGTCAAAACTTGCCGAAGAGGCAGATCGGTTAAGACGCATACCTTGTGAGCATAGAAGTATGGCCGCAGTCTCCTTGCTGCATTTACTAATGCCAGAGCAATTTTTTCCAGAGGTTGATACCTTGTTTCTGGACCTCTTAATGCTCGGCTTGTAAAGTAGATGGGAAACTGCTTTAGGCCTTCTTCTCGTACAAGCACCGCGCTAATGGTTTGATCGGATGCCGCTAAGTATAAGAATATTACTTCGGCTTCGGTTGGAGCAGAGAGAATAGGAAGCTCGGCTAGATAACTTTTGAACTCGTCAAAGGCCTTTTTCTGCTCGGCTCCCCACTCGAACTTTGGTGCCTTTTTCAACACCTTGAAGAACGGCAGTTGCTTTTCGGCTGCTTGGGAAAGGAATCGATTCAGTGCGGCTAGACATCCGGTTAGCCTTTGCACGTCATGTATGGACTTCGGCATTGCCATGTTCTGAACGACTTGAACTTTTGAGGGGTTTGCCTTGAGTCCGTCCTTTGAAACCCAACAACCCAGAAACTTTCCCGAATCTACCAAAAAGGTACACTTTTGGGGATTAAGTTTGAGGTTGGCTTTCTTGAGCACGTTGAGAGTGGACTTAAGGTTGTGCTCGTACTCCGAAGTGCTTTTGCTTTTGACGACTATATCGTCAACATACACTTCGACCTCCTTTCCAATCAGGTGCCGAAAAAGCTTGTCTACCATCCTTTGATAAGTGGCTCCGGCATTCTTTAAACCGAATGGCATCTTTTTATAAGCGAAAATGCCGAAATCGGTAATGAAAGCTGTTTTCGGAGCGTCACTCTCATCCATCAACACTTGATGATATCCTTTGTATAAATCAAGAAAACAGAAAATTTCGAAGCCGATCAAAGCTTCTACTTTTTTATCTATATTCGGAAGGGGATAGCAATCTTTGGGACAATGCTTATTTAGATCGGTGAAATCTATGCACATCCGCCATCCTCCTTCCTTTTTCTTGATCATGACAGGATTGGCCACCCACGAAGGATACTTCACTTCGAATAACACATCCGCCTTCAATAATTGACGGACTTCGTCATGGATGACTTGACTTCGTTCTGCCGCAAAGAGTCTTTGCTTCTGTTTTATCGGCCGGACCGAAGGATCAATATTTAACCGATGAGTGATTACCTCGGGGGGCACTCCGGTCATGTCCAACGGAGACCATGCAAAGACGTCTTTATACTCCTTGAGGAGCTGGATGGTTTTTTCCCGAAGTAGAGGCGTTCCCGCGAAGCCGATCTTAACCGTTCTGGATGGATCGTCTTCGTACAGCTGAACTGTCATCGAGTTCGGCTCCGGTATGACTTCGGTCATCGCCTCCGACTCCGGCTGCTGTGATTGCTATGCTTGATGGTGCCGATCTGACTGCTCGGCACTTCTAAGCGCAATTTGTAGACATTCCTTTGCTCTCTTTTGGTCACCTCGGATGACCGCTATCCCTCCTTTAGTAGGGATCTTGATGGTGAGGTGATAAGTAGAGCAAACGGCCCGAACTGTGTTGAGCCAGTCTCTCCCCAGGATGATGTTGTACGGGGACCGAGCTTTCACCACAAAGAACTCGATCATCGTATTGGAGCTTGTAGGCGCTTTTCCCACCGTGATCGGAAGGCTGATAATACCTTCAGGGCGGGTGTCCTCCTGGGCGAAACTTTTCAGAGGAAGTGGAGCCGGACTGAGCCGAGCTGGATCCACTTCCATTTTATCGAAACATTCTTTAAAAAGAATGCTGACTGACGCTCCTGTATCCACAAATACTCTGTGGATCAATTTGTTTGCCACTCCGGCTTGAATGACAATAGCGTCTTGGTGAGGAGAGATGGCTGGGACGGGATCGGCATCTGAAAATGTAATCACTTCGTCTTTTTTCAGCCTTTTATGTGTTGGCTCCTCTTGACTGGAACCTCTGCGTTCTGCTTTTAGGGACGACTTAGTCTTCCCGGCAGGGAGAGCATCAATAGTCAGGATTACTCCATCATATTGCGGCTCGTCGTCGTCTTCGGGATCCTCATGCCTTTTCGGATCCTGAGGATTGCAGTTCGCACCTCTCTGCCTTTTGTTCTTTTTCGGCTGCTTGCTTTGGTATTTTTTTAACGTTCCTGTTTTCACAAGAACATCAATACCTGCAGCCAAATCTCGGCACTCCTCGGTATCGTGTCCGTGGGCTTGATGGAAGGAGCAATATTGATCCTGAGGTCGCCGCGCGGCCGATTTCGTCATCCGCCTTGGTTTTTCGAACATATCGGAATGTAGTTCGAAAATTTCCGCTCTTGACTTGTTTAAGGGTACGAACTGAGCGGGCGGCTTCTCAGGATTGAGACGTGGTCCCAATCTGCCTTGTACCGGTGCCCTTTGAATTCTTTCAAAAGGAGTTCGGCGAGGAAACCTCTGATCGCTATGATCGGGCTTCTTTTCGTCTCCTCGGGATGAGCTGTCTAAAGACCGTTTTCGACGGTCTGCCTCATCCGCACGGGAAAACTGGTCCGCAATGTCCCACATTTCCTGAGCTGTCTGCGGACCGCACTCAACGAGCTTCCTGTAGAGAGCTCCGGGCAGGATTCCATTTTGGAATGCCGAAATGACAAGTAGATCACTGAGATTATCTACTTGTAGGCATTCCTTATGGAATCTCGTCAGGAAGTCGCTGATCTTTTCGTCGCGACCTTGACGTATAGAAAGCAGCTGAGCCGAAGTGATCCGGGCTTCTGCTTTCTGAAAGAACCTCCTGTGGAAAGCATCCATTAGATCTCGGTAGGATCTAATGCTGCCTTGAGGAAGGCTGTCGAACCACCTTCTGGAGTTCCCGATGAGCAGCTCGGGGAACAGCTTGCACATATGGACCTCATTGAGACCCTGGTTCGCCATATTATATTGATAGCGTCCCAAGAAGTCATGAGGATCCTCTAGCCCGTCATAAGTCATTGACGGTGTCCGGTAGTTCCGCGGCAAAGGAGTTCGGGTGATGTCGTCCGAGAACGGAGTCTTTAATGCTCCGTACATGGCGAACCCGACATCTCTTCGGTACGGAGGAGATGGAGTTCTCCTGTGGTTCCGGTACCGAGGAGGAACTGGAACATGTCGGGGTTGAGGATTCTTTCTCCTGGAAGACACGTCACTACTGCGGTAGTGACTTTCATGTCTGGATGAGGAGGGAGAATCCGCCGTTGTCTTCTCCGGCTGTTGGCTCTTCTGCAGGAAGGTTAAGAACTCCTCCTGCTTCTCGGCCAAGAACAGCTTGACAGCTTCATTTAAATCGGGCTGCTGGGAAGACTCGGTGCGATGACTCCTGGAGTGGCTTGTTCCTCCTTCGTGAGAACCGGAGGTAGATGTCTCCCGAGGCCGTTTTTCAGACCTGCGAGCTGGACTAGCTTCCTCACGGTGATCACGAACGGTATTACGAGTGGTATGTGATCTGGTATGCATTTTTTTGGGGTGGAAAAAGGGTCAAAAATTCGCTTTATCACAAATTTGGTTCTCTGTTTCCCACAGACGGCGCCAGTGATGAATCCGCGAAAATTTGATGTAGTGAATGCTGGAAAACACAGATCACGACACGATGAATTTACGTGGTTCGATTTACTGAGGTAAATCTACGTCCACGGGAAGAAAAGAGGGCAGAGTTGTATTGCTTGATCTGTTTTCTACAGCTTACAATACAGACTTGCTATTTTGTATTTTATCTCTAGAGATCGAGAGAATGTTTTAGAAGCTAACCCTATCTATCTGATCTAGGTTCTATTTATACAAAGGACCAAGATCGTGGCATGCAGCTATTTACTAGGTAGTGGATGTCGTGGAGATCGTGGCGATCTTGCATGGGTCCACTATCCTGCATGAGTTAATGACTGCTTGACACCACTAAATAGATCGTGGGTGTAGTGGAGGTGGAACTCCTGCATGAGTCCACTATCTCCTAGTTCGGTCGAATTACTGAGACCGAACTGCTGAATTATTGCCGAGCAGCTTTTTGCCGATCTGAGAGTAGAGCTTGATGCCGACCTGAGAGCAGAGTTTGATTGGTTGGCTTTTACCGAGCTGTAAGCTGGGGCCGAACTCTTTAGTCATGCCGGACTGATACTCTTTAGTCATGCCGAACTGATACTCTTTCTTGGGCTTTAGGCTGATGGGCTTTACTGCTGTTGGGCTTGTTTAGTACGTACTCCATCAATAGTCAAAATAAAATGTGAAACTAAAGAAACAGTAATAAACAGTGGTATTAAGAGGTAAAGTTGAAACGTTGAATTCAATTGTATGGTAATTTCTACATGCATACGTACACACGGCATCTGGCAATTTCGAGGATGTTTCTTTATTTATATTTTGATTACACTTAATATTTATCAAAAAATTTATGGATATGGTGAAAATCCGTTTGAGTTTTACACTGCATTGGTGGAAATGATGAAAATTGCCTTTCAATTTTAATTACATTCCATGCGTACTTCTGTGACACCACATTTTATCATCACGGACATATAAAGCATTACTTGTAATAGCAATCAATGATTTATACGTGCAATTTCGACGATGTTTCTCTATTTGTATTATGATCCATCTTGCCATTGTAATAATCAATTTAAAAATAATGAAATTTGAATTTGTTATGCAAAAAATTTAGGATGCAATTGTATCTAATATTACAGCCGAAAAATCATAAGTGGGTGTCACACTGCCAATCATGAATTATATAATACTATAGTCTATTCTTAAAATGGCGTTAATTGGTTGAAAAACATCATCAATATATTTTACGCTAGCGATTGTATTTTTTGTGGGATAATTGAGTACAAAATTAAAATTTCATGATTTTTCCAACTGATCATATGTGGAACAGATCTAAATTTGACCAAATTTCATGAATTTTCAGACAATCTACCAATTTTTATTATTATATTTTTAATTTTTTTTTAATCTACCAATTTTTATTCTTTCCACATATATTCTATAGAAAATATATCTTATATTCTCCTCATTTTAACTTCAACTCAAGATAATATTATCTTGAGAAAATTGAGAGCGGATAATGTGTGATAAGAACGAATCTCATCTCTACTTACACCTTATTTTGTTGTAATAAATTTACAATTAAAGAAAAGACGCTCTAAAATAAATATTACAGATCGGAAGCTATACACATTCAATTTACAGTGCATCAAGTATGATTCGAATTTGGAATTTTCAGTGTAAAAAAGTAAATCCATGAAAGCGAGGGAGAGTAGTGCTACGTAAAATTAGATAGACAAGAAATGCTGTATATGAAGCTGCTACGAAACAAACGAGCATTCCATATATGAAACCATGAACTTGAGATAGGAAGAAATCCACCAACACATATCCATTTATGGCAATTACAATTCCAGCCACACACCATGACATCCTCTGCAAATCATCGCACATATAAACCATTATTCATTTGCAATAATTTGTTAGCTAAGTTTGATTAAATAACTTGTTTAATCAATGTTGTTCAAACTATTAATTTGAAGTATATATGTAATTAGTCAATTCAATTTATTGGTCCTAATCGTTCAATAACTAAAGTTTGAAAGTCAATTTATTAGATACAATCACACACTTTCAATTCGGTTGCTCTATTTTTAGAAGTGGGCCAAGAGTTCAACTAAGTTATTAAGGTGAACATTCTACCAATTTTCTTATTCACTTGCTTTCACATTTCTTACGTTCTACTAAATCATTCAATTCGTATTCAATATATTTGAACATATATTCTGATAATCCGTAGTAATAATTTTTCATATTTCTTAAAATTTATGCCATGTTATATGAAAATACTAAAATGGAATACATATATACTGATTAATGGACAAAAATGAATATATATTTCTATCTTGCATATTTTTAACAAAAAATCACATTTACCCTAAATATCAGTGTTAGATCACAAAAAAGCAATTTTTTTAATGATCTCATGAAGTCGAAATCCAGAGTAATGTAGCAAAATTGAACTTGATGCCAAAAATAAAATAACATCGTTTTGAAAACAAAACATATTTATTCATTTTTCACAGTATTTTTTTAATCAACATGACGTCGTTTTTTTACCACACCAGCTTTATTTTGTTAATAATTTGGATTTTGACTTCCTGGGACAATTTTAGAATAAAAATTGAAACTTTATAATTTAATATTTCGTTTTCAAAATTTATTAGACCAGTTAAAATTTAGTCAAATATCATGACTTAAATAATTATTATCTTTATATGAAAATTACTCAATTTGTTGTTTTTGAATTAAATACTCCCTCCATCCCACAATATGAGTCATATTATGGCATTTCGGTCCGTCTCACAATAAGAGTCACATTTCACTTTTAACATAAACGGTAGTAGGTTTCACATTTCACTAACTCATTTCTCTCACATTCTATTTTTAAACCAATATAAAAAAGTGACATCATATTCCACTAATTTTTCCAACCCACTATTCTTTACATATCTTAAAACTCGTACTCACACCAAATGTGACTCCTACTATGAGACGGATGGAGTAACTATTAACTCAAAGTGATTTAAAATGTAAGCAGGATATGCGGTTCCACTTTTAGCTCCCCTCGGTCGTCACTAAATGTCTCATTTTTTTTGTTCATCCGCCTATTAAATATCTCATTTCGCTTTTACTATTTTCGGCAAATAAACCCCACACTCTACCAATTTATCCCACTATTTAAAAAAAATTAAAATGAGACTTTTATCGCGGACCGAAAAGAATTAGTAATTTATTACCTCAATAGTAGTTCCAACAACAAAGCTCCCCATAACATGCTGATCCGCCACCAAATGCAGCAGCGGAATCACCGCAAACGGAATCTGCAGCGCCTGCACCACATTCAGCCACTCATTCAGATCATCAAACATCTCCTCCGACCTATTAAACAACACCGCCACGGCCACCGTCGGCACGATCGCGCAGCTCCTCGTGATCACCGACCTCAGCCACTTGTTAATCGGCAAATCAAGAAAACCCCCCATGATGAACTGCCCGGCGTAGGTGCCCGTGATCGTGCTGCTCTGCCCGGCCGCCAGCAGCCCGATCCCCCATATGTAGAGGATCGGGAGCGCCCCGCCCCCATACCTCCGCTCCAGATACTCCCCGGCGTTCACCAGCCCCAGGTTGCTCGCCTGGGACGTGCCGTGGAAGCCCTTCGCGAAAACGGTCGTCACGAAGAGGTTGATCAGGAAGGAGACGGAGACGGCCGCGACCGACTCGATGGTGTAGTAGTTGAGGGCCTCTTGGATTCTCCAGCGCTTCTTTAGGTCGATTTTTCGGGACTGGACTAGGGCGGAGTAGAGGAACACGTTGTATGGGGTTATTACGCACCCGATGACCCCGACTGCTTTCGGGATCGTCTCAGGATAAAGCCTTGGTATTAGTATTCCTGCATATGTAACCAAACGGAATAAGGTCGGTTATTGGTTAATCGATAATCAAAATTTTTAGTTTCGATTCGATTCCAATTACTGATAAGTTAGTTCAGTGACAGTTAGGGTTTGAGTTAATTCCTTAGTAGGTTGACCGAATAGTAAAAGGTAGTAGTACGTATTAGCCAAATCGACATAGTCATTAATTTTTTTTGTTTCGGCCCCAATATACCGTTGGATTATTATTATTTTTTTGTTTCGGTCCAAATATACTATTGGGTCATTAATGTTTTTTTTTGCGCCCAAATATACTATTGGGTCGGTAATAACTATTGGCCAAAACATTAACTTCAGTTAATGTTTTTTATATTTTAAACCAATCGATGATAAGTGAAGTAACTCATAATGCTTATATAGTGATTCCATTTCTACGTGCATTTGTATGCGCAACATTTGTTTGTTTTTATTTTGTGGACACTAATTCTGAAAAACAACTCATCAATATTGATCTGATTTTCATTTTAGACTAACCTAGAATATTTTGTCAAGCTGTTTAAAATCAAAATCAGGTCGGAGTTTAGTGATTTTATTGGCAATTAGCCCTAGCTAGTTCGTACCGTCTATGAGGTCTTTGGCACGCGGCTCGGCATCAACGAACATCCATGCAAAAGAGATTGCCATGCTTGTGATAAGAACTCCGAAAAAGGCTTCGAGCTTTCTGATGCCATAGTTCTCGAGGAATAAGAAGATGAAACTGGTCAAACATGGTACATAACTATGTTAATTACTTTTCCAAGAATTTGGTCTAACTATTCCTAAACAGTGCTGTATTTACGTTCAATTCCATGTAAATACACATGTGATGATGGAGTATTATTTATACTAGTACTACTTCACTAAGCAAAATATATATACTTCATTCGTCCCATAATAAGAGTCGCATTTCACTTTTATCATAAATGGTAAATAGGTCTCACATTCCGCTAATTCACTTCACTCACTTCACTCACATTTCTTGCTTTACACTCTCTCCATTCCGCTAATTCACTCACATCCTAAATTGGAAACAATTGTATCTCTACTTTTTCATCTCTCTTGCTTTACTCTCTCTCCATCAACACACAAAACAATACTACCGTGCTGATTCTCAAATATTGCATACTTAATGGGTCGGAAGGAGTAGTATTTTTTTACATGGCATAGAAATACTGACCAATCACAAGCGGTTATGATGACGCCAGCCCAAAGAGGCAAGAGGCCATTGCTAAGAATCCTGATGGCAATAGCGCTGCCGATGACTTCTTGAATATCCGCGGCGACCAGCGCCAGCTCGGCCATGAACCACAGCGCGACGCCGGCCCAATACGGGTACTCCTCGCGGCACATCTCCGCCAGGTGGCGCCCCGTGGCGACGCCGAGGCGGAGCGCCAGGAGCTGGATGAGGAGCCCCATGAGCGTCGCCCACAGCAGGAGCCACAGGAGCGAGTACCCGGCCACGGCCCCGGACTGGAGGTCGCCCTCCAGGTTCCCGGGGTCGAGGAAGGCGACGCTCATGAGGAACCCGGGGCCGGTGAATTTCCAGAGCTTCTTCCAGGAGAAGGGCGGCACGGAGTCGCTGGGGGAGTCGGAGCATTCGATTTCGACGGTGTGGATGGTAGAATCGTGGGGAGGGGTGGAGGTGGGGAGGATGGGGTTGGAGGATTGGGGGTCGGCATGGCGGTGGTGGTGGTGGAGGGAGGATGAAGTGGGACTGTTGGGGGATGAGGTCATTGTGTTTGTTATTTTTGGGTGAATTTTGCGTTGACTGTGGAAGATAGAGGTTGCTGTTTTTCTTTTCAACATTCTATTTTGGGGTGATTCTTTTTTGAGGAAATACTTATGTTTAAATATAGTAGAATTCTGATATTTGTCAAAAAATAATTCATTTTTAGGATTTTAAATATAGGATTGATCATATTAGGTTTTCATAATTTTCAGCACTCTCCTGAAAATCGATGTAATTTATTCTCCCTATGTTCATGAAAATTTGTCACTTATTTTCATTTTCGTCCGTCCCTAAAAATTTGTTACCTTTCACTTTTACTATTTTTTGTAGTGGACCCTACATTCCACGAACTCATTCTCACTCACATTTTATTAGAGCATCCGCAATTGCGGACGTCCCGGCGGATGTCCGCTATTGGGACAAATGCGACGGACACGGACGTCAGGGGCGTACGAGAGGTCGTCCGCGGGTGAGAGCGGACGCCCGCCGGGTCGTCCGTCGTGACGTCCGCTATTGTGGTGACACGACGGACGTCCCGGCAGACGTCCCATTTTTCGATTTTATTTTTTTAAAAAAAAACTCTATATATACGGGCTCGTTGCAAACTCTATATATACGATTTTTTAAAAAAAACTCTAACACATGTATTATCATCGAAAATGAAGGCCTAACACTATACAGATTTAAGGCATAACATGTACTTTGTTTGAATTGTTTTTTGGTTTGGGATGGTTTTTTTTTGTAAACTATGTATTTTTTTAAAATTTAAATATGTATCTTTTTTTAAATAAAATGATTGCATTTTTCCCATATTCGTGTCAAAATTTTAATTCCGTAGTTGTTAATTTGTGAATTTTTATTATTGTGTTTGTCCGTCGGGATGTCCTAGGGGATGTACGCTATTGTGCAGTGGAATGTCCTTATGACGTGGCAGGAGGTGTTTTTGGGGTGTCGGTCGGCTTGTCCGTCGAGACATCCGTCCCTATTGCGGATGCTCTTACAAAACTAATACCTCATATAGAAGAAGTATGACCCACACACCACCAACTTTTTCAATTCACTTTCTATTACATTTCTTAAAAATCGTGTCTGGTCAAATGATGAATAAATTATGGGAACAGAGGAAGTAGTATTTTCAAATCTCAAGTGTAGTACGTATAATATAATGCAAAATAACTGACACCATAATACTAAAAACATTACTAGATGCTTTAGACAAATTTCTACATACTGTATTATAGATATAGACGGTATATTTAAAAATAGCAACTATTTCATTTTGGTTCGTTCTAGAACTTTTATATTCTTTCTATTTTAGGATATGGACCCCACAATCCACTAACTCTATTTTTACTACTTTTTCTCTTCCTCTCTCTTACTTCACTCATTTTTCTTTTCTTCTCTCTTATTTTATCAATTCTTCTCTCTTACTTTACCAATTGTGCATTAAAACTCGTGTCGTTTCAAACGTATCTATTTTTTTTTAACACGGAGGCTATTATAAAAAACTTAAATTTGCTAGTGAAAATATCTAACATGTCTACCTTATTCCCTCGTTTTCAATGACTAAGGTTATCCATATGTCTTATAAACTTGATAGTTGATGGCTCTTTGGGACCATCTGTACGAGAGAATTCTGTCCTCAAACTATATATTTTATTCTATTCTAGTATCTTTTGCTCTTCAACAATTCCTAACAATAATAAAACTAGAGAAATAAAATAAAATACTTGTTCCGTCTCTTCTAATACTTTTCACTAATTGATCAGATTTATATTTTAAGAAATACATATAAAGATATAGGGGCAGTCATAAAATGAAAACTCATATACTGTACAAATTCCATATACTGTACAAATTCCAGTCTTTTTAACGCAGTGTAAAATTTCAAGATATTGATATCAACACAATGTCAATACAATGTCAATAAAATATTAACATAATGTCAACACGGTGTCAACCGTTAACACTATGTTGATATTTTCTATTGCTCATAATTTGAATTTTGTATAATATTTAGAGTTTTCATTTGATTACATCTTTATATATAATCAGGTAAAAAGGTAATGAAATTGTTAATCTCAGCCTTAAATATTTGAAAGAAGCGCCTCCGCAACAGATCTCTCTCTGCAATAAGCCATCAACGCCGCCGCTCGCGGCAGCGACACCCCACCGCCTTCGCTCATATCCACCAGCTCCGCCCCCTCTCTCTCCCAATCAAAGCACTGCACAACCGCACCCAGCCCAAGCCCCAAAACCCGCACCGCCAGCGCCTCCCCGGGGCACCTCCGCCTCCCAGCCCCAAACGGCATCCTCTTGCAGCCGCCACCTCCGCCGCCGGACTTCTCAAACCTCTCCGGCCTGAACTCGGTCGCGTCCTCCCAGCACCCGGGGTCGTTCTGTATGGCCCACACATTCACCAGCAGCATGGTGCCCGCGGGGACTCTATAGCCCCCGACGGTGCACTCTGCTGATGACTCGTGGGGGACCAGCAGAGGCGCCGCCGGGTACATGCGCAACGTCTCAGCGATGACGCTGCGCAGGTACGGGAGGTCGGCCAGGTCGGATTCGTCCAGGAGACGGACGTGTCCGACGTGACCGTCGATCTCAGCCTGGGCCTTTTTGAGAACGTGAGGGTTGTTGAGCATGAGGGAGAGGGCCCACTCCATCGTGCCGGAGGATGTGTCGGTGCCGGCGATCAGTAGACTCTGCAGTTAAACAAGATGGATTAATCACACATTTTCACGATAAGATAGATTTTATGCTTTGGTGCAAATAAATTATGTCACGTCATTTTTTATTTTGTACAATAATCTATCAAGGACAAATGGTTGGAAAATTTTCAAACTCTGCCTATCTCACAATTTTAAAAGTCAGTTGAAATTTTTATAAAATTTAAATTTGTTCTCAACTATACCATGTCAAAAAAATGGATGAAATTATACATGATATTGTAACCTAGAAATTTAGGTGGACGTCGTCACAAGTTAAATGACATCGTCTATTCATAAGAAAATTAACATTGTTTGTATTGTTTGGTTGAGAAAAACCATTAATATATTGCATGCAGACGATCATATTTTTGCCGAAAGATAGTTGATAATAAATCCAAATTTTATACTCCCCCCGCCCCCCAAATTTTTTCGCAGTTTGACCGAGCACGGATTTTAATAAATGTAATAGAAAGTGGATTGAAAAGTTGATAGCACGTGGATCTACTTTTAAATTATTAGTTTTATAACAAAATATGAGTGAGAATAAATTAATGGGATGTGAGGTCTATTATCAAAAATGATAAAAAAGTGAAATGTGAGGAGGGAGTAATATTTTAACTTACTTTTAAAGTCACCTATTTATAATAAAAAAAGGCAAATTCATAAATATTTTGCAATTAACCCTAAAAATTAATGTTATTTAAACCAAGGACTTTGCGCAAGCCAAAATTAAGTAGAAATTTGTATTTTCGCCACAATTATCCAAAAAAAAGGTCAAGATTTCGAAATTTACCAGCATGAGGCTTTTAATGAGCTCATCCGTATAATACTCCGGCTCCTTCTCTTGCAATGCCAGCAACATCTCAATCATCGTTTTGTTCCCACCGCCATCGCCGCCATAACTCCGCCGCCTCATCCTACACCCCTCCACAAGCTCCTGCATAAAACTATCCCTCTCCCTATGCAGCTCCACCATCCTTTTCTCGACGCCACCATCCCCCAACCACGGCAAATAATCCCCCTTATTCGACGCCGCCATCAGCCTCATCGTCTCCGCCACAATCTCCCTAAACCGCCGCCCCTCCTCTGCCCCCTCCACCCCCCGGCCATAGTACGCCTTCCCGGCGATCATCCTCATCACCACATTCATCGTCACCTCAAAGAACGCCGCCTTCATGTCCACCAGCCTCCGCTCCTCCGAGCCTCTGGCTAGGGTCCGGACCATGGTCCGGACCTCGCCAGCCCTGATCCCCTGAAGTTCTGTCAGCCTCTGCGCTGACAGAACTTCGAGGGACGAAACCTTGCGGAGGTTTCGCCAGTGGTCGCCATAGGAGGACCAGACGAGGGAGGTGTTATTGTAGCCGAGGTGCTTTCCAACGAGGAGGCGGGGGCGGTTAGCGAAGACGACGTCGTTTTTTGAGAGGCAGTCGGCTGCCGCGGAGGGGGAGGAGACGAGGAGGACGCGTCGGGAGCCGAGGTGGAGGAGGACGACGGGGCCGTGGCGGCTGGAGATGGCGGCGAGGGAGCGGTGAAGGGGTTTTTTGAGGAGGTGGAGGTGGCCGAGGAAGGGGAGGCGGAGGAGGGGGGAGGGGGGGAGGTTTTGGAGTTTGTGGAGGAGGTGTTTGGTGAAGATGAAAAGGGGGATTAGGAGAGGAATGTAAATGAGATAGTGTGAAATTTCCATTTTTTTAAGTAGTGATTGTGTAATGTTTGGTTGAGTTTATGGGATATTTAATAACCTAATGTAATGTGTTATTGCACGTTTTAATAGTTGAATAATAAGTGTGTGGTCATAGATATTGGAATAATTAAATGGGTCAAACAATTGTCCACGTGTGTGGTGGGGGATGTTTTGGAATGGAAAACATTTAAAATATGTTAAAGTTACTCTTTCACTAAATTCTGAGTTTGAATATCAACCACTAAAATTTGTCTAAATTAACGAACAATTTATTTGTTTAGATTTTACAATCAAGCTATAAATTTTTTTGGTTTTGCTTCTGATCAACATTTCGGTTGAATGACAACCAAATTAAATAATAGCATTTGTATAATTGTCATTCATATTAATCCATGTCTATACAAATTTTTTTATGGATTGAAAAATTAAAATAATTAATAATTTGATAATTTATTAAATAGATATACAAAACAAGAATTTGATGAAAATTTAAAAATTTATATTCAAACTATTCTTTTATTGAAACCCAAAATGAAAGATATGACTTTTTTTTTTACGAATGGAGCATATTTTTTTTAACTATTTCTAGATATAAATATGGTATGGATTAAAATGACAATACTCTTTATTGTGACACCATACCACCATTTTAGGTCATTGGATCCGAAAATCGTGTGCTTGTCAAGCTGCCATGTGGCAGTATTTGCTGAATCAATTAAAAACGTGGAGGAGTAAAATAGAAATTTTCTAATTTTACATTACCAGATTGCAATGTTATTCATTAAATATTGCAGTATTACCACAGTAGTATTACAGTTTACCACGCCAGCAATATCTAATACATTAGACTACAATTCGTGTTCTATTCACGAAATTTAATCTTAGTCGTCCATAAATGAGATCTAACAGACTATATTGGTGGTATGGTGTTACCTATATGTAGTGGCACCATAGTGCTATAAATATGAAATAGAAGTAGCACATTTAGAAAGGAAAAAAAAGGCCCAACATATCAGCCCAGAAAGAAAACCAGTTATGAGCAAAGTTTACTTCCAACTCCAAGCCCATCAAACTCAATCATAAACTGATGCAATGTACAAATTCAATGGAAAATCAGCAAACTGCAAACCAATACCCATTACCCTACCTCAAGCATAATAAAGTTAGCTCAAATCCTCAATTTATTAACTAATTAAATTGGGTTTCATCATAAATGATACACACCATCATACTCCAACAACCCTTTTCCCCACTCATATACAAGCCAGAAGCCCGGCCGCTACGGGGCGGGCCCTATAATACGCCATCAGCGGGTTCTCCCTCGGCATGGTCAACCCGGGGCCCTCGGTCATATCGATCAACTCCTCCCCGGGCCTCTCCCAATCAAAGCACTGGAGAAGCGCGCCCAGCGCGAACGCCACTATCCGCACGGCGAGCCCCTCGCCCGGGCACCCTCGCCTCCCCGCGCCAAACGGAATCAGCTTGAATCCGTCTCGATAGCCGTCTAGCTTCTCGAAGCGCTCCGGCCTGAATTCGCGGGGTTCGACCCAGCTCTTGGGGTCGTTGTGCAGGGCCCACACGTTGACCAGCAGTATCGTTTCGGCCGGCACGCGGTACCCTCCCACGACGCACTCCTGGGAGGACTCGTGGGGGATCAGCAGCGGGCCGGGCGGGAACATCCGGAGCGTCTCGTTGATGACGCACCGGAGGTACGGGAGGTCCGCGATGTCCGATTCGTCGAGCAGGCGGCCGTGGCCGACGCGGGCGTCGATCTCGGCTTGGGCTTTGCGGAGGGCGTCGGGGTTGTTGAGGAGGAGAGAGAGGGCCCATTCCGTCGTTCCGGCTGATGTGTCGGTGCCGGCGACTAGCATCACCTGAGTAAAAACACTTTTTTTTATACTAATAAATGTTGCTCCATTAATTTTAAACGACGATAATTGGAGGCCTCAAAATAAGACCAAAACTATTTAAAATTTGATTCATAAGAGAATCTTTGCTAATAAGACCAAAACTAATAACTTAATCAACGCACGAAAAACAAAATCCTTTATTTTATAGATGCCTTGATCTTGTCTCTAATTTCACATGGAGTATTATTTTATACAAGGACAACTATCATTGCAAATTAAACTTCCGACATTTGTTGTTCATCTGCACTAGTATATTTACAGAAGATTGCACTAAATAATACTCCCTGTCTCATTTTTCCATTTTAGGCCGTCCCACATAGTTTGTCACATTTCATCTTTTACCACTTTTTACCATTTTCGGCAGTGGACCTAATATTCCAGTAACTCATCCTTGCTCATATTTTATTATACAACTAATATATAAAAGCAGGACTCAAATTCCACTAACTTTTTCAATTCACTTTTCATTACATTTCTTAAAACCCGTATCCGGTCAAAATGAGACAAACTATCTAGGACGGAGGGAGTACTATTGAGGTCATCAAGATTTATAAAAAAAAAATAACTTAGATTAACAATTCTTAGCCAAATTCTAGTTTTGTATATCAACTTTAAAATCTGCCTATATATTATCAAATGATCGATTTGTTCAAATTTAGCAAATAATCAAGATTTCAGAACGAACATAGCTTAATGACTTATTTACCTGACACTATTATACATCAATATTAATTTTTTAATTTAAAATCAAGATATAAAATTTGAAGAAAATGAAAGAATGAATACCAGCATAAGTGTTCTTATAATATCATCTGTATAATACTCAGGCTCCTTCTCCTGCAACGCCAGCAGCATTTCAATCATCGTCTTCATCCTCCTTTCCTCCCCATCTCTGCCGCCACCGCAATTCCTCTTCCTCTCCTCCACCAGCTCCTGCATAAAAACCTTACTCCTCTCCTTCAACTCCACCATCGCCTTCTCTACCCCTCCAATCCCCAGCCAACTCGCCACCGGCACAAAATCCCCCAATTGCGACGTCGCCAGATGCATCGTCTCCGTCGTGATCTCCCTAAACCGCCGCGCCTCCTCCTCGTCCTCCACCTCCGCTCCATAATACCTGTTGTGACAGAATAGAGCAATTGGTAATCGAGACAAACAGAAACGTAAAGAGACAAAATTTACGTGGTTCACCAACGTTGTGTTGGCTACGTCCATGGACAGGAAACAGAGAACAGATTGCATTCAGAGTGTTTTTCATATTACAGAATTATGCGCTCTACTTCTATATAAATAAGCACACAGCGATACCCCCGTTTGACTAGCGGCAAACAACAGATTCAAGGCATACTAACAATACCTCTTCCCCGCGATCATCCTCATCATCACGTTCATCGTCAGCTCGAAAAACACCGTCTTCATGTCCACCAGCCTCCGCTCGCCCGAGCCTCCTCGGACCAAGGCCCGGACCGTGGTCCGGACCTCGTCCGCCCTGATCCACTGAAGCGTCTGCAGCCGCTGAGCGGACAGGACTTCAGTGGTACAGATCTTGCGGAGGTTTCGGTAGTGCTGGCTGTAGGAGGTCCAGGCGAGGGAGGTGTAGTCGTAGCCGATGTGTTTTCCGGCAAGGATGCGGGGGCGGTTAGCGAAGGTGATGTCGTTTTTGGAGAGGCATTCCTCGGCGGCGGAGGGGGTGGAGACGACGAGGACGTGGCGGGAGCCGAAGTGGAGAAGGAGGACGGGGCCGTGGCGGGCTGAGAGGGCGGCGAGGGAGCGGTACAAGGGCTTTTCGAGGAGGGGGAGGTGGCCGAGGAGGGGGAAGGAGAGGAGTGGGGAAGGGGGGAGGTTTTGGAGCTTGTGGAGGAGGTGGTTTGTGAAGATGTAGAGGGCATATATTAGTGGGAGGTATATGAGAATTTGTAGTGTCTCCATTTTTTGGTCTTTTTTTGGGTGTGTGGGTATAGTATTTATTTTGGTTTGGGAGTGAGTTGGACTAGGGCCAGATAAACGTTTATCCTTAATCCATTCTTAATCCAGTAAATTGGAGGATTTTAGTCCACTGAGAATTATTATTAATATTTTTATATAAAAATAAGTACGATTGGTTGATATTCGTCCACAAATTGTTCTATATATATAGACTTTCCTAATCTAGTTTACAATAAATTGCCACAAGCAAGTTTCATGTGGAGCAATATCTTTAAATACATTTGGGTTGGCGTTGTACTAATTGTGGTTGTGGGCATTAGTCAAATATTGGACTATTACTCGGCTAAAACTAAATTCAGATTATTATATGGTTTTATTTTATTCACATATATATGGTGGGTGTACTCGTGTGTGTTTTACTATATACTTCCATCTAAAAAAAATAGTCTCATTTATGGACGGCAAGTGTTTTAATGAGAAATTGGTAAAATAAGATAAAAAAAGAGAAAAAGTAGGTAAAGTAAAAGAGATATGGATAAAAAGTAGGTAAAGTTAAAGTACAAGAAAGAATCTTTCTATTTATAGAAATTGGACTATTTTTTTGGACATCATGAAATGGCAAAATGAGACTATTTTTCGAGGACGAAGGGAGTATATTCTTTTTTTTTAAAATCATTCTATTATTAACCATTTCCTATAAATTGAAGGTTCGTAAACATACGCAACAACTAACATCTACAAAAAATAAACGACGCATGTGACACGAGTATATTTTAATCGGAGCATGGGATTCACACACGTAAGTGAATACTATATACACATTAATATAATTGTGTGAATCATAATTCATGTTAATTGTGTGAATCATAATTCATATCTGCATGATGTCACAAATTACGTTTATATTTCACTAATTAATTATATTTGCGTATATGATTATATAGATTATTGGTAACACAATTGATATGAAGTAGAATATATTCAAAATTAATTGAAAACCGAAAGTTTAAAATAAACTTCATACGCATATAAAATTGTCAACTAAATGTAGTTTTCATAATTACTTATGAACGGACTACCGGCAGCGGTTATGTGACTGTGTATAGAGAAAATTTTATTTCCATCTCCAAGCCCATAAAATTAAATCCTAAAACGAACATACTACAACTTATGCAATATGAATATAAATAATCACACATAAATACATAAACTCGATGGAAAATCGGCAAATTGCATACTTATATACCCTTACTTACTTTAGATGAGTTGAACTCTCGACCTATTAATACTAAAATTTATCATTTAAAAAGTGTTTCATTTTAAGTGCTATGAAATTTCTAACATATACTATCATTCTCAACATTCCTTTTTAAATACTAGCTAGAAGTCCAGCCATTACAGGCCGGGCTCTGCAGTACGCCATCAACGGCGTCGCCCTCGGCATCGACAACCCGGCACCCTCGGTCATATCGACCAGCTCCTTCCCGGGCCTCTCCCAATCAAAGCACTGAATAAGCGTGCCCAACCCGAGCGCCACCATGCGCACGGCGAGGGGCTCGCCGGGGCAGCCACGCCTCCCGGCCCCGAACGGCATCAGCCGGAATCCATCCCGGAAGCCGTCGAGCTTCTCGAACCGCTCCGGCCGGAACTCGCGGGGCTCGTCCCAGTTCTTGGGGTCATTGTGCATGGCCCACGCGTTCACCAGCAGCATCGTGCCGGCGGGGACGCGGTACCCGCCGACGACGCACTCGCTGGAGGACTCGTGGGGGATCAACAGCGGGCCGGCAGGGAACATGCGGAGCGTCTCGTTGATGATGCACCTGAGGTACGGGAGGTCGGCGATGTCGGCCTCGTCGAGGAGGCGGTCGTGGCCGACACGGTCGTCGATCTCGGCTTGGGCTTTTCGAAGGGCTTGGGGGTGGTTGAGGAGGAGAGAGAGGGCCCATTCCATCGTTCCGGCGGATGTGTCAGTGCCGGCGATTAACATCACCTAAGTAGAGGCCAAGAATTCTTCAATTAGTAAAATTAGAATGTAGAAATAATTGACCAAGAATAACATATGAAATAAAATATATTTAGATATTAGTTGGTGTCAATTTACACGTGGACTCCTATTCGCGGACGAAGAAATATATCTATCTTATTTAACTGAAGTCGTAGAAGTTGGGTAAGTCATGGATGTTGCCAAATGGGCTTCTTATTTTGTTATGCCAAAGGTTGAGTAGGCTGGAACGGCCCATCCCAGATTAAGCCTCGTCAGCCCATGTCCATAATATTGGCCCATCAACTTCAGGCTCACTGGTAGGCTGGATGGGCCGTACTTTTTTCATGCCTTTTTTATTTGTCGTTTATTTTGAATTTTAATTATATATAGTAGTATTAAATAATACTAGGCGGTTAAGTTATTTAGTATATATGATCTTTTAAATTGTAGTATACATAATCGTGTAATTATTTAGAACTATATGAAATACTATAATACTACTCCACTATACTATTATTAAACAAATATGAATGTTTAAGCTAAAATAAATTAAGATAGAAATAAAAATTATATTTTAATATTTGAGTAGAAATAATAAACCTATAGAACTAATACTAGTGAGTCTTATCTAAATCAGTCTTGGTCTTGTGTTAGATATTGGTGACACGTGTGTATCTAATCGTATAGGTGTGCTCTATAAAAACATTATGTAGACATCACGCCTACCAAACATATGACTAAAATTATTTATAATTTGAGTGATTAATGGATCTTGATTCCTTTCTTATTATACTCCCATCTTTTCATAGTGTTTTTCCTTCAGTAGGACCCCAACTTTGACTAGCATATTATAAAAGTCGAAGTTAGAATAAGTTATTCACATCTCACTTTCTACTCATATGATCATATCAATTAATCTTGGCACTCGAATCAATTTACATACACTATGCCGTGTTTGTTCTAGACTCTAGTTTCACATGTTATACCACATATATATACACAACTATCATATCACATTAAATTTTTGCATTTATTGTTCTTATGTACTATTATTCCCTTTGTCCTAACTAAAGATAGAAATACTTTTGGCCAACATAGAATTTTATGAGTTATTGATAAAGGGGTGAAATTGGAGAAAGAAAATATGGGTAGAAGTATTAAAATGGAGAGAGAAAGAAAATTGAATATTTTAATTGGAGTGAGAAAAAATAGCTGAGTGCATTAATTGAAAAGAGAAAACTTCTATAAATAGAAATGGATCATCTTATTTGGAACAGACTAAAAATGAAAACATGTCATCTTAGTTGAGACGGAGGGAGTACTATCAATTAGTTCATACTCCATTATATGAGAATTGAAAAAATTAATAACAATAACACACAATAATGAGAAAAAGAAAAATATTTTTATTTAAAAGGACAGAAAAAATACCAGCATTAGGCTTCTTATGATGGCATCAGTATAATACTCAGGCTCCTTCTCCTGCAACGCTAGCAACATCTCAATCATCGTCTTCATCCTCCCTTCCTCCCCTTCTCCGCCGCCGTAGCTCCTAAACCTCCTCTTCCTCTCCTCCACCAGCTCCTGCATAAACACATTCCTCTTCTTCTGCAGCTCCACCATCCCCTTCTCCACCCCTCCCACCCCCAGCCACCTCGCCGCCGGCACAAAATCCCCCAAATGCGACGCCGCCAGCCGCAGCGTCTCCGTCACGATCTCCCTGAACCGCCGCGCCTCCTCCACCTCCTCCACGTTCTCTCCATAATACCTCTTCCCCGCAATCATCCTCATCATCACGTTCATCGTCAGCTCGAAAAACGCCGCCTTCATGTCCACGAGCCTCTGCTCTGCAGAGGCTCGGGACGAGGCCCGGACCATGGTTCGGACCTCGTCTACCCGGATGCCGTGCAGGAGCTGCAGGCGGTGGGCGGACAGGACCTCGATGGAGGAGACCTTGCGGAGGTTCCGCCAGTGGTCTCCGTACGAGGTCCACGCGAGGGAGGTGTAGTCGTAGCCGATGTGCTTTCCGGCGAGGAGTTTGGGGCGGTTGGCGAAGACGACGTCGTTTTTGGAGAGGCAGTCCTCGGCGGCGGAGGGGGAGGAGACGACGAGGACGGGGCGGGAGCCGAACTGGAGGAGGACGACGGGGCCGTGGCGGGCGGAGATGGCGGCGAGGGAGCGGTAGAGGGGCTTTTTGAGGAGGGGGAGGTGGCCGAGGAGGGGGAAGGAGAGGAGGGGGGAAGGGGGGAGGTTTTGGAGCTTGTGGAGAAGGTGTTTTGTGAAAATGTAGAGGGCATATATGAGTGGGAGATATAGTACTAGATTTAGTGCTTCCATTTTTTTGAAGTGGAGTGGGATTTAGTTCTTTTTTTTTGGTGTGGGAGGGGTATTTATTTTGGTTTGGGTGTGTTGGAAAAATCAATGGAGTGGTTGGCTTTAGGTGTGGGCTCAGGTGGGGTAGATTGATTCCATTGCCGGTCTAATAAGGGTTAGAAAAGTTAATGGGTGTGGTTTGGGTTAAAGGTATGGTAGTAATGATAATCCAAAAAAGTGTAGTTTCTAGCAAGTGTAAATATATATACTTAATGGCGGGTTCAGGTGGGGTCGAGAGCTCGATTGGTCCTACCGTCAGCTTATGAGAATCGGAAATACAATTAATTCGACATTTGGAGTTGTCGTTGATCTCATGTTTCTTTTTTTATTCTTCGAACAGTGGTTCACTTCTATTTTTTGTCCACCTTCTATTGCTATAGTGGTTGCTGTTGTTGCACTGCTTCTGTCTTCCTATGTCAAGGACAACATTCTTTATTGTGTCGGATCCTATAATTTTAGTTTCCTAAATGATTCAGAAATAGGAAAGATTATGACTAAGCGACAAGAAGTATGGTCATGGTGGTTGGATCCTATGTTTAATATTTTTTGTTAATAAATCAATTTATGGTTAAACATAATCTAGAAGCTCAAGAGATAAAGTTATTCTATTGTTGGAAATGTATAGTATCCAAACTAAATCATATTGGTATTAATTTTTTTTGAACGTTTTGTTGGCATCAATAAGAAATTTGAGAATATTACGTATTCTCGAAGACTTCATTAAATTTTTGAAATTTCTCGTCATGCATCTAGAAGAATTTTATTGTTCTTTACCTCGAAGGTGTAGAAAAGTTTGAGTGTGGTACTAATATTGCTACACTAAGACAAAATAATGGAAAGAAAATTATTACCTTATGGAAGACGTAATTGATGTGAAATTACGTTTCCTTTTGGTCACCAGACCAGTACATATGTTTGATGGATTAATAATTTTTAAATAAATTAAATAAGATTATGTTTTATTAATTAAAGTTGTTATATTGGATAAATATAGCTTGTACTTGTGTAGGTAAAATAACATAAATAATCACTAACATAAACGAATTAATTAAACATGTGATTTTTTACCCATTTTGAGTAGAATGTATATGTATGTTTAGCGATGCATGTGAAGTCATATGTTTCTCTATATATTTTAAGATTAAAAAAAAAAGTCACAAGTGTGATCAATACGACTACAGCCTTTTACATTTTCACAAAATATAGTAATTAAATATCTCCATTATGTCACGAATTGCGTTTATATTTCATTAATTAATTACAGTGGCTTTTATGACAACGGCGAAGTAAAAAAATTATATATTCACTTCCTCTATCATTCTTTTTCCACTTTTATTATTTCCATGTGTCCTCTATTTATTGTTCATTTTCACTCTTTTACCATAAATAGCCCCATATTACAATAACTTATTCCACTCATATTTATTATGAAATTTATATATAAAATTAAAATTTATATTTTACTAATTTTTTCAAATATTTTTTTACTTTTCTTAATACTTGTATCTAATATAAAATTACTAAAAATGAGGAAGGGGGGAGTAGATTATTTATTGGTCACCCGAATGAAGTTAAATTAATAAAAAAAAGTACTGAAAATAAAAAAGTGGAGATAAACCTTGGACACTGTCCAATCGTAAAGTAAACGTACGACACGAGTCTTCTTAATTTTTCTTATGAAATGCAAAAGCATGATATAAACTTCAGACGTATTTGTCAACAAAGGTGGCTACGACTTTTTTTTAATTATATTTTACTTTACAATTTTTTATATTATTATAATTTACTCTTAGGGGCATAAAAAATATTTTCAATGTTTCATTTTATTTTCTTATCCCTCTCAAAATTAGTCTTATTTTTATTAATGGAAAATTTAAAACTATTTTTTCCTTTTTTTCGTCTACTTCATCCTTTAATCATTTTCTATCATACCATCCATAAATACAACTATTTTAAAAACGGAAAATGTACTATATGAAATTTATATAAAAAAAAGAGATAAAAGTTTGTGTATTAATTAGCAAATTAACCTTAGGAGACGATATCTTTAATTATAAAGTTATCAAATGACAAATAAGAAAATATGGGGAAAATTATCTCAAAGTTTATGGTTAATTAATTCCCATTTCCCACCTTTTTAATTTCATGTTCTAAATATCAGATTATTATTTAGTTAAAACTTTTACATGGATTGGAGTGAAAACAAGGGAAAATGGGATGTAGGGTGGCCGATATTTTTCCTTCTTGCCTGAAAAAATATTATCGACCATAATAACAATTGAAAATAGTAATAATGGTGACATTATATTTTTTACATCATTTTCCTTGAGTCAGAACATACCATTAGTAAATAATTCGGAGGGTCAAATAAATTGAATTCTTTGCTTTGATTTGGTAAAACTCCAATTGAATTCCTAACCATAAAAAAATACTATTTGAAGAATAAAATATGAGTATTGTTGAACTCCAAGTGCGATTTGAGAGAAAGTGCTACTTATGGATTTGGACATCAAGAATCAAGAATTAATGTATGCAAAATGGATAGTGGAAACTGGAAATCAAAAGTTATCCAATAACTTAATTTTAATTAATTTTAGTTGCTTTTGAGGTCAATAAACTTAATGTTCAATCTCGTATCGGTAAAGATTTGTAATTCTAGTTGTAACATGTAATATCCTACTACGCTTTTGTAAATCGGGACTATTTTACCCCGGCGTCGCACGTCACAACAAATATGAATGATTGTTAGTTGATCAAGTGATAGAGAAGTTAATGTTAAAGAGTAAAGGTCTCAGATTCAAGTCTTTTGTTCTACAACCTTTAAATTTATTTTATAATGAATGATCCACTGTAAATATTTTAACTATTGTGGTACCAGAGTTAATTGACTGCATTTATTTTAGTAGCAATTTTGTTCGATTTTCTTAAATGTGAGGTCTTTCTTTTTAGTTTCTCAAAATTTGCTTCTTAAATAAATGCACATTTTCATTGAAAATATGTTATTGCAGAATTTGTTGGCTTTTGTATTCTTATGACTATTTCTCCAACTACCAATGAAAGAGATATGTACAAAACAATTCCAATATTTACAAATGGAACATAAACAAACATTTTAAATTATTTTGCAAGTAGAAACAAACTATAAACATTTTTCAAAAGGTAGTATAAACACAATATAAATTACATATTAGCTTCCATTAATTTAGTTCAAATATATTGAAGCAATTCTGCCGCGCGTGGCCTACATCTGGCCACGAGCGGCTGAGCCTTGGGCATGCTAAGCTCCGGTGCTCCGGTCAAATCCACCATCTCATCATCAAGTCGCTCCCATTCAAAGCACTGAATGAGCGACGCGAGGACTAGGCCAACGACACGTAACGCCAGGCTCTCGCCCGGGCACCCTCTCCTCCCATATCCAAATGGCATCGATGCATATGACAATTCCTTCTTCCCATCAAAATCAAAGAATCTCTCATGCTTAAACTTCGTCGGATCCTGCCATATCTTCGGATCCCTTTGTATGGCCCACGCATTCACAAACAACATCGTCCCACTGGGCACTCTGTACCCCCCGACTGTGCAGACCTTTGACAATTCGTAAGGCACGAGCATCGGCCCGACCGGGCACACACGAAATGTTTCTTTTATGACCGCTTGTAGATAGGGCAGGTGAGGGAGGTCGGAGTCGTCAACAAGCCGAGAATGACCAATCTGACGGTCAATCTCTGCTTGCGCCTTGGTCAGTGCGTCCGGATTGTTAAGTAAGAGCGATGGGCCCATTCCATTGTCGATGCTGACGTGTTTGTACCGGCTGACAGCATCACCTGTAGATCGTAAATCGTGCCATTTAAAATTCATAAATTGTAGTTTCTTCTATATCTACTTAACTACTCCCTCCGTTCCACTTAAGATAACACTTTTTCCTTTTTAGTTTGTCCCAACTAAGATGACACATTTCCTTTTTGGTAACTTTCTCTCTCCAATTAATACACCCAACCACTTTTTCTTACTCCTATTTAAATATTCATCTTTCTTTCTCACTCTATTTTAATACTTACACTCATATTTTCTCTCTCCGATTAAATACATTAACCAATAACTCCTAAAATCTCGTGCCGACTAAGAAATGTGTCATCTTAGCCGGGATGGAGGGAGTAATTCCGTCCTAGATAATTTGTTCTATTTTTTCATTTCGGTCCTTCCCACATAATTTGTCTCATTTCCCTTTTTATCATTTTTGGTAACGGACTGCATATTCTACTAACTCATTCATACTCATATTTTATTGTAAAACTAATATATAAAAGTAGGGCTCACATTCCACTAACTTTTTTCAACTCACTTTTCATTAAATTTCTTAAAACTCGTGCCAGATTAAAGTGAGACGAATTATCTTGGACGGAGGGAGTATCACTTTCTTAAATTACGTGTCGAAAAGATAACCGTATATACCTGCATCATCCCTCTGATGATTTCATCTTTGTAATTTTGGGGACCGTTCTCTTGTAGCTCCAAAAGCACATCGATCAACGTTGAATTCATCTGTTTCTTCTTCTCCGATTTGCTTCTTCTATGTTCATCGATCAAATCCTGCATGAAATTATCTGTCTTCACCTGCAACTCCTTCAGCTTGCTTTCGATCTTATCCATTCCAATCCACCTCAAAACCGGCACAAAATCCCCGATATTGGTGGCGCCGCTCACCTTGAAACTCTCCGCCACGATCTCCTTGAACCTCGTCCGCTCCTCCGAGTCCTCCGAAACGCCGTCGTAGTATTGCTTCCCTCCGATCATCACCATCACCATCACCATCATATGTAGCCGTAGCCGAGGTGTTTTCCCGCCAAAAGGAGGGGGTGGTTGGCGAAGACGGCGTCGTTTTTGGTGAAGCATTCCTCGGCTGCGGAGGGGGAGGAGACGACGAGGACGGGGCGGGAGCCGAACCGGAGGAGCACGATGGGACCGTGTTTTTGGGAGATTTTTGCTAGGGTTTGGTGCAAGGGCTTCTTGAAGAGGTACATATGGCCTATGATTGGGAGGACCAAAATTGGACTTGGAGGGAGATTTAGGGTTTTTGTGAGGAGAATTGGGCGAAATAGTATATAGAGAAAGGATAGGAGAGAGGAGATGAAGAGGAAATGTGAGAGTGAGAATTCCATGGTTGTGTTTTGTGGGAGTGTTGTGTGTGAAGATGAAGGTATGATGTGTTGCTACTACATACAAATATATAGAGCAAAGTTGGCAAATATGTAAATTTAAGACTCAAATCCTCGTGCTAAAAGAAGGTAGAGGTTCGCGATTTTACGATTTTAATCCTAAACATTATGTTTTGAATTATTACATCCCAAACATTTGAAATCGGGCCGAAATCAGTCCAAAATAGACGGCGTTGTGATAATTAAAGGGTCAACAACTATTAAGCCAATTTTGACCCAATTACGTATATTGTTTACATTGTTTAATTATTTAGAAAATAAAAAAATATTATTCTTAAAAATATACGCGTTTCATCTTCTTCATTTTTCCACTTCATTCTTCTTGTTTTCACCGATGAACCCAAGGTCATCAGGTATGGAGCGTTCGTTGTGCAGCAGAGGTTCCCGCGAGAGTTGCGGCCGACGCGACCTCCGATGCCGGTACGAGTCTTGCAATTGCAAGAAACTTGCTTCACTCTGAATCGTGAAAAGCCATGGCAAATCTTAAAGGGGGGAAGCTCTACTTTGTTTGTGAGAGAAAAGATTGCACCTTTTCAAGTGGTGCGAACCAATTGACTCCATCGACGAAGACGACAGCGGTGACACTTCTTCGCCGTCGCTGGGTGAGGCCGAAAGTGACAGTTTTCGCTTGATTTTGGCATCAATCGATAAAAAAAATCGAGCCATACATAAATTAGATAGTGTTGTGAAGTTTTGATTTTGTTTCTTTATTATTGTAATGTTTGTTTATATGTTGAAGTTGAAGTGATGAAGTTTGAGATGATGAAAAATCTGGAATGGTGAACAATCAGCTTAATTGTAGTGCTAATTGTGAACAATCTGGAGTGGTGAACAATTTGTGTTTTCTTTGGAATGGTGAGAGCAAGAAGTGGTACAAACTTGGTTGCACACCAAGTGTTTGATAAAACGCCCATTCCAAAATTCAAAATAAATTTACTAAATCTGCTCCAATTATGCAAGTAGAATAAGAATATACTCCCTCATCTCATTAGCAGATCTTATTCATTTTTTGATAATTCTATTGATCCATTTCTTTTTTAACAAAATTTAAAATAATTAATTTTTTTCTTTTTCTTACACTTAATTCATAAATATTTTCTTATCTTGTGATCCAATCGAAACTTTCAACCTTAGAGATAAAACGTAAAAAAGCAGTTGAAAAGGAAAAACCCCGGGAAAGTAGAGATAAAACTGTGGGCGGCGGAGTGGTAGGAGAGCGCCACGTGTGAAGGAATCGTGGGAGTTTCAGTTTCAGTTCGCAGAAAACGAGGTTAATCATTCAACACTCAACTCCCTACTTTCGCTACCTTTGTTCCTTCATTTCCGATCAAAATAATCCTTGAAATAAATAAATAACTTGAAATATTGAAAATTGCATAATTATAATTCCAAAAAACACATTAAATTAAATAACAACAAAATATATAATTGCAATTCCTAAAAATGTACTCTATTTAACACAACTCAGTTGAGTCATATTCTTTTACATGATGTTCTAACTTAGTTAAGTAATTTATTTTTAATTAAAAACAAAACATCTAATCACTCTTATTTTATTATTTATCCTTTTACTTTACTCTATTTTATTTCCGTTACTTTACTTAACTTTATCTTCATTTATTTTATTTAACATATCTTTTTAATTTATGTTCCGAAAGAAATACTTTAATTAAGATGGGACATATATAAAAAGTGGAGTATATGAATTGTGATTATTTGATGTTGTATTTATAAATGAAAACAAAACCATAATTTTTGTAGCCTTACCAATGATCTGAGCTCTCTGTTTGTTTTGTCATTAACTTTCTAGGTCATGAGCGATGAAATTTGCAAGGAAAAATCAACAATATACACCACATAAATTAGCGTAGAGCTCAATTTTAAAAACTAAAACTTTAACTAAAAAAATATAAAGGTGGACTCAACTCAAAAAGTTAGATGTTAGATGTGGTCTTTTCTTAATAAATACAGTAGGCAAACCTTTTTTAAGGTCTATTTTGACCACTGATCAGCAACCATGAGTTTATAATTAGGCCTAATCATTTTACTATACACATAAGCTTAGTGAATTTTTTTTATGATGTTGTATAAAATGCTTTGACACTTGGCCTCGTCTTATTTGATGAAGGCGTGGTTGTAGATTCACTAAATTAATTTATTAATTCTAGGAAAGGATCATCCTATTTCAATTAATTTATACATTATTTTGTCACTAGAATATGTAAAAAGGAGATAGCTAGATACTGAGCCGAATAATTGTAACACGCGTCGATGAATCTATCAAACATGAATATTTTATTTTAATATAGTTTAATATATAGAATCATGTTTACTTCTAAGCGGTCGTTTAATAACGGCATCACGTTTTATGGTGAAAATAAAATTGTCATAATAATGAAGTATTTATATTAAAAAATAACAAAACACTTTTACATTTACCTTCTAGTCGGTTTTCTAATTCGAACTCTGCAAGTGAAGAAACATCTTACTAATTATGTTATTGTATTACAAATTTCAATGAAAGGAAACTTCTCATTTCTCACATGTAACTTGTGTAAAACAATATATATGGAATTTGTAGATCAAATGAGTTCCATCTTTAATAGTTTGTTCGAATATTTTGTTCTATTCGATCTTTACCAACGAGGACATTGTGGATATTATATAGATTAGTATTTTAAAATAAATTATTTTATTTAATCCATACTACTAATATTTATAAAATTCTATCTCTTAAGTTCTCGTATTTAATCTTTTGATATTAATGAAATTCTATCCGTGTGGGTGACGCTTTCTTTAATTAACAAATAAAAATTGTTGCATTTCGATCTCCAACCAAAATAATACCACTACAACTCTTCGAGTTTCATGAAGGCACTGATTGCCATGACCCATGAGATTTGATCTACATTAAATTTGACCAATTTCTTTTATTCAATATTTTGCCTAATCAAATTTTACATTAGATATTTATGTATAGTAAATACATATATATAACCCAAAGGGTCTTTATGTTGACAATTGAAACATAAAAATGAATATAATAATATTTCACATCGGTGTACACAAAGAGCTTAATCCACTATATAAGTCTCATGGGGCTCTCCTCTTATCACCAATTGGTTTTAAGATGGAACCCATGGATTTCTATCATAGTATCAGAGCGGGTCACCGACTGTGGGTCATATTTAACTGACCCAGCAGTATATCTGGGCTGAAATCGAAAAAAAATGACTGACCCAGCAGTATAACTGGGCTGAAAATTTGGGCCAGTGGTTCAACCGATCGAAAAAAATTGGGCCGATTGTCCAATCGATCATAAAAAAGTCCAACCCCTCCAAGTTTCAAGGGTTTGAGGGAGGGTGTTGGCGATTGAAATATAAAAATGAATATAATAATATCTCACATCGGTGTACACAAAGAGCTTAATCAACTATATAAGTCTCATGGACCTCTCCTCTTATCATCAATTGGTTTTAAGATGGAACTCATAGATTTTTATCACTTTATTTGTAATAGAAGTATGTTAGTAGTACTTTTTTTATAATAGGTAACGTGTAGCAATATATTTATTTATTACCATTATAAAATTAAATGTGCATTCTAACAAATACTCGTTTAACTATTCAATGAGAATAAATCAAATTTCATTTGTAAAAAAGAAAAAGATGATCTTTGCTGTTAATATATAATGTGACCCCCTCTCTTAACTACAAAAAGAATAGAAATATCACATACTATAAAATAAAAACTTTTTTTTAATAAAATTATAAATTTATTTTCCAATGTAAATGACGCCCATTATAACCGAATCATTTTTCTAGGCAAAAACATCACATGTAATATCTTATACCTTTATTCCTTATCTTCCCTTTTCAACTTTGTTATCTCTTCATTGGACTATAGACCTCATTTAAAAATCACTTGTCCAAATAAATACATCAAATATAACGATAGAAAAAATATTGTATATTTAAGGATAATGCTTAATAGAGATACAATCATGTTTTAGAGGGTAATTGCTCCCGTCAAATTGTTAAAATGACTGAATTTTCATGTAGAGGACTATAAACCAGTTGCCGCTTTGACCGGTGAATATTTTCTTTAAAAAAAATATATTAAAAAGTGTTCGTTTTGAAAATTTTTTGTTTACATTGATATTGTAAAATTACATTTTTATCCCGAACTCCACGATCATTCATTCAATAGAGACTTTCAAAATTATGTTCTCAATCCATCACGATTAAATTAAAGTATAATACTGAAATAGGAATATAATAATGATTTAGGGTCGCGGTCGCCTCCGTCGTAGCATTAGAGTGTCCACTATAAGGCAGACACGCCCAATAGCCCCGCCCCAGTTTTTGTCCATAGCCCTAGTTTTATTGTTCATACTTCATAGCCCCAAAATTCTATTTCCGCCACTATAGTGGACACCTCCAATGGCCCCCAAATTTTATAATCAATTTTCATTTTATAATATTTCAAGTAATTATGAACAAATTTATCGGGCTATACGTAATTAGAAGAACACGACTATACGAAGTAGAAATTTTTATAGATATAGAGTTGGAATGGTGTGAAAATAATGAATGGAGTGGGGTGTATTTATAGGTGAATTAAAATGTAAAAAAAAAAATCGGCTATAGCCGCGGCGGTCGGCGCCGCCACTATAGGCGCCGCGGCTATAGCCGCGTCCTCGCCCATCTCGCCGCGTCCTCGCCCCGGAGCCGGCTGAAGCCCGTCCGCCCCCCTACCGCCCCGATTTCGCCGTCCGCCCGCGCCCTCCGCTATAGCCCGCTCGCCGCACGCCCGTGGACGCGGCTATAGCCGCGTCCATGCCACAGTGGATACCCTAATTTTTGGTTACGGTCGCTCGGAGATGTCGCCTCCCCACCAACAATTTTTTATCGAAAAAAATACCAAAAAACATTATTTTGATATTATTATTTCTAGAAACAAACTTGGATTGCATATTTATATTCTCATCCCGCGATTATTTACTTCATATTATAACTCATTTTCACTAAAAAATCCTTAATATTTAGGGAGTGGAGCAATTGATTTAATAGTGCAACGGTGGCATGTATGAGCATGAATTGGTACGTGTCTGAAATTTGCATCTTCTCTAACAAACCCTCCATTCTCTCTCATCACCAATAGATATACATATACACCGCCTTTCCTTCTCTCTCTCTGCCGTCACCTTTGGCCTGACTGACACACTTCATCTCCTCACCATTCCCATCTCTTTCTCTCTCTCTCCACTCTTCATTAATCATCTCCCATCCCATTCTTTCTTTTCTCTTCTTTCAAACACATAGATTTATATATATATATGTATGTTTGCTAATTTAAGAAGTTAGTAGTGCTAATTTAGTGATGGGGAGAGTGAAGCTCCAAATCAAGAAAATTGAGAACACTACAAATAGGCAGGTCACTTTCTCAAAGAGAAGAAATGGACTGATTAAGAAAGCCTATGAACTATCTGTGCTTTGTGATGTTGACGTTGCCCTCATCATGTTTTCCCCTTCTGGTAGGGTCAGCATCTTCTCCGGTAACACAAGGTTCTTTTCCAATCCCCTCAAATCTCTCTCCTTTCTCCAATCTTTCTCTCATCTAAATGTTTCTTTGTAGCATCGAAGAGATCATGGCGCGCTTTGTTAATCTCCCAGAACATGAGAGAGGAAGGTAAATTAATTTAGATCGACTCTCTACTTAATTCCTTTTCGAATGTCTGAACCCAAATGAGTCAATTAAATTAGTATTTTTATTCCTTTTTATTTTATTGAAATTCTTGTTCTGAATAAATGACTCATTAACTTGGGAATGGTGGGTATAATTTTGTGTGAGCATAAGTAGTTTTCAAGATTGGATTTTTAGTGGTGTCTAATGATTTTTTTGTTTTTGTTTTTTCATGCAATGGGACAGGCTACATAACCAGGAGGTAACATGTTTCCTTTTTGAACAAATCTTTTTTTAGTGATATAGAATTTTTTTAAAATTTTTTGTGATTTTTTGGTTTATGTGGATATTTTTTGCAGTACCTAGAGAGGGCCATTGGAAAGTTGAAAGCTGAAGCGGATCGAAATTATAATCAAGCTGCTGCTACAGGGTAGAATTTGTAGAAAATAAATATCATGTTAATTTTAATTTTATTTGTGGAATTTTGATTTATAAATCTAACAATCCTTTTTTTGTGTGTAGCAGCCCTGCCAGCAATGCTAGCATGATGCATTCTCAGATTGAGGTGTGTTTGATTTTTTTCCTATAGAAATGCACTTTCTTCGTCGACTAAAAATAGTCAATATTGGGTGCGATTGAGTTTTATTTAAAAAAATTTGCATTATTGTCAGTTGAGAATGAGTCCATCTATTAGTAAATTAAAAATTAAAAATGTACAGTGCCTATTTTTTTTGGACAGAGGGAGTATATTTTAAATTTGACGATTGATTTATTCTTATGTCAAGAATTGATTAGTGAGATGATTGAATTGCAGGAAATGCAGCAAGAATTGCTCAAATGCAGGTACCAACTTGAAGATGCAGAGAAAAAATTAAGGTGATTGGTTGCTTAAGTATTTTATTCTTCCAATTTCTTCATTTTTTTTGGATTGGGATGAAAATTGCAAATAAATAAATGTGCAGGGTTTATGAAAGTGAGCTTTGTGAGATTTCTACATTGGGTGGTGAAGCTGAGTATAGAGAGCAAGTTTTGGAAGAAAATCTCAAGCAGATAAGGCTGCGAAAGGTATGTCTTCATCTTCATCGTCGTCGTCATTCACAACATCTCGTGTTTGTAAAGTTAATGAAGTTTCTCCTCTTCTCAACAGCATGTTTTGCAAGATCAGCACAACTCCCCTGGTGCCCAATCTTCACAGGTGCTCTTGAATTTCTATAAATAGTTAGTACTATATTATATTCCCTCCGCCACAAGTTACTGATGATTCCCTTTTAGGCACGTAAATTAAGAAAAGTGACGTTTAATAAGTTAAATAACACGTTAACAAATTAGGCGACATAAGAGAGAATAAAGTAGAATGGTATTTAAATGGTTCATTTATGACAAAATGGGAAATGCATCACTTACTTTGGAATGTCCGAACAAGAAATACGAATCACTTATCGCGCGTCGCCCTATTGTTTCAGGTGATGAGTTATCCCTCACAAACTACAGACATGAATGTTTTGGCTGCAAGAAATCCAGACAATGTGTTGGATTGGCTTCCACAAAGAGATCCACAAACTCAAATCCTCAATTTCTTGGACTCCAATGGCCTACTTCCTATGAGGTTCTTAATCAGTGTTACAATTGATATGTCACACTTTTTTATTAATGGAGTGATCGATTCTAATCGTCCGATCCTTCAAATACTCGAATCATATGTTGAAGTTGATTCGTGTGCAGGGACCAGCCTCCTCAACGGATGGACAACATCCTCCCGCAATCCCTGACTCTCGTGCACGCTCCAAGCGTGCACGTCTACAACCACTTGAGCCCGAGCCACAGCATCGAGGACGACGTGCAGCGGTCTGAATTTGGACCGGCCATCGACGTTAATCTCTCACCGTGGGCTGATTTGTACCCCACAGGTTTGTTCAACTTTGGCCATTAGGCAACAACTCTTATTTTTATTTCGAACAACTCTTATTTTATTTCATCAGTACATGTCATAATTAACGCGTCATGTTTTTTTTTTTTACAGGAAATGACCCTTTCCCGACGGCGCAGCCGAGGGAACGAGCGCTTCTTGAACTGTATCTATCACAGCTTACACCAGTGAATCATGATCATATTTGATAAGATTTCTCAATTTTATTCAAACAATAGAAATAAGATCTCTCGTGACTTTGTTAGCGGTAGATTAATTGTTATTTAAGTTTTTCGAGATCTTATCTCAAGTAGATGTTACATAATGCATCAGCTAAAACAATTTATGTTATCCAATCTCTTGTTCTTGAATTCCTCTTGCATTTTCAGCCATTGCATCTTCTATTTTTGGGCATCTTAGCTCTCCACCATCCTACACTCTACATGTTTTATGCTATTAGTTCATATTGTGTAAATTGAGATTTTGTGATGATACTAATATTTCTTCATCGGGAGTCGTATTCTTTGTTAGGATGTTCCAAACATCTTAAATCATTTTCATTTTGACATAAAAGTAGATATTTTAATTTCTAATAAGCTTACTATTTGAATGAGTCGTATTCTTTGTTAAATTGTTTCAAACATCTTAAACTGTTTTCACTTTGACATAAATTAGACTTTTTAATTCCTAGTAAGCTTACTATTTGAATGAGTCGTATTCGTTGTTAGATCGTTCCAAACATCTTAAATCGTTCACTTTGACGTATAGTAAGCTTACTATTTGAATCTCTTGTTTCTCGGCCCCGTGCCCTCATTCTATGTGTCTTTCCCCTTATAAACGAGCCGTTTTGAAGGACATCACTTATTACTGCCCAAGTAAAGAGAGGGAAAGACACGCTTATAACTTTACACACTAAAAAATAAATGCCATAAGATTGCTCGAATGGAAGGAGTAATAAATAGTGGATTCGGGTACGAAAACAAAATTTAACACAACTATAGTTTCTAGTTTTGTTGAAAACTGTCTTTATGAAGACGGTCACCCGTGTGTGGGTGCACGGTGCGGCCCATCCCATGGTGCGTGGCGCATGTCCTAGGACATAACATAGTACTCCCTCTGTCCCGATTAAGAATCATTCTCTTCTATTTCGGTCCGTCCCCGATTAAGAGTCACTCTTCCTGCTTACTATATTTGGATATCAAAAATACTCTAAAAGTCAAAGAGGTCTCACATTCCACTACTTAACTCCATTTATTATACCACACATTCAAACACTTCCTTAAAACCCGTGCCCAGTTAAAGAGTGACTCTTAATTGGGGACGGAGGGAGTATTTAATATTGAATTACCTTAATTAATATCATAATTACCTTTATCGACAAATAATAGTCTACAATACGGTCAATGCCACATATTAATCCAATGAGTTAATTTAACTAAGAAAAATATCCATCAAAATATCGATAAACACACATGTTTACAAATGTTGAAAATAAGTTGCTCTATAGAAATAAATGAAAGTTTTACTGCATTTGGTTACAAGTAGACATTCTTGGATTCCAGAATCTTGTGAACAATAATAATAATTGATTAAATCACCGAAATAAATAAATAAACAAAAATTCAAAGAACCGGGAAACTCATCCCCTCCAATCCCCAATTTCCAAAATTTCAAAAATCAGTCAAAAAAATAATCAGATTAGGCGCAATATCGGCCTTCAATGTTTTTTATTACCAAAAAATTAAACCCCAAATCAAAATCCCTCTTCAATTTCATTTCAAGATTTCGTGCAAATTTCCCGGCGCCCTCAATTTTTTTCAGAAACAATGGCGGCATTCATACCTTATAATCTCATTTCCATCTCCCATTTTCTGCTAAAACCATTTCTCAGCTCGCAGCTCTCATCGCAACCTCTTTCCCTCTCTCGCAGCTGACAATGTCCGGTCAAGCAAACTGCGTGAGAATCACTCGCTTGGCGGCGAAGAAGAGAGCTGCTGAGGAGACGCTGCAGCGCCCGAATAAGAGAGTGGTTTTGGGTGAGATTCAGAATGTTTTGACTCCGCAGAATCTGGGTTTGGGGAAAGGGGGAAAGAGGAGGAAGCTGGAGAGGAATGCGAAGGGGGTACAGAAGGATTTGAATTCGGATGCGGAAGAGAAATCACATGATCCGCAGCTGTGTGTAGCTTATGCTTCGGAGATTTATGAGTATCTTCACAGAATGGAGGTGAGCTTGATTTTGATTTTGATTTGAGTTGCATTTCCTTTTGTGATTGAATGAGAAGAAAATGAAATTAGCATGGTTCCAGTGTTTGTTGATTGAATTGATTTGGATTTTAATTAGGGTTTATAGTGATGTGATCATTGTAATGTTTACTGTTTTGGATTGGATCTTTTCCTTGTTTAGTTTATTTAGTCAAGAAATGCTGATTTGGTGATAGATGATTTATGATCTTCCAATTTGTTATGTTTCTTGATTTAGGATTGTGTTAATTTGATAACTGTTGGGTGAATTAATTTAGGGATCTATTAGTTAGTAATGAGTGGGAGTTTGTGGTGCAGAAGGAGGCGAATAGAAGGCCGTTGTCGGATTATATTGGGAAAGTTCAGAAAGATGTGACTGCAAACATGAGGGGGATTTTGGTGGATTGGTTAGTGGAGGTTGCTGAGGAGTACAAGCTTCAATCCGATACGTTGTACCTAGGAGTGTCGTACATTGACAGATTCTTATCCTCGAATGTCGTTACCAGGCAAAGGCTTCAGCTTGTTGGAGTTTCAGCAATGCTCATTGCCTGGTGAGGACTAGATTGATTGTGCTGTGTCTCTTCATTGAGCCAATGTGTCGTGTCGTGCTGTGTTGTGTGTAAAGCTGTGCTGAGATGCTTTTGTGTTGGATCTTGATTTGCAGGAAATATGAGGAGATTAAGCCTACCCATGTGGAAGATTTCTGTTACATCACGGACAACACCTATACTAGGGAAGAGATAGTTAAGATGGAGTCGGACATGCTCACATCTCTCAAGTTTGAGATGGGAAATCCAACTACAAAGACATTTCTCCGGTAAAGATTTGCTGTAATTTGTGTTTTGTCATCACTTGTTGTGTTCTCAGTGATGAGGCTAAGAGGGTTGTTTGTTTCGTGTTTGAATTGCAGTCGGTTCACTAGGATTGGTCAAGGAGATAATGAGGTGAGCTCATGCTCGAAAATCTGAACACGCTTACTTTTGTTCTGTCTCATGTTGTTCTGATTGTTATGTTGTCTTTTTGCAGAGTTACAATCTACAGTTGGAGTTCCTAGGTTACTACCTCGCAGAACTGAGTTTGCTCGATTATGAATGCCTGAAATTCTTGCCGTCTTTGGTGGCTGCTTCGGTCATATTCCTTTCACGATTCACTCTCCAACCTAAGCAACATCCTTGGGTACGTACACGCGTTTGAGATAGGTTTAAAATGAATTGAACCATCTTCATTTCATACCTGAGTTACTGAATGTTATGATTACGACAGAACTCAGCTCTGCAGCAATACTCGAAATACAAACCATCCGATCTGAAAGAATGTGTTCACATCCTTTTTGAGCTGCAATCGAGCAAGAGAGGAAGCAAGTTAGTTGCTATCAAGGAGAAATACAAGCAACATAAGGTGTGTATAAACTGTAAACATATCTCCTATGGTTAGTTCATGCTTGTTGAATGCAGATTACTGATTTTTGAAATGATTGTACTTGCAACAGTTCAAATGTGTGGCAACGCTGTCTCCACCTTCACAAGTGCCGGAATTCTTCTTCAAAGATATCAAAGATTAAGTTTAGGGGCTGAAGAGATAAAATCTTTCAGTGTACATATAGCTGTATACCTAAATAATACAGTTTATAGCTGCATTGTCAATGAAATAAGGGTGTGTTTGGTTTCGTTTCGACCTCGGGATAATCACCATCTTCACTAGAGTCCTTTACATTTTATATGACATTCTTGAAAGTTTTTGCTTGATGGCAAATAATATTCTTCTTCTTTCATTCTGTGCTGGTCTCTTTTGGTTAACAGCACTCTTTGATTGTTTGGCAAATAATAAATTGTACTCTTTGAGATTCATCAAATAAATGTTAGTTCAGTTAAATAAGTTTTCTCAATATTTGGACATGTTGATAGGAAAATTTGGACATTGAATTATACATTGATTGTTTCACTTTTATTTATATTTAGGTAAAATAAATCAATTAGATAATATAATAAATTTAGTTTGATGTGTAAACTCAATCGAGATCACTGCATTTTAAATTTGACACATCAAAATGATATGGAGTAAAAGAATATAGAATTGCTGTGTATTCAAATAATTAGACTACAACAATGTTAATGAAAAAAATGAGACAAACAAGCACTTGTTTGGTAGCCTAGATAACTCATCTAAGGATTCTAATGATATAAACACATGAATTTGGACACAGATCAATAGAAAAATTAAGACAAGATCATGCAAACCATGGTCCTCAATAAGAATTTCTACAAGTCAATGACATCCCATATCCCCCTACACAGCATTAATGAGAATTTACATTTAAAAGAAAGCTCTTTACAAAACCACATCAATTAGGTCTGTGGTTTTCTGAAATTCTAAGGTTTTAACAGCACCATTCATAACAGATTGAGGCCTACACTAAGTCAGCATCTAAAAGTAAGGCTTTTAGGACATGAATGCACAAAGAATGCTGTCATCTCTACATTCGGAAGTCCAACACGGACACAACGTTGTTTGCAAAACAAGCGGCAATCTTGTCACCTTCTTTGTTCCAGCAAACTTCAAATATCCCACCATTTCCGCTGAAGGTCTTCACAATCCTTGCTTCCTTCACCGACCACACGTGCAAGCATTTATCTAGTGACCCGCTTGCCAAATACTCGCCATTGGGGCTAAATGCAACGGAATAAACAGGATCCCTGGATTGATAATCGATGAATATCAGTAACATTATTGTTGTTATACAAGTCACTTTAATGGCTCAATAATCTCAGCACATACCTGTGGCCATCTAAGCTGTGCAAAAGATGTCCTGCGTCTACATCCCACAGCTTTATGGTTGAGTCAAACGAGGCACTGCAGAGATCGGTGAATGTGAAAACAAGCTAAGATGAGAAAGGCATATAAAAAACACTACGTTTAGGATAAAGGAAAAAATTAGTGCATAAACACAAACAAAAAAAAAGGCGGCATGGTGCGATAATCTCCTTCTTGAGGTTCATACTCTTAAGAGTTTCCTCCGTGCAGGTTTCCTAGTTTGGTTATTTCAGACATTTCCCATAACTGAACCAGAACATATTGCCGTAGACAAATCTAACATGAGATTTTTTACCTCCTGATTGAGAAAATAGCGAATACATCCCGTTCCAAAACAACTTTGGTTAATTTAAGATGATTATCAATTATTGGAGCCAACCTCTGAGAAGACACCAGAACTCGTTCACAGCTAAATCTAAGCCAAAGGTTCAAGATGTTAGGTCGTTACCCCATGCATAGGCCTTTTCCTCTTATTCTACGAAATAAGCACAAGCAAACCATAGACTTATATCTCTATGATGGTGATGGTGATGGTGATGGTGATGGTGATGGTGATGGTGATGGTGATGGTGATGGTGGTGGGGTGCGGAATGGCCCAGATTTCTACTTCTTTGGTCTTAAATAAATGGCACTATAAACTACGTATTAAGGAGTAGCCAGAATTGCCAACTTAGCCTTATCCTACATGCACCTGACACTACAAATAAGTGTTTTAGGTTTATCATAAGTATTGATGTCTTTCCTTCTCCTTTTGCTGATCTCATTTATTTCGTTTATAATTTGTTCCCCTTGTTTTTCTTTTTTTTAATCTTCGTGGGATTCTGCACATGTGGAAAGGAACAAGAAACAGAAGGTGGCAGCCAGCTAAATGGAAACAGCAGAATTAAAATCATTCCATAGTTGTGCAGCATAAGTACCTTGCCAGCACCAGTTGCTGATTTGGGTTGTTCGTACCAGGCCCTGTTGGACTCCACCTGACAGTGTATATCTCCTGAAAAATAATGTCCATGGATCAGCAACTCAAATCCGCAGTGTCAATGGAAAAAAAGATTAACATACTTTGGAATGTTCCTTTAAATCAAGCAAGCATGTGTCCTGTTTAATACTCCATATCTGCATTACATTTAAACATAACATAGGTTACAAGATGCCAAAAGACAAACATATTAGAAAGAGTCAAATCTAGAATTCATATAAAAACAAGTCATTGGGTTACATTTGTCAGAACATTTGGTTTTGCTAGCTGATAAAAATCCTGTGTCAAAATTGACTAACCTTTGCAGTAGAATCATCAGAGCATGAGGCCAGAAGTGTGCCTGTGGGATCCCACTTGATAGCATTAACTTCACACTGAAGAAGCACATTCAAATGTTAATGTGAATGAAGTTATAGAAAGTAAAACTGAAGTCAATGAAGAACTAATGAGTGAATTGTTTGATAGGATCATTAACAATGTAATTTTAGAAGAGAGCTCAGTAATAAAGGCTTGAGGAAGTGTATGAGATGGGAGAGGTAATAAAAAGACATAAAGGAACTCAAAGTTATCGAGGTGGGTTGCAGAGAGTTTAATAGTGTAGATGTCTTCATGAAGAAAATCCCTTCAGACATGCACCGCTTACACCCTTCTCAAGATTTTCTGCTGAGTACATAGTTCCTTCATTTTTTTCCAATAAAAATTATTTATGTAATTTCGATTTGAAAACCAGTCCACTTTCTGACCTGTTTAGACATTTATCAAGGCCATATATGTGGATGCTGTTCAGGCTAATGCCCTCAAATAAGGGACTGTTCCTTCTAGATTGCCACATGGTACACAGAATAGTATTCAACGAAACCTTGTCTCTTCCAAATGATGGTATATGTCAAGTACAGGTAAAAGGCAGTCACAAATGTAAAAACTGAAAGGAACCTGGTGCCCTGAGAAAGTTTTGATCGGCCGGTTCTCTCCAATTTTACAAACATATATCATGCTGTCAGTCGAGCATGTAGCAAATGAAACATTGTTTCGCCAATCAACATCCAGGGCAGGAGCTGCAAGTATATAATCACAAAATCATAAAAGTTAGAAAACAAAAGCTTCCCAGTATTGTTTTCACCTACAAAAACAGAAGAACAAGCTCAAGCAGAACAGTGGACAAAGGATACAAAAGCACCTGAGTGAAATTCGAATTGTTGTCTCCATTCCCCTGTCTTAATATCCCACACAATTGCAGTTTTATCAACACTTCCACTAAGAAGATAATCTCCTTTCTTATTCCACTTCAAGGAGAAAATAGGCCCCTTATGTTTATTTAGTGTACTGACCAATTCCCCTGGAAGAAAAGAAAGCACGGCACATCATGCACATGTGAAACGAGAGTGGATCCTAATTACCATTAGAGCTTATATATACAACACTAGAATATGTAATTCTGCAGCAATGAATTTTCATTCCAACTTTTAACAACTTAATGATTAGACACCTAAGTGCATGCATACAACTTTAAATTGTATGGCATTGTTACAAGATCAACATTTTCTTCTCCAGATATGTAATCAAGGTCTCCTATCTGTTGTAGTAAATGACAATTATTTTCCAGAACTTCACTAATGAATTTCCTATTAGTCCATATGAATGCCATTACTTTGTTATTTGTTATGTTGTTAGAGAACCACTTACGTGTGACAACTATTGAAAATTGTTTTCTTAAATCTTAAATAACAAAAACATATTAGGATGGAATACTTAAGCAATTCAGTAAATCTCTGAATAGGCTAGGGGAAATCCAACTTGACGGGACCAATCCTGTCCGAAAGTAAAGCACTAAGCTACAACTTTTCCTTCTATGGTTTCCGCTCCTAAATTTAACAATGTTTCTTCTTAAACTATCGCAATACAACTTCCAAGCCTCCACTTTATTTGTGTTTATTTTTATTTTTGAATTACCAATATATAACTAATAGAGACCCTCCTCAAGAGATTTGGACTTTATTTGCTTGATACATCAAGGCCAAGTGCCTTCCACATGCAAAGCCACGACATGCACAACACAATCTAATTTCAAGATACTATATAATTCAACAAAAAAACAAGACGAAGTTTGCAGCAGAATCAGAAATTCAAACACAAAAATATTAACTATAAGGTAATGAGCTGGTTCGTGAAATCAACCTTTATAAAAAATTATACCATAGGCCAAAGTAAAACGGTTTTGTTCACGTGATTTCAGACAGAATGTCAAGATTAAATGAGGCATGGATTTGAATTTTGAACAAATAATATTATGAGGAAGTCTAACCATCTTTACTCCATATCCTTGCTTGGCCATCATAAGAGCCAGTAGCAAGCAGCGTACCGTCAACCTACAGATTGTTCAAGTTTCTTTATAGGCATCAGATTGACCACATCCAGCACGGAAAGAGAAATGAATTAACTGAATAACAAATACAAAATTTCATATATAATACTTACGTTCCAGTCTAGTGTTGTCACATCTTTGCTTTTCTCATTTGTTCTACCCTTGAAATGCCTAAGTACGACATTGGAAGGCCCATTTTCTGTATTGCAACTAGATGGCCCATCAATAGTCCAAATTCTGGCAGTTGAGTCTCCAGACCTATCAAACAATAGCCATAATGAGCATAGGATGAGCCCGGACGACAGTGACTAATCAAGTGTGATATATGTCATTTTCTAAGGGGAAAGCGAACTAGGGAATCTGGAGGGTACATTAATGAATTCATAAGATATAAAACAAACAAGATGCATCACCATGTTAGAAGACTTCCTTTTCTAACTTACCAATCACATTTTTCTAAATTTCTTATAATTTGTAGTTATTCTTTTTATTTGCAGATATAGGCTCAACCGCTCAAGTATTATTGCTTCAAGACAGTTTATTTGTTGTGCCAGATGAGATTTAAACCCTACATGAGAGAAGAGTAGTCTCGGTCTAGCCTTATTAACTATTGGTCATAATACCAGAAGGTAGAAACTGAGAGTGTTATCACCGGAAGGTCTCTTTGACAAACCAATAACTAAGTATAGCCATACCTCATATGCCACAAACAATCAATAATATCATGCACGGTCAGGAAGGAATCCATAAATGAAGAACTAGGATTAGACCCCACACACAGATTGTTCAAATAAAACCAAAACATTTCAAATACATGAAGAAGACCAGGGATGTCTGATAGACAATGGGAAAAATAGAGAGGATTAAAATGCCAAAAAAGTAAGAAAGTGAACATAATTTATCTAAAATAAGTAATATATGAAGTTTAAGCTAACCCAGAAGCCAGAAGTGACCCGGTAGGATTCCATGCACAGGCAAAAACCTGTGAATGTAAAGAAGCATTAGAAAGGCATGCTCCCTAACTACACAATATATTCATCACAGTTCCTCTTTTAATCAGAAATGGAGATTAAGAATTTCGCAATAATATGACCAAACCTCAGAAGTGTGACCTTGCAAAACTGTTACATCGCTGCTTGGGAATTCACAGGGCACGGAAGGTAAACTAGCGCAAATATCCATGGGTTCTGGCCCTATAATATAATATACAAAACAAGTTACATTTCTTGAAAAGTGACAGAAGATGCAACACTGCACATTAAGACACCAAATCTAATCACTCAAGGAAGATTTTATAGTTACAGCATCATATGACAAGTACATGAGTGTAAAAGAATCTGAGATGGATCTTACCTCCATCATTTCCATTCTCCTCATGTTTACCATTAACCTCATCCTCCATGTGATTTACACCACCGACGTCCTCAAAGGGCTTTTCTTTTTCTTTTTCTTTTTCTTTTTCTTTTCCTTTTTCTTTTCCTTTATCTTTCTCCTTCTCCCTCTCCTTTTCCCTTTCCTCCTCTTTCTCCTTCTCTTTCTCCATTCTTTCTCTATCTCTTTCCTTTTCTTTCTCTCTTTGTTGTTTTTCATTCTCCTTTTCTTTTGCACTTTCCTTTTCCCTTTCCATCGCAAGTTTGCGGTCATGTTCCCGACCATTTTCAACATTTTCTTTCTCTTTTCCCTTGGATTTATCCTTCTGTATACTTTCTTTTTTCTCTTTTATAATCCTTTGAAGTTCGTCCACATCTTTTGTTATCAGATCCAAAGGATGCAGGAACTGGAAATCATCATCTGTTTCCAAATCATCCTGAGGATGTGAAAGAATCAGCACAGAATACAGAGACAAGGGAAACATATATCTCTAATTACTGAGATTTTAACAGTATGGCACTCTTACAGTAGTCAAGTTTGCTTCTAGTTCAAGATACTGAATTCCTTTCTGAACAAATGTCACGAGAGCCCCAGGTGGAACAAGGTTACCGTCAATATTACTTTTATTGATCCCAGCCTCATATCCTAAAGCGAACGCAGAATGCGTGAATCCTGAAAACAATTATTCCAATAAAAAGTTAATTATGCTAAGAAATTGTAGTTACAAAGTACGTATTCTCCAAGGAACTTTGCATAATGAACAGTAGAACATATGACTATTGCATAACGAATACTAGAGCATTAACATTATCATGTTCCAATATCTTGCATCCCCACCCAAAGAACAAGAAGAAAGCTATAATAATACACTTTCACAAAATTTATGGTACCCCTGTGTAAAGCTAGTAAATTTTCGTTATGAACCAATAGCTTAGCTTCAGCAGAATAGCAATAAAGGCACGACCTTGATAAAAGATATTAGAAAAATAGCAATAAAATTAATGAAGACGGAGAGGTCAGTACAACACATGAGTGATAAGCAAAAAAATCCATAGAAAATTATAGTATTAATTCTCTACTGAAATACACATTGCACAACCACATTATAGATAATGTAAAAAGGGGACTTGCATAAAATCAATCAATTAAGCCTTTGACCAGTTTCTTGCAATATCTAACAACATGTATTTTAGTGTGACCAGTGTCAGTATTCAAATCATAAGAAAGGCAGGCTTTGTCAAGCTTGCAACGTTAACTTCCTTCTAACGGCCCAATTCCTATATCTCTGGAAGCATCTAGAGGTAACATTACGACTACCTTAAGAACAAGTATACTTCCCTTATCATCTAAGCATAAGGAATCATTTACTCTGTTTACACTCATAAACACTTCATTTTTTCTTACATGCATTTGTCATTACCAATTAACCATAACATCTAATATCTTCAATTAAAAACGGTTAGGATCGTCGACCGCAACATTAGTTTGATATTGTCCGCTTTGGGTCAAGCCCGCACGGATTTATTTTTGGGTCACTCCCAAAAGGCCTCAAACTAATTGGGATTGGACAGGAATTATATACTCCTTCCAACTTCCCTCACTCATCCGATGTAGGATGGGTTTGTACCCAACAAAAACAGTATCCCAAACCTAAAAGAATGAACAAATTCTACTTCCCTAACAAAAAACCATGTTTCCTAAAGCTTCAAATCAAGCTCCACCTCTCTGAGCTGGTCCATAACTAGCAAAAATCCACCCTAAATCTATATTAGAAGTTACTTGTCTGCCTAATTCATAAATTCGTATCGGCCAGTTGGAGAAACATAAAATCTGAATTCAACACAACAACCTAATTGCGCCACCATAATCAATCACTCCAGCAACCCAACCCTCCACCCCAAGAAAATTGAAGTTAATTGGGCTGCTGATTTCAAAATCCTTATCTGAATTCAATTCAACAACCTAATTGCGCCAGCATAAGAAATCACTCCTGCAACCCACCACCAATAAAATGGAAGAAAAACGAAACCTTTCTCCAGTATTAACAATAGCGATACCATATACCTCAATTTGCACCATAAATTAATCCCAATTATGATTCTGGAAACTCAGTACCCAATTCGAGAATGGAGAGAGAGGAAGAGTTACCAGATTCGTTAAGATAGTTGGAGAGAGAGCAAGAGTTACCAGATTCGTTAAGATAGCGGAAGATGAGGTAGTTCAACTCGGCGGAGGTAACTGCAATCATTTTGGAGAATCCCCTGCATGTACAGCTTTCTCTCTCTTTATCTGCAAATTTGGGTGAGAGAGAGATTTTGGGGGAAGAATACTGCTGCGAATTAGGACTGAGATTTTTCCGATTAGGGATTTAGAAGAAACCGGGAGTGTGAAAAGACCTAAGTACCCTCGACTTGCTCAATTGTTACTTTCATTTAGAGCATCCACAACCACAATGGCGGCGAGCGGACAGGCTAGCCGATTACCGACGCTGGCCGGTCCGCTCGCCGAACCATTGCAGCCGGCGAGCGGCAAATTGGCGAGAAAATGACGAGCGCACGCCGATTTGCGGGCGCTAGCCGATCGGATGGCTGTCATTGTAGGCTCCCGATCGGCCAGCTCGACGGCTCTGCCCCTTGGACCCCGCCAGGGGCTGCCGCCCCTTGGACCCCGCTCTCGGGGGCGCTGCCCCCGAACCCCCGTCCAATCATAACGAATTCAAACAAGTGTACACTCCGCACTTCCAACTTATTTGATGTCTCATTATGATCATATTGATCAATCAAGTTAATCCAATTACACTAAAATATCCAACACTGGATAGCTGCGACGACGACGAGGAGTGAGGCGGAGGCGGGGGGCTCGTGTGTGGAAGATGAGTTTTTTTTAATTAATGTAATTTTTTTAATTAATGTACTTTTTAAATTTTTTAATATTATTATTGATTTTCCCCTATCTGTGTCGTACATTTAATTCCGTATTTTGTATGATTGTTAATTATTTATTTTTATACTTTTGTTTATTGTGGCTAGGCTATGGCTGGGCTATTGCTTGTCCAGTTGTTTGTCCTGATGATGTTGCATGAGGAGTTTTTAGTGCTGCTGATGTGGCAGGAGGGGTTTGTGGCTAGGCTATGGCTGGACTATTTTTCTATTGGGGATGCTCTTAAAAAACAGATAGATGTCACGTTTATCCCATAGTTTGGCACTTTTTCCAATTTTATCTCAAATATTTGAAATTTGGCCAAGTTTATTTCATCTTTTTGGTTGGTTAGAGAGATTTTGGTATTCAAAATGGATTGTGGATTTATAGATACATTGATTGATACGATCTTTGATGATCACTTGATGATGAAAAGTATGTCTTGGACCATTAACATGATCGATGAAAGAGTGGACGATAATACGATCTACTGACCTCGAAAAGCTACAAGCAATAATAAATGTAGAAGCCTCTATGATGCAACAAGAAATACAATATCAAAAGACGAAAGTTGGTGGAATGGCGACACAAATAGGATTGAAAAACGTCAAGTCAAATGGATTTACGCTATGAGTACTATGCTATGAAGAAACGTAGAAGAGATTTTGAAACTCAAAATTACAATGGTTAAATCGAAATAGGCTTTCCTAAAACTACAAAGAATATACTTATTTATAAGGCAAATTAAAAATCTTATATATCCTAAAAAAAGATAATATTAAAACAAAAAGGGAAACATTGTTTACATAAGAAATTAAATTATACTTTAACTCAGACCTCAAACCCCAAGTCTTATCACTTTTTTTAAGTTTATTTCAGTTGCATCACACATGATCGTGATTGTCTGACTAAGTCAGTCGAGTTATAACATTATTAACTTTAGAAGTTCACTGCAAAATAACTGAAAACTATACGAGTTAACAACCAATTTATTAAAAGTAAAAGTCGTCACTCAAAACTCATTGAATGTGCATAGAAACTTGAAATTAGTTATATTTGTGACTTTGCCAACAACCTTGACTTTGGTACTTAAATTCAGTTGGCAACTTAGTACACATGATTGCATAAAATATGCATGTCCTTGAGAGTATGTAGTGTGATGATAATTTATTCAAAGCAATCAAAGAGTGAACTATGCTAGATAAGCACAATTAAAGTCACACAGAAATAAAAAGAAAAATTATAGAGAAAAGCGAGAACGATCTTAGATAGAAGAAAAAACTCAAATTTTAAAGAAAATGAAGAACGGTCTTCGATAGAGTGTTGTGACAGACTAAAATAATTGTGTAATCGAGACAAGCAGAAACGTAAAGAGACATAGATTTAATGTCACGGGGGATGAGCGAGAGTATATCACTCTAAGTGACTCCTCGGCAACCGCCTCACACGTCAACGGTCGACGCTCGTGATCCACGTGAAGCGACAATTGGCAGCAATCGAGCGGGGATTTTTTGGGCCGGTCTAAATAGAGGTGGGCCAAAGTTAATGGGCCATGACATCAATTCTAATTGCATAGTAGAAATTTATGTTGGATCGTTTAGAAATTAATTTTGTTTCTCTATACAATTAAAATAAGAGGGGTTCCGGTTAAAAGCTGGCGGCGTTGAGCCGTTTAGTGTCATCTATCACTTCTTTTTCGTGCTTATATAAATCAATCACTATCTATCACGTCAACTAGATCTAGTTATCAACAAAATCTATTGCATTGTAAGTTTTTATTTAAAAATTATAATGATTTAATTTTTGAATTCAATATTTTATTTTTTTTCCTTCTATTTAGGAAATTGATGTAACTAATCAAGAAGTGTAGCCCATGGAATAATAAAAAAATCACACTTGACTTTGATTGTTAGCCGCTAAAAGTTATATGAATAATAAAATTGTTTTAAAAAGATGGAGTAACATATTATATATAAGATGGCCTAAATTAGAATATTAACATGGCAGTTATTATAAAGACACATGGAGTATATTAAATTCTCGTGATACACCCAAAATATAGCATACTGGAGTATGATAAAATAAAGTAATTCTAAACTTGAAACCCCCTTCCTGTAACGGGCCCTATGTTTGGGGTGCTTAACAATAAAATATATAATATAATATAAAGTTAAAAAATTTAAAAATAAATATATACTAAGTCATTAATTGATTTTGGAATAAATATATATTATCGCTTCCGCGAATGAAACTTTTATTTAGTTCCCATAACACTGCACTACAGATATTTAATAATATCCAGTTGCACTTCAAAATCTATATTATGTCTTCCTTAATTGATGAGTATTAGAATTTTAAATCTAAAGGAAAAGCTAAAATTTCAGTTTTTACTTTTTACATTTTATCCATAGGTTACTAGCAAGAAGGATGACCACAAATACATATCCGTACATACTCTATACATATAGGACCGTGCGTGTGTGTTTAATGTTAACAGTGTTGGCTTCAAATCATCAAATCAAATTAGGTGAATCCCATTCATTACCTCTAAGAGTGTCCACTATAGGGGGCGGACAGCCCCCTCCCACCGCCGCCCCCGAATCGAACCGCCGCGCCGCCGCGTCAGCCGCGGCTATAGCAATAGACAGCCACGGCTATAGCCCCACTCCTTCTCTCTCCAGCCACCCTCAGCCGCGTCCTCGCCCCGCTCGCGGTGATTCCGCGTCCGCCGCCCCTCCCCCCACCCGCCGCGTCCACCCCCGCGGCGGACACCCCCTCCACTATAATAGCCGCGCCTACCGCCCCGCTTCCGCCCCGCTCGCAGTTATAGCCGCGTCCACCTTACAGTGGACGCTCTAAAAAAAATACTCCTACTACATTCAAAGAGAAAGAGCCATCTATTCCAAACACTTTAAATTTTAGCATGTGTAAGTGTCCATTGGCACTAGGAGTGGTGGCCCTTCTTCGGAGCCTATTTTCATTTTTTTCATGTCACGTTAGCAGATCCATCTTAGAGTAATGAGAGCTCATCTCAGAACGTATCTCAGAGCCCATCTGATTTTCACATCAACACTATATTTATATTTTACTTTTAATTGTTAGTCTGAAATAAATGATAAATAGCAAGAAAAATAAATTAAAGACAACTCAATAAAAAATAAATTTCATTAAAAAGAAAATATCCTACATTTATAAAAAATACAGAAAAAAATAAACTAAAAATATTGATAAAAACATTAAAAATATTGTGATTAGAGAAAAGTAAAATGTAGAGTGAAATAAAATAAAATGAGATTAAATGTGAATAATTGGTGGAGAATGGAGTATATGTAGAGGATAAAAAATAAATTTTTTAAAAAAGGAAGAAGAATAGGCCTAGCCGATACATCGGTTGAGGCGTGGAGGCCGAAAAGAGTGGCCATCGGCTCCCTCTCCACAATGGGAGCCGATGGGGGCCCGATCGATCGGCCCCATTGCCACTGCCCTGACAAGTAAATTCACAGTAATAACTAATAAGTAAATTAAGTGTTGAACCGATATACGACATCCTATGTCAACTAGACTCCAACATTTTTTGGTCAAATTCGTTTTTTTTTTATAAATTTTGAGTCAAAATCTTTTGTTCTCCGCCAGTTGAATAAATTGTACAGAACCGAAACCAAACCAATAAAATTAGTATACCAGTTCTGATTCAGCCTATGAAAAACGATTACGATTGACGATTCCAAAATCAAAACCAAAACCAAAACCAAAACCGTTGATTCGGTTCAATTTAACCCTACTATTCTCCATTTTCTCTTTCTTAATTCGCCCCACACGTATGCAACACTAAACAGGGCCCTCAAGATCTTGAATCTCTCCTCCTTTTACATCTATATATAAACACTACCACCTGTGCTAAAAAAACAATCCCTTTTGTACAAAACCCTCCTTCCCTTCCAACAACACCATGCACTATTTTACACTAAAAAAATTCGCCATTTTGTTTCTGCTAACGTTGTTGCTCTCTTCCACAATGCTTGTCTGCAGCAGGCAAATCTCCTCCTCAAAAACCCAACACCAACATTTGCAGATTGAAGAAACCGTGAAGCGAGATTTCGATCCTCTTTTCTCCAGCAAAAGACGAGTTCCGAATGAGTCGGATCCTCTTCACAATCGCTGAAGACTACTCACTGAGTTTATTTGTTCAAGAGAAGAGTGAGAAAGATGTGTGTTAATTAGGAGAAGAGTATGTATCATTGTATATGAGTTTTTGTGTATATTTTCAGAAAATATTAATGAATTAATCGTGATGCTTTGTTTCCTTATATATTATTCTCTCCGTCCGAGATTTAAAGTTTCATTTTGACGGAATCCACGTTTTAAGAAATGTAAATGAAAGTTAGATAAAAAAAATTACGTCACTTTTATTAGTTTTATTAATTGATATAAATGTAACGATTTAGTGAATTAAGAGATCCATTTATTTAAAAATTAATAAGCTATGTAATTATATTTTTAATATATTAAAATTAAAATAAATAATGCTAATATGAAATGAATGAAAGCAATGCACATAGATGATGCTAATGTAGGTAACATCATCTATTTTTATCATGTTCTTGTTTAATTACTTCTACACATTGAAGTGGGTGACTTTCTTTTAAAAATTTTTATGCAAAGTGAAGATGCTGTGTCCTTTTTACACCTAAATTTATCAGCAAATTTTCTTTTTTTATGTTGGTTTTTTTTCCCTAAGTTTACAAGTTCAATTTTTTCACACACTTTCACTTGTTTTTCATTTGATTAGATTAATTTTATCTACCACTTTTTTGTTACTCCATAACACTGCTTACAAAATAAATGGGCAAGACAGGAGTACTTAAAATGTGGATAAATGAGAAGAAAATGGAAAGAGTTAATGGTGGGTTTTTCTCTTTTGTCTGGCTCCATGTTTCTTGTCCTTTTTTTGTCTCTTCTATTTTTCTTATTCAGCTCCATAACTTTTTCACTTTTACAATACTTGTTCTTTCTATTTACAAACTAAATTTTGAATTTTTTGCAAAGGGAAAAGAGTGAAGTGAAAAGAATATGTTTGTGTTCCTTTGCACAAGTGCATGCGTCCATTGGCTTGTGCAATAATTAAGCTATTGTTATTAGAGACTTAAGCATTGATTCAAATCCATTTTCTTTATTTTTTCCTGAAAGTATAAGCTAGCTAATTAATTTAATGGATTCGTATATTGGCTATACATTTCAGCAATTAATGATGTAGCTATAAGGATCCATATGATCTGAAATTCTGAATGCATTTGGATGCATAACGTAACATGAAATTGACCATTCCTGACCAATAAAAAAATCATCAAACACATGCTCATGAACATGAACAGATTGGCTAAATCGAAAATTTCCATATATACATCATTAAACAAATAGTAGGAGTACTACTTTTTACCAAAAAAACATAAAAATAAATAGTACTAGTACTCATTTAGATATTAGAATTTGATGGATATTTTTATATTTACATGTGAGCTAATGGGGCATGTTTGATCGGATTTAACAAGATATCGAAGCATGCCCATGTTCGAGTTGAATGAGCCGTTGGAGCCTCGGAGGTAACATGGTATTGGAAAATATCTGCCGTGCTCAAGCCAAACGCACCGTCCGAGGTGACAGAGCATGGGTGATCAAATCCAACATGGTATCACAATTTGCCCATGCTCGAACCGAATGTGTCGTTGAAGGCAACAGAGCATGAGTGATCCTGTTCAAATGTACACTAAAATATCAACATATACTATTATAGTTTATACTTAATTAATTATACTCTATTATAGACGGTTTAATTACACTTCATATTTGGAAAAATCATCTTCTTGAATATAGTTAGCTATATTACATCCTTAAACCTAAAGCATAAAATCTCCTTCAATTCATGCCAGGACGGCAATTTGACTGAATGAGCAACAAACAAATGGATTGAAGCAATTAACATCCAAAATATTCCTTTTCCCATTTTAATAAACTATATGTTGCCGTCTAAGCTTACATACTAGTCAAGAGCCACATTTATTAATTCCCAAAAACTTAAGTTATAAATGATCAAACAAAGTCCACACATACATCACACACTAAGCTGAGCCATGGAAGTACAAGCAAGACAACGATCGATCTGTGTGATCTCAGAAACAAACATGAAGGTGATGCTCAACAATTTTCTTACATTGATTTTGTTTGTATATATGTTCCTAAATAGTACATGAATTTTTGTAGGAAGAAGCAACGGATTCGACATTGGTCACAAATGGCTGTGTGGATTATAAAGGGAGGATTGCAAGCAAACAAACTACTGGAGGATGGAAAGCCTCCCCTTTCATCATAGGTTTGTTTTCTCGTTTGATATATAATATCGGAGCTTTTATTGAGAGGTCCAACAACTCTGACCATTGGCAACGAGATCGTTTGAAAGCCAACTCAGAGTGGTGGCTAAGTAAAAGAAGTCAGTTGTGATCAACGTGGCAGTGACCAACGAGTCAAAGTTTTTTAATGTAGACTAGTCTTTTAAGACGAATAATCATGTTTGATTTGTAACAAAAATCAATATCATCATGTAGTATGTAATGAGAAGTTAATGAAAAATGATTGTGTTTAATTTTTCATGGTAGTGAACGAGGTTGCAGAGAGATTAGCATTCTTTGCTGTTGCTGTAAACATGGTGGGATATCTAGTGAGAGAGATGCATCAGCCATTCCCAGATGCAGCAACTCATGTCACTGATTGGATCGGAGCTGCATATGTTCTTACACTCTTTGGAGCTTTTCTCGCAGACGCCTATTTAGGCCGTTTCAGGACCATCATCATCTTCTCTGTCATCTATGCATTGGTGAGAATTTTATCTATTCATCCCGGTTTCTTCGATCCTCTTATCTTGATTTCTTAAATCGACGAGAGATTCATGAATATGTTGATAAGTAGCCAACTTTGTTGACTTTAGTTGGTACAAATTTTATAAGTATTTATGATAAATACTCCATCCGTCTCAGATAATTCGTCTCACTTTGACCGGGCACGAGTTTTAAGAAAGATAATTAAAAGTGAGTTGAAAAAGTTAGTGGAATGCGGGTCCTACTTTTATATATTAGTTTTATAATAAAATGTGAGTATGAATGAGTTAGTGGAATATGGGGTCCTCTACCAAAATTGATAACAAGTGAAATGAGACAAATTATGTGAGACGAACCGAAATGGAAAAATGAGACAAATTATCTGGGACCGAGGGAGTACATCATAATTGATAAGTTCTGTCTAGAGTCTGGGATTTAGGTGGGACAACGCCTCTCCAGTCTTTATTTAAAATAGTAATTTTATGAAGAGACTCATATAGCCGGTCAAATTGGAAATTACTGAATCGGTTCATTTCACTATTTGAGATAAAAAATAACCCGATTTTCTCAACTAAATCTTGATTGTTTACATACTAGGGAATGGTGCTCTTAACCCTCTCAGCAACCATAGACACTATGAGGCCGCCTCGGTGCATCCGACTCCCCTGCATTCCATCAACAACAAACCAGAAGGCGTTCCTCTACTGTGCACTAGCCCTCATCGCCCTCGGCACCGGGGGCATCAAGCCGTGCGTCTCCTCGTTCGGAGCAGACCAGTTCGACGAATCCGACCCCAGCGAAGCCCAGAAGAAGTACGCCTTCTTCAACTGGTTCTTCTTCGCCATCAACATGGGAGCCCTCCTCGGGATCACGCTCATGGTGTACATCCAAGACGAGTTCGACTGGGCCTGGGGCTTCGGAGTCCCCACCGCGGCCATGATCACCTCCGTGGTCATCTTGGCCGCAGGTTTCATGCGGTACCGCCACCAGAAGCCCATGGGCAGCGCTTTCACTAGATTCATTCAGGTTTTAGTAGTTGCGGTCAGAAACCACGTCAGAGGGGTTGAGGCGGTGACAGATGCAAATGACCTTTATGAGGTTAAGACTAAGGAATCTGACATTTTTGGTGCAAAAAAGCTTCATCACACCAAACAGTATAGGTATGCTTATTCAGTTACATTAGTATTTCACTAACTTTTTCCATCAACTTTCCTTTATATTTTTTAAAATTCGAACCAGTATATTTTTTAAAATTCGAACCAGTATGACACTTATATACACTATTTGTAACGGTTTTTTGCAATTCTGACACAGGTTTTTGGACAAAGCCGCGATCATAACAGATCAAGATTTCGACGAAACAAACCGCTGGAACATCTGCACAGTAACCTAAGTCGAAGAATTCAAATCCTTCGTCCGAATCCTCCCCATTTGGGCTTCCACGATCGCCCTAGCGATCTCCTTCGCTCAACTCTCCACCTACTTCATCATCCAGGCGGGCACCACCGACCGAAAACTCGGCTCTATCTCGATCCTGGCGAGCTCGAGCCCCGTCTTTGCGGTCCTCAACGCCCTCCTCGTCGTCCCTCTCTACGAGCACCTCGCGGTCCCCTACCTCCGCTGCAGGACAGGCCACCCCAGGGGCCGGATGGGGGTCGGCCTCTTCGTCTCGATCCTGGCAATGGCCTCGGCCGCGCTGGTCGAGGCGAAGAGGAGGGGCATGGCCCCAAGCCAGAAGATCAGCATCTTCTGGCTTTTCCCCCAGTTTTTTTAATAGGATTGGCGGAGGTTTTCACGTACGTGGGGCAGCTTGAGTTTTTCTACGATGAGGCGACGGATGGGATGAGGAGCATCAGCAGCGCTTTGTTCCTTAGCGAGATCGGGAGCTGGCTGAGCACTGCGATTGTTAAGGTGATAGAGGGGACTACGGGCGGGGCGGAGGAGGGGTGGCTGAGGAATGATTTGAATAAAAGTAGGCTTGAATATTTTTATTGGATTTTGGCGGGGATTAGTGCGGTGAATTTTTGTGTGTATGTGTGGGTTGCGCGGCGGTATAAGGGGCGGGGCGTGGGGCGGGGCAGCGTGAGGGATGAGTCCGCGGAGACACGAAGTGGTGGTGGTGGTAAGGATGAGTTTCGGAGTGTGGTTATATGAAAGAAGGGAGTGACATTTGCTTGATGTTTTATTTTTTTTAGTTTGGTATATTTGTTTTCATGTTCTTGAATTCTTTGATGTAAAATCTCAACTTCTTAAATCAATGTCATTAAATTTCAATTCCAAATTATCTTAATTTGAATTTAGAGCTAAATTAAATGTTTGAAACTTCAAATAATTATAAAACCGAGCATATCTCAAACATACACTCCATACTAGGGTGTATACTAGGGTGTGATCAATTGCTAACTTTTTAAGTTGTTAACTCTGCTAACTCATCAACGCCGGTGGTGTTCGGTTTCCAAGATAAAATAATACCAAGATACAATTTAGGATTGAGTTGTGAGATTATTTTAGTCATAAGGGGTTAGCTATGACTAATTATCTCATGATTATCCATCTAGGATTGAGTTGTGGGTTGAATCTCATGAACCAAACACACTACAAATTTAATCCTGGATATGATCTTGTAAACCGAACACTCCCGCAGTGTATTAAAAATGTCAACACATAATTTTATCGACATTTCAATATACTATCTTGACATTTTAATGTCCCCGTATTAATATTTTTAATACATTGTAATGATAAATTAGTAGAGTTAACAATTTAACGCACCCCTCCACACTATACACATATGTTGATACACGACATATTCATGCTAAGTCGGTCGCAAATTTGAATTGGAAATTAGACCGACAGTTTGAATTTTAGAACTGAAATTGTCATAAATGGGTTAATGAGAATTGACATTATTGTTCGGGTGATCTGATTCCATTTTCAATATTTTCAAACCATGAACTATCTATTTCGGTTTTTATAATAAAAGTTGAGGATAAATCATTATGAAAAAAAAATATTCAACCGTTTGAAACCATCATACCCACACCAATCCATATTGGTTAGAACTTTCAGCCCATATAAGCCCACCAACCCAACTCAAGCAAAACCCAATACAACTACTACTAGTATTCCTCTTTTCAAATTGGACCTTGAATTGATAAACATGTAATCAACCATAAATAAGACAAGTTAAATGCTACTAAGTTGATGTTGAATTTAGTAAAATATTGGTTTCCATTTGAAAATGTTTAATAAGGTCATACACGACACGAATATGGTATTCAAATCTAATCTTATTTGAAAGCGTAACGATTAACGGATGATTTGCTCAAAAACTAACGGTTGAAAAGTCGTTAACCAAAGTTCAATGATGCATCATTTACCACCAATTAAAATATTTTTTTCTTCGAAGTTATAAAATCAGAATTAAGTACTACTTAAAAACTCGTTTCCAAAACACAAAGACATAATCTTTAAATTCAAAATCAAAATATTTCCATAAAAAAATCAGAAATAAAAAGAATGCAGAACGATTTTGTGCTCAATTAAATCATTGCTTTTTAGTTCAAAATCTTAAAACAAAAGACCAACTTATATTAAAAAAATTAAACAGCAAAGAAAATGTAAATATTGAATTTAACCATCTTAAAACTTTCTTTTCCCCAATTCATCACATCGAAATTCACCTCACTGAATTTCTCGATCACCACCATTTTCCACCTCCCTTTTCTCTACTGTACAACCCCAGTGTTATTTCTCCCTCTCTCTAACCAAATATTGAAATCAATCTTACTAATCTTCAAATTAAACCAAAACATTTCCTCTCCCTAAAAAAAAGTTTTTTTTATCATTTCCCCTTCACTGAATCCCCAATCTTCTTCAACCTCCGCCGATTCAATCAATCAATCTTGCTAATTCCCATCCGCTTCACCACCGCATTCCTAATCGCCTCGCTCTGCATACACAAACCCTTCTCCTCCGCTCCCGCCATATAATTCCTCACCTCCGTCCTCACCATCTCCTGCATCACCGCCAAAAATTCCGCGCTGAAAAACTGCTTCTCTGCCGCAGGGCCAAATTGGCGATTCTGCACAAACGCCGGCGGCGGAGGAGGCGGAGGAGGCAGATTAACCACCGGAACCGGTTTAATCGAAGGAGCCGCCACAATTTGGGGGTCAATTTCCGAAACCGATCTCAAATCAGGACTCGGGCTCGGGTCGGATCCGGGTAGCGAGAGGCTAAGCGAAGTGACCGGGTCGGGTCGGGGAATAGACCGGCACATAAAATTGCCCGAATCGCTGACATCCGACCCGTCAGGGCTGCCCGGGTTGAAAAAGAAGCCCGAAGCGGAAGGGTTCGAGCCCGGCCCGAGGCTGGCCGATCGCTTGAGCGGCGGGCGGGCCTCGGGATCGAAGTCGTTGAACTCCTCCGACATGGAGACGCACTTGCGCTTGAGCGTCGAGTTCCAATGGTTTTTGATGGCGTTGTCGGTCCGGCCCGAGAGGAGGCGGGCTATGGTGGCCCACTTGTTGCCGAACCGCGCGTGGGCGCGCACGATCGTCTCGTCCTCCTCCGGCGTGAAGGCGCGGTGCTCCACCTGCGGCGAGAGCTGGTTGCACCACCGCAGCCGGCACGATTTCCCCGATCGGCCGGGGATCGATTTGCTGATCAGCGTCCAGTTCCGCGGGCCGTGCTTCTCCACCAGCTTCTGGAGCAGCTCGTCGTCCTCCGGGCTCCATGGCCCCTTTATCCGATCCGATTCGCTTCTCGCCGCCATAGCTCGAAATCGAAAACCCTAGCTCAAAATTGAAAACCCTAGATTTTAGGATTTGATTTTGGAAAACTGAAATCCCCTAAATTTATGAATTTGTGACTGATTGGATATGGAATTGATAGTTTATGTGTAGGTTTGAAGAGGCGGAGGAGCCTCAGTCGCCTTCTGCACTGAGACGAAGGCGGAGGAAAGGGGTATACATATATATATGTGAGTGCGGCGGTAGGGGTGATGGGGATTACCGGGTGGGCCGGTGACGGTTACCAGCTGAAAGGGCAGCTACTAGTGTACAGCTGGCATGGGACACGCGTCACATTTACATAAATTCCGGAGTAGAAGTATTTTTCAGTTTGGAAGCTAAAATATGTAATTATGTACTTATGTACTTACTAATGAAATTTGGATTGGTTCACAAATATTTCAAAACATAATTTTTAAAGATTTTATAAGTTATATGGCAGAAGAAAAATTGTAGTACTTTTATTCACAAAAAATAAACTTTTTATTTTTAATATGGAGCTAATTTGTTATAGACATATGAAAATAGGAGATTGAGATGATTTTTTGTGGATAGATGCAGTGCATGAACATCTTAAAAAAATTTCAACAAAATGTTGTACGTTAGTGTTAGATGTTGTATTTGCCAGATAATTGTGAAGAAATCATAATTCTATAAAAAAGTTTCAATAATTTTTAAAATTACATTACGAATTGAAATTCGACTAAAATCATAACTGGGAATAAAAGAAGCTACTAGAATGTATAAACTACTTATCAAATACTACTATAATAAAAAAAAACGAAATATATACTTACGTTTTGTAATAAATTTCAACAAATCAATTTTTTTTGAACTCTTAAGAAATTCACAGGGGTAAATTCATGAGTTTTTTGACTAAATAAAATTTAAGAAAAGTATATCATGCCAAAGTTTATAATTGGGGGGAGTAATTCATTTTTTTTATTTACTCACCTACCGTTTTGGTAGTTAATACCACGATTAAGGAGAGAAGGGTTGTTTACGGTTAAGGAAATATGGTTTGACTCAGCCAGACTGGCAAGCATTAACGATATTTTTGGAGAGAGAAAAGGTTGATAGAGAGAGGATGGTGAGCTGGCGCAAGACGACAAAATTAGACTAGCAAACGGGGAAGAAACGGCAAAATCCAGCTGTAGACTCTGACACTCCCCAACGGCCTCCGTTAGAATGGCCACGTGTCTGTTAAGTTTATTCGAATATAAATTATGCAACTTATTTTTTGGTTAAGAATAACAGTATAGTCTATTTATTGGTTAGTTGATTTTTCGGTTTTTTTTTAATCATTAAATACTTTGGTTGAGCGTACGAGATTGATGTATTAAGTTGAATTAAATGTAATTTATGATCTGAAATCTGAATTTGGAACAGTTTGTAAAATAGGCTGGTACGTTAGAAATATAAATAAGTAGTTATGTTAGTAGATTAAATTTATATTATTATTTGATTATTATAGTATTTGTGATATAGGAAATGAAATATTTTAGTGATTAAAAGTTAAAATTAATATAAATTATTATTGATAATTAGTTATATTTGAGAATTAGGAATTTATTTAATCATATGAGTTTAATCTTGAGGCTAATTAAGTTTTCTGTCTTTGTTATTTCTGTTTATATTACTAATATTAATATAAAAAAATATAATAAATGTAAAATTTTTGGAAATTTATTCGGATAAGTCGAGTTTAATTTGTTTTGATTTCCAATGAAACTTTAATAAAAAAAAGTTGAACTATTGTTTTAGGCCCAATGTGAATGTCTAGATGCACTGTATTCACGTATTTACTCTCTCCGTTCTATAAGAACATGTACTTTTTGAATTTAAAAACTCATTTTATTTTAATGAGACGAGACTCATTCTACATTAAAAATACTTTAATTATTTTTTCTTTCTATTTTTCTCATACTTTAACAATTGAATATTAAAATTAGTATTCAACCAAAAGTGTATATGTATTATGGACAGATGGAGTATTTATTTATGGTTAATTTAATTACATCATGATTATGTATTTCAACATTTATTTGACTTTACCGTCAGAGCCGTTATTCATTCAATTCGGTGCTTTCCTATTTTTGATAACCAATTTTTTTAAAATGCTAATTTAATAACTAATATGTAACAGTAATCTGATTAAATAAATTAAATAAATGACACTATTACTCAACAAAAAGTGATAATTTCATTTATTTTGATTTAATCGATGACTTATATTCCATTTTTTGTTGATGTTTGATACCAAATCATTTCAAGAAGATTATTATCCACTTCTAGATAAGAATTTAATGTTTAGCCCTGCCTAGTGGCTACGAAATTTTAAAAATGTTGTCTATTGCTTTTATTTATTTTTAATAAAAATGAAACCAATTGCTAATTTCACTACGCAGTGGACAACTGCACATTTTCTGTCATTGTACAAAAATTGTTTGTTTTTATTTATCATTGTTGTCATTAGAGTAATTGGATATATGTGCAATTTACATAGCTAGTACAATAGTACATAAATTGTGCATATTACCATATGACCAATCAATTAGTACAATTTTGACCCTAGTGGTTATATAAAAAATAAAAAACATAGAAATATCCAACTTAGAAATTATTTGGAATAAAATATATATTTTTCCTTCATGAGTCAGTAGCGGTAGATTAGTTAATGTGAATTATTTTGTGCTCTTCCCTTTTCATATAATTTGATATGTAATTTGACTACATATCAAATTTATGCACACTTTTATATTGCTCATTTTTACCATAATTTCTACGTAATAACAAAATTTCTCTTTAGCATAGTCACCCTTATTTGTTTTGTATTGGTTGTGAATTAGTCATTTTATTCTATAGTTCATAAATATATATAGGGATATTAATTACTAAGTTTGCTACAATTTATACTTTTACTAATCAAGTAAAGTGCAACCACTATATTGGTAGTAGTCTTTGTTGCTTTGTTGTGTAGTTTTAACCTTTGTTAGTTCTGTATGTTGAATTAATTTTGATGTAATCTTTGCAATTTTTTTGTGATTTGAGTATTTTTATTTATAAAAAACAATTAACAACGCATTTTCCATTATATTAATAAATTGGAAATTCGTATTACTCCCTTTATATTTACAAAGTAATGTTCCATTTGCTTTTATTCACTATTTAAATAAAAATATTTGAGTTTTTTATGAGTGGTATAAATACCTTATTTTATACTCTCTCCGTCCGCGAATATGAATCTCATTTCTTTCCAGCACGGATTTAAGAAATGTTAAGAAATGTGAGTGGAAGAAAGTTAGTGGAATATGTATTCTACTTGTATATATTGGTTTTAAATAATATATGAGTGTAATGTGTAAGTGGAATATGATGTGCTTTCACTAATATTGTGTGATTAATAGAAGAATAAATCATGGAAGAATAAAAATTTATTTAAATGAATACGTGGCAACTGAAGTCATCTCCTATATATTTTGCGCACGAACATTTTGTTGCCTCATCACGTGACCGCTACTGATCCACACGTGTATTTTCATTTAACCCTATGAAATTGCGGTTTCCATTTATCAATTTCCTTTCTTTTATAAATTGCATTACATGATTTTTAGTAGTATAATTTTATTGCTAGATGCTATAATCTCATCGTCTATATAAAATTGCAAATACCTGTCGAATATGAAGTCTGAAAACAAGTTCATTTGTCCACGACCATGGCAATCGTATAATTTATAAGTAAGTATTTAGGATTAATTCAATTCCTATTATGAATGGGACTAGAGTTCATAAGGTATGGCTGCATGGGCGGACGCAGAAATTTTTGATAGTAGGGGCTATACTATATTCTCTCCATCCACAATAAAATAGGCAATTCAAGAACGACATAAATTTTAATACATAATTAATAAAGTAAGAGAATGAGAAAAAATATAAAATAATATACTCCCTCCGTTTCCGGTCACTTGTGCGCACTCATTTTATAAAAAACGACAATAAATAATTAAAGTGGAGAAATGGTAAAGTACGAGAGAAAATAATGTTGAGAGGATTATCATTTTTGTAAAACGAGTGCGTAAAAGTGACTGAAACTCTTAAAATTGGACGAAGAGAGTAATAAACAATAGAACTCATAAATTATAAAAGTAAGAGTGAAATAGAAAATGTTTCCATAAATTAGTGTGCACTCCTAAATAAAAAGATGAATTTAATACGATGAACTTTTTAAAGCATCAGTTTTATTAAAAATACATTTGAATTTTCGGTTGGACTTTTAATTTAAAATAATAAGCTAATAAGTGAAATCATTTAATGCAGTCGGTGCTTTATTAATAAAATAATATTATATTTTAATTTTTTAAAATTAAGTCTCTTCCTCAACAAGACACAGCTGCCATTGTTCTTTCTTTCTATCGCTGCAAATATTCAGTTCAGCCCCTCTTCTTACTCAATTTCTGATGATTTACTCTTCAATAACCTAAATTTGGTGAGGGCTAATGACCATGTTAAAAATAATTACAAATTTTAGAAGTAGAGAAAACATAAAAATAAGAATTTGGGGAAGGGCTTAAGCCCTCCCCTTCCCTTTACTGCGTCCGCCCATGGGTATGGGACTCTGGGTATGGTTTTTAAAATTGAAACTGATTATGGGTTTGGTTTACAAATTAAAATTGGTAACTTTCAGATTCGTTAGGCTAATCAGTTTGTTACTGATATCACATTAATATAGATTCAGTACAAAATCGAAAAACATGAAATTTAATTATCGATTAATTGATATCATGTCGGCTATCATTTTCGATTCAATTACCGCTAATCAAGTTACTCGTTTAATCATCCGGTCATCACTAAGGGCATCAGCAGTTTAGTGCTTTGAAAAGCACTTCAATTTTAAGCGATTAATTGTGTGGACACCTTTTAAATTTTATTTACTTTTTTTAAATTTTCTATTAGTAAAATAATTTAAGCACATAACATTTAACATTTATTATTATTCTTATATTATTTTTTCCGTTATTATATTAAAATGAAAATTTATGAATATAATGAAAAAAATTCATTAAGCAGCTAAAATAAAAATACAGAATTAAAATTACACATTTTATTACATTTGAGCTATATATTAATTTTTTTATTTATTTTAAATTAGTTTACTAATAGAAAAGTAAATAAAAATTAAAAGGTGTCCACATTTTCACCATAAAATGGTTGTTGTAAATCGTAATCGATCGTGAGCTTTTGCACGCGTGGACGCTAAAGCGTGCTTGTTGAGGGCAATTGCAACGTCGTGCTTAAGCGCGGGATATGCTGATACAGATGCTCTAATAATAGATAATTGTGTGACATATTAAATTCAATTACTTTAATTTACGTATTTACGGTAGTTTGTACCTTTCAATCTCTTTCTAACAGCCTTAAGAGCATCTCCAACAAGGAGAGGTAAATGAAAGAGGTATATTATCTATTTACCTTCTCATAAAGTGAAATATACCTTTCCAAAAAATAATGCACTCCAAAGGAAAACGGTATATAGAAAGGTAATCAATAAAATAATAGTATAAAATGTATTAAAAAAAATATAAAGTCTTTTACCTTCTCAAATAATTTCCCCTTGGAGAATGATTTTTCATGAAAATAAGGCAAATATTGTAGTTATAAGATTTTACCTCTCAATTGATGGAGATGTAAAGATACATCTTCAAAATGAGAAAAGGTATAATACTTTCTCATATACCTTCCCCTTAGATAATGATTTTTCATAGAAAAAAGGTAAATATGGTAGTTATATGACTTTAATTCTCTATTTAGATCTCCAAAGGGAGATGCTCTTACTAAATGCTTTTCCCCTTCAAATGTAAAATTATTGGTTTGATTTCATTTCAGCAAGTGGAAGTATAAAATATTCTCTCTATTCTTTTGATAAACTGCAAAAAAAAAAGAATAATTCCATTTATTCTCGAAAACATAGTTTATTCTTCAAAAGATTCGTATGTTGACTTTTGGACATATTTAAATTTTAAATAAATGATTCACTTGTTACGGATGGATAGAGGAGGCTTCCTCTCAACTCCATTTTATTTGGAAAATTGTTTAGAGCAGCTTTGTCTTTTTTTAAACACCAATAGATAAACTTAGATCCACATGAAGCCAATTATTTCAGAGATATCAAGTACTATAATATTTGGATCTAATAACAATTAATATAATACTACTAGATTAAGTATTCAATTATTTTGTTGCTTTATTGGGCACACTAAAACATTGTGCTCCACTTAGTTTTAATTTTTGATTTGTATTTTTCTTTGTTTTTGCAATTATTCCAAACGGCCACTTTAGTTAAAGTGTGTTATTTTTTGAATAAAAATCATAAGTGCAATTAATCAAGATTGTAATAGAGCATCATTAATAGGCAAATGGAAACTACACTTTATTTCCCCCCTCAGATTCACAGTCTCCGAAATTACCAATAGTGTCAACTATCCATCGTTAAACATGATTAACAAAATTAAAGTGTGCTCTTAGTAGACCTGCCCAAGTTACTGAAACCGTGAGAATTTATTCGAATCGAAACCGTCGATTTTTGAACCGTGGTTCAATTCAGGTTCATAAATTTTCGAACCGAAACCGTGTCAGAACCGGTTTCAAACCGGAACCGTGAAAAACCGCCGAAAAACAGTGAAACTAAGTCCGAACCGCAAAAAACCGGCGGTTCGAAACCGTAAAAAATCACAGGAAAACCGCCGGTTCGGAACCGAAACCGAAACCATCGGTTTTGGAACCGGAACCGGAACCGCGAAACACCCTCGCGGTTCGATTCCGGTTCGGCAATTTCTAAAACCCGGACCGGCGGTTCCGAAACCGTGGGCACCTCTAGCTCTTAGTACAAGAAATACCATATACTCCTCTCAAAAAATTTGCTACCATTTGACCCGACACTGATTTTTAAGAAATTTAATAGAAACATGTTTAACGAAAATTAAAGTGTGCTCTCAGTGCAAGAAATACCGCATACTCCTCTCTAAAAATTTGTCACAATTTGAACCGACACAAGATTTAAAGAAATTTAATAGAAAATGGATTTAAAAAGTTGATAGAATGTGGTCCTATTTTTCTATATTAGTTTTATATTAATAAAATGTGAGTGAGAACGAGTTAATGAAATTTGTGGTGCACTATCAACAATGATAAAATTAAAAGGTTACAAAATTTTGGGTAGATAAAAATAAAAATAAATGACAAATTTTCAGAGATAGAAGAAGAAGTAATAGTATTTATCGAAAAAACTAAAAAATTAATAAGACGTGTTGCCTCAACTTTATTAATCATTAGAAAAAATGAAAACGAACATAGTAGGTCTTTTGTTATTTATGATGAATTTAAATTATTTAATAGTACTCCATATTTCAAACCTTAATCATCCCAAAATCAAAATATTAACCATGCTAAAATCAAAACCTTGTCAATCCTACATCAAAACCTTAACTACCTAGAGAAATTTAAGGTCCAAGAAATAGCTGTTGGTTTCTGGGATTACAAGATAACAAAACCGGGCGTAATACAACCCAAAAGAAGGAATACAAAAAAAAAAGAACTGAAGTTACAACGAAAATGAAACAACTAAACCAGTATGCTATGACAGCCGAGTCGAGGAGGCCTCTTCCCGCAAGACGAGATACGCCCCGGTAGTGCTCTCGGTTTGGCGTGTCGTCCCCAAAGGTAAAACGGCTACGTCTCTTCTGATGCAGCACCGCAATCAGCAGAGCTCCGGCGAACGGGATGGAGGAGAGGGCAGAGCTTATGATGCAGAATGCTTTTTGAATTGTGTGTCCTAATGCAGTGGTATGGCTAGCCTATTTATAGGCCAACCACCATGCAGGGTCAACCAGCCATTGAAGGCTCATCATGGCAAAAACGTAACCGACGTCGGTTACAGGCGTGTGGCTGTAATGTGCCACCCGTGTGTGGAGCGTGTGGATTTCTCACGTGGCAACCGTGACTGTGCCTCGCTTGACGACGTGTCAAGCCACTTGGATTGCTGACTCGGTGGTGGTCCAAAAAGAATAGTTTGGGCCAAGCCCCAAGCCCAAAGACCACCCAAAGACCAATTGCCAAGATCCAAGATCCAAGATCCAAGTCCAAGATCCAAGATCCAAGTCCAAGTCCAAGTCCAAGATCGGGATCGGGATCGGGCTCGGGATCGGGCTCGGGCTCGGGCCCGCGACCGCGACCGCGAGCACGAGCACGAGCACGTGCACGGGCACGGGCTCGGGCTCGGGCGGGCGGGCGGCGGCGGCGGCGCGCGCGTGTGCGCGCGTGTGGGCTCTTTCACCCATCTTGGTCCACTATAATTATTAAGTAACATAAAGTCACTTAATTTATACACATTAAAGATGTGTTAATCCTCCAATGTGGGATAATTAACACTAGTTAATTATTCCCTAAGCTCCATCTCCAAGCTTTAATTAAAAGCTAATTATGCCCAACTTTAATCCACTATTTCTCACTCACCGGAAATCGGATTTGAGAAAGTGAATATACTACATTTACCTACGTAAAATGTAGATCGACGCTATGTCATTTAATTTCACAAAATTAAATGTCTCGTCACATTTATTATTTGGTCAAAATCCATTGACCGGGCATATTTAATCCATGATTTTTACAATCCCCCACATGAGTGGAAATAGCCGAATGCATATGCATGCAGACACAAGCTCAACCCTCGCGAGGTATATAAGCATAAGGATAGGTAGTTGTTGACTTTGAACCCTCCATAGTCGACACCATCGGATACACAGGCGGCTTAGTAGCGCGATGCTTTGAACTAATCCCCCACGGCGTGCACCGAGACAATGGTGTTAACACTTAAACACCTCAACCTCATCCGTTCTCACGTTTTGTGTCCATTGCGGTCTTGGACACCACTTTGGATTCATAAGTACGTTTTATGAAGCGACCACACTTCGCACTTACATAGGTGATTCTTAGTCAAGTACCTTGCCATACTTGGTCTCTTTGAGAACTCCATCTCTTTGAGATCCTTAAGAATCATTAAAAGTCATAGACTTAGCCTTTACCACAAGGCAAGTTCTCCAACACTCTATTGCTCTTAGGGAATAGATATAGTTGAGTGTTTCTCTTGAACTCTCATAGCTTAGTTGTCCCTTTGAACCAAGTTCTTGGGATCTCCAGTCATCATGGTTGGGTTACCACTATGATAATTCTTTAGTTTGTGGATTTCAAACCCATTCCCTCTAGCAACTTATTCATTTGATCACGGTTTAACCCTTTGGTTAGCGGATCCGCTAGATTATCTATTGACTTCACATAGTCAATTGTAATCACCCCTGTTGTGATCAAATGTCTCACGGTGTTATGTCGTCGACGTATATGTCGAGACTTACCGTTATAGAAGCCATTGTTTGCCCTTCCAATAGCTGCTTGGCTATCGCAGTGGATCAGCACTGGTGGCACTGGCTTAGACCAACATGGAATGTCTTCAAGGAAGTTCTTAAGCCACTCGGCTTCCTCACCAGCCTTATCCAAGGCAATGAACTCCGATTCCATTGTTGATCGGGCTATACAAGTCTGTTTTGTGGATTTCCACGATACAGCACCACCCCCAATAGTAAAGACGTATCCACTTGTTGAAAGTGAGTCTCTATTATCGGATATCCAATTGGCATCACAGTACCCTTCAAGCACCGGGGGGTATCTCGAGAAGTGTAGCCCAAGATTTTGAGTGTGTTTTAAATATCTCAAAACCCTCACAAGAGCTCTCCAATGCTCTTTGCTTGGATTGCTCGTGTAACGACTTAACTTGTTCACGGCACAAGCAATGTCAGGTCGAGTGCAATTAGTCAAGTACATAATGCACCCGATGACCCGTGCATACTCTTCTTGTGCAACGGGCTCGCCTTTGTTTTTGCTCAAGTGAACGTCGAGTTCAATTGGAGTCTTTACCGGCGCGCCATCATAGGCTTTGAATTTATTCAATATCTTCTCAACATAATGTGATTGTGTTAAGATGATTCCATCATTCGTTCTTAGAATCTTCATTCCAAGAATTACATCGGCTAGACCCATGTCTTTCATGTCAAAGTTTCTCTTTAACATGGCCTTTGTATCGTTAATTACTTGAGTGTTGCTACCCAAGATTAACATATCATCAACGTAGAGACACACTATAACATGACCGTTATTATTGCTCTTGATGTAGACACATTTGTCGCACTCGTTGATTTTAAACCCATTTGATAACATCACATTATCAAACTTCAAGTGCCATTGCAATGGCGCTTGTTTCAATCCATATAGGGATTTCACGAGCTTGCATACCTTTTTCTCTTGTCCAGGTACTACAAACCCTTCGGGTTGTTCCATATAGATTTCATCTTCTAGTTCACCATTTAGAAACGCGGTCTTTACATCCATTTGATGAATCTCAAGATTGTGCAATGCAGCAATAGCGAGAAGCACTCGTATAGATGTAATCCTTGTTACAGGTGAATAGGTATCGAAGAAGTCATGTCCTTCTTTTTGTTTAAAACCCTTTACTACTAATCGGGCTTTATACTTATCAACTGTTCCATCGGCCTTAAACTTTCTTTTAAGAACCCATTTGCATCCTAAAGGTTTAGCACCTTCGGGCAAATCAACCAACACCCATGTGTGGTTTAGCAAAATTGAATCAATTTCGCTTTGAACAGCTTCTCTCCAATGCAGCCCGTCTGGGCCAGCAAAGGCTACTTTTATCGATGTTGGTTCTTCATCCAACATGAAAGCAATGTAGTCAGGACCAAAAGTTTTTGGTGTTCTGACTCTATTACCACGTCTTAGTACTGTATCTTTTGGATCGGGCCTTGCACGCTTGCGCGATTCAGGTTCCGCATCTGTTGATTTAGAACTAGTGGCTTCTTCTTCCACTTGTTTAGAACTAGTGGCTTCTTCAATTCTTGTCTCAGAATTGGTTGATACCTTTTCCTTATCTTTGCAAGGAAAGGTATTTTCGAGAAATACAACATTCCTCGACTCAATTGTTGTTCCTACTGTGATAGTCGATATTTCAGACTTGTGAACAACAAATCGATATGCACTACTGTTAAGTGCATATCCAATGAAGATGCAATCAACCGTCTTAGGTCCGATTGTAACTTCTTTGGGCGGAGGAACCATCACCTTTGCCAAACACCCCCACACTTTGAGGTATTTGTAGGATGGCTTCCTTCCCTTCCACAACTCATAAGGAGTAACATCTTTTCCTTTGAGAGGGATTTTATTCAAGATATAGTTTGCTGTCAAAACAGCTTCCCCCCACATGTTATGTGGTAATCCTGAACTGAGTAGCAGTGCATTCATCATCTCTTTTAGAGTTCGATTCTTGCGTTCTGCAACACCATTAGATTGTGGTGAATATGGAGCAGTTGTTTGATGAATTATACCACTTGCGTTGCATAACTCCTCAAACGGGGCTACATATTCGCCTCCTCTATCGCTTCGAATCATTTTGATTTTACAACCAAGTTGATTCTCAACTTCGTTCTTATAATTTTTGAACGCCTCTATTGCTTCATCTTTGCTTTTTAAAAGATAAATGTAGCAATATCTTGTGCAATCATCTATGAAAGTGATAAAGTACTTTTTACCACCTCTAGTTTGCACCATCTTTAAATCACATACATCCGTGTGAATTAATTCAAGGGGTTTTGTGCTTCGTTCAACCGAGTGAAACGGCAACTTAGTCATTTTTGCTTCAAGACAAATTTCACATTTATCTTGGATATCCAATTCATTAGCCTTTAGTAAATCTAAATTTACTAATCTTTTAATGGCTTTTGAATTTACATGTCCCAATCTACAATGCCACAAATTTGAACACTCAGTCAAGTAAGAGGAAGTAGATGCTTTATTATTATTAGCCAATGGCTTTGCAACACTTCGAGTTGCTACACTAAGCTTGAAAAGCCCATCGGTTACATAACCTTTTCCGATGGATTTTCCAAACTTATACAAGACAAACCTATCGGACTCAAATACAAGTTTAAACCCTTTATTAACTAGTATTGATCCTGACACTAGGTTCTTGCGGATGTCCGGGACATGCAGCACATCCTTCAAAGTGATAGTTAGGCCAGACGTCATCATGAGAATCACGTTGCCAACGCCGAGGACTTCGGACGATGCTTGATTCCCCATGTTGATCTTCCTCCCTTCAACAGCAGTGTAGGAGGCAAACTTGCTCCTGTCGGAGCAAACATGAGCAGTAGCGCCGGTGTCGATGTACCAGCCTCCCTTGTTATCAACAAGGTTAACCTCTTCAGTGACCACTGCAATGAGGTCGTTCTCATCCCAGTCCTTGAACTCCTTCTCAACGACGTGGGCAGCCGGCTTTCTCTTCTTGCTGCGGCAGTCTTTAGCAAAGTGGCCTGGTTTGCCACACTTGTAGCAGTCGCCTTCAAACTTCTTTGAAGGCTGCTTTCCCTTCCCTTTGTCGTTTGGACGGTTTGGGCGAGGGCGTTTGTTGGAGGGACCGCCCCGCTCCAACAGATTGGCTTTGGCTTCATTTGGGTTAAAGCCTTTAGCCTTTTGATCACTTTTGCGCACGTCGGCCTCAATGCGCAACTTCACGATCAAGTCTTCAAGGGTCATCTGCTTTCGCTTGTGCTTGAGATAACTCTTGAAGTCCTTCCAACTTGGAGGGAGCTTGTCAATGATCGTGCACCTTAGGAATTTGTCGGGCAAGGTCATCCCTTCAGCCACTAATGAGTGGATGATCATTTGGAGCTCTTGGACTTGCTCCATGACGGGTCGAGAGTCGACCATTTTGTAGTCCATAAATTTGGAAGCTACAACTTGCTCCGTCCCTGCAGCATTATCTATGCTATACTTCTTTTCTAGGTTTTCCCACATTTGTTTAGATGTGGTTACATTGGAGTATACATTGTACAAACTATCATCTAAAGCACTTAGAATGAAATTTTTACAAAGGTAATCTCCTTTCCTCCAAGCTTCATAATCTGCCATGACTTCGAGCCTAGTCTCTTGGTCGCTTGGTGCGGGCGGCTCGTTCTCCGTGAGGAAGTTGGCGACGCCCAATGTTGTCAAGTAGAACAACATCTTCTGGTACCACCGCTTGAAGTCAGATCCTCCAAACTTTGGTGGCTTCTCGGCGGGTGGCATCATTCTTGGTGCCATAGGTGCCGCACTTGGTCCATTGAAGGAACCAATTCCGTTGCCCCCGAAGGAGCCAACAACTTGGTTGGGCATAGAGCCCCCCATGTTCATGTTGGGCATAGTACCCCCCACATTCGTGTTGATCCCGGAAGATCCAACACCAGTATTGAGCCCGAAGGCACCAACACTCGATCCATTAAAAGATCCGAAGGAACCACTAAAAGTGGAACCAACCGAACCACCAAAGGTGGAACCAGTGGACGCCCCGAAGGGGTTGTCCCAAACCCAAGGGACAGAGGATGAGGCAGCTGGGAAGCCGGGAGTTGGCATCATCGAGGGAGCCGATGAAGTGTTGACCGGTCCAGTGGTTGCCATGGTGGAGGGAATAGCGGAGGTGGTGGTGGCAGCAGCAGTGTTGGAGTCGGTAGACATCTCCAGCAAAGGTGTTTAATATTTCGAAAGTTTTAGTTCAGTTTAGAAGTCCAAATTCCTTCAAAGGCAAGTTATCTCGTCTTGCGATTGTTGGTTTCTGGGATTACAAGATAACAAAACCGGGCGTAATACAACCCAAAAGAAGGAATACAAAAAAAAAAGAACTGAAGTTACAACGAAAATGAAACAACTAAACCAGTATGCTATGACAGCCGAGTCGAGGAGGCCTCTTCCCGCAAGACGAGATACGCCCCGGTAGTGCTCTCGGTTTGGCGTGTCGTCCCCAAAGGTAAAACGGCTACGTCTCTTCTGATGCAGCACCGCAATCAGCAGAGCTCCGGCGAACGGGATGGAGGAGAGGGCAGAGCTTATGATGCAGAATGCTTTTTGAATTGTGTGTCCTAATGCAGTGGTATGGCTAGCCTATTTATAGGCCAACCACCATGCAGGGTCAACCAGCCATTGAAGGCTCATCATGGCAAAAACGTAACCGACGTCGGTTACAGGCGTGTGGCTGTAATGTGCCACCCGTGTGTGGAGCGTGTGGATTTCTCACGTGGCAACCGTGACTGTGCCTCGCTTGACGACGTGTCAAGCCACTTGGATTGCTGACTCGGTGGTGGTCCAAAAAGAATAGTTTGGGCCAAGCCCCAAGCCCAAAGACCACCCAAAGACCAATTGCCAAGATCTAAGTCCAAGTCCAAGTCCAAGTCCAAGTCCAAGTCCAAGATCAAGATCGGGATCGGGATCGGGCTCGGGATCGGGCTCGGGCCTGAGGCCCGCGACCGCGACCGCGAGCGCGAGCACGTGCACGGGCACGGGCACGGGCACGGGCACGGGCTCGGGCTCGGGCGGGCGGGCGGCGGCGGCGGCGCGCGCGTGTGCGCGCGTGTGGGCTCTTTCACCCATCTTGGTCCACTATAATTATTAAGTAACATAAAGTCACTTAATTTATACACATTAAAGATGTGTTAATCCTCCAATGTGGGATAATTAACACTAGTTAATTATTCCCTAAGCTCCATCTCCAAGCTTTAATTAAAAGCTAATTATGCCCAACTTTAATCCACTATTTCTCACTCACCGGAAATCGGATTTGAGAAAGTGAATATACTACATTTACCTACGTAAAATGTAGATCGACGCTATGTCATTTAATTTCACAAAATTAAATGTCTCGTCACATTTATTATTTGGTCAAAATCCATTGACCGGGCATATTTAATCCATGATTTTTACAATAGCAATATTATTATTATTACTATTATTATTATTATTATTATATTTTTATTATTATTACAAAAACTGATAGCCCTGTCCAAAGTGCAATGAAAGGATATCAATCAAAATAACATATTTTTACAAAAAGAAAACACTATTTTTTCTATTAAGATTTTACATCGAACAACAAATGTGTCGTTTTTGAGAAGGCTATGAGAGTTTTAGACTTCAAATTCATGACATATAGCCATGATAATATTGAATATTATCAATATATGTTAAACGTTAGTGACGTGGCGCCCGGACAAAGGAGACGCGCATTTTAGCAAGTGCCACGCAGGCAGGTTAGTGAAGTTCCGACAAGCTCGCAGCTCAATGATGACCCATATCCAACCACGTCATAGGTTGTTAGGTGGCCCCCACCAAAGCCGATTTGTCGGTTTGTTGCTCTATAACTAGCCTAAAACCGCTGCTTCGAAAATTCCTACTCTCTCTCAATTATGTCTAGGCCAGCTATAACGCACTCTTCTCACCACTAATTCCAAATCTCAATAAAACTCCTCATCTCTCATTATCTCTAGATATTTTTCTCATAAAAATTTTTTAAATTGTTGGGACAATGTACGAGTATTTGATCATATTATTATTGTTCATAATATACGGAGTATTTCTTTTTAAACTTATAAGAATGTGCGTATAATTATTTATATTAATATATTTTCATTGCTAGTAATAGTAGTCATAATTAGATAGTACTACTAGTTCTTCACCGGGATATATATATATATAAGTAAATAACAAGTTTATAATGTTAAACTTATTTTATTCCGCTGATTTATAACTTCAGATTAAATTAGACTAATCAAAAGCATATTATGTGTCTAATGTAGTACTCCTAGTATTTCATTTGCTGATATTGTTAAATAAATCTCTATTTGATTAATAAAAAGTCATGTTCTTGCTGAGACTATCGACCATTAATTAGTCTGAATTATCCTTTTTGGATTAAGTCTATTCACACGAATTTACTTTTAAGTCATTCCATAAAAATCTCAAATTATTTGGGATTTTAAACACCACTTTACTTATATGGAGTAGTAATTTAAACTTCCCTCCATTATTCAACGTAATATATATTTATAATCTAACAGTATTATCCAAACACTATAAATTTATACAGCAGAGAGTTCAATGATTTGCATAATATTTAAGACTAATTGTTGCTCATGATGTGCCATACAATGATTGTTTGGTTTTCGACAGTTGTTAGTAATTGATGGGAGTTTTTATGGCTCATTCAATACTAGAAAGTGACATCAAATGTCATATATTGCATATAATAGCATTCCACTAACAATGACTCAAAAATCGGTGGGTGATGATTTATTTCTTCCATTATAATATTTGTCACATTATTTTATTAGTGGATGATTGTCAATCATATACATACAAGAATTCAATCTTTTATGATGATGGATGGCGATATTTTATTTTGTATTTCGACGGGGAGTCTGAAACTACTTAGTTTCAATTGATTCTTAATTTCGTGAACTAATCTAAACTTTATAACTAATGGATAAAACTAGTTACTACTCCCTCGCTTCGTCCACGAAAAATAGGGCTATTCCATTTTTATCTCTCGTTTAACTATTTATTATCATTTTTTTCAAAACGAAGGATAAAAATGAAATAGTCCTATTTTTCGTGGACAGAGGGAGTATAATATTTAAATAAAAGGGTTAAGTAGAAAATACACACTTAATAAATACTAACTGCAAAAACAAATAGGACTTTTAATATTATAGTTATACATTGATTAAGTATAAATAAATATAACAAATCTTTTTTTAATTTTTAATTATAAATTGTGTGCATACTTTCCCTAGGTCTAAACCTACAACCAAAATAACTGTTAAGTAGATCCTATATTAGACCTTTTTCCACCTTTCACATTGGTTGCTTTCACATTGGTTGGCAAATGATAAAAGTTGAACCACAATTTTCAAAAGTTGAGAGTTCCCAACTAAACCTAACCTTAAAAGAGGCAAACATGTCAACATCTGTATTGGTCTAAAGACTTTGAGGATAAGAACAAGTTGAGTAATCTTAACTGTGAAGTTGTTTTTAACTTTACTCTTTCCTTGATTTCACAAATCACAAGGTTTGCTTTCTCTACACCATCATATTAAGAAATAGATAATTATAATTATAAATAAAGGAGTACAAAAATTGTTTGTCCAGTTCAATACGATGTGTATCTAAGTCTAAACGTGATGCAAACCAAAGAATTTTTGCTACCATGGTCGTGGACTGATTATTCGATAAATTGTTGACATGATCATGAATTAATTAACTTCCTTTCATGCTCCATAGTCAACATACCAAACAACAAGGCCATAATTTAAGTGTACGAAGATGACGAATAACATAAGGATATTTGTTACTCATTTGTTTATGGTTTCATGTGTTTGTGGATTAATTTTTTTTCGACAATAATTTTAGATATAACATTTGTTTTGTTTATTCACTAATTTCGTTTTTTTATAGTGAATAGTCTACTTCTATACAATTAATCCGATCACCAGTTTTCGGCAGTGGGCATTTTTTTGTATAAAAAACAAGGCCATAACTCAATATCTAAGTAATCATTACTTATATCTAACAATTTAACTAATCATTAATCCCCAAATTCTCAATAAATTCTACTTGGCCACGACTTTTTTGGCCTATCTATATAAATTGGAACCATTCGAATTTTGGCTGTATAGCTGGAAGAAGTGTATTCTATCGAGATTATATTTTGATAAGATTGTTACCAAATAGAATTGTTTTGCTCTTGGGGCTATAAATTGACACCTAATTAAATTATTTCTGAAAATGTGTGTGATCCACGAGTGTGATTGACTCAATGATTAACCAGCCATCGAATTGATCAAAATATCTTGTGCCTCTTATAACGAGTTACCTAATTTAACACTATTAGCATAGGAGTATTTTTTTTGTGAAAATTACAGTGTCTTATAAACATTTTAACAAAAAATATCACACACTATTGATTATTACAATAATTTTTTAAAACTAATAAAATTCTCCAAATTAATTTATAATAACAATAATATACACGAATTATTTCAACGAGTTATTTCGACACCTCATTTAACACTTTTAATCGATATACCATGTTAAAATATTAGAATAAAAATTCCATGTTGAAGGTCTATGGATCAAGTCAAAATGGAAATCAAATAACGAGATAATATTTTTGTTAGTTTTTTGATAGTTCGTATAATTGATTGATTGTCTTTTATAAGAGATTATATTATTTGGTTGATAATCAGAAAACACAAGATTATGAATTTATAACAATTTATTTTACCTGAAAAATAAGAAATTGCAAGTGGTGTTGCCGAAAAATTGTTTAGCATATCATGTAAACGCGTGATTCTCGTGACATAATTAAAAAAGAAAAGATTCGACAATAGTATACATATTAAGATTGGACTGTTTTCAAAACCTAGTCCCTTGAAAATAGAAAATGATACAAGAGTTTTAATAAAAGTGATTGATTTATCATAAGAAAATATATATAGTGTAATAAAAGTGATTGATTTATCATAAGAAAATATATATAGTGTTTTGTTGTTTTTCTTTAAAACTATTCTTTGATTTTGAGTTGTTATGAGATCGCTCCTTTTTGTTGGTTGATGTAGTTGATAATGCAAGGAAGTGTGATATCCTTTTGATTTTGTTTCTTGTGTTTGTTTGCTGCTTTTCTAATTTTATGGTTTTAGATAGTAGGTTTGTTTTGTGTCAATGGCAAATTGTTTGAAAAATCATAGAGTTTTGTCAAATTCTGACCCATCCTGCAATTCTAAAAGGTAGTAAAAAAAATCATAAAGTTTGGATTCGTTCTCAATTATCTCTCAACGAAAAAAATCTAATACCCTAGGTGTAATTTATTGTTGATATTTTTCAATCAAACATCGTGTTTTCTGTACGAATAGGCGACATCCTTCAAGTCACCGGCGACGACGTCCACATATGATTTCCCGACTAATATATCAAAGACAATGTCATCAAAATTTTTTGTCATGAGATGATTGAGAATAAATCCAAACTAACTTATATAGTTTTTGGACTAATTTTTTTAAACTTACTAGGATAGGTTAGAACTTGATTAAACTTCTTGGCTTTGTCGGTAATTTGCCATTTTGTATATTTTTTATGTTGATATTGTTAGTTTTTTATTAGTGTTATTGTAGTGTAATATATTAAGACGTAGAAATGTAATCAAATGTAAACTCTAAATATTGTACAAACACCAAACTCTGATTTGGACTGTTAAAAAATGTCAACAGATGTCAAAATACTAGCAACAGAATATATCAGCATAGTGTCAACAGTTGATGCTGTGTTGACACTGCGTTGACATTAAAATCTTGAAATTTTGCACTGTGTTGACACTATGTTGATATTGTGTTGAAAAGTTTGGAGTTTGTACCCCTTAAAGGTATATATACATAGAAATAGACTATATTTTTATAGACGTCCAAATTTTTTTTAAAAAAAAAAACTATTTTTAAGAGAAGAGGAATTATTAAAATAAACAAACGGCCGAAAGAGGAGGTCTAATCCGTCTCCTAACTATGATTAATATATACGCTAACCTAACTATAAACTAATTTTTTTGTGGTTTACAGCTACCGCCGGTATCAAGTTTCAACTAAAAACTATCAAGAATCAAGATTAGTCCCACACGTTTCCACCAAGAATTTTAGGTAATTACTCAATATAATTTATTAGTGTATGTGTATTCAAATGCATTTGGTACTTAATTCTAGTGATTTTATTTTTGCGATAACCTCAACGGGGTATGATTAATTGAATCCGTCCTCAACAATATTGGCAAAAGTGAAAAAGAAATTAAAAGAAAAAATTGATTGAATTATTATTAGTGGAAAATGAGTTTCGTTTTATTCCAGAGGAAGAATTACGATAAATAAATAAACTGATTTTGGTAGACAGATAAAAAATAATGTGGTGTCTAATGAAAATAAGTAAAGATAATATGATAAATAACTGAAAAATAAAATAGAAGACATTAAAATGGTTAATTTTTGTCAAAAGAAGAAATTATAAATTAGCTATAGATGTTCCAAACCCTAATGTTCCGGTCTATAAGAAATAAGTAATTTGATAAAACATTTTTTTCTTGTAAATGAATTTATATTAACAACAAAACAATTAATTAAGGTTTAAAAACGTAAAATCGAGCCTCATAATCTATTCAGATATATAAGATCTATAAGTTAGATTGGTTACTATTTTCTACAAATATCCATCCTTGTATATGGTCAATGGGATCTTATCAAATAAGTTGATTAAGATTATGGGTTGACTTGACCCAATAAATAGATTGAGTAAACGTGTTATATTAAGCTTCCACATAATAATATTAGATGGGCCACTTTCTTCTTGCGTGGAATATTCTAGTAGAGTCCAATTTTACAAGCCTAAAGTGCAACATTTTTACCACTATAACTGTCATTCGAGAAATTTAAAAATAGCCAATATAAATGCGAGAATAATGTAAAGAAGACTCTTCTCTACATTATTCTCTCTCTTATTTTACTATTTCTTGACTTTAACTATTTATTATCATTTTTACAAAACGAGTGAAAAAAATAAATGTGACAGTTAATGCGGGACAAATGTAGTAGTTCAGTTACTTTATAGGATGCGATATTGAATAGGATTTTCATAAATATCATCTTGTTAAAAAATTCAACAAATTATAATGTCCCAAGTCCCAACTACAAACTTCCAACCTATGTACTATGTGGTCAGTTGCAGCTATATTAATTTTCAGATGCAATAACTTCTATTCTAGAAAATACATACATAGGGGGAAAATGCAAGAGTCCTTTGACTAATATATAATCCAACTTATTTCAATAAATATTTCAATTGATACCTTGGACTTTTGATGTGTAATTGAAAGATATGAGACATTGACATAAATATTTGTTGGAATTTGCAATAAGTAGTTGTCATTGAAATAAATGCTATACAAAAATCCACAAACAGTTTAAGCAGTAGAGTTTATTGGTAATGGCTGAAAAGTTTGAACTTTGAACGATATTTTTTTGCTAAACGTCGTTTTGCAATTATGTTTTAAGGGTCCATCTAAATGTACAATATTATATCCCAATTCACTATTTAATCCATAATAGTACATGAGTTTAATCAAACTTCAAAATGTATCTTTCATCAAAGTTTAAAGATTTCATCAAACCTTGATAAACACCCAAATATGTTTTATTCAATACTCCCATTGTTACAAAATTCATTTTCAGCATGAACTTATACAAATATACTCTCCGTCCACTATCTCAATAATTTTAGTAAAAGATATGGAGTACAAGTTTACGAAATTCTATCCTAAAATCAATTAGTAACTTTAAAAATTATATTTTAATTATTATTTATAATAATATGAGATATTGTTGTTTTTACTATCCAACGCTCTCCCTTAAACTCTTTGAGATGAACCCTTAAGGAATTAGACTATTTTTTTCTGATTGGGTTGGATCAGACCTTGTTAAATTAACCAAAATCGAAACCCAAATATACAAATGTGTCGGTTATTTTTGTTGTTAATTGTTTTGCACCAACTATATCGATGAGTCGGTTGTTTTTTTTTTGTTTCGGCTCAACTATATTGTTGTTGGCCAGATAAATTTTAACCTACATTCGGTGACCGTTCTGATACCATGTTAGAAGTTCATGAAATGATTTCACTTTTCTCTTCATATAGATGGTTTTTACTTGTAAATAGTATAATAAATTTTTACTAACGAATCAAAATGAATAAAAGATACTTACACTAGTATTGATTATACTCGGAGCATTTGTGTGTTCAGATTCCTTTCGTTTGTGTGAAATAATAACTGGAAATAGAGAATTGGGTACACACGATTATAAAATTTAAACTTAATCTAGAAATAATTTTTGTGATTAATAAACATCAATCGAAGACCTTACATGAAAAAAGCAAAACCAAAGAAAAAACTTGAGTTCTCGTACATATTTTTGTCTCACATAATATAGTTGGAAACAGCTGCATTTTCATCAAAAAGTTATCACAAATAGTGAAAAAGATAACAAAGACAAGGGGTCGTTAATGAGGTGTTTGCCTTTATATTTTTTGGATTGATTCAAATCTTTTTGAATACTTGAATCCACTAGTTTGGTATAAATTGACTGTGACAAAAGCATGGATAAGATGCCAAGGCCATGGATTGTCAATTCATGAATTATATAAAAATATTTCTCACGTTTAGTTCATATCTTCGAAGTTGAAATCGATTCTAAAAACTACAACTATTATAGTTGGATAAGTATGCCATAATAAAATACTTTAACATCGTACTCCATAATTTACAAGAATATATGTTACCCTATTCATTATGAGAACTAATGGAAGCCATGCAATTGAATTCATGTGATCGGATATAATAAAGAACTTGATCACTAGGATCAGATAACAGATGCAATGTGGCGGTTGTCGCTAGTAATGGATGACAGACAAATAATAAAAGTAAACCTCAATCTCAAAGGATTGTGAAAGAGTTGCCGCTTCGTGAGATCGGCGACATATTCAAACACAGTTTTATGTTATGGAGTTCTCAAGTTTTCATGGGCTAACAGTAGGATCCGAACGACCGACTTATGAATAAAAATTAAGTGTAAAAGAACACACAATCTTGGACTAGCAAAGCCAGGCCAGGCCCAATTATACGTTATGGGTTGGGCTGCTAACAGAAAAGCTCTTAATTGGGCATTTAATCTCTCTGAAATATTTTTAATCTAAAGATATGTGGGCCACTTATTTTAAAATTTTTATACAACTCAAATTAGACCATGTTCAATTCTAATTTTTCTAGTCACACTATTCAGTTTTTTAAAAATACTGTATTGACTAAAGGGGAATAATTTTACAATAAAACTATGAAGCAATAGGATTGGTCACACAAAATTATTTTAATAATATATTTAATTTTTAAATGCATACTTATCTTTCTCCCCAATTTTTGATAAAATTATTAATTTATTTTAGGTAAACTAATTTTATTAAATCAATATTAAGTTTATTTTTTTGGGTTTTTTTTGTTTAACCACAGGTGTACCGAATCTGCCTTTTGGCGGAATCCGACTAATCATGCTCGACCGGGCTTGCACATTAAGGCCGAAAGTCTCCCAGCGGGTGGCGGAGTTTGAACCCGTGACCTTCACCACAACTCCGCGCTGCGACCCGTTGGTTCAATAATAAGTTTATTGATTTTGCTTGCTGGCCACATTACGGCTGTTAAACTAACTCATAAATTTATTCATATACTTAGAAGTCATGACAATTGTTTTTGACAATTGAAAATAGAAAAGTTACTAAACTTTTACTTTTATAATGACAAGTTGCCCTCATATTAAAAGAAGTGCAATTGTTATAATCCATTCGAATGTTACATCTCAATAATCTCACACTCCCACTTGCTATAATAATTAGTATTGAAACTAGGATTTCTACATTATAAAAAATTCCCAACTTGAAAAAAATAAAAATATAATGTTAGAACTACTACAACGTTGTCTTTTGTTACAAATCTCTGAGAAAACCATGTTACCTATGACAAATCACAAGTATTATTAATTCACAAATCAAATTAACCACCCTCCATTATTAACACTAAATCTCAACTAAAATAAGAAGAAGTTGCAAATTTTTAATAAAAGATTCTACAAGCCAAAGTAGCATAATTGTGATGAGTAAGAAACAATGTTCCTTTCCCTTGAAAACATTCCTACATTAAGTAGCTCTGTTTTCTTGCATTTGCCTCTGCCTCCGCGCCAGCAATGTTTCTCCTCATTTTCTCCCTTCTTTTAGCCTCTCCGGCTGCCGCCTCGGCCGACAATGCCGCCGGGCCGAAGAGCATATTCCTCCTCGCCGGCCAGAGCAACATGTCCGGCCGTGGCGGCGTCGTCAACGACACGTGGGACGGCGTCGTGCCGCCCCAGTGCCGCCCCGACCCGATGATCCTCCGCCTCAACGCGGCCCTCGCGTGGGAGGAGGCCCGGGAGGCCCTCCACCGGGACATCGACGCTGAGAAGACCTGCGGCATCGGCCCCGGGATGCCGTTCGCGCACTTGGCGCAACGGAGGGATCCCGGGATCGGGGTCATCGGGTTGGTCCCCTGTGCCATCGGGGGGACCAACATTAGCGAGTGGAGGCGCGGCGGCCGCCTCTACGGCCAGTTGATGGCCCGGGCCAAGGCCGCCGTGCTCGGCGGCGGAGGGCTGATTCGGGCGGTTTTATGGTACCAAGGCGAGTCCGACACCACGAGTCACGAGGATGCTAGGTTGTATAAGAGGAGATTGGAGAGGCTTTTTAACGATCTCCGGTCGGATTTGCTTTCTCCGGTGCTGCCGGTGATCCAGGTACGATAGTCGGGAATTTACCCGTCTCGTTATTTGAGTTCGATTTAGTAAATTTATATGTATGGGTAATTGGTTTAATTTTGTTTACTTATTTCGGTTCGATTCGGTTCGGTTCAATAAATTTATATGTATGGGTACTTAGTGTAATTTTGTACCCTTTTTGTGATTAGTGTAGGTGGCACTAGCTTCGGGGTCCGGACCCTACGTGGATGTGATAAGAAAAGGTCAGCTCGAACTCGAACTCCCAAACTTGAGATGTGTAGATGCCAAGGGATTGGATCTCGAGCCGGATGGGCTCCATCTCTCGACTAGAGCCCAAGTCCGGCTCGGGCATATGCTCGCCGACGCCTTCCTCGGGATTACGGCTCCTCTCCCAGTCCAAAGCAGCGGTGCTCACCGGAGGTGCAACAATTTTTTCCTTGACCTCTTTCTTAGATGGATTAGGTAGACATTTTTTATCAAGATTAATTATATCCAAACTGAATTGTATTTTAAGTTTTTCGATTTCATTTCATCATACATATCGATAAAATACGAATTCTTTTTTAGCTATATGACATTAAGGCGTTGCAGGTGGTTGGGTAAGTTTCACATCAGTGTAATTGTGGTTGTACTATTATAGTCAAGAATTGGTATTGAATTCACAATGCCAAAACGTTGGGTTGTCATTTTCTTTAATCCAACTTAGATGTCTAAGTATGAACTGGAAATATAATTAAATTTGGAAATTGTAAAATAAAAGTTGTAAACCAAAAAGAATGTGCTAAAGGGCTAAAGTGTAATGAAAGAAAGAATGAGAAGCCTTGACAGATGAGCAAAGCTACACTCCATTATTAGTAGTTCAATATCATCAAATCAATTCTTCGATTCAGGTCGAATTTTGTTAATTGGATTTATATTCTGTCTTATATTTTCATAGTCTTACTATATATTTAATGAACTCAGCTCAATAATTCCTAGATTCAAAATTGGTCAACTTGAATAATGATTTCCATTGTAGATATTTATTTATTACTATAAAATGACAAACTTTGTACATCACAGATGTCTGGGAATTGTCGGGGTTGGCTGGAAACATATGGGCAATGTTATTTTGAATAAAAAATAAAACACAAATTACTATCAATAAAACTATAACTTGTAAAGTAAACACAGGGAGAAATATACTTTAGAATTTGGAAAATCTTATTGTGCTACAATAAAATAAGTTTAATTGCTTGTAAATATATAAACTATTTCCAAATTTTGGTTGTTAATTAATTCTATTATTTTAATAAAAACAATACACGAGACTTTTATTTTTCTTTGGAATTTGACATAGTCCAAATTTCGTAAGGCCAACAACTCTATTCGCCAGAATTTGATGTAAAATAAAAAGTATTGTTAGACTAATCCAGTATGTAAGCAATATATATTTTAATTAACGGAGGCTTAAGCAACTAAATCAAATTAAAATCACAGACTTATATTTTGGCTCAACTAAAGCGTTCATCACTTTGTGCTCAATATACTTAGAGAAATTAAGGTGAATAATCCATACCTTTCACTGCTCCTATATCCTACTGTTAGTAGTATTAAAATTTATGGAATATTTAATACGCAGCGAAATACATGTGTCACGTGTTGAAACCACTAAAATACGAGATTGAAATATAATTCGCAAACCACTCTCTAAATAATAAAGAAGTATTCCAATTATTTCTGATTTCAAACCATCCGTGCATTGTGAAAAAGAGGCCAAAAAATAAACCTCCAAACTTAAGCCTCTTTTCTCAATTTTTGTTGCATTTTGTTCCGACCAAAATATGAATCCCATTGGTTGGTTAACCATTTTGTGTTGCTCAACATTTTTGAGATGCCTTGACCAACCCCAAAACATATTCATATTGGCCGGACAAAGCAACATGGCCGGACGAGGCGGCCTTATAAACGGCGCGTGGGACCAAAAGGTCCCTGCAGAGTGCCAGCCCAGCCCGAAGATCCTACGGCTCAATGGCAAGCTTGCGTGAGAGGTGGCCCACGACCCTCTCCACGTGGACATTGACCATAAGGTCTCTGGCATTGGGCCAGGGATGTCCTTTGCCAACCCGTTGCTGGCAAAGGACCCCACCATCGGAGTGATTGGTTTGGTCCCATGCGCAATTGGAGGAACCAAAATTGAGGAGTGGGAGAAAGGGATGAAGTTGTACAACGATATGATCGATCGGACCTAGGCCGCCCTCAAGGACGGAGGGGCTCTCCGGGCTCTCCTATGGTACCAAGGCGAATCCGACACGAAGTTTTTGCAAGATACTGAGTCGTACAAGGCCAATTTCGAAAAGTTTATTGCTGACGTGCGTGCTGATTTGCAAATGCCCACATTGCCTGTTGTTCAGGTACAATAAAATAATTGTAATTGTTAACGTTTAATGGCGGACAGAGGGAGTCTTAAACTTTTTTATGTTGTTAACGTTGTAGGTATTAGTGACATCTGGCGATGGTAAGTTCGTAGAAGAAATGAGAGAAAATCAGCAAGCGATCAAAGTTGCCAATTTGAAGCAAGTGGATTCGAAGGGGCTTGAGCTCATATTCGACAACGTGCATCTCTCGACTGCGGGGGCGATCAAGCTTGGCCAGATGTTGGCCGACGCCTTCCTCCAATTTTAGTCAATCGAGCCGCTCGCCTCGTCCATGGATGGTTTGGAACAATATATGTAATTGAACGTGATGCATATGATGTATACGTTGAATTTTTGCAATAAAACATGTTCATCATATCAATACACTAACATAACTCATACCTTATGTCACGCTTGGATTTGAGTCCTAAGTTTTATGATCTCCAATATGATAAAATACTAAATTTAAGCTACAATCAATAAGACGTTAATATGCTTTTAATTGACTGTCATCGCATATATCACTAGTTTCTATAACTAATCCTCTAATTATTTCTATGGTAATCGTCTTTATGTCTCGCTATTCCTACTCACATTCCGCAACTACTTTTGGCGACACCGGTAACAATACCGAAAAATATCTCATAACTATAAACATTGTTTTAGACTCCCAATGTAAAATTTCTGGCTTCGTCGCAGATTACAACAACAAAAACTTCCATAGATAGTGATGGATTGAAGTGTATGAAAATCGATGAAGCATGTTTCGTATTAAAGATTGAATTGATCTAAAATTAGCAGTCAATATTGAATTGGTGTGAGATTAATTTTATCCTTTCAACCTAACCCCATTTTATAAAAACTAAAACTTATATAATCCACAATATTGCCGTTTGCTCGATCAAATATGGGAGCTAGTTCTTTTATAACTTTATATCTATTATTAATATCGAGAAAAGGTATGTATATTGAAACTTTAATTAGGCAATCGCCACTTGGACCTTTTAATAATAATTTAATGAAAGTTTAGCTTCACAAAAAGACAAAATAAGAATGCTTATTTCTAGAAGTCTCTACGTAACAAACATGACTCATCCTATTACGTGTCCAAACTACAAATTTCCTCACCTTAATTAAAGCACTACAACTTTGCACATATATATTCAATGAATTGAGGCATCTAAATTCTTAGATTAAATCCTAGTTACATAGTAAAATTTAAGTCGAAGACTCATCTCATGGATACTACTACTAAGGTAAGTTTCTGTGTTATTTTTCTTTTTTTTAAAAAAATTTAAAATTTACATTAGTGTGTGTGTAATTTATGGTTTTTCACATGTTTAGGGTAATGAAAGAGTTAACGATGAGGGAGTGGTGGAGAGAAAAGTGGAGACCGTCGATTACCGGAAGCCGGCGGGAGAGGAGGAGCCACGGCCGGAGAAGGTGGCGGTGACTCATCTCGTTCACGACGACAACAACGGCGGAGCGGCCGCTAAAGTGGCTGAGAAACTGCCAGCTGTCAGTGAAGCCGTCGGTGACACTATTAGCAGGAAGCAGTAATTTAAATGAATTACTTATTGAATAATTACTATGTTAATTATATTATTGTCTTCGCCGTATGGCTTTGATCCGGAGCATGGCAGCTCAACGGCACGTTTGATTCTCACACATCTACAGAGAGGGAAACTGGGCTGCTGATTTTCTGGCAGGTAGGGGGTCCATACCTCTGCCCTTACATATTTTGATCTAATCTTTGCGGCTCGGTACCTGAAGGCGCTAGTTAGGATGGACCAACTGGGATATCCTAACTTCAGTTTTTGACGTAGAGATGTGGGTTGATCTAACTCTTCTGGTGGTTGATTTTGGTCCTTTTTCATTTCTCCCTTCAGTATATTTAGTCATCTTCTTTCCACTTGATAGAATGGAGGATCCCGGCTTATGGGACCTCTACTTTGCATCTTCATGTTCTGGTTTAGATCTTAGTCACTTTTGGGCTAATATCATGCTTTTAGAACATTACATTTTGATATTAGGTTATGGGTCTCCCTAAACCCTGTCAAGGGTTTTTTTTAAAATATAATAGAAAAGAAAAATATGTAAATAAAAAATCTACAGCATTTCTGAGTCTGAGTAAGACTGGTGGGTAACTTTCCGGGCCGGGCCCAACATGCAACAATTTGGAGTTGAGCCCATAATATAATAAGTGCAAAACAAAATATGGGCATGGGCCAATAAAGAATTTTCGAATTGGATATTTAAATTAGGGAAAATCCGAAAAAATTGGTCAAATTAGTAATAAGAAAATCGCAATTATAAAATGATTAATTGTATTATAATTTTGTGATATTTTTTATGGTCTTCTGGTAAATTTTCGACATGCTATGAGGGTTTGAATTTATTGATGTGATACGTAATTATCCTTAAATTTGGGATTAAAAGATAATTAAGAACTATATCAAAATTATAATAGTAATTGATGCGAGTTGTGACGCATGATTTTCTTTAATTTGGGATTATAAGATAATCAATAAAAAAGTCAAAAATTAATAAATATAATTTTCCTTTTATAAAAAGTGGCATGATTGATCAAAATTTTGAGCATATTTTGCGCTTTTGTTTAGCTATTTTCCATTTACAGATAGCCTTAGGGAATAGTTTATTATTTAAATAGTAGATAGATATAGGTTTAGAGATTAGTTTGATTTTATTTGGCTATAAAAGGCCAACTACCGTACCAATCTTAGTCAGTTTTTTATTTTGTTAATTGAAGTTCCAACATCAACGACATCGAATGAATAACAGTGATTTGGATTCCACGTCAAAAAAATTCTGGCTTCGCCGTTGCGATTGCATATCTATTCGGCTAAGTAGACGTAGACAGTAGAGTAAACATCATTTCTCCTAAAGATCGATAAGGGCATCCGCAACACTGTGCCGTTGCGGTTCCTATGCCGTTCCGGCGGAACGGTTCCGCGGCGGCACGCGTTGCGGGGTGCGTTCCGTCGCCGTTCCGTGCCGTCGCCATTCCTATGCCGTGCCGCGTTCCGTTCCGGAGGAACGCGGAACGGAACGTTCCGCCACGCGCCGAGGCGACGTGACGGCCTCCCATTCGACGCGTGAAGCCCACTCGCTGCCCCGCGAGTGGGCTTCGTCCGATGACGCAATAATTCATTTTTTTTAAATTTGAATTTAATAAAATTTTTTTTTTGCAACGGTAATGAGACCGTTTTTTTATATCCGTTTTTTTATTTTATTTTATTTTATTTTATTTATTTACTCTATAAATACTCCTATTTCATACTCATTTCAATCACAAACACACATCTATTTCTCTCTATTTCCACCCCAATTTTCATCTCAAATCAACTCTATTTTCCTTCTCTCAAATTTAATCAAACTAATGGATCCTTATGAACAAATGCGTCAAATATTGGAACAATCACTTGAAGAAGATCGACGACGGGAGGCGGAAGAAGCCGCGCCGCCCCAACGACGCTCCCGTACGTACATCCATCGTAACCGGGAGGAAGCCGCCGCAAGGTTAGTACGCGACTACTTCTGCGATAACCTGATTTGGGGAGATACGTACTTCCGTCGCCGTTTCCGCATGGGGAAACCGCTATTTCTCCACATCGCGAATACTTTGGCAACCAGGGAAGAGTTCTTTCAGGAAGGGTTCGAAGCGGTCGGCCGTCCCAGCCACACGACGCTGCAGAAATGTACTGCAGCATTCCGCCAGCTTGCGACGGGACAAACGGCCGACATGTTCGACGAATACCTCCACATCGGAGACAGCACTGGGCGAATGTGCTTGCTCAAATTCTGCAAAGGCGTTCGGGCAGCCTTCAGCGACGAATTTCTCCGGAGGCCAAGCTCGGCCGATTGTCAGTTCCTGCTCGACCTTCACGAAACAGTGCACGGATTCCCCGGGATGCTCGGCAGCGTCGATTGCATGCACTGGCAATGGAAGAATTGCCCGGTGGCATGGAAGGGGTCCTACACGAGCGGCCACAAAGGCACCCACCCAACCGTTATACTCGAGGCCGTTGCCGACTACCGACTTTGGATCTGGCACGCGTACTTCGGGGTCCCCGGGTCGAACAACGACGTAAACGTGCTCCACCAGTCCGACCTCTTGACCGAAGTTTTGGATGGTAAAGCGCCGGCCATCAACTTCGTCGCCAACAACCGGCTTTATAAAATGAGGTACTATCTCGCCGATGGCATCTACCCGAAGTGGCCTACCTTCGTGAAGACGTGCAGTGGGTCTGCGAACCCAAAGCAGGCTCTTTTTGCGCAGAAGCAGGAGGCTGCTCGCAAGGATGTGGAGAGGGCGTTCGGGGTTCTCCAAGCGCGCTTCAACATCATCAAAGCCCCGGCTCGTACGTGGTTCATGGAAAACATGGTCGACATCATGTATACGTGCATAATCTTGCACAACATGATTGTCCAAGACGAAGGACCCGAGGCGGGAAATTGGTTTGACGACGAATCCCCCGGAAGCTCAACCGCAAGTAGTCCGCCTCGAAGTGGAGCGCATCCGTCTATACAAGAACGGTTATCTATTCGTGCAAGGACACGCGACTCTAGTGCCCACACCCAACTCCAACAGGATCTAATTGAGCACATTTGGGCAAATTTTGGCGGATGAAATTATTAAAATTGTGTACTTTTATTTTTTTAGGATTTTTATTGTGTGCTTTTTATTTTTTTAGGATTTTAATTGTGTGCTTTTTATTTTTTTAAGTTTAAGTTGTAATTTTTTTTAATGTTGTGTGTTTTTTAATAAAGTGTGTTTGTTTTTTTAATAAAGTGTGTTTATTTAAATTGAATTGGGTTGGAAATAAAAAAAATGAAATTGAATGAATAGTAATTTAAGGAACGGTTAAGGAACGGAGGGTTGCAGGTTCCGTTCCTTAGTTAAGGAATGGAGTAAAAAAGTACAGTGGGGCCCTCAAATAGTGGTTTAAGGAACGGTATAGGAACAGCGTTGTGGATGGCCTAACTAACACGTAGCATTAGGAAAAGACAAATTCTCATAATAAAAGGTAAGATATAAAAATAATAAAAGAAAAGGTGAAGAAGAAAAAAAGAGGTAGACCACATTAGCCTTGACATGGTCAAATATGTCTCAAAATGGAGGAATTATTAACAGCAACCCACTCCATATTATTGAATAGAATAGAATAAAATAAAATAGTGGATGAGTGTCTTTTCTTACATTTAATTATTTGGTTTGAAAAAAAATACTAAAGTCTATTCGACCAATGACCAAAAGAGCCAACAAAAGCATCTAAACCCTTAAGCAGAAGATACTGTCTCCCAACCTCTCACTCCCACCTCTTCTAATTTTCTTGAATTTATGTGATTTTTGTTAGGTGAATCTTAATTCCAATTTTAGTCCGATCTTAATCCACCTCTAACCTAATTCCAATTTTCTTGTGTGAAAGTGTGTCCATGCAAACTACTGATTTGATCGAGTGGTGGAGCCTCTGCAGCTCAAAGAAGAGATCAAGAAATGAAGCTCGGCTTTGAGCTAGCCGAGAAAGGGAGTTCGGTTTTTGAGCCGAGAAGGGAGTTCGGTTTTGAGCCGAGAAGGGAGTTCGGTTTTGAGCCGAGAAGGGAGTTCGGTTTTGAGCCGAGTAGCGGTTATAACTAACTTTGGGAAATAGAGTTAGTTGGATTTTATTTCTTGATTGCATCTTGTATAAATAGCTCGATAGAGCTCAGTAGTGAAGTAGCAGAATTACACCATATACACACACACCCAGAGAGATTAATTCTCAAGATAGCGAGCGGTTGTGAGCGGTAGAGTGTGAGTGTGAGTTCATTGTAATTGTTAAGAGTTCATCAATAAGATTCCGGTCATCTTCTCCGTGGACGTAGGTGGTTTATCACCGAACCACGTTATATCGTTTGCGTGCTTTATTTTCTCGATTACGTGTGTGAGATCAGCGGCATCGCAACCCAACAGGTGGCGCCGTCTGTGGGAATTTCCCAAAGGAGTTCTTGATTGCTTTCTGGGATAGTTAGGGTCCAAGAATTCCGGTACTTGAGCTGATCTTGGCGATTGCCCACCGTCTGTTTGAGAAATGTCTACAGCTAAGTTTGAGGTGGAGAAGTTCACCGGGAAAAATGACTTTGGGCTGTGGAGGTTGAAGATAAAGGCCATCTTGATGCAGCAGGGCCTATGAAATATCTTGAAGAATGAAGTCGATGCCGAGAAAGAAGCGGAGGTCGATGAAAAAGAGAAAGGAAAGCTTCAGGATATGCAGTATAGAGCCTACAGCACCCTAATCTTGAATTTGTCAGATAGGGTTCTGAGGGAAGTCTCCAAAGAGGAGACAGCTGCGGGAGTATGGACAAAACTTGAGTCATTGTACATGACCAAGTCCATTACAAATCGTTTACACCTGAAGCAGAAGCTCCTTGCATTCAGATTCTCAGATGCGAGAGGAATTACAGAGCAACTTGAAGAATTTGGTAAGTGTGTAGATGATTTGGAAAATATCGATGAAATGATCAAGGATGAAGATAAAGCCTTGATGCTGCTGAATTCGCTTCCTAAGAGTTTTGAACACTTCAAGGATGCGGTGTTACTTGGAAGAGAGTCCAAGGTTACATATGAAGAAATTCATTCTGCTCTGAAAATGAAGGAATCGCAGAAGAATGATTATTCCACTTCTACTAGACAAAATGATCCAGTGGCTGAGAGTCTTTTCTTGAAGAAGGGTCAGAACAAGAAAGTTTTCAACAAGAAGAAACAAAACAAAGATAAGGCTGAGGGAGAGAGGGAGACTAGAAGCTGCTACTATTGCAGAAAGCCGGGTCACTTGAAGAAGGCATGTTTTGCTTGGAAAAGGAAGCAAGAACAAGCGATTAATGCAGGTTCAAATACTGCAGATCTTGCTCAGGAAGTGGAGGCCAATGAGGCCTTGAATATACTCTCAGGGGCAAGAATTGAAGAATGTTGGATCATGGACTCGGGTTGCTCCTTTCATATATGCTCCCACAGATCCTGGTTTCAAAAGTTGACAGCACACACAGGATCAGTAATGTTGGGGAATGATCAGGCATGTGATGTTAGAGGGATTGGAGAAATCAAGCTGAAGGTGAGTGATGGTAGTGTAAAAACTCTCACAGAAGTGAGGTTCATACCTCAGATCAAGAGAAACTTGATTTCTTTAGGGCTGCTGGAGTCCAAGGGCTACAGGTTTGAGTCCAGTAACGGAGTGCTCAGGGTGACAAAGGGTCCCAGAATAGTCATGGAGGCCAAAAGAAAGAATAGCCTGTATTACTTGGTGGGTGAAACCGTGATCAATGCAGCAAATGTTACTCAGTCAGAGAGCCTGGATCTGTGGCATGCTAGACTTGGGCATGTGGGGGAAAAAGGCATCAAGGAGCTTGCTAAGCTGGGTGTAATGAGGCTGGGGACATCAGAGAGGCTCAACAAATGTGAGTCTTGTATTCTTGGAAAGGCAAAAAGGCTACCATTCTCTGGTGGAAAGCACACTACAACAGCTCCCTTTGTATATGCTCACAGTGACTTATGGGGGCCTTCTCCAGCAGAATCCATAGGTGGAGGTAAGTATTTCATATCTATTATAGATGACTATTCAAGAAAGGTATGGGTTTACATCCTCAAAGAGAAGTCTCAAGCATTTGAGAGGTTTAGAGAATGGCATACTAGATATGAAAATGAGAAAGGGTCAGTGCTGAAGTACTTAAGAACTGATAATGGGATGGAGTTCTTATCTACTGAGTTTGATAGCTTCTGTAAAATGAAAGGGATAAGAAGGCATAGGACCGTGCCAAGGAACCCTCAACAGAACGGGCTGGCAGAGAGGATGAACAGGACGTTGCTAGAAAGAGTGAGATGCATGTTGTTCTACTCTGGAATGCCAAAGAAATTTTGGGCAGAGGCTGTTTCTACTGCAGCTGATCTGATTAACAAATGCCCCTCTTCATCAATTTCTAATGAGACTCCTGATCAGAGATGGTATGGAACTTTGGGAGACTACTCAGGCTTGAAGATTTTTGGGTGTGCGACTTATGCACATATCAAGCAGAATAAGTTGGAACCAAGAGCAAGAAAATGTGTGATGTTGGGATACCAAGATGGAGTGAAGGGGTATAGGTTATGGAATATGGATGAAGGGGGTCAGAATATCATTGTGAGTAGAGATGTAGTGTTCGATGAAGGAGAAATGCCATTCAAGAAAAGTAGAGCACCCCCTGGTGGTGACAGTAGCTCTAGCATACAAGAGTTTGAGTTTGATGAGAAATCTGCTTGGTCTGATGCTGATGAGGATGTTGAAATCTCTGAACACCAAGAAGAAGGTGGAGCTTCCAGTTCTCAGTCAGATGAAAACACAAGAGGTGGAGATCCATCAAATCAAGGAAACAGAAGAAATCCAAGGAGGAATGCAGGCTTGCCCAGCAGGTTTTCAGATTATGATATGAGCTTCTTTGCTCTTTGTGTAGCAGAGGTGCTCATGTTCTCAGAGCCTTCAACCTATGAAGAAGCCATAAATTGCAAGGAAAGTCAGAAGTGGATCAGAGCCATGGAAGAAGAAATAGAGTCCTTGTTGAGAAATGGGACTTGGATTTTGGTGAATGACCCAGGGACTCAGAAACTCATAAGTTGCAAGTGGCTATTTAAGAAGAAGGTTGAAGTTGGGGAAGTTGAAAGCATACGTTTTAAGGCAAGGTTGGTAGCTAGAGGATTCACACAAGTAGAAGGTATTGACTACACTGAGGTGTTCTCTCCAGTGGTAAAACACACCTCCATTCGGATCTTATTGGCCTTGACAGCTCATTTTGATTGGGAGCTGCATCAACTCGATGTAAAAACAGCTTTTTTACATGGGGATCTAGAGGAGACGATCTATATGATGCAGCCTAAGGGTTTTGAAAGGCCTGGAGAAGAAAAGAAGGTTTGCTTACTTAAGAAAAGCCTATACGGGCTCAAGCAGAGCAGTAGGCAGTGGAACAAGAAGTTCCATGAGCAAATGGAGCTGATGGAGTTTGAGAGATCCAGCTTTGATAGCTGTGTATATGTCAAGAGAAGTGGAGATTTGATAATAGCCTACCTGTTACTGTATGTAGATGCTATTCTACTAGCTGGATCAAGCTTGAGTGAATTGCAGATTGTAAAAGATGAGCTTAAACAAAAGTTTGAGATGAAGGATCTTGGGGAGGCAAAACGAATCCTAGGCATGGACATTGTCAGAAATAGGAAGAAGAAGGAACTGAGGCTTGTGCAAGCTGAGTACATCAAGAAAGTGATAAGGAAATATCAGGTGACAAATGCAAAGGCAGTCTCTACTCCATTAGCAGGCCATTTTAAGTTGAGCAAAGAACAGGCGCCTAAAACCGATGAAATCAGAAGGGAAATGAGTGCGATACCATATGCGAATATAGTGGGAAGCATAATGTACTTGATGATATGTACAAGGCCGGATGTGGCTCATGCTATAAGCGTGGCTAGCAGGTACATGGCTGATCCGGGTAGAGAACACTGGATGGCTCTGAAATGGATCTTGAAATATTTGGGAGGATCTGTTATGATTGGTTTGAGATTTGGTGGAAAAGCATGGTCTGAGAAAGATGAGATTCTTGTAGGCTACTGTGATTCTGATTATGCGGCCAACTTGGATAATAGGAAGTCCCAAAGCGGCTACATATTCACTTTGTTTGGTACAGCCATTAGTTGGAAGTCGAATCTACAACCGGTGGTCGCATTGTCCACAACTGAGGCAGAATATATTGCACTAACAGAGGCCGCAAAGGAGGGAAAATGGCTACAAGGAATCTTACAAGATCTGGGGATAGAGCTGGGAGCAGTAATGATTAATTGTGACAGCAATTCAGCCATATGCTTAGCCAAGCACCAAATGTTCCATGAGAGATCTAAACATATCGATGTAAGGAGGCACTTCATCAGAGACGAAATTCAGAGTGGGAAGATCAATGTGGTGAAGGTTCCCACTGAAGAAAATGCCTCAGACATGTTAACCAAGTCACTGCCAACTTTGAAGTTCAAGCATTGCTTGAAGTTGGTGGAAATTGTGGAATGTTGAAGTATGGAACAGGATTGAGAAGGGAATCTAGATATTGATGGAGTTTTGCAAGGACAAGGTGGAGATTTGTGAAAGTGTGTCCATGCAAACTACTGATTTGATCGAGTATCCAACCAAGCTGCTCTAGTGGCTTGGGAGTTGATATCAGGGAGCTTTCACTTCCTAGGAGGTCGCAGGTTCGAATCCTAGGAAGTGCAGATTTGGGGATTAATTTCTCCTTGGGCCTGTGGGCCCAGAATGACAACGAAGCGCACCTACGGGGTAAGACGCTTCACCTCCAACTGTTAGGTCGGGGGTCCGAGTCACATCGGAGGGTAGATGGGGAACCATCGTCGATCCTCCTTTAAAATTAAAAAAATTAAAAAAAAAAAAAAAAAAAAACTACTGATTTGATCGAGTGGTGGAGCCTCTGCAGCTCAAAGAAGAGATCAAGAAATGAAGCTCGGCTTTGAGCTAGCCGAGAAAGGGAGTTCGGTTTTTTAGCCGAGAAGGGAGTTCGGTTTTGAGCCGAGAAGGGAGTTCGGTTTTGAGCCGAGAAGGGAGTTCGGTTTTGAGCCGAGTAGCGGTTATAACTAACTTTGGGAAATAGAGTTAGTTGGATTTTATTTCTTGATTGCATCTTGTATAAATAGCTCGATAGAGCTCAGTAGTGAAGTAGCAGAATTACACCATATACACACACACCCAGAGAGATTAATTCTCAAGATAGCGAGCGGTTGTGAGCGGTAGAGTGTGAGTGTGAGTTCATTGTAATTGTAAAGAGTTCATCAATAAGATTCCGGTCATCTTCTCCGTGGACGTAGGTGGTTTATCACCGAACCACGTTATATCGTTTGCGTGCTTTATTTTCTCGATTACGTGTGTGAGATCAGCGGCATCGCAACCCAACATCTTGTATTTCCAAATTTGATAAAATCCAAAAATTAAGTGCCCGTCACCCATGTATTTGCTCACACATAGTCCACAAATAATAAGGGAAATCGATCACTTTCATTAAAGGGAAATTAAAAATAGGCGATCAATAATTTTGACAAGCCAACTTTGCCAGCTTAAAGTTGAACACAATAGAGGAAAATGATGTAATAATACAAACAAAGTGTCACGTTGCTTAATAATAATTCATTTTATATACAACCCACAGTCCACAAAGATATATCAACTCCACAAACAGTCAGATTCAGCGGAAAATGAACTTACTTTAATGAATATATTATTCATATAAATGTTGTTCATGTATAAATGCTCCCACCGCCATTCACGCTACTTTTAAGATCAATGGTCCATTATTTAGTTGGCTCCATAATCTAAGCAATCATACTTAACCAAATTAAATATTTAGTCGAATTTGGACATCCATGTATAGTTCGTACTAACTTTCTTAAGTTGTTAACTCTAACTTTAAAATATATAACATAAATTTAGTTGATATTTTAATATACTGTGTTGACATTAATATTTAAAATGTTAATACAAGTACATTTTAATATAATCGTGTTAATATTTTTAATTCATTGCGTTGATGAATTAGCAGAGCTAGCAACTTAAGAAAGCTAGAAATATAATGCATCTCTACCGAAAAAAATATAACTCTTTGAGGTTATTATTCCAATCGATCTAGAGATTCATATAATAACAAGCAATATTACAATTATTTGCACTAATGTTAAAAGTTTGGGCTATTTTATCTCTTACCATAATAATATCACAAAAATAAAAGATCCAGGTTGGAAAATATATACCAAACTGTCTGCAAATAATTTTTTTGTGATTAGATAAGCACTATAATTAACACCACCATTTAATGCGCACACAAAGCATACACCTAAAAAATATTGAAATAAAACACGTATAGTATAATATTTTATTCAATCTTACATATCCAAGAATCATGCACAGACAAAACTTGTGTAGGCGATTCACAAAATCAATTTACAAATCGCCTTATTTAAATAATAAAATACCAAGTAGTACAAATTTAATTTCTCTGCATTCTATTCCCTTCATTCCCTTAAAATGCCAATCATCTTTCCCCAAATTTTTTAAACATGGCCCACAATATGAATTTCTTGCAAGGGTGATTGGCATTTAAATACAAACATTAAATCAACAAATATATCTAATTATAAATAAATATACTACTACTACTACTATACTAGTAACTTTGGCGATCTGAGTTCTTGATTTTCTTCAATTGTGGCGATGAAGAAACTGAGGAAGAATTCGAAGCAACTGCCCAAGAATCGTTTGAGGAAGAATCTGAGATGAATGAGAGATCAAACATCCCTTTTGGGCTACAAGGCAAAGATCCAAACTTTCTTTTGTTGATTCTGACATTTGTAGCCACTTCTTGAATTAGCATAAAGCAATCTTGAACTTTGTCCTAATTTCATAGCACATTGCAAGAGTTTTAGTATTTACATTTCTAAAAATTGAATCCAATTTTTTCATGGAAATTGTCGTACCTTGTTGATTCCAAGAATGCCCAATAATCGATTGTGGTGTTCCAAATCGATTGAGGGTTCAATGGTGGTGATCACATGGATCATTGTAGCTGTTGCCATTGTAGAAGGTAGATATGCCATGAATCTATTGTCTGGATTTAATGGAAATAATTATTAAGATAATAGAATTGAAAAAAAAAGATAGGTTAAAAAAATCTATTATGGTCTATCAACTTTAGATAATAGCCTAGGAAACAATAAAATTAATATGGAGTAGTATATTGTTTTTATTTTTGAATCAAATAACATAATTTCTTTATAAATAAAGAACTTCGTTTAACACACATGTGATTTATAACATAGTAGTACTAGACACTATTTGACCAAAAAACTCACCATCATAATTCCTTTTAAAAAAACTACAGTAATTCTTTATTTTAAGTCATCCACATAATTTAGATTCATTTTCTAACTATTTTTCTTTTTTCTCATCATCAACTTTTTTTTTTCTTTCTACTTACTAATTGTTTATTAAAATTCATGATTCTAAAATAAGACTAAATTAGACCAAAAATTAATTTTTGTAACAATTCACCGAAAAAGATGGGATTTTTAATGCTAGATTACCTGCTATAACAGAGAGAATCAAACGCTCGCATCTCGCAAGAAACTCTCCACAAAGATGTTCATTCAACAATAGCCTTCTTGCAATGTAATCAAGAAACGAAAATGGGGTGATGAGATTCATCTTCCACTCCAGCGTCGAAAGAATCAGAATCTCCATTTTCTGAATGTTTCTGGGCTCAAACACATAAATGGGCTCCTCCACCTGCACAAATCAGCCACACCCATCTCATCAAAATCAAGAAAATCTCAAAAAAAATCATAAAGATTGGATTTTTATCGACATACTTGGAAGTCTAGAAGAAGAGGGACATCGGTTTCTTCAACTTTGGCGGCGAGGGAGAGAGAAGCGACGGCGGCGAGCTGAAACATCCATGGCTTGTCGCTGTCGGATCGGTGGAGGAATCTATTGAGATAGGTGACTGCAAGAACTGCAGTGAGAGGGGAGAAGGAATAGTAGGCAATGGCTCTGAGCATCCATTGAATTACTTCTTCGGTTTGGGGTTTAGTTTGGGGTCTGCGGTGCGGTTCGTTTTGCTGCTCTTTGTGCAGTAGTGAGCGAAGTTCGTCGTCTTGTTCGAAGGGAGTGGAGAAGGAATCGAAGTTTAAGGAATGTTGGTGTTGAAGGAGAGTGTTTTCGGTGGTGTCGAAATGGTCTTCGTTGCAAAGGAGCGTGTCGAGGATTTGTGTGTGGGGAAGCATGTTGGTTGGGGGAGGTGGGGAGGAGTCATTCTAGTTTATTGTAGTAGTAGTAGTAGTCAAATAGAGATGAGAGAGAGAGAGAGATGGGGAGGGAGATGTGGTGTGAGACATGTGTGAGAGTGGGGGATAGTAGATAAAGATTGGATTTTTATGGGTGGGTTTTGTTCTCATGGACTTTTTTTCGTGATTATGTTCCTAAGGGCATCCACACTGGTGCGAATGTCCCGGCGGACATCCCCTCGTACATCCTAAAAACACCTTCTGCCACGTTATAAGACTTCCCACTGCACCTCGTGATTATGTTCCTAAGTGATAGTTTGTGTATGTGTGTGAGAGAGAGTAAGTTCCGGCCCCATATCAAACTGGAAAAATATCATTTGCCCCGTTTCAAGGAAGATGATTGATTCTGAGCAACACAAGATTTTATATAATATTGTTGTTGTGTGTATTAATTGGAGAGAAAATAAGGTATAATTAAAATTAAGACAAATGTATTTCTATTTTTAGTAATAAATCATCTTAGTTTGGAAAAATAGAAAAAAGTTACTCCCTCCGTCCCCCAATAATTGTCACTCTTTTCCATTTCTATCCGTCCTACAATAATTTTCACACTTCATTTTTACCATAAATGGTAAGTAGGTCTCACATTCCACTAACTCACTCCACTCACATTTTATTAAAAAATCAATATAACAATATGGGTCTCACATTCCACTAACTTTTTTTTCCCACATTCCACTAACTTTTCCAACCAAGTTTTCTTTACATTTCTTAAAACTCGTGTCCACAATAAGAGTGACAATTATTATGAGACGGAGGGAGTATCTTCGTTGGGATGGAGATAAGAAATTTTTTTTTTCAGAAACAAAATTATACCAAATCGAATCTGAATACAATTGAACCTAGACTGTGTGTGAAAGAGAGAGAGTAATCGGTTCCAGATCGTTCGGAAAACCATTTTTTTCTAAAATATAAAATCGAACCAAATTGAATTTTGAATAAATTGAACCCAAACTATGCTCCTCTTGTCCCATTAAAAATGAAACATTTTTGTTTTTATATTGTCCCATTAAAAATGAAACGTTCTCTAAAATGGAAACAATTATATCTCTATTTTTTCTTCTCTCTTACTTTACTCTCTCTTCATTAACTCACAAAAACAACACTATATTAATCATGCCGATTCCCATATGTTTCATATTTATTGGGACAGAGTGTGTGAGAAAGACCATTCGGTTTCAACTAAACAAGTACTATAAAAATGACTAAAATTTTGTGAAAAATAAAACCAAATCAAACTGAAATTGAACAAAAATAAAATCAAACCAAGCAGAAAAATTAAATTACACGATAATATTCAAAAAAATTGGAGATTTTGAAAATCTAAAACTCGAATATGTGTTTAATAAAAAAAAAGTTCTTTTATAATATCATCTATGTGCTGATGTGCATAGTTATACAAAAGCCACATCTTCATAACCTAACATATGATAAATAGTATCATAAAATTTTAAATTCAAAATTTAAAATACATGACTCCTATCAACATAATTTAATATATGTACATGTTAAACCACTCAAGTGTTGGAGAAGTTACAACAGATGACCCTATAGGTGGTAGTACTTTGCATTTTGTGTATATAGACAAGTGGTGAAAAATGGAGTTAATTTGTTTTACTTAATATTTTGTGTAGAATTGGTATGATATTTGTACTATTGAGTAGATCTTAATAAGTACAATATGTCACCTTTTTATGTACAATAATCTGCAATGAACACTCCTGATTTTAAATAAAAAAATTTAATAATATATTCTAAAATTATTTGAGATTTCATATTAGTACATCATCCAAGTTCTAGATCCCAACTTAATGATTATACACCGTTTGATTAAGAGGAATCACGAAAATGAAAGAGAATGAAGACCCATGATTAAGTTAAGTATCGATAGCTTTTGGGGCTATAATTATAAGCGAATTAATTGCATTTATTGGAAAAATAATTGTGTATTATTATTATTATTATTAGCTGTTTAATTAAATACAAGGCAAAACGAAATACAAACTTACATTTATAAGTAGTGAGTAGTCAATTTAATATGTTGCGCCGAATTTGGATGAATAGTCATGAATATTAGAAATAATCAAATAATCGTGGGCGTCATTAAATTTAACGAATTATTGCCACCAACAATAAAAATTTAATTCTGTTATAGTGACAACGAAATTATCACATTTTTCATCATCCACCAAGTACGCCAATGGTATATTCAATGCAAATGTATCATTTTTAATTTATTTTTTACATATAATAAAGTACAACATACAAGATTGCAGAATATATTAAATGCATTCGTATAGGTGATACTTTATAGGTCACGAAAAATTATGGCAAATTTTCATTTCTTTTCTATAAAGAAATGCCGGGAGTCGAAAATTAGCGAGCAATATAGAAATAGTTAAGACCGAAACAATAAAGGTGGTGCTCGGTTAGCAAGATAAAATAATACCAAGATACAATCTAAGATTGAGTTGTTAGATTATTTTAGTCATATGGGATTAGCTATGACTAATTATCCCATGATTATCCATCTAGGATTGAGTTGTAGGGTTGAATCTTATGAACCAAACACATTACAAATTTAATCTCGGTTACAATCTTGCAAACCGAACACCCCAAAAAGTAACGAATCTCGGTAAAGAAAGAAGTAAACACTTTATTCAAAGCCATTGCATAAGAAAAGCTTTGGACAATTATAAGAAAGAGAAGCAAATTGTCAATACATATCCAAACCGTTCAAATAGCAAGAAACTAAAAACACGTAAAGGTGATTGTTGAGCGTGTTTGAAGATGAATTGGTTGTTTTTTTTTTGCTCTGTATGTTCTTTGATCCGATCTCTCCTCTTGTCTATGTCGCGCTGGTAGCTTGTGTTGGGTTGTGAGTTTTAGAGGCTTTGGTATAATGTCGTTATGCTTGTTTTTTATTCGTTATTACTTGTTTATATTTGAACACTTTTAAGTATTGAAAGAAAAATGCAAGAATGCCAACAACAACCAAACCATAACCCAAAATCTCGGTCAATTAATGGTTAGATTTTGTTAGATTAAATCAGGGTTTAGGCAATGAAATTTATTTAAAAAATAGCATAATTGAATTAATAACATGTACAAGTTGAAGTTGTAATAGTAATAAGTACATACTTAGTTAAAAACAATGAATATACATAGATTTGGAGAATAGTTTTGGCAGACATAATTCAAAAAGAAAAGACATATATATATATATATATATATATATATATATATATATATATATAGAGTTGTGATCAATGTCGAACCAATTTTAAAGACCGAACTAGAGACCAAATCGGAGCCATTAGATCTAGTTTTTTTGATAAGATGTGCTGTTGTGTAAATTTTTCGGTCTTCATTACAAGCGCATTTTACTTCATTGTATAGGTTTATTACTTCATTCCGTACGTAATACCTTGAAACTACAACATGTTTTTACTTTCTTCCAGTAGGTTTTGAAATGATTCAACATATGTTTCATTTGAATTCATTGATCTGAGTTTTTACTTTATTTACATTAAAAAATGCAATTTATTCAAGTGCGTTGATTACTTCATTCAGAAACGTTATTACTTCATTGGATAAGGTTTTTACTTCATTCCAGTAGGACTTTCAATGCTTCTACACATACTTCATTCCAATAATTTATTACATCATCACATGTGTTTATTACACCATATCAGCGTTGTGGCGGTGGTGATAGAAATTGTAGAGAGAAAGAACGGCACGCGACGGCGAAACTGCATTTACATACTAGAATGAAGTAATAATCCTACTGGAATGAAGTAAAAACCTACTCGAATGAAGTAAAAACCTACTGGAATGAAGTTAAATCTTCGTAACATGTTAGTATGACTTATTTACCTTCGGATGAATTAAAATAGGCTCGTGATGAAGGCGAAAATAATTGATAAATTTGTGTCTCTCATCCATAAAAAACTAGATCTAAAAACCCTAATTTGGTATGGTTCGGTGGTTCGGTCTTTAAGAGTGGATTTGTGAATAATGGGACTCTCTCTCTCTCTCTCTCTATATATATATATATATATATATATATAAATATGGTAGTGTTAAACTCCTTTTCTCCCCTTAGATTTAAGTTTCTTCGCAATCTCGGTCGTTGGATCTGGAGGATGAACGTTCTAGATTAATAGCATATTTATCATCCCGCGCTTCATTATTTGACCAATTTGGTGCATCATGGGGGTGATTTAGTCATTTTGTGTAATCAAAACAGCTGAAAACGTATTTGGCGAAAATTAAGCGGGATCTTCCACTACTTTCCATCATCACACGCATTTACTCACAATCTCGCTCCCGATTCTCTCTCAATAAGCGTCTTCTCATTTTCCAAATTTAGCAAAAACCCTAGCCGCCGCCCAGTCAAAATCGCGACGATTTCTCGGAGATTCACCGCTGGTTCCCTTGCTTTCCAATATCCCTTCCCGGTTTGAACAAGATTTCACTGCACTACAACAGCAGGTAGGGTTTGGTCGTTTATTTTACGTTTTTTAACAAGCGTTCACGATTCAAACGATTTCAATTAAACCGCGAGATTTGTTGCCAAAATTTTGTAGGTTTTTCATTGTTTGCTGTTAAGCGCAGATTATGTAATGACTACAAGAGGAAGACCTTCAAATCCCCAACAATCCCAGAAAGAGGGTAAGATTCTGTTCGGCCGTTGCTCTGTTTCTGTGCTTGACATATTTTAAATTTAATTCTTTAAAGATGTAGTCGAGTTTGTAGATTATTTGTTCATAGCGCAGAATGCATTATGTTTACTACTGTTTGTTCGTTACCTGATATAATCTATGCATTATTTTCCTATATGATTGCATTATTTGCCTATATGCATGCATTATGTTTACTGCTGTTTTATAGTGTCAAAGAGTAAATGGAATATGTGTATGTGCATTACTTGTTATAATTTCTGCATTATATGCATATACGACTGCATTATGTACCTATATGAATGCCATTATATTCAGTGCTACAACCTTCAATCAACTGCCGTTGGTCATTGGTGAAATAATGAATGCAATAGTTTTATGCTCATTAATTGAATGAGTCTGTGCATTATGTGTCTTTTTTTATTCATTATATATCATGTATCTTGCATCATGTCAATGCTGTGTTATATTAGTCAAAGAGTATATGGAATATTTGTTTGTTCATTACCTGATACTCCCTCCGTCCCCCAATTTGAGTCACTCTTTTCCATTTTGGGCCGTCCCCCAATAAGAGTCACTCTTCCCACTTACCATTTTTGGACATCAAAATTACCCTTCATTACACCAAAAGTCAAAGGGGCCCCACATTTCACTACCTAACTCCATTTATTACACCACACATTCAAACTTTTCCTTAAAACTCGTGCCGAGTCAAAGAGTGACTCAAATTGGGGGACGGAGGGAGTATAATCTATGCATTATTTGCCTATTTGATTGCATTATTTGCCTATATGCATGCATTATGTTTGCTGTTGTTTTATATTGTCAAAGAGTAAATGAAATATGTGTATGTGCATTACTTGTTATAATCTCTGCATTATATGCATATACGACTGCATTACGTAACTATATGAATGCAGTACGACTGCTGTTGGACATTGGTAAAGTAGTGAATGCAAGTTTGATGTTCATTACTTTGAAGTATCTGTACAGTATATATCTATTTTCTATGCATTATATTGCATGTTTCATGATGCATTTTACTGTTGTTGGACAGGGACGAAGCAGTTAAGGATTGACATCGGAGACGCAGTCGATGATATCCTGCCTGTGGGAATCGCCCAAAAATTCCGCAAACGACTGTTAGAAGCAATAACTAGTTCAGCTCAAATTAGTTAACTACCACTTTGAGCATCAGTCAAACAAACTTGTACATTATCTATGTTCAGGGATGCATGGTATATTAAAAGTGGATATAAATTCATCGGTAGACAGATATATGCATTATTTGAGTAAAACGTTGCATTATGTAGCGAGAACTTGTCATTATTTTGAATGTTGTAGGGAATACGAACTATCAATGGGCTAATGGGTACTTCACTGAGTTAATTATGCACCTAAGAATTACTTTACTATTTATAATATGTACATTTCATAATACGTTAATTATGTATAACTTCAACACGCGCTATTTTTAAACGTTGGTATTAATGAGTACGTACTATACCCTAGCCCCTATGCTTATTAAACCCTTAGGGGAAACAAGAAACGTGTGCCAAACATCGAAACATGACACATCTTATCCGTATACATTGCAGTTCACATATGGTGCATTATATAGTAAATAATATCCATTATTCGTTACCATTCGGTGCATTATTCGTATCGGTTTGAACATTGTTATTAATGAGTACGTACTATACCCTAGCCCCTAAGCTTATTAAACCCTTAGGAGAAACAAGAAACGTGTATCAATCATCGAAACACGACACATGTTAATCGTATACATTGCAGTTCACATATGGTGCATTATATAGTCAATACTATCCATTATTCGTTACCATTCGGTGCATTATTCGTATCGGTTTGAACATTGTTATTAATGAGTACGTACTATACCCTAGCCCCTAGGCTTATTAAACCCTTAGGGGAAACAAGAAACGTGTATCAATCATCGAAACACGACACATGTTACTCGTATACATTGCAGTTCACATATGGTGCATTATATAGTCAATACTATCCATTATTCGTTACCATTCGGCGCATTATTCGTATCAGTTTAAACGTTGTTATTAATGTGTATGTACTATACCCTAGCCCCTAGACTTATTAAACCCTTAGGGGAAACAAGAAACGTGAGCCAAACATCGTAACACGGTACATCTTGTTCGTATGTATTGCATTTCACATATTGTGCATTATATGGTAAATTATACCCATTACTCGTATGCAATGAGAAGTAATTAAGGAAAGAGAATAACTGGCGTGCAAACAAATTCGGGAACCAAACATAGACATCATCCATATGCTCCAATACACCAAATCTTAATCATAAACAACCACATAATGCACAGACAATCCAACAATGCAACAATCAGAGGTAAATTACTCCAGCAATGCAACAATGAAATATAAAATTACTCTAGCAATGCAATAATCAGAGTTTATATCCAGCAACCACAAAAAACACTATACATTTTGTACCAACTCATTCCTACTCACATTTAATTATAAAATTAATATATAAAAGTAGGACTCACCTTCCACTAACTTTTTCAACTCACTTTTCATTACATTTCTTAAAACTCGTGCTCGATCAAAGTGTCCCAAATTACGTGGGACGAAGGGAGTAATTGATTTCGGCAAATGTGGCGAGTAATTGATTTCGGCAAATGTGGCGTTGCTTTCTTTTAGAGATATATAAAGTGAGACAAAAATAAAAGGACTTCTGCAAATCTGCAATCACATAGAGAAGAGAGAGTAGTAGTGAATGATGCGTTGGAATACGAATGTTGTTTACTTTTCATAGTCAGCGTTTTCAGAAAATATTCAATGTTTTACAGAAAATGTACTTTTATTTTATTCATTTTATTCATTATTTTTTATTAAGTTTTAGACTAAATTTAATAATTTGACTCTACAAAGAATTAATTAATTAAATACTTTATCCATTCCATAGAAATTGAAAATTTATGAAACCATTATGTTTTACTATAATGCAAAATGAATAAAATAAAAGAGAATAGAAAATAAAAAAAATGATTGAAATACTATTAATACAAATATGACATAAGTTAGTTAAAAAGAAATCAACTTATTAAAATAGAAATTGATCAACTTTGGGATGGATGGATTGCCAAAAATCGACAGTTTTTTTAAGACGAATAAAGTATTTTATTAAATCACTAAAAATAAATTTTGTTTTAGTTAATACTATCATAGTAGTGGAAGATTTTTTATGGCACGGAGATTAAGAAAAAATGATGAAAACATAAAAAGATAACAATGTACTTTAATAGAAGAAATAGTATAGAGAACAGATATGATTAATCGGATTGTTTGGATTATATCCAAAGAACAAATACCAAATCCTCGGAATTAAGTGACTACTTATTATGCATGTGTTGATGGCATTAAATCTATAATCGGGCAATGTTGCAAATGGAATTTGAAGAGATATTTTAAATTTGTACCCTATTTGAGTACATTACTGAAAAGATGAATGGTGAAATCAAATAAATATAATTGATGGCAATCAGAAATTCAGTAGATAGGCTCCTCCGGCAACATAACATACTGTTTTGATTAGTCGGCACAAGTTCCACTGTAAGTTGAAAGCTCTTGCTTCAACCAAGTAGGGATGTCAATGTAGCCCGTAACTCATTGGCTGGCCCGAATAGCCCGCCAAATTTATAGGGTTAGGGTTGGAAATTTCTAGCCCGATAAAATCAAAACCCGATTAGCCCGCACCCGATTAACCCGCAACCCATTAGGGCCAGACCCGAAAACCCAATGGGCTGGCCCGAAAACCCGATAAAATTTCTATTATTCTATTTTTTACTCCTAATTCGACATTTCATTGATTAATATTAACTAAAAAAAATAACTTTCAATTTTACATTAAATATACAAATTATATATTGAATTTTTATTAATATAATAATTGATAAATAAATTAAAAACTTCAAATTCACAAAAAAAAAATATTTAAATTTTAAAACATGCATTAAAATTCTACGAAATATCTCAAATATTAGTATTTGATCATGTTTATGATTGGGTTTAAGCATATATCTCAAATATATCATAATTAAATGTTTTACGTTGTATGAATATTAGTAATTTTAATCATTATATATTAGATTGATCGCATGTTAATATTATCGGTAGCAACCCGATTAACCCGCTGGGCTAACCCGAAACCCGAGCTTTTAGGGTTAGGGCTGAGCTTTTATAACCCGAAATAAATCACAACCCGATTAGCCCGCACCCGATTGACCCGCAACTCGAGTAGGGTTGGCCCGAAACCCGACGAGCCAGCCCGATTGACATCCCTAAGTAGGAGTACTATATATTCTTGGAACATTACTGTTTTATTTAGGTATTTGGTTTAGTTTTGTTTTTCAATTTTATGTTTATGTTTATCTATGATCATTACTCCCTCCGTCAGCGAATAGGATTCTCATTCCTATCCGGCACGAGTTTTAATAAAATGTTAAGAAAAGTAGGCGGAAAAAAAGTTAGTGAAATATATGCACTTGTATATATTAGTTTAAACAGCGGCAGATCCAGGTGGGGTCGAGTGGGGTCGGCCGACCCCACCACCCTGCCGCCGGAAAGCACCTTTCTTCGACCTCCGACCCTACGGCGTTCGCGTCTTCGCCCCAACTTCACGCAGTGTGAGATGAGACCGAGCAGAGAGAAAGAAAGGAAGTGAGGCAGGACGATGTCCGGAATCTGGCGGCGGCATCATGGTGGATGCGGCAGATGTCGAGAAGAGGCTTTCAGTTTTTTTCGCCGAAGAGAGAGAAAAGAAAATGGGTTTGGCGATGTGGGTGAGGAGTGAGAAGTGATTTGTCATTATTGTTTTTTCTTCCCAATATTTACCTAGGGACCAAGACTTAAATTGCATCAACAAAGATGCACCCATAATTTACTAATTTTTAAAGATTAAAGATCTTGAATTATGTACTCTAATTGTAAAATGGCCTTTGAGATTTTCTTTCTTAATTTGCAATAATTTTAATTAATATTACATATAATTTTTTCTATATCACTAAATAAACTTATCTAAAATAAACACCTACTTATGTTAAGTAAATATTTCTTATTTTCTTCTAATTTTAGTTTTATAATTTAAAATTTCAACCTTATTATTCATATTCAAATTATTTTTAATTTTTTTAAATTTAGAATGTTACAGAAAAAGTATACTCATTTCATCCCACTATAAGCGACTCGTATTTTCTTTTGACGTCCCGACTAATGTAAGTCATTTTTTCTTTGGCAAAATATAACATAATTATTCGTTTACTTTATCTTTTTGCTTCTTTCTTTATCTAATCTTTTATTTTATTTTTTCGTTCACTTAATTTTCTAAACATCATTTTCTTAAATTCGGTACTCAAAAGGTGCGACAAATGGAGTATGTTGTTTTAAGAATATCCATACTCACATAAATTATTGATATTAAAATATATTGTTATAAAAATAATTATATAAATATTATTTAAATATTTATAATATCGTTCGACCCCACTATATTTAATTTCTGGATCCGCCATTGGTTTTAAATGATATGTGAGTGGGATGAGTTAGTGGAATGTGGAGGCCTCTTACAATTTATAGTAATAATGAACCGAGACTCCTATTTACGGACTAAGGGAGGATATCACTTTTATGTTTGGTTATACAATGCCAAAAATATATGCGTAGTTCGATTTTTATGCGTAGACGACATCCGATAATTGTTTTGAAAGTTGGCACTATACTTTGGTGGATAAAAATTGACGGATAAAGTCCTAATATGTGTTGCTCGTTGCTTATGTTTTTCATCGTCTTATCATGTTCTGAGTAGATGACATCCGATATACTATTATTTCAACGTTTTGAATTACATACAATAAAAAAAATGTTAGTGTTCTTCTATTTATGGAACAAGGATGGGCAGCAACAAATTCCACTGAAACAGAACTAATATATGTGTATGCATAAGTCAAAAAAGTTGGAGCAATATTTTGGCTTATTAGTAAGTTGAATTAAATGGTTTGGACTTTGGAAGATGGCCATATCATTTCAAATATAGTGGTTCACATTGGCTATGACCCAACTCACGTTATATTCCTGGCCACAAAATAGAAAATTTGAAAATATCATGAGTTTTAATAATACTATGAAATTAGTAAAATAAAAAAATTAATATGTTATTAGTAAAGAATAATCCTCATTTGTTTAAAAAGAAAAACTCACAAAAAATAGGAGTAGGTAGATTTTGAAGAACAATGCAAAATAGAAAAGATGAATTATTTTTTAGGAACCTATAAAAATAAAATATGATGGAGAGATGTGTTGAAATGAGGAGATTGCAGTAGAATAGGAAATCTGACGTGATAAGAGGCAAGTGTCCCACTTTTCCAGCGAGTGGTACAAGATTCTATAGTCCCAATAAGGACCCATCACACTTTTTGCCAAACCCATGCCATTGACCCATAATCACTTTTCACTCATTCTGTCAGTCCCATAAGAAGTTGGTAAAGAAAATGATTCCTGGGAAAATGAATCTCGGGAATATTCTGTGTTTGAAAAATATCAAGATTTTAAATTTAAATTTTAATTTAAACACCAAACTAAAAATATAGTTATTACTTTTTTATTTATGAAAAACAATAATAATATAAATTTTTTAATAAATTATTCATTATAAATAATAATAATTATATTATTATATTTATTATTATGATGGATAGTTTAAATATGGATTGCCAATCATAATATATAATAATATAATTGTAATTATAGTTACATAGAGTATTATACTCATTTATTATAATAATAAATATTATTATTATTATTATTATAATATTTATGTATATTATAATTGAATAAATTTTATAATTTAAAATTTCTATACGACTTTACTGATTGATTATTAATTAATAAAATATAACAATTATATTTTAATTAATTAATAAATTATTAATTACTATTATGAAATATTACAAAATATAGTTATAATTACAATAATTTTAATCGTACTTATTTATTATACTAAAATTAAGTACCATAATTTATAATTTTAAATTATTTTTAAAGCATTATAAATAATAATAACAATAATAATAATAATAATAATAAAAAAAAAAACTATACTATATTGCATTAAATATGTAATAATCCTAAAATTGGGAAAAAGAATACCTAAGAATAGTTAGGACTCGGAATCCTAGAAAGTTGTACTAACTTTCCTTGTTCTCAGATTCTTATGACTTTCCCAGTTTGTTTTAAAAACAAAACAAACACAAGTAATTTAAAATTTAAGGAACCAGATTATTTTCCCAGACAGAATCCTGACAACCAAACATGGCCTTAAAGTATTGTTAGTGGAAAATGAGTCTCATCACATCAGAGAGAAAAAAGTTTCTAAAATTAGAAAGTGTGTATTCTTGTGGGATAAACTAAAAAGGAAAGAGTGCATATTCTTGTGAGACGAAGTGAGTATTATAAATTTATACTCCTCACTTATCCACGATTTAAAGTTTCATTTTGCCATTTCGAGATATACATGATTTAAAGTCCCAATATTTTTTCTTTTTCATTTTTTAAGTAGACCAATCATTCAATTAACTCATTATACTCACGTTCTATTATAAAACTCTTATAAAAATAATTACGGCTCCAATTCAAAGATCGCACATTTGAAATACAATTGAAAATGCTTATAAGATCGAGCTACTTATAACGACAAAACGACATCGTTTAGACATGCAGACGATAAGAAAACAGACTTACAATCTGCTCTCTAAAATGGATTCAGCAGAATAGTTTCTGCACAGCTCAAACTAAATAAACCTACCAACTTGTATATCTACTTTAACATTCCCTTCAAAACATCATACCCAGAAAAGGCACAAGATTATGCATCATCTGCAGATATTATTAGCACTCCGTATTCGACGCAAAGTGGTAAAGGATTGAGCCGCTTTTTAAAGATCAGCTGCTGCCGCGTTTGAAATACTCTTTTATGAATCTTTCTCCATAACAGGGGTATTTGTTTCGGATGTAGGCTCGGAGACACTTTTGGTAGGAGAAGTCGATCCATCCGCCGTCCATTCTTACGACAAAGAGGCACCTTGAATTCGAGAAATGGGGATGCCGGTCAACCTTCATTCGAATCACATGTTACAAGATGAATAATGTCAAAGAAGCATTATTAGCAATTGTTGACATTGGTCGTATTTAAAAGAATCAGGTTAGAGATTGAATTGGCAATCAGTCTGCCAGAGAAATGAAGCTAACCATAATTGAATCAAGTCCGCAACCAATCTTGTCTTCGGAATGAGGATGATGTGCGAGAAGCCTATCTACCACAGCTTGCTCGTCTTTTGGGGTGAGGCGTTCTCCATCCATATACCTGGTGGACAAACATGCAAAGTAAGCATGCCACTTGACTCCGTCCATCACACAACCAACGAAGAAGAACACACTATCGATGTGGGACAAACTTTTAGAGATTTTAACAAGTATAATCGTATCCAACCCTACCAAACAGACTAGGAAGAACAAGTTATGACTAGAAGTCTAGATTCATTTCTGGGTCTTACAAAATCGACAAGATTTTACAACCGGTCTACACAAGATTATATATATATGTGCTATGTAACAACAGGTCACTCCAAAATAGGCTTACTCCAGCTTGTTGTGTAGAGCACTAGATCCATTCAATTTGAATTTAATTAAGTAAAATTGACTTATACTCCCGATGTTAGTATGATATCTTGACGTCCTTACTTTCTATGCATAACCAAACTACATCAATTCATTCAAGAATGCATGCATCAGTTCGGAAAAAACTCAAGCAAACAACATGGGATCCACTTACACTCAATTTTATTAAAGTCAAATATATTCAAATACGTCTCTCACATAGAGCTCTCGTCGAAAGGTTACAGCAAAAGAATTTCATTGCCAATTATAATTTCTGCAAGTACTTTTACCAGGAAAGCTAAAATGATAATGCTTTTTAGATGAATTTTTTTTTATTATCAAATCTCACTTGTTTCTTTCTCCGAACAACCTGCACAAGCCAAAAACAAGTAAAGTCTCAAAGAGAGTAACCCTTCGCCAAATTTTTTTCAGCAGTCACCTTTGTAAAGTTTTATTCTGTGATATAAGATTATATGATACATGGATTGACCATAGATTCCAGAGGAGAGTAGATGTTTTGGCATGATAAGTATCTCATTTTCCGTAGTGGTAATATTACTGTTATTTTAATTTTCTACTGTCCAGGTTCGGCTACACCTCAAATAGGGTAGAACGCAAGCTCTAAAAATATTATGACATAACAGAAAGGGAAAATCTTTGTGCATTAGTCTGAGAATCTTAAGTGCCATAGACCATGGATCACCCAAGTAGAGAACAGTTATACTAGAAGAAGGATAGCAAGATCCTACCGGAAAACAAACAAGTAGCAATGAGTACAATGAATGCTAAGCTGGAAATGCTACGGGGTGATACAAACAAAATTTCAGAAGATAGTAGTTCATAACCTGTCCCGGAAACAAGGTTAGACTAAAATATGGAGTATGGAATTCTATGTTACCAGTGAATGCAAGACTGAGGCTCACAAAAAAATCTAGATACCATGTAACGCATGTTAAAAGGTTATTAATGGCTAATAGCCTTTTTACACATTTACACAATCTCAGCATCCAGCTACATCTTACTGCAGTTTCATTATTTACTATTCAACTTAAGAGTCCTTCAAGAGAATACTACACAAATAAAAGAGCTCATCGACTTCGAATCAAACGCAGCTACATTCACAGTCCAAACAACTTTACAAGTTCCTGTTGGGACCTAAATACCTAATTAATTTTTCTTTAAGAGGACCCAATTTTGCACCGGTGGTGACTCGGACTCCAGCCTATTGGATGGAAAAGAAACGTCATACCAACTAAATTATGCTACATCGCCAAATATCGAAAAGTCCAACTCTACTTCTAAATTATCTGATTTGAGAAGTGATACATTATATTCTCATTTCAGACAGCAACTAAGTCCATTCTACTGATTTTGGTTTTCGTATTCCACGGGATTAGATGACATTCCTTGATTACTTAGTTACTATCTTCTTCAATCTCATGTACTCGTTTCATCATTTTAAGTGACATTTTCTCGATTATTTCTACCTGAATCAAGAAGCTCACAACTCCTACATATTATGCCTTTAATCAACCCCCAATTGAAAAGCTTGCATTCAAGTAAGAATCCATTCAAGCCCCATAACAATTAAAATCAATGTGAAATTGAAAAATAAAGCTTTTATTTTACCCATCATCAAACAATAATCCACAACAAAAAATTGAAAATACATAAGAAAGAAATTGAAACAATGTAACCTAATCTCAGAGGGATAGAGAAAGAAAATACGTACCTTTTAGAGTGAAGTATTTCTTTGGTGAGGCAAACAATGGGCTCGATGTCTTCAAATATTTCTGCTTCTTTGATTTTCCATCTCCGGTAGTCCGGGTCGTCCAATTTAGGATAATGGGGGCGATCTTTTACATCGGTTGATTGAAAAACTTGAGCTAGAGAGGGTGATTTGCCACCGTCGCCGGCGGTGGAATCAGCGGCGGAGGTGCACAGAGGCCTGCGAGGCGGCGGGACATTTATGAGGGAGAGATGATAGCTGCGCTGGACGAGGCGGAGGAGGAGGAGCGGCGGAGCTCTGAGAAGCGGAGCAGCCATTGATTCTGAACTCAAGGAATTGTTTTCTAGTTTATGTATTTACTCATATAATTAGATAATTTTAGTATTCAAATTATTCGATAATTTTTCTTCAAAATATCGAAGGACGGCCAATTTTTTTTTCTTCTTACGTACTGATATTCGAGATATAAAATATAAATTTGTGTGGAAATCGTATTCTCTTTATGTTTGAATTTATTGTACTACAATCTTTATGAAATAAGCCAAAAATATCGAAGTCTACAGTATAGGGTTCCATGCGTCCGCCATTAGGAGTTCCATTTATGGACGGCAAGGGTTTTAAGAAATGTTAAGAAAAGTGAGTGGAAAAAAGTTAATGGAATAGAGGTCCTACTTGTATAAATTAATTTTAAATAAAATTTGAGTGAAATGAGTTAGTTGAATGTGAGACCATAATACCATTTATGGTAAAAGTGAATCGGGACTCTTATTCGCGGACTGACTAAAATGGAAAAACAGGACTTTTATTCGCGGACAGATGGAGTATTTTGGATGAAAATGAAAGAGATTAATGATAGCGACTCCCATAGCTTGTTCAGTAGTTTTATTTTAAAAGTTTTCTTAGTTTAGATAATATTGCTAATATGAAATATATATTTGTAATATTGTACTCTCTCTTGGTTTTATAGTTGAGTTATTTAGACATTGGTATTAGAGATATCAATCGGTTTAACTCGTTCGGGTTCGGGCCAACCCACTCGGGTTGTCGGGCTATTTGGGTGCAGGCTATTCGGGTTATGAATTTTTCGGGTCATAAATTTTCAACCCTAACCCTAACCCCGCCGAGTTACGGGCAAACCCATCGGGCTATTCGGGCCTAAAAACTTTTGAAAAAAAATCTCTTGTAATCAATATTCCTCAATAAAATAATTTTAAATTTTAGATATTTTTTCTTCTTAGTGATAGAATCATATAAAATCTTCAAATTTTTCATATTTTTCCTCGATAATAGTTGGAGAGAAGCCTTTCATCTCGATCAACTACAATCTAAACAAAGATAAATGAAAATTAAATCAATTAATTTCAATAAAAGCTTGTGCTCGAGTCATTATTTTGGCATTCTTCATAATTAAATCTTTATGAAAATTAAAAATTATATATTGCATGAATCATTATTAAAATGATAAAGATATTGAAATTTTGATAGGTTAATTCTTAATTTTGTATTGATTTACATTGGTGGTAGTAAGTGTTGGTTTTGCAGCGGAAATCTATTTAGTTTGATTGAAAGAATTACATCTAAACATGCTTTTATCCGATTGTAAACTAGAAATATGTTCATAAGCATATAATCACAGATTGTACTGAATATATGCAATTAAATACAACATACCGTAGGAATTCAAGAGTTGAATTCAATCACCTTCTTCAATTTATCTCAACCACGGATCTTCTGATCTGTTACCTTTTAACTCGAACCTGACCTTTGTGTGGGCAAAGCTTGTCAAATCCTCAAAAGCTGGAGAAGAATTGAAGACAAAAATCTCTCCGGAAGAAGAATACTAAAAACCGATATTTTCTCTCTACAGATTGAAGAGATCGAAATTTTACGTAGAAAAATGAATAATTTTGTCTTCTCTTCTTCTCCCTTTTATAATAAGTTAATTATTTTGGGCCAGACCAGGGATCTGTGAAGGATTGGATTGGGCCACAGTTCAGGCTTTTACTAATTAAATTAAAAGCAATTTAATTCAAGCCCAAACTTAAATATTATTATCATCCACTATAGATATAATATTGACTGTCCGTCCAAACCGAAATTACGAGTATTCCGGGACTTCCTCTTTAATTAAATCATTTCCCGTGTTAAAGATATAAATATCCATTAATTAATATCAAGTCTGCTATCTGACTATTATTAATTAATTTCTTTTTCCAAGAGTGGTCTAGTTTAGAAACATTATTTATTATTCATGGAATAAATTTCAACTGACCAGTTTTCTGAATAATAAAACCTTTTCCTAAACACCTCTTGAGGATATTATCATACTGGCCCCTCCCAGCACACGATTCATTGCAATAACAATACTAGCACCACTTAGACATTAATGATCATTACCCAATCTATCAGGATTCTTGGGCAACGAAATTCCCTCACCATTTGATAAGTCAAAGTAGTTTTCAATTAATATCGTATGCTCAATGTTATGTCAACAATGATTAAGAAACGACAATCACCGAGACCTCGTCTTTCAGTAAATAGCCAAGAAAGACTTATCTCACTGTTTGATCCTTTCAGTGCTATACCACACCGACGTCGTTCATTTCCTTAGGTAAGGAAACTTTCGGACTGACGTCGCAACCTTTCACAATAGGTAGTCAAAGCCTTCTAGGTTGTGAAACAGTTTTTCTTCTGCATGAACTGACAAGTTACCTACTGTGAACGCCGCTCACAACTCGTCTACTATGCAGAAGACTTAGACTCATTTTGCTTAAACTATGTATTTAAATGGAAAACATATTTCAACATCTCATAAATACATAAGCAATATATAAGCAAAATACATTGTAACAAAATATTATTTCTCATAAAATGGTAACAAATGGATAAAAGAGTTATTACATATACAAGCATTCGAAAGATGCTTTCAGTATACTAAACTCTAACAGTAAGAGAGTAGTGATAGATGATGGAATAATGAGTTAATGTGAAACCTGAAAGTTGAGAGTATGAGATTGAGTGGAAAAGTGTAGAATGTAGATTGAAAAAGACTAATGATCGTACTACATGAAATTCAAAAATACAAAAGTCCCTAAAACTCAATATTTTTTATTTAAAAATTGTAACTCGTTGGGCTAACCCGTTTAACCTGCCAACCAATCCGGGCCAACCCGTTTAGCCCGTTTTGTATTCGGGTTATAAAATTCCAGCCCTAACATGCTTAATTTATCGGGCTATTCAGGCCGACTCACAAGTTTCGGGTTGAATTGACATCCCTAATTGGTATAAATGAGTCATTTCCCACTTTCTTCTCCCTTAAAATTTTTTTACCGTCCACTCGTCGTTTTTGACCAATGAAATGGTGGGGAAGGTGAATACAAACAAAATGAAATAAGGACACCAAATCAGACGAGTTGAACTGCCACCTCCCAATTCCTCACCGTAATTTCCTCAAATCAAATTATTACAACGATTTCTTGTTTAATCATAGTTTAATCCAAAAGTTTTAACACAAAAAACACAATCTTTTTACCTAAACAAATGTGATTCTTGATTAAATTCCTCATTTCCCACACTACCAACAAAGATGGTCACAAAATTCCTCCGCAGCTGAAAACAACAGACTTAGATTTGAAACTGAAAATCCCACCTTTAACCGCCGCCGACGATGGGCCAAACCGCCTCTTCCGCGAGGCCCAGATCCTCCAAATCCACCGCCGCCATCTCGCCGTCCCCACCCGAGCCGGACCTCGAGAGCCCTGATGATTCCGCCGCCGAATTTGACGATTCCTCCGAAATCGATTACTCTCTCAGCCTCCCCGACGAATGCCTGGCGTGCATCTTCCACTCCCTCTCCGCCGCCGACAGGAAGCGCGCGTCAGCCGTCTGCCGCCGCTGGCTCGCGGTGGAGGGGCAGAGCCGCCACCGCCTCTCCCTCCAGGCGTCGGCGGAGCTCTCCGCCGCCCTCCCTCGCCTCTTCTCCCGCTTCGATTCCGTCACGAAGCTCGCCCTCAAATGCGACCGCAGATCCGTCAGCATCGGCGACGAATCGCTGATTCTGATCTCGCAGCGGTGCAGGAACCTCACTCGGCTGAAGCTCCGCGCCTGCCGCGAGCTCACCGACGAGGGGATGTCGATTTTCGCCGCGAATTGCAGGAATCTCCAGAAATTCTCGTGCGGTTCTTCCAGTTTTGGGGCGAAAGGGATGAATGCGTTGATTGAGAATTGCGGATTGCTCGAGGAGCTCTCGGTGAAGCGATTGCGAGGGATTACTGATGCTGCAGCTGCTGAATCGATCGGGCCGGGTAAAGCTGCTGATTCTTTGAAGATTATTTGTTTGAAGGATCTTTACAATGGGCAGTGTTTTAGCCCTTTGATAATTGGGGCTAAGAATTTGAGAAGTTTGAAGCTTTTTCGATGCTCTGGTGATTGGGATAAACTGTTGGAATTGATTGCTGATGGAATTGATAGTTTGATTGAGGTGCATTTGGAGAGGATTCAAGTTAGTGATTTAGGGCTTTTATCCCTCTCCAAATCTGCTAATCTTGAGGTTTTGCATTTGGTGAAGACGCCCGACTGCACGAACGTAGGGCTTATTGCAGTCGCGGAGAAATGTAGGTTGCTTCGGAAGCTCCACATTGATGGATGGAAGACTAATAGGATAGGTGATGATGGATTGATTGCTGTAGCTACTCACTGCCTGAATCTACAGGAATTGGTCTTGATCGGTGTGAATCCGACACGGTTGAGTTTGGAGAAGCTGGCTTTGAATTGCCAGAGTTTGGAGAGATTAGCCCTTTGCGAGAGTGAGACTGTTGGGGACACGGAGATATCCTGCATTGCTGCAAAATGCTTCGCGTTGAAGAAGCTCTGCATCAAGAGCTGTCCAATGTCGGATCATGGCATGGAGGCGTTGGCGGGAGGCTGCCCTAATCTGGTGAAGGTGAAGGTGAAGAAGTGTCGGGGGGTGACATCCGAGGGAGCGGATTGGTTGAGGGCGAACAGGGGTTCCCTCTCCGTGAATTTGGATGCTGTCGAGCCTGAACTTCCCGAGGCAAGCGTTAGCGAGCAGGGAGGTGGTGATGGGGATGGTGATGCTCCATCGGGTGGGGGAAGTGGAGACACCAATATTGCATCGAGCAGGAGCAACGGGAGGTTCAAGATGAGGCTAGGGTCTCTCTCGCGGAGAGGCTTGGTGATGTGCACGTTCAAGAGGTGGTCGAGCTTTGGTGGTAGATTCAGGAGCAGCTACGGAAGGGGCTGATGCCGGTAACTCCCTGCGTTTGATTATACGTGACTCAGTTATTTTCGGGTGATTAACATGTTAAGCCTTTTGATGTGTTGATGAGAAGTATTAACAATGGCTGATTTGATTAGAATAGGGAAAGGGAGAAAGAAGCCCTTTGCACTCCCTTTGCAATCTTGTAAGAAATTTGCTTTAGCTTTAGTTATTTAAACTCATTCACATGTGAAATTATGTTTGTTGTTTTTGTGTTAATGGTGTTGTTTATGATCACAAATTAATATACTCTGCTATTATCTTGTTTGTTTAAGATAAATCTCCTCATGTTGTTGAATGCAACATATATAAAGTTTGTACTAAACAGCTAAATTTCATTATAACTTTCAAAATTTCATCTTTAACTAAATATATTGACCATTAGAAAAAGAGTAATTTATAACTGAGAAAAAGAGAGGACAGACTTAATTATGCATCTTGATACCTCAATGCCATTCATCAATATATTTGCGTTTATATTTCTTGAACTCACAACAATATTTGAAGGCAATGAATTCACAAAATCCAGATATTGTAAAATGAAATTCTATGGAAACTGAAGGTCGATCTTCTAGAAACACACAACTGTAGTTCTTCTGCAACCAGAGTCTATGATCATCTAAAGAAATCGCGGCACGATGCAACGAACTTGCCTGAAAAAGTTGCTCATTCCCTAGTCGGATTTCTTCTCTTTCCTTGCAGGTGGTTTCTGGTACACAACTATCTGCGATAAGATCGTACCATTTGTGACAATGCCGATCACCGAGCCCAGGACCACTGAAAATGGGACAAAGAAGGAACGAATTAAAGGGGAGATAAGAACCAAGAGGGATATAAAATGTGTGAATTTATAATTACAGAATGATTGATTAAATTCTGGTCTACGATAACACATTCAACAGCTTGTCCATGTCGAAAGATTAGTGAAGCATTTCATGTTGAAACAAGTCAAGAAAGCATTGATGAAGATCAAGTGAGAGTATAGGTACCGCTCATTGGTGCCTTTTCCTGCATACTGGTAAAGACTCTCACTGCCAAGCATCAAAAGTTACATAAATATATGAACTTAGTCGAATCTGCTATGCCCAAAACAACATCGATATCAACTTACCCATGGATCCAGCAAAATTCATTAGAGAGGTCAAAAAGCTAAGCTCCCCGGTGCTCTTATTCTGCTCAATGTAAAGTTGAATAAGCAACTAAGCGGAAGACTACTTCACTTGCAGAGAATCTGAGATAGCATCGTGAATAGAAGTAGCATACCTTGAAATTTGCCCAAATTTGTGGAATTCGAGCACAGAAGAAGATTGCATGTTGGGAAGCCTGTTAAATTTGTGGGAAAATGTAATGCCCGGTATAGGATGATTAAATCTAAAGAAATTATCACGGAAAACAAACGGAGGAGAGGAGACGAGGGACATGGGAACAGGAAAAATTAAAAGCACAACCACTAATACCGGGGACTTACATATAGAGCTTCGAAAAGCATAGGATCAATTTTGCCAGCCAACACCGTTGGAGCTATTGCACAGTATCTGTGTTAAAATGCTAAGGAGATTGCAGGTTTAATTTTCGAGACGAATTAACAGTTTAATGTCAAAAATAGCAAGAAAAACAAAATTAAAAGAGCTACATACGAATGTGTCATTATGCATGTGCTTATTTGTTAGAAGGAAATTTGAATACTATGGAGCAGTTCAAGGATACAATAAGCCTCTGATCCATGTCTTTATTCCTAGAGGTTGAGAAAAGTAATAGATGATTGCTACAAGAATTATAGCTGCAAAAATAAAAGGAACGAATATCAGTAGATGAAACACAGAGAAGAAATGATAAAAAGATATATGATTTTATACCAAATTGCTTTACAGATGTACTCTACTACCTTGTTAACTTCCGTAGTCATAGATTACACGAGGCCTATAAAGAGTATGTTAACTTCCGTAGTCATAGTTTACACGAGGCCTATAAAGAGTATGTAAATTTCTGTTGATCAAGCTCAAAAGATTAGCTTCTTCACTCCTAATAGCCAATAGCCACAATGACCAAGAGACCGAATTTCAAGGGGAACTTGTATTATAGTGATGTTAGGAAATAAACGCACAAGTAATTGTGAATATAAACGAATAAACACATGAACGGTTTACCCAGTTCGATATGATATGACCTATCCACGTCTAGGGGCAATGCCAAGCTAAGGGACTTCACTATATTATTGGATACAACTTACAATGAGAGAACAACTATGTATAGACAATACAGAGAGCCCTAATCCTAATAGGGATAGGAATCGTATTGGGCCTTAAATACATGTATAAAAGCACTCAAAAATTAGAATGTCACCCTGGACTGATTCACTTCCTTTCAAGCTCCATATTCCAACAAATGAAACACAAAAAGTTTGTTTTTGTACTTGGTATAACAGAAAAAGGTAGTTACATCAAATTTTAGCTCATTATAATAATTCTTTTTCCAGTAATTTTCTTGAATTTTCTGCAACCAAGCAACAGTAAAACTTGTTTGATTTCTCTTTTTTCCCCATTTTCGGTGGAACCAAATCGGGGCCTTTGCAACAGTCACAACCTACAGTTTGTGACTTTTCTTGCTTTTGCTCCATTTTATTTATATTAATAGAAAGATAGATAAAGATTTGCTGTACGTACCCTGAATCAATAGGAATGCTAGCTCCCCATAAGCTGAAAACGGAAGCCCTTTGTGAAGACAGTATGCCAGGGCAATTGTGTAGCCAACAACTTCAAGTTCAAACGCCACAACACTAAGCCCTCTGACACTACTGTTTTGTAAGATTTTTAGAATCTGAAAAAAAAATCAAAAAATTATTTTTCTTAGGGAGAAATTAAACATGCATCTTCATACAAATTATTATGGCGTCTTGACCTATCATTATAAGACAAATGCTACAAATTCATAGTTCTGGTCAGGCTATTTGTTAAACAACCTATAATTGTTCGTGTCAATGACTCAATATATTTCAAACTTGTCACATCCCATCTTTCCTCATGCACAAAAAGGCCCTACTTTTTTCAAAAGTGATAGCATATGACAAAAGATTCACCTTGACCTAGAGAAACATTTCAGATCCATAACAAAAAATACAGATAAAAACCTATACCAAAAAATGAATAAAATTATAGACAATTCATCATTAAGCAAAAATGAATAATTTCTCAAACTTTGGCATCCAACAGATGTTCAAGTACATAACCGCATTTTCTCTTCATTATTCAAGAATGGGGAAGATGCTTCTGATTAATATCTTAACCACAAACATGCTTATTGATGGCCGTGATAAAATTCCAGGAAGAAACTTATCATCTCATCATCATCATCATCATCATCAAAAGCTATTCCAGCTATTAGCTGCGATCTCTCTCACATGCCATCACTTAACCCAAGGTCTAGAAGGTCTTGCTGGTTGCTACACGAACAAATCTTAATTTCCTATGGCATACCCTTCTCAAAGGCCTTCCACAAGCAAGTCAATCAAGGGAGAATTGGAGCTGTGTTTGATTTGCACATGACTAAACCCTTTTGAACGTCTCTATGTTATCTTATGGTCTATGGAGATGTACCAACTACCATTGTAATGCTTCAATTCCTCTCTTAACCAAAAAAACAATCATGGAGGAAACTAATGGGACTGAGATTCAAACTTGCAGGTTGCGGTATCAGATACTAACATAGAAGTTTGATGGAAAAAGGTTCTAGTACTCACTTCTTCTCATTTTTTCACACTCTAAGCTTCTAGATTTTGTCACACTGTCTATCGCCACAGAGCTACGAAATCCAGGTTACTGTGAAGTTAATACATAGACAACCTTACCAATCGACATCAAATTTTAATTTCAAGACCAATTAGCCATTCACGAAAGAAATCTTTTCATCGTATACAATAACTGAAAACTTCCAAGGAGCACATAAAAAAATTGTGATAGTCCATACAAATGCACGAACGGATGACAGTCCATTATGACCAAGGGATTCTATATTTAGCCCATCATCGAGTTGGATAAGTGAAGAAACTAAATTACAATGATTTGTTCAAATCCAAGTACTCTTTTTTAGGTTAGAACAAATACCTATTTCAATTACCTAACGCATTCGAAGAAATCACACATTAAATTTCCATAAAAGCTTCATGAATCGCATAACTTTCCACTCAACAGCAATTCTTCAGCAGCCAAATCACACTGTAGACTCGTTATATCAACATCTAAAGACAATAAACTCAATATCTACATATACAGAACTACATCACGCCCACGCAAAAATCAAGTCTTTCTTCAAATCATAACAGAATTTCAACAAATTCATCCAAAACCTAGTTTAAAAAAGAGACAATTGTCATCAGAAAGCCTATTGCATTTACCTGCGGGAGTTTAACGGTGGTGGAAGCGGCGACGATCAAGTAACCCAATAGCTTTGATATTAACGGAAGCAAGCAATCTTTTGGTGGAATTTCACCGCTTTGCAACGAACTCAAAGCGCAGGTGAAATCCATTCCGAGAAACTTCATCTCTATCATTTCGACTAAATCTTCAGTGGTCTCTGATTATTGTCAATTACCTTTGTGTGTTAATAATTTTGAGTGTGGAATTGCAGAGATGAATAGTCTTCGGATTGCTGGATCTACACTGCACGTAGGTTGGGTATATTACTTTCACTTTATTCAATTCAATGAATTTGTTTTTTGTAATTGGAGTTATTTAGTACTACTACACTATCAATATTTTACTATTTCTTAAGTTCTTTTTAAACGTAGGGATATTGATATTTAAAATCACGAACTTTGTCCAAAATTTATTATTTTTCATCAACTTTAAAATTGGTTTAGAATATTACAAACTTTGTATTTTGTTTGGTATTTCCCACAGCATGTTTATCATCATATTTGACTAACTTACGAGGTTTTTTAATCATACTTAACACAATTAAATTAACGTCGCTTTCTACGTGACTTTTTATCCTACTTGTTATGAACTTAAAAAGTGGTTTAAAATATCATAAAACGTATCACGATTGCTCACGTAAAATAAGATTTTGATAAAAATATCTTATTTGGGTCAGTTTGTGAAATACCAAACAAAGTGCAAAGTTTGTGATATTCTAAATCAATTTTAAAGTTTATGGGAAATACTAAATTTTGGGCAAAGTTCATGATTTTAGAGACCAACATCTTTTAAATGTATCTGATTTTAATAATCAAATGCAAAAAAGAATGTAAACTATAACTGAGCTTTAAAAGTTAAAAGGATTTATGCAATTTGAGATCAAATTAGCTATAATTATCACTTATTTATTGGGAATTCGTTTGAGCTTTTTGTAAAAAAATCTTAGTTCTCAATTTTTACAAATATGCAATGGTGGGTCTAAGAGAAAGCAACCTGACCCACCATCATCAGCAATAGCAATAAAAGCCTGTCACTTAGCTTTTATCTTCCGATGTTAGAGACGACTTTCTTCGTTGTATCCGATCTGACAAGTTCTATTTCTGCCATTATAAATGCATACTAGAAAAATGGAACTTGGTCTCATCCTTTTTCTATTTCAATTGCACTAATTTATGAATTGAATATTTCATAGTACAATACAAGAATTCGGTAATCTCTATCTATTTATAATGTATGTGAACTTTCAAATATGTATTGTATTATCTATAAATTATATTCTGATTTTTCCATTTCTTATGTCATTCACCACCAAAGTTAATCTCTACCTATTTATAATAAATTCCTCTCTTTAATGAAGCGAGTAGTATTATCAATTTTGCATTCGAACTAATGTCATTTCATTTCGTATTAAGACTACTTAGTATGGTAGTATGAAATATCGAGCCAAATTAATTATAAATCAGTAACTAAAAGTTAAAGCGGAAACCATTGATGATAAACTACAAAATCTTTCCATAAACACACTGATCATGAAAATTTGCTGAAAATGCTGATATCACAAATTTCATAATATAAAAAAACCAACTTGCTGAAAGATGCATATTCAAAATTTTGAGGTGGCTGAGCTTTAATATTGGGGCGGATAGACACCGCCATTGGGTGGCGGCATACTGTAAACACCATCACCGGCAGGCGGCGGCGGCGCTTGGCTTGTATTTATATTATGTGGATAATAGTTCCAAGCGCCTGCAGATTTATTTGGTAACATTATCATCAGCTTCACAACATAAATGATTGGAAATGTTTAAATAAAAAAATGGTGATTTTAGAAACTTTTTGTTTATAGAGGGAAACATTAATGTGTTATACATGTAATACAAATAAAAAATTTCGTATAGGCTATACATTCTATATTTTGAGATAATAAATTTCATACGTGTTATTATGATTATAGAGGCTTTCATGAAATCAAATAAGGTACCAAAAATTTAATAATATTATACGAATAAAAAGTTACTTAAATCTATCCTTGCTTCTATATGTGTTTCTACCATTGCAAGTACTATGGCTCACTACAAAATTAGCACTACTAGTATATTTTTAAGATAAAAATACTCCATCTCTTAATTTAATAACTACAAAATATCCTTGCTTCACGTGTAAATTAAATTTTAGTTATTAAATTAAGAAATGTTTTAATCTTAAAAATATATATATATACTACTAATTTTGCAATCTACTATCCATAATTCAGAAAATTCGACTGCAATATATACCTGCATAACCACTTGGAGGCGGAGAATTGATTGGTTGGAGTTGTGAAGAAAGATAACCCCGCGGCGGGTGATCGCCGGTGGTCGACGGTGACTGGGAACTGCCGACAAATATAATGTTGCCAACTATATTCACGAATTATATACTATTGTATTAGTAGATTTTTAAATACCACTACTACTAATATATTCACGAATTATAGTACTATCATTTTACACAATTTATTGCGTAAAATGTAGTCCCTCCGGAATAAGTCCCCTTTTAAATTGACACGACTTTAATTTTTTTTAAAGAAAGGTGTATTGAAAATATCAGTAGAATATATATCACATTTTTATATTTTAGATTTATACTAATAAAATGAATATATATCATATTTTTATATTTTAGATTCATGTAAGTGAATTGAATTAATAAAAGGTGAAACCTATTATCCTATGTTCTTTAAAATTATGCAAATTCTAACATTGGAAAATTTTTAAAAACATGTTACACATGCATACCATTTCATCTGCAACTTATGCTAATAAAATTAACAATTAAATATTTTGTAGACTTCACTATCTACTAACACTAATAAAATACGTGCTATTTCAAAATTTATTATTTTTAAGAGACAGAGGAAATATTTATAATAAAGTGATAAAGAACTAGAGAAAAAATATTTTCCAATCTAAACATATTATGGATACTTTTTTGATACGGAACTAAAATTGAGCCACATTTTGCATGTGTAACTTTCGGAAATAAAAATAGACTCTTATTGTAGGTGGAGTATAACAATCGGGAATTTCGATTAAAATATATACCTGGATAATCACTTGGAGGCGGAGGACTGGTTGGTTCCGGGTGTGAAGAAAGATAAGACGACGGCGGGAAAGGCTGAGCCGACGAGGGAGGAGGGTAATTATTATTAGGAGCAGACGCGTATGGAGGAAAAGGAGGCGGTGGGGCAGCGGCTGAGGACGGAGGGAAGGGAACGGCGGCTGGATAAGTAGAAGTTGCCGGATTGGGTTGATAAAGGTAGATGGTATTGATAGGTGGCGGTGTTGGGTAGGGAAGGGGCGTCGAGATGGGTGCACTTGGTGTAGCGTTCATCTGAGATTGCGGAGGAGCTATATATATATATATAATGAAAGCAGAATATTAGTAGTAATTGATTGATTGAAATTCAGAGATTTGGAATGCTGAATTAATGCAGATGGTTTAGTTGGTGGTACATACCGGCAGAGGGCGGAGGCTGAGGCTGGTTGCCGGGGTAAGAAAGTGGTGCTCCGACCATGGTGGCACATATGTGAAGGGATGCTGTAATTTGATTATGATCAACTTGTTTATATAAGTAGCAAATTTTCCTATTTGAAAAAGAAAACAACCAGCGAATTAGGGGAGGATTGGAAGCACCTCCTCCTCCACTACTGAAATTACAAATGTTACTCCTAATAATTGAACTTGTTATGCATTTAATATATGATTTTGGATTGTTAATGCTTGATGATGCATCTATTAATATTATTATTTATGGTTTTTGGTTGATTGAGGTGTTATTATAATACTCCCTCCGTCCGTGTTCCATTTTTCCTTTTTTTTTCACTCACATTTTATTATAAAATTAAAACATAAAAGTAAGACACATCTTCCACTAACTTTTTTTCTCACTTTTTTTATAAAATCAAACATTTCTTAAAATCTGCATAGGTCAAAATTGGGATATTTATTGGCGCACGAAGGAAGTAGTCTTGTTCGTTTGTTGAAAACAAATTCGCATAACTCTGAGAAAAATGAATAAATTACTACTCCCTCGGTCCAACATTTAAGAATTATTTTTGGGTTGTCGACGATTTATATGACCATATTACTTTATTCCAGTTTTAGTATGCGGACATCTCATTCTATCTACTTTTTACAATCATAATCTAATATAAAAGTAATATTTTAAATGAGTCTCATATTTCACTCGCTTTTTCCTTTATTTTTCTTCACATAAAACAAAATAACCTACGGAAAACCGTTTAAAACTAATATTGGTATGTGTAAGGTTTATAGACTAACTACACCAGTCATGGTTGCACGATGTCGTGAGCTGTACCAACGTACATGTCTGTTGATGAGCCGCCAGAATATAAGTGTAGGAAACGCCACTAGCTATATATAACAAAAATACATAGTCCTTCACACCACTCTAAGTAGAGTATTTCTGCATCGATACAAAATTTAAGAAATTGTATTAAAAGTGATTTAAATAAAGGAGAAATAAAATAGAAAATAAAAAAGGTATAGAGATGAAGAGAGAATAAAATAAAAGAAAGTAAAGTACTAGTAAGTGAGAAAAAAAGTTATTTTTCGCCCCGAAAAAATGACTCGGCTACAATTAATGAGAAATCTAAAGGGAATACGGCTCCATTACATAGAGACAGGGGTGGACACACATAGGAGAAGGGTGGGGCTTAAGCCCTCACCCAAAATGTAATTTTTTTGTTTTTTTTACTTCTAACTTCTTTTATATTTTTGAAAAATCATCCATAGCCCTTACAAAATAAGTGTCTTTGAAGACTAAATCATAAAAAATTATATGATAAAAGGGCTGAAATAAATCTAAAAATATAAACTGCCTACAGAAATTGACAACAATGACCGCTGAGTATTTGTGAAGAAGATGATTCAATTTATAATATAATAATACTACTAGTGTCTCAAAAACTGTGTCAAGTTATTTATTGAATGCAAAAGACTTTTTTTTATTGTTCATTTATTGTTATAAATTAATAGTGCTACTATTCTTTTCCATAACAATACAACAGATAAAATCATGAAATACATATGATATTTTTATTTTTCTTTTTCTCAATAGATTAAATGTACTATGATGGAATCACAAATTGCATAGTACGGGTATTAATTTTCCTTCCAAATTCATAACCTATTTCCAATAATCTGTATTCTATAGGTTCCAACAAAAATAAAATATTTTCTTTTTTGAGTTATTCCATTAATAATGAAAATACCATTATTTCTACTTTTCTCTCTCTTATTTTTATCTCTCTTCATTAACTTACAAAATAACATTATATCAAATCTTATGATAAAAAACAAATGTTTCATATTTACTGAGACGGATGAGTACTATATTAACAAATAATAAACCTATCAATAGATTTAATGTTTTGGGTTTAATGTATTTTTATAGTTGCTGTGTTTGTGATTTTTAATAGTGTAATATTTTTTATGTACTATTTTCGTTGTGTAAAAGTATACAATTTTGAAACGATACGAGTTTTTAATGTGCAATTTGTAAAATAAAAGAGAGATCGAAAGAAAATGACTTAAATATTGTTAGTGGAGGACTAACAAAAATAAAAAGAATATTTACTATTCCGGAATGAATAAAAATTAAAATAGTGTTTGTTTTTATGTAACGAACGAAATATAGTAATACTCCTATATATAGCGGTTATACGACATATATATATAGTCAACCCCTACTAGGATATTTTTCTGCGTCCGCCCACGAGAGAGTATTATCCCTATATCATGAGAAGAAAGCACCTTTTGTTCATTTCCTAAGTTTCATGCAGATCGATTTGTTTATATTTATTGTTTGCTTAGTTTCATAAAATTCTTTTGTTTAGTTTTATGACTTCTCTAATTAATTTGAACTTATCCTATATATTATTCAAAATTGATTTTTAATCTATTTATTTATCATTTATATTGAATTTCACTGACAAAATTTTATGCCGAAAAATAATTAGAAAGGATTGCGAAATAGTATTGCACTACTCCCTTCGTCCCACCTAAATTGATTCGTATTCTTTTTTGGGACATCCCAACAAAGTTGAGTCATTTCATTTTTTGACAAAAAACCAAACATCTGATCACTCTACTTTATTCAATCACCTACATTACTCTCCGTTATCTTGCCTACCTTTTCTCTCTCTCATATTCTATTTTATTTTTATTTATTCATTCAACACAATTTCTTAATCTCCTCGCCAAAAAATATACCCTAACTTAATTGGGACGAAGGGAGTATGATTTAGCAGATATAGTTTCTGCTACTTAGGTTGTATCAATTTTTTGGAAATGACGATATCGAAAATACCTTACAATTATGAATTGTAAGTTTAAAATTATGGCTTCACCACTTAGATACAATAATTAAAACTTCATAATTTAATTATTTTATTTTAAACTTGGTTGGATGTATGGTATCTGATTTTATTGTAATTAATGCAAAAAGTATAGTATAAACTATAATTGATCTTTAAAAGTCAAAAACGATTTATGTAATTTGAGATCTTAGCTGTAAAATATCACTTATCTATTGGGAATTCGTTTGACTTTTTTCTTATAAATTAATAATTTTACTTGGTCTTAATTTCTAAAAATATTCAATAGTGGATTTTAGACGGAGTTGGGACTCCGACAGAGTTTAATCATCAGCCCACAAGAACGGAGAACTTTAATAAATTCAATTTTTGAAGTTGGGTGTTGACATCATCACATCACGGATTGACAATTTTTCCAACATTTTTATGTTGTGATTTGCTTTTGTTCTACGTCTGTCATCCACATGAACGTCAACAACAACGATCCATCACCTCTATTTTCGATGTGAGCTGCGACCTTCATCACTATAAAAAACGGTCTTAGTGCAGCATTAGGTTTCTTTTGTACTAATTAAGAATTAAAATAAGAAATTTATTTTTAAAAATTATTTGGATTTCTCTTAGGTGTGAGAGTGGATCCTAATTATAAATGCACTCCGAAAAGTAAAAAACGGTACTTTGCAATTGTCTCCATCCTTTTTTTTTCTTTCTAAAATAACCTGAATTTTCTTTAATTTTCTAAACAATTTCAATCACGGTAGTCAATTGAATACCAAGTCTAATTGCAATTTGCAATTTTCTATTTCAATTAAATGTAATTGCACTAATTTATCGGTGAATGAATTCAACTTTAATTTCCAACGCCAATTTATCAGTTACTACTACTACTACTACTTAATTGCCAAAATTCAAAGTTCTATTCTAAAAAAACACTTATATAGAATACTGAAAATAAGAGGAGATCTTGACTAAAATTTATTAACAAAAAATCAAGATTACTAATTACTATGATATATCGAGCCCAATAATTAATTATGAATCAATCAATAACTCCAAAATCATTCCACAAACAAGTATGCCCAAATAAATTTACGGAAAATAATTTGATATGCCATCACATATTTGATAATTCAAATTTTTGTGGTTGAGCTTCAATATTGGGGAGGATAGACACCACCATTTGGCGGCGGCGCACCGTAACCGGCGGGCGGCTGTGGAGAAATATACACCGCCGGAGTGTAAGCGCCGGCGGTCGGTAGCTGGTAACCACCGCTAAAGGGCGGCTGACTCGATGAAGGATATCTATTATGATTCGGAGCAGCCGAGCATGGAGGAAAAGGAAGCGGCGGCGAGGCGGCGGATGACGGCGGAAAGGGGGCAGCGGATGGATAAGTATAAGCCGGCGGCGGAAAAGGCGTCGGCGCCGGATTGGGTGGATATGTGTTGCTGTTCGGAGCAGTCGAGTATAGAGGAAAAAAATGCGGCGGGGCTGTGGCCGACGACGGCGGGTAGGGGACGGCGGAGGGATAAGTCGAAGTCGGCGGTGGATTCGGTGGATAGAGGTTGCTCGTATTGATAGGCGCGGATGTCGGCGGTGGGGCCCCGTAAGGCGGCGTTTGGCCGCCGTACGGGAGGAGCATCGAGATGGGCGCGCTCGGTGTGGCGTATATTTGAGGTGGTGGCGCAGCGTATCTCGCCGTCGCGTCGGGATACGTGGCCGGATTAGTAGCTACATATATAGTGAAAACATGAAATTAGTACTAATAATAAATGATTACGAATATAGTTGGTATATACAGAAATTGAATTTGAATTTGAATTGGAATTGGAATTGGAATTGGAATTGAAATATTTTAATTCAATTTGAATTAGAGCATATGGTTTAGTAGGTGGTACATACCGGCGGCGGGCGGAGGCTGAGGTGGGTTGCCGGAGTAAGAAATTGGTGCTCCGACCATTGTGGCACATATGTGAAGGAAAGGAAGAGTTGAATATTAGTAATGCCTAGTGATTTGATTATGATCAACTTGTGTATTTATAAGTCAAATTTTTCCTATTTACAAAATAAAATGAAAAGCAAATTAGGGGAGGGGAAGCACCAAAGAAATTTCTTCTCTTCGAGTTGACTTTAAATGCTTTGTTTAATAGTAGTAGTATTAAATACTTCTATTGGATGTATATGAAAAATGACAAAATATTCCATTATTAACACCGCTGCATATATTTAATTGGGAAAAAAAGAATAATTAGGTCAACTACATGAAAAATTCAAAGGCAATTTGGCAAAGTTGATATATTACAACTTGTAGCATAGATTAGTTGCATGTGCAATAAACAATGCAAATGAAGAATTAGATACACTACCAATAAGCAATTGACTAAGTCAATTCAAGCTAGTATGCGACAAGATCCCAATATTGATCTGGATAATATAGTATGCGTGACTGTAAATTTTACATATATTTAATGTGAATCAAAATAATATGGAGTGGATATGCATATTACATTTCATTTCAACTTAATTATATGTATCCAACTTCACGAATTTCATTTCTAGAATCCGTCGTTGAGCCTAGCACAAATGGCAAAGGCGAAGCATCACAATACCCTCATTAGTGAAAGGTCTTTAGTCTAAACTGGAGGTGTGCTATTAGATACTTTTACACTATCAAGTGGAGTATCAACTATCAAATAATTGGGCTTGGTTTTGGCCTGTATTTTGCTTAATTAACGTTCTAGGATGAGATTATATCATGAAAATTAATGCAGAGCACATTCATAATTATTGGTAGGAAGTCAAATTACTACTATAAACTAAACTCATGTCACAGCTGCTTTTCAAGACTTTTTTTCCTAAAATGAACCATTATTTCAAATTTTCAATTGGTTGGCGCGTTGACCATAAATGGGACAAGTTGGCAATTTTCCATATTTTATTAAGTATAATACTAACAATTTAAATTCTAAAAGATTGAATCTTGTTTAGAATTAGACTAAAATCCTAAATTTAATGACTGATCATATTGAAAATACTGTTAGTATGTTAGATGGACTATTGATCATGGGAGGTGAAGTAACTAATATAAATAGGATACAGTTTAGACAAGTAACTTTAGGAGAGGGGTGCCTCCTCAGAAAGGGGTCGCCGTGACCAGGCTCGGGCAGCTGTAACACCACGTATGAGGGTTGATGTCTACCTAGAGTCGGAAGAACAAGGAAGTTGGTGGCCTTATGACACGGGAGCTGACGACCGAAGACCCAACGAACAACGGCCCTAACTCTAAGGGTCCTAAAGTAGAAAAATATACAGTACACATAGTTCAGGGAATTATTGTTTTGTACATGAAGTAACATTCAATTATGAAATAAATGAAATTTTAATTGTTTTGATTTTTCGCGTAGTTGGATGTCTATATCACTTCACGTAGGTAACATTAATGACATACTTACAGAACTTGCTATGTGTAGGAAAAATTAGAACAATTGAAACTTTATGTATTTGTTGTAAAATGTAGTTATTACATATGGAAAACTAAATGAGGTGAATTTCAAGTAATTAAGAACAATTACTTCTATATTGATTGTATTTGGAGGTATGATACAAGATTTTTCTTGAGCAAAGTTGTATGTCTAATAAACGGCTAATGCCTAAAGGGATATCTTCTTACATCATTCTAATTTTCTCCATTAATCCAGAATATAGTTTAGTATTATTTTTATTAGTTATTTCCATAAGTTGTTAGGATTTGATTTGTTTAGTATTGTGTGGAGTCTTTGATAATAATGTGTGGAGTCTTTGCTATGAGATTTTTTTGTACTAACACCTATAATTATAAATATGTGTGGAGTCTTTGATAATTATTAAGGATGAAGAAATAAAATATATTTTTATGATTTCCCTTGAGAGACACTAATCTTTCTCAAAATCACTTTTCTATTAAATTCCACGATACATATTAATCCTTTTAAGATTTCTGTTTTTCATTAAAAATATTAAATTCTACTATACATATTAATCCTTTTAAGATTTCTATTTTTCATCAAAAATACAATTCAAGTAGGGTTTAGAGTGAGTCAACCAAAAACTAACATACACCACACATTTTAATTCCATGATCCAACATGCAAATTAGATGTATTCCAACAAGAGGGGTTACAACAGATAAGAATATTTAATTCAGGAGTCGATTTTACATCAACAACAGAATGTGATTATAGTTCTAAACTATGAAGAATTTGTTTTTTTTTCTTAACATTTCTTCGCACGTGGAGTTCTTCAAGTTTCTCAAAATCTAGTCACAACACCCGACAGAGAGTCTAGAGGTCACAAGTGTGACATAGGTGCCTAATGTTGCCTAAGCAACACCATTCAACATTCACCTCTTAGATTTCTATTACATGAACTCCTGCTCAAACTTCTGAACATTGTAATTTCTGAGTCATGATAATATTTGAAACTACTCCCTCCGTTCGGGAATATGAGTCTCGTTTTTCTATTTCGGTCCGTCCATGAAGTGCCAGCCACTTAGCACCAACAGATCTACATTTACTTTTTTTGTCCGCCAATGAGAAGAAATGTGGTATATATAACCTGCAGTGAGAATTCACTCACACAAAATTTGCATCACATTCAAATATTATGAGTTAACAAAGTTCACATCACATTAAAAATATTATGAGTCAACCAAAAACTAACATACACGGCACATTTTAATTCCATGATCCAACATAAACTTAGATGTATTCCATATTCTTTATACTCCTTCGGTCCCTAAACAATATTCACTCATTCTTTATTAACAATGTTTCAATCAATTTTTTCTTTTTATTTCTCTCCTATTTCACCAACATCTTTATTTCTAACTTTGTTAACAATGTTTAAATCAATTTTTCTTTTTATTTCTCTCCTACTTTACCAAAGTCTTTATTTTTAACTAACCGAAAGAGTAGGCTCTTTCACAGCTCCATTCCACATAAATACTACTACTTAAGCTAAACATATTCTTTCTTATTATCTTAATTAGGATGTTTTGAGTAATATGTTAAAAAAAATTGTAACCGGCGTGATAGTCAATTTCCAATTCTGATCGTATATTCCTCCTTTAAAATGGTATATATAAGACATTTCCAATTTTCCATGATTTAAACTATTAATTAATATATCAAATAAAGAGCAGTTAAGTTTGGTAAATTATTTAATGTTATATCGTATGATTAAAAGAGTGGGTTAATTAATTGTTATAGCTTTGAGATTAAAATAAGAAAGAGAATAGGTAGAGAAATTATAGAGAGATATCCAAGATTAAGAATCAAATAAAATCCAATCCCAATAATTAATAAATATAGATATGATGATAGATTACACTTAAAGATAATGCTAAATAATACTCCCTTCGTTTCAAGAAAGATGACCCCTTCCTTAGTCGGCACGGGATTTTATGCAACTTTGTTTTTTTGTTAAGTGGAAAGAGTAAAGTGAGAGAGATGGAATAAAGTAGAAATAAAAGTGTTTCCATTTTAAGTAATGGTCATCATGGTTGAGACAAACCAAAAAAGAAAGTAAGTCGTGGAATAGATGAAGTACTAATACATAGCATGCCTAATGCGGTATCAAAATCCTATTTCAGTTAGGACTTAGTTTTTGAACATCCGATTATTTTTATTTTAAATTTGTTAATTATTGTATTAATATTATTTTATTTTATGTACTCTAATATTTTATTTTATTTTATGTACTCTATTATTTAATTTATTAATTATTGTATTAAGATTATCTTTTCCATGTGAAAGGGTTGCCATGTATCTATAAAAGTCTTGTTGCATACTTTTTAATCGCTAGATTCAAGCTATGACGGAAAGTAGACGAAGAATGCACAAGGTTCGTTTACTCAATCAATCCTTGAATATTTATCATTTATGCATATGTCTAGTCTCGTTTTCCTTGTTCTTATTTTTTATTGGATAGATTATTTATAATATGTGAAATACTGCAAATGGTGCGTGAAGATAGAATTAGCAAATTGTCAAATGATATTCTGATATCTATAATTTCCAGGCTGAACATCAAAGAAGCTACTTCAACTAGCGTACTATCGACTTGCTGGCGACATCTCCATCACTAGTTGATCACCTCGATTTTCCAAAATATAGATGTGGGATTCACAATTTATCAAATTACGTAGGTATGGTCGATCATGTCTTGGACTTTCATAGAGGCAGTTGGATAAAATAGTTGGTGGTAGACATGTCCGATCATTATAAAGGTGACGGTGGAAATTTTGAGAAGTGGTTCGATTTTGTCCTAACTAAGAAAGCTGATCTAATTTATTTAGATAATGTGCACCAGCATCGTCATGAGTTTCCGTTTCTAAAACTTCCAGTTACAAAACTAAAGTGTGTAAACTTATCTGGCATTGTGGAAGTTGAATCCATTGTGATTTGCGACGCGATTGACCTGGTTTCTTTGAAGCTCTGTGATTCGAGGAGTGGATGTGACTTCCAACTTTGTAATATTCCGAAGCTTACCAACCTCGATTTTCAAGAAAGTGATCTTCAACTCATACTTGCTGACTTCCTTGAAAGAATTCCATCTTTCATATGTAACCAGCTTCAACTAATGCGTCTATCAACTACGTCTGATGTAAGTAATCTTTATTTTCATTGTGTTTATGTGTTTGTGTATTAATATCAAATATTATTGTATCTGATTTTAATTTTAATTTGCAGATGGATATTTTTCCTCATACGTGGTTAGGGGTTGTTTTTGTCAATATACAACATTTGGAGTTGGTTATTGATATAGAGGATTGTGCCTATGACTCCGATCTCTTAAGCTATGTGCGTTGTTTGGTCGAATCATGTGGTTCATTAAGAGTTTTACAAGTTGGAAGAGAAAAAGTGGTGGTCCTTGGACAGCCCAACGACGCCACATCAAGCCCGCCACAATTATACGTTCCACCTCCTGCCCGTGGCTCAACGTCCAAGTCTCGGATTATCAATTTATTATAGAAGAGAGTCACGATATAGCTATATAAATATGTATGTAAGCTCAAAGAGTTATCAATTATATATATATATATATATATATATATATATATATATATATATATATATATATATATATATAGTTCCATTATTCACAAATTCACTCTTAAAGACCGAACCACTGAACCATACCAAATTAGGGTTTTTAGATCTAGTTTTTTATGGATGAGAGGCACAAATTTATGAATTATTTTCGCCTTCATCATGAGCCTATTTTAATTCATCCGAAGGTAAATAAGTCATACTAATATGTTACGAAGGTTTAACTTCATTCCAGTAGGTTTTTACTTCATTCCAGTAGGTTTTTACTTCATTCCAGTAGGATTATTACTTCATTCCAGTACGTAAATGCGGTTTCGCCGTCGCGTGCCGTTCTTTCTCTCTACTATATCTATCACCACCGCCACAACGCTCATATGGTGTAATAAACACATGGAATGATGTAATAAATTATTGGAATGAAGTATGTGTAGAAGCATTTGAAGTCCTACTGGAATGAAGTAAAAACATTATCCAATGAAGTAATAACGTTTCTGAATGAAGTAATAAACGCACTTGAATAAATTGCATTTTTTAATGTAAATAAAGTAAAAACTCAGGTCAATGAATTCAAATGAAACATATGTTGAATCATTTCAAAACCTACTGGAAGAAAGTAAAAACATGTTGTAGTTTCAAGGTATTACGTACGTAATGAAGTAATAAACCTATACAATGAAGTAAAATGGGCTTGTAATGAAGACCGAAAATTTTACACAGCAGCACATCTCATCAAAAAAATTAGATCTAATGGCCCAGATTTGGTCTCTAGTTCGGTCTTTAAAATTGGTTCGACATTGATCACAACTCTCTCTCTATATATATATATATAGGTTAGTGATCAAGATATAACTAATTTTAAGTGTATAACTAGAGAACAAATCTCAGCCACACATCTTAATACTTCAAATTAATCTTATGGCTTAACTATTTTTACATATTTTAAATAAAAATGTAATTAACAAGGGCATTTTTGGAAACTATATTCAACTCCAACGTCTCCTTCAAATTTCCAACTCCAATTTCAGAAAAAATGGGGCTTCTATTCACAATTCTTTTCCTCTCCCCTCTCTTCCTCCTCTCCCCATCATTTGCCGCTGAGCTCAAACATGGGAGGTGTCCGACCAACTGCTGCAGAGGTTAATGACGACATACATCTTGCTGTCGCCGGCGAAAAGGCGGTAGACGCCGGTGCACAATTTGTTCTGAAATCCAGAGGTGATCAAACAAGTTTGTTCTCAATATTTTGCATTATTAGAGAATGATTAAGATTGTGGATTTGGTGATAGTTAAATTAAAATAAAATAATTGTAGGATCGTGGATACACTGCGGGTACCACTTGTCGACGTCGATCGTAGCTCTGACGTTGCTGGGCCTTCCATTTGCATTTGGTTCATTGGGATGGACGGCTGGGATTTTATGCCTGCTCATCGGAGCGATGGTAACATTCGACGGGATCAGTGCACCGGCCGTCGGAGCGGGCCAGGGCGGCGGGGTGCTGGTTTATTAGGCTGTTGTGGAGTTCAACGCTAGGAATAATGCGACGGTGGTTTTCGATAACGCAACTGTGTCTACGTATTCGTATGTTGGAACGAAGTGAGCACAGATTTCTTATTATAGGTTACCATGGATATTGTACAGGTATTTGGGTTGAAGTGGGGAGGTCGAGTTGTATTTGCAGGGTGAAGTCGGCTTGCAGCTCTCATGGATGTCGAGTTGTAGAGTCCTCAATTATTAAGCATAGTTTTTGATTTAACATTTCTAGAGCCTCTCTGTTGTGGTATTTTAATACGGGATCAGCCATATATATAAGTACACGATACTCTGCGACTGTTAAACTCTTGAGTATGGTTTGGAGTTTTAGTAGATCTGGATTCATCTCGTCATTCATCTGCTTAATCATCGATTAGTTGATTAATGTCTGCATGTCATTCTCTTCATATTTACCCAAGTTCATATTCTAAGTAAAATCATGCTAATAGTGATATGTTTTGTAAACAATGGTGAAGTAAAATCATGCTAATAGTGATGCGTTTTGTAAACAAGAGTGATGTGTTTTGTAAATAAGAGTGAAGTAAAATCATGCTAAGAGTGATGTGTTTTGTAAACAAGAGTGAAGTAAAATCATGATAAGAATGATGTGATTTGTAAACAAGAGTGATGTGTTTTGTAAACAAAAGTGAAGTAAAATCATAATAACAGTAAAGTAAAATCATGCTAAGAGTGATGTGTTTTGTAAACAAGAGTGATGTATTTTGTGAACAAGAGTGAAGTAAAATCATAATAAGAGTGATGTGTTTTGTAAACAAGAGTGAAGTAAAATCATGCTAAGAGTGATGTGTTTTGTAAACAAGAGTGAAGTAAAATCATGCTAAGAGTGATGTGTTTTGTAAACAAGAGTGAAGTAAAATCATGCTAAGAGTTACGTGTTTTGTAAACAACAGTGAAATAAGATAATGCTAAGAGTGATGTGTTTTGTTAACAACAGTGAAGTAAAATCATGTTAAGAGTGATGTGTTTTGTAAACAACAGTGAAGTAAGATAATGCTAAGAATGATGTGTTTTGTCAGTTTGTTTTCCATAAAGAGTCGACAATCGACGTCATTCAACTCATGTTCACATAACAGATACAATTGCATGAAAAAACAAATCCAAACTTGATGAATTTTTTGACTAGATATATTAAATTTGAGGCACAACAAGGCTGAGTAAATTTCAATTTTATATTTATAAAATAAAATGACCAATGCCTATTCGTCACTTATCACTACTATATTTCTCATTCTCCAAAGACTTTGGCAGTTCCACCACAACTCAAATCGCCGCAAACGATTGAAAGCCAACTCAAGAATTACATCGCGCGCAAGAACATCAGACACCTCAATCAAATCCATTCACATATCATAGCATCGCCAGATTTATCCACAGATGATCGATCTTTCCTCATCTCTCGCCTCTTCTTCTACAGTTGCGTGAGATTATCACGAACTATTCTGATGCAGCGTCTTCCTCGACAGATCCATAGCCGTGATCACGTCTTCCAAGCTGCTTCTCATCAGCACGTAATCGACTGCCTCTATTGCAATATCCGTCCCCGCTCCTATCGCCATGCCTACATCTGCTGCTGCATCCCCCGCCGACAAGCTCGTCGCCACTCTTCTCAAACTTGATTTTAGCTATGCAATGACCATAATACCCCCGCTTTGTTATTATGGAGTAAATTTATGATGGAGGGAACTAATTTCTCCTTAAATTCGAAAATTAATACTAGCCCTTGATTTTTTTGATCTTGTGGCTATGATTTGTTCTCTAGTTATAGGTTTAAGGGGCATTTGCCATAGATCATGACCCTATATATATATATATATATATATAGGAGGATGATCAATCCCAAACCCCTTTTATTCCTTAAGCGCAGGCCTAATATAGACCTTCGGATTTAGTGATCCTACGGTCAAACAATTACCATAAAATAATAATTAAATAACTGATATCTTGTGTGTTATTTTCGTAGAAGGTTAGTTTAGACTTTGTAATCATTTGCATGCTATTATGATGAGAGATTATTATGGAAACTGCATATCACGTTAATTGCAATCAATTCATTCAACACTAATTACTTTGATGTTCATAATCTTTTATGAACAAGACCACAAATATCCCACACGATTAGCTTTTCAGAAAAAGATTCGTCTTCTCCATGGCAGCGTCGGCACAATTGAATCCAATCGATCTAGTCGAGATGCCAATCAATCAGACACCCATGTCAGACGTTGCACCTATACAAGACTATCCTGTCGAGATGCCAATCAATCATACACCGTCATCTCCGGAAGACATATCCTTCGATGCTTCATCACCCATAACTGACGACATAGTTGAGTCTGAAGGTAACTTGTTAACTCGACAAACATGGTTTTAGTGTCTCTCTGACTGAACTTTTTATAAATTATGTGTAAACCAATTTATGAAAAGTTTTCATTTGGCTAAAATGATGTTACATCTCTATATTAATGATATTAATATGTACGTCTGATGCAGTAGTTTTAGGAGATTGACAATGTTGTGATTGGGTACCTATATATTACAGGAACACACACGCCAGTTTGCTCTGACGAAATTAAACCATTTATTGGCCAAAGATTTCTCAAATTGGAAGACGCTACTGAGTTTTACAACAATTATGCTCGATTTGGTGGATTTGATTCACGTAGAAACGGTTCTAAAAAGTCAGGTGATGTGTTCACTTGGCTTTATATGGTATGCTCGAGAGAAGGCGAAAGGAAAATTAATGAGGAAGGTTTCACTCCAAAACGCAAACGGTCTACGAAGAAGTGCAGTTGTCCGGCAAGGATTTCCTTCAAATTTGCTGGTTCGTTGGGTTATGTTGTTAATGATTTCGTAGAAGGACATAACCATGAGATGGTTCAAGCTGAACATAAGCACTTCATGAGGTTGAATCGTTCGTTGGATTTAGTGCATCAAAAATTTATAATTGATTGTGCCAATGCAAATATTGGGCCTACACTTAGTTATAGATTATTGAAGGAGCTGCTCGGTGGATACGAATCAGTTGGATGTACTGTTGGTGAAGTTAGGAATTTCACGCGTGATGTCAGAAGGTATGCCGACGGATTTGATGTTCAAATGTTACTAAATGAAATGCAGAAAAAGAAAGATAATTGCGAGGGATTTACGTTTGAATACGAAAAAGATTCTGGAGAAAGACTCACGCGACTATTTTGGTGTGATGCTTATTCGAAGATGAGTTATCACATGTTTGGTGATATCGTCGCTTTTGATACAACATATTCGACTAACAGGTAATTTTTCTAAACATTTTTATCAATGATTCTGTTCTTATAGGAGTAATGATTGCAACTTTCTAATGTAATGACGTTTTGGATATCTTAGTAATGATGTCTTAATTTCCATTGCAGGTATCGCATGATTTTTGCACCGTTCACAGGCAAGGATAACCATGGCAAGCCTATCACATTTGCAGCTGCTTTGTTAGCAAATGAAGGTACTGAATCGTTCTCTTGGGTGTTCGAGCAATTTGTTAAATGTATGGGTTCAGCTCCTAAGCTCATCATAACCGATCAAGATCCAGCCATGAGAGGTGCTATTGAGCAGGTAATGTCAAATACTAGACACAGGTGGTGTATGTGGCACATTATGGTTAAGCTTGCTGATAAAGTGGGTAAGGATCTTAGAGCTGATGAACGGTTTAAGAAGGAATTAAATTCTTGTGTTTGGTCAGAGTTGATAGAACCTCACGAGTTTGAAGCTGCGTGGAATGAAGTCATGAACAAATATGGGTTGACGGGTGTAGGTTGGTTTAGAAAAATGTTTGCAACAAGAAAAATGTGGGTCCCTGCTTACTTTAGGGACTTCCCAATGAGTTCATTGATAAAAACAACTTCCGTTTCAGAATCACAGAATATGTTTTTCAAAAGATACGGCAATTCTACAGCGAATCTTGTTCAGTTCATCATGAATTTCAATCATGCATTGGATGCCCAAAGAAACAATAGTGCGAAGCATGATTACTTGGACTCGACAACCATCCCCATTTTGAAGACGAAGTTGTTATTTGAGAAACATGCTTCGACCATCTTCACTGAGAATGCTTTCAAATCAATTCAAGAGGAGATGGCTGACGCATCCTCTAACTGTGGTATGAAAGGGATGTCCACGGAGGACGATATTCAGTACTACGAGGTTGATGATCTATATGAGAAGACATGGACTGTCACATTCTGTGCAGATGACGATTCATACCAATGCAGCTGTAAATTGTTTGAGAGGATTGGAAAGATATGTAGTCACATATTTTTCATACTTAAAAACAACCACGTGAAGCTGATCCCTGACACCTTATTTGGAGGTCGATGGTTGAAGACACCACTAATGAAGGCTACACATGGTGTTTTATCTAAGGAGGACATGACATACGCATTTGCAGATGAGAAGAAAATGGCGATAAAGAAGTTGTATTCTTCCTTTTTTGAGTTGGTGCAAGCCGTGGAAAGCGACATTGAAAAAATTCATGCTGCCACTGCCCTCATTGATGATGCCAAAAAAGGTTTGTTCAGTGGAGATGTCGTAATGTCGGCCTTTGACAAGAAGAAGATGATTGAGAGCTTTTATGGCTGTGAGAAGCCGGAAGAAGTCGACGTTCATCCTCCTGAATATGTGAATACAAAAGGTTGCGGCAGTACTGCTGCAGCTAGGTTGATTTCAAAGAAGGAGAAAGCCATTCAGCTGTCAAAAAAACCTCAACGTCGTTGCGCAAAGTGCAAAGAGATGGGGCACCATGACTCGCGGAACTGCACCAGAGTCAAAGAAAAAGAAAAGGAGCTGCGCCAGAGTCAAAGAAAAGAAAAACGTCGTAGAAAGTCTCAAAGTTAAGAACAGTAATTGTTCATTTGTTCATTTCTGTTCTTTTTGTTTTCATGCAGTCTTGTGATGAACTTCGGATTTTTCATTAATGACAATTTTTTAAAATATTTTCATATTATGAACCAAGGTACAGTCACTGATGATATAACACCTAGTTTCTAATGCAGAAATTAAGTCTACCATAGTTCTCTAGTGTCTGGTGCTTTTTGGACATGCTAATGCATTGAATAGTATCATTCGTGCTCTATTGCAACAAATTAAGACTTTCACAGTTGATTTGTTTTTTCTAAGAGTAAAATTATAAGCTATTAAGAGTAAAAAGAATACTCCCTCCGTCCACCATTTAAAATGCCATTTTGCCATTTTTGTTTGTCCATGATTTACAGAACCATTTACTTTATTTCACTTTAGTGTACAAATCTCATATTCCACCAACTTTTTACATTCACATTCCTATATAAAACCAATATTTTAAATGAGTCTCACATTCCCCTCACTTTCTCCTTTTACTTTTCTTCACAAAGTCAAATAATTTCTTAAAACTCGTGCCGAGTCAAAAGGGCTCTATAAATTGTGGGCGGAGGGAGTAGAATCTTTCAACTATAATTGTTATAGTTCGTGTTATGCAAAGCCCATTCTTAATACAAAAATGCATAACCAAGCATGCAAATGTCATTTTTTAGTCATCGTAAGTTTATTTTTACGTCATAAGTACGACGTGCACCGTAATGACATTTAACTTCCGTAATCATGAACAAATAATGGACACCATATCCGATTGACTTTTAGATTTTCCTAATATAGACCTTGCAGACTAATTGATTATTCATTATTAACGATAATGTTGGGTCAACTTGTGAATGGGAAACCAAAAACATTAAACTATCACATAAAAAAGCTAAGCAAATATCAACGAATAACACAAAAATGAGTGGCAAATAATATGAGAAATAATCAATTCATATAGGTCATATGAAAAAAAACACCTCATGTGTAATGTCATTAATGATTATTCAAAATGTAGCGAAAACTTCTGAAACATAGTCTCAAAACTACTTAAAATGATGAAACCTCTGGTGAATTAGTTAAATAGATTCGTTCCTTCTTTTGCATAGTTGGCTATCAACTTTTCCACGTCTATCTTCTCGGTCTGTAGTGCATTTGCATAATATGGTATTACCTTGGCTTTATTCTTGAAGTGTTCGTGATTTATTTCTGCCAGCATCAGTGCAGTACAATACTTGGCTCTCAATATCTGCAACACCCCTTTGCTCTTCTTTGATAGGCCACAAGTCCATTCACACCCTTTCTGACCCATGTAAGTTTCAAGGTGTCTCATCAAATACACACCACTGTCGTCCTTGTTAGTTTTTGTACTCCATTTCAGTTTCAGCCTTTCAATGGCAGAATTTTCAACTGCTTTTGATTGCTGAACGCAGCCAACTCCTCCAAGATATTTCCAGAAAAAGGTTCTCTAGAAAAATAAACAGCTGACAGTTCATTACAAAGCAACACAACATACATTACTAATTATACATTTTCATCAATATTGCGTACCAAGGTTTCCGGTATCACACCGTAATTCACTGTGATGTTGTCAGAGTCTCCGCTACTTGAGTTGTCAATTACAATAACCCTTTTTGAAGCATAGTAGAAGCACACCGCATAGTAGTGTTCATGTGCACAAATTGGGAAGAATACCTAATGCAACAAATTGACTACATGTTAAGCATAAAAGTAGTATATTCGCATTGAAATCTGCAAATTTTTCAGATATCTATATACCATATCTATGTCCGCCCACTTGAAATTTGGGATTAGCTTCACCTCGTGATCTAAATTCGCCGCAAACGTCGCAAGCTGAGTGGCCACACCCTCATCCCATGGATTAGTGCGTGACACAATTGTGCTAGCCTGAACGTTTGTTACCACATATCAAATGACACAACTTTACACAAACAGTATATGATAAGAAATTTTACATTACTATGCAGTATAAAGATCTTACACAAGGGTATAAGGTGAAGAATAGCCTTTTTGGTGACGATGGCCCCCTGTATTCTTCCATGTTGTTTAGATATGAGCACCATGCACTAATCACACCCGAAGACACATACGTATGTGGCAGTAAAGAATAGAACTCTAGCTTTGTCACAACAACCACATCATCATCGTATACAAGCACATCACTGTAGTGATATTAATTTCAAATTAAATACAGTACATAAAAAATTCCAGATGGTTTGATAAATAAATGCATTAAACTCACTCGTAGACATCATGACACTTCAGAATCCAATAGTATGTTTCCCTTTCAGTAGGAGTTAAAGTGTTTCCCAATTTAATAGCTCTTTGGTTGTATGGTGATCTCAATGCATGAGATATCTTCTTTTCAGCTTTGGAACGCATTTCCATCCTACCATTCACTAACAATTCCTGTACATTTTCATGAATGATCTTCATTACATATGCACTGCATGATCATCACAACACTAGAAATAGATCATTACAACTTGAACCTGTTTATGTTGGATGGCAATAGCTTCATTGTGGCTAGATGGCCCCACTGATTTTTTACTGTCTCGCAGTCCACTAGTGGTGAACTATAAGAAAATGTTAAATATCTTGGTCAGCGAAAACATTCAGACAATTAAACATTTTTTGGGTAGAAACCTGGCATCACCTCACGTTTCCCAGGCGGGCTTACATATGGCGTCGCAAAATCAAAATCGTCAATTAAATTATGAACCACGTTGAGCGCCAATTGCGTATTGTCTTCCTCACTGTCATCCTAGACAAATGTATTAAGTAGACGTTATGCCATGATTTTATGAACATGTAAAGCATCAAAACTACCTTCTCTTCATTTGGTAAAACATCTTGAACTGCACTAGATATTATAACACCCCCCGTGTGTAAAGTGTGCTCCATGCCAGGTACTTGTTCCTCGACAATTGAATTGATCGGCTGGTTTGCATCCTGAGATGCGTGACACACAGTTAATAACGGAAGATAACAGTTAGTTCATTACAGGCAGACGTTAGATTAGCCAAAAAATATTCTCATAGCAGGATATAGTGATCAACTAACATCCTGCGAAGCGAAGCGAAGCCCCAAGTCGAATGTAGGGATGTCATCATCTTTGCACAGAGCAACGCGCTCATCAACCACCTTCATCATCTGCTCAACAGCCTCAATCCATGCTGGATTTTGAATGTCTTCATCTTCCATTGTCGGTGTCATCGATGCGATTGGATCTGCATGTTCATTGATGAGTTCAGATTCTTTGAAACCAATCATCTTTAGTGCAGCAGTTGAAGCTATTTTGAAGCATCCAGTGCCCTTGACATCGTCAGGTGCCTCCCTCATCTTCCTAAGCAGCTTTGATATAGCCTTTGCGGCGTTCGATGCAGCTTCCATCAAGGCCATCATCGCATCAGTAGCATGATCAACAGCATCATCTGCCTTGGTGTTCGATGTCCCTCCCTTTTCAGTAACACCTTTAGGTTTAGCTGATTCTCCTCTCTCAACAACAATAGCCCTCTTCTTCTTTTTCTTCGCCACCGTCAATCCAACCTCATTATCTCTGCTTGGATCATACTTAGCTTCATAGACCTCATAGCCAAATCCACCCAATTCCAGCTCATGTTTCTCCCTCAACCTTAGCAGCTTGGAATTCCAACCTTTTATGGATGGGAATGCACGCCGAACCTTTCGTGTTTCAATAATGAAGCGATCGACGTAGTAGGACTACATGAAATAATAAAAGCATCATTATTTACTACATCATTCCATAAATAAATGATTACACATCCAAAAAGAGATGTAGTAACATTTGAAATCAGAGCAAAGTTAAATACCATCAGAAAGACAATTGGTCCAGTGAATGGTGTGTCTGGGTTGTCCATCCAATTTCGTTGGGCCATAACAAGTACATCAAGGACGTATGCACACCAATTATAGTTTCTCACATGTGTGACATCGGCTAACACACCAAGAAGCTTAGTCTTGCAGTAACCATCAGCTGAAGGTTCTATCAAATGCGTCTCCGTCAGAATTAGGAATAGCCTCCTAAACCATAACCCACCATCCTCATCTTTAAGCATTTGAGTCTGCAGAAACTTAGGCAACATATTGTATCTATTCCTATATCCGACACTTGCAATCTCATCTAACATCATTTGATTATCCTGCCTAGTCGACCTCACAATCATTATTTCTCCCCTTGGGAACCCCATCGTCATGTGGACGTCCTCCTCAGTTAAGTGGACTCTTTGACCTCTCACCTTCACACTGCAGGTTATGGGGTCAAAGTTGTATAGAAGCCAGTAAGCTAGTTGCGACGGTATCGAAGTGATGTTAAAGTGTATTAGATGTCCAAATCCCATGTCTCGAACAGCCTGTAGCTGGTTCTCGTTCAACAACTCCATCATCTCTACTAGGAATTTTGGAGATCGTCTTAGCTTCATTCTGTTCACTACTTCAACCTCATCAGTAGGATTAGGAACAGCCGGCACAACTGATGGTTGCCCTCTAGGTGCTTGCTCAGTAGGCCCATTTCTTGTGGAATCTTGACCCCAATTCACTGCTTTGATGATTATTTTCCTTGCCAGTTTTTCCTTTACGAGGCTTCGCGGTGAATCTACACCATTCAAAGTCCTCTTGCGCTTGTTTTCTAGAATCAAGAAATACGAAAAATAAATGTTAATCACCTATACATATCAGTGCAGATACGAATCTGATCATTAAATAGTCCTACGTGTGATCATTATACAATCCACACATGCTCATTACACACACTTAGATTGATCACCACTCTTCCATTTCCATACCTGTTGATTCAGTTGCTTGACCCAAATCAGCTACTTACTCTTTTCCTTTGGATTCACCACCTACATCTATTTCAGTACGATAATGATAGCAAACATGGATATCAACACATACACCACATGTCATCATTACATATGTAAACACTGATAATATATGATCATTCTCTTCCATACCTGATGCTGCAGGAGCTTTGTAATCGTCATCCACTTTCTCTTTTCCTTTGCCTTTCCCACCAAGGACTAAAACCAACAATGTTAAAGGACTAAACATCATAGATCACAAACATCATTATACATATATTATATACATCATTACATAGTATCAATCACATCCTATGGGTTTCATATTTTCTATCAACGACACACCCTGATATATATTTGAGATGAAAATCTTCCTAATTAAACTCTAAGATATTTAATACCAAGTTTTGACGAAGATCTCCATGTAGCCTTCGCCTGTTCTTTTCCTTTAGCTTCACCACCATTCCCTACCAGTTAAAACACAAGAAAATAAATCTAAATGACTAAAATGCACACCAATATTTCGAAAATAACAAAACAGGTTCTCTAATACATGTTTTTGCCGACGATTTTCCATTATTTTGAGTAGCAACAGTGTTTCTAGAAGAAAAGTTTGGTATTACATCAGATTTCTTGGTAGCACCGGGAGCACCACCTCCTTGTTCATTGTGAAGAAAAGAAACAGAAAATTGTAAGATCAATGTGCAATATATGACTATGAGTAAAATAATAAACAATGATTTTGCATAAAAAACCTTTTCCCGCTAAAGAGTTCGGAGAAACAGCTTTCGGTTCTTCATCCCCTCTACGTCGGCGTGCTGAATCAAAAACCAAAAAATTGTCAGAAGAATGGAAATCAGAGCAGCAACTAGACATGCAAACTATCAAAACAGCAACCCACCGTCAGTCGAGTCAGCCACACCGCCCTTGCTTTGTGTTGGAGTCATTACTTGGTGATAGGTATCAGAGTGACAGAAAAAAGAGTGAAGATAAAGAGAAGAAGGAATGAGTGTGATTTGAAGTAATGTTGATTAGAATTGAAAAGATTTATATCTAATTCTACACATATTCAAAAGGAGTAATGATATGGGTGCGAAAATTTTGATAATCTTGGGAACTGAATTAGTGCAGACAAAATTTCTCTCCATGATGTCTGCATATCATATAATTTCCTAAATCAGTAACTGCTATTTAATTCCAATGGGACGCATATACCCTTTAATGACCAAAAACGCCATCATGTAATGACGACCGTCTGCATTCTCAAGCTCTAATCTCAGCCGTTTATCCTTATGATCCAATGTCCCAAATTAAGCTTGTGCTTAACACTTAATATATAGTGTACCTAGAATGCAACTCTATATATATATATATATATATATATATATATATATATATATATATATATATATATATATATATATATATATATATATATGGTAGTGATCTATGGCAAACACCCCTTAACCAAATAACTAGAGAACAAATCATAGCCACAAGATCAAGAAAATCAAGGGCTAATATTAATACATGTAGTTTTCTAATTTAATGAGAAATTAGTTCCTTCAATCACAAATTTACTCCATAATAACAAGGTGTGGGTATTATGGTAATTTTGTAAAAGCTTGATACCAAAATCAGGTCCTCCTCTGCTGAAGTCGTCTCCGCGCGATCGGGTTGGGGCTTCTTCTCTGGTGCGGCCTAATGTTCCTGACGCGCAGATCGGATTCGAGAGCGGAAACCTTAGCTTCGATGAGCTGGATTTTAGTCTCCAGGCTGCGGAGGCTGGTGGCTTCTCTGAATAGGCCGGTTTACCTTCTGCGGCTGGCGGAGGAGGAAGAGGAGGGGGAAAGGACTACGAGGAGGAGATCTTCGATGTCGTAGGCGACTTCTCTGGTCTCGGCGATCCAGTTGTGGATTCCTTTTTCGATTTCCTGCCTGGCGTCGGCGATCTCGAGGATGGATTGCAGCTGCCGGAGCTTCATTTGGATCACCTCGATTCGGCCGCGGAGCTCGGGGATGTGGCGTGCTTCGTATATTAGGAGCTCGCTGAGGCTGCGTATTACACAGAATACGACGTATTCCCCTATTGTTGGTTGGGGATTGATTCAATTCAACTACGGATTTGATTTTTGAGAAAATGGTTGTGTACTGCAAGTTGACTTTGAGTTGATGCCAAACCGTGTTGAATTTTGGACTATATTGTTATACTATTGCAAGTTCATATATTCAAGTTTCTGGAATTTGGAATGGTGATTACTAGTTGAGATTGCATTGCATGGCAGAATGTTAATTGAATTTTTAAGAACTTTTATACTCTCAGATACCATGCTGATAGTGATGCGTTTTGTAAACAAGAGTGAAGTAAAATCAGAATAAGAGTGATGTGTTTTGTAAACAAGAGTGAAGTAAAATCAGAATAAGAGTGATGTGTTTTGTAAACAAGAGTGAAGTAAAATCACAAGAAGAGTGATGCGTTTTGTAAACAAGAGTGAAGTAAAATCAGAATAAGAGTGATGCGTTTTGTAAACAAGAGTGAAGTAAAATCAGAATAAGAGTGATGTGTTTTGTTAACAAGAATGAAGTAAAATCAGAATAAGAGTGATGTGTTTTGTTAACAAGAGTGATGTAAAATCAGAATAAGAGTGATGTGTTTTGTTAACAAGAGTGATGTAAAATCATGCTAAGAGTGATGTATTTTGTAAACAAGAGTGAAGTAAAATCAGAATAAGAGTGATGTGTTTTGTTAACAAGAGTGATGTATTTTATAAACAAGAGTGAAGTAAAATCAGAATAAGAGTGATGTGTTTTGTTAACAAGAGTGAAGTAAAATCAGAATAAGAGTGATGTGTTTTGTTAACAAGAGTGAAGTAAAATCAGAATAAGAGTGATGTGTTTTGTTAACAAGAGTGAAGTAAAATGAGAATAAGAGTGATGTGTTTTGTTAACAAGAGTGAAGTAAAATTAGAATAAGAGTGATGTGTTTTGTTAACAAGAGTGAAGTAAAATCAGAATAAGAGTGGTGTGTTTTGTTAATAAGAGTGAAGTAAAATCAGAATAAGAGTGAAGTAAAATTATGCTAAGAGTGATGTGTTTCGTAAATAAGAGTGAAGTAAAATCATGTTAAGAGTGATGTGTTTCGTAAATAATAGTGAAGTAAGATCATGCTAAGAGTGATGTGTTTTGAAAACAATAGTGAAGTAAAATCATGCTAAGAGTGATGTGTTTTGTAAACAAGAGTGAAGTAAAATCATGCTAAGAGTGATGTGTTTTGTAAAAAAGAGTGAAGTAAAATCATGCTAAGAGTGATGTGTTTTGTTAACAACAGTGAAGTAAAATCATGCTATATTCATAACAATAGACCACTTCACCAATAGCTATACATTTCAATGCATGCTTATGTCAACAGTATCACTTCAATGAGGATATTCTAATAATGCCAGATACACTGACGGATACGAATTCTAGGAAATAAAATGATGATTGAGTTCGAATCTCAAAGCAGGAGAGTGAAACTTCTTCCATATCACTTTAATCATAGCGCAAAAATGATTCAATTAAACACCTGATTTATCTCTCCACGAAATTGAAACAGTAAAATTGACACCATTATGCCGAATTATGCAAATTAGTCCGATTATCGAAATAAATGCAAGAGCGTCCCCTTCAACTGCTACTTCATCATCCCCTTCTTCACCTTCCAGTTCACCTCTGGCGTCGACCCCTACGCCATGAACTTCCGCTTCCTCGCCGGAGACGTCGTCGCCAAAATCGCCGCCACCGCGGAACCCTAACCTCTCCAAATTCCCCGAGCTCGAGCTCCCGACTTGGCCGACGAAGGTCTGCGTGAGGGAAGAGGTGGAGATGCTGAGAGAAGGCACGAGCTTTGCTGCCGCAGCGGCAGTGGTGGATAATGTTGTGCATTACAGCAAAGGAATAGCAATTGGTGAAGCTTGATCGCAGATTTGGAAGGAGAGAATGAAATCCGCCATATTTAAATTTCAGAATATAATTTCCAAAAATACCCTTGGCCTATTTTGTATTATTAAAATAATTAATATTTGTTCCATTAAGATGTGTGGCTGAGATTTGTTCTCTAGTTATACACTTAAGATTAGTTATATCTTGATCACTAACATATATATATATATATATATATATATATATATATATATGGTAGTGTTAAACTCCTTTTCTCCCCTTAGATTTAAGTTCCGTCTTAATCTGGACCGTTAAATCTCATTCATCAACGGTCCAGATGATCTGCATTATTACACTATAATGGTGCATTATTAATCGGTGTGCATTATTCAACTGGAAATCTGCATTATTACACTATAACAGTGCATTATTAGTCGGTGTGCATTATTCAACTGAAAATCTGCATTATTAAATGACACGTGGCATCAATCTAACCGTCGGATGACAAAATCTATATAAGGATGTATTCATTTCCTTTTCTCATATTTCCTCCTATTTCCTTCTTAATATCAGCCATTAGATTAGAGAAATGGACGGTCAAGATCAACATTGGGTAATTAATCCCGTGTTGCATTATTGGTCCTATTTTGTGCATTATGAGGGTACAATAGTAATCTAATAATGGCTGGAATAGGAGATGCGATACTTTGTTGAATTCTGATCTTGGGAGTATAATGCGCAGTTTAGTTTCTGTAATGCATTATATGTGATATATAATGAACAATTATCTTGACCCGTTTAATTTAACTTATGTAGTGTTTCGATGTTTGGTTCACGTTTCTTGTTTTCCCTAAGGGTTTAACAAGCCTAGGGGCTAGGGTGTAGTATGTTCTAAGTCTAAATAACGTTGTCCAAATACACGCGCTGTAGTAATTCATCTGGGGTCGCACATTCATAGCATGTAGGTTTTTTACTGATATACATAATGTACATATTATATAGTATAATGCGCAGTTTAGTTTCTGTAATGCATTATTTGTGATATGTAATGAATATTTATCCTGATCCGTTTGATTTAAGTTGTGTCGTGTTTCGAAGTTTGGTTCACGTTTCTTGTTTTCCCTGAGGGTTTAACAAGACTAGGGGCTAGGGTGTAGTACGTTCTAAGTCTAAATAACGTTGTCCAAATACACGAGCTGCAGTAATTCATCTAGGGTTGATTAACCCATATACACAATAAACCAAATAATGCACATATGTAACCTTCATTGAGTTGATTAACCCATATACACAATATCTCTCATAATGCATAATGTACTGCAGATAATGACAATTAGATACTACATAATGCACTGCCTAAACCCAATAATGCCCATATGTAATCTTTACTGTGTTGATTAACCCATATACACAATATCTCTTATAATGCATAATATACTTAGATAATGACAATTAACAGCTACATAATGCAATGCCTAAACCAAATAATGCACGTATGTAATCTTCACTACGTTGATTAACCCATATACACAATACCTCTAATAATGCATAATATACTCAGATAATGACAATTAACAGCTACATAATGCACTACCTAAACCAAATAATGCACATACGTATATTCCAATAACAACAATTTGTTAGTAATGTCTACGTACTATACCCTAGCCCCTAAGCTTATTAAACCCTTAGGGGAAACAAGAAACGTGTGTCAAACATCATAACATGGTACATCTTATTCGTATGCATTGCAGTTCACATATTGTGCATTATATAGTTAATAACATCCATTACTCGTGACAATTTGGTGAATTATTCGTATCGTTTTATACTTTGTTATTAATGCGTACGTACTATACCCTAGCCCCTAAGCTTATTAAACCCTTAGGGGAAACAAGAAACGTGTGTCAAACATCATAACACAACACATCTTGTTCGTATGCATTGCAATTCACATATTGTGCATTATATAGTCAATTATATCCATTACTCGTTACCATGTGGTGCATTATTCGTAGCGGTTTACAATTCATTATTAATGTGTACGTACTAAACCCTAGCCCCTAAACTTATTATACCCTTAGGAGAAATAAGGACCGTGTGCCAAACAACGAAACATTGCAGTTCACATATTGTGCATTATATAGTCAATTATATCCATTACTCGTTACCATGTGGTGCACTATTCGCAGATACCAAAATGTGACAGTTCTTTTTCCGCCAAATGTCAATAATAATCCTGTAATGCATACAGCCACCTTCTATAATGCAACACGGAACCAGTTTTATAGAATCAATCTGATTCGTTGATGCCTTAGATCTAACGCGTAATATTAAGAAAGAAAAAGGATCTAAGAGGTGAAAAGAAGAATAAGGCTCCCCTATATATATATAGGGGAGCGTTATTCTCCTTTTCATCTCTTAGATCCTTTATTCTTCTTAATATGAGCCGTTAGATCTCATTCATCAACGGTCCAGATGATCTGCATTATTACACTATAATGGTGCATTATTAGTCGGTGTGCATTATTCAACTGAAAATCTGCATTATTACACTATAATGGTGCATTATTAGTCGGTGTGCATTATACAATGGAAAATCTGCATTATTAAATGACATGTGGCATCAATCTAACCGTCGGATGATAAAATCGTGGGGCTGAGATCAAGAAGGAAAAAAGAGAAAATATGCAAAAAGGAAATGAATACATCCCTATAATATATATATATATATATATATATATATATATATATCTATAGTCCCATTATTCACAAATCCACTCTTGAAGACCGAACCACCGAACCATACCAAATTAGGGTTTTTAGATTTAGTTTTTCATGTATGAGAGGCACAAATTTATCAATTATTTTCGCCTTCATCACGAGACTATTTTAATTCATCCGAAGGTAAATAAGTCATACTAACATGTTACGAAGATTTAACTTCATTCCAGTAGGTTTTTACTTCATTCCAGTAGGATTATTACTTCATTCCAGTACGTAAATGCGGTTTCGCCGTCGCGTGCCGTTCTTTCTCTCTACAATATCTATCACCACCGCCACAACGCTGATATGGTGCAATAAACACATGGAATGATGTAATAAATTATTGGAATGAAGTATGTGTAGAAGCATTTGAAGTCCTACTAGAATGAAGTAAAAACCTTATCCAATGAAGTAATAACGTTTCTGAATGAAGTAATAAACGCACTTGAATAAATTGCATTTTTTAATGTAAATAAAGTAAAAACTCAGGTTAATGAATTCAAATGAAACATATGTTGAATCATTTCAAAACCTACTGGAAGAAAGTAAAAACATGTTGTAGTTTCAAACTATTACGTACGGAATGAAGTAATAAACCTATACAATGAAGTAAAATTGGCTTGTAATGAAGACCGAAAAATTTACACAGCAGCACATTTCATCAAAAAAACTAGATCTAATGACTCAGATTTGGTCTCTAGTTCGGTCTTTAAAATTGGTTCGACATTGATCACAACTCTATATATATATATATATATTGAAATTTATGTTTTGCCAATTGTTTTTTTTATGTCTATGCAGGCTATGATTTTCAAGCGGACTTAGTTACTAGCATACATATATACATAGTGAGATAAATGAGTTTGTAGAGCCATAAATATCCAGAATCATACATAAAAATCGCGACCCTAAACAATCCCGGCCGTCGGCTAGCTCTCGCAAGGTCGCCCACTGTCCGAGCTACCTCAGATGCTGCTAACCGCAGCGTCCCTAGCATAGCTCGCGATCGGCCTAGCACGCGTCCGCACCATCGGCTTAACCCCGAGCGGGCTGTTGGCGCTGATGGAGCAGGTGCCGGCACGCACGTTGCAGACAGGGTAGTCGTGGGGGCAGCAGCTGCTGTGGTCCTTGCAGCACGAGGCGCCCTCGAGGGGGCAGCATCCCCACTCGAGGCACATCCCGAAGAACTGGAAGATGCAGCAGCAGGTCTCGCTCGCGGGGCACGTGTAGTACTTGCTGCACGTGTTTGGGGGCGCCACCGGGGCAGGCGGGGCTGGTGGGGCCGGTGGGGCCGGGGGCGGGTTGGCCCTTTTCTTGATCGGGTAAGACGGCTCGACTGCGATCCCGCAGAGACCTTCTTTCGCCTTCACGTTCCTCTGCATCCTCAGGTACCCTTTCTCCCCCCACGAGCTGCCCCACGAGTTCCTCACGATCCAATAGTCCATCCCGTTCTCGCTCCCGTACCCGACCACATTCACGCCGTGGTCCAAGGACAAGCCACATGACCCTGTGAAGATACCCTGAAGGAAAAAAAAACATAAGTGTCTGTTTCACTTCACCAATACACTACGTTTTTGAGCCATGTATACTTACTGACTGATACAGCTGGAAGTCCCACCCTCCGGCTTCGATGGCCACAGCCACTGGCTGGCTGGCGGCCGCCTTCTGCAGCGCGGCCTCATTGTTCACCGGAACATCTTCGTAACTGTCAATCGACACAACTTTGGAGTTTTTCTGCAATGAATCAACAAAGAAGTGCAGTTAGATGACTGCTCTCTCAATCAAATAGTACTAGTTTTTACTCAATTTACTAACCTTGTTCTGATTGCATCTCCCGTCCCTGCCAGTGTATGGATAGTCCTTCTCAGAATCAATGCCGCCGTTCTTAATGATGAACTGGAACGCGTAGTCCATCAAACCACCATTGCATCCGGCATTGTAGGAGGTATCACAATCCACAAGCTCTTGCTCCGAGAGTGAGATCAAATCGCCAGTAACAATGGCGTTTACTCCTTCCACCGCAGCAATTGTGGAGAAAGCCCAGCAACTCCCTTCACAATTCCAACAAGCATCAGATTGTTTAATTGTGAAAAATTCTACTTAATCAATAATCAAAGGGAACAGCTTCTAGACTCTACACAACAATATTTGGATGATTCGTCCTAATCAATAGGTAATTAAGTGGACCAAAGCTACAAAACGTTTTAGGTCCACAAAATAAATGATAGTACTATCATGCAATGGTAGGTAAGCATTAGTGAAGAAGATATTTCTCTATGTGAAACAATTTCACAAACACAAACCGTTCATCTTCAATTAGGGGGAAATTCATAATCCACACGCAATTTTTCCATCCACCACCATCAAAATGATCTCCTCCGCAACTTAATTTACAATACCAAATAAGTAATCCACTACTAATCACTCCAAATTCATAAATAGATCGATATATCAACTGAACATTACCATAAACATCACTTTGCTAAATTATGATTTACTGAAACCATCACTCATTCATCAGTCAAAGCAACAAATTAACACAGTGAGTGTGTGTGTGAGAGAGAGAGTGTGTGTACCGCAGCTGCCTTGGTCTTTGACATCAACGACGGCGCCTTTCTCTCTCCAGTCAACGGAATCCGGTAAGGCGTCGCCGAGCTTCGGCGCATAGCGATCGCTCTTCACGCGGCGGCTGCGGTCAGGTTTGGTTCCGAGATAAGCCTTCCGGTACTCGTCGTTGGTGAGATCGGCGAACCGGTTCGGTCCGAGCCTGTAGCTCCGGTTCGGAAGCGCGTTCTGCTCGTCGATGTAGCGCAAGTTCTCCTTGAAGATCTCGAACCGCCTCTCGCTCTCCCCCAGAGCGTTGTAGGTTTTGCCGTGATCCGCCATCCACGCCGCGTGGAGCGACCTCACCTCGTCGTCGGAGCGCTGCCAGACGATACGCATGTCCGAGGCGAGAGCGGCTGCGGAGAGAGAGAGGAAGAGAAGTAGAAGAGGAGAAGCCATTGTTGATGGTGTAAGGAACTGTGGAGAACTGAAACTTTCAAGTGTTTATATAAATTCCAAAAAATAGAATTTCTTTTTCTTTTTTGTTAAAAAATTAAAATACTGATATTATTGGATGTAGTTAAACGCACTCCAAAATTGCTTTCCACGCCCTGAACACTTTTTCGCAGAAGGCTTTGCTGGGCAAGTTTTGGTGTGTGTAAATTAATTATGGGCTGCGTTTAGTGTTTCAAGGGTGGATGAGGTAAAATGGTAGACGACAAGTGGTAAATATCAACCATAGTATCACTATATCAACGCTACCACATTTATATTTGTTATCAATGATTGATGAATAGAAGGCCACGTTGAGAATAATACACATGGTGAAAATGCAAATGACTAGTCCATTTCATATCAAATGATTCAAATTTATTACGGCCGACTATCCAATCCGACATAAAAATCTAATATAAATGCGCAGAAGAATTATAATTCGATAATTTCGGGTTGAATCAACATAATTCATTGAAAATAATATAGTTTTAATAATTTTAGTTCATTTTAAAATTATACTAATATTTTAATTTTATTATTTGGATTCGTGTAAATCATGTTTAAAAAATAATTTTAATTATGTAATCATGTTTGTATCGTAAGTGTGTTGTTATCTTGTCGTGTTAATTTAAATTGTATCGCATTGCTATTGTGTTTGTGTCTTGTACAGAGTATGTTCGAGTTTGAAGGTAGCAAGTTGAGTTTATATTCGGATTGAGAATTTTTTAACATATCAATTTCCGGCTGTGTTGTTATCAGATTGACCTGGCACAACTTGTACGATTTGGTAGCCCTAAATCTGGTATTTTACCAATAATGAGATATTAAGTGCTTAACTTGTTTATTTAAGGAGTTAGAGTACTACCAAATGCGTGTAAGATTTGACATGTTCTAAGGCCACCCGCAACGCGTTACGCGGGTGGCTCGAATCCCGTCCCTCCGTGACGAGACGGGCGCGGGACGTGTTGCAGCGTCTCGTCTCGTCCCTAGCCCGCCGAGACACCCGTCACTCTGAGACAGCGCGCGAGTTGTCTCGCCACGCGCTCGCGCGACGTGGCGCGCTCCGGTGCGATGCATGACGCCCACTTGCTGGCCCGCGAGTGTGTTTCGTCACGCTGACGCAATAATTCATTTTTTTAAAAAGAATTGAATTTTAAAAAAAATTTAATTTCGAAAACGGTATTATTACCATTTTTTGATCGTTTTCTAATTTTTTTACTCTATAAATACTCCTATTTCATCCTCATTTCACACAAAAACACACATCTATTTTTCTCAAATCATCTCTCTTTCCACTCCAAATTTCATCTCAAATCAACTCTTTTATTCATTCCCCAAAGTTAATCGATCTAATGGATCCATTTGAGCAAAGACGTCGAATAATGGAAGAATCACTTGAAGAAGATTGACGCCGGGAGGCGGAGGAAGCCGCGCCGCCCCAAAGACGCTCCCGGACTTACATCCATCGTAACCGGGAGGAAGCCGCCGCAAGGTTAGTACGCGACTACTTTTGCGATAACCCGGTTTGGGGAGATACCTACTTCCGTCCCTCCGTGACGAGACGGGCGCGGGACGCGTTGCAGCGTCTCGTCTCGTCCCCAGCCCGCCGAGACACCCGTCACTCCGAGACAGCGCGCGAGTTGTCTCGCCACGCGCTTGCGCGACGTGGCGCGCTCCGGTGCGATGCATGACGCCCACTCGCCGGCCGGCGAGTGTGTTTTGTCACGCTGACGCAATAAATCATTTTTTTTTAAAAGAATTGAATTTAAAAAAAAAATTTAATTTCGAAAACGGTAATATTACCGTTTTTCGACCGTTTTCCAATTTTTTTACTCTATAAATACTCCTATTTCATTTTCATTTCACACACAAACACACATCTATTTTTCTCAAATCATCTCTCTTTCCACTCCAATTTTCATCTCAAATCAACTCTTTTATTCTTTCCCCAAAGTTAATCGATCTAATGGATCCATTTGAGCAAATGCGTCGAATAATGGAAGAATCACTTGAAGAAGATCGACGTCGGGAGGCGGAGGAAGCCGCGCTGCCCCAAAGACGCTCCCGGACTTACATCCATCGTAACCGGGAGGAAGCCGCCGCAAGGTTAGTAAGCGACTACTTTTGCGATAACCCGGTTTGGGGAGATACCTACTTCTGTCGCTGTTTCCGCATGCGGACACCGCTATTTCTCCACATCGCCGTCGCCGTTTGGGGAGAGTTCTTCCAAGAAAGGTTCGAAGCCGTCGGCCGTCCCAGCCACACGACGCTGCAGAAATGTACTCCAGCAATCCGTCAGCTTGCGACTGGACAAACGGCGGATGTGTTCGACGAATACCTCCACATTGGAGAAAGCACTGGGAGAATGTGCTTGATCCAATTTTGCAAAGGCGTCCGGGCAGCCTTCACCGACGAATTTCTTCGGAGGCCAAGCACGACAGATTGTCAGTTTCTACTCCACCTTCACGAAGAAGTGCACGGATTCCCTGGGATGCTTGGCAGCGTCGATTGCATGCACTGGCAATGGAAGAATTGCCCTGTGGCGTGGAAGGGGTCGTACACGAGCGGCCACAAAGGCACCCACCCCACCGTTATACTCGAGGCCGTTGCCGACTACCGCTATGGATCTGGCATGCGTACTTCGGGGTCCCCGGATCAAACAATGACGCAGACGTGCTCCACCAATCCGACCTCTTCGCCGAAGTTTTGGATGGTAAAGCACCGACCATCAACTTCATCGCTAACAACCGGCGGTATAAAATGGGGTACTATCTTGCCGACGGCATCTACCCGAAGTGGCCAACCTTCGTGAAGACGTGCAACAAGCCTGTGAACGCAAAGCATGCTCTTTTTGCGCAGAAGCAGGAGGCTGCTCGCAGGGATGTGGAGAGGGCGTTCGGGGTTCTCCAAGCGCGCTTCAACATTATCAAAGCCCCGGCTCGTACGTGGTTTATGGAGAGTATGGTCGACATCATGTATACGTGCATAATCTTGCACAACATGATTGTCCAAGACGAAGGACCTGAGGCGGGAAATTGGTTCGACCCTGAAGCCACCAGAAGCTCTACCGCAAGTAGTCCGCCTCGCAGTGGAGTGCATCCGTCTATACAAGAACGGTTGTCTATTCGGGCAAGGACACGTGACTCTACCGCTCATGCCCAACTCCAAGATGATCTAATTGAGCACATTTGGGCAAAATTTGGCAACCTGTAGACGCACATCATCGCCGTTCTTCTGCTTCTTTGAGCTTTAAGATTTTGAATTTAGTGAGAGTGAGCGAAAGAAATTAAATTATGTATTTTTCATTTTTTTGGATTTTTAATTATGTTTTTTTTTTTTTTTAAAGAATTTTATGTTGTAATTTTATTTTATTTAATGAAATGTGTTTTTATTAATTGAATTTGTTGGAAATAAAAATAAAAAATGAAAATGAATGAATAGTAATTTAAGAGATGGTTAAGAGGCGGATAAGAGATGGTGGGTTGCAGGTTCTGTCCCTTAGTTAAGAGATGGAGTAAAAAATACAGTGGGGGCCCAAGAATAGTAATTTAAGAGACGGTTAAGGAACAGATAAGAGACAGTGTTGCAGATGGCCTAAAGGTTCATCGATCTATTCTTATTTTTTGGTGATTAGCTGACTTAATTGAATAAATACAAATATATTGAATTATTCTAATACAGTAATACCACCTTATTTTCTTCATCCGGAACCTCATTTTGCGTCTAAGTAAGCTACATGGATAAATAGATGGATAAAAAACAACTCGAACTTTGATCTATATATCATATATATATATATATATATATATATTAATTTTTTAATAATAATATTTTAAGTATTAAAATTAAATGAAATTAAATATATAAAACAAAATGAACATACTAACGTCGACTAAAGCACATGAATAAACTAACCCCCACTCCCCAAATAAAGTACACGGGCTAAAAACATAACAATAATAATAATAATAATAATAATAATAATAATAATAATAATAATAATAGCACTAAATTAATAGTATTAATAATGATAGTAGAATAGCTAATTTAGAGTTGGAGATTTAGACATTTTTCTAAAATGAACATTCAAAACTGAATAAGAATATTTGAAACGAATGAACAATTTGATCAACACAAACTTACTGCAAATCATAATACTGAAACACAACTAAAGCACTATAAGAAACATTCAAATGAAAACAAGCAAAAGATTAGATAAGTTTGATATAAGGAGATTGTAAGTAATTTTGGAAATCCGTGAAATTCAAATGAAAACAAGCAAAAGATTAAAAAGGAAATAATGTAGTTATTATAGTTACTTTTGTCTTAACTGAGAGGGTTGGATTCTGTAGTTTGGATATTGCTACTGGGCTTTCGAGCTCACTCCCCCTCTTTTCCCCCCTGCAGGTTAGAGTCGATACTATGTCAGTGGTGTTACGCAGCTTTGCATCTTTGGTGAGTCACTGGTGGTCAACTTGGTTTAGTAGTTGTGGCATGTTGTGTAATAGTTTAATCTTTAACCTTCTGCTGGATAAATGTTAAGTTTTTAAATGTAATAGATTTTAATTGTGTTTATAAGCTAAAAAGAAAAAGGAAAATTTTAGCACGGTTTTTCGATACTGAAACGTGACATCACTTATTCAGTGGGTTTACCTACCGGGTAAGGGGTGTTACAAGTTTTGGTATCAGAGCCTAGGTTTAGGTGGTTCTGTATAAAAGTGAGTTAATAAAGTGTGTAGAAACATGCCACATAGGAATAAATGTCTGTTAGTACCGGTGACTCGATGCCGCTGCCTAGGTCTGAAGTGGAATGAAGTTAACAAAGTACGGGACATAGTTTCCCGTGTGACCGAGAAAGATGTTATATGGGACTGGCCACCCCATATAGCTCGAATCTCGGTAGCGTCAGTGTGTGTAAAAGACTTAAAAAGTGCAGGGAGGGTGTGTCTGAAAAAAAAAATTATAAAAAGTGTGTCCTAATGAAAGAATGAGATTAGCCTCAATTATATTATTTGATAATATGTCGAAATAAGTATGTTAGTAACGATTATATGGAAATAGTTGAAAGGATAAGACAAATGTGAATACATAATGATACGAATCGATAATATCAATAAGATATGGAATGAAAGTTCTATTATGTGGAAACATTGAATGATATGAAAGCATACGATGATAAACATTGAAATGAAAATGTATGAAACTATATAGGGCACTATACGAATAAGAAATAAATGATATGATTTGAATCTGTGTGCCCTTGAATGGGTTATATGTGTGCTCGATATCGAGCTATGTGATGTGAATGGAAGTATGAATTCTGTATGGATTATATGTGTGCTCGGAATTGTGCAATAGGAAATATGATGTGATGTGATGTGATAGAGATATAATCTAAGTAAGTGTACATGATATAAAAAAATGTGATCTGATTAGAAATGTGAACTCCGTAAGAATTATGTGTGCGCTCGAAGACGAGCTAAGTGAATATGGAAATTTAAATTAGGATTTAGATATGAAATGGAAAATGAAAATGGGTGCTCTAAGTGAGCTATAATATATATGAAATGATATGTCTAAAAATGTGAGTTTTAAATGAAATAAATATATGAGTTTGAAATTGAACTATATGAGGAAAAAGGGGTATTATGCTTGAAAGTATGGAATCCAGTGAATCATATGTGTGTTTGGCAGAATGTGAAATGTATTGATGACCAATACATGGAATTTGAAAATGAAGGTGGTATTTGACATTTATGTGAATCGTTGTTGATTATTTGGGAGATATTGGAATTTTGCAGTGGATGATTAATTTGTCTGGATGATTTGTGTTTGAATTTGAATCATGTTGGTTTTTGAGCATGCTCCATTTTAAGGGAAATGCTGCCCAATTTTTGTTAGAAACTAATGGAACTTATGCGAAAATCTGTCGGATAATAAAATTTAAATACGTATGCGATATAGTTTTGATAAGTATGCTTATGTGTATTAATGAATCTGTCACATGATGGAACCAATAATCTTAATATGAACTTATGTGGCATTATATGTGAAAGTTGGATTATGTGATTATAAGTGCAATTTTGTGACTTGATGTGGAAAAATGAGGATACGCTACGAATAGGAAATGACGTAATGACATGAAATGGCATAAGAGAAACCATGACGCTTCTAGGAGTAAGCAAATCCGATGGAATTTCGAGGACGAAATTCTTTTTAGGGGGGTTGAATTGTAATGCCCTAAAACTCACCTTAGACGGAAAAGTGAATTTCCGGTGCTGTAAATCGCCGAAATTAGGGTTTCCGACGAATAATTCAAAATAAATAACAAAATAAATTCTGATAATTCCATAAATCATGGAATACTGAAATATAAGTTTTAAATAAGTGTTAGAAAGGATATGTGAGCAAAGAATTGAGTTTTAATGAGTTTTAGTACGTTTTTTTAGAAAAGTCGCCGATTAGAGTTTTTCGGCGAAATTGCCGAGAAATATTAGGAATTTCCATTGAAAAATAATGTATATGGAATCTAGAGATCAAAATAAGTGTAATGTGAGTAAGATTGAGCAAGAAATTAGAATTAAATCGGTGCTCGTATAGGAAACGTGATAGAAGGGCAACATGGTCTTTCTAAATGAATTAAACTAATTAAATGTCCTATACTAAAAGTGACGTTTTTTTTTAAGTGTATTAGGCATGAGATGACTTCATTTTTTTAAGTGGGAAAATATAAAGAGAATTCTAGACAAATTATATAACAAGTGGCTTAATAAAAAGGTGCCAAATGGCAAAACCATTTCCATATAATAAAATAATTGATGAAGACTACATTAAATATAAAAATTATCTTCTTCTTCCTCATATTTTTCTAAGTAAAAAACGTCCACCATGGGGAAGGAGAAACCGTGAGGTCCCAAGTGAGAACATCTCTAATTTTCCGTCGAAACGTCGATCCGATAGCGTAAAACCTAATAAATCGAGCGAAGGAGCCTATAGTGCGTTTTGGACACAAAAGGAATAGACCTAGAAGATAGCGAAAGGTAGGAAGGTGAATTAGGCTTATATTCATAAGCCTGCGAGGTAGCGTATCCTCTCTATGGTTTTTGATTCCCTCGGTTGAGATGATGTGTGATATAATGTGATTATATGTGAGATGTTAATTAAATAATGTGCTTATATATGCTTATGATTTGATATGTGAAATATGTCTGAATAGATTATGAAAAGATATCTGAATGTATATGAAAAAGAAGTTATCTGATAGGTAGACCTTGAATAAAATGAACACAAAAGAATAATATGTAAGGTTATAAAAGTATATACTAAATGATGAATTCGATACGAATGATTATCTAAAGGGATATTTGGAAATGTAATAAATGTGAAAAAGAGATTTGAAAGAAAAATATGAAATAAAACGTCCCGTTTGCTTGGTCATGTGTGTTGGGTACAATTGGCATGCCATAGGACAGCAGCGCTGCATTCTCTGTGATCACTCGTCTTCTGGATAACCGAAGCGATGATCGTCTGTTATCTGATGGGCCCCTATCTGATCTGTCTGATCTGCACCCTAATGGGTGGTCTGATTATCTGTCTGCACCCTAATGGGTGGTCTGATTATCTGCCTGCACCCTCATGGGTGGTCTGATTATCTGATATGCACTGTGCGGAGTCCTCTCGAGGGCAAAATCCGCGTCTGTATCTGATTCTGTTTCTGATCTGGTCCGTGTACCCTGCCTGAAACCAAGCAGATATCGGGGCTATATGATAAGATAAAATAATATCTGATGACTTCTGAATAAAAGGATCAGTAATCTGTAATCTGTGATATATGATAAGATAAAATAATATCTGATGACTTCTGAATAAAAGGATCTGTAATATGTAATCTGTGCTATATGATATTATAAAATAATATCCGATGACTTATGAATAAGAATATGTAATCTGTGATATATAAAATAATATCTAATGACTTCTGAATAAGGATCTGTGATCTGTGATATATAAAATAATATCTGATAACTTGTGAATAAGGATCTGTGATCTGTGATATATATAATAATATCTGATGACTTGGGAACAATGATCTGTGATATGTGATATGTGATTTGTGAAATATGATATATGATATGATTGTTGATTGGTCTTCACGCGGAGGAAATGATATATTATGTTGAACGGTCCCCGCTCGGGGTAATTAACACGGAAAAATTGTATATGAAAATAAATGGTAAAAGGAGAAAAATGTGATACGAAATAATATATGATAATCTGTGAAATCTCTGAAGAGACATAAGTTAGAATAATTAATATATGATGATCTGTGAAATCTCTAAAGAGACATAAGTAAGAATATATGAAAAAAATTGTATGACGAAAATACAGATAAGTTTGATATAAGGAGATTGTAAGTAATTTTGGAAATCCGTGAAATTCAAATGAAAACAAGCAAAAGATTAGATAAGTTTGATATAAGGAGATTGTAAGTAATTTTGGAAATCCGTGAAATTCAAATGAAAACAAGCAAAAGATTAAAAAGGAAATAATGTAGTTATTATAGTTACTTTTGTCTTAACTGAGAGGGTTGGATTCTGTAGTTTGGATATTGCTACTGGGCTTTCGAGCTCACTCCCCCTCTTTTCCCCCCTGCAGGTTAGAGTCGATACTATGTCAGTGGTGTTACGCAGCTTTGCATCTTTGGTGAGTCACTGGTGGTCAACTTGGTTTAGTAGTTGTGGCATGTTGTGTAATAGTTTAATCTTTAACCTTCTGCTGGATAAATGTTAAGTTTTTAAATGTAATAGATTTTAATTGTGTTTATAAGCTAAAAAGAAAAAGGAAAATTTTAGCACGGTTTTTCGATACTGAAACGTGACATCACTTATTCAGTGGGTTTACCTACCGGGTAAGGGGTGTTACATTTAATATTGCCATTGATTGGTATTTATAAGTATGAGAAATAACGACCTTTTGTTGTATGAGTATGCGGATTAACCGAAAGGTTGTAAAGTAAATTTTGAGATTATTGCTTCAATTGCCTTCCATTTCATTTTCCAAAATTTACTATACATTTATTCGTTACTCATTTCATAGAAATACAATGGCGGAAATTATTGTCATTCATTTTCCAAATTTTGATAACATTTACGTAACGCTTAGTTTTTAATTTTTGGGAAATTAAAAGGTTTAAAATTTTTAATAATAGGTGAAGAAAGTGAAAAAGTTTTGAGGAGTTATCTTCTATTCTTTGGATTATAAATATATGACATTTGGTAATTTATCCACTCACATATTTTTTTCATCACGTTTTCACTCCCTCCATATTTTCCAATACTCTTCATATTGTTTAACATGAAGTTATGATATTCTTTTTATTTTTTTCTATTATTAAAATTTGTTTTAAAGTGATTAACAAAGTAAAATTGAACTGGGACGGAGGGAGAATTTTTTTTATTTGGCTCATTTGTTGGTCAGATGATTATATTTTAACGTTAAGGGTTTAGGATTTAAGTTTCAAAGTTTGGGTTTTTAGTGTATTAGGGTCACTATATTGCAATGTAATGAAGCTCGACTGTGATAAAGTATAGTACTAATTTAAATGGATATAGAATACAAAAAAGATTACACACAATTTTGTGATAATATTATTCTGCGTCGGCGCGTTTATAATTCAAAATACAATTTTAAAACCGTTTTGTGGTTTGAAAAGCTATTGTCCAATTTTAAAACTTGCAATACTACCAATTTGTTTTCGGAATCAAAACTTGATCTTGTGCATTATTATTTAAATAATGAAGTTACAATTTTGTATTCGTGAGGAACACAAAATTACTTGATTTTTTAGTATAATATCATTGATAAAAGCTATACTATTTAAAATGGGTACATAAGTACTACTCCAAAATAAAATAAATTAACTCAATATATACATGTAAAATAATCATGCATCAAATAATAAATTAATTAAAATGTACATTTTAAAATAAATCTTATCAAATTAGTACTGTAGTACAATGCATTCAACATAAATTCGTGGATTAATATAATTAAAAATGTTGATGATTTAATAAGAACGTGATATCATCTCTATATTTTGAATTGTTTCATAATAAAACAATCACGGAATTAGTTAGAACTAATATATTTACATTTTAAATTGTATAACATAGTAAAGGGGAGTTTTGGAGAAATTTACAAGATTGCCATTTAATTTTAAAAAATTATATTAAATTAAAAATGTATAATTGAAGGTCTAAAAATATGTTTGATTAAGTGGAGTGAGTGAGAGGTTTTGCTGTGTCATTTAAATTTGGTGATATGGGGAAATAATTAGATTACCTTCCATTTTAAATCAATTAAATTATCTTGATTTGTGGATAATTAAATCATATAGTAAAACACCGATCTTAATTTATAATAATCCAATATCTACACTACATAAAACAAATTAATTATATATGTAAACAATTAGATATTAACAAATTCAGTAAAAATTGGTAAATAAATCAACACATGACATTACTTTATTAATATGATAATTAACCATTGGTGACAAAGTGAAAATATAGTTTAATTTATTAGTTTTGAATAAATTTATCGTACACAAATTTATTAGAAAGTAATTAGGACGCACGGGTCATTTTAATTTCTTCATATTTATTTCATTATACGAAATAAAATTTGTGAAATGATAAAAAAAAAATATTCGACATCCTCTTACTTTGGAGTATATTTTTTCAATCACATTAACCCCACATGGCCACTAGAGTGTGTTTAAATACTAACTTTTCTTAAAAATGTCAATACGATCACATTAAAATTTCAACATATATTTGTGTTGACATTTTAATAAACTGTCTTGACATTTCAATATCAGACTTAAAATTAAATCATTTTTTAATTCTGTGAAAATATGAATTAACCGTTGAGTTATAAATGTAGGAGCAAGTTTACGTTGCAATAATTTAAGATTGCATTGTGGAGACACTTCCTAGTCGAGCTTCATTTCATTGCAATATAGTGACCCTATACACTAAAAACCCAAACCTTGAAACTTAAATCCTAAACCCTTAACTTTAAAATATACTCATCATAACGAACAAATGAGCCAAATATCAATAAAATTCTCCCATCCGTCCCAGTTTAATTTTACTTTGTTGATCACTTATTCTATTTTGGGGGTTTTAGATCTGTATTCGATATCTTACATTGGGTCGGCCTACTTGATAATCCTTACTAATAGTAGAGGTTTTTTTACCTGAATTTTGGCTATAAATCTGACTATATGCTCATATCAAGAAAGTACAATTTTAATTAAAAAACATGATGACATTCTGTTTTTTTTAATTTTTGTGCAAATCTATACATATATAAAAGAGAGTTTTGGATCAATAAGAGTGGCTGGATCGACACATTTGAATCCTAAACCATAAACACTAAACTTTGTACTCTAAACCATAAATACTAAACCCTGGACCCTATTAGCTTCTAGATTTGAGATCAATTAGAATGGCTCGATACACTTGAACCCTGGATCTAAACCGTTACCTTCATCTCAATTATATGGAGATATGTATTAGTATTAATTTTCATAAACTTTCTCACTTCCGCTTTGCCTAATTATCATAAAAACAAAAAAATATTATTATGCATGTTGAAATATGCATAATAATATGCATTTGCTGGACTGTCTCTGTGAAACCTTCAGTTCATGACGACGATAGCACGTCTGAGGCAGCAACACATGAGAATCACCGCACTTTTTTTCCACCACGGTCATTACAATTTTAATTAACAGAATTGGTATTTATAGAAAATTTAGTAGCTTTTGGCATTCTAATTCCTTTTATATTCTTCTTTATTGACTCTTAGTGATTCCAATTTAATTTATTATAAATTAAAGTAGTAATAAAATGGCATAGAAATTTTTAATCATTCTCAATGGAATTTTTTTTAATCTGAACCAAATGGATGTAGAAGTTCAACCACTACTTATATTATTAGGTTTTAGTGAATTAAATTTAATTCCAATTGTCACTGTCTTCCATTTATTAAAGAAATACGTTGTTAGTTGCTATTAGAATTCTCCTAATCACACGTTTACATTCAATCATATGTTTAATCAGTCATTTTATCTTTAATCGTATTAATTTTTAACTTAAATGGTATTTCCATAAATATACAAAGGTGAAATGAAATACAATAATAAGTAATTGACTTCCCTTGGTAACTTAATACCATTTAGACGGTAACGAATTTTTCAGAAGCCACTTGTCGTGTAATTTACAATTATACACTACACTATTGAAGTTATAGATATAGATTTTATTATCAGCTAATATTTTATTTATTTATACACTCCCGTGCTATGCACGGGCTAAAATATTTTCAAAACAATAATTAAAATTATTAATTAATTAAATTAAATAAAAAAACAATGCTATACATGACACGTACTCCATATGACATCAAAAAAAAATTATGCACCGGAAAAATCACTTATTAAATAAACTCAAGAATATTAATTAAAATATTTTGGATTCCTAACACAAATTGTAATCCATATACAACTTGATATTTTTTATAGGCACAAAATAAGAATATAGAAAGATATGAAATTAAAACACTATAAACAATAAAATTAAGGTAATGAATGTTATAAGAAGTGAAAAGCCAAAGGGCTCCCCATGATCACATTCCATTACTCACGCGTCACGCCATTTGATGGAGTGTGATGACAATAGGAGTAAAACTAAAATTAAGGAATATGGATTGTTAATGAACTTACTATTTAGGGTATTAGTTACTGGTATTTTAGTTTTAAATGTTTATGTAAATGAGTTATAATTATTTGACCTTTCAAATAATAAAAATAATTTTAATTGATATATAAAATTTTAATTAAAATGACATTATTTTAAATTTTTTTAAAACTCCCCTTTTATATATGGAGTTATAATTATTTGACCTTTCAAATAATAAAAATAATTTCAATTGATAGATAATTTTTAATTAAAACAACATTATTTTAAAATTTTCCAAAACTACCATTTTATGTATGTATATATAGATATATTTTAAATATCCAACAATAATAATTATTTTACAAAATTATTTGAAAAATAAGAACATTTTGAAAATAAAAGATTTGTTCACACTTTACACACTTGCATCTTGAAAGCGCCAGCCGTTGTTAATTTTATTTATTCTAATTTCAAATGGTTAATTAAATTGAGTATAATTCAATAAGTTTTGAAATAAATTAATACGAACATGCATGTTGGTCACAACATGGTTGGATCTCGATTATAGAGAATGTGGTCATCGATAAACAACATATACTTATATTATTTTAAAAATTATAATTCTTATTCTGATTTAGTTTTATTTTTGAAAGGCCATGATCCATATAGTTCAAATTATGGAAAAATTGAGTTTTAATACAAAAATGTTTAAAAAATGTCCAAATTTATAGTATTTGAATTTGATTAACAAAAATGATAATCTATAAAAATTTAATAGTATTTGAACAGTATTCAAAGGCTATAACAGTCTAACAACATTTCCATAAAAACAACTAAAATAATTAATCGACATGAAATACATGATAATCTATATTTTTCAAGAGTTAAAAATTTGATTGAGAAAATTAATAAAAATAGAATAAAATATAATTATTTTTATACACAAAATTTGTTAGTAAAAATAGACAAATTGTACTATTTGTTTGGACTTTCTTAAGAATTGCTTTTGTGTGGCTTCATATATGTATATCGATATGCTTATTAGAGCGTAGTAACTGGAATTCTTATTTGTATCTTCTCATTACCATTGTACAAACAGCGCGGTAATAAGTTGGTGTAGTTTCCAAAGCATTTTGTTAATCTCTGTTGACTTGTCCTTTTATTACAACTCTTGTACAAACATGCTAATAATACATACATTCAATACAGATCTTGAAGCTCATTTAAAAATATTGAAGCCTTTACAACCCGGCTGTGCACATTCACACACAAATGGAAGAAAACAAATCGATCTTCATCATCTTCGGAATGACGCCGGTGGTCGAGGGAAGAGCAAACATGGCTGTTTTTGATTGCCTGTGCTCACTTTAAAATTCGCTATTTATCTTTTTTCTTTATCTACTTGTGCTTGCCATTTCAATACTGCATCCATTTATTTATATAGAGCCAAGATGGGGTAGATTAAAAGTTTTAGCTGTAATTCCCAAAATAATAGTGCATGCGTTTCATGCTCAATTGGAGTCCGTTGGCTTTCTATAATCTTTGTAATTAATAATGGCTTTTTATATTCATGTTCAATTGGAGCCTTTTAATTCTAATACCTGAAATAATAACGTAGGAGTATGCGTTTTATATTCATGTTCAATTGCAGCCCCATTTAGCTCTAATGGCTAAAATAATTATGCATACGTTTCATGTTCAATTGGTGGCGTTATGGCAACATATATATATTATATATTATAGTGTTTATTCTTAAATATCTAGATTATAGTATCTAAATTATATATTTAAGCTTAAATGGTAATTCCATAAATACCCCCAAAACTCTCCCTTTATATATGTATAGATTAAAATTGATCTACACAAAGATCCAAAGTTCGAAATTAAAATTATCTCTTATAAACCTAAAAATCTGTCTAGTTTCCTTCTTCGACTTAAACTTGCAAGTTCAAAACGGTCCCCACTTTTTTGTAATTTGATTGGTTGACATGATTTGTTGAGTCGTGTTTGGAAGAACAACAGGGACATGAGATCAAATTTAGTATTCAAAATACATATAAATATCATAATACGAATATACCATCCAATTAACATATATATATCTACACAAATATCCAGAGTTATGTATACACGTCATAGTATGAAGTATGTGGTCTGTAATTATATTTTTTTATTAATAATAAATTGGTAGTTACAATTATCCTGTTATCCTTAAATATCTGAATACATTTTTGATACTGAAATTTTTGTCAGTACTCACATATTTGTTTTTTAATGATCAAGTAGTTAATCATATATACTAATGTGACGAAGACAAGAGGTGAGGGAAAAAAATATTGATATAGATTGTGTTGAGTCTAATTTTTGGTGTAAATACATACCCCCTATAATAATAGTAGTATTCATATATATGACATTTTCTTGACCTTTTAAATATTTTCTATTCTTCATTTTAATATTTTATGCTTCCACTCTCAAACTAATTTTTTGAAACATGTTTCTTCATTTCTTTCTCTAGTTTCAGCCCTGGCTAATTCTCCAACCTCTAATAATTGGTCTTCATGTTAAGACTAACGATGATATTAAACAATTTCCACAAAATTAATAATAGAAAAAAGGTAGATTCCACAATTTGACGACTAAGGATCACCTATGACAATTCCTAATACATCACCTACGATACACACAAACATGAGTGATGGAGCCCCACCATCACTTATTATATTTGTGTGTGTAGTAGGTGATGCCGTTCCACAAGCTCAGTGCATACATCTCATCTCGTTGTCTCGCAGAAACTGTTTGAGCTCAACAGTAGTGTGGGTTTATTAGCCTACGGTCGAATCCAAGATATTGTTCCACAAGACTCACCACAGAATTAGCTAGGTGGTCTGCTCCTTCTTGGCTCGATGCTTCAGCGTACACTCTTACCACATCTTCAGTTCCCGAAGGGTGTATGAAACATCTTCCCTTCGGGTATTTATCTGAAAATAAGAAGAGTCCGAACGAGAAATTAATCATCATGAACACCCTCAGTACTTATGAATGTTTATTCAACATTATAAGAAGATTGAAATCCAATCTATCAATCCATTTTATTATAAACATATATACAAACAGATAAACTTGACAATCAATAAGTGTTAAATGGCCTTGCAATTAGAAGAAAATTCTTCTTCTGATGAAGGATGGTTCGAGCAATAAGGTGGAGTAAACAATGGCTATTGTGTTGTATCCGCTGTAAAACTTCGATATCAAAAGGTGGTATTTAGTTGTTGCCAAATCGAAAGAGATAAAGCTGCAGGGTGGGTCGTTGCAAAAGGAACTTGCTCAGGAAAATTGATCCACATAAGTTTAAGAAAAAGTTTACTCTACATTTTGCAGCATTATACATCTCACAGATTTTATCCCCTTTGCAACAAAATTCAATTATGTGGTAACATTTTGCAGGAGACACTTGGAAGCAAACAAATGCTTCAGCTAAGCAAGTATTACGGTGAGATTCAGATTGTGTTGCGAGATAAACAAGATAAACTTACCAGTTTCGGCATCAATAGCTTCTTGTATACCAGCAGGGCTCACAACTTTAGTCTCTGCCTTCTCAGTAATAACTGCAGTTCTGTCAACAACCTTTACCTGAATAAGGGAACGAAGATTGTAAGCCACATGATATTACACGAACGAACAAATTTAGGCTTTTGTTGTTTTGAAAACATTTTCCTATGAAAAATATTGTGTTTTCGAGTAGGAGCCTTCGATTTTCTTCTATTTCACACTTAAACAAGGTAAATTACATTGAAGAATATATGTAAGGGGAAACACTAACCTTAAGTTGTCTACTAGGTAAATCTTGATAAAGTTCATTCCATTTATGGATAGACCACCCCATATGTTTCAAGATAGCCTCCACTAAGAACAGCCCGCTTAATGCATCTCCAACGGCTTGATTAATCAATCTGCTTACCGCCAATAATCTCAAAGCAGCCTTGTGTTGATCCGAATCTGGTAATAAAACAGAAGATTTGCTTTATCAGAAGCAAGTGAGCACATAATAAAAGGTAACAAAAGAACTCACTTCACCTTGTGATGTTGATGTAAGTTCCTGGTTTTTCATCTCCAACCACGACAAAAAAGCATCTGAAAACAAGACGGTTCCATGCCCATTGGCCTTGAAGTAAATGCCAATATCATACTTGGCAGGTACTTGACTCCTGTTGGAGTCATAACAACTTCCAGTCCCATCTGCTTAAGGTAATCAGTGGATGCACCATTGGCATAAGCTGTTTGTACCACACCAAGAGAAGCTTTATAGAAATTGCAAGCCTTTCCATCAATGGGTCCATTGAGAATGCATAATTGCTCCTTGAGAAACAAAGCAAACAGAGACAATATTTTATCCCCATCAACTAGGTCAATCTTATTACTATTTGATATTACATAGAAATACACGAGCCGATCAGCATCACCATCCAAACTGGCACACCTGAAACACTAAAACCGCACAAGTTCAGGGTCTCACGCTTCAGTCCCCATTAACAATTATTGAAAACGCATGGTTTACTTACTAATGGATTAGTAAGGAAGATAGCTCAACTCATGCCAGCATCAGCAGGGCCAAAATTGCGAGGAGCCATCTTCTCTTTCTGCACATAGTCAGCACCTACACCTTCAGTAAGTACACCACCACCACAATTGCGAACACCAACTGTCAAATAACCCAACCTTGTCTTCAAATTATCAAGCTTTTCTCCTCCCACCCCATCAGCGCCATCCACAACCAGTTTATCACTTACATTTTGGGTGCTATCTCGTTGGGGGATATAATCCAACAAGCACCTGGGATGTGACATACAGACTTAAATGCCACCTCTGACAAAAAATCTCAAAATCAGTCCGATTGTCACATATGAATACTTAATACTAAAACTATCCTAAAGGATGTCAACATTTGGTCATAATAATTGAGTTCAGTCGCTTCAATGCCCTTATTTTTTGCACCAACCATCCAGTGCAGTTGAGGAGTTGTCACGATTCCCATATCTTAGGCAGCAGTGTCCATAAGTGAAGTTATGCCCTAATAAAAGTTAATCAGCTTGCCCCCATAAATACTTTTGAACTACAAAACCATAGGTCGAACAAAAAGACTAACTAGCTAGAGTCTGATATGAAATCAAAACACAAGGGCAAGTTTGGTTTGGAAACTTCTCGAGGATAGATATCGAATTTCAGTAAAAAACAAAGCAAAACAAAAACAATAGATAGATATCCAAATGCAGCATTATGTTAGATGCTCACAAATAGACCACTGACCACAGGTGATTAAGAATTATAGAGTACTGCATGAATATAGTGCAGAAAAATGGTAACAATAAAACAGAGCAGTACTTGTTTAGCGGCCACGAGAAGAGTCTCCCCGCTGGGCCGAGTATCTCTTCCCAATAAAACTTCCGCTGCATGGGCTCCTTCAAGTGTAATGTTTTCCTTCTTAATGAAATCATCCAGCAACTGTTTCACAATAAGCAAAATAAGACATGATTATCAAATGCAAATACATCCATCACAAAGCCAGCATCTCACAACCGCCCAAACATCGATTTCAGAACTAGCTTCTCCCAAATCAAAACCACGAGATCACAAAATTTTTAGCAAAAAAAAAACCTTTGTGCATCTTAATTTATTCCCAATTAGAGCTCGTCAATCACAATTACTATGATTTAAATATGACATGAACTAGTTTAAGAAGCATCAACCACAAGAGGTATATCCAATTGAATCAGGAGGGTGAGCAATCGAACCCGGAGAAGGGATTGGGGATCTGAGGCATTAGCCAGAGCCATATATTATACTATATATTGAATGATTATCTCCTTCTAGCTGATCATATAATTTTTTCTATTTCCTTTATCTTATTTTTAATTGATTTTAGCCTTTTTTCACATATAAACACACACTGATTCAATCTCTTTTTTCAAAAAAAATAGTAAAATAAAAATGAATGTGGTGCTGCAAGTATAGTAGTAGCTAGTTTTTGGATGACTTGTAGCACCGAAATGGCCTTCTTCCACACCAATTTTGTTATGCAAACTCCTCGTGAAGATACTTATCTATTTTAATCATGTTTTTAGATGATAATTTTGAAGTGAATACGATGAAAAATAAGATAAAGTAACGGTGTTAATGTTTTTAACGGAACGTACTAATTTGAATCACTAATCAAACTTTTTGTATGATATATGATAACTTAAAATTTTTTGTACTAATTTGAAACATTAATGAAACATTTTGTATGAAAGGTATAATTACCTGTGAAAATTCTATTGCATTATTCTTCAAAAATTGATGAAACCTATTTACATGGAGTCGTCGGGTGGCCGGGAGGCGCCGCCGCGTCAGCGAAACAGGGGAGGCGTTGCACCGGCGAGTAGGGGATTAGGCCCAATTCATAAGGGCCTAATTGAATTCTTGTGAAGTGGGCCGGCCCAATTTGGAGATGCATAAGTACGCCCAAATTCCCCGAAAAGAATTAAAATCATCAGAATCAAACTGAATTCACCAGAATTTGCTGGAAACATCTGCTTTCATTTCATTGCGAAAATATTTACCCCCCAAAAAAGAGGAAAATCATTGCGAAACAGTAAAAGGAGGAATCGAGAAACCGAAGTGTAATGCCATGAGCGGTGGCGACGCCGACATGATGGAGGCGGAGGCTCCGCCGCCTGCTCCGCCGCGTGAGGTCGGCCACGCTTCTGACCCTAACGGTATTAGGAATTTGCTGGTGATGGCTCGCAAGCTCATTAATCAAGGCAAGCCTTCCCAGGCACTCGAAGCGGTAATTTTTTGCCCTTGTATGCTTTCATTTTCTTAATGTTTTGATTACTTTTTTGTTAATTTTGAATGCAAGTTTGTTTGCAGCTGTGATCAGTTCAATTGTTGAAATTTGCCTTCTCAAGCACTTGTGTTTTTTGAATGATTTGTTTGTTTTTCGCTGTGATTTTTGTGTTTTTTTCCAATGGTTGTGGTATGAGGTAGCTATTGGACTAATTAGTGATATAGCTTTATTTGTTTGCGTTTGTTAAAATAGGTTACTGCTTTTGGTTATTGAACATAGAGAAGTTATCTTCGAGGATATAATTGTGATAGATTATTGTTGGTGAAAATGGATTGGAGCATTTGATGCTCAGTAGGCAGTTGTTTCTGAATCATTTTGCTAGCATGTTGTCACTGAAAATCCGAGTTTTCTTTTACATTTCCTTCTTTCTTCACTTCTCCATTAAAATGAGTTTCTTTTTGTGAGGTTTAATTTTAATGGCATTGGTGAATCATAGCATTGATGGGCATTCTAGAAAGAAAACCATAGCTCGGCTTTAGTTTAATTTGAAGAGATGTGGTACACCTTTATGACTGTGGATGAGAGTATTACTTGCTAACTCATGCATATGAAGCCTTAAGTCAATGTTATCAAATAGCGGATATGGCGGCGTCATGGCGCTATGGCATGGCGTTCTGTGGTGGAAATGCCATAGCAACATGGCGCTGCCATACCACCGCCATATCCGCCATTTGACAACATTGCGTGTGTACTGCATTTAGGAATGGGGCATTATGCAAGAAACATGAATGTTAGAGCTGTATTTTATGCTTTATTAATTGTTTTAAGATTTTTAGATGTTATATTTTTGTTATTTTCCAATTTTTGAATTATGTATAAATAATAAGTATTATTTTATTTATTTAATTATTAACCGCCATATCCGCCATACTAATACGCCATATCCCTGTGGCGGTTTTTAGGCGAACCGCCGTAAGCCGCCATACGAGATTGATAACACTGCCTTAAGTTTTATTTGAGTGAAATTCATATTCGCCATTCACTTAGCTGGATCGTGTCTTTGAGTGATGGTTTGTTAGTGATGGCAAGTTGGTGAGGTTGGCATGAGCAACATAATCATATAGATATGGACGAAATGAGGGATGCTCATGTATGTTAGCTGAATGATGCATCTAGAAAATCTCGTTACAGATTTAAATTATCACAATTGTTCATTTGGATAAGTTCTAGGCTTGGTTTGGAGTTAATAATAGGATGAACTTGCTTTCACACTGTAAATTTGACATATCTTCTGATGTTTTGGGATTCAGAATTAGTGGCTTGGTATTTTGGAAAGCATTCATCAATGTTATGTGCTGGATGTCTAACATGATATACAGAGCCTCTCTTTACTGCCCCAACTGTTCGATATTAAGAGAGAAAAAATGTTAGGCTGGGAAAGTAATTGGTTACATGATTTCATAAGTATACTCAAGATTGTGACCCCTCTGGGTTAAAAGGGATAAAATACATAGAACCAAGTTTAATTACCAGTGACATGCTGTGCAGGTGCTTCACTGATACATGAATTAGGTGATTAAAAAATACGAAGAGTTGTATATGAAAGTTACATGTATTTCGAACTGAGGAAGTTGTTTTTTGACTCAAAGAATATACTTTTTACAGAAATAAATTACTAAATCAATATTATCTACAATTTACGGCCAAGATTCTTAAAAAGGAAGATAAGAATGGATACTGATGGAAATTAAACTGATTGCAGATCTTCTTGTGAATGATTTTACAAGGCACTGATTTATGTTTCTTTATTTACTTTGTTAACTTCCCAGCATCTTATGACTTGGCATTCCCCAGATATATCCACAAAACAAGTTATCTAATTCAGCAATCTGTCCACAAAAGGCTGTCACAAATGATTTGTGCAGGCTTCTTTGGTAGATAACACATTTTTTATGTCCTGATTTTGTGCACTAGGCTGCGTGGTCACCAATGATTGTGCGACTTTCAATCTCCTATTTTGTGCTTGACAAAGACTTCATACTATTGAAGGCTTTTCATTTATATTGCAATATGATTATCAACTTTAAAATATTGGCATTACCTTTATTTGTGATCTTTTTTTACTGACACAAAAATGAATAGGAGGCTAGGTGGTTGATAACTTATCAACTGAACAAAGTATGTTATTCGCATTATTGCAATTCTTTTATGGTATTTGTAATATGTAGAATTAGTGTTTTCTTTTATCCTTATGTATTTTCATTCTTGCTCATTAAATTTAATTTCCGTGTAACCATTTGTAATTTCGAAGAGTGTTATGGCTATTCTGGGTCTAACTTATGTTCTATGAAGGTGATAATGGCTATGAAAATACAAGGCGGAGACATAGCTGTATCTCAAGGTCTGAATCGTGCTCAAGAACTATACAGGAATAAAATTCAAGCCACTTCTGCTGCTGATGAGTTGGCTTCACTGTTTGCTGAATGTGCAATTGCGGAGGCCATCCCTCTGCAGCCTGAAATATCCCACCAAACGATAAGTGAGGAGGAGCCAATCGAACCCGATCCTCAAGAGAGATCAATCCTCGCTGAGACAGGGAGGAGGCAGGTCATGCTTGACGCATTCTCTGATGGGAGCAGCTTCGTCTGCTTGCAGTGTGGGGGTCTCGTTAGCAACCAACGTAAAGAGGAGCACTATGCTTTCTGGTGTTATAAAGCCTGAGTCACCTTTCTCGTGTTAAGGTTAGTCGTGTTCATTTCTGGAGATGCACGTACCGATCTTGATATATGTTAGCCCTACCATTAGTGTGCCTTGAAATGAAATTTCTTGAAAACGGAGCACCACTTTTCTTTCGTTGGGTGCGGGAACAGGGTACCGGTGAATCTGGTGAACCATTTTATGTGAAATATACCTTGTATCTTTCAACTTTGTATCATCAAATTGACTTACTGGATGAAATAATACCGAGTGGTTATGTTGTATGTTGCTCAACTTTTTAGTTTGTGTGCAAGTAGTTGGACTAAGGATTCTTGTAGTTATTGTTTGGTTCTGTTCATTGTCCATCGTCGACAATATGCGCGACAAGTATTTTTGTCTCGCGTGCCGGATAAAGCTGCGCTGAACACTGCCTCGGCCGCTCCACCCTAATTTCCTCACACCTCTCATAATTGCAGAAGTTGGTACTTCACATAATGCTCATAGATGGCAATTCATGAAAAGTCTACAACAAATAAGCACAAATCAATAGATATATATTTTTGGCCCAGTATAACTGACTACTTTCTAAACAAAACCAATATTGTGCTTATACACAATATACAAAAGAGGAAAGAGATTAGAAAAAAAGTGAAAAACAGAAACAAACCTCTTCAAATAAAAGGAAAAAAAGGAATCACAAGCACTAAAACCCCCTACACAAAAAGATCTACTCTTGACAAGTATCTACAACAAAAATTGAATACTCCCAAGAGGACTAATATAAACCCATCTTCAGCCGAAATAGCAGTCTCCTCCGAGTATCACAGAGGCCAACGGTCCCCCAAGACGCGACTGATGAGATTCATAGCTACAAAACTCCACTCCTAAACAACCATTCCACTCCATATATATCTCTACCAATATTCACTAACAGCAGACAACGTTCTCCAACTGCCACTTATACCTCGACCTGCGTTTATGTAGTGAAAATTAAGTCAGACTATTCTACTTTCCTGATTTACAAAGTAATTTAAAGATGGAGTAGGTGTTTATTTGTAGCCCTTTTTTGTTACGAATATGTATACATCTCTTCATATAAAAGAGGCGATGGATAACAAACCTTCAGATATAAGTGTGTATGATTAATGTTCTAATTCTCTAGTTTTGATCAGTGTATGGTATATCGTGATCTCAGTCTATCTAAACGTAAGAAATAATCATTTAACGAACTCACCCGCACTTATTCAGTGTATTTCCCTGGGTCGTCTCTTGGGAGCTGGAGCGAGTAAAGGATATACAATGCAGAGATGTAAGCTAGTGACCATTTCGGTACATAACATCAGAAATAGGTTGTGGACGGGGCCTGGCTCTCATGATTGTTTCATCGCTGTGTCTGATCAATTCAGAGAGCTTCCATGGTTTTTGCCACTTCCATTTGAATTGTAGTAGCCACTGATGATGGCTCCTCTTCCATCTCCAGAGTTTCCCACCATGTCCAACGAGGGCTAATTTTTTCATCGATAACTGGCCAATAGGCACCATCTGGACGTAACGAAACTCAGCGTAAGCCAAAGAGAAAGCCCTATGCAGCAACAGTAAGTCAAGACAAGATAAAACAAACCTTCCGCGCCTGGTCGGCCGCGAATGCTGCTGACTCTTTACACGAGCCATTAGCGACCCCAGCTGTATATTTTAGTTGCTTCTGTGCTGGTACTGGAATTGGAGACAGTGGACCATTCATGTAATCGTGTTTGAGAGAGTCCTGTAGTAGCAGAAACGTCAGGACACTTGAATATACAAAGAAGAATTTTTTTGTCAAAAAATCTAAATAAAAATCTTACGGATGGTGGTGTCGACAATGCAGTAGCAACAGCTTGCTCTCTCGATTTTAGCTCTTTCTCCATTTCCTTTTTTCTGACTTCACTTTGGCGCAGCAATCCCACGAGTTCCTTCATTTGCTCTTTCATCTCTTTGATTTCGATTTCCTTTTCCCACAGTTCACACCTGTTGATGGCATGAAGTCCATAAAGTTGTGTGTACTAATACTAATGCAGATGATGATTTTGCACAAAAGAGACAACCTCCGAATTCTGTTTAATAATCACTTTTCGACTGTATCCATTTATGTTTTATATCATTAGCGTAACTTATCTACTCGTTACTATGTAGTGGCAAAATGTAGGTGACGAAGGAGCATATATACACTGCGTGAAAGAGAAACTGAGTGCTTCCATTTTGCCTACCTTGCATCACCAAGATGATTGAACATAAGCTGAAGCAGGCCTTTCGCCTCTCCCATAGAACGTAGCTGGTTCCAGCGTCCACGACTAATGACACCACGCTCTCGTTCTTCTGCTTCTGAAAGCTGTGAAGCCATTGCGACAAGCGAATTCGATGTGATACTCAGCATGCTCTCAAGAGAAGAAATTCTTGACATTCTTGCATTTGGTGACATTGAAGATGCCCTGAAATCGAATGAACAACATATCAAGTAATATATAGGTTTGTAAGATGATAAGTGGTTCAAGAATCAAGACATAGATGCAGTATGATAGAGAAATAAGCTTACCTAGAAAGGCCATTTTTCCCTCGAGGAGGGCTTACTCCCTTCGAAGCAAATTCATCAACTTGTCTCAAAACAGCCAACTCTTCTGCCAATGCAGCTCGTCTGGACATGATCCCACAAGAACATATACAAAGATATATAGGGTTAGCATGTAGGGGAGCACATAGGTATGCACTCATATATATGTGCATTCGACTAATGAAACAAATTTTAAATGCTACATACACTTCACTTTGCTTCTCGTACTCATAACGAACTTCATGAACATTGACCATAACTTCAAGCTCATGCGCAAGCCATCGCTGCAAGGACTTTTCATTGCTCTGTAAAATTAAAATGAACTTTATTTGGTTTGATCAAAATGTGGGAAAATATTGACATCTGATCTACGAGGTGGAGCAAGGCATTACCTGCCCATTAATTCCATTCCCGTTGGTTGTCACTGGAAAGAGATGTAAAATTGGTATCAAATAAAATAAGCGGAAAAGAAAATGACAGTAGGATACTATGTTAATTGTTAACCCACAAATAACGCATACCGGAGTTTTCACGAGCTGAAGATTTGCGTGCTTCTAGCAATTCTTTCAACCTTTTAGTAGCCATTGCAGCTTCCTCAGTCTTCCTCTGAAGAACCTGAAATTAAATTTAACATTTTGTGACGCAACAATTTAGATTCTCAAACATAAGGTGATCAGAATATTAATTAATGATCTTTACGAGAACATCTATGTTTAATGCAAAAATCATGCTAAGCAGAGAGTGCAACCAACATGCATCTGTAATAATTTCCTTGTGATTTTCTTATTTTCTTTCAAAAAACTCGAAACTTTGCATAGGCAAGAATCTCACCATTTTCTGGCGCTGGTTCAGTGCTTGTAGTTTATGTCTTTCATACTCGTTCCTTCTTCCCTCCTTTCTCAACTGCATACAAACAGTCGAGATAAAAGCTCAGCAAAAGAGGCATAACCTGATAACATCTCCCAAAAAACTTATCGATGATTTATGTGTATGAAAAAGACATATATAAGCCTCGTATTTAAAAGTAACACTTCTTCTTGTTTGGTTCTTTTGCAAGTTAGAAGATGATTTTCATATGGGATTCATTGTAAAAAAAAATACCTGTAGCAGTTCCTTCTCCCGAGATGCCTTCCATTGTCGAAACTGTTCACTTTCTTGCTTTATCTTGTTTTGCAGTTGAACCTACAAGAACAAAGAAACGTTAGAATCTTACATGCAGAGGTGAAGTTGAAAATACGTCGACAAAGAGAGTAAAATCTGACCTTCTGTGCCTTCATGCATTGTATTTCATCTTGCAACTTTTTCGCTGCTTCGTCACTCTTCTGTTTCTGTTTTAACAGCTGCACTTGATTCTCTTGTTTCTTCTTAAGATCTTGTATCTGTTGAGGGAGAAATGAAATAAAAAATCTTAGCAGATTAATAGAAGGAAAAAATGATTTGGAATATGTTTTTAACGAAAATAGGAAAACCTGAGATTCAAGAAATTTCAGTTTCTGCGAATGGACATCTTGCAATTTTTGAGTATGCCCTTCAGTATTAGCAGAAAGGTTTTCAACTTCTGCCAACAGCCGGTCCCTCTCGAGCTGCAGAAATAAATAGATGAAGATAAGAACTTTACTATTAAATATATCTATGTTCATATATATCCAATTGTTATGTCAGAGTATAACACCTGCACAGTCCTTTTTTCCTCTTCAAGTTCCATTAATTTCTTTCCAAAGTGTTGCTTAAGAGCGGTGGTGTCGTATCCACCAAATAGTTTCATCTCCGACTGCAAGATGTGCTCGTGTAAGCTAAACAAGTAACATGGACTGAGAATAGTAAGGATTTGCGTTTGAGAACTCAAACGGTACCTCTTTCTTCTCCAACTGTCGATTCAACTCACTCAACTCTTTATCCATACTATTCTGCAAATATGTGTGTTCCAACTCCTTTGCCGTATCTTCATCGATGTCTCCAGAATCACCTACAAAACCTCGATAACTTACTCTCCCAAATATGAAGTGTGAAGTTTGAGTGAATCAAGAAAGGTTTTATAATTCATACTACTAAAAATTGGTACATCAAGTATGAGCACAGAAACATACTGCTTTCACTCATCTGGTAGTCGCTTGACTCGATACTTTGCAATCCCCTCTTAAGGCCTTCACTTTTCATGGCACCATTGGTTCCAACCTACAAATTGGTAGTTCCTTCGGTGTTAGAATGGAATACAACACAGATACATTTACTCTTTGGGGTGTTCGCTTTTCATGATTAATAGGAATGATGGTTGAGTATTTTTGTCCTCATCCTCATTATAAGGAACTCTCCGACCCTACCCTTTCGATGGGATATGAATCAAACAAAATTAGCTCAAATGATAGGAGTTATCGAGGGCCTTGGGATATCCCAAAGTTCCCAGCCATCTATCTAGGCTGATCCTCAAAAGTAAACTCCCCCTTTGAGACTTATGCTGCCTATGCATACATATAAAAATACTTACTTTCACGTTGTCTGTGTATTGGTCTATCGAACCGCCTCTTGTTCGAAACTCATTTAGTTCTCGGCAGAGCTCCTCGTTAGTAGCTTCCAACCAAGCAATTCTGTCCTTGAGAACCTGCATAGTAATTTCTTTTAACAATTCACAAGTATATTTGGTAGATTTCTAAGGGTCATTTAAAAGAGGACTCTTTGAGAAATTAATGCAACAAATATCTTGGAATAGGATCTAAAAAAGTGAATTGTGGAGAAAAGTGCAAAGCAATCTTGAGAAAAGTCTACAAGTAATGCATTCAGGAAACGTACATCCTACCCGAAAGGGTTCGACAACACGAAACATGAGTTTACCTGTATTTCATCAAATGAAACACCTCCACCACGGGCACATAGTTCAGCTTGCAGAAATTCCAACTGCTGACGCATCTTAAGCATTTCATTCGATATGGGGTCTCTATTAACCTGATCATCAATAAGGAAAATGATCTCATCGAAAGGATTTTAATACAAAAGTAGTTTAAAAAAAGGGAATGCTAAGCTGAACTAGAAGAGAAAATCGAGCAAGCACACTGATACTTACAACTGGTTTGTTCTGGATGTTCCTAGCGCGATTGGCATATTTAAGAGTGTTCAGAGTCTCTTCGGCATTTATGTCAGCAGGACTAATACATGCTGGAGAAAAGGAGTTCAAATATAAGAGAAGGGAACTTTGTAATCTTTGAGTTTTCATTGAAATCTTCTAAAACATATGGTTGAAGCCAGTTAAAGATAATACCTATCATTACTGTTCTGCTGTTTCCACCAAGAGAATCCTGTCAACACCCGAAGACGTTAAACTTCAAAAACATAACAATTGCTTGGTAACATATAAAACTTGGCTACATTATTATGAAGCTGAAGTCCTTGTCATCAATGAGTCTATGTCGAACCTGCAATAGCCGAGTAAGTTTGCTGTCACGATATGGTACGTGAACGCCTTCTTTCCGCTTCTTATCATCTCCGAGTGCACTTATAACATTCCCAAGAGCAAGAAGCCCCTTATTAATGTGAACGCCTGTGCGAAAAAGGCGTTATAAAACTTTGGAACGAGAAGCAGATTGGAGAATCACAACAACCTTGCTTTTGCCTTACCTTCTTTAAAACGTAGACCATCAGATCCAGTTCTCTTCGCACGCTCTGATCCGGCAAGATCCACCAAATGCAGCTTTGCACAAAGATACTCTTCGGTCATACAGTCGTTGTAATTGCTGTCATTAGGATTACCGGGGTGAAGTTTACGCATCTGCTCCACTGTGATGGTGAAGATGGCATGAGAACGGCTGAAAGAAAAAGAGGAATATCACATTTATCGATGACTGAAACACATTGAGGAGGATGCTTTCTGCATCAGATTGTATCATGAAAACTAGATTTCTCCAGTGAAATCGGTATATTTGAACTTGTACAATCTAATTTGCAATTGATGAATACACACACAAACAACATAACTAGTCCAGTTTCCGTTGAAATGGTCATGAAACACTAAAAACCGGTGATTCTCAACCTGATACTGTGAAATAATAAGAATAATTAGCGTAATATTCAAAATTCCTCCAGTGCAACTCTGTAAGTGCTCCTTCCATCAAATTGTTGCTGCATCAAGTCATCAAAGCCTATTCAAATTTTCTTTATTTCATTCTTTCCTGGTCGAGTTAAGAGTTATTGTCATCTACTTGCAAGTTTTGCACATACTCGAACGATGAGATCCAAGGAACATTCGTCTCAAGGAAGGTCATAGTCAAGTGTTAAGCATTCTTTGGAAAGACAGAAGGGAGCTTAATTGCCACTGCATTACCAACCTCGACTGATTGTTCATGTTCGTACTCCCAGTCGCCCTGCTTAGCGATCCTTGTTCCAGGCAATCAGCCATTTCATTAAGCGTCTTCACACCACGCTCTGTAGATCCTGCAAGTGTAATTACACCATTCGACGTCTCACGAATTTGTATTGGAGGTTTCCCAGGGCTGGTCATTTTTGCAGCGTTGCCATTCGCTATCTCTTGTCTGTGAGTGGAACTGGGATCGAGCAGGTCTCTCACTTCCTCTTTATGAATCTTCAGTTGTCCAAATACAAAAAACGTCATATAACCACCACACGTAATCAAACACGTGACTACAAAACTAAGGTGTTAAAACGAACCTCAATGAAGGAAACGTTCAATTGGAATTCAATTTCGTGCTTCAGCGTTTCAATCTTGCTGAACAAAGCACTCATGGCTTTGGGAATGAGCCCGGTGTGGACTCCATCTTTGAGACTTGTACCCATGGTGTACGTTTTCCCTGACCCTGTCTGCAACATATTGAAAACCGCAGTTCTTTCAGATAGTAACTAACACATCGATTTTGCTACCATTGTTCTAACAAAAACAGCACCTGTCCATAGGCAAGAACAGTAGCATTGTATCCTTGAAACAAGCCATCAACCAGAGGCGCAACACTCTCTTCATACATGGCAGTCGAGGGGGAGCCGCTGCTGCCATAAACATGATCGAATGTAAACGAATGGGTCCCAATTTGCACCTGCATCACAGCCACAACCAACACCAATAAGATAAGACAAAAGTAATACACAATGCATAAAAACAGCCTATTCAACAGAAAAATCATTTCTGTGACCAAGCATTAGAATAAACAGAAAAATCATGCCCATAAAATAAACCAAATGCAAAAAATGACAATTTAGGAAAGAAATTTTCATTTAAATCAATTCAGAACTGGGAAAGAAAATCAAACAGTAAAGATTACCAAATTGAAGAAGCCAGATTGTAGAAAACATAAAACTTTTCCAGAAATTGATACCATCAAGCCCAAATTTCTGCCTTTTTTTGTCTTCTTGAAACCATAAAATCTAATTAGTAGTAATAAATTAAAAAAAGGTAGAAATCCAACTAAAAAATCCAGTACTGCTAAAACTCCAGATCAAGAACTCAGACTTCAACATGCATGGACTCCACAAAATCCCCAAAATCACAATGTTACAAACTCAAACCGACCCAAAGATCAGATCTTTCTCCCAACCCAACAATCCAATCAGAGCAAAAACAATGAATCCAAAAGGAATCTCAAGAAACCCAAAACACATTCTTCCCCTTTCAGCAAAAACCCACATCACATTGTAGTACCTGAGGCTTCCCAGGTTGTACAGTAACACAATCTTTGCATCCCTGAATCCTCTCATCTCCTATGAGAGGCCTTATATGCACCGCCACTTTCACACAGCAATCTTCACCAGATGAATTCGATTCCATTTTTTTTTACCAAGGAATCAAGCAAGATTAGATTTTGAGCTGAAACACACCCTCCCAAATGGAAATAAAAGCCAAATGTGTGATTTTTTTTACCAACAGTTAGCTGGACTTTTTTTCACAGAAGTGAAGGGTGAAAAGACAGGAAGAGAAATTCTTGGAGCAGAAAATGATGCTGCAACTAGAGAGAGAAGAAGCTAGGGAGACTGCCAACTAGATTGTTACTATAATGGAGAGAGAGAGAGAGAGAGAGAGAGAGAAGTAAAGAGTAAAGGTTGAGGAATGGAATGGAATGGAAGGAGAAGCTGTTTGAGTGCAACTGTAATGACAACCACTTTCACTTTATTATTAAATTATTAAATTTAATTTAATATATTTTACTATTTGTTTGCTTTTTCTGTATTTATGTTTCTTTCCACTATTTTATTTCACAACGGTCTATTAAACTCTATATTAGTATTTATATATTTTTACCATGTTTTTATAGTGTGTAGGCTTTTGGACAAACTTTAATAGACGTGGTTAATAAAACTCAATAATTATTTTCTGAACAAGTCGTGGTTGATTAAAAAGAAGAAAAAGATGGGTAATATATGTTCATGTGATTAAGCGTTTGGAATTTAGGAAAAAGAGTGAAATAAAAAGACAGAAAAATAAAATGAGGGAAAGGGACAGTGGTTTGGGGAAAAGGGGCAGAGTTAGACATAGCCAGCCTTGGTGGTCTCCTACCTCACATGGCAAAAAATAAAAGAAATTACGTGGCACTTCATTTTTAATATTTAACATAAATTAAAAATTAAAATGATTATGTGACATGTGTTGGTATTTTATAAGATGATTTTATCACAGGTTTAACATAACCACAATAAAAAAAAAGCAACGATATTAACATATAGTAGACAAATACAACAATCTACTAAAATCATATATATAGTGTAGTGTAGCTCTATATTGTGCCATCGACATTTTTTGAGAATTTAAATGTGTATTTTATTAGTGAACTAAAATGATAGAAATGTAATTACATAAATGACATAGCATCCAATATATAAAGAGGCAATCCACCTTGACTTTAGAGTTGATTTACATATTTGAAATAGATATTGTTAATGTCTAAGTATATCTTATGTTCAATCTATAACTTTAATTAATTAGGAATAAAAATTGGTTATTTGAGATATAAATTCCAAACTACTTGTTGGTCTATCAAATGTGCCTTCCACCCTCATAAGGCTGCTTTTTTTAATGCATGTGTGAATATGCTTGCCTTCTTTTTCACGATAAATATATCAACAAAATTAGGCAAGATACTTATAAGTGGCAATATTCGACATGCTAGCTCACCTCCATCTCCATTTGTCACACGCAATAAAAATTTTGTAATATATCTAATATTCCTTATCCATACAAATATACAATCACATGAGTGTTGTCTATAAAGTTTCTTTGCAATATTTGCATATTTTCTTATAAATTATAGTATAAGAAAATATTTTTCATTATGCTATTAGCTAATAGGTGTGACTAGGGGATTATTATTTTTCTTTGTTTTATCTTTGAGTCAATTGGATAATTAAATCATTGTTAAATAGTAGTTTGTTTTTTCTTTTATATATATATGCAAACAATGATTAAAACCATAGCTATGGTAACCCAAATTGTAGAAAAAAAGAGAGTAAGCAAGCAATAAAGACTTAACAAATAATGAAGTGTAGCTACTTTGAGAAGATGATTCCATTCCCAGTTCCAACTAAGAGATTGAAGATTCGAGTTAGCATGAAATAATAGGAAATTATTATTCAAATTTTTTACTTTGAGAAGATGAGATTCCCTTCCCAGTTCCAACTAAGAGATTGAAGATTCGAGTTAGCATGAAATAATAGGAAATTATTATTCAAATTTTTTAATATGATACTTATCATTCAAATCACAACATTTATTAACTTTTTTATGTCTCAGAAACTAAAATATAAATCATAACTTTTCAAATATTAGAAGGCAACGTTAACCCTCTTAATTAGTTTGTAGAATTAAAAAAATTGTGAGCCTACTTATATTTATTTCTTAATGAGCATCAGTCATATAATAATTGACGTTAATACGTTTACCTGTGTTGGTGGTTTGATTCGACCAAATTAGATTGAAACCTTTTTTTTTATTAGCATTATTTTTCATATAGTATTATGTAATTTGGGTTTAATCATTCATCAACGAGTAGTTTTTAGTCGGTGCGGAATTTGTGGATATAACACACATTTTCTCAAGCTCAGCTGTAATTGCTTGTGAAATCAATTTAATAAAAGTCTTCATTTCAATCTTTAATTTCTTCAAATATATATAGCATTTCTAATCTACGACAATATTATTTGTTCATTGCGTATACATTTCAATCAAACTCTCATCTTTGATTTGATTTTATTATGTTATGTGATATGTTTTAATTTGATTTTAATGAAGTTATTGACTTTTCTTTTTATTCTAAATCTTAATTTTAATATATAGTAATTAAAAATGATAATAAATGTTATTAGTATAGGTGCTCAAAATTAATGTGTTTTTCTTGTATCCTTTTTTTTATATACTATATAATTTCACTACAATAGCAACTTTTACTGTCTGCAAATCTAATTTTTATATATTCAAAAACTTAAACTCATTGTGTTTGTTACAATTGTGACACTGCCAATTTCAAACAAGGCCAATAAGTCATGATTCAGAATTTCAGATAATTTTTTCAGCCATACATGTGTAACAAAATCCAAAATTAAATAAATCAAATCAATTAGTTACAAGTAGATGAATACTACATGAAGAGGATTGCAATCATAGTGGTCCACTGAATTTGTTCTATTTTATGTCAATGATCTGAAACGATCGATGAAGATGCATGGTCCATTTCATAATTATGATATACATTGCTTATTTGTAATTCATTTTTTTTTTGTTTTTACAATTTCAAATACTATTAGTCGGCCATGGGAAAAGGTTTGGTTTGTTGAAAAACCAACCAATAATATGTTGCGATTTTCTTCCTAGAAATTGTCACCATTTATATCCAATCTTGACCTCGACTTTGGGAGCATATCTTCCAAAAAACTCGTGGTACTACAACTAATAATTAATTAAAATTTTTTTGTTTGGGATATAAACATACATTTCTCTTCGTCCCATAAAATAGATATTTTTTCTATTTTAAAGTATCCCATAAAAATAGTGCATTTTTTCTATTTTTGAGTAATTTTTTTTCTTCCTAATAAGATGTGTCTAGTTATCCACTAATAAAATTTTAATAATTTTTTATTGTTATCTATCTCCTATTTTATTACTTTTGCATTGAAATATATATAATCTTAAAAATATCTATTTTTATGAGATCATATTGAGTATAATTTTATTTGATACTTAGGGATTCGAAATATTTAACTACTACTTAATATTTAGAGGGAACATCATTTTAGGTCAACGAACTTTGCCAAAGTATCATTTTAGGTCCGTGAACTTTGAAAATCTTATTTTAGGTCCGTGAACTTTGAGTTAGTATCATTTTAGGTCCTTTTTACTATTTCCAAGTTTTTTGGGACGAAAATACCCTCAATACCTTAAAATATATATATTTTTAATAAATTTATCATATACTCATATTTTTTATAAATATCTTTACAATATATTTTTGACAAATTTTCTAAATATAATTTGACCTTAAATATTATCACTTAATTTTGTGACATGCAAGTAAAATTGCTTCTTCAATTTTTTATATTAATTTTTTTTAAAATTGAATAAAGAACTTTTCTTTAATAATAAAAAAATTGAATAAAGATCTTTTTATAAATATCTTTACAATATATTTTTGACAAATTTTCTAAATATAATTTGACCTTCAATATTATAATTTAATTTTGTGACATGCAAGAAAAGATCTTTATTCAAATTTTTTTTATTAGAGAAAAGTTATTTATTCAACATTAAAAAAAATAAGATAAAAAATTGAAGAAGCAATTTTACTTGCATGTCACAAAATTAAGTGATAATATTTAAGGTCAAATTATATTTAGAAAATTTGTCAAAAATATATTGTAAAGATATTTATAAAAAAAATATAAGTATATGATAAATTTATTAAAAATATATACATTTAATGTATTGAGGGTATTTTCGTCCAAAAAAACTTGAAAATAGTAAAAAGGACCTAAAATGATACTAACTCAAAGTTCACGGACCTAAAATAAGATTTTCAAAGTTTACGGACCTAAAATGATACTTTGTCAAAGTTCGTAGACCTAAAATGATGTTCCCTCTAATATTTATAGTAGTATCAAATTGGCCTACCTCATCACTTATATATATAGGGGTACTAGTGCTACTGTAAACTAAAACTAGAACTAGAACTAGAACCACTAGATCAATCACATTGCTTTGATCTCAAAAAAGAAGATGAAATTCAAGACTTGAATTCAAATAAAAAACAAAAATATGAACCAATATTTTATTGCTTGATTTTACTACTCCAACGTTGGACTACAAGTTAAGAAAACTGTCACAACCCACACCATTAATTCTTCAACTACTTCAATCATAAGTAAAAGAATTGGGGGGGGGGGGGGGGATATGCAAGAAATCTACATAGTTAAATTCTTTTCCAACTTACATTTTCTCTACCTAACTTATAATCCATATATTGTAATCATTCCATTAATCCAACCGTTAGTTTAATTTGGTGGAGTAACCAAAATCAACTAGTCACCTCAAACCTATGTCCCCACTAACCTAAGTCCCCACTAACCTAAGTACCCATTCAACTTTGTTGCCTTGTTTTATGTCTTCAAAATCTTAGTTTCTTGATGATTGCTACCCATCTCACTTGCTTTATATCAATGTTTCTTTTGACAAAATAACTACATATATATGATCTACTCTACTAAATTTCCTAGTGGTTGCCGACTGGTGCAGAATGAGGCGCATTTAAATTCTCGATAATTGTATATTTTATCATGTGTTTTGTATTTGTTGTTTTTAAGTTCTTATTCAGCATGGTGTTGCCTTGAGACCACATCTATTTCGTGGGTTGATGGATGATTTTGGATAGAACGAATGTTTTTGTATATGCGTATTTTTGAGGTCTTTCGTTGTTATTTCTGTTATGAACTGTTTCTGTACTGCATGATTTATTCTACCGCTCGCTCGTCAATATTCTTTAGCTTGAGCATTTCTCTCCATGAAAATTGTATGAACTAGCTCGGAACCAATCCTGGGTTATAGATTAAACTAAATGGGTGGTCGAGATTGCTTTTTAAATTGAATAGTGCATCTTATTTATTATGATGATCCATTTCGTACATCGTGATAATGCATCAACAGTCCAGATTCATTCCTAGTTTCTATTATTCTATAGGAATAAAGTTTTTTATTTATTGAAATGTTATTAATGTCATCAAAATATTGATTCAAAAGTTTTAATGACATTGCACAAAAGAAGGTAGATGTCAATGTGTGACTAGGGATAAGTACTATGTCAATTTAACTACATATTAGTCTTTAGTGTATTAGACATATGCCCAAAAATTGACAACTTTAGTGTAATGAGAGAGTATTCATTGCCTACTCAAACCTAGCTAAATTAAGTTAGATAATAATTACTGGTCCCTCAGTCCAATTGAATTGAATGCTATAATATCAATATAAACACAATTTTCAATATAGCGCAAACGATCGAACCATGGAAATAGCATAGGAACAATACAAAAAATATCATAACATAAACAAAGACAAAAACACCAACAAAATCAACATATAAAAACGATGATATATACTTGAATAATATTAAAATAAATCCAGCCAAGAATTGGCCACTAAACCGTGGTTAGAAATATATATTATTTTTGGTGGTTTATGCCCATCAAGAATCACTAAATTCTAGTAATAAATATTACTATCTCTTGGCTCTTTTAGAGAGGTTGGGCAAAAGTCTGATTTTGTTGGTTGGAATTAGATGGCATGTGACTAGATTAGTTAGATGATGAATGCCATTTAAGAATTTAATTGCTGTTGAAAGTTGGTAATTTTATTTTTCTAATTAAGTTTATGTACTATTTATTAAATGCGTAAAGCTCAAGGTTTGTGTGAAAGTCGAATTCATGGAGTTGATTTAAATTTCATTTTCTTCTCATAAGATGTTGATTCGTTACTTGGATACTTTTTCTTATATTATTGTATAAAGAATTTGGCTCACATGTGTTTATATCAATTTTCTTAATGGCAATATTGATTTTACATGCACTACTTAATTTATTTGCTAGAAAAAAAATTACATGCAATAAAATTATTTATTCTTTTATGTAATTTCTAAATATGATAGTCCTGATAACAATACGGCATTAGAGTTTCTAGTCAATAGAGTCTCTAAAAATACTATCTAAAGGAAAATTTTAGTAACGGGGACAAAATGTGAACAATATTCAGAAAAAATACTCAGAAATATTTTGCGCGCGGCTATCTACCGTCATATTAAGGCTTGTTTTCACTTGGCAACTTTGGAACTACCGCATTGTGGGGTCGGCGGCAGTTCCAGTAATCGGATTTAATAGACTTTTCTGGTTGTCATGAGTCAGGAGTGGAGTCAATCTACCATCAAACCACCTTAATTCACTATTTATAAGTGATGTACTCTAAGTTGCAGAACTAGACATGCTTTTTTTATATACAATTGAAATGCTCAAATACTAAGATTGAACTAACAGAATAGACTTTGCAATACTTGAACAGTTCATAGTGGGAAAAAATAGTGAAAAATCATAAGAGATTAGCAGTCTCACGACAAGTTCAACAAGTTCCAAACAACAAACACAAAATAAATGACAAAGTCTACAAATATCGAGAATTTAAATGTGTCTTACTATGAACCAGTCAACGACAACAGCTAGAACAGTTAAAAATGATGAGAATATAACCAATTTACAAGAGCGACATTTAATATCAAACCATCGTCATACACGAGGTAGCGAGCGAACTAGCTCGTTTAAAATGATGCGCCATATAATTAGTACTAATTACATGCAACCAAGGTAAGCCTAATGGAACACCTCATAATTTAGCTCATTTTCCGCTTAAAAAACACAAAATAATTAAGTGATATTTCACCATCGACTACAATAACACTGCAAACTAAACAATACACATAACGTCAGCCATAACGAGCAGACATATCGGTCACAAAATAACCAAGCAATTAAAAAACTTGCATATCGAACTCAGCACAAGCCACAAGGAATTACCTTGAGACAGAGAGGTCGATTAAATCGAATGCAATATGTAATAAATAGTAACTGCAATAATTAGCATCCCATCAAAATAAAAAATGATGAGGACAAAATCACATGCTTGTGGGACTAAAATTCTTCACTATCTTATGCCATTTACTTTATTTTTTGCTTCATCATCTAAGTTTGTAATTGGTCACACCACTTTATTCCTAAATCCATCTTTTCATATTTTGTTTCGATCACATGCTCCCACACTTCTTTTCTAAACTTACATTATTATTCTTATCTATCTTTCTGTCAGCTTTTACTATATCAACCCCACATTCCAAACAATCGTAAATTTATACTACTAACAAAATAAATCAGTCTTAGTATCACAATTAGTCTTGGATTGTGGAATGTTTTTATATATTTTATTTCTAAAATGATGTGTTGATATTATATTGTGTTATTTTATTTTCTTATTCAAGATTAATAAAAAAAATTAGATTGTCGTGTTTAGGAATTAGAAGTATCTTAATGAAGTTTAATTATCACGTTAATTTGTGGCAGTATTTAACAAATACTACTAGTATGATATTTCGTCTCTCTCCGATGATTATTTTTAAATATTACAGAAAGGCCATTCGTTTCTTTTCTATTTTAACTAAACTATATTTTAATAATTATCTAGTAGCAGTATTCACTAATTCAATTAGAGTTTATGTTTGCTTTCTTCCAAATCTTGACTCTTGAGACTTGAATTAATATCTCAATATTAGGATTGGTTAATCTTAAGCTAGGGCATGTATTTTTTTAAAAATTAACTGATCGTGATAAAAAAACATTTTAAATTCATGATTAATGGTATTTTTATTTTCGTAATAGATAACTACTTATAAAATAGTGAACTCAATTGAAGATTTTTTTTTAATAAAATCACAAAAGTTAACATAGTTACAGAGTGTTAATTAGTGGAGAATTCAAGTGTGAAATAAATTTATACTATCATGTGTGTAGATCCAAAAGTGCAGAATGAAAACAAGATTATCTGAAAATACAGCTAATTAAACTACTCATCTAGCATGTGTGTAGGCAACTAGGATTTTCTTAGTGTGTCACGTTTAATTATATTAAAATATTTATGGTAAACTGCTTCTAAAATCGTGAACTTTCACAATAGTTTGGTATTTCCTGTAAACTTTAAAAGTTGCGTCAAAAATCATGAACTTTGCCCCCGTGTGCCGATTTCCCGAGTCAGGTTTTCCAGCTAAGTAGAGTGTTGACGTGTGTAAGTGTCTGACGTGGGTGATGTTGTGGACGTTGATATGTACAATTACATGGATTTAAATTTAAAATTTTTTTAATCATCACATACCATAAAAAAAACCCCCTAAACCCTAACCTAACCAAACATCAGAAATTAAACATCAAATTTCTTCTGCTCAGTGAACATCTTAAGATTAACTTGAGAGCTTCCACCGTCGTCAACAACCTCCCTTGCCAAATCCCTCCATTTCTTAGTGCTTTTCCTCATCTCCCTACTCTCATCTCCACCGTCCATCACCATCTCTTAGCACCGCACGATCTCATCTGCCTCCACAATCTCCCCCTTCACAGCCCTCACTCCACACCTCCACGAATCCTCCACCAGCTTCGCATTCGTCACATGATCCATCGCCTGCGCCATCGCCACCACCGGCACCCCCGCCACCACGCTCTCCAGCTTTGAATTCCACCCACAGTGGCTCACGAAACAGTCGACGCTCATCAGGGAGGATGGTGATGATATCCAAGCGATGATTTTCTCCCCTGAGCTGAATTGGCATTCGCCTGAGATGGGTTCTCTCTCCCCGTCGTTTTACTTTTGCAAATTTTAGACATAATTAAGGGAGATTTATTTAATTTACGGGATGCATCGGTTTTTTTTTTATTCGCAAAACACAAAACGACGGAGTTTTGTGTTTCGGCTGCCTAGTCACGCTTCCGGCTGCCACATAAGATAAGTTTATGCCGGAAAACTACCGGGTCGGGTCGTTTGGAAATTTGCACAACCCGGCAACGTTCATGATTTTTTACGCAACTTTTAAAGTTTACGGGAAATACCAAACTATTGTGAAAGTTCACGGTTTTAGATGCAGTTTACCCAAATATTTATATACTGCTCGATTTTCTTGTTTCTTCCTTATTGAGTTTCCATCAAGAAAAGAATCCAGTAATTTTGCATTATTCTTTTCTTATACTATTATTCGAGTGTTAAGTATCCAATTTTATAGAGGCCCATGGGCTTATAGTCATGTGATGGACCAAATATTATGGGCCGGCCCATAATTATACTTGGCATGAGATGTGTAAGAAAATAAACTCCAAACTACTTTTAAGAAAAACAATTTCAAATGGACTCAATGCTAAAAATAATTATATTTTTGTTAATTGAACTCTTTCTACCCAATTCATTGTATTAATCCATGATTAGTACACAATGATAACTCAACTTTCTAACTGTAACAATTATAATTAAACATGGTTAAAAATATTTTATTGAAAAAAATTCAGCAATATAATTATATTCTTTTCGAGATTAGGTAATCTTCAAAATATCTTAATAAAACATAACAAACTTTGTTTGTATGATTAAGCAAATGGACCTCAATCATGGTATTAAACAGTATAGAGGACTTCTGGGTTTTCCTTGATTACTTGGAAATTTAATATTCCGTATTTCTTTGGGATAGATTAAATTAATCAGGATTTCTTTTACGAGAATAATTTGATTGGACTTTTAAAGTCAATGGGGGGTTTTGGTTTTGGACTTTTCAATTTAGACCATGTTTATCAGCATTCCTCGACCCAACCCAACTATCCATTTTTTCAATATTTAATTCATTTTTATCTCATCCACATCATCTTCTATATCATTAATATTCATCCAACCCAATCACACATATTTTCCTGATTTATTAATGATCACCCAACCACACTATTATATATTTATTTTTATATTATTTTTTAATACTATTATTATTACATGAAATACTTATTATTGTAAATTTATCGAAAAACGTAATAAATGACAAACTAAAAATTATAAAAACAAACAAATAAAAAACATAAATTACAATCATTGAAATACGAAATTGAAAATAATCTTGAAATGAACTTTGAAATTGTTCAGAATTCGGAAAATTATCAAAGTTAGGGAAATAATCTTGAGAATGATTAAAATTTTGGGAAGGGTTGAAGTTTTGGGAATGATAGAAATTTGGAAAATCGGAGAATATATTATTCTCATCATCCTCCAAGTTAGCAACAAAGGAAGCTAAAAAATATGAAATTCTATTAAACAATAAGGATTATAGTGGGAGAAAAGATGATATTTTTTTTGTATGCAGAACTATAGCAAATGTGGTCTCTATTAATAGAGGAATAAAATTTATGAATTTTGGTATAATTTTTATAATTTTTTAAAATAATATATTAAAGATATATAAATTATTAAAAATAATAATATTAGCCAATAAAATTGTGCCATTTGGCACAATCTGATTGGCTGAGTGGTGAAAGGGGAGGAGAGATCTTTTGGTCCGTTTAAATCAATTGGCCAACTTGTGTGAAGGAGAGAGACCCATGGATTGATATATATATATTTTAAATACATTAGTGACGTGGCGGTCGACCTATAAACATGGTCTGTAAAATTGGACACTCAATCGAGAGACTAGAAAATTTGAAATGTTGGATTCTTTTAAAATTATTTTACACTTAAAATTTGTTCATGCATTACTTTTTTCCCAATAAATATATGTAGATTTAGGAAAAGATTATCTTTTCCATTAGATATATGCATATTCAAATCAAACTTGAAAATATATGTGAACATATATCACAAATCTTTTAAACCAAATCTATTTAGTGATATCCCTTAAAAAATACTAGATAATTGTAATTTAAACTATAAAATTAGGTAAAATATTGGTCAACTTTATAAGATTTGAAATTGAAATATGAAATGTCAATGTTTCTGTTTTTGCGATGGTTTCAATCATGTAGAAAACAACGTATTTTTTGTAATGACCACCACGGCTTTGTTTCCTTTACGTAAGAGCATCCATAACGGCGGTTAGTCGATTTCCGGCGCTGGCCGGTCCGCTCGCCGAACCATTGCAGGCGGTGAGCGGCAAATCGGCGAGCGCACGCCGATTTTCGGGCGCTGGCCGATGCGCTCGCTGATCGGCTGGCCTCCATTGCAGACTCCCTATCGGCGAGCGATCGGCCAGCTCAAATTTTTTTAAAAAAAATTTTGAAACACTATATATACGCGATTTGTATGTCTATATTTCGATCTCAACTTTGAACCAGAAATCGATCATAAGAAGAGGCTGAAGACGAAGAGTCGCGTCTCTTCGTTTTCAAATTATTGCAAATTAGTCCTTCAACTTTCGGAAATTACGTTTCCGGATGAATTTTCTGTACAACTCGACCCCAGCCGGGGGCGCTGCCCCCGAACCCCCGTCTAATCATAACGAATTCAAATAAGTGTACACTCCGTACTTCCAACTTATTTGATGTTTCATTATGATCATATTTATCAATCAAGTTAATCCAATTACACTAAAATATCCAACAATTTGCACGTCATTTTCATTCGCACAACTTGTTTTAATGTACGCATGTATTATCATGCACAACATGATTGTCGAAGATGAAGGTGTACAACTGACTAGTTGGGCTAATGACGATGCTAATGAAGCCGGCCCAAGCCATGCCGTGGCCGCCCCCAACGTACGAAGGGGGTACCTCATGATGAAGTCGGCCGCCTCAAGGCACATACCGATATTCGCCAAGTGGATGCTCATATTCGACTCTAAAAGGATTTAATTGAAGAGTTGTAAGCGCAGAGGACTGCACGTCGTTAGATTTTTTTTAATTAATGTACTTTTTTAAATTAATATACTTTTTTAAATTTAAATATTATTATTGAGTTTTCCCGTATCTGTGTCATAAATTTAATTCCGTATTTTGTGTGATTGTTAATTGTTTGTTTTTAGAATTTTGTTTATTGTGGCTAGGCTATGACTGACCTATTGCTTGTCCTGATGATGTGACAGGAGGAGTTTTTAGTGCTGCTGACATGGCAGGAGGAGTTTGTGGCTAGACTATGACTGAGCTATTTCTATTCGAGATTCTCTAATAAAGATAAAAAATATTTATTTTACGGAAAAGATACTACGACTTTGTTTCTTTAAAGTAATAAAGGAAAATTTTATTTTACGGTAAAGATACTACGACTCTGTTTTCTTTAAAATAATAAAGGAATATTTATTTTACAGAAACGACACCATTTGAAATCATCAAAACTCATCATTTTGTATATGCATGCGACAATTTAAAAACGCCTCATATGAATAAAGACAATTAAAAATAATTAAGATTCTTAATTTGATTTAATATTGTGTCGATTCAGTTAGAATTAAAAATTTTAGGAACTACATTTATTTAATACAATAAAATAATTTAAAAAAAAGTAGCAACCCAATTTTCGGGTAATCCAGAAGTCAAATTGCTATTCGATATAAAAATATCACAATTGAAAAACAAATCAAAGAAGAAATTCGAAAGATCAATCATGTCAGGAGGCATAACGCTAGGTCGCCTCACTGAGGAGAGAAAGGCATGGCGCAAGAATCACCCACATGTCAGTAATACTGTGTCAAATTATACTATAAGAACTATTGAATTTTGCTTTATTTTTTGTGGGATTTTTGTTTTTCTTCATCTTTTTTAATGGGATTTTGTGTGGTTTTCAGGGCTTTGTGGCGCGGCCTGAGACGAGTTCGGATGGTACGGTTAATTTGATGGTGTGGCATTGCTTAATCCCTGGTAAAGCAAACGTGGGTATCTCTCTAAGACACTAAGTTTTGTTTTTATATTGAAAAGATTCAATTTTTTATTGTGGATTTGTGATTTATGGGAGTGGTGATTGGTGGTTTTGATTGCTTTGTAGAGTGTTTGGTTGCAAAGAGTTTTTTTTTTCAATAATTAAGTTTGGTTGTTTCAGGGTTCATCCATGTGTAGCATTGTGTTGTATTTTGACTTTGCTTGATAAAAAAAATGTGTGTGTGATTGTCGTGTTTGAGTATGTGTTTCTTCTTTCTCTAGATATGTAACTCATGATAAGATGATAAGAAACATGGGCCGAAATCAAGGTTTTTATGGTGTTGTTTGGTGATAGTGCTTGAGTTTGTGTCATCGACAGGACATGAAAATTAGAAATCACTGTTATGTTTTTGGGTTGGAAGATTGGGCCTCAGTTTGTTGGAAGTGATTCTGATTGAGGTTTGTTAGCTTGGGTGGGATTGGTTGGGAGTAAAGATGAGATATGAAAAAATTGCAATCTGTTAAAGGTGATCTTGTGTAGTTTGTAATTTGTATTCAATGATTATGTTGTGATGGATTATCTGATCTTGAGGGGACAAACAGAGCACATGTTTGTTGTTAGAGATGACCTAGTTGGCAATGGGTTGAGATTGTTCGTGTTCGTTGAGTCCAATCGTTGCTTATTATTTTAGGATTGATGCAAGTTATGCAGAATTTGAGTTCATGCCTCTTGTTTAGTTATTCGACTAGCAATTTTTACAAATCTTTCGTGTTATATGACCTTAATGGAGGGGATGGCATGGTCCTCCAACGGCCGATTGAAATATTTAATCTTGCTCGAGTTAATGCACATGGCTTTGTGGATTTCAAGTTTCATATTTCCTCGAACATTACACACGTTTTTAGGAATTGTACATGTCATTTCATATATGGTTAAAAGATCTTGCTCGATCATTGACTCGGGAAATACAAATTAGGTTCTTGAAACGACACTAATTTACCCTCCTCTTCGAAGTGACTAGGTGCTTTCTATGCTTGTTGATGATTAATAACAATATTTTGATTGGCAGACGGATTGGGAGGGCGGCTTTTATCCACTCACGATGCATTTCAGCGAAGACTATCCTAGCAAACCGCCCAAGTGCAAGTTCCCTCCGAATTTCTTCCACCCTAATATATACCCGTCCGGGACAGTATGTTTGTCAATCCTCAGTGAGGACAGTGTAAGTAGTTCAAACACTATGATTCAACTCTTTTTTCTTTTCTTCTTTAGATAACTTCTGTATTAAACTTACGAAACTGTCTTCCGTTAGGGTTGGAGACCTGCCATCTCGGTGAAGCAAGTTCTAATTGGCATTCAGGACTTACTAGACCAGCCTAATCCAAGCGATCCTGCTCAAACCGATGGCTATCACCTTTTCATGCAGGTGATTTTCCATTCTCACAACGACCATTCATTCGTTTTCTAAATCCTGCACCATCGTTGCTACATTGTACCGTCTCTGAAATGTCGTTGTGTATGTGTGCAGCAACCTGAAGAGTACAGGAGTCGGGTTCGCCAACAGGCCAAGCAGTATCCGTCTCCCGTCTAGGGTTAGATTTCTCGTTGATTGTTTTGCAAGAACAAATACTCTTCTACAGGAAGCAAGAACCAAATATCTTTAATTTCTTTTTCTTAATGAAAATTTTCAGTATTTTTACATTCAATATGTGTTGGTCATTCATACACTTTACTCTCCCCATTGATTAAAAAAAATATGCAAATTCACATCTCACATTCACAAAAAGAATCAGGTGGTTACAATAAAAAAAATATATAAAAATATTCTAGTGAATATTTGGAGTAGTATAGCCTGTATAGGGTGATCTTCCAGAACTTTCCAGAACAATTTCAAACAAATCACCCTCAGATTCTTGATCATACTCTTCCATAGCTTTGATGCTATTGACTGTGTTATTATTGCTTCTGGCTGCACTTCTCTGCATCCACAGCGAATCGATCCTCCCCATCGAGAAAAGCTCCTTGCTATCCTCGTACCCGAGGGCAGGGGAGGCTCCCATGAAGCAAGGGTTGGGAGTCCGATGCTGATTCGCAGGCGCGAATCTAAAAGGGCTCTGCCCGAGGTTCACCAGCACCACGACATCCCCACTGGCTGCCAGGGTCGGGTAGAGGGGGGTGCTGTAGTCCTCGCTCTTGCAGTGGATCTCGTGGACTACTTTGGAGTCGACCGTGAAGAAAACCTTCCTCTGTCCCGGGTTGTAGCCGCACCCGACCACCTTGTCCGTCTTTCCCCAGCTTGCGGGTTCGGACTCTGGCACAAGCTTCGTTCCTGAATCGAGTCGAACGTACAATCGTTTAAGATCATAGTTGAATTATTGAGTTGTTGATGATTCACATATATTTATTTGATTGATGATAAAATTAAACCTACTGTATCAAGATCATATATGAATGGAATAATTATTAGATGGGTCAATGAGGGTTGGTATCTTTAAGTTCAATGTCACCTAACATGAGTCAAAATCAGATTGAAGCAAAATCAAGAATTTGTCTTTTGCATTATTGGAGAATCTTGAGATGCTATTTCTTTATGTCCATTTTTTAAGTTTTGGTTTGTCTTCTATTCTATCATTCTTTGTGTGTGGAAAATGAATGTTTTATCATTCTTTATGTCACAATATTCACTTTTTGGGGGGACAAACTTTTCGTAAAAGACTAATTGGAACAAGTGGAGTATTTGATCAAACAGAACCATGTATTTTAGAATCATTTCAAGTGACCTCTGCCTCTAAAATTGATGCATTTTTTGCTAAATAAGAAAACAAAAAGGAAAAAAAATCTTTTTTAAACAAAACGTTGCTTTGAAAATTATATCTTCTTAACAATGAGAGAAAAACTGTTTTTTTATGATTTAATTTTTTTTGTAGTTTCTCTCAATCATTTTCAAAGCCATGCATCATATTGTTATTAAAAAAAATTCATCTAGAGAAAGAGATTTAATTACCATTTAGAAAAATAGCGCCGGTGGAATTGAAGCCAATCGACGCCGGAAAACTTCCCGGAAACCTCACCGGAATCGGATTCACCCCAGTGAGCCCCACACACACCAAACACCTTCAATTTTCGAGTCGTGTTTCCCAATTATACCCTCCTCCACCTTGCTCCTCCTCTGGCTATGGCCACAATTCAACGAATCCCCACCATTCTTCGCGTTAAAATCCTCATCAATCAGCTTAATCCGATCATCCCCCTCCGATCTCCCTCTCCTCTCCCTCCTCCCCTCACTTCCCCCGTCGCCGCACGCCACCACCGTCACCTCAAAATACGCCTCCTGCGGGAACGACGAATTCCCCAAATTCGGCCCCGGCAGCGGCAGCCCCGCCCTAACTACCTCCACCGCCGACGGATTCAATCGGATTTTCTGCATAAAATCCGCCGATCCCTCGCACACCTCCCACCCGATCTCCACGCCGCGATCTTCGCCGCCGTCAGCGGCGGCGGCGCACGCGCCGAGCAGCGACTTCACCGACGGCGACGACTGCACTGCAGTCGTCGCCGCCGCCGCGAAGGCGAACCGCGGCCACCCGCTCTCCACCGCGTCGGTGACGAGGGCGGGGTGGTCCGCCCAGATGAACGGCGGCGGCGCGCCACGCCGGAAGAGGTAGTAATTCGATTTCCGCGACGCCTCGGCCGGGGCCGATGCGTCGTGGTGAGGGCTCACTTGGTGAAGCCGTGTGATGCCGTTTTGTAAATTCGGCCCTCGTTCGGCTTCGTCGTCGCTCGTTGAGCGATGAAGCCGAACGCACGCTCCTACTGTTATAAATAGTACGAGTGCGACGAGACCGGAGGAGACTGCTATAAGAGCTATGAGCATCTCGAATTTCTATAATTCGATCGCAAGCTTTTTTTGATTTGATTGCGTTTTTGATGGAACGCAAGAGTGGACTATGAAGGGTTCAAGAAAGGCAGCATGGAGAGAGAGAAGTGGTAATATATAATGTGAAATATGCAAAGGTGGAAATATTTGTTGAAAGGGAGGTTTTATTTATTGACATTTAAATTTGAATCCTATTTAATTTATGATTTGTTACAACACATATGCAACATTGAATAATTTATGTGTTAATTAGAACCGACTCCAAATTCTTGGCAAAGACTAAGAGCATCTCCAATGGTAAATAGGTTAGTCATATGCTAGCCACAAACTTCTCATGTCACATCATCACGACTAAAACTTCTCATGTCACATCACCAGGACAAGCAACTAGACAAGCAATAGGCTAGCCACAATTAACAAAATTAAAAAAAAAATAAATAATTAACAATCACATGAAATACGAAATTAAATTTACGACATTGATACGAGAAAATTCAATAATTTCATTTAAATTAAAAAAAAGTACATTAAAAAAATTACATAATTAAAAAAACCCCTCTTCCACACACGAATTACGGAATTACATAATTAAAAATTACAATCGCGCAAATACGGAATTAAATTTACGACACAGATACGGGAAAATGCAATAATTTTATTTAAATTTAAAAAGTAAATTATAAAAAAAATTACATAATTAAAAAAAATCGGCTTGCCGATTCCGAGCCTGCAATGACGGCTAGCGGATCGACTAGCGCCAGCGAATCGGCTAGAGCTCGCCGATCAGCTAGTCTAAATTGTCGCAATGGAGGCTAGCGGATCGGCTAGCGCCCTCGGTCTGCTAGCCTATCCGCTAGCCTCCATTGGAGATGCTCGATTTGTTGACTCAATTGTAGTGTGTATGATATGAGAGAGAGAGGGAGAGAGAGGTGTGTTTGGAAGGTATTTTGAACGACGTGAGGAGACATGAACTAAAAACATATTGGGACAACGTGATCGAAGAGACAAATTAAAGGAATGAAGCACAATGCTTTTACTTGATTAAAGAGAGTGTGGTTTTTGGTCGAGGACAGCTGAGATTTTGTATATCTTTTTATTGTGTTGTTTTTTGCATATCATCATTGCCAAAAAGAAGTCTCTATTCCTAGCTAGAATTGACTTTTTTTCCCTTTGACATTGTTAAAATGTTTTATATACATTGTCTTCATCCATGCAAAACTAGATCTAGATATAAAAACACAGAATAAAATGATATATATGACATTTTTAGGTCGCTGTTAGTTTATTTTTAAGTCATTTTAATTAATGATGCCCTAAAATGATCTAACAATAACATCAAATCCAGATTTTATAAAATGACCTAAAATTGATTAATAATGACCCTCCGTGATTGACCATCAGATCGCATAATCTTAGGGCCACGATTTGAGGTGCATTTCTGGATTTAGATGCATTATTGTTTTTATCAAAATCCTCTATATATATATATAGATGTATTCATTTCCTTTTTGTATCTTTTGTTTTATTGTTCTTTTTAATCTCAGCTCCACGATTTTGTCATCCGACGGTTAGATTGATGTCACGTGTCATTTATATATATATATATATAGAGAGAGAGAGAGAGGCGGTTATAGAAGGGGAAGTCTTGAAAGGGTTATACGTTAAATGAATGAGAAATTAAAGATGATCGAAGTGTATTGGTTGAACCTCCGAATAGGGTCATAAAATTTTGTTGTATAAACAACTAGAAGTAATTTATGATAGAAGATGACAAATACAAGAGTTGAGTTTGAATCTTATAACAATGTCGTCTTCTCTTTATGCAAAAAATAACAATCATTGCCCTAGAATTTATTTAATTTAAAATAGATTGCTTATAGATAAAGTTTTTGATATATAAAACAAAAATTTCTAAGTGGACTACTTTATAAATACGAAATCAGTCAGTTTAATTTAAGAATATATGTAAACCTGGCTTTTAGTTATTCTAATCCTATGGTGAGAACAAAAATGATTAGAATGGAACTTTGAAAGCAACATAGGAACGAAGATAAAATAAAAATATAGAATTGACATTTTATAGAGTAAAAAATAATCATAATACTAGTATATAGTGGGAATATAGTGAGAACGGAATATATTTTGTGATTTGCAAATATGTACATGTACACTAGGCTGATGATAGCAGGATAACTTTATTTAGTCCAATTTTTATATTTATTTTTGTGGATTGGATATTGATTTTTTCAGCCAAGTCCAATATAACCAAACAAATCCTTATTAATTAATTTATTACTAATACATTTCCTATGGAAAAAATAAAGAAGAAAAGAAAAGTATTTGATGTGTTTAGAATTATGAAGTAGCGTTACACTCAAGGTATCGGCAGACCTTTTCTAGATGACTCACAAGAAATAAAAGTCTAGTAGTACTGTAGTAATATTAGCTAGCAAATGGTGCAAAAATTTCACAATATTTCGAACGTGTACATTGCACACCTACTTAGACCAAACCCCCCAAATTCATAGCAATGGGCGTGTAACAAGCGTTAAATAACTATGTTTGGGTCAACTGATCCCATTGTCGGCCTGTATAAGAGAACTCAATTAAATTTGGTTTTTGGAATTTTCATCGTTCTCTTGTCGTGGCAGTTTTGAGCAACAAACTCATCACACATATAATGGGTGAAGAAAGTTGAAAGCTATATCCAAATGTTGTCCAACTCTTTGTAATAAGATTGAGAATGAAGTGATGACAACTCAACCTAAGAAGAAGATCATCAAGCTTTCAAGTTATCAAGATTTCTTTTGACAAATAAAAGATCTTTCCAATATATTAGTATATCGTTTCATTAGGGAAGATATAGTAAATTATCTCGAATTTTCTTTGTTGATTGTTTCTCAAGTCATATCAAGATAGTCGAATTGCCATGGGTTTTGAAATTCTTGTAGCCTTTTAAAGCCATAGAGAAATAATATAAGCATTTTCTCATTCCATATCTTCAAAAATACTCTAAACCCTAGCACTTCCACTAGAGTTCGGCAACTCTTAATCGTACAAGTGGTCTCTCTCTGTAAGTTTGTAACAACTAATGCTTTTGTCATTGCCACCTACATGTGTTGCATCGCCTCTGTCTTACGGCACTATCGATATATCATTGTTTTATCTCTTTAATCCACCATAGTCTTTAACTATTTTATATGATGAATAATGTTTTACTACAAATCAAATTAATATTTCAATTGTGTAAGTTATGGAGTATTTGACACTTTCTTCATTAAAATAATGTTCATATAATTGTATTAATAATTAATTACATTTCAATCTTGTTATAAACAGTCTAAGTCAAAAGTATTGGACCAAAACAGCAAGATAATCCAAAATCCTACTATGAAATATAGTTATAAATTAAAAGGGAAAGGGAAAGGGAAAGGAGAAGAATAAAAAGAGCATAAATCCAAGGGAATTGATGTAAGATGGTTTAACTAATATTTTATTATCTTTTCTTTCTAATTAACTATTTAACATTTGCCCCTTTTCAGTTAACTAATCCTGGCAAAATAGTCGGTACGTTTATAAATTGTTTTCCTCGATATTGAAAGTTACATGTCAACATAGTCCAAAGTTTGTAATATTATTTTTCACTATTTAAATCTCAATATTTGGACATTCTTGTAAATACGACTAGCTTTCAAAATATTCCTATCATAATTTTATAACAAAAATATTTGTGTTCCTCTTAATTTGTGCACTAGTTCGTAACTTTTTTTATACATTCATCGGATTTCAAAACTCAAAATCAATTGATTATCTCTGCAGCACTTTTTCATCTAAATTGTTTTTCCATACTCTTGTTATGTGTATTTTGTTTGAAACTTCTTATTTGTCTTTGAATTATCGTGAGATCACTTTTAATTGATGGAAGAACTTAATAGAGTCTTTAAGAATACATTATTTCTTGCAAAATATTTGCTTTTATCTATATATTGATTTCGTTATTCTTTCAAATATTTATGTTGTAAATTATGTATTGCTATTTTGCCAAACGTTAACCTTTATAGCTTGAGCATTACGGGCTTTATGCATTTTTATACACATATCAAAAGGTTGTTTTTGAACAAAAATAATCACCTTTTTTAATTTTTAACCATGACTCCAACATTAGTCGCCACCGCAATTTATAAAATAACTTACGAAATAATTTTATTTATTTATGCAACACATCTTAATTGATAAGTAGAATACTATATATAGAAAATTGATCGGTTAATCAATAATGGAAGTAGTATTATCAATTTAATAGTGTTTTTTAATAGTTAAATTAACATAAAATTTAAAGATCGCGCGAGACCTTTGGCCTTAGGCATTATTAACCTCTTTCGCTTGACCAACTCAGACACACATTTAATAGTAACTTCTTAGCTTGAAAAAATGTGGTTCTGGTATTTGTATTTCACGGGAAAATGTTCTCGATTTGATTTTGTGGTAGTCAATCATGATCTACTAATGAATTACTAGTACTTAAAAATTTAAATAACACAAGTACATCTAAATTATAATTTTAAAAAAATGAAAAAAGATTTAGTTGAATACTTTATAAATATAAAAAAAAAGTACAGTAATAAGTTGAATTGAAATTCAATGTTAAAAATCAAAATATAGAATATCCTAAGAAATGAAAAATGGAGGATTTCTTCCCTATCTTCACTGCCAACAAACTCCCAAAATCGAGCTCCAAATCCTCCAAAAATGTCGATTCCGATCAATTCCCTTAAACCCCAATTGCAATCGATCGCCTTCCCCACTCGCGCAATCACACACAAACCCATCACTCTAAAACCCCCAATTCCGCTCCGCACCAAACCCTACCAATGGCGCCCCGTGAAATCCTGCTTCTCGAGCCAAGAAATCGACATGGTGAAGACCAAGGACGGAGTCTACGCCGCCAAGGCGAAGAAAGTCGTCATCTTGTGGGACCTCGACAACAAGCCGCCGCGCGGCCCGCCGTACGAGGCGGCGCAGGCCCTGAAATCAATGGCGAAGAAATTCGGCGACGTGATCGACATCGCCGCCTACGCCAACCGCCACGCCTTCATCCACCTGCCCGAGTGGGTCGTCCAGGGCCGCCGCGAGGAGCGCCGCCTCGACGCCCTCGAGCGGAGGGGGCTGTCGACGCCGGCGGAGCCCTACATTTGCTCCGTCTGCGGGAGGAAATGCAAGACCAACATGGATTTGAAGAAGCATTTCCGGCAGCTCCACGAGAGGGAGAGGCAGAAGAAGATGAATCGGATGCGGAGCTTGAAGGGGAAGAAGCGGAGGAATTTCAAGGAGAGGTTTATCGATGGGAACGAGAAGTACAACGAGGCCGCGAGGCGTTTGGTGACGCCTAAAGTCGGGTATGGGCTGGCGCAGGAGCTGAGGCGGGCCGGGGTGTATGTGAAGACGGTGCAGGATAAGCCTCAGGCGGCCGATTGGGCGCTGAAGAGGCAGATGATGCACTCGATGAGCAGGGGGGTGGATTGGATCGTGCTGGTGTCGGATGATTCGGACTTCTCGGAGATGCTGAGGAAGGCGAGAGAGGCGAATTTGGGGACCGTGGTGGTGGGGGATCAGGATAGGGCGTTGGGGAGGCATGCTGATGTTTGGGTGCAGTGGAATAGGGTGGAGAATGGGGAGATTCAAGAGAGTGATTTGGAGTTGAGGAAGAGGGAGTGGAGGGAGTGTGATGATGATGGTGATGAGAGGGGTGAGAGGTTTTCGGTTAGTGACTTTGGTGGGGATTTGGCTTCTGTAGAGCTGGGTTTGGATGAGATCATTGGAGCTATGGGGATAAATGGTGTTAGAGTTTCATCGTTTTCGGAGGGAGAGGAGGAGGAGGATGGTGATTATGATTTTGATGATGAGGGTGATTACCTATTGGATAGTGATGATGAGGGGTTTCAAGATGAAAATGGTGTATGTTTGTGAATAGCAAAACCAGAGCAAAAAGATTGTTTTTTCACACTATTAGCTTGTGTAATTAGGTACTTGGCTGATTGTTGGAAGCACGATTTGGTATCGAGGTCTAATTGATTGCTCTTTGGGATAGCTTGCTGGATTTTGAGTGAGTTATCTAAGAATGACATTGGTGGAGTATCTGATTTTGCTTAGTTGGAATTGGATTCTATTGAGTCTGTGACGGTTCAAAATCTTGGTTTTGAAAGTCATTTTCCACATTATTGTGGCCTTTTGGATACTTTTACACTTATGCATTATTGTGATATGTTTTGCATTCTGTTGATTATATGTTCAAGAACAGACATTGCAATTCTTTAGTTGAAGAAAAGGTCAATGGAAATTCATAAATGATAGTCAAGGTCACAGTGGAATATACTATAATAGTTAAAGGAGTAGTATTCACACATGAGCTTATGATGTACATTTATTGCTTCTTAGAGTTCCATCTCATAAATTGTAAATGGCAAACATGATTTGGTTGAATGAAATAATAAGGTATAGCATATTCCACTGCAAAATATTGCTGTTATTGATACTCTTCATGTAAGTCTTAGATGCATTTTTGTTCAGACTTTCATTATCTTAAAATTGCATCAAGAATAAGTTTTAGAGGCTACTTTCGAAACTAATATATGATGTAACTATGGTATAAATTCTCTGTATTATTTACAGTCTGTTTGCTGATGGTTGATAGCATGAATTTGATGTAGAATCTTGTAAAGCTGAGTGTTTTTTGGTAGAAGAGTCGATGCAACTTGAAGAAAAAGTAGGGCGAATCAGGAATAATACGAACTTGGACTAAAGAAAAAGGTAAGACCTACAGAGGTTGGACATGAAATTATTGACTACATCTGCTCATATGTCTGTGAATTTCAGCATTTTTCTGTTCGTTCGTATTAGTACGAATTGTTGGAGGGAGTCACGCTATCTCATGTTATGCGATTGTGGAGATATGCAAGCAATGGAATCTCAGGAGGTACGCATTTCTGGCTTGTAAATGTTAACACCTATTTGATTGCCTGTCGTTTGAATTCCAGCGCCTATGGCAGAAGATGTTTACGTTGAAATATTCAGTGACTGTTGTTTATCAACTTTGCTGCAATGCTTATATAACTGCTTAGGACAGTAAGTGATCCAGTTCAATTTCATTTCGAGTTAACTCCTGATATGGATATGAGCTATAGAGTTCCCCTGACATGGATATGAGCTAGTTCCCCTCTTGTTGCCTCTTTTGTACTCCCTCCGTTCCGTTCTATAAGAGTGTAGACATTTTTTTCTGGCATGGAGATTAAGAAAAATAAGTGTAATTATTAAAAAATATATAATAAAGTACGAGAGGAAAAAATATAGAGAATAAAATAATAGAGTGAGAAAAGTGAGAGTCAGTGTTACTTTTACTAAAAAAAAAGAAATAACTCTATTACTATGAACGTCCAAAATATATAAAAAAAATTCTTTTTTATGGTTAAATGAATATAAATTTAAAGGTCTCGATCCTTAAAAGAATGATTATGTTATTATGGAACGGAGGGAATAGTCATTTTCTTTTTCAGTTCTTATTTTTTTATCCTTTTCATCTTCAATTGATATTTTGGTTTTGGGTCATCTCAATTCGCACCTTTCCGCCATCCATTATTATTTTTGAAGTGTAAATAGTATTCAAGGAAAACAATTTTATAATACAGTTGGATTAAGCATTTGGGTTCTTAACCATGTCCGCAAATGTATTAGATTTATTTGTGTTTGGTCCCACTATATCAAATCATGTGATATTATTCAATAATTATTATTTTGATTAGACATATTTCTCATGATGTGAAGATAATAGTGCAACAAATATTTATGGTTGGGATGGGCCTCCTTGAATCTTTCAATTCATTGTCTTAATATAAGCAAAGATAAAATCCAACATCTTTCATTTTCTTGATGAGCAAATAAAAGTACAATAAAATTAAAGGGTTTATAGTGTTATGTGTCTCAATTTTCCGTAAATTTAAAAAAATATATCCAATTAATGTTTTTATCAAATGTTTCAGTTTTAAAATGGTTCCATGAAAAAAAATTGCATTGTGTTTATCAAAATGATTCAATTTTTCAGCGTTTTCCATAAAAATTTTACAAAATCCGATGATGGAAAGTTGATTTATCTCGTTATAGTCTTAGGTGGATTTTTTTTCCACCTCATCATATAAAACGATGTTGTTTGAAAAAAAGGAGAGATTAATAGTATTGTGCCTCTAATTTTTTGAATATTTCATAAAATGTCCCCAACTATAAGTGTGTTCTAGAAAGAAGAAAGGCGAAAGTTGGAGATAGATACTATTAGCCCTTTTGATTGTTTGCTAAATACGATGTCGTTTGATGTATTGAAGGTGTGAGAAATTGTGTAGTACTATTACGTATCAAGTCGAAGGTTTTAGTTAAACTGGGAGACAAAAAAAAGAAAAGACTTATTTTGTATCTTAGGTCGCGAATTAAAATCTAGTGTCCGAATTTCTCCCCACGATGAAATTTTTGATTGATCGTTTGAGTGACATCAGATATTAGGTTTGTTGTTCTCGGATCCACGATCATGCTTTTTAGGCTAGTGCTATTATTTTCATGATATGCTATGGCCTCAAAGTTCATTTTTGTTGTGTTTTTTGTTGGTTGTTGCTACGGTTTTTGTTTGCTTTAGATATATTGGACATTGTCGTTGTTTGTTTTATTGTTTGGTGTGGGGTAATATTGTTATCTTTTTTGTTTGGATTTATGCGGTATGACTCTTGACTGCTTGTCATGAACCTTTGCTTAATGTTTGCATGTTCGCGCCTTTTTCTCTTAGTACAAAAATGGATTAGTCAAATAGGTCATGTTCCAAACTAAGTATTATTTTGTAAAGCTTAGACCTTATTAAAACAGTCTTTAAAGTCAAATTAAAATATGATATTTGCTACAATACTATAACATATCGTGAGAAAATATTCGACGTACACACTCATATTGATATAATATAGAATAAATTCACATTCATGAACTTGAATTTACAACTAGATTTTTGACTATGGTCCACAAAAATTGACAGTGAAATTTGCAACTTAGCTTCTTGTGTATTATTAGACCATCAATGTCAACGTTGTATAACAACTTTGTATTAATTTGCCGAATTAGGCTTCATTTACTTCAAAAATTTGTGGATGGGATCAATTTGTGATTAAAAATATAATTGGTCCTTTATTTTTATTTTGCCGACATGAGTACTTGTGTTACGAATTCTTGATGCCATTTGGATATTTTATTCAAATAGTAACATTTTTATGTTTTAATTACTTGAAGAGTCTTGTAACTGCATATAAATATTAGTATAGTAAAACAGAATAAAAATAAAGATCAAAAAGTGATTATTAATTTACTACTGAGTGGGGTAAGATCTGCTCTCGAGACTCAAAAAAGATTTTCCACACATTTGTCAACAATCTATAAATAAATATTAATTACCGCATTAAATCTACAAAACAACGTGCTTATCCTAAACTCAACCTTACTTAAAAGTCTTAAATAGGATAAATTAGCAGAAAAAATATGAAATTTCATTACATATTGCCTAGTTTGATAATTTAAAAATCAGTTATAATTATAAAATTAAGAAAGTTGGATTTATTTACAATTATTTTATAATGGAGTTTTTGCTAAATTGTAAGTACTACTCCACTAGTATGACAATAAAAAATCATATTGAAATGTTACCAGAGATTATTTGTACGAGTTCATGTGATCGTAAAGTCAAATTAAATCAACCTATTTTGGATGTATTCTCTACTTCTCTAGTGAAAATTACATTAGTTTGGGCAATATATATGTATGATAAAAGTGCGTATTTTCATAATATACGAGAGAAAATGCATATATGTTTGATTCAAATATTCTCTTCGTGACATAGACTCACGCTCAAACTTCTATAGTTTGTCACAAACACACTATCAAGAAGACCAAGTCCATATTTTTCTGATAAATAAGAGTGTCCACAATAGTTTGGACATTCTAGGCCAAATCATATTTTTTTGTCCACAACCACAAAAAAGTTGCCCACTCCAATAGTGGACAAGCAACAGTCACAAATCACATTATTTTTTCAATTGTTGGCACAAATCACATTATTTTATCACAAATCAGAATATTTTATCACAAAAAACAGAAAAAAAATAGTTTTCTGGGCAGAGCCGCAGCCCTACCCCCCCCCCCCCCCCCCCCCACCCCCCCCCCCCCCACGCCGACTAGTCGGCCCACACCCGTCACCCCCGTGGTGGCCCTCCATTTCCGCAGCTATAGGGAGCCGTGACTCCCTATTGCGGACATTCTAAATGAACCCATGATTTCTGGTAGACTCGAACCCATGATTTTTGGTTTCATATATTAACATCTCTATCGCTTGACCAACTCATATACATAAGACTAAGTCCATATTTAATTCTTCTTTCGTCCGCTATTAAAGCCCTATAATGCCATTTGAGACGTCCATCATTGAGTGTTTCATTTTATTTTACTATTATTGCTTTTTGATAGGGATGTTAATGGGAACTCGCTCGGATTGGGCCAACACGCTTGAGTTTTTGGGCTATTCGATTATGGATAATTCAAGTAATAATTTTTTTCCATTTTTAAAGTGTCAACCCTTACCCTAAATCATTGGGTTTCGGGCTAATCGCACTAGAAAAATGTAATGATTTTGTAACAAATACTATACAACACTATATTTCTATTGAAAATTTTATATCTATAATAACTTATAGTACAAAAGTGCTTCGATTGATATTAACTCGTAGTTCTCAGACCTCAAATGATATTTTCAAAATTCACGGATCTAAAATGATAGTTTTACAAAGTTCGTGGACCATAAAAAATTTTTGCTCTTTTTTTTATTAGGATCAATGGTGTGATATATGAGTCAATAGATATGCATGCAATAACTTCGTTTCTATCTCATCGTATCCCATTCTGTTTTACGAGCGTTGAAAATAATCGTGAATAGCTAAGGCGATGAGGCTTCTTTTTGTATATTCTTATCTCTCTATCTCTATATCTGAGACGCTTGGATTTTACGAGACTCAATGGACTTATAGAAGCGAAATGCTATCCCGACCTATCCCCACTCAAATAACGACATAATGTTTACTCGTTCAGATAACAATCAACGCGAATCTTTAGAAAATAGAAAATTGCTCTAAATAAAAAGTGGGAAATTTTGCACAATTATATATTACATGCATTCAAATTTTATTTCGGAAAATAAACCATGTATGCCAGGTTGTATCCTGAATCATGTAATCAATGTTAATTACTAATTCTCAATGCTGAATAAATTATATAAGTATGTGATTTATTTTTAAAATCTCATCCTTTATTGATCATGATTCGTACTAATAATAATTGCTACAACTTTTATTGATGCCCAATTAAACATTTAATCTCGGTGCAAAATTAGTCAGTGACTTCTCAACTAATAGTATGATGCATTCTCTCTATCGTTTATTGCCTTCTGGAATTATTTATAATAATTGTGGAATTGCATATTCTAAAAAAAATAAGAAATTATGAAAAGACATCATGGAACCTACGTTCTTTAAAAACAAATAGTAACAAATATTTGTTGGTAGTTTCTTATATTTCTTAATGGAATTGAAATAATTCATTCATATTGTTGGCTGTTTGTATGTGTTGTGTGTGAGAGAGACTGCGGCGAATGCTGATGTAACATGTTATTAAAATCAAGTACTAGTTTTTTTTCAATAATTTCATTTGAACTAAATTCTTTCTCCATATTCATATAAATGACTAATTATACTAATATTTTTTGGTATTTATTTACTAATATATGCATGCACAAATGCATATATATAACGTGTTTTTGAATTTTTTAGCACGCTAAATTCATATATTTGGATCAAACCTCTGAATTGCATTTGAAGGAAACCAAAAAATCATTAAATTTATGTAATCGAATTTAAAAAAATTAGAAATATAAGTACTACTACTAAAATTTCGTGGTTAGATGTCGGCGTAAAAATTATACACTCATCATAATGAAATAAATGGTGTGGCGGCGCCGCCTACCTTCATTCAATTGGATTATAACTTCACACATGGACACATTTTATTCACCATAATTACTCCTTAATTAACATAAATTGTGAATATAATTAACTCACAATTTCTATAATTTTTCTGGTCAAACATCAAATATAAATCAATTTAATCAAATTTGTATTTTTAATTTCATTTTTCTTAAATAATCAAGAATATATAAATATGTGATTCTGAATCTTATTCTAGAATAAATAGTATTATTATAAGTTAGACATAAATTCATTCGAATTCTACGTAAACTGTGATTTGCAAAAATCATAGTTACAATACTGAAGGAAAGTAAATACCGATGTCAATTGTAAATAAGTGCGATTTTCCTTTTTTAGATAAGCCTTTCTTTTTTTCTTTCTTTTTCTCCATTCATTTGAATGCACAATGTGCTTAGTAAGTGATGACTAACTACTACAGTATTTATTTATTTATTTATTTTAGGAGAAAAACTATTCAAATTCGAAACATAAACACATATATATTAAGTGAAAATGTAATTAGATAGGAAAAAAAAGAGGAATACAAATAAGTGACTACTTTTAACAAATCCTATCTATATTAAGTTGTTATAAGGCATCCATAGGCAACATTATCCCATAACCTCACTTTCTCATAATTCCTTTTTATCATACTATTATATATATATATATATATATATTGAATAAAAATAACTTTATTTTTTATTTTCATAAAATTTAAAAATAATGATAATTAACATACGCAACTGCGTTCCACTTAGCATATTTTTGTAACACACTACGTACGCGACTCCCGCACGCAAGTTCGTGCTTGAGCACAAGAATGGGATGGCCAAGCTTAAACGCGGCCACCCATTTTCATTTTCGATTTTCATCTATATACATACATCCACATTTCTCGCACTCTCTACATTCTCTATAATTTATCATTGCTCACTTCAAAATTTCTTATTCCAAGTTACGACCCTTAAGTCCTTCGGTTTTACTTTTAAGCACGTTTCTCACACATTGACTCCTAATGCCCATACGACTACGAAACTACACGCCATCAAGTCGAGCCGAACCCTCCAATACTTCACACTCGTGTTTCGTTACGCATCACCCTTGTTACGTTGTTGATGCCCTGAGTAGCAATAACATAACACAAGTAATAAATCACAAATAAATAAATTTAAAAATAAAAAATAAATAAAGTAAAATATAAATAATAAAAGCTAATATTAATATTAATAAATAAAAAAACATAGTAATCCACGAACCCTCTCCTTCTCCACCTCCATATAAATACCACACATCACCTTACTCCATCATTTCATTCTTCTTCTTCCTCTTCCTCTTCCTCTCATCTTTTCTCTCACTCCCAATCTAACCCTAACCTAATTCAATTTTCCCCCCAAATTCTCCCAAAACCTCAATCCATGGAAGCCGCCGTCTGCTTCTCCCCTTCCTCCACCTCCTCCTCCTCCTCCTCGCCCCCCAACAAGCGCAAGCTCGCCGCCGAGAAGCCCTACCGCGGAATCCGTATGCGCAAGTGGGGGAAATGGGTCGCCGAAATCAGAGAGCCCAACAAGCGCTCCCGAATCTGGCTCGGCTCCTACTCCACCCCAATCGCCGCCGCCCGCGCCTACGACACCGCCGTCTTCCACCTCCGCGGCCCCTCCGGCCGCCTCAATTTCCCCGAATCCGCCCCCGACTACGCCGCCGACCTCCAGAAAGACCTCTCCGCCGCCGCCATCAGGAAAAAAGCCACCGAGGTCGGCGCCAGATTCGACGCTTTGATCGCCTCCGGCCGCGCCCCCGCCGCCCCGATCAAATCGGGCCGGGCCGACCACAAGCCCGATTTGAATGAGTATCCGAGTCCTGAGTCTTCGGAGGAGAATTGAGTTTGTTTTTTTTGGGGATTTTTTATTTTAAAAAAAAGGAGATGTATATCTATAAGGGGAAATTGGATTATAGAGAAAAAAATCTTGCTTGGTTTTAAATGTAGTTTGGTGATTATTGGAGATTAAACTGTCTAATTCTTAGTTGGATTAGCAATGGGAATTAATTTTGTCGTTTTCTCTCTTTGGAAAAATGGGAGTTTATTTTTTGGCCTATTCGATTTAACTGTTTCATTGATTATGATGAATCGTGATAGAGAAAGATAGGTAGAGAAATTGGTCGAATCAATATTTGCCGAATTTATATTACTACTAATTTTGATTCATTTAGAGCTTCTACTCCATCGGTTAATTGATGCGTATTTATTTAATTTTAAGATTAAATTAGTCATTTCTTATTTTAATAAAAGACAAATAATTTAAATTATTTAATGCATCCATTTTATTATCTCTTTTATTTTTTCTACTCCATTTAATTACTAAAACCATTTTTGTGAATGTCAAGTCGAAAATTAGTGAATCATTTATTTATTTTATTCTTTTTTTAATTACTGTATATAACCTTTTTAAATCTCTTGTAGAAAAATGAGTTGATTAATTTGGGATGTAGGATAAATCTCGTGTAAGAACAAATGATTTAATTAATTTCGTGTCAAAAAGAATTGAATTGATTAATTTTGGGGATGTAGGGGATAAATCTTAAGTAACAAAGGTTAATTATCTATAAAATCATAAATTCTGATAAAATTCAGGTTTTTCCATAAATTTTAAAATTCTAAATAATAAAATTTGAAATTTTCTTAATTGTTGGAAGTGAGGCAAAGAGTGAATAATTAGAAAATTAATGAGAGATGACAAATAAAGATTAGTGGTCCTATTATGGTTGGGTTGGAAGGTTTGTGAGGACTGCTCTAGTGGGCGGTGAGTGGTGTATAATGGGCAGGTGGGCGGTGATTCATTTTTTTAATCTTTTTTTTTATGATTTTGTTACATTATTATATTTGCTAATTACACACCTCATGAATGTACTTCATGCTAATTATATTTGCTAATCTAATCTTCTTCTATTTCTTATCAGAACAATCTACTCTCACTTTCTTTCCACGTGAGAATCTATTTTTTTTATTGTTATTTGATGGAAATTATAAATTACTAGTAAATACTCCACTATTTAAGATAACAAAATACTAGTAGAAAGACAGTTATCCTTCTCTGTGATTGGGTGGCTCTCAAATATTGTAAATATATGGGATCAAATGTCAATTATCATTATCCAATAGTCAAATTTTATGTAGTAATAGAACATTTCCTTCTTTTGTAGAAAATACAAATAGAAATGCAGAATTAATGTATACTTAGCTACAATATTCACACATTTATTTGTGCACTTCTATTTTATATACGTAAACTTTCATGTATGTAACAACATGACCTTTTTAAATTTGTAACTTTATAATATTGGTGATACGAAGGTTGAACACATACACATATTCACTAATTTAATTCAATGCTCCAGTATATATCAATTTCACTTTATAGCATAATTATTCGAGCATTCAAATTATAGTATATGAATACTCCACAAATTATTATTAATATTATTTATTAGAGTATAGTCACCGCTATTATAATAATTTTTTAATATGAGATAAAAAAAATAGTTGGTAGAACATTCATTAATCAATATTGCAGCAATGACTTTTGGAAATTATTTTATAATAAGCATTATTTTATTTTCTTATAACATAAAGACTTGGATTATTTAATTATAGTATATAATATTATGCCATGTATTTTATATAAGCATAATCTATAAGTGAATAAAGTTTTGATTTTTATGTTATTATACAATTAACGGCACAAACAATAGTAATTTTTAAGATATTCGAAAATAAACTTAATATATAAAATAAAATAAACAATGGTAATATAAATTAAACAAGTCCAGTGATCATAGATAATAGTAGTATAAATTAATTTGTCAATGTACATGTATTCGTTTTGGGGGACCAATTAAATGCCCGTCACCAATAAAATATGAAAGAAATACAACATTTTTATCAGTCACTAACCATTTATATTTATTCTTTTCTACGTACATAAAACTATCTTGTAGTGTTTTATTATTTCCTGAAGAAATTGTAAAAAAAAAATATATTGAAACAAACTGACAGACGATATTTACTCATTTAAATATTTTAAGAAATGAAGGAATCATGCATCAATAAATTATCAATTGATCATTACCATGAGGACTTTGAAATATATTAATTATCTATTTACCAATTAATTAATTTATAATAAGCTATTCGAGTCCGATTCAATCTTTGAAATTTCTGTTTATTTATTCATTAAAAAAATTTATTAATCCTAATTGAATATAACTAACGTTTACGAAAATAGATAATCATAAATTTCGGCCACAGATGAATTGTGATTTTGGAAAATTTAGGAAAACGACATTAATATTATAAGGTAAAAATTCGAGTATGAACCTACAATCGATCATAATTAACAAAATTTCCCATCACTGATTGTCAAATCGATTCGTTCAATCATGAATATCTCTCTCATTTAGGAATTATTTTAGAGCAATTTGGAGTATTTAAAATCTAACTGTACAAAGTCAAATTCTTGAAAGACTTATTTTAAACATCTACATTATGGCTGTCTCTAAACATCGCTAAAAAAGAAAAAAATATATAAAAAATCTGAAAACTTTTAATTGTTTTAAAATTTTAAATTTAGTAATTTAAAATATAAAATAGATATAAAAATATTTAGGCATGGACCATCACCAACGTACATTTATCTTTATTCATAAATAAATATGTCTAAGATTTTGGACCACATTAAGCGACATGCTTTGTTCAGACGGCATCAATAATAAATTAATAATTGTAAAAGTACTAAATAATCCCATGGTCGGTCCAACAAAATTAATTTAAGCTGCTGGTGACGACAAATAATGTCATAGTCACATTATTAAACGAATATATATAATATAAGTCTGTATATACATATACTCCAAACTATGATATGGACTGTTAAAAAATATCAACGACAAAATTGTAGCAACAGAAAATGTCAACACAACATCAACCGTTGACACTGTGTTGACATTTTCTGTTGCTATTATTTTTTCATCTGTTGACATTTTCTAACGGTCCAGATCATAGTTTTGAATTTATATAATATTTAGAGTTTGCATTTGATTACACTCCTATTAGTATAATAGATACATTTCAGTTTAAAGGGATCACTTTGAGAGAACGAAGAGAAAAACAAATTAATGGTTAGTTGTTTGCTTTAGTACTTCAAAGACATATTAAAACGGTGAATCCATCCTTATAGAGTTTTATTAATGGACGGATGAAAATGACAAAATGAGATATTTATTGATTGACCTTACATATTTTTGAAGATTGATGGGTGTATGTAAAATACTCCTAGAAGTGAAGGAAAGCCGGAGTTGTTGGCATAGTTGGTGAGATCCAAAGCCATTGTCGTTGATGTCTTTTATCCGAATACTACTTACCATATTAAACAATATACCAAAAATAATGTGATAGCGATAATCCATAAAAAAAAAAAAGGTCGACATATTGAAAAACACAAATACGTACAAAAATGAGCAAATCCCATCCATTTTAGATACTTTTATGTACATCCATTTGTTATATTTTTGGCCCGAGCAAAAATCAACTTCCCAAGACACATTAAAACTTTTATAGCACAAATCTTGAAAAGAAATACTAATAGAGGAAAGAGAGTACACTAAATCTAACTACACTAATTGAGAGAGAAAAATAATCAATAATGATTCTACATTTACCTTGTTGATCATTGTGATTAAACTCTGTCCTATTCAAAAAGAAATATCTTACTACATCTGTCTCCTAAAAATAGAAACTATTTTTATTTTGGTCCGTTCTTTATAAATAGAAACTTTTTTAATTTTCTATTTTAGGAAGTGAACCCCACAATCTACTAACACTACTTCAATTACTTTTTCTCTTCTTCTATCTTATGTTACTCAATTTTCTCTTCCTTTCTGTTACTTTATTAATTCTCTTATCTTATTTTACCAATTGTGTATTAAAACCTTTGTCATTTCAAATGTTTCTATTTTTTTGAATACGGAGGTAGTATATCAACTAAAGCTAAAGAAGTTCAATTTTTGACTCTGGTTTGATTTACATGTCTATATGTGAAATGAAACTATACATTATATACAATAATTGTAGCTGTAAAATATTCCAAACTAGCATTTGAAAATATACGTACTTCTCTCATGATTTTTGGGTGATAGTAATAAATTTTTGGGGCGTTCAAGTCAAAGAGCAGAGCTATACTCTCATTAAAAATTGAGGAAATAAAATCTATAAAATGACGAAAAAATAGGTCGGTTGATTTCATTGATTAATGAATGAAAAAACAGCTGTGTGTGTGTGTGTTGCTTAGGTGTTCCTAAGAAGTGGCGACGAAGCCTATGTTATTTAAAGACAAGCTTAAATTGCTTGACGGCTATTTTGACAAACACTATGCCATTTAGTTTTGGCATTATTCAGTGTACCATATAAGTAGGAGCAATAAAATAGGCATTGAATTCAATTCGTACCGATAATAGTTTGTGGTCGAATACTATATATACTTGTCGTTTACTAAAATACAACTTTATTGATGAGGTACCAAATGGATCATGAAATCATATAAATAAGAGAACACATTTTTTTTATTATCTAACTTCCAAAAATGGTGCATCAATCCATGTGAGGAATCATGGGGCTTGAGAAGTACTATAAACTATTGGAGAACTTGCTTCCGAAAATAATATATGATGGTTTGTTTATGGGCCTTTAGCATAAGTTGTAAAGACCATCGGGAATCCGAATCTAAAAAGTCTTTTCTTGGTATTTAGAGCATCCACAGTGGTGCGGATGTCCCGGCGGACATCCCAAAAACACCTCCTGCCACGTCATAAGGACTTCTCACTGCACTGCCATGTCATAAGGATATCCCGCTGCACAGTGGCGGACATCCCCAAGGACATCCCGACGGACTTCCCACAATAATAAAAAATAATAAAATAATCGGGACGTCTGCGCGGACGTCCGTGGAGTCAACGCAATGGAGGACGTCCGTATCCGCGTCACCGCTGCATAATGGCGGACGTCCCGAGGGGAACTACGGCACGCCGGTCGGACGTCCGCGGGCGCCATTGTGGATGCTTGTCGAGCATGACAAATCAAATAAGCAATTGCGCACGTGGTGGGACTACATTTCTCCATGCCGCCTTCCTACAATTCCATAAATGAACTGATAGGCGTATGTGATCTAAAGATATGAGTAACATGCAAATGAAAATCAGAAATAGAAAATGAAAGAGACCAAATAAGCAATTGTGCATGTGGTGGGGCCACATTTCTCCACGCCACCTTTCCATAATTCTGTGAATGAATGTAATCCAAGATATGAGTAAACAATTTCACTCAATTCTCATCTCAGACAAACATATTTCTCCTCCATGATAAACTTCCAATGCCATTCATCCCTTTCTTTACAATTTCTTGCACTTCTTTACTAAAACTTTTAAGGTTTACATCCGACTCCACTTACTTGAATTTTTATTAAAAAGGCCCATGAATAATATTTTTTTTTATTTTTTGATATTATTTTCGATTTTAAAAAAAAAGAAAAAATTGAATTTCCAATGGATATGCCGTTGGCCAATCAGAACAAGCCACGTCGGCTGCTCGCTAGCACGGACGTGCTTGATGCATCGAGCAGCGCCGTACCAGCGGCAAGAGCATAGCGGCGGACGAGCAATTGCTCGGCGCTGTGGATGCTCTAAATCATCGTTATCAATAACTATTTACTGATGGGACAAGAAGCCTTCAGGATGGCTCGTGGTGTTCTAGGAATGAAAATTCCAATTTGAGAATAAATTCTTAGGTCAGAAGGTGATGGTCCACACGTGTAACATTCAAGGTAAGCCTGTTGTCACTGCGACGCACAGATGTTGGAGTCGACGATCAAGTCTCCAAGGCCAACTCGAGCAGCAGCCACAGACGTCGACACGGAACAGCAGAGATCAGATCAATTCTCATCCCAGTGGTGTGAAGTGCTTGGGTTGGCATTTGAAGTATTGGAGGATGAAAACAAGCTGCTGAAGGGCCACAGAAGAGGAACCGAGAACTGTCTCCCTCTTTCGTTCCTATCACCATTGTCTGTCTGTCCATTGCTGCTGTCGTTTCTTGACCCCTCAGAGTCTTCACAAGGAAATTGATGCCTGCAGATGGGGCAAGAGGTATGAAGCTCGAGCCATGGCAGGATACACTTACTGTGGAACTTATGCTTGCAAGGCATCTCCGTAACTACTCATCCAAACAAACGGAGCACTGCAGAGTGTCCTCAATTTTCACAGTGCGTAGAGCTTCAACTGCCTCCTTGCGAGCTGGAGGTGACCCGTACCTATTTGGATCATTCTCTGACAAATGCTGCAGCAACAAGTCGAGCCCTGGTCCAATGAAATAATCCCCCAGGGAGTCAACAGGAGCACGACTTATGGACTCATTTCCCGATCCCTGAACAATGATGGTCTGGTTAAAGGGATTTATGAGAATCATAGGCTCATTATCTCCGCCCGTATTAGTCCCTTGATCAGTCTCTGGCTCAGATAGTATCCCAGCCCGCATGCCTCCTCCTCCTCATAGCCTCCAGTTCACGGTCAAGCTCCTCCTCCCCGTGATGGTGGCGCCTTCCAAACTCTTCATCATTGTCCTTGTCGTTTTCATTTTCATTGTCACTCTCCTCAAACCCCATGCGCCTCATATGGCGCCTACGCCGTTGGTTGCCCATCATACCGAGTAGGATTGGCGTTGAAGATCAGGAGGAGGGCTATCATTTTGTGAAGAGGCCATTTCCTCAACAAAGCCACTTTGGCAGATGGGGCATTTTATTGAATCAATCTCCTAGGTTGGTGTTAGAAAATATAATGCGTAAAATAAAAGATTATTGCGGAAAGTAAAAGACGGAAATAACTTTAAAGACTACATTGTGAATGACTTGAATTCTATTCTCTATATGGTTACACAACTATATATAGACTCTAATTCTAGCTAAACATGGAAAATATATTCTAATTATACTAATATCCTTTTTATTTGATTTTCCATAATCTTCATTGATTTCCTTCTTTATTCTTGTCATATCTTCATCACTTGCTTTCTTGTTCTCCAATTAATTAATTTCCTTATTCCAACACTCCCCCTCAAGTTAAGTATCGAGTTTTTCGACACTTAACTTGCACGATCTTTAATTTGATAAATAATTTATACTCGTATTTAAGAGTTCTTCAATTTCCATTGACAGTTTATGCTCGTATCATAGAGCTTCTTCAATTCATCATTGATAGTTTATACTCGTATCAAAGAGTTCTTCAATTTTTCGTTGACGGTTTTAACTCGTGTCAAGGAGTCAATCTAGACAATTTTAACTCGTGTCAGGGAGCTTGTTTAAACAGTTTTTACTCATATTTAGGAGTCATCTTAGATAGTTTTTACTCGTATCTAGGAGCCACTTAGATAGTTTTAACTCATATCTAGGAGCCATCTTAGACAGTTTTGACTCTTGTCGAGGAGCTAATTCTGACAGTTTTGACTCTTGTCGAGGAGCTCATTTGGACAGTTTTGACTCATGTCGAGGAGCTAAATCAGACAGTTTTGACTCTTGTCGAGGAGTTAATCTAGACAGTTTTTGCTCTTGTCTAGGAGCCATTTTAGACCATTCTCGGTCCCCCTCGTTGCGCAGACGTTGGCCTCGTCTTCGTCATTGGCAATTATCTCATTGATTCGGAGATTGAATCGTTTGGCAGTGGCTGATATCTCCCCCTCGGCCAAACGCTTCATCCATTATAACATGAGTTCGCAGCCTCTCAAGGGTGCCACCTCTTCGGAAGTAGCTTCTCCTCTATTGGTCGGCTTCTGCTCGTTTCTCCTTCACAAACCGTGAACTCCTTATCTTGACTACTGTTATTTTCTCTTCGGTTGCAGTCAGCCTTCTTCTCCGGGGATGGCGACTCCTCCTTCTGATGAGCCGCCTCCTTCTGGTTTCTCGGTACTGTGGGTGGAACTCTCCGGCAGTGGTACTACTCTCCCCCTCAGCCGGATGGTTCATTAAACAGGGTTGATCCCGTTGGTGCTGCAACACAATCGCCTCTTCTCTTGGCAATGTTTTCACGACCTCCACTACCTCCACGGTCTCCTCCCATTAGCGTTTGCCTTTCTAGACGGTCTGCTCGTTCCTTTCCGGTGGTCGATCACGTATTCGCCTTCCTTCTCGTCTTCCCCAGTACCCATAATTTTAGTAGCAATTCTATTTGGCTCCTAATTCTTGTGGATCAACTGCACCAGATGCACTCCTAATTTTAGTAGCAATTTTGTTTGGGTCAACCAGCCACGATGGCTGCTTTCTCGGTTGCTTCTTCTTCTCCGGACCATTTATGCCTGAAGCTATCTTCTCTTCTATGGCATAGGCACTACTCCAATCATCTCGAATAATTATCCGGTTGGGGATAACCTCTCCCCCTCTGCCGGATAATTCTTCGACTGCTTTACCTTTCTGGGGTTGTCTTGCTACCAATCTTTCCTGGCTCCACCGACATATGGGCTGCTCCTTTGGGTCATCTATGGCTTTCACTACCATTATAGATTTGGAGAGGAGTTGTTCGGCCGTATTCTTCCTCTCCCCCTCGGCCGGACAAACTGTGGAATCATTCTCTGTTTTCTTCTCTTGGTTTCAAGCTTTAGTTAATTGAGTGGATTATCAAACACAAGGTCTGCTGCTGCACCTAATTTGAGCTTTGGTCAACCAAACAAATTCCAGAACGATACTCAGCCATCTAGCTTTCAAACAAACAATTCCCTTCTTCTCCTCTACAAAATTGTTCGGCTATTTAGTTCCTCACCTCACAAAAGATCTCGGTATCAGGAGCGACTACACAGTACTCCGCAGGATCAGTCAATAATTTTAAACTCTACACTTCTCATTCCACCCCTAACAAGGAACAGGTCACCTTTTCTCACTAGCCAATAAGCCTCCAAGAAATATGGCTTCAGGTAGGCATCAAATAGATTCCCAGTAACCCCTTCGACTGTGTCATCAATGGGAAGTATGTGGACACGCTTCCCATACTTCACATCAGCATATGGCTAGGCTTCTTTTTTTTGTTTTTTTATAGAGACAGCGAACGATCCCTATGATCGAACCTGCTCTGATACCATGTTAGAAAATATAATGCGTAAAATAAAAGATTATTGCTGAAAGTAAAAGACGGAAAGAACTTTAAAGACTACATTGTGAATGACTTGAATTTTATTCTCTACATGGTTACACAACTATATATAGACTCTAATTCTAGCTAAACATGGAAAATATATTCTAATTATACTAATATCCTTTTTATTTGATTTTCCATAATCTTCATTGATTTCCTTCTTTATTCTTGTCATATCTTCATCACTTGCCTTCTTGTTCTCCAATTAATTAATTTCCTTATTCCAACGGTTAGATTCACATTCTGTGAAACACATATGGCACTGACTCAACTTTATTTTACCCAAATAATACCCGCAAGTGTACGGGGTTATTGTAGCATTTAGCAAACAAGAGTATATCGTATCCCACAGAGACAATTAAGTGTAAACCTAAGTACCATGAACAAATTTCAACTACTATCCAGATGATAAGAAATTTTGGTTTTAAAACTAACAACTAATGAAAACATGTAAATGCAAAGATTAAAATAGAACACTTAAACAAGAAAGCAATTAAGCAAGTTGTGTAAGGTGATGGAGAAATATGCAGAATTCAAGCATCCGATGCACAACTCATAGCCTAACCCAATTGAAACCGATTTACCATTTAAATTCTCCAGAATTGTTGAATCAATCACAATTGTAGATTAAACCCCTCCCGAGGTGAGAAATCTGTAGATTAGGTGTAATAAGTGAAGTCCCCTTCTAAATCTTAGACCTAACTCCCAAAGGTTTGATTAGATTAAATATCTCACTCATAATCTCAACTCTCCCGAGTTTTATTGAATTAAGGCGTGAATTATTCTTCTTTCAAGATTAAATATTTCATCTCCCGATTACTCTAAGAAATCCTACACTCCCAATTGGTGATCAAGCAATTGATAGGAAAAAGCGCAAGAATAATTCAAACAATTACAAGAGCAAGATAAAAACGAAGTCAATTGGATTAAATCTATGAATCAATGCATCTTCACCAAGAATTCTACACAAAGTGTTTAGCTACTCATGTTCAAAGTAAAAAACAAACAAAAACTAAAGAAAACAAAAGAATTCATGATACGGAATACAATTGGCGGATGAATTGAAGCTTGAATCTCCAATCTTCTTCCAAGAGTGCTTCCTAGAGAGAGAGAGGGTGTTTTTGCGGCTTGTAGAGAATGATTTTTCGTTGCCCTAGCTTCTCTCTTTTATTTTTCCTTCAAAAAAATCACGTTTGGGCTAAAAATCGTCAGTCAGACGGACCCGGCCGGGTGGAATTATTGCACATAAAATCCACCCGGTCGGGTAGAAGTCTCTGGACTCTTTATGAACAAAATTGGCCACCCGGCCGGGTGGAATTATTGCACATAAAATTCACCCGGCCGGGTAGCTCCTGGCAGTCCGCGCGGCTTTCGTAGATCGGTCATATCTCTCTCATCCAAACTCCGATTGGGGCGTGTGAGGTACCCACGTGAAGCTCTTTCGATGATGAAGACAATGGTACTCTCAAAATAGGATTCGGACCCCATATTGATAGGCAGATTAACGTTTGAAGTAGACCCTAGTCACGGCTTGGCTCATTTTGACCCTTTTTTACCTATTTTAACTTCAAACACTTGATAAACTCATCAAAGCACCTTTATAGTGAAATATGAACGTAAACTCAAGTAATATGCATTTAAAAACCAATTATCACCACGTTTAACGCCCAATAAAACAGTTAAAATACGAGTTTATCAGGCACCAATATCTTGGTGCCTCAACTTCCTCCATTCTTGTTTCACCAAGACTTGATTTTTTTTTATCAATTGCTAAATTGATTTTCACCAGGAACAAGAAAATGAAAGAATTTTGTTGTTGTTTGAAGCTCTCTCCTCTCCTTTGCGGTTAGTAGGAGTATTATGTAATTTGGTATGGAAAATGGAAGAGAGGAAGAATGTTTGACTTTTCTTTTTGGTTTGCCCAAATCAAGATGACCCATTACTAAAAATGGAAATACCTTTCTCTCTACTTTATATCTTCTCCCTTACTTTCGGCCATCCGCATCCATGTCTCAATACCGTCTCATCCCTTCATTATTCATGGGCCTCACTGCACTTTTTACCCCATCTCTTATCTAAGGGACAACACATGCATCCATCCATCTCTTAACCATCTCATCCATTAACTATTCATTCAATTTCATTTTTTATTTTTATTTCCAACAAATTCAATTAATAAAAACACACTTCATTAAATTTAAGAAAATTACAATTTAAAATCCTAAAAAAAAAATAAAAAGACATAATTTAAAATACTAGAAATTAAAAATTGCACCCTTAAATTATAAAAACTACTCCGCCAGCGAATCATCCCCCGAAGGCGGTGGCGGTGCCCTCAAGCTAGGCGGAGGCGGAATACCAAGTTGATTTGCCAGATACTCAATGCCGGCAAGATGGGCTTGATATTTGGGAGGCGTCATGCGAGAAGTGTCTGCCAGGGGCGGACGCAGAAATAAACAAGAGTAGGGGCTAAATTTTCAAAATTTTATAAAAAATAAATTTTCATGTAATTTAAAATATTATGAGGGGCTTTTATATACCTGTTCAAAATATGAAAAAATTTTAAAATTTTATAATAGAAAAAAATTAAAAATTTGGATTCATTAGGGGCTTAAGCCCTCCCCTCTTTATATGTGGGTCCGCCAATGGTGTCAGCCATCGTGGCGGTGAAGTACATGGACATTAGGCAGGACGGCGGCCCTTGGGTGCCCGCCTGGCTTGATTCGCCTCGGCCCCTCCCCTTCCCTCTAGCCGCCTTCGCCGCCTTGTTCCCTTGCGGCCGACGTCGTGTACCGGAGGAGCCCCCTGCATCAGATGTCGGGAACTCAGCCTCTTGTGAGGCGTTGCCTTCCCCGCCATCACTAGACGAGTATTGGTCACCCGCCGTATGCTTCATGCGTTTTGAGATCGAGCTCGTGCTAGAATCGACACCGCCAACCCACCTATCAAGATGTTTGACCGCCTCCCAAACATCAGAAAATTTGAAATCTTTGCCGGTGTCGGATTTAAAGACTCGCAAAGCTGCTCTCAGAATGTCGGCTCCACTGGCTCCGCTTCCCTCTTGTAGATCCCACAAAATCTTTTGACATCTCTGTCGGCTCGCTCAAAATGAGCGCGAAGCATCTTGTGGTTGTGGCTGAAGGCCCCCTTCGGCCTTTTTGCGTTGTATACTTGAGTGATCTTTTCCCAAAAACACTTGCGGGTTTGTTGATTCCCGAGGATGATATCGTTCGACGTGCTGATCCAAGCGACGAAGAGAACCATCGTCTCCGCTAGTGTGTATGGACGACGACCGCCGTCCTCACCGCCCTCCACCGCCTCTGAAGTGTGTTCCTCCGGAATATCCTCCCTAATTTGGGATAAACCCTGCGTTTGCGTTTGCGTGCTCCTCGGACCGGCGGGACGATAGTATGCATCAACTGAAAAAGATGGTGTTTGGTACGCCGGCGTCGCCGAGCCTTGGGTGGACGGCGACGTACGGGAACCGGAAGCACCCAAAACATTGTACATGCTTCCCCAGTCGAACGCGTTCAAGTCGTAGCCGCCGCCCTCGCCGCCGGAGTTTCCGTCACCGGACATTTTTGCAGAAATCGGAGAGGAAAGAGAGATGGTGTTTGTGAGGGTGTAGTATTTGTGTGTGGAAAAAATGGTGGGGGAATTGGGTTATTTATAGACGAATGTGGGAAAAAAAGAAAAAAAAAGGGTAAAAAACGGCGGATGCTCTTACACTTTTCACTTTACACACAAAATAAAATTGCATAAATTCTCATGCCGCCCAAGGAAGGGGTCATCTTCTTTGGGACGGAGAGAGTACTATTTACAGAAAAAAATATATAGAGGAAAAAGATTGAAGGTATACACGTTATTTAAAGTTGTTAATCAAATTGAAATTTGAGTACAGATAAATTAAGTGATGGTATTTTATTTTTTCAAAGTAATTTTATTTTTCAATCATTGAATTGAAGCATTAGTGGATGTGGTGATGATGAGATACAGTGCACGTGACCACACTGCGCTTCACCCGTGCAGGCGGGAAGTGAACACTACGCAACACACCAATTATTTGCCTCTCTATAGCAGAATATAAATATTTGATCACATTTTACATATCTTATTTATTATAAATATAAAATTTACCTGAATACTTGTGACATACGTTTGCTCACGTATACCTCTCATGTAATTATTAGGTCAACATTTATTTCCAGTATTCTACTTCCTCCATTCCATAAATTTTATTACACTTTACGCGGGTACAAGTTTTAAAAAATAGGAGTATAATTTAAAGTTAGTCGAACGTGACTCTTACCTTTATATAATTTTATAATAAAATATGAGTAATAATAAGTTAGTGGAGTATGAGATCTATTACAAAAAATAATAAAAAATGAAATATGCAAATTTTCTGGAATTGACGAAAAAGAAAAAATTGACAAACTTTCTGGGTGGGACGGAGGTTGTGTTTATTCTTCAATTGAGTTTAAGTTAAGTTACTCGTATTCCTAATACCTTTTGTGACAATACCGAATTACAAAATAATAGTAGTAAAACATTTACCCTTTTAGCAAATCATTCCTTATAATATTTTTTATTTTATTTGCCTATTTTAGTCTCTCTCTATATATTTCTCACTAAATATCATTTACTCTTTCGCTATGTATATAGTTTTTCTTTTTTCTCATTTTGGTGCAAATATCTATTGAAATACTTAAATGTATACAAATAATTTCAGAAAATATGTGATCATTCAGAAAATATTGAGGAAGATTTAGGCATCGGAATGCTAAATGCTGTTAGTGGGAAAATGAAAGGAAAAAGGTTGTAAAAAGATGAAACAATTTGGACTTTGTGAGGTCAAGATTTAACTCTTTGAGTGAGTGCAACAATACCACTAAAGGGGCTGAAATCCCTAGAAAAATCCTTCCCACCTTCATCAAATATTTTTAGAATTTTGAAATAAGTCGAATAAATATGGAATTTCGACTTAGTATTAATTTTGCCAAAAAAATGGAAACGAATTATTGTATTTAAATATGGATGAGTTTTGTATACCCACTTTACTACGTTCGGAAAAAAATAACCAATCATTTTTTATGTTTCAGTTAGTACTCTAAATAATAGGATTAGTACTTCAATCTTGTTCCAATTTCCTTAGAACACCACTTATCAAATGGGAAGTAAAAATAATGAAGTTTGGTTAAATTAAAGTATGACCTCAATTTCAGAAATCAACCAAAACTATGTCGTCTAATTATTATATGTAAAAGATTTTTGGTGAAATATTGACCTAATAGTAGATAGAAATTATATGTAGACGCCATCAACGATTAGTTAAACTATGTCGTCTAATCACACAAAAAATGATGTTGTTTGGTTGAAAAACAATAATGCACATAGGTTTTTTTGTCGTGAGATAATTGCGAACAAATCCAAAGTTCATATTTTTAGGACAGTTCCTATAATTGCGGACTAGCTAAAATTGACCAAACTTCATAATTTTTTTATAGTTTCCATTAACAATTGACTTAATCATTCTCTTTTTGATAGTTTCCATTAACAATTGACTTAATCATTCTCTTTAGATATTAAAAACAAACAAATAAAAGCAAAAGGAATAAATCAAGATGGGTGTAAACACAAAATTGGAATTCAAAAAAGAAAAACCAGAGAAGGTGTAGACTTTATTTGAGTGCCATCCATTCATGAAATTCCTTTCCTTTGGACTGTCATGCATTTGCAAATATACCCTTTCCAACACATAACCCTTTTTGCACCCACTTTTCCTTACACACATGACAAATTTCTTGCAACGTGACATCCTCTTAATTGTTACTACCACACAATCCATTTCTTTTCTCTCATAAATAAAAATAAGAGATTGTGGGGAGAAAAAGGAGGGTAATTCAAAATCAAACGGGGAATAACTTTCAATCAAGGCAATGATTGTTTAGAGGATTCACTTTAATTTGATCATAATTGAAATGGGTCGATGTAAATAAAATTTAGCTATCAACTTCCAAGATTAAAAATGTTTCCCAACGCAAAGGGAAAAACTAGGTTTAGATTTAATAAGGTGGTCATATAACATTTTATTATCCAAAAATATAATAATGATTTTACTATAAATACATGAACCAAGAAAATGTAATTAGCTACATACATATACTTGTGCGGAAGGGGTATATAACCATTTTTATTACTATATACCTGTCTATGGAATACAACATTAACACAAGTTTTAATGCAAAATGATATAATAAAAAAAATAAAGAAAACAATTTATAAAAATATTATTAATGGTTGTATTAAAATTAAAAAATAAAATTATTTTCCGTGGACGAAGATACATATCATTAGAAATTGTAAATGAAATCCACAAATATATATCACCCACATCTCTATTAGTTAATAAATCATGTCATTACTTATGATAGTAATGTATAGAAGTTCTAAAAAGGAGATAATTAAGTGCCCACGGGTGAATCGATATTGATATATCATTAGTTATAAGTAGGCTTTCCATATCCTTACCCACTAGTTATCTTCCAATTAATAATTTTTTCTTATCAAATTAATTGAGAATGGATTATAACAACATTGATTTGTTCAGAATTATTTTGATCATCACTTAATTACTCACTTTTTTGCTAAATTCTCTATGAATAAGAGGTCGGATCTCGAGCATAATGGTGAATTCAAATGGGATCGAAAGATCGACTGACCTGCTGCTATCAACCCGTAAAGATCTACAGTATTAAATTTAATATACTCCGTACAAAGTTATCATTGATTTTACGGTGTGGTAATTTCGCTCAACCCAAGAAACACCATTTTCCAACTCTCTCACTATATGATACTTTAGAATTTTTTTTGTTTAACTACAGGTGTTCTGAACATCGCCTTTGACAGAATCAGATTAATTCTACTTGACCGGATTTGCAGATTAGGCCGAAAGTTTTTAGCTGATGGTGGGGTTTGAATCCCTCAAGATCACTACAGCTCCATGCTAACAATTGCGCTAAGTATCAATGTATAAATATAAATGATGGAAAAATGTGTTTGTTTTAGCAATGATGGATTCCCACCGTTTCTTCCACTGAGTGGGCCTAATCCTATTGATCATGCTATCCAACTTCCAACCCCACTTTATCTTTGACCCATTATTATTTCTATAAATCAAATCATGAAGTGTCTTATTGAACATCTCCCACTAGCTACATATCAAGCTTCATTCTTCAAATTACATGAATATCTAAATTTCAAGTCTAATATTGTGCGAAAAATTGGATACAGAAAATGTTGAAGTTAGGTCTCTCTGTCCCCAATTTCTGAATGTTCAGTCTAAATTGAATACAATCCTAAATGCTGGGGATTAAATTATAAATAACCTTTAATTAAGACATTAATTATGCACAATAAAAAATCAAATTCTAAATACTAAACCATAAACTCCACCAAGAGAACATTACGATTTGAATAATCCAAGCCCCTTGGCCTAGCGGTAAAGGGTGCTGGATACCGCGTCCATCCTGGAGGTCTCGAGTTCGAACCCTGGGTGGCGTAATTTGTCTTTCCTCCTTGTTATAGGAGTTGATTTGTAATTTCCTCCTTCATATATATGATATAAATATATGAAGTTAATTTTTTTTTTTTTTTAAAAAAAACATTACGATTTGAATAGTCTATTTGATGAGCAAAAACCTTTTGGAACGACACATGATTACGAAAAAAAGTTGATTTATTACAATTTTAGCAAATTTTTATTGGGAACTTTATATTCATGTAGTCGGCGAGATGAGTATAAAGTATTTCTCTTTACCAAAACGATTACAAGCAAAATTTGTGAGGTTATATTATTTGAATTAGCAAATTAGAAGTGGATGTTGTTCTAAATTTCAATGAGATAAATATATCGTTACAAGACGTATACACATAATATCAATTAAATTATTTATCATTATAAAGTTGGGATCACCGAAATCAAAATATACCAACTGCATTTTAACAAAGTCTAGATCTTGATTGCATTTAATCCAAAGTTCTTAACTCTAATTACGTAATTAAGTTTGACTTCCATATATTTTCACGTGAAGTGATTAATGTATATCATCGACAAAATAAGTAATCATTTTGCAATAAAGAATTCCTATAACCAGACACAAAGGTCATGCCCATAGAAATGAACGGATTAATATTAATAATTTTATTAACGCGATTTAGCAAAATGTTTGTTCTTTTTTGTAGCAAAACCTTTTCTGCCCGATTAGTCCGTAATTATCGTAACTAATGACACTTCACGTGTCTAATGACTAAAAATAGTATCTACAAATTGGTTTTCTCTTAATTTCTTAAATAATTGTAGAAAAAGGTAACGAAAATCATTATCTTTTGAATAAGTAAAAAATAATTAGTTTCCTATAAACCGACCAAATAAATTAACAAGTTAACAATCTATTAAGAAATCAACACCAATTAAGAATTTTTTTCAGGAAATAAACACATACATGTTATCTTCATCATTGTCATTGCATTGGTAAGTTAAATGCCTTTCTTGTTCGATAATTGATAAGATAATAATCACTATTTTTGAAATTAAATACTTGACACTTGCTATCATCCACTATGAACTACTTTATCAAATAATTTATGTTTGACTCTGTGTAGTACATGAATGTTGAGACCAGATGTCCGAAATCATGCAAGATTTTGTTCTCTAACAATAAAAAAAACATGATTTTATTTATTTTATTTTATTTTATTTTATTTTTCTTTGAATGTGAGTGGTGGAATTAAACTATTTGGGGAACTAACAGTTCCCAATAATTAAAACAGAATGAAAGATATGTGCATACAATTTACAAATACACTACTTTTGGATTTATATGAGTGTTTGTGCACGCATTATTATATTACTATAGTTCCTCACTTTCATTACTCTATTTATTTACTCCACTTATTTTAAATTGAAATATATTTTACTATAAACCAATGCAAGACCATACACACTATATAGAATGATTGTCAGTAGTCAACATATTTTAATTTCGGTTGCCTCCATCTGTTATATACATTAATTCACTAGTAAAAAGGGAATGATAGGTTTTTTTATTTGTTTAATAAGTATATCAGTCATTTTCTTTGTTTCTGATTTTCATTTTTAGGAAGATCAAATATGTTTACAAATTTATTTGGTTTATAAACTGAAGCTACTATAAAATACTAGTTGCTCTTCACAATCAATGTGAGACACTACTCACTAAACTACATACTAGTTGCCCTTCACAATCGTTCACAATCGATGTGAGATACTAGAGTCACTAAACTCATACTAAAGTCTGTAACAATTTACCTCTTTTAAGGTCAGCATCATCATCGGTCACAACTAATTCCTTTGTCAGTTCACTACTCTAAGTTATACATAAGTCAATTATGACAAGCTTTTTTCTTATATCACAATTATGAGATGTTCGGCCTCTCAATGAAAACCTTAATAATTATAGATTAAACAAAAAAATCATCAAAAAAATTTGATTTATAAATCTCAACCTAGTTGTTATTCACACGGCTGATGTGAGACATTAGAAACTGAAAACATATAATTATAATCAAAATAAAACAATTCTATATAGTTTGTGGAGCCAAACTGATTTCAAATTTCAATACTAGAAAGACGGCATTTAACTGTTGAATCACACCACACACATTGGTATCTTGAAAAGGCCACTAGAAAAAAGAAAGAAAGGCATTTGCATTTTCAAGTTATTGGGATTGTGGGTTCACTTTTGCACATTTTCCCTCCAACTTTACACTGATAAAAGTTTGAAAAAAAGAGAAAAAGAAAAGAAAAGACAAATGAGAGAATGTGAAGAGAAAGAGGCACCGAAAAGCATAGTAGAGAACCTCATCATGAAAGCAAAGAAAATTAGAACTTGGATTGGGACTATCCAACCACACGCACATACTATTATATACCATTTCATTCACTCACACGCACGCCTCTTCAATAATGATCTACCCCCAATAATTATCTTAGATGTGTAACTAAAAGATTGAATTCACATATAGTATATGTTAGTAGTATTGAGTTTAGTAGATCAACTAGTGGGCCCCTCTATCATGGACTAGTTTTATGATGAAATCTGATTAGTAGGATTTGGTTGGTTTATCTTCACCTGTGTGACAAGTACTTTTCAACGAATACAATGGACTCACATGTGCAGGATTGTCCACTGTCGAAAATGTGAAGTAATTAATTACATATATCAATTTAAATAGTTAGTGAGTAACTTGTCGAGTTAGTACTTGATTTTAAGATATATGGAACCTCATTAGGATTTTGGTTAATCAATTTTTCACAATATCACATATTCTTGAGTCAATATGATCATATCTAGTATTCGTAAAATCTAACGAGTCAGATCAAGTTGGACTCAGTCGAAATTTCCTGCAATGGGCAAAAACCTAATGAAACAATTTTAAATCTTTCATTTTTTTTACACAAAACATATTCAACTTAAAAAAAAAGGTTTTACTTTTTTTTATCTCTAGACACCAACTTTTTTCTCTTTATAGACATGGAAATCATAAAGTCAACCTCACCTCATCATTTGGTCTTGGTTAATAATCAATCACTCACTCCACTCTCATTTTCTCCTCAACCTTTGCCTTTCTTTCTCAAATCACTACATCACCTTTTCCTATATAACCATCACCCAATTAGCCATCAAAACTCATACCTCAAACATTTTTTCTCCATGGGAATTCAAGCTATGAAGGTGCATCAACTGCCACGTGGACTCATCTGGGACCACGACCCCCCTTCCCTCACCCTCGGCTGCAAGCGCTTCCGCCCCCTCGGCCTCAAGCTCTCTGCCGTCGACGACACGCTCTCCACCACCACCACCACCGCCACCGCCGCATTCGATCTCAAGAGCTTCATCAAACCCGATCAATGTAGTCCAACAAACGCAGACGTTCAAAAGAAAGAGTCATCTCAGGTAATAATATAAACAACTCCCACTTTCATAAATAATTCAATCAATGTATTACGTAATTAATTAAATAAAATTGCATGGCAAATCTCCCACGATTGGTACCTAACTAACACTACTTAATTTACATAATTTAAGAATTTAACACTTTGTATATCATGGCTTAGATAGAGACTATTAATATAAGAGACTAATTTATTTTATGATTTTGACAATATAATTGAAAATCAAGCTCGATAATTTTTTTAATTTTGGCAATAGAATTAAAAATTATCAATCTCAATAATTTTTACTATATGATTTTGGCAGTTACATACACACTTCTATGCAACTAAGCTAATAACCATATACTATCGTCGAATTTTAGGTATTTCGTATCAGTTGTACGAAATTATAAAAGTAGTCGAGAGTTTACCAATATTTTTTTCTGCGTCCGCTAACAATACCCTTATAATTCCTCACTCGAAAGAGTGTTTAATCTCATATTCCGTCACCAACTTGGACAAAATAACCATAATATATTAAATTATGGGATCAAAATATTTTTTAGGATATTCATATCTTGAGCCACCTAATTTGACAAAATATTAAGCAAAAAAAAGGCATTATTTCAAAAAAGCATGTTGAAAACTGAGGCATATATATTGAAATTGTATATATATATAGGTAGAGGCGGCGCAGCCAGGCGGAACGCGGTGGAATCCGACGCAGGAGCAGATCGGAACTCTCGACATGCTCTACCGGAGCGGCATGCGAACTCCCAACGCCCAACAGATCGAGCAGATCACAGCGCAGCTCAGCAAATACGGCAAGATCGAAGGCAAAAACGTGTTTTACTGGTTTCAAAACCACAAAGCGCGCGAGCGTCAGAAGCAAAAGCGCACTAGCCTCGGCCTCTCTCCCCGAACGCCTCCCTTCCCCGCTTCTCCTCTCTTCCTCTCGTCGCCCAATAAGGTGCGTTGGTTGACCTAATTAGTCACAGACTACTGACGTGTACTGATGAAATGAAATATGTTAGTAACATCAATTATATATGTGATGTGTACTGATGAAATGAAATATGTTAGTAACATCAATTATATATGTGATGTGTACTGATGAAATGAAATATGTTAGTAACATCAATTATATATGTGACGTGTACTGATGAAATGAAATATGTTAGTAACATTAATTTTAAATCTGACGTGTACTGATGAAATGAAATATTTAATGCAGGAAGAGGAGAATAATCGTAACAAGAGGAAGTGCGTTTTCGATGAAGTGAACGAGTATTGTAGAGAAGAGGAAGAGCAAGAGGGAGATAGGACATTGAAGCTTTTCCCTTTGCACCCTGAAGGGAGGGCTTCTTTGAGGGATTATTGTTGGGATTGATTAATTAGAGTTAATTTTAACTTAATTTAATCTTTTTTTTTGCTTTTGGTTGATCCTGAGAGAAGATGGTGTCTTTGTAGCTTCTTTATCTGTGATTTTCTTTGAATGTGAAGGGAATATCTTCTCTTTGTTGATCAATTATGAATTGTTTATGATTCGTGTGTGACGATCTAGAAATGTTAAACTTTTGAGTTCAACTATTAACTTTGAAGTTGAATAGTGCTAAAAGTATAATGCAACTGCTAGTGAAGTGACGCACAAAAAATTGAGTATATATATATATACACAGAGCGGAAAATAAAAATGAATAGTATCGTAACATAGAACTATGAGCAAATACCAATTTGTACATATCTAATGGGTATTAGTACTACAATTTAATGGATATGAGAACAGACACATGGCAACCAATTTGTACAGATTATAAACATGGAGGGTGTTTTAGTCAATTAATATTGTCGGTATTTTACCCGATCACAAGGACGGATTTAGGTGGAGTCGTGCATCATCGACCAAGCACACCATCGATCCAAGAGTATTATCATAGAATTTCAGACATTGCAGCAACATCTGCCCCTCCGTTGCCAACTGCGCTACGCCCCTGCGGGCGAATTTCAGACATCAGACTATGACCCTATGGTAGTTCCATTTCCGCTCGACCATTCTCTTTTGTGGTGTTATTTAATACTTGAAAATATTTGATCCCAAATTATTAAATAAATCTAAGACCAATAAAAATTCTTCGTTAAATTGAAGATCAATTCAAATCTCCAATTTAATCTAATACTAGATGACACCCAGTTAAATCGAAAATCTATTCAGGATCTAAATTACTTAAATGAATGAAAATTAATTTGAATTTCAAATTATACGATCAAAATAATTAATCTTTAGTTGCATTAAAGATCAATTATAAATAAATAATGGAAGTTTAATTATAAGTAGATTAACAATATTATTAAATTATAAAATATCATACTATAGTTATGTAATATAACAAACTGTTAACAGAATTATAATTATTGATAATACAATTATCATTGATAATTAATCTATAGTAGTATCACAAATGTTGGATCATATTATACATGTAAAAATTGACACTGCATATTGTGTATACATAAAAAATCGAAATGTTCAATTATAATGTCATAATAATAAACTATTAACTTATACAATGGATGAATATAAAGTACTTACTTTATAAACTAAGGTAGAGGGAAGAGTTGTCTTAAGAGTTTTGATACTTTTAAAGTGAGTTAATTATTAAGTGAACTCATTTAATTTTCAGCTAAAAGATAAATTATGGCTGGCCATAATATGACCATTTAGCATCACTCTAAGGATTAATATATCCACAATTAATTTCTGTTATTCAGTATAGTATCAGCCAAACCTTAAACAATACTAGCTCTGATTCTATTATTGACAGTTCCAAATCGTCGATCAACCGATGGAACAATTTGGTTGGGAATTGAAGCAGACAAATAAAAATGCACCAACTAAATAAGCTGGCCAATAATATTTGTCTTGCTTCCAATAACTGCTATATGAATGATATTAATTATTTTTATTATTTTTAAAATCTTGTTTCTTCCAAAATGATGTAATACTATTATGTTAAATAAGAATTTCAATAAATAGTTGTATTACTAAATGTGTAGAAATAGGCGATTTATTTGATTAAAATAATTGTGTTTATGAGATTAAAATACAACATACCTAGATGGTATGGAGTCTTGCCCTAAAAAAATATTAATTTTGGTCTAATTCTGAGTTCACGAATTTGAAAATAAGCCGCAATTGTTCAACAAACAAATAATTTTGATGAAATTGTATCTAATACAACAGCACAAAAATTACACGTTACAAGCAATTCTTTTTTGCATGGATTAATTGAAAAAAATCTAACTTTATGATTTTTTTAAAAATGGCAGAATCGATTGATCAAATTTTATACTACTACTATTTACTCTTTAACTAATTATGCTTTATGCACCAAGTAGTACTTACATTAAACTACTTAACAAATTAAACAAATCAGAAAATAGTTTTAAAATTACCAAAAAAAAGAAGAAAATACATTAAAAATATTCGGAATATAAATACTGGCAACAGGTATTGTCCGTTACTCCCTCGTTCGCATTGTAAGTGGCTCGTTACTTTTGGGCACGTAGGTAATGGGGATATCTGTGATGGCAGGCACAAGATAACATAATGAACCTTGCATTGGCGAACGGGTGGGGAGAGAAGCACAGGCTATTCGTGAAGTGGAAATACCTCGAAGCAAAGGTATGTTAACGAGGATTCGTTTAGATAAGTGTTATAGCAATTGATGGTTGTTAGGGTGCAGGCTGCAGCATACAACTACCACGGCCTGATTCTGGACGAGGGGAACACGGAGAAGTCTCAAAGAGAGCAACAAGGCCTGTGAAGCTTTTCATGCATCAGCCCCCTTATCTAGGTAGATATAATGTTTCTATTTGCTCAACCAAACACGGAACTCATTTTTAGATAACAATTAAGTCATTTTCAGATCAGTTTAGTTCATAACATTTTTAGATTATTTTAGTTCATACGAGTTCATTCCATTGTATGAGCTGAAAGCCTAAAACATCTTAAAATGGCATAATTGGTATCTAAAAATGCCTTCATGTTTTTAATTTCATCCTTCCATTTTTTATTTAACGGTTAAGATTTGGTGGTTATGGAAATATATGAATCTGTGTAGGAATATGAAGTTTCTGTCTGAAAAGATTCCAAAGGATACTTGTAGCAAAGTGAGAATCAACAAGGATCTTTACTCCCACGACAAGTAAGTCAGCCGCCCCCCTCGTCTCGTCTTTACTCATCAATGACGATGGTGTTTTGTTGTAGGATAATGGAGACAGCGCCGGATTTCACTCTGGCCCTCCCCTCAAGCAGGATGAGTACCAGCTTCCCGAGGTGGATCTTTCGTGGAATCAACAAGAGTAGATGATGATATTGGCATGACCAAAATGGTTGTCAAAATTTATGAATTGTGTGGTGTTTTGCTCTGTAAAATTCACATTTTAGCGTAGATCTCAGTGTGTGCAAGTATGCTACGGTAGCATAATATTTTCAACCATTTTCTCTGCTCAATTCCAGCTTCATAAGTTCGAATTTCACCAACGCCTCTTTCTTTCCTAGATATATAATCTATTTTCATTTCTTTTAATTTCGTCATCTTAAACAAGTTTATTGGTTTTACATCTCATGGATAACATATGGTTTAAGTTAGTAAATAATGTAGGTGTATGATCATCTAAATTGGTGAATATTGAATTTTGTAATCGAAGAAGGTGATTCAATTGCAACTCAATAATAAATAATAAAAAATTGGGTTGGGATAAATTATTGAAAAATTATTAATTTTGGTCTAATTCTGAGTTCACGAATTTGAAAATAAGTCGCAATTGTTCAACGAACATTTAATTTTGATGATATTGTATCTAATACAACAAGTCAACAACACAAAAATTACACATTACAAGCAATTCTTTTTTGAATGGATTAATTGAAAAAAAATCTAAATTTATGATTTTTTTTAAAAATGGCAGAATCAAATTTTTCAAAAATTTTATATTTACTCTTTAAATAATTATGCTTTATGCACAAGTAGTACTTACATTAAACTACTTGACAAATTAAACAAACCAGAAAATAGTTTTAAAATTACCAAAAAAAGAAGAAAATATATTAAAAATATTCGGAATATAAATTGGACTGACCGAAATAGCGAAAATTGAGCGTCGAGAAGATGGAGAGAGAAAGCACGCGCCTCCGCCGCTTCGCCGGAGGAAGATGCGAAGAGAAGGTGCGATTCCCTCATCGATCAACTCCAGCACATACCAAGGAATAAGCTCTCTCCCTCCTCAAAGACCACACTATGCCGTTTAATCAACTCAGAGCTCACTTTTCTCCACCGTATTTCCGCCGCCGCGGCGTCTGATCTCAATTCTCCTCCTCTCAGGTACACAGCACTGCTGTGCCCCTGAGAGCGTCAGGAGGCCAACCGTCCAGCAAAGGCATTTGCAGCAACAACGTGGGGTGGATCCCCTGCGGTGCACAGCACTGCTGTGCCCCTCACAAAACAATTTTTTAATAATAAAAAAAAATATATTTTTTTATTCTCCACTATGTGCACAGCACAGCAGGGGATCCAAATCCCAACAACGTCTGGGTTTGGGGTCGGGTTCTGGTCAGGGTCTGGCTTGGTCTTGGGATCAGGCTTAGGCTTAGGCTTGGGCTTGCCTGGTGGCACCGTCGGAATTGGTGATGGATCTCCATTTTCTAGTCCTAGCGAGGCTCGTGGCCGAGTAGGCATCGCTATTTCAACATCTGGATATATCTTCTTATGGGGTTGTGCCATTGGAGGTGCGCTGCTCTAACTTGTTATGTTGAACTAAATTATGTATTGGTATAATGTGTCTGTCATTAAGATTTGTGGTGTATATATAAGTGCATGTGTGTAGGATAATTGGTCAGCTTTCTTACCTGACAAAACAGAAGGCAGCAAGTGCATGTGTTACTTTTATTATTTTTCATTGGAGGGGAGATAAGAGGGAAGATGTTGCAAGTCAAGTCCAAGTCCAAGTCCAATTGTATGTGTGCGCTTGTATGCAAAAATTAACAACTTGGTAATTTGTAAAAGCTCTAACACATGTTTTTTCCTAATCTGCAAATACAGTTGATCAAACAATCTGTACAAGTCATCATCAGTGTTATGAGGATTGGGGCAAAACTGCACAATCAGTTCAGTTCGGTTACCAATATACTGTTCGGCGATTAGGGACCGATATGCTGTTCGGTGATCTGACGAACTGCAATCATGCTCGGTGATTGGTCGAGTTTGTAGTCGTGCTCAGGGATTAACCGAACTCAATGTTCGGTGTTGAGCTCGGTGCTCAGTGCTCGGTGTTGGTGTTCGGTGTTGGCCGAACTTAAACGTGTTCGGTGTTGGCCGAACTTAAACGAGTTCGGAGTTGACAGTTGTTATTAACTGATGCACGTCGTCGGATGCGACTAGTTAGTTAGCTTTAAATGAAAGCCGTTAGGTTTGAACTAGTTGTTAGATAAGTGTTAGTTAAATAGAGCCGAGCTGTGGAAAAAGAAAAGAGAATTTTTCATCCAAGAGTTTTGTAATCTTCCACACAAATAAAACACAAGATTTCCATTGACTCTCCAAGAATTGTTTTCTTGCTTATTCATTTTCATATCAAGTATTCGTTCTTCTCGTTCCGGAATCGATCTCGTTGTGATAACAAGATTGAGTCGCGTATCTGATACCATTACAAATTGGCGCCGTCTGTGGGAATCGAAGAAGGACGACGAATTCAACAATGTCTACCGCAAAGTTCGACGTTGAGAAATTCACCGGCGAAAATGATTTCGGCCTGTGGAGATTGAAGATGAGAGCTGTTCTGATGCAGCAAGGCGTCTGGGATTATGTGAAATCCAAGACGGACAAGAAAGAGATTCAAGGGATGGATGCGGCGAAATGTCAAGAACTGGAATACAAGGCGTATAGCTCGATTGTCTTGTGCCTCAGCGATAGAGTCTTGAGGGAGGTTCAGAAAGAAGATGATGCCGCGGGAGTGTGGGAGAAATTGGAGAAAATATATATGGAGAAGTCAATCTCCAATAGGTTGCATCTCAAGCAAAGATTGTTCAACTTTAGATTTTCTGACTCCAAGAATCTGGCGGATCAGCTGGAAGATTTTCGAAAGTATATAGATGATCTTGAGGGTGTGGATGATCCCATGAAAGATGAGGATAAAGCTTTGATGTTATTGAATGCTCTGCCTCAGAGTTTTGAGCAATTCAAAGACTCAATACTTCTTGGAAGGGATTCGAAAGTGACTTTGGAGGAGGTATTTTCTGCATTAAAACTGAAGGCAATGCAGAAATGTGTCAGCAAGCCAATCGATCAAGCTGCTGAAAGCCTAAATGTGAAGGCAACTTCAAAGAAACAATTCAAATTCAAGAAACCCCCATCTGACAAGTGGAAGCCAAGATCATCTAAGGAAGGAGATCAAAAGGAATCTAGAAGCTGCTTCTGGTGTAAGAAACCAGGACACATCAAGCAAAATTGTTTTGCTTGGAAGAAAAAGCAATCTGAAAATCACAAAGGAGATGGTACAGCAGCTATCACTGAGGAAATTGAAGAGGCAAGAGCTCTCAATGTGGTAGAGGATAGCCCATTATCAAGGCTATGGATCATGGACTCAGGCTGCAGTTTCCATATGTCCTCCAATCTCGACTGGTTCCAAGATTTAAAGGAATCTGAAGGCTCGGTGTTGCTGGGAGATGACCATGTGTGTGATGTAAGGGGTGTTGGGAGCATATGTTTGAGGATGGACAATGGAATTTTCAGAACTCTCACTGATGTGAGATACATCCCATCCATTAAAAGGAATCTTATATCCTTGGGTCTTCTTGAGAAGAATGGCTATGAATTGACTCTCTTTGGTGGAGAGATGCTTGTCAAAAAGGATGGCCAAATGATCATGAAGGCTGTCAGAAACAATGTGCTCTATTATCTGAAAGCTGAGGCAGTTGCTGGAACAGCTAACAACACACAAAAGACCATCAATTGGCATGCTAGGCTGGGCCATGTGGGGGACACTGGGCTGATGCAGCTGGTAAAGCAAGGCATTATTCAGATGGCTAATTCAGAGATACAAAGAGCCATTGGATCGTGTGAAGAATGCATTCTTGGCAAAAACAAGAAGCTGCCATATGGAGTGGGCAAACATAACTCAACACAACCTCTCCAATATGTTCACAGTGACATATGGGGCCCTGCACCAGTAAATAGCATTGGAGGAGGCAGGTATTTCTTATCATTTGTTGATGATTTTTCAAGAAAGGTTTGGATAATGATCATGAAAGAAAAGTCAGAGACCTTCAAGAAATTTCAGGAGTGGTGTACTGCAGTTGAGCTAGAAAAGGGGAAGCCTTTGAGATGCCTAAGAACTGACAATGGGCTGGAATTTTTGTCCCATGAGTTTGATGAGTTTTGCAAGAGAAAAGGAATTAAAAGGCATAGAACGGTGCCACACAACCCACAACAAAATGGGGTCGCCGAGAGAATAAATAGAACCATTCTTGAAAGGGTAAGATGCATGTTGATAGCATCTGGAATGTCAAAACCATTTTGGGCAGAAGCAGCCTCCACAGCTGTTGTTTTAATCAACAAATGCCCCTCTGCTGCCATTGAAAATCAGACTCTGGATAGTAGATGGTATGGATCTTATGGAGACTATTCAAAATTAAGACCATTTGGGTGTAGAGCATATGCTCACATCAAACAAGGAAAGCTGGAACCAAGGGCTCTCAGATGTGTGATGATAGGCTATCAGGTTGGAGTTAAAGGTTACAGATTATGGTGCTGTGAGGAAGGGAATAAGAAGGTTGTCATCAGTAGGGATGTTATTTTCAGGGAATCTGAAATGCCTTTCTTCATGAAGCAAGTTCAGACTGTTGAGTTTGAGGTGGAGGGTCAGAGGGAATCCTCATCTGATGCTGTAAGAAGTCCACCAGATACTGTGAGAAATTCACAAGAAACCAGTGTTGGTGGATCCTCTGAACATGAAAGTAACATCAAGACTCCACAGAGACTGGTTGCAAGAGACAGAACCAGAAGAAGGATCAAGCTCCCTTCCAGATTTCAGGATTTTGATATGATGCACTATGCACTGGCCATAGCTGAGGAGATGGACTATCATGAGCCTTCAAATTACAAGGAAGCAATAAGGAGTCCGGAGAAGGATCAGTGGCTATTAGCCATGCAGGAGGAGATTGATAGCTTGTACAAAAATCACACATGGATTTTGGTGTTGAGGCCAACTGATCAGAAAACAGTTGGTTGTAAATGGATTTTTAAGAAGAAAATTGAGGCCTTCAACAACAATCAAATCAGATTTAAAGCCAGGTTGGTGGCCAAAGGCTTTACACAAAAGGAGGGAGTAGATTATAATGAAATATTCTCCCCTGTGGTAAAGCATAGCTCCATCAGGATTCTACTTGCCATTGTTGCTCAGAGAAATTGGGAATTGCAGCAACTCGATGTCAAAACAGCCTTTCTTCATGGAGAGCTCGAAGAGAAAATTTACATGGAGCAGCCTCCTGGTTTTGTCCAACCAGGAAATGAAGGAAAGGTGTGTTTGCTGAAAAGAAGCTTGTATGGTCTAAAACAAAGTTCAAGACAGTGGTATCTCAGGTTCAATGAGTTCATGCATAAGATCGGTTTTGAGAAGTCTTTGTATGATCATTGTGTCTTCATCAAGAGAAGAGGTGGAGTTGCTGTGGCATATCTACTATTGTATGTAGATGATATGCTGATCTCTGCAGAGCATAAGGAAGAGGTGGAGTTAGTGAAAGGTGATCTGAAATCTGAATTTGATATGAAGGATCTTGGAGATGCAAAGAAGATCCTTGGAATGGAGATCATAAGGGATAGAGACAAGAAAAGGATATGGCTAACTCAGAAAGATTACATCAGGAATGTGATCAAGAAATTTCAGATGGATAAAAGCAAACCAGTGAGTGTGCCCCTGAGCCAGCAGTTTAAGCTCAGTGTAAATCAGTGCCCTAAAGATGATAGTCAGAGAAGAGAGATGGATAAAATCCCATATGCAAACATAGTGGGAAGCATCATGTACACCATGGTGTGTACAAGGCCAGACATCAGCCAAGCCATAAGTATTGTGAGCAGATACATGGCAGATCCAGGTATGGAGCATTGGCATGCTTTAAAATGGATACTAAGGTATCTGAATGATACTCAGGATTATGGCATACTGTTTGATGGAAGTAAGAATTTTGATGCACAGCCTCTATTGGGATATTGTGATTCTGATTTTGCTACTAACATTGACACAAGGAAGTCCCAATCCGGCTATGTTTTCTGCATGTATGGAGCTGCTGTAAGTTGGAAGTCGAGTTTGCAATCTGTGGTGGCACTCTCAACAACTGAGGCAGAATATATTTCCATGGCTGAGGCCGTAAAGGAGAGCATGTGGCTGAAAGGAATCTGCTCGGATTTTGGAGTTGATCAAGGAGCTGTGACTGTATTATGTGATTCAAATAGTGCCATATGTTTGTCAAAACATCAGACATTCCATGAGAGGAGCAAGCATGTGGATGTTAAACTTCATTTTGTGAGGGATGAAGTTGAAATGGGCTCAGTGAAGATTGAAAAGGTAGCTACTGAGCACAATGCAGCTGATATGCTAACAAAGGTGTTGCCCGGACTTAAGTTGAAGTATTGCATGGATTTGGTGAATCTGATTCAGCTGGAGTGATTGTGGAAGATGGATGAAATCTATGGATTGTCCAGTTATGTCCCAAGGTGGAGATTTGTTATGAGGATTGGGGCAAAACTGCACAATCAGTTCAGTTCGGTTACCAATATACTGTTCGGCGATTAGGGACCGATATGCTGTTCGGTGATCTGACGAACTGCAATCATGCTCGGTGATTGGTCGAGTTTGTAGTCGTGCTCAGGGATTAACCGAACTCAATGTTCGGTGTTGAGCTCGGTGCTCAGTGCTCGGTGTTGGTGTTCGGTGTTGGCCGAACTTAAACGTGTTCGGTGTTGGCCGAACTTAAACGAGTTCGGAGTTGACAGTTGTTATTAACTGATGCACGTCGTCGGATGCGACTAGTTAGTTAGCTTTAAATGAAAGCCGTTAGGTTTGAACTAGTTGTTAGATAAGTGTTAGTTAAATAGAGCCGAGCTGTGGAAAAAGAAAAGAGAATTTTTCATCCAAGAGTTTTGTAATCTTCCACACAAATAAAACACAAGATTTCCATTGACTCTCCAAGAATTGTTTTCTTGCTTATTCATTTTCATATCAAGTATTCGTTCTTCTCGTTCCGGAATCGATCTCGTTGTGATAACAAGATTGAGTCGCGTATCTGATACCATTACAATCAGGCTACACCATTTCCATGTAATAATGTATTGAATCTATTGATGGTTTAGAAACCAGACAGCTAAATAAAACAAGCCAAGCCAATAGTGTTTATTTAAGACTTAGAAGTGAAGCCATCAAATACAAAAGTACCCTAACCTGTTTTGCTGTTCCAACATAATCATGCGATCAACTCAAAATGGCTTCAACTGGTAACTTTGATCACTCTGTTGGTTGCATTGCATTCATAACCTCTACCCTCATCTATATTTTTTAAGCATCAGATTGTTCGTTAAATAGCTACTGATCTCAATAACAATAGTATAGTGTTCCAATATCAGTTTCTGCCGCTACATATTTGAATTGAATCATTATCTCCATGAACTGGTTTGAAATACAAGTACTAGGATTTATCGAAACAGGGGATCTTCTTTATCTCAAAACATACTATATAAACAAACTGGATTGAAGTCGATGCTTTGGAAGATGCCTCAACTTAGCGTGTATTTGGTATCCATGGTTACTTAGATAAGTAAACCTATGAGAATTGTTGAGATTATTTTGATTGTGTTTGGTATGTTGTTTATAGCATTGCTTAAACTCATACAAAATTACTGAATAACCTTGATAAAAGTAAGTTGACAATTATATAGAAGATGTGATATTATAACATCATGATGTATTTTTATTTTCAACAGCCGCTATATGTAGTGTACATATTACAGCTTTGTGTAGCCATAGCACTTGTCCCAAATGATTTGAGCCCTGCCAGGGTCTAGCTTATCGTCGCAAAGGTGCATACTCTCAAATTGTTTAACGAGGCCGTGAAAGAAGCAGCCAGCGTTAAGTGTGATGATAAAGTAGCCGCAACATTTATCCGGAACGTCCACTGCATCAGATGCATTTTTGCACATTTCATGGTAATATGAATCCAGACAATCCGGAGGCAAAAGCTTAGAACATTCTGGATCTTGATAATCCAATCCATCAGTGAGAACACCTAATATATGAAAACCTAGGATCAAAATAATTGTCTTGGATTGAGGAGTCATGTTTTACTTAGTTTTTAGCCTCTCCATCTTGTTGTTTATATAGTGTTATTTGATGAAAATAGATAATTTATCACAACGTAATAACCGACGACATTTACAAATTAATGCATTTAAGTATTGTGAGGTAGTACATGATGAAGTTAGATAATTTATCATAACATAATTTAACCGACGAAACTTACAAATGAATGCGTCTATTGCTGTTATTACTAATGAGAATGAGAAGTAAGTGTAATTTATTATCTGTAACAGATTCAATACAAAAATATCAACCAAGTGGAATTTATTAGATAAACAAATCTCCTATTAAATACATAATCCAATTCCTATGCAGACTGTAGTTCGACTTGAGAAAGAATCGCAAAGAAAACTTGAATAGGAGTTTATAAAATGCTCTATGACTTGATTGCAAAATAATACTGATATTGATAAAATAAGTTGAATGGCACCCATATTAACTTGATAGATAACATTTTTCTTAAACATAAATTTAAATATACTTACAATGGAAAAATAGATAAACTTAATGGATCTGTACTATATCGGGCAGTTAATTGGATGTAAATTTTGAGTGTCTATAAGGCGAACACTGCTTCTTTCGAAATACCAATCACCTAACACTTGCTGAATTGTCTGTAATAAAAACAAAAAAAATATCATAAAAGTTAAATAATTTAATTCGTGACATATATCAAAATGTGAATTCACTGTTTGAGAGATAAATGCAAATAAAATCATAAAACTTGCCTTATTTTGCAAAGTCGGTATTCTTTGCCAATTGGATGGATAGTAAATAAAATCATGGGCATAGCACGATGTGATGAATAATCCTCTTGATGGATTATCATCTAGTTTCTCCAATGTTTCCAGAAACGTGGTCTGAAAATCTGTGATTAAATTCAAAGGATTATGGAGGACAAGATCAATCGAAAAAAAAATTATGCACTATTAATAGTTTTAACTGGAAATAGAAATAGTAATAACAATAATTATTATGAATTTGGATTACCCATTATGATATGTTGTTGATTTTCTGTGCAACTTGAAAGCTTGCTAAATTCTGTAGTGCAATTCTTCCAACCCACTTCGTTAGGCGAATTTGGTGCTACGTAATTGAATATCTGAAAAATTACACAAATAAATATACAATTTTAATTGTAGGACATAGGAAGAATAATATAAATGTAAACAGAACTTACTTGATATTTGTCAAAATCTGAGTTTAGCAAAAACAATGGCGTCCGGATATCATTGACCACATTTTCCGGGAAAAAACACTGAGATTTTAAAAGAAAACAATTAATTAGTCATGTGTCAAATATAATAATGACAGAATCAACTTTATATAAGTGTATATATATATCCATTTAACCAATTCTGGAGCAAGTCTTTGTGTGCATGACTCCGGTAGAAATTGGGCTAATTCCTGAAGAAAAGAAATGATGTTAAGTCGATCATGTTAATGTGAGATGAAACTATAACATGGAAAGTACTAATTTTTAGAATTATAGTAATTATTATAAAATACACAAAAATCCTTACATGAAATAAAACTACTTTGCGAAAGTTGGCTATGGCATTGTCATGAGCTCCACGGAGATGTTCCCTATTGGTTCAAACACAAAAATATATAGTTAAGTGTACAATAACAAACTTTAATTACTAAATTTTCATTTGAATCTTACGCTCGAATAAAGAAGCCAGAATCTGAAATGCATTTTACACGACAGGCACCAGGTAGGAAAGAATGGAAACGATCACAATTTAGGATCGTCGCCAACCCACCTGCCGAGTTTCCTATGAGTAAAGCCTGTCAACAAAATCACCAAAACACTTGTTATGCCATGATTAAATGACAATTAATATTGTGTAATAATGTAATTAGGTTAGAACAAATCATACATTTTCAGCATTACTCATTCCTTGAGTACTCATGAGCTCTTCAATTACAGAGGTGAAGATTCTCCGGCCTCTTAGATGGAGATTTGTTTCCTAACAATAATAAAAAATTGTAATTATAACTAGTTTTTTACTATTTAACCTTATGAAACAAAAACAATTAAATTGTCATAGACATACCGGATTGACGGCTTCAACATCTGCCATAAATGAAGCACCGTCACAGTACTGGATCGCAACAAAATTCTAGTTATAAAAATCTGAAACAAAAATCAACCAGTTATTATGAAATTTATTGTTACAAGCAAATATTATAGGCAAAGAGAGATAAAATTTTATAATAACTCAACCACATACAAACATAGAATTCATTCATGTAAACTCAACTATTTAATCCATGTATAGATGTGATTTCATATTACCTGGATTTATTGTTTTGTTATGACTTTGGAAAGTACCCAAAGATATATGTAGAGGAGGATGATCTTTGTTGGACCCTAACCCTGTGCTGCTTCTATTGAGGCATCCTTCTTTTGTAGCACACCATGCTCCTCCCTAATATGAAAAATGTCAATCTCTAATTAGGTAAACTAATCAAATAACACAACTAAATTATCATAGCATACACATATATGTAGGAAAAAAAATTAAGATGAAATATTTAGGGCACATATAATACTCTCTTATATACTAGTATTAGTTTGAGGGCTAACCGGTAGATAAACCTTCCAACTATTGATTCCATCTCCGAATCCCTTGGAAAAGTGCAATTATATTGTTTTATCATCAAATCATAACTAAAATACTAGCATTAGTAGTAATAAATAAATTATTGGAAAGTAGTACAAGTTTTACCGGCCCCTTTTGTTATGGCATCTGCTATGAACGTGATATTTAGTTGGTGGGGAGTGTTTTGAGCGTCGACTTGAGATACGATGAAGACGAGCACATAAAGTATAATTTTGAAGCATATGGAGACCGTGACTTGGTTGTGGCTAATGCTACCCATCTTTCACGAACAAAAAAAATTGGTTAAACTATCTGATAGCAGCATATCATATGGAGTACTATTAAGTTAAGAGTAGTAAAATTTGCAGAAATAACCAGCCAATTTATTAGAAGGAAACAAACTGCAGTGATGAAAATATTGCAACGCAACGATGATAAAAAGAAGCAAGAGTAGCAGCAACATGAAGACATATGAACAGGAAACAAGCAGCCTAGTAGAAATTCAGATTACTATATATACCAGAAAATTGAAGTGAGAAGTATTGTATGAAGTTGATGCAACAAAATCCCCAAATCGAAACCCTAACAAAAGCAAGATGAGGCTCAATCCAACAAGTCACAACCTCAAATCAGGAGAGAGAGAGAGAGAGAGTGATGGAGAGTGGTGTGAGCGAATGGGAAGAGGGGAAATTGAGGAGTGGTGAAGAGAGAGAAACAGACGCAGTGAAGAATAAAGTAGTAGTAGTAGCAGCAGCAGCAGTAGTACTAGTAGGTACTCCACTCCACTACCAACAGGAGAAGGGAGGGAAATGAGCGTGAATACTCATTTCTAAAAACTTTGATGGAGTACTATTTTTTTTACAAAAGAGAGGAGTGTATGCTGTGATCATTTTGCGTAATTGAATGCAAAAGTTATATATACCAGAATATTGAAGTGAGGAGTGTCAGCAAAATCCCCAAATCGAAACCGAACGCAAGAGAGAGAATAGATGGTGGAACAATGTAGTTGAGAATGGAGTAAGAGAGGGAGGGAAATGGGCTCAAATATAGCTTCCAAGTTGTTAGTTGCCACAATGGTTGCCGCAGAGCTTAACGAAGAGGAAGAAGAAGGAAGAAGAAGGAAAACTTTCTGTTTTAATAAAAGTGCTATTACGCTTCTACTATTAAAAACATGTTTTTATTATTATTATTATTATTATTATTATTATTATTATTATTATTATTATTATTATTATTATTTCAGTTTATACAAACTTGTTTTTTCCTACTATCCATTGTAGGCAAAAAATACAATTAAAATTCAATTAAGTAATTTCAAAGTTGCTATTGGGAGAGAATACTGAATTATGAGGCATTGCGTAATAATTAGGCTTAGGCATAATAAGATATTGAAGAAAAGATATAGTAGTACAGTAGGTATTTGGTCAGGCAGCATAGCCAAATCAGGATGGGATGCATTGCAAAATAAACAGGAAAGTAAGATATTCAATAATAGATATGTATGGTTAGGTAGCATAACCAATTCATTGAATTGCATTTCCTAGTATAGAATTTGTTGAATTTATTTAACAAATGCTGACAATGAACATGCTTCACCCCAACCCATATATATTTTCCTAGTTTAGCTATAGTTCAATTTATTCTAAGGGGGTGTTCAAGTTTCCAGAAATGGTGAGAAATAGGGTGAATTCTTGGGCTTAAATGATGTTCATGTTTCACTGAATATTTCTGGAGAGCCCGATCAGAAATAGAAGGCCCGCACTGTAGGGCTGTGTAATACCCTTAAATCAATTCTCCTCCAGGACATGGTTTTTAAATTCTGCTTTGAAGATTGTGCCCAGAAATGGAGTTCCATTTACTAATTTGGCCCTTGACATCTAGGCAGCAGAATTTGAGTTGGGGGTATTATGGTCTCACAACCTATGTGAGATTAAAATAATAATTTCCGCCGGGACATTTCTTGGTTCATTTCGTAAAACATGAACACCCTAATTACTTTCAATTTTTCATATATGAACAGTGCCAATTTTGGCTTAGATTTTAATCTGACGAACCCATTTCGTGTAAAATGAACAAGCCCTAAGATTGATGATTGATGACACAGCCCATACCTTTTTCCTAGTTTTAGTTTAGCTGAATTTAATCATTCGAAGGAAGATGTTGAATGCTGATGGAGAAGAATTATTGAAAAGATAGCTAACTCTCTTTTTGTCTATAATCATTAAAATGAATTAGGTTTGCATTTCCTAGTAAAGAAGATCAATCATATTTGAGGGATCGATTATTAATATTATGTACCCCATTTATGAATGAATCGATCATATTTTCAATTATTATGTACGAAGATCAATTATCATATGATTTTCAATTACTATGTCTATGTACCTCTTACAAATTGATCTTAGTACTCTCAATTATTATGTACGAAGATCAATACATGCATGGGGAGTAGGCAGGGATTCCCCCAATCACAGGTGGACAACGTGCCCCTACATGGATTTGCTGTCGGCGGACAACCCCTCCTCTCGAGACTCAGTTCACTGCGATCGAGACGTTATTGTTGGAGGATTCGGGGCTGTCGACGATCTGGGAATCTCCCACCGATGCACCGACGCCGACAGGGAGAAGGGGGAGGGGAAGGGGACGGGGCAGGGGACGGGGTACTACATCGCCTGCAGCGGTGTACGATAGTGGGGCGGGGGCCGCTGAGGTGGGGGAGGGGTCCAACGGGAACAAGAGGATCGTCTGGAGCATGGAGAAGTGCATTGCGCTGGCGAAGACGTGTATCAGTGTAGTGGAGGATCCATGATAAGGCCTATTTCATGCATCAGTTTACGGGTAAAATGTTATCTACTTGATCAGTTTATCGCGCAAAACAAGTGTTAATTGTGCAGGAATGCCACTTGATCAAAGGCAACCAGGACAAACTGATCAGATCAGCACAGAAGGCGAATAAGGCCAAAATTGAAAGAAATTGATCAAGGTAGAATCAAGTGGTTAGCCGGGGGGGACCACCGCATTCTAGAAGAAGAGCACGTGTGGCTGATGCGTTGGATAGGATCATCAATCCGTTATCAAGGACGAAAGAAAATCCTTATTCAATTGCTGAGGGACCACTGCCTTCTAGAAGAAGGGGCACCTGTCAATCAATGAAGCGCGCGATCCTAGCGTGAGCGAATATTCGCTGACGAAATTGTTATCTTAGCTAAAGATCGTTGCGACGTGCCTATAAAAGGAGGATGCGGCACCACAATAAAAAAAAAAGTTCGGAAGTTTTAGTTCTTTTAGTTCTCTCTTTTTCTCCAGTTTCCTTAGTTTAGCTTAGAATTCTAGAAATGGTCAGTTAGACGGAGTGCGAGCAAAGGGAGCGCGACAGAGTAGTCAATATCTGTTCTGCGCCGTTTCAAATTTCCATCTGAGAGAACCTCTCGGCTTTTACTCGCTTTCTTACTTCTCAGTTTTAGTTGTTCAGTTTAATCCCTGGTTGTTTCGTAGTTAAGAGCTAGTTCGTGTTTTGTATTCCGCATGTTTGTAGCATTGTTTTGAGATCTTATATAAAATCAAAGTCGTTCTGTTTTCGGAAATCGCGTTCACTGTCGCAGTTTAGCTTTTGTCTTGAAATATCTGATTAAGTGTTTGAATCGTTATAATGTTGGATGTTGAAGTTAGTTGTGTTTCCGTAGCTTGATTAGGTAGTTAGTTCCTTATTCTAGCCTGTCGTTACTTGTTCGATTACTTGACGTCAGCATGATTATTCCCTTGATCAAGTAGTTAGTGTACATCTTTCCTAGCGCAATCCAGTAGTTAAAACTCCCAAATTAAAGTGTGGCAGCAGCCGACCCCTGTTCACTATTCACACACTCAACGCACCATTTTTCTCTGTGGGATCGACCCCACAGAGAAATTTATCAACGACGAGTTCTAACCTTATGATTTTATCAACGACGAGTTCTAACCTTATAAATTTCATTTCTTGGATTCGTCATGATGATGATTTTATCTTCTAACAATATCATGACGAGATATCACAATGCACATATAATTAAGTTAATAACTCACAGAACATCTATGGCAATATGTATATCTATCAATCTATGTTGAGTTCGGTTGATCACTGAATTACTCAAGGCATGAGACTCAGTTACACAACGGCTACTTACTCAAGAGTTTGTTAAAAGTTGGTTGTGAAGATGAACGGCTGAGATGTGGAGCGAGAAGTGAAGGAATCGGAGCCGTTCAATGCATATATAATAGAGAGTTTCTGTTAAAATAAGAGAAGAGAAGAAACCGTGAGATACAAGAGAAGAGAGAGTTTATTCACCATGTCAAGATCCTTGAGAGTTCTTTGAGTGTGTGAGGTTCACATCGAGTTTTGTGAGAGTTATCTTCTTTGTACTGTGTATTCGTAGTTACGCACAGATTGTCTTTTCTTCTTCATCTTGTAAACCCGTGGGGAAGGAATAAGATCAAGAGCACTTCCCGTGGATGTAGACTTTTACGTCGAACCACGTAAATCCGGTGTCATTGTTTTGCTTCTTGTGTTGCTGCGTTTCCGATCATACAAACCATCTTCGACTTTCAATTGGCGCCGTCTGTGGGAACCGAGTATGGCGATGGCGCGATACGAGACAGAGAAATTCAATGGCAGAAATGATTTCGCATTATGGCAGATCAAGATGAAGGCTCTACTCACCGCTCAAGGGCTCGATGATGCTCTTGAACCGCTCAAACTGGATGACGAGACGACTGATAAGAAGCCTGAAGTATTCAAGAAAGCTCGAAGCGCTATAATTCTCAATCTAGACGACAAAGTCATTAGAGAAGTTGCGAAAGAGGATTCTGCTGCAGGAATGTGGAAGAAATTGGAAGAGCTCTACATGACGAAGTCCCTAGCTAACAGGTTGTATCTCAAGCAACGTTTATATTCTTTTAGATTCTCTGAGGATAAAGGGATTTCGGATCAACTTGATCATTTCAACAAGATAGTCGATGATCTTGAAAATGTTGATGCCAAGCTAGAGGAGGAAGACAATGCTATTGCCTTGTTGAATGCTCTCCCAAAATCTTTCGAGCATTTTAGAGATACCATGTTGTATGGCAGAGAAAAAGCCATCACACTTTGGGAAGTTCAGTCAGCCCTAAAGTCCAAGGAGTTGCAGAAAGCGGGTGGCGTTCAGGAGAGAGCAGGTGACGTTTTGAACGTCAAGAAATTCAGGTCCAATGGGAAGAACAAAAGTAGCAAACCCCAATTCCAAAAGAAGAAAGATAAGGATGAAAGGAAAGAGTCCAGATCTTGTTTCCATTGCAATAAACCTGGCCACTTGAAGAAGAATTGTTATGCTTGGAAAAGAAAGCAAGAAGAGGAGACTAAAGCCCAAGGGTCATCTGATGTCACCCAAGAGAAGGAGGATCTGCATGTTCTGAATGTATCAGAATCCGATATTGAAGAGAGCTGGATTGTTGATTCAGGGTGCAGTTACCACATCTGCTCTCACAGAGAATGGTTTGAAGAAATCAAGCCGGCTCAGGGGTCAGTCATTTTAGGTAATGATCAGACATGTCTTGTGCAGGGAATAGGAAAGATCAAGCTGAAATTGAGAGATGGAGGAACAAGGATACTCACTGATGTGAGATTGATTCCAGAGATCAAAAGAAACTTGATATCTCTTGGGGTGTTGCAGTCAAAAGGGTGTGGTTTTAGATCACATGGAGAGAACCTTGAGATTTATAAAGGCTCTCAAATAATACTGACAGCAATGAGAGTAAGAAGCCTGTATTACCTGGATGCAAAAGCTGTCACTGGACAAGCTCATTCGGTTCAGAAAGTTGAGACAGATTTATGGCATAAGAGGCTGGGACATGTTGGTCTAAAGGGAATGAAGATGCTTGAGAAACAGGGCCTGATCCAGTGTTCAGATATTGAAAGCTTCAAGAAATGTGAAGATTGCATAATGGGCAAAAGCAAGAAACTTCCATTTCCAAAAGCAAAGCATATTTCCAAAGCACCACTGGATTATGCTCATAGTGACCTATGGGGTCCGGCTCAACCTCAGACAGTAGGAGGAGGAAGGTATTTTATGTCCGTAATTGATGATTTTTCAAGAAAGCTATGGATTTTTGTGCTCAGGGAAAAATCAGAAGCTTTCAAAAGCTTCAAGATATGGCATACTCTGGTAGAAAGACAGAAAGGAGTGTCTCTCAAGTGTTTGAGGACTGATAATGGGCTGGAATATCTCTCAAATGAGTTTGACATCTTCTGCAAGGATAGAGGAATTCGAAGACACAAGACAGTAGCAAGGAATCCTCAACAAAATGGCATTGCGGAAAGGATGAACAGAACAATAATGGAGAGGGTTAGATGCATGTTCTTGACTTCTGATGTTCCCAAGAAGTTTTGGGGGGAGGCTGTCATGACAGCTTCTAAAGTAATCAACAAGTGCCCATCTTCTGCTATAGATTTTGAAATTCCAGACAAAAGATGGTATGGAGAATCTCCAGATTTTTGTAGACTCAAACCGTTTGGATGTAGAGCTTATGCTCATGTAAAAGGTGGAAAGCTGGATAGCAGGGCAATAAAGTGTATATTTCTGGGCTATCAAGATGGAGTCAAAGGATATAGGCTATGGGATCAGGAATCTCAGAAGCTGCTGGTGAGCAGGGATGTTATCTTCGATGAATTGAGCATGCCCTATGCTGAGTCAATCTCCAGATCAGGAGCCAGCAGTTCTAGCCTTGAGGTGGAGCCTCTGGATGTGAGTGCAGCTGAACCAGAAACTGATGTGCCTGAAGCTAATGTGCCCGGAAATGATCTCCGTAGTAATGGAGATACTTTGAGCAGTGGTGGCTCTTACAGATTGGCCAGAGATAGGCCTAGGAGAGCAACAAAACTCCCAGTAAAATACAATGATTATGAGATGCTTTTCTATGCACTGTGTGTTGCAGAGTCAGTTTTATATGATGAGCCTGCAAATTTCCAAGAAGCTATGAGAAGCTCTGAGAAGACACAATGGATGAAGGCTATGAAGGATGAAATAGACTCATTGTTGAAGAATAAAACTTGGGTATTGGTTGATAGATCAGCATTACAAAAGGCTGTGGGTTCAAAATGGATATTCAAGAAGAAAGTAGAAATGTCTCAGAAAGGGGAAATAAGGTTCAAAGCCCGGCTTGTAGCTAAGGGATACACTCAGGAAGAAGGAGTGGATTACAATGAGGTCTTCTCACCGGTTGTGAAGCATTGTTCTATAAGAATCATGCTAGCTGTGGTCACTCAACTAAATTGGGAGTTGCATCAGTTAGATGTAAAAACGGCTTTTCTAAATGGGGATTTGGAGGAGACAATCTTCATGGAACAGCCGGAGGGTTTTGTGATTAAGGGCCAGGAAGATAAAGTATGCTTGCTGAAAAAGAGTATATATGGATTAAAGCAAAGCAGCCGGCAATGGTATAAGAAGTTTGATTCTCACCTGGCAGAAATTGGCTTTCACAAATCTGCATATGATGACTGTGTGTATATAAGAAATAGAGATGGAAGAAAAGTTGCTTATCTGGTGCTGTACGTAGATGATATGCTTGTGGCAGCTGAGAACTTGACAGAAGTTCAAGCTATAAAAGAAGAGTTGATGCAGAGTTTTGAGATGAAAGATCTTGGTGAAGCAAAGAGGATCTTAGGCATGGACATCTGCAGAGACAGGAGTATTGGTGAACTTTGGCTTAATCAAACTGATTACATTCGAAGAGTAGTCAGTAGGTTCAAGATGCAAGATTCTGATGAGAAAGCAGTGCCAATGCCTCAGCATTTCAAGCTTTCAAAAGAGCAAATCCCAAGGTCCACTGAAGAGAAGGCTGAAATGGATGCTATTCCATATTCAAGTATTGTGGGGAGCATCATGTACAGCATGATATGTACAAGACCTGATTTATCTCATGCAATTAGTGTCACCAGCAGATTCATGAAAGAGCATGGAAAGGACCATTGGCTGGCATTGAAGTGGATTTTGAAGTATATGAAGGGATCTAAAAGCACTGGAATTCTGTACAAAAGGCAGAAAGAGAAGATTGAAGAACCACTAATGGGATATTGTGATTCAGATTATGCATCAAATGTGGATACAAGGAAGTCTCAGACAGGTTACATCTTCAATCTATATGGCAGTGCAATTAGCTGGAAGTCGTCCCTGCAATCTGTGGTAGCCTTGTCAACCACCGAGGCTGAATATATTGCCTTGACTGAAGCAGTAAAGGAAGCAACTTGGTTGAAGGGAATTATTGAAGATTTTGGTGTGAAGCAGAACTCAGTGGCTATCTTCTGTGATAACAATAGTGCTATCTGCTTGGCTAAACATCAAATTCATCATGAGAGGACAAAGCACATAGACATCAGACTTCACTTCATCAGGGACATCATTGATAGAGGGGAAGTCAGGGTAGAGAAAGTGGGGACTGAAGATAATGCTGCGGATATTCTTACCAAGCCACTGCCAGTAGCAAAGTTCAGACATTGTCTGAAACTGGTCAGTGTGGTTTCGTTTTAAGGTGGAGTAAAGGCAACAATGGAAGACTCTTGATCAATTCAATGCTCAAGGTGGAGATTGTTGAGTTCGGTTGATCACTGAATTACTCAAGGCATGAGACTCAGTTACACAACGGCTACTTACTCAAGAGTTTGTTAAAAGTTGGTTGTGAAGATGAACGGCTGAGATGTGGAGCGAGAAGTGAAGGAATCGGAGCCGTTCAATGCATATATAATAGAGAGTTTCTGTTAAAAGAAGAGAAGAGAAGAAACCGTGAGATACAAGAGAAAGAGAGAGTTTATTCACCATGTCAAGATCCTTGAGAGTTCTTTGAGTGTGTGAGGTTCACATCGAGTTTTGTGAGAGTTATCTTCTTTGTACTGTGTATTCGTAGTTACGCACAGATTGTCTTTTCTTCTTCATCTTGTAAACCCGTGGGGAAGGAATAAGATCAAGAGCACTTCCCGTGGATGTAGACTTTTACGTCGAACCACGTAAATCCGGTGTCATTGTTTTGTTTCTTGTGTTGCTGCGTTTCCGATCATACAAACCATCTTCGACTTTCAATCTATGCCTATATTTATCTATAGCGGTGCATTAAGGTCCAAATATCTCTTTAGTGTTACGACTAAATTAAAATATAGTTGTACTAGTTCTTAAAATATAAACTAGCCAATGATCATTTTTAGCTCTTAAGTTACTATTAAAATCTGAGATGAAAATTCATCATCTTATTACACAAATTTCGTGGTCACGAGGCACATGTCCTACTAATGATAATATATATAGTACTATAGCATTTAATCACTCTTTAACTTTTAATGATAGGAAAGGCCTTGAGAGGCCGGGCCTTGTGTAGAGAAAGCCCAAACACATCATCCATATCCACATCTTGTGCTTCCCAATCAAACTCATGTATCATCGACGCAACCATAAGATGCACCATCACGTGCGCCAGCGGCAGCCCGGGGCAAATTCTCCGGCCCGAGCCAAACGGAATAAGCACGAAATCCCGCCCTTTGTAGTCGACCGAGCCGCCAACAAACCTCTCGGGCTCAAACGACTCCGGGCCGGGCCATATGCTCGGGTCTCTCCCGATAGCCCACACGTTCACGAGTATCCGTGCGCCTCTCGGTATCGTGTAGCCGTTGATCTCCAGGTCGGCCTCCGCCTCGTGGGGGATTAGAAACGGGCCGGGCGGGTGCAGCCGGAAGCTCTCTTTGATCACTGCGTTTAGGTATGGTAGTTTTGGGATGTCGTTTTCTTGAACTTGTGCCCTCTCTCCGATCACACTTCTCAGCTCTTTCTTGGCTTTGGATAGCTTTTCGGGGTTGCGTATTAGCTCGGACATTGCCCATTGCACGGAATCCGTGGTTGTGTCCGCTCCCGCGATGATCAAGTCCTGTCGTATACGATGGATGAGATAGATAAAATTAACATAGTTCAACCGTATTAACCAGATTGAAAATAGTGACAGATCCAGTAAATAGAACTCGTGCGGTGGTTGACATCGGATAGCTAGGGCAGTGTGGTGGTGGACACTTGTTAATAGATGTTGGACATATAACAGAATTAAACCCCAACCCTTCAAGTTGTCGCATCATGAGGCCAACGATAACTCCAAAATGTGATTTTAGCAGAGTTTTTCAGTCTTCATGGCCGGCTATAGAGTTTTTCATTACTCCAATCCCACCAGAATCCGCCATTATATAAGCATGTATTGTCATTTTAGTCCATAACACAAAGTAGTGGAGTAACTCTTTTAATTTATTAGTAGTATTTATACACAATTAATACTATTGTTTTCTATCTAACCCAAAACCTATAGGTCATAGTCATAGCATGTCACAGTTGAAATCAAGGGTGTTTCCATAAATGCAAAATAAACGTATTTACTACTCTAATCCAAAGTCAAGCCTTGAAAATGTCAAATTAATAATATTCAATAAATCAATCCCGCGAAACCTTTATAAATGTCAAATTAGAAGTAATATTCAATAATTCAATCTCGTTTTTTGAAATTAACGATGTACCAACTATTCAATGCATGCTAGCAACCTAAAATATTCTTATATGTTCTCCAAACTACTAAATTACTAATGTGTCATTGTGGAAGGTGCACGACATTATTATTATTTTTATTATAGAAATAAAAAGAAAGTGATGTTCATGTATTAAATTCTTACACTAAGTAGGTGTTTGATTTCATGGAGGCTCAAGTAAGCTTCATCTTCTTGATTGAGATCGAGTAGTACTTCAAGCAAATCCGTCTTCCTCGTACAATCCCAAGACTTGCCCCTTTCTTCCAACCTTTTACTAATAATCTCATCAAATTTGTCAAGCATTTTTCCCAAGTAAACCTTTGCCTTGCGCTTGAGCCCTTGTGGATCCACCAATCTCAAAATCGGGAAGAAATCAGCAACGTTAGGAGTGCCGGAGATCTCCATAAGTCCCCGAATGATCTCCTTCACCTCCTCGTGGGACGAGCCAGAGTCGAGACTGGCAAAGTCGACAGAGAATAAAGTAGTAGAGATAAGATTCAGAGCCGTCACAAAGGCAACCTCCTCGAAATTCACCTCCCTTCCGCGTCCCTCCACCAAGTGATCGAGCAACTGGCGCAGCTTCTCTTGGCGGAGGGGTTCGCTCGCGTTGACCTTTTGCGCGGTGAACATGTGCTCCTTGGTGATCTTGCGCAGCTTGCGCCACTGGCTCCCCACGGGGAGCCAGGCCATGGAGGCCTCTGCGTGGCCCAGCGTCTGGGCCACGCAGGGCACTGCACGACTGGAGCATGTCTGGTCGTGCTTCTGCAGGATCTCCCTGGCGATCTCTGGCGAGGATGCCACGATCGTGGTGATGCTACCGAGCTTGAGGTGCATCAGGGGGCCGTAGGTCCGGGAGAGCTTTGCAAGACTGCGGTGGGGGTTACGACCGAGGAGGTGGATGTTACCTAGGATTGGTAACGGGGTGGGGCCCGGTGGGAGCTTCGACTTGGAACCAAACAGCTTTGGTCCCAAGAGAAGGAGAAGTAAAGTGGATAGAATGAACGAGAGTAGAATCAAAATTGTGAGGAAATCCATTGCCAATCAAGATTTGTGTTTGTGTTTGTAATTATGTGCATGTTATATATACTAATTCAGGATTTTTCTCGGTAAAATAAAAAATATTTGTTTTACTAGGGAAAATGTGAAAATGACTTTTATGTTTATAAAAAGTATTGTATGAAAAGGATTTAATTTATAGAGTACTTTTATTGATGACATCTTGTCGTTCGTAATATAGGAGTATCTTTTAAGGGATAGATTCAAAAGTTTCTAGAGTTCTAGATTTTGTCAACAAGGTATGTGATAATGTGAATGAAAATAATACTAGTCGTAGTAAGATTTTGTTTAGATATTTTACGTTGTTTCAGCCCAATAGTTTGGACTTGGTTTTATTCAAATTAGTTATGGGCCTAAATTTGTTATATTTTTATGGGCTACTTAGAACTTTCTTAATTGGGCTATTGTATTGATATTTGATATATAAGCATTGTTGGTTTAAAATTTAAGAAGAAATATATTGCTTATCTTTACTTTTTATTAAATTAATTATAAATACATCAAATAGGTGAACTTTGTTAGGTAATTAGATTAATGTCACACAATTAGTATTTACATGTGTATTAACAAATTATATATCCCAAGACCAACTTAAACCTGTACCCAAAAATTACAATATTCGTCTAGAAAAAAATAGTCGTATTTTGCTATTTTCATAAAAAATAATTATATATCTCTCTATCTCTTCTACTTTATCTATTTTTTCTTCTTTTGTCTTACTTTATCTTATACATTAAAATTCACATTTCCACAAATAAGACTATCTTTGTGCATGGAGGAAATATTTATCACCCGTCAAAAACCTTGAACTAATAATTCGAACCCTTTATCTTTTTTTTTGGTTTGACATATAGGTGTTCCTAATCCGCCTTTAATCTAATTTGACTAATCCTGTTTGACCTGATTTATAAATTAAGATCGAAAATCTCCCAACGAGTGATGAAGCTTGAACTGGTGACCTCAGAGTCCCTAATGCTCCGCGCTGCAACTATGCTTTAATTGAAAGTATTTTCCGAAATTGTAAGCCATTAACTCGAACCCCTATCCATTAACCGAATACGAATACTCTCTCCGTCCCCCAAATATTGTCCCACTTTGATCCGACACGGGTCTTAAGAAATGTAATGAAAAGTGAGTTGAAAAAATTAGTGGAATGTGAGTCTTACTTTTATATATATGTTTTATAATAAAATGTGAGCAGGAATGAGTTAGTGGAATATGAGGTTCACTACCAAAAATGGTAAAAAGTTAAATGAGACAAATTTTATGGGACAGACGGAAATAGAAAAAATGGGAGAGAGTACTACTTTCGAATTTCTAGCAAATAAAAACCCTTAAATTTATTTAGCCCGGCCCGGCCCGGGCCGGCCCCCTGAAGCACAGATCTAAGGGTTTATGGAACAGGAAGGGAGAATCTCCCTCTCTCTGACGCAACGCCCATTTCAATCCTGCTACCTAATGCCGGTAATCTTCTTCGTACTTGCTCATCATAGCAGTTGATAAGTTTAATTAACGAATGTGCTTCGTTGAATCTGGTCGATTTCCTCATCAATTGGAGGTTGATTTGAATGTGAGTGATATATCGTGTGATTGCACTTTTGGTTGCAGCTGGAATAATATTTCTGGCTTATCGTAGCCCTTTGTAGCCGGAATTTGGAGATGGCTTTGTCGATTTCTCGAAGAGTATTGCGTGCATTCGCTCCTGGCGACGTTTCTTCTCTGCCAATTTATGTATATAACGGTAGCCCCTTCCTGCAATCTCTCTATTTTTCTTGCGAATAATTAGTTTAATTTTGTGTTTTTTCTTGTTTGTAGTGAAAAAAGTTAGAGTCTTGTTGGTTGATTTCATCCATAGTGTACTTAGCTTTGTAATCAATATTCAGCTGTTTATTTCTTTTCTCTTCTGTTGTTTTCTTTGCTGTATTCAGCTTTGTTGATTGGTGCCAAGAGTCAATTCTTAGTATTTGGAAACTTTTGTTATGTGAATGGATTCTAAGCTCTTGCTGTGAAAAATTGATGCAGCACTTCGTGGTCATGATTGTGGCGATAGCTCGTATGTGATGAGATCTTCTGTTCTCGGAAAGGTAGAACGTGAATGCACATACACCTTACTGGGGTTGTTTTTAACTACATTGGTTTAGGATTAGACTAAATTACTTTTAGTGCTTCTTGCTGTGATTTTGTATTCATATGTTAAATGGAATACAAGTTGTAGCTAACACTTTATTTGTGCCAGGCGTCTTTGGATGTTTGCCGGAGGTACTCCACAACTATTTTGACACCGAATTCAATTGAAGGTGCATTTCCCTCGCATTTGTTGTCCTCTAAACATAAAAGTGTGGCCATTCCTGATCGGGAAATAGGTACATGGGCTCATTTTTTATGAATTGCTCTGTTATATATGACCTATATTTCTGACATCTCACTGCTTATGATTTAGTGGGAATATAAATTTAGAGTAATGGGTGATCTTTATATATCACTTGCTATCTAGTAGCATGCACATTTGTATTTAGTGCCCTTGTTTAAAATTGGTGAAGATGAAAGAAATGTAAATTGAAAGTAATTCCTTTTGTAATTGCTCATCATTTTTAGATTTTAGCTGTAAAAACATGGAGCAGTGTTGTTCATTTTCTTTTATTGGTGATGCAGGTCTCTGTCAGGATCTGGTTATTCCTGTTAATAATTTTCTTAATGAAGATAAAGGCTTTATGACATTGGGTGGTGATGTTTTAGATGTGCCAATTAGAAAGGATATTATTCATCGTGTCGTAAGGTGGCAACTAGCTAAGCGGCGGCAGGTGCGTCATTTTCATTCTTGTTCGTTAAAAGTCTTAAAGAATTGATGTCAACAATTCTTCTTAGTACAAGGAATGGCCAAATAGAAGCAGAATATAAGTCCTTGTCGCTGTTATTGGTCGATGCAGCTATTAATGAGAGATTTTTAATGGCTTGTCGGTCAAAACTCGCTGACTACTAATTTATTCTTCCTTATAATCTTATTTTTATGGTAAAGGTGTGTCAGGGCTCATTTGGCCTTTACTTTCCTTCCCCATTTGTAGCATTTGTTTTCATTAACGCACTCTTGGTTTTTGATTTAGTTCTACTGTGCTATGTTTTAGGGGACACATTCAACCAAAACGAGTAGTGAGGTTAGCGGGACTGGCAGAAAGCCTTGGCCCCAGAAGGGCACTGGTCGTGCAAGGCACGGAACACTCCGCGGTGCGCAGGTGAATATTTAGCTTGAGAGGTCCTATTAACGAGAAGCTGAAGTTGGCTACTCAGAATTTACATTATGTCAACGTACTGCCTTCCATTGTAAGTCTCGAATTTCTTTGTTGTCATTTTTTTTCTATGAACTTGATGAATGCTCCATTATTTTGGTAACAACTACGTGCACCGTTCATAATATAAAAGAAATTTCTTCTAACAATCACTCGTTTTCCAAATTTGGCACAAAGATGTGGTTCCTGCTTTTACTATTTTCGTTTTCTTTAACAATTGCCAACTCTTTCCCTCACTGATCCAACAATTCCAGGGTCTGAATGTTTACAGCATCCTTCAGCACGATACGCTAGTGATGTCTCGTGATGCTGTGAACCGAATAGTTGAAAGGATGAGAACTCCAATCAGTCGCTGATAGAGCTCGTGCATGCAGCCATCAGAACAGATGCTTGGGTACTTGGGTTTTCGTTTACCTCGACAGAAGGCTGTATTGAACACGTCGTCTTGAGGTATTTCTCATCTCCAGGAAAACTAGCTCTTGAACTGGGATTTCACACTGTTTATTGCTTGTGAGAACTCACATATTTTAGAGCTTAGCTATGTTAGTTTTCCTCTCATGGAAAGTGGAAACATATCATTACTTAGTTTTGATCAGATATTTTTTATTAAATATTTTTTGGTGTTCTAATTTTGGGTCTTATTTTTATAAAACTACATGTGATGTGTATATACAATTATACATCATATTTTACTTATTTTTAGTTTTAATACGATTTTAAATCTAGACATAGAAAACGTGACATCGGCGATATCTGTGGTTTGCAACATCGATTATCGAATTAAATAAATTTAGTTCGATTCACACTATTGAATACGACCATTTTATGTATATTACACACACTTCCATTAGCAAGATAGTTTTTCACAGGTAATATTGAAGAATCTAATTGTGACAACTCAATAAATCAAGAAATAGAAAGGATGGTATGATGCCAAGAAGGTTCCACTTTATAATGTGAGGGTGAAATAATTAATAAATTACTTAGGTGCATTGTTTGTGGTATCGGCTACATATATGACAAAATCAATGTCACGCCAAGTATATATAAATCTCATTCTCTTCAAATTGTTGCCTTTTCTGACTTCATAAGTTTAGAATTTTTGCCACAAAATTTATAATAAATGTAGTAGTTCCGGAATAGTTCTTTCTTCCCTTTTTTTTCTTGTTTTTTTAGCCGCACGCATGGGCTTGGCAGGCTCGTTCACCGTGGACTCGAACCCGACCCGATTCGGCCTGTCCTGTCTTGAATTGATTTTCTTTTTAAAAACAATAATTTTTATATTATCAAAATCGATAATATTTTTATTAAGTACAATAATCCCTTTTGAAACAATTCCTTTTAATCACAAGCAGTGTCGCTTTTTGATTAGGAAATACCATCACTTTTTAATCGCAAGAAATGTCACATAAATAATAATTTATGTTAGTAAGAAAACGAACTTTTATTTATAAGACTAATCACTTTTATTCATAACACTGATCTCTATTAGTAACTTTTAATCATAAGAAAAATTACTTTGAACAAAGTAACTTCAATCATGTTGTACTAGTTTTTGCTTTTATTTTTGTTATTATTCTAATTTTTATGAATTAAAGTATCATGGTACTTGGATTCGAATCATATGGATGGGTTCGAGTTTGATAGTATGTTGGAACTGAATTTGTTGAGTAAATCGACTGTATTTTAGTTTTTAATACGAGATTTAAAACTCAATTTTCCATAAAAATAAATAAATAAATAAATAAGAACAGCTAATATGTCAATTGGCAAATAGATAATGATTATGTGACATAGGAAAGGGAGAAATGGTAAAAGATGCTCCCACTAAGCAAATGTGATATGCTTGACTGCTTGAAGTTGAAGTGTTGGCAATTAAATTGAAAGTTGGGCCATTATAACATTTGCTACACATCATTATAATAATTATGTTAATTAGCTTCTTGTTTCACACCACTTTCCCATATCACTATCTTGGAAAACAATTGGCTCAACTTTTTAGGATATTATTATCATTTTAAAGTAATCTGACCCTCAAAAAGATTGTACAAATATAATTTGGCAAATACATTTCCAAGACTTCAAATGTATATTTTTATAGGGAGATTGATCAAAGTATAACTATTTTAAATATACAACTTGAGATTATGAATTTAATTTACTATATGGATGTAAAATGCAAACTTTAAATATTATACAAACTCCAAATTATGATTTGGCCTGTTGAAAACTGTCTAACGGATAATAAAATTACATCAACACAAAATGTCAACACAGTGTCAACGGTTGATGCTGTGTTGACATGTTGGCATTTTGTGTAGATGTAATTTTATTATCTGTTAACATTTTTCAACGGTCTAAATCATAGTTTGGAGTTCGTATAATATTTAGAGTTTACATTTTATCACTACTCATTTACTATAAGAGCTATTTAGTTTAATATAATAGTATCTTTATAGCAAACTAAATTTTATTTTAAGTTATGTATTAAGTAATGTTACCCTATATCATATATATGCACTAAAAACATGATTATAATATCCTAATACACACGTTTGGTCAAATTATAAATGAGCACGTTTTATGAGACCGAAATACATTTGTAAATTTTGCAAGAAATGGTCAAATTTGTACAAACAACTAGATATTATTGTGAAGAAATCTATATGTCGATACTATATACTAATTGTGATGGTGGTGGGGCCATGTAGTGATCTAGTTAGTAAAAAAAGCTTGATGTGCTTGGATTTATGATCATAGGGTTTCTATTTGGGGAAAATAATAATATGATTAAAAGTTAACTGCAGACGAGCCTAATAGAAAATAAAACAAGTAATGACTAATATAGAATACTATTGCAAAGATGTGTTTTCCAATGCTAATCACTTCTTAAAAATTCTGTGGTAAATAAATGTGGCTACGCAACTCATATTAGTATTTATCAATGTTTTAAATATATCTTCATATTTCCTTTTCATCTTAATTTGACCTTGAAAATATGCATCTTATTTTTTTTAGGGTATTTACTGCGATTTGTCCAAAAGCTTTCATTGAAAATAATAATTATCGATGTAATATAGGTTGGACCATTCGATGCAATTAGACCAAGAAATAAAGTTTTGGTTCAATTAGTCTAAACATTATCGAGCCAACCAATCATCGCTCGACAAGTCAATAATCATGTCATTATATTAAATCATGTTTCATTGCGGTTGTTTTGTTTTGAATTTGAAAAAAATCATTCGAATTCCTAACCCATTATTTGCAAAACATTTAATTTCATATGCCACTCTTTTCAATGTTTGAATAGTGATTGGCTACACTACACATGATTATTTTGGTGGTACAGTTAATGAAATATTAATTTCTAAAATATTGAAACTCCGGATATATGTATCATCTATATATGTACTCTAAATGTACATGTAATAAGTTTATACATACAAGAATGTGAGAATATGGAATTATTGAATACTCCGTATGTATAAAATTACTATTCATCATTATTGTAAGAACTATGTGAGTAAAAAATTATTATGACAACGGATGCATTTTGAATATCAAAGCAAGTTAATTTATAGTATTTAAGAAAAATTCTATTAAGGATTTGGACTGTATGTAACGAGATATTTCAGAATATGGGTCTTAATTCGACGTCCTTTCAGAATTTGGGATTAAATTCGTTAACCTTTCAGAATATGAGATCGAGATATGCAACTTTTTAGAATAAAGAATTTTTTAACTTTTTCTCTTTTTTATTTTTTTATTATAAAATATATGAATGGACCAAACTATCCACATAATATTTATGTATTGTTCTAAGTTAATCTTTGCAAAATCGTTATTCCTAATTAACCAATCAGAGTTCTCGACCGACATATATAACTGCAAGTGTCACAAAACGCTTTAGTTTAAGTAATTAGAACTATAACTGCCACAAATTTTAAAAATTAAATGCAAGAATGAATGCAAATTGTACGACAAAGTAAGTTAATCAAAATTTAAGTGAAATTATATTAAGTATCTCAATTATATGTAACACACATTAATCGTACAATCACACAACTCTGCATAAACTAATCTCTTATTCATTTTTACCTCCTTATTTTCTGTTTATATCACTATAACAACGAATATAATTATGTCATTGATATGCAAGTTTAAAAATAATCTCTATTCTTTCTTGACCAACCAAAGTAGTCGTCAACAAATATTCGTCATTATTTAAACAATATATACAAAAATTGTGTGAATAATAAAAATATTGTCATAAAAAGGAAAACTGATTATGAATAATGAGAGATAGGGAATACAACTTTAGATATTTATCATTATTACAAGATCTTTGTAAGTAAAAAAAATATTATTATGATAAGACTTTTTATGTAAGTACAAATATATATACCCCATAATTTAAAGTACATCTCACCCTCCTAAAAATCCATGTAATGTGGTTGGGAATGTGATTTGTAATTTTGGATGGTATGTATAAATGTGTACTTCGTATTTATCATAATTCATAAGGTCTCGAACCACTAAATTTATTTTATTTTATTTTTCCTATTGTACGTGGAAAAAGGGGTGGTGGATTCAAACAATTTCACCCATTTAATTTTTTTTTATTTCCTCTAATAAGGAATTGTTGAAAGTAGAAGCTAGTACTTCCTTTATTAATGAAATTTCAAAAACTAATCCATCAATTTTAGAAGCAATTATAGCTACCACTAAAACAAGAAATTATACGTTGAGTAGATTGATGTCATGTACGTGCGTCATATATTCATACAATTTATAAAATCTAATTTCTCTTTTTCTTCCTTGAATTTTTAGATACTTTATAGAACTGCTAATCGCTGGTGCATTAATCTTTAAAAATTTGTTATTCTCAATTAATAATCAAAGTAATCGACTGCCATATGTAACTGCATGTGTAACAAAATCCCTATTAAGCAATTAGAACTAAAACTGCCACACATTTTATAAATTAATTGCAAGAATGAATGCAGATTGTACGACAAAGTACGTTAATTAAAATTTTAGCGAAATTATATTTACTGTCTCAATTAATTGTATGCAACACATACGACTCGCATAGACTAATCTAATCATTTTACCATCTTGTTTTTGGTTATTTTACAATACTACTAATGATGAATAATTGAATATAATTATTTCATTGATACGTAATTAAGTTTTTAAAAAATCTTCATTCTCTCTTGACCATCCAAAGTACCCACCAATATATGTAACTATACGTGTCAAAAAAATAAAAAATACTAGTAAACGTGCTTTGCCAATATTTCTTTGAAAATTAAATACTATAAGAAACTTGATTTTTGCCCGACAAAGTAATTTAATCTAACTTTCTTCAAAATTCTATTTAGTGTCTGATCAGAATATGTTCATTTCACCTTTCTTATTTTCAGTTAATTTACAATATCATTGAAGTCAAATAGTATAATTATATATATAACCCAACCCTATATATATATATATATATATATATATATATATATATATGTATGCTTTAAAAAATCTTTACTCTCATGTACAAGTACGCACATTGTATGTGTTACATAATCCTTATTTCTAAGTAAAATTATGTCACTGATACGTAAAATTTTAATTATTCTTTATTATTTTTTGACATAAAAGAATACTTGGCCATCATAAGTAACTACACGTGTCAAAACGATTTGTTTTCAGTAACCAGATTTGCAATTGACACGCGTCTTACATACATTCATTCGTAAAATATAACAAAATCTAATCATCAATGACGGTAAATTCAAAAACGAATCATCCTTTTAATTTTAAAAATGAAAAAATGTCATACCTTACCATCAAACGCAAATACACGTGCCACCAACAATCCGTTTTCAGTACTCGAACCCTAATCGGCACGCGTCTTACGTTCATTCATAACGTAAAATAAAACAAAATCTAATCATTCATAACGGTAAATTCGAAAACCGTTTCGAGAACTAGAACCGTAATAGACACGCGTCTCACGTACGCTCGTTATTAGTAACGTAAAACAAAACAAAACAAAATCTAATCATTAGTCGCGATAAATTTGAAACCCGATTGTCTTTTGATTTTAAATTGCCAAAATGCTACTCCATGTCATGCCAAAGCACAAATACCAACACAAAAAGTCAAATCTAGACAATTAGGCAGGGAATAACAAGAATGCCCCAATTCTAATATGAGAAGGGCAAAAAAATTTAATGCCCACCTTTTTAAATGGAAAATATATTTGAAATTAAGGAAAAAGTACAAAATAATCCATGTGAAAATGTGATGCATTGCATGAACACATAATCCAGGGACAGGTGGTTGGTGTGACGTTCTTGAAATTCAGAGAAGAAAATACATAAAAGAAAAGATAAAAAGGAAAACAAAGGGTCCTTTTTTTATATTAGTATCAATTACTATCAATTTTCCCATTTATTCGTTTTCACACACATACATTACTTAGAAATTTCCTCATAATTCTTGGAACAAGAGTTGAAAATAGGCTAATCTGACAAGAAAAAGGAGACATTTTGGTGAGCCACCCCCCACCATGACCCCCCTATTATTTTAATTTTCTTCCCTTTTTTCATGGGAGCATTTTCTTTTGTTCCTTTTTTCACCCCACAAAAGAATAAAATTACTGTGGGCATGGAGGCCTATTTGATTGACTTTTTTTGAGGGTGTGATTGTGGTCGTGGGAATTGAATGAGATTTGTTCTTTTCCATCTGGTTTGCATTGAAACAATCTGTCTTTCTCTTATTTTAGAGAGAGAGGAGAAGAGTTTGAAGCTTTGAATGTGGCCTTTATGTGTTATTGCTGAGGTGTTTTGAGTAAAATAAAGATTACTGTCCTCATAAATCACCCCCACCCTTTTCCTTAATTTTTTTCATATACCTCAACATCCACCAATTTTATTTCCATCATCTCTCTTTTCTTCTCTCTCACCCCATTTTGAAGACTCTGTTTTTCTCTCTCTCTAAATTTTTCCTTGAAGGTTTTTGGGCTTCACATCTCTGTTTGAAGCTTTGTTTCCTCTCAGAAGGGGGAAAACAGAGGTGGGTGTGGAGGAGTTTCTGATTGTGTGAATTTACATGTGTTTTTCCTTTAAAGATTTGATTTTTATCTGATTCTTGGTTTCTATTTTCAGGTCTTGACTTTAGATCTATCGCTGTGTTTGCTGCTCTTTGGGCTGGTAAATTTTCTCAGATTCTTACATATCTGTGTTTGATTGCTCCCTTTTTTTGGTTCTGTTTTGGAACTCGATGTTTTCTTGTTTTTTATACCCTTTTTGGATTATCAGCTATCATTTGTTACCTCATCTTTGATTATGTTTTGAAACTTTTGTTTTTGTTTATTTGTGTTTTGGAGAAACTATTTAGTTGGGTTTAAGCCTTGAGAATTCTGTTATGTTTTTTGTATGATGTTTTTTTTGTTGGTGATATGAGGTTTTCAATTTTGGCAAAAAAAGTTAATGTTTGGTGGAATAGAAGAATACATCATTTTTCTTGAATATATGCTAAAAAAGTGATCTCTATCTTCCTGCAAAATGTTGTAGTGATGATGTCTTTGAATTTAAGTTTCTCCCAAAATGTATATGATTTTTCTTGTGTTTCATTTTGTTCATAAATGTGCTTTTGAAAACTGATGAATATTATATGATTGCAGATTTCCTGAAGAACAGCATTGTTGTTTTTTGTACCATTCATTTGTTGTGTTGATAATTATTTGACTTTAAGCCGCCCTGATGCAAGGGCCGAGTAGCTCCGTGAGTACTTTACCCGAGAATATAGGTTTCGATCATGGCTCTGGGTCGGGTGACGCCACCATAGAGTCCCAAATGCCGTGGACTAGTATGCAGACAACCGCGCAGAGCAGGCTACCGGATTACAGAATGGCGTCAAGTGACGCCAATAGTCAGTATTTGCAGCATGTGAGACGTGAGGGGCCAAATGTGGAGTGGAGCGTTGGCGAAGCTAGCTCCAGTTCATCACAGCGCCTTGGTGATCAGAGTGAGAGGAAAATGGAGCATGCTTGGACCCTTGCCCCGAGATCTAACCTCGCCTTAGAAGAGAGGCAGTATGAACAATCTGATATTCTTTCGTTGGAAAACGTCAATGTGAATTCACATGGCAGTCAGAGCACACACGGGGCATTTGGTATGCGTGCGTCTAGCTCCAATGCCCTTCCTCAGGATCTTAATATGATTGTTGATTCGGAGGATGATGACTGTCAGGTAGTCGAGCGTCCCAGCTCCTACATATCTATGGGACCGTCCAACGGTCAATTGCAAGCTCCAGGCACTTCCTCTGGTTCGTTTTCCATGCCTTCCGGACGTGGTGGCTATATGATGGATGGGAGGGAGGACAGGCCGGGTTGCTCCATGGATGGGCGGCGTATGTCGTATAAGCGAAAAGCACTTGAGATGCAAACAGGACAGTCTTCGGGAGTAGGCAGCTCGAATTGTTTTCAACATGATGAAAGAAGCCAATGGCATTCCATGACGGCCGCTCATGCTGCTGCTGTCAGCAACGCTAATATACCGATTTCAATTGACAATGATGTTGTTAATAATGGTTCAGAGCCAGCAAATCCGAGGCTCAGGCTTGGTGTCGGAGCAGCTGGCTCTGTGACTCCTTTCTCTCTTACTTCTTCGGGGAATGCAGAAAGCTCCCGGAGAAATCTCCGTTTGCGAATCAATGGTTTATACCAACAACAACAACAAGATACTTTACCTAGCAACCCGCTTTCAACCGAGACTGATGTTGGAAATGTAGACGCTGCATCTTCTCGGTACTCTTCTAGATTACTCCGCAACCATTTATTTGATATGAGCCCGGCTACCGCAGTGGAAAGTGCAACCCTTAACAGCCAGCCAACCCTGCATCTTCCTCCTGTACGCCGGCATCATCAATCTAGGTGGAGCGGTGCATCAAGCTCGAGAAGTAGCAGGTCGTCTATTGCTGCTGCTGGTGCTGTTTCCGAAGACAGGATGCAATTTGGAGAATCTTCGTCAAGACATATTCCAAGAAGCATTTCTGAGCATCCTATGTTCATTCCAGCCAGTGAGATGGGAAGTTCGTCTCAGAATCCTACAAACTGGAACTTTCCGGGTGCGAACAACAGTATGGCTGCAAATGCTGCTTCTAGTTCTCGAGCAGGGACCAGCACCGGGCTCAACGCTGCTCCACCTAGTTGGTCCCATCGGGGCCATCCCCAATATCCTCGGAGGTTATCAGAGATTGTACGGAGATCTCTATTGTTAAATGCAGGTGCCGAGGCTGCAGGTCAGAGCCGCAATCATGCTGCAAGATCGGGTTCTCCTGCACTGCCTCAGGAGATGGTACTTCCATCGGTGTCTGATGGTCATGGCCATCGTGTGCTGAACTCGAGATCAGCATATCTGGACAGGTACGTTGATGGTGCTTTTGGGGTACCATATTCGCTGAGGACTTTGGCTGCTGCAAGTGAAGGACGAGGCAATATAATGTCCGAGGTATTCCACATCCTTCTTTCATTTGCACTCGAGCTATTAGCTCCTATCTCAACTGATGTTGTATGCCTTTTGGTTACATCTTTTCATGTTGCAACTTAGGGCTCACGAATATTTTGTAATAACTTGCACTGGAATCGTTCGTTGCTTATCAACCGTCCATGCTTATCTACTCTGTTTCAGTTCTTACACTTATAACTCTATGAATGATGCAAATCATGCCTTCATTTGATGCTCCCGTGTTAAAAAATATGTCATTTTATTGCTTAGGAATTAGGAGTAGGCATGGTATCAAGAAGCCAGTATGTTTAGTAACGGAAATGAACCATTGTTGTTTGTATGGGTAGAAACAAGCTCTACAAGTTGAAAATTCGAGCCAAATTTCTTTATAGGACTTGCCTTTCACTTGAGATAGTGTACATGAGTTTTTGGTTCCGTAAGGATCAAAGTGAAAAAAACTTGACTAGTGAGTAGTGACGGTGATAGTAATAACCACGTTTAAAGTTGTATGATGATCAATATCACGTCTGGTTTTTTCTATCTCACAATGTTCTCTATGCTCTAAGCTTAGAGCACTCGTATTGGTAAAAAAACGTTGCTGGATTATACACATTCTCAGTGTCTTTACTGGATTTACTTCTTCCCGGATAACTGCTAATTCTCATCTGATATGAAATTATTTGTCTGGTTTGTATAACTTGTATCTGATTCAATGTTTTGTTTCAGCAGATTCGCCAAGTCCTGGACCTCATGCGGAGAGGCGAGGGCCTGAGACTAGAGGTCTGTATTCTTCTCCTTTTCGGTTCTTTAAATACCATGAATCTTGTGCTGTAGACGGAAATGCATTTGTTGTGAAGTGGTCGTTGTTTGGATAAAGTACATATATCGTTAAACTAATTATCTTGTATTTCTTGTGTGGTAGGATGTGATGATCCTCGATCACTCGGTCCTTTTTGGGATGGCTGACATCCATGATCGACACCGGGATATGCGACTGGATGTTGATAACATGTCGTACGAGGTGAGAACGCAGCACCGTCTCTATTTCCTCAACACATCAATCAATGCTTTTACAAAATGATTTTTCCAACTCTTTTTATTTCCAGGAACTATTGGCCCTTGAGGAGCGCATCGGAAACGTGTGCACCGGTCTAAGTGAAGAAACCGTTACGAGCCGTCTGAAGCGAAGGAAACACGTTGCCAGCAATGCCAAAAATACGGCTGAGACAGAGCCTTGCAGTATATGCCGGGTAAGGCCACATTCTTCGACACGGTCTCGTCTCAAATTCGTTTCAGTTACTAATCTCGTTGCTTTCACACGATGCAGGAGGAGTACAACAAGGGTGAAACTCTCGGAGCATTGGAATGTGGCCACGATTTCCATGCCGACTGCATCAAGCAATGGCTGATGCAGAAGAACCTTTGCCCCATCTGTAAAACGACGGGGCTGACTACCTGAGAGGCGGTCTGGCTCGTCGTTCTAGCAGGTATGCGGAGAGTTGTGTTAGCGACGTGAGTCCTGAAAGGCATCGTTGCTCTCGACGCGATAAGAAGCTCGTCGTTGTCTTCCCTTCGCCTTCCGGCCTCCCTAAAAATTATCTTTGCTCATCTGTGGAAGATACAGTGATTCAACTTTATATTTTTGAATATTCAACTATTTACACAAGATTGCACAAGATTTTTGAATATTCAACTATTTACATTCATCTACCCTTGTTACATTTGACAATAGATTTATGATATTTTTATTGGTTTATATTTTGGTTTGTTTGATGGTTTCTTGAAGCTATTGAGAAGCATGACTTGCATAAGCATATGAATATAATATGCCCATTTTTCTTGGTGTTTCATGTTATTTTTCAGTGAGAAAAGTTCTTGCCAAGTGGGCTGGGCTGGCCCAGTGAGGCCCGTCTCTACACAGTCTCATGTTTGAAGTGGGCCGGTCTGTGAGCTTTTTTATATATTTAAGCCCAGCCCAATGAAAACCCATTTGGAAAATTGTGCATACTGATAAAAAAAATTTATGTGAAGTGCAATATACTACTAGTAACTAATTTTGTGGACAATTGAGCATATAGAATTTCTATTCAATATTTTTATCATTTTTTTTTCAACTATAAGTTTATATCCCAAAATTTTATACTATGCCAATGTCAATATTTTGAACTTGTATTCATTTTTTGGAGCTTTATCTTGTCTAGGCTAAATTGACTTGGCTATCCCCTCCCTACAAATTACATTTATAGTAGTAGTATTTTATAGTATGACACAATGTTGTCCTTGAGATATTTGTTTGTGGCCAAAATTCGATCAATAAATAAATTATATATACGGCCAACTCAGTAAATTCAAATTAGTACTTTTCTAGTGTTGATGATTAATTAAATTTGCTTGCATAAGGTGGGTAATCTTAATCCTGATTGGCCCTGTGATGGTTGACCCAATTTGCTATGGCTAGTGGACTGAAATTGTAGAGGGGAGGTCACTTGAATGAAGGATTTCTAATTGCATTAATGATTTGTTTAAGGTACTAACTAGCTAGACTACTAGCTAGCTATTTAGTTTGAACCTACTTTGGCTTGTATTTCATAAATATCTCATTATTATTTCGTCGATAGCATGCAAATCCCACCTACTAATAGGCATCGGATTGAATTATTCTTGCAATTGATAGGTCTTGGATTGTTTTATGGTCAATATGAAAAAAATATGACAATAAAACAAAATTCAAAGCAACAAGCCTTGGCCGAAGGCTCTCCGCCGATGACTAGAACGGTGGGTGAGGCTCTTGGGCCGCAATGCTTGCCACGTGTGGTTGCTCGACCAGTGAGAGCGCATGTGCAAGGCCACGTGCCAAGCATGATTCCGGTTTTTTTTTTTGCAAAATTTGAACTTTTTTTCAAATTCATAATATTTAAATCATTCTTTTATGACTAAAAATAAAACTTCTGATTTCACTTATTTATTTCTTTTTTCCACTTTATTCTTTCTTTATCTCTCACTTTATTTAATTTCTAATTAAACTACTATATACAATTTTCTTAACTTTCGTGGCAAAAAAACACCTCAAATAACATGAGACATGTGCAGTACTTTTTTCCAAATAATTGAACTTTCAAATTTTTTATTTTCTAACGAAAATCAAGTACTAGTATTTAATAATTTTAAATTAAGATGAAAGATCATACTTCGAACTCTTTACACTAATTTCTTTGTCATTACAGTAATGAAAGATCACCCTTCTAAAATTTCTGCATGCTCAAATATCTCATCGTCTATTCTACATTTCACCATATTCTTTAACAAGATTAATATTTTTATACAAAAACAAAAAACCAGATAAACTACCATGTGTTAAAAATTAAAAATATTATATAGGGTGGTGATTAATTAAATTGATGCAGGTGGGGAAGGTGGTTCCAAATTTCCCACACGCAACTTGGAAAGAATGAGTCACATAGGGAATGGTGCCTTTGAAAATTGAATAATCTAATCTCAAACTTTGTTTTTATGGTAAGGTGGAATCCAGTTGGATAAGTTTCCAATCTAATTGTTTCTATAATTTCTCAACCTTATTATTTTAATATTTTGGAGCAATAAATATTTGTTCCAAGTCCAACTGCCTCTTTTTTTAATTGTATTTTACCTTCTTTTTTTTTTGGCTTTAAGCAGAACTAAATCTGGGCCGTTTGGTCAAAAGATTGAAAATAGAATTAAAAGATGATTTATATTACAAGGCCAAATAAAATAATGTATAAAATAAACTCCAATTTAGTCGCCCAATACACATATGACACTACGGTGTTATTTATCATATATTTTGGGTAGGTACTGATTTAAATATTAGTACTCCTGATTTTTTAGCTAAATGGAATGGTGATGATAAATCTATTAATATAAAATATTAAAAAAAAATTGATGATGATAGATCTTGTGCCGAGATTAGTTTTATTTTTAAAGATTACAATTCGTTCGATAAACATATTGTTTATTTAATATATATTCTGTTCAAATTAAATAAGACATTTAAATAAAGTATGAAACTTATTTTTATAATTTAAACATTATATAGATATAATTTTAAAATTACGTAATAATGAAAGTCAAAATATCTATAATTTGAATTCTAAAATTATATTGTTGGCCGAAAATTAGATACTCAAAGTCATAATCATTCGTTGGCATGACCAAAGCGTACACGTTCAAATTTGTCCAACTAAATTGCGTCGAAATCATTCATGGGATAGAGTAAAAATTAATTTCTTTCTTTTCAGAATACAGTTTTTAATATAAAGTATATTATCTGTGATGATTTGATAATTTATGATTTAGAGATTAAAGAAGAAAGTTTTACTACCATTTAAAGTGAGAATTCCTCGAAAGCTGAAGGATCTCATCGAAATTAACATAACGTTGAGACCCCTATTTGTAAATAAACAAAAGATTAGGAGAATTAAGGCGGGATAATAAACCTTGTCTATAAACTCCTTAACCATAAATCATTTTTCCAGAAGGGGAAAAGTGCAGGAAATTGCTCTCTTTTCCGAGTTTAGAAATTTAAAAATATCGATTTCATCAACTTTTGCTGATGGGAATATGGAAAAGCTGCAATCTTTGAAATGGGTTTTCTACGATGCAGCGAAAATAAACCAAAATTAAGCGAAACTCCTTTGTTTTTTTGACTTCAATGTCTGCTTATTTCCATCACAACCATCGTGGCTATGAATCGCTTCAGAATTCTCGAAATCTGTCCCTCTTTTTTCGTCAGTGGAAAAAATGGGTATAGAAGGAAACTAGTTTGAATCTCGAGAGAGAAAGAGGGGAAAGTTTGAATCTTGATTTCTGAATAATTTGGGTTTTTTTTATTTTGATGAATTAAGTTGTGTGAAAGAAAAAATGTCGGATCTTTACGGAACCAATGAATCTGAAGACATGTCGTCTTTCCTTCAAATTCTTCTCCAAAATTCGTCGTCCTCCGCCGCCGTTAGCGACGGCGCTGCGGCGGCCGGAGGGTTGTTCGGCGGCGGAGGGGCGGTGGCGGAGTCCTCCACCAGCCTCAGTCTCTCTGATCCCAGCTGCTTCTTTGCCGGTGGGCCGAGTGGCAAGAATCTTGCTTCTAATTGTGAGGTAAAAGCAAAATTCTTCCCCAAAATTTGGTTAAAATTGGATAGAAATTTATTTATTGTAGATTAATAGCTCATTTAGTGAATAAAGACTCCATTTTTATGAAGTTGTAGTGTTGATCAGTTTCAACATTGGCTGTGATCTTTGTGTGTAAAATGAGATCTCTTTGAATTTGAAGTTCCATTCCTCATTTTCTTGATTTGTTCTGGTTTTTGGTTTGGGGAATTGATTAACTGTAGGGAGGGGAAGCTTGTGATATACCGGTGAATCCGGCTCCATCTCGTTCTTCGAAGAGAAGTAGAGCTGCTGAAGTCCACAATTTATCAGAAAAGGTTTGTGATGATCTGAGTTTGTTAAATGTAGTTTTGTCAAGATTTGGATTTGTGTAAAATCGTTTAGCTGTCTCGAACAGAGGAGGCGAAGTCGGATCAACGAGAAACTGAAAGCGCTTCAGAATCTGATTCCAAATTCTAACAAGGTGGTTTAGCACAGCATTTCACAGAATTCTTGATTCTCTTTATCTAGAATGTTCTGAATTGAGTTTTGGTCTAAAAATGTTAAGATTTTGTGTGTGTTTTCCTAATGCTAGACTGACAAGGCATCTATGTTGGATGAAGCCATTGAATATCTCAAACAGCTTCAACTCCAAGTTCAGGTTTTCGTCTCTCTTCTTTACATACTCTTTTGATCGAACCGTGGCCTTAATTTGAGTTCATTCTTGATGCTATTCCATTCCTCGTCTAGTAAACTGATTCTTGTGGTTCTTCGTATGCAAGTTATTTCATTCTACGTTGAATTCTGTTTGTGAGTAGTAAGAAAAAAGCATGACCTCTCCAAAGGATGGCTACCTGCATATAGATGTTGAATTTTCTTTTAGATAGTTTTCGTGCCTTTTGTGTTGAGATTTGTGTAGCAGTTTAGTATGAATCAAATAGAAACTACTCCACATAGCATAGTACGATTCAATTCTATGCATACAGTTCTTGTAGAATGTATGTTTAGGGTTATATATGCATCTCATTTTCCCACTTCCAAGATTCAAACTTCTGACTTCACAATCTTGTTCAATGTATGTTGAAGTTCATATAAGCATCCCATTTTCCCACTTTCAAGATTTGAACTTTCACATTCACAATCTTGTACAATGCATGTTGAAGTTCATATAAGCATATCCCATTTTTCCCACTTACAAGATTTGCAGTCTTGTACTACAATGTATATTGAAGCAATAAGCATCTCATTTTCCCACTTTCAAGATTTGAACTTTAACTTTCACAATCTTGTAAAATATATGTTAAAGTTCATATAAGCATATCCCATTTTCTCAAATTCAAGATTTGAACTTCAACTTTCACAAACTATATTCAAGTTATAAGCATCCCATTTCCCCACTTTCAAGATTTGAACTTCAACTTTCATTATCTTGTAGAATGTAAGTTAAAGATCATATAAGCATCCATTTTCACAATCTTGTACAATATGTCGAATTCCTAGTAACTTAAATTTGTGTTTACATTTTCAGATGTTGACAATGAGAAACGGGTTGAGTTTGCACCCCGGCTACTCCCTGCAGTCGATGCTAGCACCCTCACCCGGTCTAGCCATAGACGAAGGCAATCCACTGCTGCACACAAGCAGAGGCACAGAGGCACTCACTAGGGACCAAGACGTCTTCCTACAGAGCTCTGTTGCACCCATGAACCTCGGGCCCTCAGCCCTGCCAACGCTCGTGCCCTCCACGCAAAACACTGCCAACTCTACAATGCTCCCGAGCTATGCACCCCCGTTGCAGCAAAACCGTTACGGACTGCTCAACCATATAGCTTCCACGAAGGATATTTGCAGGGACGACGCGTTGTCAAGACTGAACAATTCCTCACCGGGGGTGTCTTCATAGTAGTTTTAATGAACAGAGAAAATAAGAAACACCAATTTGAGAGAGGTGATGTTGTTTCTAGTTGTGGAAATGATGTCAAGTTAAAAGATCATTGTTTAGAAGTATTGGATATTGGAAATACAGATTGTGAACATACTTGTTTCTCTTCTTATTATTTAAACCTCTCTTTTTTTAGCATAATTGATGTTTTTGGTTAATGTTTTTGATGCCTAGATTGGTTTCATAAAACATTAGTGTGGCATTATTTATTGGGTTAATTATAATTTTGTATTTCAATTTATCATTGTATAAATTGTTAAATATATTAAATATTGAGATATGGTGAATTATTGTGCCGGACTATGTACGCTACCAAAAAGATTCTGTTGCCAATAGAGCCAAAAATTACACTATAATATATCAAGAAAATGAATAATTTGAAAAATCAATTTATATGTATTTGTACAGAGTGTGTCAGGATAGTGAAGAATTACAAAGTGAAAAAAAGACATTTCGTACTTGAAATGATATTAATATAGCAACTGCAAATATCAATAATTTTGCATAGATATACAAACCATTGAAAATAACTGGATTAGGTGTAGAGGAAATAAACGGGAAATTGTGATATGTTTTTTTGTTAGTTTATAGTATTTAAAAAAAATTAAAATGGCATTTTCTATTAGAGATTAATACAACTCAATATATAAATTATTAGGTTTTGATTATTAACAAATAATTAAATTTTATTTGTAGGGGGAAGCGTTATTCTCCTATTCATCCCTTAGATCCTTTATTCTTCTTAATATGGGCCGTTAGATCTCATTCATCAACGGTCCAGATGATCTGCATTATTACACTATGATGGTGCATTATTAGTCGGTGTGCATTATTCAATTGAAAATCTGGATTATTACACTATAATGGTGCATTATTAGTCGGTGTGCATTATTCAACTGAAAATCTGCATTATTAAATGACACGTGACACCAATCTAACCGTCGGATGACAAAATCGTGGGGCTGAGATTAAAAAGAACCAAGAACAAAAGATAAAAAAGGAAATGAATACATCATGTAGATTGAAAATAGTAACGAACTGTAGTTAATTTCTTACAAATCATTAATTAAGAATCAGTATTTGTGAAGGAAGTTTTACTTTATTTTGTAGTGGGATTATAATAATAATAAAAGGAAAAAAAAGAAAAGAAAGAAAAGTACATTTAATAGCTGTAACTGAACAAATTATTTTAATCATAATTCCTAGATCACACATGTTTGTACACTATTCTTCCCATTACCAACTTTTATTTTAATAAAGTGTACATATGTAGGAGTATCTTATCACTGTTTAAATTAACCAAATTAAAGTATAATGAAACAACACCAACCAACCATCATCATAAGCAATCATCATTACCATTCCATGTCTGTACAAACCAATCAAATAAATAGGTTAGCATACAAAAAGAAAGAATCTCTAACACCATAAAATAATCAAACTAATTAAGTTTGACTTGGTCAAGCTTATTCTAAAAACAGAATAAGTTTTAATTCATTGTCTTTCTTCTACCGAGATTGATTTATGTAATATTACTAGTACTATTTTTTTATTACATTAGAAAATTCTCATGCCACAGAAAGCAAATCCAAGATATCTTTAGAAAACGTAGAACGTACCATGAAAACATAGGAATAGATTTTCAATGTCTATCTATCTATCTATCCTGCAAAACCAAAACTTATCATATTTGATGTTTTCAATTTCCGAATTTTGTCCCTAGTTATTGAATAGTGGAATTATTCACATTGAATAAGATAAATACTCCTTCCGTCCCATGTTACTCGCACTTTTCATTTTATGCCGTAAATTTGAGATTGATTTTTAATGTAATTAAATTAAAATTTTAAGTGTAATGAGACATCACTTAATAAATGAGCTTTTAACACTTAATCTAACATATTAATTAAATACATTAATTCTAACTTAAACTATAAATAATGTAAGTAGTTTGTGATAAGCCGAAATGGAAGAGTGCAAGTAACATGAGAAGGAAAGAGTACAAGGGTGTATATAAAAAATGTAGATAGAATTTAATGCTTTAAATTGTATCGATAATAATTCATAGATGCGTGAAAGTACCTACAAGCTTTATTTTTAATTAACTTAGGCTGATCATATATTTTCTATTGTTGTTTACTATAGTTTGTTAATTTCTTTATAAATACATTATTCATTTGGATCTAAATATTTAACCGTTGTAACGAATCTTGATCCGAAAAATTGCGATCCAAAAATTGAGATCGTTTTCCGAATTCAAACACTATAATCTAGTCCATGATTTAGATCCATATATATAATTAACGAATCTAGATCCGTAAATCCTCATTTCATTTTACCATTTTTATGGCATAATAATATTTCTACGCACGGACGGAGCTAGAAAATTATACTAGGAAAGACAAAAATATTAACATACAAATAAATAAATATAAATAATATATATACATTAAAATAACATACTAGTATATTATTTTAAAGGATGGTAAGCCTACGTGTATGTGAGGAGAGGGGCAAGTAAAAATTATTTTTTTCTAAATTAGGAGGGCAAATTAGGTGAATATGTATATATTTAGGTTGTATAATATATATATTTACATGGTTATAGAGAAATGAGGTGGGACATTTGCCCCTTCTCTTCTCACCATACTATTGATCCGTCCCCGTCTCTACACAGTAGATTTGACTAAACACTACTTAAACCTCAAAGTCAAACACCAAATCAATAAGCAATAACTACCAAAATCAAACCCCAAATCTTTCACTAAAAAAAACCAGATACCATTGATCCATTACGTACAAGAAATAGCAAACTACATTCGACCATTTTTCACTCAAAAGTTTAGCTTGTGACAATGTGTTTGGAGTTTGGACTTGTTTTCACAAGAGTGCCACGAAGATATCCTTTCCACTCTTACTCCGAAACAAACAATTATCGACTTATCTCGCACTAAATCTCACCGTTATCTTATCAAACAAATCAAACACCAACTGAATAATGTAATAGCAAGTCCGATCATCGTTTTTTTTCAAAAGCTCTGCTCATGATAACGCATCTTCACACATCTCGCCAGTAACAAAATTGCACTACATCTATCGACTTATCTTGTCCTAGATCTCACCGTTATCTTATCAAGCAAATCAAACACCAATCGAATAATGTAACTACCAGTCCGATCATCGCTTTTTCTCAAAAGCTCAGCTCCTGATAACACATCTTCACACGTCTCGCCAGCAACAAAACTGCACTACATCTGTGGACTTATCTCGCCCTAAGTCTCATCGTTATCTTATTAAACAAATCAAACACCAACCGAATAATGTAGTAATAACCAGTCCGATCATCGCTTTTTTCTCAAAAGCTCAGCTCACGATAACGTATTTTCACACGTCTCGCCAGTAACAAAAATTGCACTACATCTTACTACTACCGATCTCACCCTTACTCATACAACTAGTTTAATTCGAAACAAAGCACATCTTGTCCAACAAATCGAACGACATAATTATTAGCATCAACCGTTCAACTGTTCCACACACACAAAAAACACACATCAATGGGCCCTTCCCCCTTTGGTAGGTGTTCCATCAATACAGCTGCTTCCCTTTCCCCTTCCCCTCCCTCTCTGGCGCGACTGTCTTCTTCTCCTCCTCCCACCAAAGTCAAAATGCCTCAATCTCCAAACCAATAGCTTCATTCTCATTTCTCACAAAAAAAAATGTCGGATGGCAAAGGCGGCAAACCCGCCTTCCTCAACGACCAGCTCTCCAAACGCACCACCATCTTCGGCCTCCGCCTCTGGGTCGTCGTCGGCATCTGCGTCGGCGCCGCCATCGTCATCCTCCTCTTCCTCCTCTCCCTCTGCTTCACCTCCCGCCGAAACAAGTCCAAAACTTTAACAACCCACAATAATAAAAATCCCACCTTTATCCCCACCGTTTCCAGAGAAATCCAGGAAATCCGGGTCGACCCGCCCCGGGCCGACCCGGATCCGGAGCCGGCCCACGTGGAGGTGAAGAAGGGTGATCAGAATGACGGCGGGGGGCCGGAGGTTTCGCATCTGGGGTGGGGCCACTGGTACACGCTGAGGGAGCTTGAGGAGGCTACTAATGAGTTTGCTGATGAGAATGTGATTGGGGAAGGTGGGTATGGGATTGTTTATAAGGGTGTTTTGGAGGAGGATCATAAGGTTGCCGTCAAGAATTTGCTCAATAACAGGTTTGATTTTGATAAAGTTTGAGTCTTTGGATTGTGTTTTTGCATGATTTTGAGATTTTGGTGGGATTTGTTTTTTGAAGGGGTCAAGCGGAGAGAGAGTTTAAGGTTGAGGTGGAGGCGATTGGGCGTGTGAGGCACAAGAATTTGGTGAGGTTGCTTGGTTATTGTGCTGAAGGAACTCACAGGTAGTTCAATTCTTGCACAATGTATGTATACCCTGTGGTGGTTTGGTTGTGTTGTGATTTGTGATGTTGAGATTGAGTTGAGTTTTTGCGATGAAGTGCAATTTAGTTGGAAAGGCATTCTTTTGATTATGTTGTGACTTGTGATGTTGAATTCGAGTTGAGTTATGGCGATGGAATGGAGTTTAGTTTGTACGACGTTTTCGTGATTGCTTTAGATCATGTTGTGAGTCATGATATCAAGATTGAGTTATTTATGTTGATGAGGCGCAACTTTGTTGGTAAGATGTTTCTGTGACCGCATTATGCGGATGTTTGTAACATGTTGTTTTGTACACGTATGGTGGTTTGATTACGTTGTGAGTTGTGGCTTGTGATGTTAAGCTTGAGTTGAGTTATGACTACAAAACACAACTTAGTTGGTTAGAGGTTTTTTAACCGCTTTGTGGTGAAGTTGGTTAGAGGTTTTTGTAACCGCTTTGTGATGTTAAGCTTGACTTGAGTTATGACGATGAAATTCAGTTTAGTTGGTAAAGCGTTTTCGTGATTGCATTGTGCTCAAATTTGTAACATGTTTGTACACGTGTGGTGTTTAGATTATGTTGTGACTTGTGATGTAATAACGATAAAACACAACTTAGTTGGTAAAGCTTTTCGTTTGTGCACTAGGATGCTTGTCTATGAGTATGTGAATAATGGGAATTTAGAGCAATGGCTTCATGGAGATGTAGGGCCGTGCAGCCCTCTAACATGGGAGATTCGAATGAACATCATTCTTGGAACGGCAAAAGGGTAACTAATTTCATACAAAAAAACAACTCCACATCTTAATTTCTACATGAAGATTGTTGAATCCCTTTTGTTTGATTTCGATTCCCATCAGCTTGACGTATCTGCACGAGTGCCTCGAGCCTAAGGTGGTCCACCGCGACATAAAGTCGAGCAACATCTTGCTGGACCGGCAGTGGCACGCCAAGGTGTCCGATTTTGGCCTTGCGAAGCTCATAGGCTCGGAGAAGAGCTACATCACCACGCGAGTCATGGGAACGTTTGGGTGAGTCTCGCTCGCTCGCTCTTGGATCATCCACATTGTTTTGTTTCGTGTCGTTACAATCACATCAATTTTTCCTCGTCTCTGTCTCTCCAGCTACGTTGCCCCTGAATATGCCAGCACCGGGATGTTGAATGAGAGGAGCGACGTCTACAGCTTTGGCATCCTCGTTATGGAGATCATCACGGGGAGGCACCCGGTGGACTATGGCCGCCCCACCGGGGAGGTATACAACTATATGATTTTTTCGAGTTATAATCAATTTATCGCCTCAACGAACTAGGTAACCGATTCTCGTGTGTAAAAATGTCAGGTAAACTTGGTCGATTGGCTTAAAACAATGGTATCCAACCGCGAATCTGAGGGCGTGTTGGATCCAAAATTACCGGATAAGCCCTCTACGCGAGCATTGAAGCGCGCCCTTTTGGTCGCGTTGAGATGTGTGGATCCAAACGCCCAAAAAAGGCCGAAGATGGGCCATATAGTCCACATGCTCGAAGCGGACGATTTCCCTTTTCGTGATGTAAGTTTAGATCAATCAATCTGCATTGCATACTTACATATCTAAATGCTGTTGCTTTCGCTCACTATCGCCTCATGTTCGAAACAACAGGATCGCAGGGGAGGCGTGAAGGAACAGCACGGGAAATCAAGTCGTGATGGCGCCATGCCAATGGAGAAGCGGTTGAGCGAGCCGGGTGACAGCAGCGGATACGAGAGCAGCGTTCAAACGGATAGGACGATGTTGAGGAAGGGGGAAGGAGACGACGAGCAATAGAATGGCCGTCGAGACGACAACGGCCTTTCTATGTAAATACTGTGATTTTGGCCTCAGCTTTTGGCATGAAAGGTGATCATAGCTCATTTCATGTTGATATAATATAGCAACTGTTATAGTGTAACATAAAGATATATATAGTGTTTACAGTATGATTCATTTGTGGTGTTTTATTGAATTTAAAGTCTGTGTATGTTTCCACATAATGCAAAGCAAATTTGTTTGACAATTTTCCCAGATGTAATTATTGTAAGCAATATATGTTGGAAGTTATTGCAGATTCTTCTCTGTGGATAAGTATTTGGTAATACGAGGTTTAATATAAAATTGGTAAAATAAAAGAAAAAATAATTAAAAAAATTGTTGATTATAGGTGGATAAATAGGATAGAGGCGAAGAAAAAAGCAAAAGCGAAAAAGAAAAAAATGGTACTTCTATGATACAAAAATAAAAAATAGCTAATTTTTGTGGACGGTTCACAAAATAGACAAATGAATGCCATAACTTTAATTTGTATTGCTAATCCATTTATCTTTATTTGCTATTCCTCTTCGTTTTAGATTATTATTAGAAAGCTATACTAAAAATATACTCCCTCCGTCCCGCACTACTCGCACTTATTTCCTTTTTGGGCGTCCCAAGCTACTTGCACTCTTTCCATTTTTAGTAAAAAATTTCACCTACCGCCGTCATTTTTGACTTTCATATACACTCATTCCTTAATCTCCGAGCCGAAAAGGAAATGAGCGAGTAGCCCGGGACGGAGGGAGTAGTACTCATATTCTAGAGATTTATTAAATGTTTGTGAGTTAAGTCTAATTTGAAAAGAAATTTTAATGATAAATTTGCAAAATGTCTTTTTGAGTATATCAACGTGACAGACGATAAACAAACATTTATTCTTTGAACATAATAGACAAAACCTAATAATGAATTTTGTGATGGGGTAACAGTTGGGGTTGGGCCCACAGCCCAAAGAAGGCCCATCATTTATATAGACTTCAACGGATGAAATGAAGAATAGACTGCTAATTTGGTAAAAGAAAATGGCCTTTTTCCTGTGGAGCCCTTATTAAGTATGGCTTATCTACTTGATTTTATCTATTTTGAGGTAAACACAATGTTTGCTTAACATCTTAAGTGTTAGTTTACTAGGTGTAGAAATTATCAACATTAAATAAATTTGTTTTAATGTTAAATTAAATGTTCTTGTGATAGTATATGAGGACTTTTTTGAATAGTTGAAAACACAATTAGTTTGATTTTCACCGTTTATATATAATGAGAGTAATATAAAGTAAAAACTTATTTAGCTATGAGATATTTTTAATCGTAATTTTGAAATACATTCTATATAAATTTCATTCATACAACAATAATTTAAGAGTGAAAACTCTATTGCACAATATGAAAATCGAAAACAAAGGAGGGGGCACTCCTAACTGGGTAGATAAAGACAAGTGCATATTATATGAATTAACTAGGATATAAAAATGTAACACACAATTGCATATTATAGGAAATAAGAAAGAATTACCCAAAAAAAATGAGGATACAGGATTGTAGATGTCATTAACATGGGCTCTACTGGGCCTAGTTTCATGGTTTGAGTTTGTTAAGTTGGGCTGTATAGCCTAGCCGCCCGATCCAAAACGGGCCCAAAGTGAAGAGGGTTGATATGGATATATATTTTTTAGCTAATGGGCTTGTTGGGCCGGTTTGTGATTTGTTCATGCTGATTCTTGTGCAAATGTTTATTGGAGTTTTAATTTCAAAATTATTTAGGATTTTGATTTTGTGTATTAAACATATTAGGTACATGTAAAATAATCCTATAAAAGAAAGCGAAATCAAGAAAGTACATGCCTTACATATGCTATGATTTTACTCGGTGTTCTTTGATCGTTTTTAATTTAAGTAAGTTTTGTCTACCATATCATTTCATAATATTTTTGGAAGACAGATGAGTACCTGCACTCGAGTTTTGTTGAAGTTTATCTTTAAAAATCATATCATATCATCTCTCCCGGTCGAAAGCCCGGACAGCCACCATCGTCTCTGAATAAACAAGGATACGAAGATAGTTGAATCGTAATACTTTCCGGGCCGTCTCAAGGTAATTGATCGTTTCCTTTTTTAAGCAAATAATTTTATTCTCTCTTATTTTACTCCATTTTTTTTCTTTCATACTATACTTTTTTATCTCTACTACTTTATTCCCACTAGCATATGCACCATCCGTGAATACTATATTGAATATAGATTATAAAGAATAAAACCTAACGAAAGATAGCAAAGAGACTGTGACAAACTCACACAACATTTGTGTTTTGTGAAGAGATGATTCATTTTGTCTTAACACTATATAAAATTTCTATTAAAAAATACTTTAAAGGCTGAATGCTAATATTGTCTTTTATGCATAAATGGGTTTAGCATGTACGATACGTACAACATAATACAATTAATTTTACTATATAAGACGTAAATATGCAATATACAATATAAAACAAAAAATGTTTTATCCATTTTTTTGTGTGACATTGCGTTGCATTGCCATAATAATCTATCTTCTTCCTAAGTCCCATTCAAGTTCTCTCACTTTTCTATTTGAGCTGTGCTATTTCAATTGACCTAAAATGAGATACTTTCAAATGTTTGATATGATATATTGATATTACATTATAAATTTTCAATTAATAAATGTTATTAAAATTGTAACCTTAGGTTAATATCTAATACTATATAATATGTTTATTTTGTATTAAAGTATGTTCCACTCTAGAAGTGATATACAAAGTCACACAAATCCATATTAGTATAACTTTGCATTTGAATGATTCAAACTATTAATACATGGCCACAATTTCAATTCTTTTTTAGTGTCCAACTATTTTCTATTTACTTATTTCAATGAAATAAATGCAAGAGTGATCATAAGATGCAATACAGAGTTTCTCGAATATTTTAATACATGAGTATATTAGACCCAAATTGCTATAGTTTCATTAATTTATAGACTAATTGATAATTTTAATTCATTCGAAATAAAAACACAGTGGGCCTTAATATTCTCGTTTCTTGAAATTACAATCTATCTATTTACTTTAGCCTTTATATATAATACCATTGAAAATAAAAACTTTCAACTCCATGATTGGTGGTAGGGGTTAATTTGTTGTTTCTTTCCTAGTAGCATTGCCCAAAAATTCATAACCAAGTGGGATTGGGACAGGACACCAACTTATTCTCTCTTTCACACACACAATATTACACTCTAAACATTACACACATTATTTAATTAATTGATTAATTAATTGAAAGAATATCCAGCTCATTAATCCTAGCTTCTATGTGTACAATTAAATGAAATAAAATTACAGCAGCACTTTATTACTACAATTTTGCTGAAACTATTTAATTAGTTTCCATCAATAGCTACAAAAGTAGTGGCTGCTTCTTATATCTTGAGGTCCATGGCTCTCCTTGACCTTACCCTCATAGAGTTCACTCATTTCTCATCTTATCACTTTTTTTCCTTTGGATTTCAATGGTTTATTTTTAATATTATTGAATTTGAGTAAATTATACTAACTCAAGGTAATCAATATACTTATATTGGTAATAATGGAATTTCATTATTTTGAGGGAATAAAAAATGGTTAAGTCATATGTTTATGGCATAGCCAATAATCCTATAGTGAAAAGCAACGTCCATCAAATTACATGCACCAACAAAAGAAAAATAATACTAAGTGACAGCCTAACTGTCAACAAATAATCATGGGAAAAGAGAAGAAGCACTACTTAACCAAATCACAATTTACAAATAATTATTAGAAATAGAGACTCGTGCGTTTCGTAATCAGAACTTTCCAATCGTCAATTTTCAACTATAGATATTATTTAATAAATTTAATAGTTGGACCTAAATTGAACGCTACCAATTGAATACGCAAAAACTTTAATTAATATCTGTTCCAAATGAGCAAAGAGAAGTTGAATTGGGGTCATCGTCGCAATTTAGTTAATAAGACGTTTCTATCCTGACTAATAAATCGATAATTTGAGTTACCAAATGCAACTTAGTTAACGAACGGTATTCCTCTAACCAATAAATTAGGAACTCGAGTCATCACGAAAGGTGACGAAAGCAAATGAGAACTATTATTGACTCTCTAAAAAAATTGAAGTGGGTGTCGAGCCCTCCCCTCCCTACAGTGCATATATATAAGTGCTAATGTTCATATTTTCAAGAATTCACAAACACCCCATTTCACTACACAAACATGGCAATTCCCCACAAATTGTGGTGTTTTGTGTTGATCATACTTCCACATTTCATTTCCATAATTTTTGCAGATGAATATGATACCTACATTATCCACATGGATGCCTCAGCCATGCCCAAAGCCTTTTCTACTCACCACAATTGGTACTTAACCACACTCTCATCAATATCAAACACACACACAAACACAATCAAACCTACCACAACTCTCTCCTCTTCATCATCCTCATCCAAACTCATCTACACTTACACCAATGCCATCAACGGCTTCACCGCCCTCCTCTCCCCCTCCGAGCTCCGGTCCCTCGCCAACACCCCCGGCTTCCTCTCCTCCACCCGGGACGCGACGGTGAAGCGCGACACCACACACTCCAACCAATTCCTCGGCCTCGACGACGACCACGGCGTGTGGCCCACCTCCCACTACGGCCACGACGTCATCATCGGCCTCGTGGACACCGGGATCTGGCCCGAGAGCCGGAGCTTCGGCGACGCCGGCCTCGGCCCGATCCCTTCCCGATGGAAAGGCGCATGCGAGAGCGGGACCCAATTCAACTTCTCCTTGTGCAACAACAAGCTCATCGGCGCCCGGTCGTTCAACAAGGGCCTGCTCGCGAAGTACCCGAACATCACCATCGCGATGAACTCCGCCCGTGACACGGACGGCCACGGCACGCATACGTCCAGCACGGCCGCGGGCGGGGCCGTCGAGGGGGCGGACTACTTCGGGTACGCCCCGGGCACGGCCAGGGGAACCGCGCCCGGGGCGCGGGTAGCAATGTACAAGGCCTTATGGGACGAGGGGTCCCTCCTCTCCGACATCATCGCCGCCATCGACCAGGCGATCGCCGACGGCGTCGACGTCATCTCCATTTCCCTAGGCATAGACGGCACGCCCCTCTATGCCGACCCTATCGCCATAGCCGCATTCGCGGCTATGGAACAGGGCATCTTTGTCTCCACCTCCGCCGGCAACGAGGGCCCGTTCCTCGCGACCCTCCACAACGGAACGCCATGGGTCCTCACCGTCGCCGCCACGACAATCGACCGTGAGTTCCACGGCGCCGTCGTGCTAGCCACCGGAGCCTCCATCACCGGGCAATCACTCTACCCTGGCAACTCCTCTGCCACAGAACTCCCCTTAATCTTCCCCAAATCTTGCACCGATGCAAAATCACTCATAAATCTCAAAAACAGAGACATCATCATCGTCTGCGTTGACACCAATTTCACTCTCAGCGACCAGCTCTACAACACCGGCGATTTGAAAATCGCCGGCGCCGTCTTCATCACCAACACCACCGACATCACATTCTACACACAAACATCCTTCCCCGCCGTCTTCCTCAATCTCGAAAAAGGCTCTGAAATCCTCAATTACATAAACACCTCATCCCAACCCAAAGCAAGCCTCAGCTTCAAGCAAACATCGCTGGGCACGAAGCCCGCGCCGCGCCTCACAAGCTACAGCTCGCGAGGCCCGTCCCCGAGCTGCCCGGTCGTCCTGAAGCCCGACCTGACAGCTCCGGGCGACCAAATCCTGGCCGCGTGGCCGTCGAATTCCTCCGTCACCCAATTGAAATCCGGAGAAATCTACAACGACTTCAATATAATATCCGGGACATCGATGTCCTGCCCCCACGCCGCAGGCGTGGCTGCCCTGCTGCGGGGGACCCACCCCACCTGGTCCCCTGCAGCAATCCGGTCCGCAATGATAACCACGGCCGGTTTTTTAGACAACACTGGTTATCCAATTGCGGACCTGGGACTGGATAACCTGCCCGCCACGCCAATCGACATGGGGGCGGGACAGGTGGACCCAAACAGGGCCATCGATCCCGGCCTCGTCTACGAGGCCGGGAGGGATGACTACGTCCGCCTGATGTGCGCGATGAACTTCACCGGTAAGCAGATACAGACGGTGACGCGTTCGAGCAACTACAGCTGCTCGAACGCGTCGCTGGACCTGAATTACCCGTCGTTCGTCGCGTTCTTTCGCGTGCACGACGGGAGGGATTCAGGGGCGAGGGAAATGAGGCGGACGGTGACGAATGTGGGAGGTGGGAGAGCGGTTTACGCGGCGAAAGTGACGGTGGAGGGAGGGCTAAACGTCACCGTTTCGCCGGAGAGTTTGGAGTTTGAGAGGGAGAATGAGAAGAAGAGCTTTGTCTTGAGAGTGGAGGATCCGAGATTGGTGAAGAATAACTCGATTGTTTATGGAGCTTTGAGCTGGATTGAATCTAATGGTAATCGTGTGGTTAGAAGTCCGATTGTAGTTACAACTATATCTCCTGATGACCTTCTTCCACATGGTTGATATGATTCTTGAAAATTTTATTTTTTTGGTATATTTTAGTTTTGAGATCTTCTGCAGTTGTTGTTAATGGAGACATTGATTAAACTGGAAAAAAGTGTTTTTGTTGTGTTGGTTTTAATTTTGTGGAGAAGTGAGTATGCATGGAATGACATATGATGGGAACAGGGACGAGCCAGAAAATTATAACAGAGGAGCAAAAATATTAACATATAAATAAATAAATATTAAAATAAAACAAAATATATTATATTATTACATGTAAAGGTACAATGTGGTGTGTTTTTAGGAGAGGGGCAAATAAATTATTATTTTCTTAAATGTAAGGGGGCAAATAGTGTGAATTTACATATATTAAGGTAATATAATATAAATGCCTACGTGCTTATGAAAAATTGAGGTGGGGCATTTGCCCCTTCTCATTCTATACTAGATCCGTCACTGGATGGGAATCTTGCTCAACTTGTTAATACCGTCTCTTATTCTTACGTTTTCCTTTTCAGCTTGTCCTACTTCATAAATTAAAGATTGTCACATTTAATACTTTCATGTAACTTATATTTTTTCTCTATACTTTAACACACAAAACTACATTTCCTAATATGTATTATGTGACAGAGTACTTAGTTAATTGATTTGAAAGTGTTTTCATCAAATCAATAATTTTATTCTATATTGAAGGAGAAAATATGGTTAGTGAAAATAAAATAAGTGGTTCACTTACCTTATTTATAGGTGTCATAATTATTTTTAATCACTATAATTTCACTCGAACCTAGAGCATTTTTTTTATAATCTACCATATTTATATAATGACATAATTGAAATAAACAAAAAAGTACATAATTAAATAATTATTCAATTTTTGAAAATTTAAAAAGCGAGCCATGACGCAGGTTCTAATTGAGCCACATAAACATTTTACCATTTTGTGACAATATGACATGCATTGTTGATCTTCACATTACACGAAGCATTAAGCAAACGTTTGTGATGCTACGAAACTTCTTTTTTATAAAAAAAAATTAAGCGGTTTGGATATGTGTTTATTTCTGGGAGAGAATTAAATTTTTTCGATGAACTAAGCTATTAGTAATTGACATTCTCTTATTCTAAGAAATTTTATTTGATTGATTTATTATAGAAAAATAATTAATGTGTCGAGGACCCATTTGAAGAAAGATACAAATGCATGTGATTGATTAAAGAATGCGACTTTTGTAGTCATGTCTGTGTCTCTACAATTGGAGTCACTTCTAAATCTTACTATTATATTTTAATAAAAAAGTTATCTAGCTCATGCTGCCTTTGCATTTCTTATTCCGTGTATAATGAAGTATTATCATGTGTCACTTTATCCAACGATGGTGATATTTTATTTTGTATTTTATTGCAAATATGAATATGTTGCATGAGATTAATTTTGTGGTATACTTATCCTCAAATCATTTAGACATCATATAATAATTAGGAAACTGATTTTGGTAGGTAGAGGATTATTTAATGGGACCGAAACCAGCAAGTTTTCTTCAAAATTAATTATTGGATTTTTGGAATCATAGGTAAAGTTAAGCCATTGAGAGTAAAGAAAGGAGAAATTTCACAAAAAGTTAAGACAAACTTAGAAGCTCCAGCTCATCCATGTTGGCAAATTAATTACATACAATATATATGAGAGTCTTATTCTCCTATTTATCCCTTAGATTCTATATTATTCTAAATCTGGGTTGTTAGACTAGATTAATCAAGGGACATGATTGACTCTTGTTTTATAATCCCGTGTTACATTATAGATAGGATTCTGTGCATTATGAGGGTAAAGTAGTAAAAATTCCAGATTAAAGCCACACGAAAAAATGGAATGTGCGAATTTTACGCGGTCTATTGATACACGTCCCAGCGTCGATTCATTCTCTCTCATTCCAAACACAAAACTTCCTCTCCAATCTTCCGCCGTCCCGTCTCCCCAACTTCCACTAAACGTCAAACCTTAGCCGCCACATCCGTTCGTCGTTGTTTTCTCCGTCCTACTCGAACTCAGGAAGCGGGCGTGTACATTGTTCACGGCGTTGACAAGGTAGGTCTACAATAACTGGTCCTGTTGATGATTTGAACCCGGTAGATGACGTATAGGCTGACTACAAGTCCATTTCATCAATTTTTAGTCACGAAATTCAATGATTTTAACATCGAATTGGTTACGACCTTTCGAAATCAAAAAATTGGTAGTCTTTTGGTCAGGGTTTTCTCTGACTCCGAAAACAGACATTTTTCTGGATTTAAAATGATGGATTCGGGTATCTAATTTCTTGTTTTTATGACAGATTTACCATGACTAAAAGAGGTCGTCCGTCGCGCTCTCAACCTACACAAGCAGCAGGTAACCAAACAAGTCGATTGAGTGTATAATTGCGTCAGTAGTTCGACATCAATTAGGCTTGCATTGTGCATTCATCTACAAATCTTGTAAATTGTTGGATGGGTGATTGCATGACTGGTTTGTGCTCATTAGTTAATCTAAAATTTACATTATTGATGTGCTGGGATGCATTATTAGTCAAGTATTTTGCATTATGTGCCTGATTACTTGATGGTGTGGGAAAATTGATGAAAAGAATATATATATGTGCATTATTTGATTTAGGTTGCACATTATGTATCAAGTTGTTGTCATTATTTGCAGTATAGTATGCATTATGAGAAGTATTGTGTAGATGGGTGAATTAACGCAGTGAAGATTCAAAGTGCGCATTTGTTGATTAAAAATTTACATTATTTATGTTCTGGGATGTATTATTTGACAAGTATTTTGCATTATGTGTCTGCTCCCTGGCGGTTGTGGGAAAATTGGTGAATGGAATATAAATATGTGCATTATTTACCCGAGTCTGTGCATTATGTATCAAGTAGTTGTCATTGTTTGCAATCTAGTAGGCATTATGAGAATTATTGTGTACATGGGTGAATTGCTGCTTACCACAACTCAAAAGTTTGCTTATACATTATTTATGTTGTACTGTACATTAATTGTCATTTATTATGCAATATTCGACTGACTCTGTACATTTTGTTTGTTGTAGTAAATATTATTTACCTGGTATTATGCATTATAAGATTTCATGCGTACATGGTTGGAAGGGTATTAACGAGAGTTCAAAAAAATGTTTAGTATTACTCATTTGTGCATTATTTTAAAGAATCTGTGCATTCTGTAACCAGTAATATGCATTATATAGCATATATTATGCATTATTGTGTTTTGTAATAATAAAAGTCTGATGTTTTATTTTGATGATTCCATATCAGAGAAGCAGCTACGACTGGAAATCGACGAAGCAGTCGATGATGTTATTCCAGTAGCCCTAGCACAAAAATTTAGGGAATGATTGGCCGAGGCAGGCCCAAGCACGGCTCCAGAACAGGGTGAGCAGAAGAAAGCCAGGGGGAGAAAGGTCGACCATCTCTATTGTCGACGAACCCCGTCTGAGTTTCTAAACTGTAGTATATTATTATTGTACATTCCATTAAGTGCGTGTGCATAATAATAAAAACCTTCAAGGCTGACAATGTACATTATCAGTTTCGTAATGCAATGTATAATGTACCTAATCTGTCTAATAATGAACTCTAATGGAATAAACTTGTAGAGTGAGTGAAGTGCTAATATCCAATAATGTAAAACTTCATTAACGATAATGAACGAGAACAGATTACTAATGCAAAAATATTATGTACACTCCATTAAGTGCGTTTGGATAATAATGGTAAACTTCAAGGCCAACAATGTACATTATCAGTTTCGTAATGCTACATATAATGTACATACTGTGTCCAATAATGAACTGTAATGGAACAACTATATAGAGTAAGTGAAGTGCTAGTATCCAATAATGTACAACTTCATTAACGATAATGAACGAAAACAGATTAATAATTCAATAATAATATGTATTAAATGTTGACAGTGGGAATACTAATAATACTAATATAACCAATTGAAGCACAAGACTAATCCGAAAAAAAACCAATAATGATGTGTGGAACAAAATACATCAAGCTGGCCTCTTGCCCCTCCGCGTCTCTTTCTCCATCGCCATCTCTTTAAGCATTTATAGAGTCGTGATGGCCCATCTTATCGCACGCCTTACACCGTCTAAGAGGCCTAGTAGCACGGCCAAACTTAAATTAAACTGACCAGTAAACATTTACATTACAAATCACAAATCGTGCATTACAGAAGCTAAAATAACCATTACAGAATATTATATGTACATTATGTGTATCAGTTAAAAACTACTACATAGCCAATATGATTTGTAAATCCTAGCTGAATGACTGAAACTCGTGTACTTTGACGACGACATTATTACTTACTACATACTACACCCTAGCCCCAAGGATCGCTAAACCCTTTGGGAAAACAAGAAACGTGCGTCGATCTATCAAACACGGCCAAACTTAAATTAAACTGGTCAGTAAAAATGTATATTACAAGTCACAAATCATGCATTATAGAACCTAAAACAACCATTATATAATGTAATATGTACATTATGTGTGTCAGTTAAAAACTACTACCTAGCCGATATGATTTCTACACCCTTGATAAATGACTGAAACTCGTGTACTTTGACGACGGTTTGCAGACTTAGTACATACTACACCCTACCCCCAAGGATTGTTAAACCCTTGGGGAAAACAAGAAACGTGCGCCGATCTATCAAACACGACCAAATTTAAATTAAACTGGTCAGTAAAAATGTACATTACAGGTCACAAATCATGCATTATATAACCTAAAACAACCATTATACAATGTAATATGTACATTATGTGTGTCAGTTAAAAACTACTACCTAGCCGATAAGCTTTCTAAACCCTAGTTGAATGACTGAAACGCGTGGACTCTGGTAATGATTTTGATACTTCGTACATACTACACCCTAGCCCCAAAGATTGCTAAACCCTTTGGGAAATAAGAAACGTGCGCCGAATAATCAAACACGACCAAACTTAAATTAAACTGGTCAGTAAAAATGTACATTACAGATCACAAATCATGCATTACAGAACCTAAAACAACCATTATATGATATAATATATATATATTATGTGTATCAGTAAAAAACTAATACCTAGCCGATATGATTTCTAAATCCTAGATGAATGACTGAAACTCGTGTACTTTGACGACGGTTTGATGACTTAGTACATACTACACCCTACCCCCAAGGATTGTTAAACCCTTAGGGAAAACAAGAAACGTGTGCCGATCTATCAAACACATCCAAATTTAAATTAAACTGGTCAGTAAAAATGTACATTACATGTCACAAATCATGCATTACAAAATATAAAACAACCATTATATAATATAATATGTACATTATACAGTACATACACCAAGAAGATCTAATGTATTAAGACCCTTTGATCACTCTCACAAATTCAAATAGTAATATAGTGTGTCACAAATAATGGGACAGATGGAGTATATCTTAATCGAGGTAGATCCTTATCGAATCAGCAATACAATCACCATTCAGTTTTCCAACAATATGAAGAATGAAGAACTTGATGATTCGCACTAGACAACTCCTTGTCATTCTAATTTCATCAGAAACAGGACCGCATGAACATGCTAACAATTAAACAAACAGTTAGAGGGAAAATGAACCCCCAATCCGTGAAAATGAGAAAATTGAAATAATTAAGAGGAAAGGAGCGTACTGAATCCATTTTCGACGTGGTAATTGAAGGTACGACCATCGCGGTTGTAAGTGAATTTGTTACTGGAAGAGGGGAGCCTCTGCAGACACTGGGAAGCGACGGTGGTGAAATTCCCTTTGAATTCAGTGTACTTAGCCAAAATGGTGGTGCCTCTAGCGACGAAGCTGTAGATCAATTGCTGCTTGCCCATGATTGATTAGGTCTGTAGATTGAAACGCGGAAGCGCAGAGATGATGAGAAAACGGGGAAATTGAGATGAGAGAAAGGGGGAGGAATGGTGAGGTGGCCATGAATTTAGAAGAGAAACGTTGGGAGATATTGCGGAGGCATGGAAATTTTCAAATGTTGAGAATCAAATTATCACGGAAGGATTTGTGCAAGAGGGGAGGAGGAATAGTGTTGAGACGGCGTTGGAGAGTTGAGCAGAAAAATATAGCGTGAAATATGGGAAAGGAATAACTGGCGTGAAATTGATCTTCCATTCTTGCCTTTTTCAGTTTTTTTAATAATTAAACTAATTACAAGTGGCATCAAAATCAACTATCAGATCTTGAAATTGAATGACCGAGATTAAGAAGAACAATAGAACAAAAGATGCAAAAAGGAAATGAATATATCAATATATATATATATAGGGATGTATTCATTTCCTTTTTGTATCTTTTGTTCTTTGTTCTTTTTAATCTCAGCCCCACGATTTTGTCATCCGACGGTTAGATTGGTGCCACGTGTCATTTAATAATGCAGATTTTCAGTTGAATAATGCACACCGACTAATAATGCACCATTATAGTGTAATAATGCAGATATTCAATTGAATAATGCACACCGACTAATAATGCACCATTATAGTGTAATAATGCAGATCATCTGGACCGCTGATGAATGAGATCTAACGGCCCATATTAAGAAGAATAAAGGATCTAAGGGATGAATAGGAGAATAACGCTCCCCTATATATATATATATATATATATATATATATATATATATATATATATATCATGTGTTATGTTTTATTATCGTCAATGTATTATATCATTTGTTATGTTTTATTATCGTCAATGTATTATATCATGTGTTATGTTTTATTATCGTCAATGTATGTTCAATATTACTGCACGGTGTACTATTAAGTTCTCTGGAATGACATCCACAACAGTCAATGACTGACCCTCGTGGGGTCGAGTGAGGTCAACCGACCCTATTGCCGGTCCACCAAGCACTGCCAGAAAACTTCAAATCGACCTTTGACCCGTCGCAGCCACACTTCAGACCTCATGGAAGCTTCAATCAACATAGTTTTATCATGTTTTTATGTTTTTATCTTACACTATTCACGAGTCTCACAATAATTTTTCTCTTTATAAAGTTTCACTACCTGACAATAGAGGTCGAATTTGAGCATTCCTTCAAAATTTTTATACATTATTTTTTAAATTCTTTATTACTCCATTATTTTTTAAATTCTAAAATTTAGAATTGTATTATTGAAATAGAGAAAGAGGGAAATGGATGTTAACGTGTGGATCAAAGTAGATAAGGATATTTCATAAGCTCAATTATAAAATAAAAATAGGAATGGCTCTCAAACATTTTTCGACTCCTTTTTTCTTCAATCCTTATTTATGTTCATTTTCTTGGTTTTGGTTCATTACAAAATAACTTTTTGACGTGACAATTATGATAGTACATATAGAGGAATAGGTCAAGTGTACTATTATTCACGTAATAAATGAAAAGTATTTTTATGGTGTCACCTCTAGAAAATTAATTATTGGTAGATATATTCGTGAAAATTTCGTGAAAAAAAGGAAATTTCATGAAAATGTCGTGGAATCACGAGCGTCGGTAACAAATAAAAATTTTCGAATAGGAAAATAAATTTATGAGAAAAAAAAAGGGTTAACCGAGATATATGATCTCAATGTATAAAATAAGAAAATAATCAAATACAAGGATTAAACTAATTAGGCATTTTTGGAGCTCTTGCGTGGAATGAGTTAACTATACATATAGAAATTGTGTACTCAATCGATTTTTTAAAGAGAATTAATAAATTCTCTATTTATCTCATTCCATAGTTATTTCAAAGGCCACCTACTGATTATAAGGAAAAACATTTTACCATCATAGATCGAAATCACGATTCATCGTTGATAAGCTCTATTGAAATAAAATTGCATCAATTTTATCTTGACAAAATAAAAATAGTCGTTTGTCAATTTCGAATTTCATGTGCGTGACGCCGTATGAATTCTTCCACTCTTACGATTAGACTAAGGGAATATGAAAAGTCAACCAAGGGCAAAATGGATTTTTTGTCATTATATATATATACATACACATAATTACATTATAAATTTTAAAGCATGTGACGATCGACATCAAGAGTGATTGTCGATGTAGAAGTGCAAACGAGGAGTGATCCTTAGTGACAAATTCACAACATAATTTTGGAGAATGAAGTGAATAATTGAGAGGTGGAGAAGTACTTTTTTTTACTTTAATGAGGGGTAAACTTTGAAATTTCACCGTGCATGTAAAAATCGCAAATCGACGTCATTTGACATTTTATAAAAAATGTAGATCAAAAGGGTAGCCATGACATTTTTTACTGATCGTAAGGAAAATTGGACTTTCCTGACGAACATCCCGTCTCATCTCCTAAACCCGTTGTTGGCAACTTTATGAGATATATATGATATGAACCACCAGAAAATGTGATTCTAAGAGTATACAAAAATAAGGTTGCATATAATATTCATTCTTATATAATTTGGGGTAGGGTTTCAATTAATTTATGCATAATGTGTTTGTTATTGTACCCTAGAGTATTAATCTATCATAAATTGAGACGGCTAAAAAGTAAATGAGCATATATAACTTGAATACACATCGACACAATCAAATTACAGTTATGGTATTTAAATTTTATTTAATATATAAATCTTAGTTTCTTACTCAAACATGTCTATTGATTAGGTATATATTAAGTAGTCACATTATATACTGTCCATATATAATTTAAAAGGAAATATAAATGAAAAATATAAAAATATATTATTTTTTTATTTCAATTTAGTAGAATAAATTTATAATTTACACTTTTGAATTGTATTGATTGATAATTTGATATGGTTGCGATTTCCAATTACGAGCGTGCAGCTATCTTTTTTGTTGTTTTATTTTCTTCCACACATCCTGCAATAATTTAATACATAAAAATAATATACGGTGAGACAGTCATGCCCACTATATTGAGAATGAAATGCCCATAATTTTCAGAAAATGATAGTAGTAATGTCTAATTTAATAAAATAATACAATTTGGATTTTCTACAAAGAATCAACGAATCGTCAAATTGTAATATCTGTGTTTGGATAGCGTTATCGTTTGCATGATAATATCTTGATAGGTGGAATATGAACACGAAATTATTTTGTTATACCAAAATTAACCCAAAAAGTGACATGAAAATGTAAAGAGGTAGAATTTGATTGTTATTTTACCATTCATGGATCTAGAAAACAAAATTTGTAAAATATGATATAACAAAAGAGCATCGTTGTCAGCATCAGAACGTATAGGCGGCAGGGGCGGAGCTAGGATTTTAATTGAGGAGGGGCAAAAATATATTGTGTAGAAAAATTTTATGCATTTAAGAGGGGCATTTAGTGTAGTTTGTTAATATAATTGGCATTTTATATATAAAAATACTATAGTGTTGAAGGCATGAGGGGGGGCATTTGACCCTGCTCCATACATGCTGGCTCCGCCCTTGATAGGCGGTATTAAATCTAGAAATTTTCTGATCCTCATGGGCCGAAAGTGGGATCGATTGACTTCTCCAGCCCGCTTTATACTGTCCATCGTATAGTGGTCGAGAGTAGATTTCAATTGAATATCCCCCATTAGGCTTTTTGATTTTTTGTAACCAAAAAAAGTGTGTATACTTTTTGTCTTTGAAAATAATGCATAAAATGCATCCATAAAGGAAGTCATGGGAATGATTACTAATTTTTTTCGTGTTTGATTTGATTTTATTGTTATAGATAAACTACTTTTTATTCAAACACTGAGAAAGTCAATTATACTTATACCTATAAATAAAGTACTTACGAATTCTAATTTTCACATAAAAAATCATTCTAAGAAAAGAGTTATTAGCGTTGAGTATTTAGTTAAAAAGAAAAATATTATGAAAAAATATTAAATAAAACGAAAACATTCAAATTGTAAGTATTTTAATTTATAAAATTAATTTTAATTTAATTTAATACTTGTATTTGAATAATTAAGAAATAAGGGAAATGAGATATGTAAATGGGTGACGATTTCTTTTGGTGTAACTGAGAAGGAAAAAAAAATCTGAAATTTGCTTTGGTGTAAAGTAACGTGAGATCATATTTTATTTATGTTGTAATGTGACAGAAAGTTGCGCAAATCTCGGAATGGGTTCTTTCTTTTCTTCATTAACAAAAATAACGATAAAAAAGCAACAAAATTAATCCAGTACTATGTAGGAAAATACAAAGCTAACTAAATTCTTTTTTGAAGAAAATTAGCAATCACACACACAAAAATAAACAGAATGAAATAGTAGCACAACAAACAACAATTAGTAGGGCAGTTAAAAACAAAATGTTTATCAGAGAAATTATTAACACTGAAATATCATCGTACGTTAGAGAATTTACTCGCTGATTCAAGGTGACTACGCTTTCGAATTAGTGAGTTCGACAATGAAATTAAACAAGGTTCTGATACCATTGTTGTGTCTCTAACATTATGATTTTTTTTTTTAAATCTCAATAATATGAATATATGAATTCTCATGAAGAATGAAAGAAAATAAAATGATTATTTAAAGTGTGAAGTTTTATTTTCCTGGCCGTTGCATAAGCTACAATGTGGTGATTCTTTAGGCCCTAGCCCGGCCCGAATTTTGAGCCCATTAACAGAAATGGGTCAATTTTTGATAGAATGATCACACGAGTTTCTCTTTATTATAACAATAATGTAATACTACTACTACTTTGTATAAATCAACAAAAATAATGATTAATTAGTAACATTAAAATATTTTCATTTCAAGAGATAACATACATAATCATCTATACCCTAGTAGCATACAATCAACATCGTAATAGATTGTTCAATGGTCTCATTGTTTTGAATCTTACTACTTTTTTTAATAATTATGGGCATATAATTACTTGGATGATTTCCTATTCACTATATATATACATATAAAAAAACAATGAAGGGAAGATATATAGAGGGAGGATCCTGATAAAATGCCACAAACTATAAGATAGATATACAGGACTCTTTGATCCAATTATTTTATTATAATTGATTATCACTTTAATACAGTAGTATTAGCAGTTGCTTGTGATTAGTATCTAATAAAGCAAATTAATTTTATAAAAATTTGTATTGATGATGTGTAAAAAGGGTAAATTAAATTCAAATCGAGTTAATTTTCATTCAGCTAATTATACTTATGTTTAGTCATTGTCATTGACACTAAAGAAATCACCTAATTTTGACCGTATTTATTAACTAGTAATAAATAGAATTAACTACTAAAATTATAACTAAATAATAGCCAATAGCTAGGTATTAACCATTAACTAATATTTGATCTATTTTCACCAAATCTATATTTATTCTACAAGATTGACACTTCCACTGAACATACTTTTTATTTGTTAAGCATATACCAAATATGATAAAAGTGAAATAAGACATTTACGGACGGACGAAAAAGTGAAAATGGAACATTTAATGGCGAATAGAGGGAGTATTTATTACATATTATAGTATTCGTTTTAAACATAAAACTCTTTATAAATAAAAATCTATGATATATGATGCAAATTGCTGTAGTTTAATCAATAATAATAAATGAATACAAACTAAACTAAATAAAGTGATGCACACAATAATACGTACCTACATTAGTTACAACCACACTGAAAAATAGAGGTGCTCACGGTTCTGAAATTGTCGATTCTGCTTTTGAACCTTATGCCGATAATTCCGGTTCAGGAACTGCCGGTTTTTGGTCGGTTTAGTCAGTTTAGTCGGTTCTTTCTATAATTCTATTGATTATTACCTCTATTAACAACAATTACCCGAAAATTGATTGATTAGAAAAATAGTAGAGTTTCAATTGTAGAGTATTCCCTCAATTAAAGCAATTGACAACTCTAAGGCCATCCACAACGCTGTTCCTATACCGTTTCTTAAACCACTATTTGAGGGCCCCACTGTACTTTTTTACTCCATTCCTTAACTAAGGAACGGAACCTGCAACCCTCCGTTCCTTAACCGTTTCTTAAATTACTATTCATTCAATTTCATTTTTTTTATTTCCAACCCAATTCAATTTAAATAAACACACTTTATTAAAAAACAAACACACTTTATTAAAAAACACACAACATAAAAAAAAAATTTAAACTTTTAGAAAAATAAAAAGCACACAATTAAAATCCTAAAAAAATAAAAAGCACACAATTAAAATCCTAAAAAAATCAAAGTACACAATTTTAATAATTTCATCCGCCAAAATTTGCCCAAATGTGCTCAATTAGATCCTGTTGGAGTTGAGTGTGGGCACTAGAGTCGCGTGTCCTTGCACGAATAGATAACCGTTCTTGTATAGACGGATGCGCTCCACTTCGAGGCGGACTACTTGCGGTTGAGCTTCCTGGGGATTCGTCGTCGAACCAATTTCCCGTCTCGGGTCCTTCGTCTTGGACAATCATGTTGTGCAGGATTATGCACGTATACATGATGTCGACCATGTTTTCCATGAACCACGTACGAGCCGGGGCTTTGATGATGTTGAAGCGCGCTTGGAGAACCCCGAACGCCCTCTCCACATCCTTGCGAGCAGCCTCCTGCTTCTGCGCAAAAAGAGCCTGCTTTGGGTTCGCAGACCCACTGCACGTCTTCACGAAGGTAGGCCACTTCGGGTAGATGCCATCGGCGAGATAGTACCCCATTTTATAAAGCCGGTTGTTGGCGACGAAGTTGATGGCCGGCGCTTTACCATCCAAAACTTCGGTCAAGAGGTCGGACTGGTGGAGCACGTTTACGTCGTTGTTCGACCCGGGGACCCCGAAGTACGCGTGCCAGATCCAAAGGCGGTAGTCGGCAACGGCCTCAAGTATAACGGTTGGGTGGGTGCCTTTGTGGCCGCTCATGTAGGACCCCTTCCACGCCACCGGGCAATTCTTCCATTGCCAGTGCATGCAATCGACGCTGCCGAGCATCCCGGGGAATCCGTGCACTGTTTCGTGAAGGTCGAGCAGGAACTGACAATCGGTCGTGCTTGGCCTCCGGAGAAATTCGTCGGTGAAGGCTGCCCGGACGCCTTTGCAGAATTTGAGCAAGCACATTCGCCCAGTGCTGTCTCCGATGTGGAGGTATTCGTCGAACATGTCGGCCGTTGTCCAGTCGCAAGCTGGCGGATTGCTGCAGTACATTTCTGCAGCGTCGTGTGGCTGGGACGGCCAACCGCGTCGTACCCTTCCTGGAAGAACTCTTCCCGGGCTGCCAAAGTATTCGCGATGTGGAGAAATAAAGGTTTCCCCATGCGGAAACGGCGACGGAAGTACGTATCTCCCCAAACCGGGTTATCGCAGAAGTAGTCGCGTACTAACCTTGCAGCGGCTTCCTCCCGGTTACGATGGATGTACGTACGAGAGCGTCGTTGGGGCGACGCGGCTTCTTCGGCCTCCCGTCGTCGATCTTCTTCAAGTGATTGTTGCAATATTTGACGCATTTGTTCAAAAGGATCCATTAGTTTGATTAAATTTGGGAGAAGGAAAGCAGAGTTGATTTGAGATGAAAATTGGGGTGGAAATAGAGAGGAATAGATGTGTGTTTGTGATTGAAATGAGTATGAAATAGGAGTATTTATAGAGTAAATAAATAAATAAAAAATAAAAAAAATACAAAACGGATATAAAAAAACGGTCACATTACCGTTGCAATTTTTTTTATTAAATTCGAATTTAAAAAAAAATTGAATTATTGCGTCACCGGGACGAAGCCCACTCGCGGGGCAGCGAGTGGGCTTCACGCGTCGAATGGGAGGCCGCCACGTCGCCTCGGCGCGTGGCGGAACGTTTCGTTCCGCGTTCCTCCGGAACAGAACGCGGCACGGTATGGGAACGGCATGGGAACGGAATGGCGACGGAACGAGGCCTGCAACGCGTGCCGCCGCGGAACCGTTCCGCCGGAACGGCATAGGAACCGCAAGGCACAGCGTTGCGGGTGCCCTAATGCACCTGTCTCAATCCTTCCCGCCAGTTAAAACCGTTATAAATAGACATTTATTCCATTTTTATCATACTTACTTTCTCTTTCTCCACGTAATATTTTCAGTGTAACTACGTAAGTACTAAATATAACAATTTATAACTCCCATTACTCATTAGTAAAATTAAATTTCACAAATTATGGAAAATCAATGCATCCTAAGCTGTAATTTCATTAAAAGTTATCATACCCAATCAACAATTACCCAAAAAGGCTAAAGAAAAATGAACTATTGTTAACATTTAAAAAATAAAATAGTCATCATATAAAAAAATATACATGGCTTCATTGTAACACATTCATAAAAAAAATCAAAAACAAAAAATGCAGGCGAAGACGGATTGGGAGCCGTCGACGCCGGCGGCTTTCTTCGTCCAGAGCCCGTCTCACGTTTTGGTCTTTTTTATCTTCTTTTTATCTTCTTTTTTTTTTGGGTAGCTTTATCATATATATCTTCATTTCTTTCTCTAAAGTTTTGGTCTTTTTTATTCAATTTATATTGGAATTGTGTTCTAGGATTATATTGTTGATGATTAAAATGGTATTTGTTGTTGCAAGGTTTTTTAAATTGCTGCTTTTGATCTGAATTGATTAGATTAAATCGTTTCATATTGTTTTTTTAGTGTGAAAGTCCATATTTGAAGTAAATAGTTTGGTAAATCGTCAAATACTAGTACTAATTCTTTTAGACGAATTGTGGGTGTGGCCCCCAATTTTGAATTTTGCAATGAAATTTTAGTAATTTTATGTAAAAATTATACTACTACTATTTGATTAGTTAAATTTTGGAATTAGAAATTTGACGATCCTAACTTAGAAAGTGGCAAGAACACGAAATCTATAGCCGTTTTTCTATGTTATTAAAGCCCAACTTCTACTTCCTTCTCGAGCAGTCGTCACAAAAAAAATATACTAACTATAAATCTTTGGACATGGCACCATACAGAACTTGAGGAAAGGTAAAATTCATTGGTTTGTTCCATATTTTTTAATGAAAACCGATTCTAAACATCAACCTAAATCTCGGGAAAAGAAAGCAGACAGAATAGAGATGGATAGTGTTCAAATTTACACCATTCACATTTAACGGTAAGTTAGCAGCCGATTGTGCAGCCATCGGAATACTAGTTTCAGTAACCCCAGCACCAATCAACCCCAAATTCCTACTAGCCTGCTGCTGCTGCTGCTGAAATCCGAACCCAAACCCGAGCTGTTATTCACAGGGTGCCACAGATCACCGAAAATCCCAGCATTGTTAGCAGCAGCCAACTGAGCCTCCTCCCTCACAACCCCGGCCCTCACCAAGAACTCCTCAAGTGTAATCTCCCCCAATGTCTGCTGCCTCGGCGACACGCAAAAGCTAGCAACGCTGACAGCTCCCTCCTTCGGTGCAACAACCTCTTTCGACATATCCCTCCACACCTCATCAACCGTCTTCTGGCTTAGCGTATGGGGAAGGATCAACGATCCCTGCCTCTGCAAGCCACCCCCTTCTTGGACACCACCAACACCAATGGCGGGAGCGAGGTTCTGATTATCTTCCGCACTCCATATACTCTTCAAAAGCTCATCCATGTTCATTGACCCAAAATCCTTCCCACTCCCCCCGATGGTATTCTGGAACTCATCAATGGTCAAAGAATAGACAGAGGACTGCCGCGTCAACGGGCTATTATTCGCCACCCTCCCACCACCGCCAGCTGGTGGCTCGTTCGGGAAATTCTTGAAATTTAAATTACTCCCCATTTCCAACACTTCATCCCCTCACACTCCCACCAATACAATCCAAACTAATCCAAATCAATCCAAACCAATTCCCCTTACTCAATCAAACCACAGAATAAACCACAAAACCAATAAACAACAGATCACACCTTCCTATATCCTTCACTCCTTCAACAAATTCACCTACAATCAAAGGTGAAACCATCTATAGTCAGCAGATTCACAGCTACCAAACACATAAAAACACAATCTTTAGCAACAAAATAGCAGATTATCCTCTCATGCTTCAATCTCACAACATAAATTGTATGCAAATTTCGCATGCTTCAATCCCACAATTTCAAAATGTAAAGAAACCAAAATAAAGATGCCCACACAAGATTCATCCCAAAAACAGCAAAAAGATAACAGAATCCAAATTGAGCCCACAACAAAATATCTATAAAGCTATCAGCTTAAAAGCATGATTCCCTAAAAATTGGGATACCCACACACACAGCTCAAGAGAAAGCTAACAGCAAATCCCAAAATGGAAACTGAACAAAGCAGTCCCAATTAACAATTATCAGTTAACAGTCCAAAATGGTATAGGAAAGCGAGTTGAAAAGGTTAGTGGAGAGTGAGGGAATTCTACTTTTATATTAGTGTTATAATAAAAAATGAGTTGGAATAAGTTAGTGAAATATATGGTTTACTACCAAAAATAATAAAAAGAAAATGTGACAAATTTTGTGGGATACATAAAAAAAATATTAAAAAGAAAATGTGACAAATTTTGTGGGATAGACAAAAAAAAAATGTGACAACATATTTAAGAGAGAGACGAAGTATCTATTAAGCAAAGGCTGCAAATTGAGAAGAATACACTGGAATAGAATCACTCACCAACTTCATATACTTTCTCCAAAGCTATTTCTGGTACATCTTCGGCATCTTGAAAAGAGATATCAATTGAAATAAACTTACTATAATCATATTTAAGTTAGAATTGTTCTACACAAAATCAACAAAAAATAGTTGAGTTAATTTGGAGGAATACTGATGCGGCGAACGTGGGCAATCTTGTGCCAATCCTCTCCGCTTCCTCTCTGACATCGCTTTTCCAGTTGTGGGCAACCAGTGACTGTTAGCTCTTTCAGATTTGTCAGAGCTGGAATCGTTACAATCTTTGGGCAGTCTTTAACTTCGAGTATAGTAAGAGATGGTAGGTGATCTGGGAGTGATTCGAGCTCAGGAAGATCCATTAGCTGTAGCCCAGTGAGGTGCTGAAAGGCTTGAGGCAAGCGCGTCATCTTGGGAAGATAATATAGCTGAAGCCCTGTAAGATTATGGAGTTGTTTAATATCCTCTGGCAGCTCTACTATCTCTCGGCAATTCCATATAGAGAGCACAGACAGAGCAGTAAGGTGCCGCAGCATCCCTTCTGGTAAACATCTTATTGTACAATTACGTAGACATAAGTATCTAAGCTCTTTTAAGGCTTGCAGACCTTCTCTTGTCACAGAGATATCTTTTGCACCCACAATTGTCAGATCTCGGACTTTACTGAACTTTGACAGTGTTTCTATTGGGAAACATGCCAGGCTCTCCTCAATTTCCACGCCGAGATGACTAGGAATGTCCTCCTCAGATAATAAACCCAAAGTTGAGCTACTGCATGTTAGTGACTCCAACTTTTGGAGGGATGAGAGTGGTGGCACTATTAATGAAGGGCAATCTTGAATATGTAGGCTTTTAAGATTTGGGAATGCATCTTTAATCCCTTGCTGCTTTGAGAACCCCTTCAGATTTGGGAGATCAAATAACTGCAGATGTTCAAGAGCTGCAAACTGTATCTTTGCCGGGTGTCCACTCTCAACTTCTTCTTCTTCTTCTTCGATAATGTACTCCACCCCCACATCATATAAGGACAACGACTCAAGATGAGGTAGCTCTCCAAGTTTTGGAAAACGCTTACAATTTTTGCAATCACTTATATAAATCAGAACTATTTTTTGCAGAGATGCATTTGTCATCCAACTTGGAAGATATCTACCACTGAAGCCTTCTATATAAAGATATTCAAGATTGGGGTGAGGTTCAAGTGCTTCCAACACCTTTTCATCAACTTCCTCCTCTGACTTGGATCGATCATTTCTTTCCCAAGACAAAAACAACCATGAAAGATTGTTTTTTTCCGCAATCTTTGCTTTCTTTGCATCCATATGGTCTTTTACTCTCTCCAAATGCCTAATATGAAGCCTTCCACTGAGGTTCAAACATTCCAGTTCCTCAAGTTGGTTACCTCTCTTGTAACCGACAACGAACATACTCAATGTTTTCAGGCCATTTAACTCTCTCATTTTGGATGGCATCTCACACAATGACTTGCAGCCCCACAAACATAGGCGTTGGAGATTAAGTAAGGATGTTAGCTTCTTAGGTAAAGCCACAAGCCTAACACAGAAATCCAAGTTAAGGGTTTGCAAATTCCAAAGAGTACATAACGAGTTGGGGAGAGTTTGCATTTCAGACCCAGACAAATCCAAGTATCGCAAATGTTTAAGATTGCCAATGGAAGGAGGCAAATCTTCTATTGCTTTTGCTTTTAATACTCTTAAACTTCTTAGCTCCGAGATGGAAGTAATGCTCATATCTTTTTGAAAAGTTTTCGGAAACAAGGAGGTTTTTTGTAGCAAATTTACCTCGCGGATAGTTGATGCACTTGTGAGATTTCTTTCACTTTGTACTCCAGGAACTTTGTTCTCCATTATTGATTCTGCCAGATCATGAACGAGATCGTGCATACCAATCTCACTCTTGTTATACACATTTGTTTGTAGAAGCGATCTGAGTAGTAGCTCATTACATATTTGATTTCCAACATCTTCCACTTGTAAAGTCTCCTTTGATGAAATGTAGCCATGAGCCATCCATAGAAGAACCAGTTCTTCCTTTTTAATGTAATGGTCCTTAGGAAAGGCTGCAAAATAAGCAAAGCATTGCCTGAGCTCCAACGGAAGATGATGATAACTCAATCGCAAAGCTGGCACTATCAAACTCTCCTCAGGCGACAACTTCCATAGTTCCATATATCATTGTCTCTCAAATATATCCATTCCTCTTCCTTTCTTTTAAACCGTAGGATTCCACCAAGTGCTGTAGCAGCCAGGGGCACTCCAGCACATTTCTTCACGATCTGTTTCCCAATTATTTCCAGCTGTGGTGACACCTCTTCATTTGGTCCGAAGGCTCGTTGCTGCAGCAGCGCCCAACAGTGCTCATCCGACAGCCCCTCAAGACAATGACATGGAAGTGTTGTCATTATATCACCAACCTTCTTCTGGCGTGTGGTGACGACAACCGATGAACCGGCTGAGCCACATGACAGAACCTTTCTCAGCTCATCCCATTTATCCTGTTTGTCATTCCAAACATCATCCAATACAATCAAGTATCTTTTTTTGCTCAACAATTCCCAGAGGCGACGCTCTATAGCATCCAAGTACTGAAGATCCCATGCTTTTCCACTTCCCGTCGCAGATTCAATCATGGCCTTCGCCAAAGTCTTCATTTCAAAGTTATCAGAAACACAAACCCAAATTCGTAGATCAAAGTGCTCTTCTACCTGTGGATCGTTGAAAACTAGTCGAGCGAGAGTGGTCTTCCCAAGGCCGCCAACACCGATAACTGGCAGCACAGACATCTCATGCCTGTTCTTCACATCATTCAACAACGTCTTCACAATCTTGTCTTTATCTTCTTCCCTGCCAATAATCTTATCAGGCTCGTTCAACAGGGAAGCTGTCTCACGTGACGCAATAACAATTTCTCTTGGCCTATCAATAGGCATCTCGCGCAGATGAAACTTAACACGTTCCGCTGCAACAGCCTCCACTTTCTCGTTGACTTGCTTCATTCTCCTTGCGATCTTGTGACGATACAAAATTTTCTTACCATAGCGGCTGAGTCCCGAATGAGAGTGTTTGAGTTTGGAGACCTGAGTGTTGCACTCATCCAAAATGTCGTCGATCTCATAAGCAAGAGCGGTGAGCTTCTGCAGCCAGTTTCGGATTGACTTGCTCTCAATTTGCTTGTCTTCAGCATCCTCCAACACAGCTTGGATGGTTTTGAGAGTGCTGCTGAGCTTCTCCATCTCTTCGTCGACGCCCAAGAGCAGTACGATCTCCTCCTTGATAAGAGAGCTCAGATTATCAAGAAGGACTTGAAGAAATGCCTCCGCCATTATGGAACAAAAACAATCAATGATTCTTTTTCAGATGGCCAAATGAGATTTGAGAAGGATGAATCTGAGAGGATGGTAAGTAATTCGTCTATGCCTTTCACTTTGGCATTGAATGTAGAATTAAATGGATATTGACATCTACCCACCAAACATTTACAAACTTTGTTTGGTCCCTCAAATATTTATGGAAACATTTATTTCTTTGCCTACCAACTGGAGTCTGGACCCTAAAACTTTTTAATGATAAGTGTGTGCTGGCAAGTGGTAGAGTGATTAATGCTGGCTTGGCCTTTAAAATTTATGTTCATTTGCTAATAAAAAAAAAGAATAGGAGAACTTGATCATGATGCTAATACGTCATTTGAAAAGTTTATAGATATGCTCATTCTTAGAAAATCATCGACTTCTTTGCTCTTCACGGCAATGGTTGTAGAATCGTGGGGTAGCAGTCATGACTCATGCGACCGCAGTAGTGGGATTGAAGCGAAACCACCAAGGGATGTGTAGTGTGGTTTTTTTTAACATCGTTTAGAAGATCAAAATAAAGTGCAATATGCAGGAAAAAATACTAGTTTGATCAATTTCTAGTTAATGCCACAAAAGTAGCTGATCACATTTTTTTTTAAATTGTCTCATTGGTTTAGATTTGGAGAAAAATTGTGTAGTAAATGGATGACGAAATCCATGACTTTTATGGAGATGGTATCCAGACCTTGGAAATGGAGGAGGTGGAATTTGATATTTTTAATAGTAATGAATTAAATATTTAAGTATTAAAAAAATAAATAATATTATATTAATATTTAAGTATCTCTAACTTTGTTAATAAAATATAAACATGTATTTGCAAGCAAATATATACTTATTATTCATCTAAAAATATAAAATTATTTTAAATATTATATACATTTAAAATCATTGTAAATATTATATACTATAAAATTAATATAAATGAAGTAATAAATATATAGATTTTATAAATATTTAAATGTTTATTTTGTTACCTAGAGAATAAGATTCAAAATGGATCACAAATTATAAGAATTTTAGGACAAATAAAACATTAAGAGAAGTATTAAAAATTATTTTTACTAAAAAGTAAATATAACAGAATAATAGGGAGTATATAGAAATTAGTAATTTTTTTGATTTCATACAGTATTTAAAGGTTTTATTTTGATAACAAAAAACAATATTAATTGATAAAATAAAAAAGTAAAAAATGGAAAAATATGTTATTGTTGAGGATTGAACCTGGACCTCTTAGTGAAAAACCTAATAACTAAACCATTGGACTTCTCATTTTTTTTATGACATCCATTGAAAACAAAGTATATTTCTACACTCCACGGAGGGAGAGAGTCACGCCCGCCCACCCCAGGGGTGTTGCAAACGAGACGATCGTGACCAAGGGACAAACATTAAGAATAGCAGTTAAGGATAACAGTTCATAAGAAAGGCTCAATTAGCTTAAAAGAATAATATATATCAGAGTGTACGATACACAGAGTGCAAACTCGACTTTAGCTCCAAACAAATGGGAAAAGCTCGAATAAAATCAGAGTGTCTTTTCAACAATCAGCAACTCGAGATAAAATTATCTCAACAATACTTGGCGGAAGCATTCGAGAGTAGAATACTAATATGTATGAAGACATAATATATTCAGAAAGTTTTATTTACAATCTTCTTCACTTTCATGCTCAACACCCACCGCGCTCGTCACCTCTCAACCTGCACATAGAGAAAACATATGCAGGGCTGAGTACTTGGTGTACTCAGTGGACACGTGCCGAAATATATTTTCATAACAACTAATTTTGTCAAGCCACTTTTTGATTGAACTCGGGGTTTTAGGAAAAGTCCGAGGAGACTAAACATTTTTCTTCTTTTCCTTTTTCAAAAGCGATCTTTCGATCTATTTTCCTGGAACATATGCCGTATCTGACAAACCCAATTTCACTATCTCTTGTTCATTCATCGTTCCTTTCATCATTCATAGTTCCTTTCATCATTCATCATATCTTAACATTCAAGTGCCGGGAAAGTGGTTACCTCCCACGGTCTCCCATCAATCCATTTCATTCATCGTTGCAGTCAGATAGGCATAGTTCCAAAACAAAATATGGCTTGACATAACCTTTTCAACTTTATTTTCCTCAAAACGTTTTTGAAACATAAATCATTTTTCTCCGTCAAGATCGAGCATCATCTCATATCACATCAACAAGTCGAGCAATTTATAATATCACTCAATAAATCAACACATAGCACCACATAACATGCGCAACAACACTTTCACTTTGATCACATATGACATGATGCTCAAACCGAAATATTAAAATGAAAGCTCTTGGAAACACTTTAGTTCGAAAGCCCACGTAAAATACTTCGTTAGAAAGCCCTACCTCGTTCGTTTAATGCCTTCACGCCGTGCTCCTTTCTTTCTCCTCTCGGTCGAAGGTAAGGCTGCACTTCCCTCGATCAATACGCAGTGCCGCCACCGCTGCTGTACGCGCGGCGGCTTGCCGTCGCGGTCCGCCCCAACCACCGTCGCCGAGGATCTCCTCCAGCCGCCGACGCCGTTCCCGACAGGTAGGTGGTCGGAAATTCGTTCCTCCATCCCCTCTTTTCTCTCTCTCGGATTTGGTTCTCGATTGTGAAGTAAAAAAATGAAAAGGGGGGAGGTGGTATATATAGAAAAAAATTTCATAAAAGACAAAATTTCACGTCTTTTCGTTTTGATGCGACGAGTAATTAATGCGGTCGTCGTTGGAAAATGTGCCTGATGTGACGTGGTTCTTATCCTAACTTTTTGTCTTGATGTGACGCGGTTCTTATCCAACTTTTCGTCTTCATTTGTTGTCGAAAGTGTATTTGATACGTGGTCTATTCTTTCGTGTAAGTATCATTTTGGGCTCGTAACAATTGGGTTTCAAATTAGGCTAGGAAAGAATAATTGTTTGGCCCCAAAAGTGAAATACTTCTCTCGACAAAAGAAACAAGGTCGAAAAATTTTCAAGTGCACAAACGACGGTCCTTTCAAGAACACAATAAAAAGGTAGAAAAAGTCAGGGTGTTACAATCTACCCATCTTAACAAAAATTTCGTCCCGAAATTTGCTTACGTCCTTCGAATGGTTCGTACTTAGCTTGCTTCAAAGTTTTACGAAATTCCAAGAAAAAAGTTCATGGTCCATCGGCCTCCATTCGCACTCTCGATCTCCATACCTCGTCGTGCCTTGACAAATTAGGGGTTCACCCCAAACTTTCAGATTCTCGTTCGTTTCCGTCACTCGGGAAAGTGATAGATTATCTCAACTTAAAACTACGGTTCGCGCGTATTCAAACTCGCCTACACATAAGCACTTTATGTTCGCAACATACTTCATCATCATTCGTACTTAAAGATAACCAAGTATAACACACAACATTTACCTTCCCAAAACACAACCCTTTCACATTTCACATCTACTTTCAAAACAAGTATTTTCTTCAAAACTCACACTTTTCTTAAAATTTTCACATAAAAAAAATTACCTCTTTCTTGGTTGAGCGTGGTGAAGCGGGACGTTGAGCCTTCCAAATTTAACCTTATTTTAGTCTAGCGAATCGAATCTAGACTAAGAATGAAAAAAACTCTCGGGTCTAGAGCGGAAAGAAAAATTGCTCTGATACCATTCTGTCACGCCCGCCCACCCCAGGGGTGTTGCAAACGAGGCGATCGTGACCAAGGGACAAACATTAAGAATAGCATTTAAGGATAACAGTTCATAAGAAAGGCTCAATTAGCTTAAAAGAATAATATATATCAGAGTGTACGATACACAGAGTGCAAACTCGACTTTAGCTCCAAACAAATGGAAAAAGCTCGAATAAAATTAGAGTGTCTTTTCAACAATCAGCAACTCGAGATAAAATTATCTCAACAATACTTGGCGGAAGCATTCGAGAGTAGAATACTATTATGTATGAAGACATAATATATTCAGAAAGTTTTATTTACAATCTTCTTCACTTTCATGCTCAACACCCACCGAGCTCGTCACCGCTCAACCTACACATAGAGAAAACATATGCAGGGCTGAGTACTTGGTGTACTTAGTGGACACGTGCCGAAATATATTTTCATAACAACTGATTTTGTCAAGCCACTCTTTGATTGAACTCGGGGTTTTAGGAAAAGTCCGAGGACACTAAACATTTTTCTTCTTTTCCTTTTTCAAAAGCGATCTTTCGATCTATTTTCCTGGAACATATGCCGTATCTGACAAACCCAATTTCACTATCTCTTGTTCATTCATCGTTCCTTTCATCATTCATAGTTCCTTTCATCATTCATCATATCTTAACATTCAAGTGCCGGGAAAGTGGTTACCTCCCACGGTCTCCCATCAATCCATTCCATTCATCGTTGCAGTCAGATAGGCATAGTTCCAAAACAAAATATGGCTTGACATAACCTTTTCAACTTTATTTTCCTCAAAACGTTTTTGAAACATAAATCATTTTTCTCCGTCAAGATCGAGCATCATCTCATATCACATCAACAAGTCGAGCAATTTATAATATCACTCAATAAATCAACACATAGCACCACATAACTGTTAGGGTTTAGTATACTGAAAAGCATGTTTCGAGCAACTTCGCACGAATAGGAATCTTGCTTGTATATGGAAAAACTCTACAATCCATTTTTGACCCGATTCAGTATTATTCGAGCAGTTTGCACGAATAGAATCAGTATATTATTACATTGTGTTTACTTGTGCGTTTATAAGATGTTTTATAAACATTTAAATGCATAAGAAGTAAACAAAGCCTAAGTCTTTTGCTTAGTAGACTGGTTGTGGGCGTCGTCCACTTTAAGGTAACTACAGTCGGTTCTATGCAATGCTTTGCAAAAGAAAAAGAAGAATTTCACAACCTAGATAGGCTTTGGCTACCTATCGTGAAAGGTTGCAATGTCAGTCCGATTATTTCTAAGCCTTATTGAAATAAGACGACGTTGGTGTGGTATAGCACTGAATGGATCTAACAGCAAGACGTGTCTTTATGCTATCTACTGAAAGACGAGGTCTTGATAAATATCTATTTTTTAATCAATGTACGTTAGCATTGAGCATACGATATTGAGTATCTACTACTTTGACTTACCAAAGGTGCGGGTTTTTCGTCACCCAACGATCCAGGTATGTTGAGTTGTGGTGATCATTATCTAGCGGTGCTAGGATTGCTATTATGTTGAATCGTGCGCGAGGTGAGTCTCGTTTGATAATGTCCTCAAGAGGAGCTTGAACAAGGTTTTTTTATTCGGAAACTGGCCAGTTGGAGTTTTATTACTCTATGAATAATAAATAAGTGTTTCTTGCTAAGTCCACTCTTGAAATTAATAAGATGTTAATTAATTACGTCCATAGCAGACTTTAATTAATTAATGGACATTTATATCTTAAGCGCGGGAAATAAATAACAAACAAAATGGAAACCCGGATTACTTGTAATTTCGGATTTGGATGGGGAGGCCAATATTACTTCTGTAGTGGCTGCTCGTAATATTCCAATATAAGCTTGTATTAAATTGTGGGTTCAATTTAATTAGTAAAAAGCTAATTGGGGGAGCCCATGTCCAAAACCTTCCATAGATCCCTGACTGGGCCCAATATGTAACTATTATAAATAGGAGAATAAAGGAGACATAAAACACAACAATAATTAATTTTTAGTATGAAAATTTCGTCCACTTCTATTATTATGAAGAGGACGATTTTTTCAAGAATTTCTCCTCCGTGAGTTCTTCAGCTCCTCCTTCGTGAGAAAATTGTGTCTTCTTTATTCGAGTCCTAGTGTTTCGATAAGATCAGCCCACACTGATTTCGGAATACAGTTCGGGACACCAGTCAGAAGATCCGTGGTCTAGTAATGAAGATCATCGTGGAGAAGGCGCAAGCAATCGACGATTCTTTGGAGAATCAACGAGGTAAATTGGCTAACTCCGTAGAAAGCATGTTTTAGGGATTATTTGTGCTAAAGCATGTATGAAATTCAAGTTATGAGCATGATACATGTGACAATTACGCGAATAGATTTTGTCTAAATAATCTGCTAAATAGATCCGTATTGTGTGATCCGTTAGAACGCACGCTTCCGCTACCAACCCCTTCAATAACATGCGCAACAACACTTTCACTTTGATCACATATAACATGATGCTCAAACCGAAATATTAAAACGAAAGCTCTTGGAAACACTTTAGTTCGAAAGCCCACGTAAAATACTTCGTTAGAAAGCCCTACCTCATTCGTTTAATGCCTTCACGCCGTGCTCATTTCTTTCTCCTCTCGGTCGAAGGTAAGGCTGCACTTCCCTCGATCAAAACGCAGTGCCGCCACCGCTGCTGTAGGCGCGGCGGCTTGCCGTCGCGGTCCGCCCCAGCCACCGTCGCCGAGGATCTCCCCCAGCCGCCGACGCCGTTCCCGACAGGTAGGTGGTCGGAAATTCGTTCCTCCATCCCCTCTCTTCTCTCTCTCGGATTTGGTTCTCGATTGTGAAGTAAAAAAAATGAAAAGGAGGAAGGTGGTATATATAGAAAAAATTTTCATAAAAGACAAAATTTCACGTCTTTTCGTTTTGATGCGACGAGTAATTAATGCGGCCGTCATTGGAAAACGTGCCTGATGTGACGTGGTTCTTATCCTAACTTTTCGTCTTGATGTGACGCGGTTCTTATCTAACTTTTCGTCTTGATTTGTTGTCGAAAGTGTATTTGATACGTGATCTATTCTTTCGTGTAGGTATCATCTTGGGCTCGTAACAATTGGGTTTCAAATTAGGCTAGGAAAGAATAATTGTTTGGCCCCAAAAGTGAAATACTTCTCTCGACAAAAGAAACAAGGTCGAAAAATTTTCAAGTGCATAAACGACGGTCCTTTCAAGAACACAATAAAAAGGTAGAAAAAGTCGGGGTGTTACAGAGAGGATATGGTATTTTCGGCTCGATTCAAGAAAATTATTGGGTCTCCAAACGGCACAAGCCACTGCTTCAGCGGGAGCATGGCCGGAGCCGAACCCAATAACCCTCCACTCATGGCCGCTTTGATTGAGAAGTAGAGAGAGATAACGCTTTGTACAAGAAGACTTAATTTTAAGTGGTGGGCCTTGAACATTAATTTTTTTAATTGGGATTTAGGATTTTGTGTGAGAGAGTAACGTAGTAAATGTGAAATTGGATTTAATGCTACTAGGGGTGTTCGGTTTGCAAGATTGTATTCGAGATTAAATTTGTAGGGTGTTGGTTCATGAGTTCAACCCCTCAACTCAATCCTAGATGGATAATCATCAGATAATTAGTCTACCTCCTATGACTAAAATAATTTTACAACTCAATTCTAGATTGTGTCTTGGTATTATTTTATCTTAGAAGCCGAACACCACTGTAGTGCTAAATCATTTGTAATAAATTTTCTATGTTATGATAACATGTTTTTGAATTTTATTAAAAATATTATAACACGTTTTTGAATTTTTAGAAACTTAGTTCCACATTTTATATATTTTAATTATACTAACATATTTTTAAAAAGTCAGCCCGGCTATTTAAGCTTTCTAGTTCCATCCTTTGGCTTCTATTATCTTTTAGTAGTTCCAAACAATATGTTTTAGTCCATATTTAATTGTTTCATAAAAATTAATGGTCCTGTTTAATCCTATAGATTATAAGTTTGTTAGTTTTTGGTCTTGCTTGTATTTAACTTATCAATTAGGTCAAAATATGGTTGACCATTAACTTTTTAATGCAATCATTAAATATGAATAAAAAACATAGACTAAATTATTATTTTAGACAATTGTAAGATACCAATTATGAACTTAAGTCAATAATACATTATGGTTACTTTTATTTCTCCACCTACCAACGGGATTGTGGAGCCAAAAATATTTATGGCAATTTTCTTGTGAAACTAGCAATCTCAACCATCTAACTAAACCAAATAAATGCAGTCAAGCATGTGGAATAAATACCCCACAAAACTGACAAAAGCCAGTTACAGAGAAATAAACATCTCACAATTTTTCACTCACAATAGCTAATTGTCTAATTTAAGAAATAATTTTTTATTGTCAATCATTATGTACGTATTAATTAGTATGTGCGAAATATGCGCGGATACCATAGAGATAATTTGGTCCTAAAGGAAAATAAATCATATCAAACCCTAATATTCTACGAAAACAAATAAAAAAATAAAACTAAAAATACACTCCATTATAAATTAATGCTCCCCTTGTCCAGTCCTAAGTGGAACATTTATTTTTCCGCACATGATTGCGTAATGCTGTTTTGTGAGTTTAGTGAAGATATGATAAATTAAGAGGGAGAGAAAGTAGAGTGATTTATGTGTGTCATCCTTGAGCGGGTCATGCTAATCTTCTTTGTATCGTTCCAATTTTATCGGATGTCCCCGAAGGGACTGGAGAAAAAGTAGAGTGAGAAACTCCTAGGATGTTTTTTTGGGTGTTTATTGAATTGAGGTGTAGAGTAGAGGTTTCACCCACTTATGCACTAGTTAGGTGATTTAATGAGTTGTCGAAGTTTTGAAGTGAAAACAGGTTAGAACGAGCTTAAGTGCAGTTAAAGGCAACGTGAACGGCCGGGCCGCGCGATTGGAACGCCTGCCTGGGCATTTTGATCGAACAAGCCAGGGAGTCTAGAGACTTCGCCCGGGCGGGCATTTTTCATCCAGGTAAATGCCCGCCCGGGCGTTTGATGCAAGGAATCGAGATGCCGTGATAACTCCCGGTCAGGCGTTTCACAACATACATATCTCCCGAATGGGCATTCTCACGGTATCCTGGATAAAGTGAATTCAACTAGAAAATAAACCTTTGGCCTGCAAATAACCACCAACATCTTGATTCGTTGCCTTTTAAGGCTAAGTCCCTTCATTCCCCTTCAACACTCGGTCACACTAGCCAAAGGCAATAAGCTAAGGTCGACAATGAAACATGATGGACCATGAAGGCAATAAGCTAAGGTTGACAAAGACCATGACAGCAATACGTCATAGAAAAGACTGATATCTATCGCGAAGAAACTAAAACACTTTCAGAATCCTAATCAAACAACTGTGAATTCCGAAACTTGAATTTACTAGTCTTAAAGTAACAATTCCGGTCACCGAACTAACATGCTAAAGAGACATAAGCATACCTATTTATTGGCTCGGAAAGAGAGAGGAAGGCCCGAATCATTCATTTGTTTGGCTAGCTCAACATCTACCTCTTCGGGCACCCAACAGAGTCCTGAACATCTTAAAACATCACACAATCATTGTCCAACGCCAATATCAGATACACTACAAAAACTTGAAGAAAGCTAAGTAAAAACACAGAAACTTGCCATTAGTTCTACCTTAATCATGCATCTCACAAGTTTCTGCAGATCACATAAGCCAAACAGATTCAGTTTCAGGACATCAATTCAATTCAAAATACAACCAACTTACAAATATCATATTTTTAGTTTAGTTTTAACGATTTTGAGCCAATATGAAATTAGAATTTTAATAAGGGCTTATATATACTCCCTAGGTCCACAAAAAATAGTCACATTTGTGGGCGGCACGGACATCCCAAAATGGAAAATGAGACTATTTGTCGTAGACGGAGGGAGTATTAAAGTTTCAAAAACACTTGTTTTTAAACACAAAGTTCATGAAAATTAGGAGCAACACATTTAAGGCTTGATGACAGGCAATGGAACCAAATTTGAAGAGCTTCATTTGAATTGCATAATTTGAGGTTCTATAAGGTAATTGGTAAAATGGTTATAAGTGTGACATAAATGTTAAAGATGTTCATTTTACATGTAAATGTAGTGGTTATATAATTATGGGCCTCACATATATATTAAGATTTAAGCCTCGGGGATGAACAATCGAAGATCAAACTTAAAGTGGTAGGTTTACTTCATTTGTAACTACAGTAATTAGAGTAAACAAATTATCATATGATCTTTGAAGAAGGCAGCAAAAACAAAAATATCAAAGCTAAGATCAAAATACATCATAAACATGAAAAGTGCATATTCTCTACACATCCTAAACATATTATAAACAGAGAAACTACAGATAAATGATGAAAATTGTTAAGACTTTGCAGAAATAGGCATCTAAGGTGGATATTTCTACTTTTGTAACTTATCAATCATCAACCGACAACTGAAACAACATAATCGGCCTAACTAGTCGAAACAACAATATTCCCCGAAATTTTAGCTTACTATCTAACATAATAAAGAGACATGATGAACTGCAGATGCCTACCTCTTTATTAGCTCGAAAGAGAGGGGCACGCACGAACCATTCATATGTTTGGCTAGCTCTACATCTACGTCTTCGGGCACTGAACTAGATCCTCAACATCTTCAAACATCAAATAATCATTCTTCAACGAGATTATCAGATAAATTACAGATAAATTCAAGGATGCTAATAAAAATAAAGAAGAGTACACTGAATTACAATTATTCATCATTACAGAAGGGTCAACGTTGTTGCTTGATAGATGATCAATTCCAAATATCATAAACACAAGGAGCAGCATCATTCATACTTCCTCTAGTAGATACTGTATGAAATAATCTAAGTAGAAGCACACAATAAGAATTTTTCCTTTACAAATGTTGACCAACGCAAATTATAAGCGCTTGCATTCGACTCTGCACACTTGTAGCAGTACTTGCTTCGCCCCTTGCCACTGTGCCAACTTTTAGAAGTTCCTCCAACACTGTGAACTAAAGAAATACACAAGAATTAAGAATTAGTGTATTACGTAAAAATAAAATACATCTATAGTAGAATACATTGAAAGTAATTATGCACCATTTTCATATTCTTTCTCCAAAACTGTTTCCCTATTCATCTTCTTCATGCTGAAGAAAGATGTCCCTTGAAGGCAAATAACGAATCATAGTTTTCTTGAAGCCAACGTGAGAAATATACTAACTATAAATCTTTCGACATGGCAACATACAGAACTTGATGAAAGGTAAAATTCATTGGTTTGTTCCATATTTTTTTAATGAAAACCGATTCTAAACATCAACCTAAATCTCGGGAAAAGAAAGCAGACAGAATAGAGATGGATAGGGTTCCATATTAGCTTATTAAGACATGAACCGTGCCTGCCTAAGTTGGAACCGATGGGAACGGCGTAATAAGATCTTCCAACACTATTGCACCACTAACGACCTCAAAGGCCATGACACAAGGCCAAAAGATGTTCTATCGAACTTTGTTAGGCGTTGCCACCATCCTCACTAAGGGAGTAGTTGCTGCATTCAAGGAAGAGACGAACTCAAATATCACACTTGCAGGGGACATACTCTCCTCCTACCTTTCGAAGAAGTTGGCAAGTAATACTCAAATCTCGAAAGGACTTAGTTGATTGCTCTTTCACAGAGTCCTTCCCTTTTCCACTAGTCCTGGCATATCTTGTCTATGTAACAGCTTCAACACTCATCACACTAGGCAGAGCCAATAGCTAAGGTTGACAATGACTAATGATGACACATCAAAATCCTAGTAAAGAAAAACTTCATCTTCAAATAATCAGAAAAACTTAACATGAAGTGTATATACATCATAAACCTCAAAACTGCATATTCTCTACACATATTATAAACAAAGAAGTTGACGCTGATGCGGTCTATCATAATCCTCAGCAGACATAATGAACTGCAGAAGCATAACTCTTTATTGGCTCTGAAAAGACAAGGGAAGGCCCAAATCATTCATTGGTTCGGATAGCTCCACATCTACGTCTTCGGGCCCGAACAGAGTCCTGAACATATTCAAACATCAAACAATCATTCTCCAATACTAAAATAAGATAAACTACATAAGCTTCAAGAAAACACAAAAACTTGCCACAAGTTTCTGCATTTCACATAAACCAAACAGATTCAAGATAGAAGATCAAAACACCACCAAATTACCAAGATCATATGTTTAGTTTAGGGTTTTCGATTTTGAGCCAATATCAAACAAAGCAAGTCTGAAAAACACACAGAAATAGTCATGGCAGGCCTTACTTGCCAGATTAATTGCAAATATCATAAACAGACTGAAGAGATCCGATATTTCACATCAAATATTTAAAACAAGATTTTCATTAAGAATATCACCAACATGTTTCTTGTTGGCAAATGATTTTTTCAAACATAGCACATTATTACCAGTATATATGAAATCATCTAAGTAGAGACACACAAAAAAATCTTGCCACCAAATACTTAAAAAAAAGTTGAGCAACACAGAAATTCACCCAAGCACAAATTCTAAAGAACTTCCATTCGGCTCTGAGCATTCGACGTTGTACTTGCTTAGCCCCTTGCCACAATGCCAACTTTCCGAAGTTCTTCCAGCACTAAGAAAAATAAAGAAACAAACAAGAATAAGAGTTATTAACTGTATGTGAATAAACTATAGAAGTAAAGAAGAATACAATTACTAACCATCTTAAAAGTTATTTTGGAGAAATATAGATGCTGCGAACATGGGCAATCTTGTGCCAATCCTCTCCACTTTCTCTCTGACATCGCCTTTCCAGTTGTGGGCATCCAACGACTTTTAACTGTGTCAGATTTTGCAGAGCTGGAATCAATAGAACCTTTGGGCAGTTAGCAACAGTGAGTGTATTGAGAGATGGTAGCTGATCTGGGAGTGATTCCAGCTTAGGAAGACCGTCAAGGTATAGATAAGTGAGGTGCTCAATGGCTTGAGGCAAGCGCGTCATCTTGGGAAGATCACATAACATGAGAAACTTAAGATTATGCAGATGTTTAATATCCTTTGGCAACTCTAGTAATTCTGGGCAGTAATCTATGGTTAGAGCCTCTAGAGCAGTAAGGTGCCGCAGCATCCCTTCTGGTAAACATCTCATTGTCCGACAACTCTTTAGAGATAAACCTGTAAGCTCCTTTAAGGCTTCCAGACCTTCTCTTGTGAAAGAGATGTCTTTTGCATTCTCAATTGTCAATGACCGCAGCTTGCTGAACTTTGCCAGCATTTCTATTGGGAAATATGACAGGCTCTCTTCAATTTCCACGCACAGTGCCCTAGGAATATCTTGCTCAGATAATAAAGCCAACATTGAGCTACTGCATTTTAAATCCTCCAACTTTTCGAGGGATGTGAGTGATGGCAATCTTAATGAAGAGCAACGCTCAATCCATAGTCTTTTAAGATTTGGGAATGCTTCTTTAATCCCTTGCTCCTTTGAGAGCCCCTTCAGATTTGGGAGATCAATTAACTGCAGATATTCAAGAGCTGCAAACTGTATCTTAACCGGGTGTCCACTCTCAACTTCTTCTTCTTCGATAATGTACTCCACCCCCACATCATTTAAGGACAGCCACTGGAGACAAGGTAGCCCTCCCAGATTTGGAAAACGCTTACAATTTTTGCAATTCCATATATAAATCCAAACTACTTTTCTTAGAGATGAATTTTTCATCCAATCTGGAAGATATCTACCACTGAAGCCTCCTATAAAAAGTTTTTCAAGATTGGGGTGAGGTTCAAGTGCTTCCAACACCTTTTCATCAAGATCCTCTTCTGACTTGGATAAATCATTTCTTTGCCACCACAAACTCAACTCAGAAAGATTTTTTATCCCTGCAATCTTTGCTTTCTTTGCATCCATATGGTCTTTTACTCTCTCAAGATGCTTAATTTGAAGCCGTCCACTGAGGTTCAAACATCCCAGTTCCTCAAGTTGGTTATCTCTCTTGAGACCGACAACAAACATACTTAATGTTTTCAGGCCATTTAACTCTCTCATTTTAGATGGCATCTCATGCAAGGACTCGCAATCCCACAAACATAGGTGTTGGAGATTACGTAAGGATGTTAGCTTCTTAGGTAAAGCCACAAGCCTATCACAGTAATCCAAGTTAAGGGTTTGCAAATTCCAAAGAGTACATATCGAGCTTGGGAGAGCGCTAATTTTGGATCGAAACAGATTCAAGTATCGCAAATGTTTAAGATTGCCAATGGAAGGAGGCAAATCTTCTATTGCTTCTGCTTTTAATACTCTTAAACTTCTTAGCTCCGAGATGGAAGTAATGCTCATATCTTTTTGAAAAGTTTTCGGAAACAAGTAGGTTTTTTGTAGCAAATTTACCTCGCGGATAGTTGATGCACTTGTGAGATTTCTTTCACTTTGTACTCCAGGAACTTTGTTCTCCATTATTGATTCTGCCAGATCATGAACGAGATCGTGCATACCAATCTCACTCTTGTTATACACATTTGTTTGTAGAAGCGATCTGAGTAGTAGCTCATTACATATTTGATTTCCAACATCTTCCACTTGTAAAGTCTCCTTTGATGAAATGTAGCCATGAGCCATCCATAGAAGAACCAGTTCTTCTTTTTCAATGTAATGGTCCTTAGGAAATGCTGCAAAATAAGCAAAGCATTGCCTAAGCTCCAACGGAAGATGATGATAACTCAATCGCAAAGCTGGCACTATCAAACTCTCCTCAGGCGACAACTTCCATATATCATTGTCTCTCACATATATCCATTCCTCTTCCGTTCTTTTAAACCGTAGGATTCCACCAAGTGCGGTAGCAGCCAGGGGCACTCCAGCAGCACATTTCTTCACGATCTGTTTCCCAATTATCTCCAGCTGTGGAGACACCTCTTCTCCTGGTTCAAAGGCGCGTTGCTGCAGCAACGTCCAACAATGCTTATCTGACAGCCCCTCAAGACAATGACATGGGAGTGTTTTCATTATATCACCAACCTTCTTCTGGCGTGCGGTGACGACGATAGACGAGCCTGCTGAGCCACATGACAGAACCTTTCTCAGCTCATCCCATTTATCCTGGTTGTCATTCCAAACATCATCCAATACAATCAAGTATCTTTTCTTGTTCAACAATTCCCAGAGGCGACGCTCTGCGGCATCCAAGTACTGCAGATTCGAAGCTTTTCCTCTTCCCGTGGCAGATTCAATCATGGCCTTCACCAAAGTCTTCATCTCAAAATTATCAGAGACGCAAACCCAAATCCTTAGATCAAAGTGCTCTTCCACCTGCAGATCATTGAAGACTAGTCTAGCGAGAGTGGTCTTCCCAAGGCCGCCAACACCGATAACTGGCAGCACAGACATCTCATGCCTGTTCTTCACATCATTCAACAACGTCTTCACAATCTTGTCTTTATCTTCGTCCCTGCCATAAATCTTATCAGGCTCATTCAACAGGGAAGCTGTCTCACGTGACGCAATAGCAACTTCTCTTGGCCTATCAATAGGCATCTCGCGCAGATGAAACCTATTGCGCTCCGCAGCAATGGCCTCCACTTTCTCGTTAACCTGCTTCATCCTCCTTGCGATGTTGTGGCGATACAACAATTTCTTGAGGCTGTAGCGGCTGAGTTTGGAATGAGAGTGGTTGAGTTTGGAGACATGAGTGTTGCACTCATCCAATATGTCATCAACCTCGTAAGCAATAGCGTTGAGCTTCTCCAACCAGTTTCGGATTGGCTTGCTCTCAATTTGCTTGTCTTCAGCATCCTCCAACACTGCTTGGATAGCAGTGAAAGTGCGGCAGAGCTTCTTCATCTCATCATTGACGCCCAAGATCAGTCCGATCTCCTTCTTGATAAGAGAGCTCAGAGTATCAAGAAGGACTCGAAGAAATGCCTCCGCCATTATAGAACAACAACAATCAATGATTCTTTTTCAGATGGCCAAATGAGATTTGAGAAGGATGAATCTGAGAGGATGGTATGTAATTCGTCAAGCCTTTCACTTTGGCATTGAATGTAGGATTAAATGGATATTGACATCTACCCACCAAACATTTACAAACATTGGCCAAATGTATATTGAGATTTGGAGAAAATTTGTGTAGTAAATGGAAGACGAAATCCATGACTTTTATGGAGATGGTATCTAGTGGCAGATCCATACCTAGGAAATAGAGGAGGCGGAATTTAATATTTTTAATAGTAATGAATTTAATATTTAAATATTAAAAAATTTATTATATTAATATTTAAGTATCTCTAACTTTGTTAATAAAATATAAACATGTATTCGCAAGCAAATATATACTTATTATTCATCTAAAATATAAAATTATTTTAAATATTATTACATTCAAAATTATTGTAAGTATTACATACTATAAAAGTAATATAAATGAAGTAATAAATATATAGATTTTATAAATATTTAAATGTTTATTTTGTTACCTAGAGAATAAGATGCAAAATGGATCACAAATTATAAGAATTTTATCACAAATAAAACAATAACCGAAGTATTAAAAATGATTTCAACTAAAAAGTAAATATAAAAAAATAATAGGGAGTAAATAGAAATTAGTAAATTTTTTGATTTGATACGAGTATTTAAAGGTTTTATTTTGATAACAAAAAGCAGTATTAATTGATAAAATTAAAAAGTAAAGAATGGAAAAAATATGTTCTTGTTGAGTATTGGCCTCTTAGTGAAAAACCTAATAACTAAGCCATTGAACTACTCATTTTTTATGACATCCTTTGAAAACAAAGTATATTTCTACACTCCACGGAGGGGGAGGATATACTATTTTCGACTTGATTCAAGAAAAATTATAGGCTATCCGAACGGCCAAGCCACCGCTTCAGCGGGAGCTTGGCCGGCGCCGGACCCAATAACCCTCCGCTCATGGCCGCTTAGATTGAGAAGTAAAGAGAGATACCACCTTGGACAAGAACACTTAATTTTAAGTGGTGGGCCTTGAGCATTAATTATTTTTTTTAATTGGGATTTAGGATTGTGTGCGAGAGGGATTTGGATCACCTACGGTGCACAGCACTGCTGTGCACCTCACATGACAATAAAAAAATAATTTTTTTTTTATTATTAAAAAATTCTCATGTGAGGTGCACAGCAGTGCTGTGCACCGTAGGTGATCCAAATCCGTGCGAGAGAGTGACGTAGTAAATGTGAATTGGATTTAATACTCGTAGGGGTGTTCAGATTGCAAGATTGTATCCAAGATTAAATTTATAGTGTGTTTGGTTCATGAGATTCAATCTCACAACTCAATCCTAGATGGATAATCATGAGATAATTAGTCATAGCTACCTCCTATGACTAAAATAATCTTACAACTCAATTTTAGATTGTATCTTGATATTATTTTATTTTAAAAAACGAACACGACTGTAGTACTACATCATTATACTTAACAAAAAGTTAAAATAAATAACTATAGTTAATGTTTTACATAAATTCTGTCCAGCGCGCTTCTATAGTGTATTAAAAAGAGGGTATTGGATTTTATGTGTAGCATCATTTGTAATAAAATTTCTATGTTATGATAACATGTTTTTGAATTTTATTAAAAATATTATAACACGTTTTTGAATTTTTTGAAACTTAGTTCCACATTTTATATATTTTAATTAGACTAAAGTCCCAATTTGGTCCTTAACATATTGCGTTTTTTTTTTAATTTTTGTCCAAAACATTATCTTTTGAATTATTCAGTCTCTCACATTTGAAATCAGATCACATTTGGTCCATTTTGGACGGTTCCGTCAATTTTTTGACGATTGTAATTACCGAGTCACTAATCCGTCACTAATCAGTCACTAATCAGATGCCAACTTATTACCATGTTTGACTAATATACAAAGAGAAAGGATTGCAATAACTATTATCGTCTTACTCACAAACTTCATCAGTCAACCACCATCATTAACAATATCACGTATTTAATCTTTCGTTAATAGACATATTATAAACTTAAACTATACTAACAATTTTATTAGGTGTTAAATATCTTTCAGTAACCGACGCCAAGATCATCACGCGCGTTGCACATGATTGTTTGATGCTGAAATCTTAGTTGCTGTATCACCACTCTACCTCGCCACCAAATTCTCCCCGCCGATCTCTCTCTCCTCTTTCTCTCTCTACAATCCCCGCTATTTCTGCCCTCAATCTCGCCGCCCATGGCCCTCGCCAGCGGCCAATGCCGCGCTGCCATTCTCAAATCCTTCGTTTTCTTCGTGCTAATATCATTCACTGAAGCCTCGATTCACAACTACGACCGAGATCCGTTCCGAGAAGTCGGCACCGCTTATCTCCTCTCAGGCGGCAGCGAAGGCGTCGCCGCCGCGCAGCACGCTCGCTCTTACATCAGGTAATTTCTACTAATCAGATCTATCACATTTTGTCGGATTAGTGACGGATTAGTGACGGATCAGTTTCTCCCAGTTTGTGACGGTTTTGTGACCCGGTAATTAAAATCGTCAAAAATTTGACGGAACCGTCCAAAATTGACCAAATGTGGTCCGGTTTTAAATGTGAGGGACCGAATAATTCAATAGATAATATTTTGGACCAAAATAAAAAAAAACGCAATATGTTAAGAACCAAATTGAGACTTTAGTCTTTTAATTATACTAATATATTTTCAAAAATTCAGCCCCGGCTATTTAAGCTTTCTAGTTCCGTCCTTGGCTTCTATTATCTTGTAATAGTTCCAAATAATATGTTTTAGTCCATATTTAATTGTTCCATAAAAATTAATGGTCCTGTTTAATCCTATAGATTATAAGTTTGTTAGTTTTTGGTCTTGCTTGTATTTAACTTATCAATTAGGTCAAAATATGGTTAACCATTAAATTTTTAACGCAATCATTAAATATGAATAAAATCATAGACTAAACTATTATTTTAGACAAATGTAAGATACCAATTATGAACTTTAGTCAATAATACATTATGGTTACTTTTATTTCTCCACCTACCAACGGGATTGTGGAGCCAAAAATATTTATGGCAATTTTCTTGTGAATCTAGCATTCTCAACCATCTAACTAGCAGTCAAGCATATGGAATAAATACCCCACAAAACTGACAAAAGCCAGTTACAGAGAAATAAATATCTCACAATTTTTCACTAACAATAGCTAATTATCTAATTTAAGAAATAATTTTTTATTGTTAATCATTATGTACGTATTAATTAATATTAATATTAAACGTGTGAAATATGCGCGGATACCATAGAGATAATTTGGTCCTAAAGGAAAATAAATCATATCAAACCCTAATATTCTACAAAAACAAATAAGAAAAATAAAACTAAAAGTACACTCCTTTATAAATTAATACTCCCTTGTCCAGTCCCAAGTGGAACATTTATTTTTCGACGTATGATTGTGTAATGTTGTTTTGTGAGTTTAGTGAAGATATGATAAATTAAGAGTGAGAAAAAGTAGAGTGACAAACTCCTAGGATGTTTTTTTGGGTGTTTATTGAATTGAGGTGTAGAGTAGAGGTTTCCACTTATGCACTAGTTGGGTGATTTAATGAGTTTGTCGAAGTTTTGAAGTAAAAACAGGTTAGAACGAGCTTAAGTGCAGTTAAAGGCAATGTGAACGTCCGGGCCGCGCGATCGGAACGCCCGCCAAGCGTTTTGATCGAACAAGCCAGGGAGTCTAGAGACTTCGCCCGGGCGGGCGTTTTTCATCCAGGAAATGCCCGCCCGGGCGTTTGATGCAAGGAATCAGGATGCCGTGATAACTCCCGAGCGGGTCGGGCGTTTCACAACATGCATATCTCCTGACCGGGCATTCTCATGGCATCCCGGATAAGGTGAATTCAACTAGAAAATAAACCTTTGGCCTTCAAATAACCACCAACATCTTGATTAGTGGGCTTTAAGGCTAAGTCCCTTCATTCCCCTTCAACACTCGGTCACACTAGCCAAAGGCAATAAGCTAAGGTCGACAATGAAACATGATGGACCATGAAGGCAATAAGCTAAGGTTGACAAAGACCATGACAGCAATACATCATAGAAAAGACTGATATCTATCGCGAAGAAACTAAAACACTTTCAGAATCCTAATCAAACAACTGTGAATTCCGAAATTTGAACTTACTAAAGTAACAATTCCGGTCGCCTAACTAACATGCTAAAGAGACATAAGCATACCTATTTATTGGCTCGGAAAGAGAGAGGAAGGCCCGAATCATTCATTTGTTTGGCTAGCTCAACATCTACCTCTTCGGGCATCCAACAGAGTCCTGAACATCTTAAAACGTCACACAATCATTCTCCAACGCCAATATCAGATACACTACAAAAACTTGAAGAAAGCTAAGTAAAAACACAGAAACTTGCCATTAGTTCTACCTTAATCATGCATCTCACAAGTTTCTGCAGATCACATAAACCAAACATATTCAGTTTCAGGACATCAATTCAATTCAAAATACAACCAACTTACAAATATCATATTTTTAGTTTAGTTTTTACGATTTTGAGCCAATATGAAATTAGAATTTTAATAAGGGCTTATATATACTCCCTAGGTCCACAAAAAATAGTCTAATTTGTGGACGGCACGGACATCCCAAAATGGAAAATGAGACTATTTGTCGTAGACGGAGGGAGTATTAAAGTTTCAAAAACACTTGTTTTTAAACACAAAGTTCATGAAAATTAGGAGCAACACATTTAAGGCTTGATGACAGGCAATGGAACCAAATTGAAGAGCTTCTTTTGAATTGCATAATTTGAGGTTCTATAAGTTAATTGGTAAAATGGTTATAAGTGTGACATAAATGTTAAAGAAGATGTTCATTTTACATGTAAATGTAGTGGTTATATAATTATGGGCCTCACATATATATTAAGCCTCGGGGATGAACAATCGAAGATCAAACTTAAAGTGGTAGGTTTACTTCATTTGTAAATACAGTAATTAGATAGTTATAAGTTTCACATAGATATTAAGCCTCCAAGATGAACCATTGAAGGATTGCAAAAGAGTGTAAATGTACTTTTCGTTCAATGATAAGATGGTTATAAACTTGTAAATCTATTAAGATGGTTATAAGATGTATACTGTGCAACAACAGAGTAAAAAATGATCATGAGATCTTTGAAGAAGGCAGCAAAAACAGAAAAAGTAACTCACAAACAATGTAAATATATAAATAAACTGTAATCTATTCTATGTCAACACGAACACGAATACGAACATTAGAAACACGACACTTTGGGAGTTGGGAACAGCACTCTACCAATCTTTGTACCTAATCGACTACCTTTCATTTTAAAAACTTTTTCCACCTACATTCCATCGAAACATGGGATATGCATCCTAAGGCGAAGAAGCGCTACTCCTCTAACTCTCTCTATGCTCATCTACAACACCAGGAACCACGTCGTATTCTATGTACTATTTACACAGACGTATCTCGTTCCACGTGGCCGTTACCACGGCCCAGTTTGTGTCCTTCTCAAGCACTGTCTCTTCGCCCCGCTCTGCTGTTTCACCATCTCCAGCGCCTGCCAGCATCAAACAGAGAGATTATAAGATGGTGCTCGTTTCGGAAGGGGTTCATTATCTCTTCCCATCAGCAATGCTAAAAAGGATATAATGGGAAAAGTGGTCTCAAGAAAATATCAAAGAATTGAGTCTTGATGGGAAGAGCCGGCTTCGTCTAGTAGAAATTTATCTTTCGGAAAATGGGAAAATAGGATCGGTAGGGAGTGGAGGTGAACAATCCGTCACCATTGCACAGACCAATACTTGGATAAGGAAATGGAAGGGAGGATGAAATGATAAAAACACTTGTGTTGATGGGAAAAGTAGCAACAAGAAAATATCAAAGAGTGAAACTTGACGGGAAGAGCCAGCTTCGTGTGGTGGAAATTCAATTTTCAGTAAATGAGATGAATAGGGAGTGGAGCCGAAACCAAGAATTTGATAAGGAAATGGAAGGAAGGATGAAAATGGTAGCCACATATCAAATGTCGTATTCAAAATTTGTGGCGTGAAGGCGAAGCAACAAACCTGATTCTTCTGCACTTCCATTATCTCCGCTTGTTTCTTCTGCAATTGTTCGTTTTCCTCCTTTAATTTAGCAACTTCTGCTTCCAACTCCATGGTGTAAGCCTGCACGAACCCAAAAGGAGAGCTGGTTAGTAAAGTTCAAAGTCTAATTCCAACGTCTAATATGGTAATTTAGTGTAAGCATACACTAAATTACCTTGTGTAAAATGAGATCTCTAAGCGTCTCATGAAGAGTAACTTTCATGTCTTGTCACACTAGACAACTGTGCTGCATAAGACATCCAATTTTCTTATTCAAATGTTTTTGGGGACGTCCATGCACGATAAAAGAACTTTGACGATCATAACTTAGAAAGTGGCAAGAACACGAAATCTATAGCCTGCAGCACTATGTTATTAAAGCCCAACTTCTACTTCCTTCTCGAGCAGTCGTCACAAAAAAATATACTAACTATAAATCTTTCTACATGGCACCATACAGAACTTCATGAAAGGTAAAATTCATTGGTTTGTTCCATATTTTTTAATGAAAACCGATTCTAAACATCTGTTGGGTAGGGTTCTAATTTACTACTTAAGAGGACATTGGCCGCAAAAGATAGGAAGCGACTAGAACTCTATAGGCCATTTCATTTGAAATAGCAAGTAATCTACCGTGTAAAACCCTATTTTTTCGTTTATAATACGTTCGATCTTCATGTTAGGGCCTTTCATTAGAAATAGCGACTAGAACTCTATAGGCCATTTCGTTTATAATACGTTCGATCTTCATGTTAGGGCCTTCTAGTCCTAGAACTCAAATGAAGAAACATCAAAGCCAATAACTGTAAGGTTTTTACCTGCTTACGAGCTCGTGACCTTGCAGCCGACTCTCTGTTCTTTATCATCCTCCTCTGCCTCCTTTCAACCACCTTCTCCAGAGCAGCACTCTTCCGACCCCTCAAACCCCCATTAAACACATAAGGAACAGGCGACACTGAGGATGTATCCCCGTTGCTCTTAGAGAGCCCGTCCGAAGAAACAGCTGGAGATCCATTAGACCCCAAACCAACCATCCCAAGCCCTCCACCTTGCAAAGCTGAATTATGGACTGGTGAGTTATTCATTCCCGGGTCAGAAATCCCAACCATTCCGCCCCTAATCCGTGGGCTACTCAATTGACCGTTGCTTGGAATCCCCATAGCTGGTCCATAACCCATCGCGGACTGTTTTGGAAGAATCTGCTGAGGCTGATGTTGCCGTTGCTCCTGCTGCAGCTGATGATTCTCCATCAGCTGTGCGGAAGACCTTACACCATTCACATTTAACGGTAAGTTAGCAGCCGATTGTGCAGCCATCGGATTACTAGTTTCAGTAACCCCAGCACCAATCAACCCCAAATTCCTACTAGCCTGCTGCTGCTGCTGCTGAAATCCGAACCCCAAACCCGAGCTGTTATTCACAGGGTGCCACAGATCACCGAAAATCCCAGCATTGTTAGCAGCAGCCAACTGAGCCTCCTCCCTCACAACCCCGGCCCTCACCAAGAACTCCTCAAGTGTAATCTCCCCCAATGTCTGCTGCCTCTGCGGCATGCCAAAGCTAGCAACGCTGACAGCTCCCTCCTTCGGTGCAACAGCCTCTTTCGACATATCCCTCCACACCTCATCAACCGTCTTCTGGCTTAGCGTACGGGGAAGGATCAACGATCCCTGCCTCTGCAAGCCACCCCCTTCTTGGACACCACCAACACCTTCACCACCACCACCAATGGCGGGAGCGAAGTTCTGATTATCTTCCGCACTCCATATACTCTTCAAAAGCTCATCCATGTTCATTGACCCAAAATCCTTCCCACTCCCCCCGATGGTATTCTGGAACTCATCTAAGGTCAAAGAATAGACAGAGGACTGCCGCGTCAACGGGCTATTATTCGCCACCCTCCCACCACCGCCAGCTGGTGGCTCGTTTGCGAAATTCTTGAAATTTAAATTACTCCCCATTTCCAACACTTCCTCCCCTCACACTCCCACCAATACAATCCAAACTAATCCAAATCAATCCAAACCAATCCAAACCAATCCAAACCAATCCCCCTTAATCAAACCACTGAATAAACCCCAAAACCAATAAGCAACAGATCACACCTTCCTATATCCTTCACTCCTTCAACAAATTCACCTACAATCAAAGGTGAAACCATCTATAATCAGCAGATTCACAGCTACCAAACACATAAAAACACAATCTTTAGCAACAAAATTGCAGATTATCCTCTCATGCTTCAATCTCACAACATAAATTGTAAGCAAATTTCTCAAGCTTCAATCCCACAATTTCAAAATGTAAAGAAACCAAAGTAAAGATGCCCACACAAGATTCATCCCGAAACAGCAAAAAGATAACAGAATCCAGATCTAGTATGCAAAAGCAAAATGAGCCCACAACAAAATATCTATAAAGCTATCAGCTCAAAAGCATGATTCCCTAAAAATTGGGATACCCACAAACACACAGAGCTCAAGAGAAAACTAACCGCAAATCCCAAAATGGAAACTGAACAAAGCAGTCCCAATTAACAGTTAACTGATGGCAGTGAGAAATGGGACAAATCCAAGAAAAAAATTAGCAAAACACAAACACAAAAGTTGTCCTAGCCAGAGAAAAAGACATAAATATTGCAGAAAAAAACAAATAATTACATTAATTAAATATATTATTTTCTTACCAAAATATGGTTGTGGGCTGCCGCCATCTGTCCCCCGATGACTTTTCAACAGAGGAGAGTGGGAATGCTTATTTATGGGCAAAAATAAAATAAAATGGTGGGTCTCACCCATTCAAAATCGTGGACCAATCATAATTGTGGAGTAGGAGGGGTTGGGTGTGATATCAGACCAACGGTGGGTGGATAAGTGGTGAGATCTGGACCGCACACGTGCTTAATGGATCGACGGATGAGATTGGTTCTTTGGTTTGTCGTGTAGTGGGGATTGGTGTGGGCCGGCTGTACATGATTTGATTTTGGTGCTCCACTAGTTTTTGGTGTGTTTTTTTTTTTCTTTTTTTTTGAATTGATTAATTTGGCTGTTTTTGTTGCTAATCGCAGTTTGCATGTGCTTTTGATTTTATGTCATTTCATGAATGATTTGTGGGAAGAATAGGGATACAATGTTTATTTTATGTTTGGTCACTTTTTCATGTAGTAGTAATTAATTATTACGAAATATTGAGAAATAGTATATGGAAATTTTGTTTTTCTGAGTCTTGTTAAGAGCTCGACATGTGTTATGTATGAGATTCTGGTTGATAGCACTTTTTTTTAATCATTTAATATTCATCACTACAAATTAAAAGTGATTGAACAGTACAAATGTATGTTGGTATGTGATTGCAGTATTCAACTTTTGTCAGAAAAATTAGATGAGTTTTTACTATGCAATGTATTCAAATCTTATGAGAAAATTAAATTTATATGATTTTATCTAATACATGCTCCATCTGTCCGCAAATAGGAGACTCGTTTTTCTATTTTAGTCCGTCCACGAATAGGAGTCTCAGTTCACTTTTACCATAAATGGTAATAGAGTCTCACTTTCCACTAACTCATTTAACTCTCATTTCATTTAAAACTAATATATACAAATGAAACCTCTATTCCACTAACTTTTTCCTACCTACTTTTCTTAATATTTTTTACAACATTTATCGCCCATAAATGGGACTCCTAATGGCGGACGGAGGGAGTATGCATTTGTGGCTACAAATCGTGATTTTACTACTACAGTCGATAGTAAAAATGCTGAACCAAATACAATTTGGAAAAAAAAATTATAAATATCTCAATGTACAATTTTTTAACGTGCAATATCTCATAAAATATGTCCTTCATTCGAGACAATATCAAAAAATATTCTAGGGAAAACCTAAAAATTAATTGAAAGTTCATATAGTTATATTAAAATTGAGTTATTATTTTATTTAATTATATGAAAAACTATATAAAGTTTTAATTTATAAAATATCCTTTTGAAACTACGAGCATGAGGGCCATAACATAATAGTTTAAGTCTAATGGTAATTTAGTAGTAGTACATATATTATACACTTATCTATTGTTTTATATTTTGCATATGAGATGAAAAAAAATGCATTTATGGTTAACATAGTATCATTATATGAACAGAATTTTGAGTATTTGATTAAACAAGATATTTTATTATCATACATATTTATCAACAAACGAACCCTTCAGTCCTTCACGCAAGGTCATCCAACATAAACTAATGTGGACGTGTAATATCCATGTCATCATAATAAGTTATTTTCTTCACAATAAAAATCGAAGAAAAAGTGAATATTTTTTCATACGAAACCAATTAAATCTGATTTTTTTTCTCACCTTATCTCCCATCAATTTTCGGAACAATTCTTATATTCTGTTCCAATTGATTGGCTTGAAATGGAGTAAAGTAATTACTTTATATCTCAAGAAAAAAAATATAGTTAAAATTGAATCAATAGAATTATTTTCGGCTTCAAAATTAATTATATATCCTTTAGCCTCGAATCATTAAAACTCCTCAGATTTACAAATGCATTAAAAAAGAAATGGTAGAGTAAATGAATTTAACCGTTTAATGATATTATATAGAGAAAATAAAATTATTAAATAGTGACGCAATAAATTCATAAACGAAATGGCTTGATGGCTTGCTACGTGGCATTTTATGGTCTTAAACATTTTTTACTTAATCATTATGTAGGGAAACTATATATCTATAAACTGTAGTTTGAGTTTCTAAATCTTAGCAAAAAGACAGATTATTTAAAATTAAATTAAGTATATTTTTTTAAATAGTTTGGAAATTAAATTAAAAAAATAAAACATAACTCTTACTAAGCAAATTTAGCACGGTTTCGGCCAACAAATAATTATTTAATTGATTTAAAATTGCCATGTAAATAATTATAGATATGTACTTAATTTAAAACTTTTTGCTTACCAAAAAAATGTGATTAATTATGTTTCGCGATATGAGAAATAATTGAACATTGCTATCAATATGGATATATACTCGACAAACAGTACTGAAATATCTAATAATCTTGGCTTTGCCAACACTCAACAATAATTGAGGGGATACGATCACACTTTAATTTGATCCACTCTGAAAGAGCCAAATATAGAAAAATGATAGTGTCAATTTGGTTGAGGCAATACTGTAGAGATCAGACTATCCGGATTCACTATTTTACCGAGACCTCTTTGGTCTTGTTTACAAGATGGCTCAGTCAAACCACCGACCAAGCGACTGATTTAATACAAGAACAATAGCTATTACAATCAATGAGCTAATGAACTTAAACACTGCCTTCATGGACCAGGATCCTCTAGATCCACCGAGAACCTGCGCAACTAGAACCCTAGTTAGTATAATATGAAAGATCCTCTCGGACCATGACAAAACATGCAGTAATCAAAGGAATAACAAAGGAATCGCATAGATCAAATAACTATGGCTCAGAAACCCGCCAATAGTACAGATCTATTCACCAAAACAACAATCCAAGGGAGCAACGTTGAATCCAATCAGTGAAACACTTCACACACCACGAATACAACTCCAATCCACTCCACAATGCTGGATCTGACCTCTCTCAGACCTCACAACCACAAGAAACCCCTCACCAGAAAACCCTAGCCTTCTCTGGAACCCTAGCAACCGAACTAGTTGCTAATCTCAACTCACTTACACGATTATACACTCAAACACATGAGATCAGTCATCGTGTAACACTCAGAGAATCATCAGAGAAGAAGAACTCAAAGGGAGATCAGAAAGCTCAAGAGAGAAGAGAGAGAATACACAGTGAGAGTCCGAGAGTGAAAATGAAACGGCGGAAGGAGTCAAAAAAGAGTGTATCTCAAGCAGAGTGGGCTAGGCAACACACGGCCCCAACTTACCTGGGCGCAAACCAACCAAGGCCCAACACAAATAATAGTCCACCACTTAATCAGCCCAATAATCAACATACTCCACCTTGGACATTATTTGGGAAACCAATTGCACTATTAGCTAAGGTTTTAATCATCATAGCCTACAAGGCAGTTCCCCTAGCACCAAAGAACAAAGTTCATTTGCATAGGGAAGTAGCCAGGTTTGCCTACAAGACTCCAGAGGGGCTGACACCCATTAGTCTTGAGGACTTAGTGCCTCAAGCCACTAGCCACCCTTACCACAGTAGGCTAAGAGGCTGAGGTCTTTAACCCCCGGGACATGCAACTATCCTAGGTCAAAATGCAGGTACTTTATGCAGAAAGAAGTTTTTCAAGAGGTAAGCATTTGGTCCCCATGTCAGCTAGGTTCTGATCAGTATGTACTTTTAAAAGAGAAACCTCATTCTTTTCTACAACATCTCTGATGTAATGAAACCTTACATCAATATGCTTAGTTCTATCATGGAAGACTGGATTTTTACACAATTGAATGGCAGACTGAGAATCTGAAAATAAAACAGGAGGAGTTTTCACAAAATTGAGTTCAGAGAGCACTCCCTTTAACCATACAGCCTCATTCATTGCCTCTGTAATGGCAATGTATTCAGATTCAGTGGTAGAGAGGGCTACAATATGTTGCAGCTGTGATTTCCAACTTATGCAGGACCTGCAAACAGTAAAGACATAGGAGGTGGTGGACTTCCTCTTGTCTCTATCATTAGCATAGTTAGAATCAACATAACCAGTCAGTTTTACACCATCTTCACATCTGGAATAGCACAGTCCATACTTAGAAGTATGTTTCAGATATCTTAACAACCACTTCAAGGCTTCCCAATGAACAGGACCAGGATTTGACATGTATCTACTCAAACAAGACACAGCATAGGCAATATCAGGCCTAGTACTAACCATCAAATACTTCACAGATCCAATAGCATTTGCATAGGGAACCTTTTTCATGGTATTGACATCATAATCAGATTTGGGACACAAGTCTTTACTCAACATAAAATGAGCAGCTAAGGGAACAGATGTGGGCTTAGCATTAAACATGTTAAATTTCTTTAGAATTTTGAGCACATAGGGTTCTTGATGCAAAACAAGTACACACTCTTTTCTATTTCTGAAAATATTAATTCCTAATATCTTCTTAGCATCCCCTAGATCTTTCATGTCAAAATTCTTACTCAAGGCAGTTTGCACAGCAGTTATAGTCTTCAAACAAGGACCCATAATCAACATGTCATCCACATACAACAAAAGGAAGACAGGAGCAGCAGTATTCAAGTTCTTAATATACAAGCAAGCATCAAAAGTGCTTCTAACAAAGCCTAGATCATGCATGCAGGTATTAAATTTAATATTCCACTGTCTAGGTGACTGTTTCAGACCATACAAAGCTTTTTTGAGCAAACACACATGATTAGGAAACTTAGGATCAACAAAGCCTTCAGGCTGTCTCATATAGATTGGTTTATCCAAGTCACCATGTAAGAAAGCAGTTTTAACATCCATTTGTTTCAGTTCCCAATCAAAATGAGCACACAAAGTAAGCATTAATCTTACAGTTGTAAATTTAACCACATGGGCAAAGATCTCAATGTAATTTACCCCCTCTTGTTGAGTAAAACCCTTGGCCACTAATCTGGCCTTATATCTTAAACCATCCACCTCACTTTTAAGTTTATACAACCACCTGCAGTCCACAACAGAGGCACCCAGAGGTAGAGGAACAAGTATCCAAGTATGATTAATTTTCAGAGAGTTCATTTCCTCTAACATGGCTTTATGCCATTCATTCCAGAATTTAGACCTAGTAGCTTGTTTATAAGATTGAGGCTCTTTCCCATCAGCTTCATGAACATTGAAAGCCAAATTGATTAAAACAACCAAGCCTACATAACCATCATATCTAGCAGGTTTATGAATTTGCCTCCTAGGTCTATCTCTAGATAAGATGTAATCATTTAGATTTGGAGCATCAATAGCATTTTGAATACCAAAGGGGGAATTAAGCACATTCTGGACAGGCATTATAGGAGGATTACAGACAGGACTACCAGGTAAGTCGGCAACATTGTCCATATTATCATTTAAGGGCACATTCATATCATTATCTTGTGGACCCCCTTCATTAGGTGTTTCATTAGGAGTATAGATTGGAGTGCAGTTCCAATAAGGCTGTTCCACCTCACTTGGAACATCCTCAGGATGTTCCACAACAGTGGGTGTATCTGTGGACTCCACCTCAATAAGAGGGTCACTGTCCACATTCTGTGGAGCAGGGTTTTCAACCATTTGCAAGCAAGGAAATTCAGATTCATTGAACACAACATCCCTACTGATAATGACTTTAAACCCTGGCTCATCTCTTAGCCATATCCTATACCCTTTCACACCTTCAGGATATCACTACGAGAAAATTGGCTTGTAATGACACTTAAAATTGTCACTAGAAAATTACTGTGCTGACACTTCATCTATAATGACACTTGTGCAAGTGCAGCACCGGGTACCTGTAGTAAGAGGTAGTGTGTAGATAGTACATCTATGATGACACTTTTTATGTTGAAGTGCAGTAACAATATATTATTAAGTGCAGTGAAAAGCTAGTGTGTAGATAGTACATCTATGCTGACACTTTTTATAAAGTGTGATAAAAAAAGTGTAGTGAGAATCAATTTTTCTAGTAGTGTATCCCAAAAAAACACATTTCCTAGACCTTGGTTCTAATTTATCAGTTTTAGTATGCACAAAAGCAGAGCAACCAAACACTCTCAAATTAGAAAGATCAAGGGATTTCCCACAAAACACATACTCAGGACAGAGTCCTTGCAAAGGCACAGAGGGAGATCTATTCACAAGATAAGTTGCAGTCATTAAAGCTTCACCCCAAAATTTCTTGGACAATCCAGACTTAGCCAACATACATCTCACTTTATCAAGTAAAGTTCTATTCATCCTCTCAGCCACTCCATTCTGTTGAGGGGTATAAGGGACTGTCTTATGTCTTTTAATACCATGACAAGCACACAAATCATCAAATTGTTTATTACAAAACTCTAAACCATTGTCAGTTCTAATAACTTTAATCTTATTCCCAGTTTGAGTCTCAATAAAGGTTTTCCAAGTAGTAAATTTTCCAAAAACATCATACTTGTGCTTCATAAGAAAACACCATACTTTCCTTGAAAAATCATCAATGATTGACAGAAAATACACAGACCCAGAGTGGGAAGACACAGAGGCAGGGCCCCACACATCCATATGCAAGTATTCCAAGACATTTTTACTAATGTTTGCAGGGACAGGGGTAGGAAAAGAAACCCTATGTTGTTTACCCAAAACACATGTGTCACAGAAAGACATGTTGCCTGTTACATCAGAATCAGACAATATTGCATGCTTTTTCAAAATGTTTAACCCCTTTTCACTCATATGACCTAGCCTATTATGCCACAGTAACAATTTATCAGAATTTCCCACATTAGCACAGGCTCTATCACTAGTCAGAGGCACAACATTACACACATACAAGCCACATTTTCTCCTTGCCTTAAAAAGACACATAGAACCCTTACAGATCTTCATACTTCCATCTCCCCACTTTCCACTCAGACCAGAGTGCTCAAGTGCAGTACATGACATCAAATTGTAGCATAATTCAGGCACATATCTCACATCATTCATGTTCAACACATAGCCATTCTCAAACTTCAAACACACAGTGCCAATACCTTGAACTACACACTTCTTGTCATCAGCCATAGAGACATAGGTATTAGTTACAGGCTTTATATCAGTGAACACTTCCTTAAAAGGACTTACATGATATGTACATCCAGAATCACATAGCCATTCATTTGAAGAGAAAGCACATTTGGAGGAAGCATTTAACAGACCATGCAGCATGAACACAGAGTCATTTTCATTTTCAAATTTTACAATATTTGCCACATTTTCAATCTGTGAGTTCCCAATATTATTGTTAGGAGGTTTATTCTTCTTTGGCTTATTACAGTTCTTCTTAAAATGCCCAGGTTCCCCACAATTATAACATTTCCTGATAAATCTAGGGTCCTTACTATTGGACCTAGATCTGAACTTCCTTCTGGAGTTAAACCCTCCATGAGATTCATTCCCCCCTCTTGAATTAGACCTTCCCCTAACATTTAAAGCCTTATTAGGAGCAGCCTTATCAGAAGCTCTTTCCCTTAATTCCAATTCTTTTGATTTTAAAGAGCTAATTATCAAATCAAGAGGAGCAGTATCTCTGCCATATTTAATAGCAGCTTTAACATCACTGTAAGTATCAGGAATGACATTCATCAAAGCAATACTTGTATATTCATCAATAGTTTTATCCCCTGACCTTTTAATATCTTGAACCAATTTTTGAAATCTATCCACATTGTCATCAATATCTTTTGACAAATCAAGCTTGACTTTAAAAAGTTTTTCAAGTAAATACATCAATGAAGACATAGAAGTTTCAGTGTACAGAGTGTCAAGATATTTCCACATTTCAGAGGCAGATTCAATGTGATTTATCTTCCTAATCACAGAGTCAGACAAATTGAGAATAATAGTAGCTTTTGCCAATTCATTCATTTCTTCAAGCTTATCTTGTGGGGTATCAGTAGGCATAGTACCATCAACACATTTAAACACTTTTTGCTGAATAAGAACACATTTAAGCTTCTGTTTCCAAATCACAAAGTCATTTTTGCCATTGAAAGGGACCAAACTGACAGGTTGAGCCATTTCAAGCAGCACAAAAGAGCAGGAAAGGCAAATAAAACTCACAGCAGGCAACCAATCAAGCACACAGACAGACTTTCAGGCAGCAAGAAAAAAAAAACAGATTCACAGGGAACAAGAAATTTACTCAGATTTCACCAGGTTTTCACACAAGAACCTCAAATCCTTGACTGTCACGAGCAAGGCCGGCTAAGGCTATCGCAGTTCGCAATCACTCGCTTCTGGAGGGCGCAGGGGGTCACTTATGCAGCACAGTATGCTTGGTGGTCAAGCAATAAGAGATTTTCAAGCAGAGAGCGCAAGAAACAAAGAAAAAACACACCACGGAAGCAAGAAACACAGAGAAAACACACCAGGAAACCTAAGTCTTGCCAAGACTGTCTAACAGCAACAAGATCCCAATCCTATAGTTGGCACTAGATAGAAACAGAAAAAACCAGAGAGATTCAGCCAATTTACCAGAGCAAACCCCCACACGAGGGAGGGTTCCACTTACCCACCTCCTTTTAGCGACTTGGCGTGCCGGAATAGTCCCCCCGTGGCTCTGATACCACTGTAGGGATCAGACTATCCGGATTCACTATTTTACCGAGACCTCTTTGGTCTTGTTTACAAGATGGCTCAGTCAAACCACCGACCAAGCGACTGATTTAATACAAGAACAATAGCTATTACAATCAATGAGCTAATGAACTTAAACACTGCCTTCATGGACCAGGATCCTCTAGATCCACCGAGAACCTGCGCAACTAGAACCCTAGTTAGTATAATATGAAAGATCCTCTCGGACCATGACAAAACATGCAGTAATCAAAGGAATAACAAAGGAATCGCATAGATCAAATAACTATGGCTCAGAAACCCGCCAATAGTACAGATCTATTCACCAAAACAACAATCCAAGGGAGCAACGTTGAATCCAATCAGTGAAACACTTCACACACCACGAATACAACTCCAATCCACTCCACAATGCCGGATCTGACCTCTCTCAGACCTCACAACCACAAGAAACCCCTCACCAGAAAACCCTAGCCTTCTCTGGAACCCTAGCAACCGAACCAGTTGCTAATCTCAACTCACTTACACGATTATACACTCAAACACATGAGATCAGTCATCGTGTAACACTCAGAGAATCATCAGAGAAGAAGAACTCAAAGGGAGATCAGAAAGCTCAAGAGAGAAGATAGAGAATACACAGTGAGAGTCCGAGAGTGAAAATGAAACGGCGGAAGGAGTCAAAAAAGAGTGTATCTCAAGCAGAGTGGGCTAGGGCAACACACGGCCCCAACTTACCTGGGCGCAAACCAACCAAGGCTCAACACAAATAATAGTCCACCACTTAATCAGCCCAATAATCAACAAATACAATAGTTGTACTAGAAAATTCAAAATCAAACAATAATTGTTACAATTTCTAGTTTTAGTTAAAATATCTTCAACTAACGGAATATAGTTAATTCGGTTAACTTCAAATTTTAGCTTAAGTGTTCTTCTAGTGACGTATGATAGATTTTATTGCGAGTATTTAGTGAATACTAGCTACCGCTAATTAAGGTGAGGTCCAAGTCTACTTACCCTGTCACTGGCCACAGGGATCTTAAAAGTCCGATAAATTTAATTTTTGGAGCTGTCGTGGACATTCATGTGATAGCTCTCCCCTAGTCCCCTTCATGATTGGGTTCATTTTCGTTTTTCTTCTGCCTGAAGATTGTTGCACCGTTTCTACCATCAGACATCAGCGACGACCACTGCATCTCTATTGTATTCTCACTTAGCGACCACCTTCTTCATTATGTCGGACTTCAGAAGTTTCATTATGTCAGGACTTCACAAGTTCCATTTATTGGACAACATATTGTTTAGTGTCGGAAATTTTTGTAATTAGTTCAAAAATAACAAAATACCATAAGTAATTAATGATAAAAGAATATACAGAATAAATACAAATAATGACTATAAGTCTATAACGAAGTATATGACTCCAATTCAAAACTACAAATCATTTTATTTGTGAACTAAAGCTAATTCATTTGAATTAGTGGGAAAATTATACATTATTGAAAATCGGCTAATCTATTTATAATGTTCAAATAATAAAATGAACATTTTATAAAGCTAACTCGCATAAACTTGAGCATATTTTAATTTTTCATTGGTATAATGGATAACTCTAAAGTCACATCCAATAACCATGAAACACATTGCATATACCTTCTTCACTAAAAAAAATTCACAATCTTTTTCCTAGCCATGATGTTACAACCATCACCATCAATATTAACCCACACAAGTTTCTCACTCTGAGATGGGAATCTAACACCTTTTATATCTCACTCACACTAATGTAATCCAAAGTGGGGAAAGCAAAAATATCACAAAAACCGTTAGCATTAAAATCTTAAATGTTGCAATTAACGGGACACAAGTGCGACATAAAAGTTTTATTTTGTCATTTCGAGATATTCATATTAATTAAGACATCATTTACCTCTTTTATTTTAGATAAGTAGATCGCACATTCTATTAAATCATTATAGTCATTGCATTATTTTTTTTCATCTATTTTATTTCAAAATTTACAAAATTCGTATCCAGTGAAAGTGAAATTAAAATTTAGTAGTGTAAAATTGTGGGGCTGAGAAATCAAACCGATAATTTGTAGGTCACTTGTGCCATAGGTTCAAATTTAATGCAAAAAAAATGTGTTCTGCCTATCATTGATATTTTTTACTATGTGTTATGAAACATTCAAACCAAATAACAGTACACATAATCAGAGCATAAACAAAAATAAATTAAAAACTATATTAATTTAAAATTAATACAGAAGAAAAACAGCAAAAGACTTTGAAATTTATTTTTCTTGGGATACATATTAGAAAATATTCAAATAAATAATAGATAAATGTGACGACTGGAAAACGTCAAACCCAACTTGGTTTATCAATATTCTGTCAATAAGTCTCGAATAAAAGCAAAAAATAAAAAAAGAGAGAGACAAATCTAAATTCCAACATATATTTTGGCGACAGTTGATTTTGGAGGTTGTTCATAGCAACGTGCCATTTGGCATGCTTAGTGACGACCCAAACATATACACACTACATAATATAAAACTATCCATTAAAAGTTGACATAGTTTAAATAGAAAAAAATGATATTGATGGTGACATATATATGAGGACAAAAATAGATGAACTCAGAAATCAGCATCAACACAATTATTTCATACTATATCTTCTACAAAAAATCATACCTACAAATTAAAGTGCTTAATATCTACACTTTCCATTTTCTTTTATTCTAATATTTATGTGGAGAAAAAGAAAATCCAATCCTGCCTATCACTAGCGAACAGCACTGCATAATATTAAAAGCTATTTCTATCCATGTTAAATATTGTACATGGATATGTTTGCCTATGAAAATGAGTGTATTTTGTCATTAATCTAAATTATAATTAGTAACAATTAATTTTTATTATTTTACTTGAATAATCAATGCATAGAATCTAACTTATGCATGTTGAAGATATACTGTATTCATTTTAGTATAACAAATCAATCTTTGATTTTAAAAAAATTATAAGTTAACTATGCCAATAATAATTTTTAAATATTAAAATCAAACTAAATGAATGAAATAAAATAGATATTGCTAAACCTTACTTAAACGAGAGTGGTCACGAATTATGCTTGTATAAGATATATAGTACCCCATGTAATCCTCAAAATAAAAAAAATCTTAATATTTGACTAACATCACTTAAAGCTTCAAAGTTTTGGATAACAGTATATTTTATAAGTGAAAATATTAGTAACACATTTAGTCAAGTGAGAACTTTCAAAAGAAAAAAAAATACTTTTTCTAAAATGTGACCGTAAAAATATGAAATCAAACTTTTCCTCTCTTAATAAAAAAGTGATCGTAGCCTGAAAATGGAAGTGCTTTAGCTAGAAGAATTGTATTGATAAGATAGCATTTATGCATGACTTTATAATCTGAATAAAATAAATGAATATATTGTTAAGATACATTTTATGTGTATATATTTCATTTAATACCTACTTAGCAAATGCAATTTAAGATCTTGAACGTCATTGAGATTATTTTAATTAGATGAATTCTAAGAATAATTTCTACAAATAGTAAAGGACCAAATAAATCTATTCTACACATATGACAAAAAGTGCAATCAACCCATACAATTATTTGGTAAAGCATATGCCCATATTATAATATTCTTCGAAAAAGTTGGCAATTTAATTTAATTTAGCAATATCAATCTCAACCAATCTTACTAACCCTAGTGTGCATATAGTAGTGAATTATTGTACTGCATAATTGTATATTGATTGAATGTCGGTTGGCAATTTATTTATCATTCCGATTTTATGATAATACAATGCAGGCCTCCCAAATTTTAGTATCTCTCTCTCAAAGAATACAACTTTGAAAATGTATATAAAATTTAGACTGTATACAACATTTCAAGGGACAATTTTTTGGCTAGGAGAGTGTTAAGTGTATATTATTGTGGCTCTACTACACAATACCACAATTCCACAAAGTAATGTTGATTCTAACTAATACATTTAATGATTATAAAATAGAATTGAGCATAGTTTGTGATCCAAGTGTCAGTCTTGTCATAAAGTTGTATGAATTTATATATTTTAATAAAAATAAAATATTCAAAAATATATGTTCACCACTAACCAATAATATGATGTTGGAGAGTAGGGATGAACATTAATTCAAATTTCAGGTTGGATTTTTTGATGAGTTGATTTCACATAATTGTTTGTGATTGCATAAATACGAAACAATCCTGAAGTTCACCCCTACTTTCCGATCTAATAATCATCTCATAAATATGAAACAGTCCTAACTATTTGAAAATCGAATATGAAAACCCTAAAATTTTATATCTCATTCCGAATCGAATTGAAAATTCAATTAATAAAAAAGTTTGAATATTAAAAAAATTCTAAAAAAGATGTAGATATTATTGATTCTTATTCTTTCTCATTTTGGAATTTTTGGACATTACAATATATTATTTGCATAAAATATTTATTTAATTAGTTGTAGTATTCAAATAAATTTTATGTATTATCAATCTGAGCCTAATAGAAAATCCAAATTTCAAAGAAATTCAAACTGAATTTAATATTTTGATTTGATTAAGTTCGATTATTCAAATTATCGAATACTTTATACTCATGTTTTAGAAAATAGAAAGTCACATAACTTCATGAGAAAAGACTTCACATGAAATTCAATGTCAATATCCACAATAAATCTACTAACAAAGTCACATGCCATATAAAAAAAGTATATCCATTAAATCACCTTCCACCACTACATAAACGATTTCATCAAGTCGTGATATAAAAAGAAATTGAAAACTAATGCTTAGACTAGAAGAAATATAATATCTTATCCATGTTATCTTCTAAAGGGCCCAATTAATGAAAATAGGAAATATCATGTTCACCGTCCAATTTAATTTTTAAAAGATTGAATAATGATGGAAGACTGTCTCATCCTGAAGATTCTAATTTCACTTTATAGACTAATAACATAATTTTGAAATTATTAATGTATAATTAAGATAGATAATTGTGCAACTTGTACTAGAATTAAAGTTTTATCTTATTATAAGATTATTGCACATAATTTTTTTTGTGATTCATATATATGCTGAAAAAGGATCAATAGTGTTGAAAGTTGCAATCTCCATTTATGGTGAAAATAACACATAATGAGAGTTGTATTCTCAAAGTTCACGGACCTAAAAAGATGTTCCGTCTTTGTAGTTTGCAGAAAACAAATAATAATAAAAGACAATGAAATTACGTAAATAAAAACAGTCATTTTATGCAAAAACCATAAAAAACAATAGAATAAAACAAGAAAATGGAAGCAAATGTATAACCCGACAACACTCATTTTTTAACATTATTTGACAACCTCATCCACCATATGATTTGAATTTTGAACTATGGTTTGATTGTTGTATCATTTTATGAAAAAATAGTACAGAAAAAAAAATATTAATCGATGAAAATAAGAAAACAGAAGCAAATGAAGAATGAAGAATCATAAAACACCCATCTCTTAACATTATTTGACAAACTTCTCCACCATATATATGAACTTTGGTTTAATTATTGTTTGTTTTTATAGTTTTTTACTTCTTGTTATTTGTGATTATCGTATCCTTCTAATGGTGAAATTGTCAAACGCTAGAATTGCGTATTGTTCATTTAGTGTGTTTATTTGTCGCTACTCATAATAGTTTTGGATAGAGCGTTCCTTATAACTAAAAACAGAATATTTGAATACTTGTGTTAATAGTAAAATAAAAGAATGGAATTAATTGAGTACCTCTTTTCCTAAAAAAATTATCATCACAATTCACAAACTAAATTAAATTTATTATAATTAAAATAATAAATAAAACTTTATCTTAAAAACCTTACGTTTCCAAAACCTCATCCTTACCACTACTCCAAAAAAATCATCGACGATATAAAAAATATTTATGGATGCCTAAGTTTGGTCGACAAACAGAATTGACTAATATAAAATCAATTTTAGCCTCATATAATATTCTCTAATGATGCATATTAAAAAAATAAATTAAATATTCTTTTTCTTTGTTCATGCATATTTACGTTAGTAACAATTTATGGGATATGAAAGAACCCAACTGCATAACAGAATATAATCTATAGAGAAAAATAAAAACTGCTAGTACTATATATGATATCAACAATATGAATCAAAAAGAAAATACTAATGGATATCATGGAACACAAAAAATGTAGCCAGTCATTTTACAACAAAATCAAATAATACAAAATTATAGAAGAAACATCATCCTAAAATTACAACAGAAAAATGCCTGGCTTTTATTGCCAATTAATAAACTGCTAATGATAATACAGAGCTACTATTTCCATTTAAACATTCATAATCCAACCGAGCTATATTCAGATTGACAGTATCCAACTATTCAGCTCAGTACTATGACATGATTAAGGAAAAAATTTACCTTCAGTCGTTGCGCCTACCTACGCTTCCTAAAATGTCTGAGAATAAAGCTGTCAGCGTATAAAGGGTAGTTTTTCTTTATGCATTTCCAGTATGAGAAATCGACCAAATCTCCATCCTTGCGAACGATGAATAGACATCTCGAGCTTTCAAAAGTAGGATGGTACCCAATCTGTCGAGCAGATTCAAACATAAGAAACTTTCAGCAATTACCTAACCTAATGAACCTTTTGAGGTGCATAACTGAGCCTTGGCACATTTGAAAATCTCGTTTCACGAAATAAGTAAAGCTAGCTATTTTTGGTATCACTTTCTGTTTGAGCCAACAAAAATTTGCCTCTAGTAACTTTTACCGAAAACATGACAGATGCAGGGCATAACATTACATTATGATAATACAAAAAAGTAAAAAGGTTGTTTTAAATTTACACTTGCTGAAAGTGTTCGACAATAATATAAGCTTATAGCCTCTTGCATTGATATTTGATGACCTAATTGGACCGATTTTCCTACTTCATTTCTTCTCCTGAATGGCTGAACCCGAAAAAGGTACCATGAATCTAATGAAAGGACAACAGGGGAAATGGATATTGTTAGAGCGTTTGGTTGTGAACTATTAAAACCTAGGTGTCCTCGACATGCCAAAATGTCAAAGGCAGGAAGGGAGATTACAAGGTTCAGTTTTTCCCATTATTTTGTTTCTCTACAGCCTAACTACATCTCGGAAGCCATCAGCATCAACAGTCTAATTATAATACCATTTGAAAAAGAAAGAATAAAAGGATGTCTTTAGTTTTAGACGGACTGCTGCCTTTGCTCAGTATGTAAGTTATTAATATGGGTCTTGAACATATGGATATTGCGACATTAGGCACTTTTCCTGCCTAAGGGTCAGTGTGGTTGAATATCTCTATTTGAAAATTAGTTACTATGCATTTCTTAAAAAAGAGAGACAAAAAAGGCAAAGCATCCACACAATTTGGTCATACATAAAGTCACGAAATACTGATTGGCATGTAACGAACGCAGGCGACATTTTTTTTGTACACACTGCTTGGAAAATGTTTCAGCAGTGTAGCTCTTTTCTAAACTCATGCAAGTAATGTTCAAGTTTATTAGTTTGAAAACAGGGGAGCTTCGTAGACTTGACAAAATTGTATGAAAACTTCAATCACAGACAGTGTAAGAGAGATACCGTGATGTAATCAACTCCAGATCCTATCTTGTCTTCATATGCTGGATGATAAGGAAGCACCCTCTCTAGAATAGTTCTCTCATGTTCAGGACTCAACTTATTGCCACATTCATACCTGCAATATAAAAATCATATGGGGATAAGTTTGACAAAAATGTTACACCACCTCATATCATTCACCGGTAATCCACGAACAAACACGTTTCTTGCTGACATCCCTCTGGTCCTCAGACACGGTTCATCATTCTAGTTCCAACTCTAAGGTATCTCCCAACCGAATACAAGATTCAATGATGCAATTACAAATTGATCAAGCTTCTCAACATAGTGTCCATTACCAGCACCCTCATCAATTTCTGTGCTCGTATATTACATTTGAAAATTGATAGATAAATCCTCTGTAACCATAAAGAAACTTGAATACCCAATTATCAGTTTAGAATGGCCTCAAATCTTGCTGGCATTCTCTGAGAAGCTACACAAGCCAGTCATTGTGATCCTAAAACCAGAAACAGGGGATCATTCTCAAGCCCTTAAAAGACCGGTAAACATCTCCGAAACACGAATTTCCCTCTGTTCCATAATCCTAATTCAAAATCCAAGGTAGTTCCCAAGATTCAATCACAAGTGAGTATTTTTATCATTGTATGCAGCATAAACACACATAATGAATGCTGAAATGGCATAAATCACAGAAGCAAATCAAATTAGTGAAGGAAGCTAAAAGAAGAGCTTACTTTCCAGAATGAAGAATCATTCTAACAAATCCAACAAGAGGCACAGTGTCCTCCAAAATCTGATCCTCCCAATCCACCCACGTCTCACCATCTCCGCGCTTCCCATCATCATCCGAATACTCCGCCGCCACCGGCTTCCTCAACAAGTGGCTGCCGCCGCCGCCGTCCGACCTGGTCTTCACGGCGCGCAATTGAGCTTTGTGGAGCGGGAAGGATATGGAAAATGGGGATAAAATTAGGTTTTGCGAAATTGGTTTTCTGTGGAATGAGTAAATAGTAGCTGAACTTGAAGATGCAATTGAAGACGCCATAGCAATCCAATTAAGAGTGCGATGCAGTTTTTATGCGGTTTATGGACTGAATTACACTTCCAATTCGCGAAAAGCAATCATTTTTTCGATTGCTTTTCTTCAGTACAAAATTTTTATTTTGCAGTCGAAGAGTAGAAGATAACAAGTGTTCAGAAGGGAGAGGAATCGAATCGAATCGGATCGGGTCGAATTTAATCGGGTTGAGCAACCATTTTCAAATACGTACAAAAAACTCAACAATTATTATTAAAAAAAATAAATACTCCAATATTTCCTATCGAACAATTAGCATCTTTTATCCTAAAGAATTGATATCGAATATATCCACCACTAGCTCCTCCCTCTCCACCACCTACCTCTGCCGCCGCCACTATCTCTCCGCTATTTTGCTGTGTTTAGGTGATGGCGGCTTTTGGTGCTGCGATTTCTCTCAAGAATACCATTAACCATATTCTAAAATCATCTCGCATATCACTGGTTCCTGCCTCTTCTACACAAGTCTTACGACCTGCCAACGAGGCCATGGATCGCTTGCTGACTGCTCTGTCAAAGTTGGACCACACCGGCTACAGTAAGATCAGGACGAAGGTGAACGCTTTGGATGAACGAATCAAAGAGGCCGTATGGGAATTCGAAGATTTACTAGAATCTCATTTCTATGATCAGATTCTTCCACAACTCGAAAGTGAGAGAGGTCACTTGTCTTTCTCGGTAGATCTGCAGAGTCTGCAACAGAGTGTTGATTTCTTCGTCGAGAGGATGGCAGAGATGGAATTGGAGTACGATTTTGAAGTGGTGAATATGCCTGAAGAAGAAGGCGAACCTATTGCCTCAAGGATTGATTTTGGTGGAATCAGCTCAGACATGGTTGGATTATCTGGGTTTTTTGAAGATACTAGGGATTATCTTCTTGGAGAAGATCTTCTTATAGAATATGAATGGAATTGCTTATCAGTAATTGGGATGGCAGGGGTTGGAAAAACGACCATTGCTAAGAAAGTATTTGACGATCCACTGATTCGGAAACATTTCGAGCATCGAGCATGGGTCAAAGTGGGTCGAAAATGTGAATTCAATGAAATCTTACGATGTGTTCTTGCTCAAGTGGATCCCAACACTCGCCACCAAATGCTTACTCAAGGATTCTATGAGGACGACCAGAAATTAGTTGGACTCTTGAAAGAGAGATTGAAGGATAAGAAATGTCTCATTGTGTTGGATGATGTATGGAAATGGGATACACGATTCATGGATAACTTGCCACAAGAAAATGTCAGAATCTTGCTTACAAGCCGGAAAAAAATTAAAGGTCCATATAAACGAGTACCCTTGTTGAATGAAGAAGAAAGCAAGAAATTACTTGGTGAGAAGGTATTCGGTGAAAAGGGCTTCCCTCCTGACCTTGAGGAGTTGGGAAAGAAGATTGCCGAAAAATGTGAATCTCTTCCACTTATGATAGTCACAGTTGCAGATCTCCTATCCAAAGAAGACAAGACACCAAAATTTTGGACTGAGGTAGCAAAGAAACAACATAATTCAGTCTTTGTGGATGCATACAATCAAATATCGGAGGTATTTTTCCCAAGCTATGAATACTTAGATCAATATTTGAAAATGCTCTTTCTCTATTTGGGGGCTTACCCTTCACACAGTGATAGCTACAAAACGGAATTCCTTCATCAGATAAATGCGGAAGGATTTTTTGGACACTCTCTCTATGAATGTCTAAAGGTATGCTTGAATGTGCTTTCTGATTGGTATCATCTTGTTCTACATGAACGCAATATTGGTTCCTGGTTTTCAATGAACAAGTTAAGCGTGCATTCTTGCTGGCAGCACCTGTGTAAGAGAGAAGCAAGTAAGATCAAGTTTTTGCTTGTTATACAAAGTTGCGATGATGTTACGAAAGGCCAGCGTCGGTTGTGTGCGCATTGCAACACTTTATTTGCCTTCGAACAAGTGTATGATGCAATAAAAAGTGATTGTGCTTCCACTGCCCGTTCTCTCCTTTGTTATGGTCCTTTCCACGAATATCCAATTCCAATACATGCCATGGATTTTAAGTTGCTTAGGGTACTTATCGCTGATCAGGTCCGACTTTACCATATCCCACCTGAAATTATGAAACTAGTTTGTCTAAAGTTTCTTTCCCTAACATGCAACAAAGAGCTCCCTGCTTCCATATCCAACCTTATTCAGCTTCAATCCCTAATTATTAAGCAGCATACGAACATTAAAAAGCGTGGAGCTTTGTCATACATGCCGGTTGAAGTATGGGGCATGCAGGAACTAGTGCATCTTGAGGTAATTGGAAGAGACCTACCAACCCCTAGTTCTGATGCTACTTTAGAAACGCTCTGTTGTCTTTTTGGTGTGAGTGCAAAGAGTTGCACCAAAGAAATTCTGAAAAGAATCCCTAATTTAAAGATATTACGCATTGAGCTGGAGTTGAAGCCTTGCGATGATGACGATGATATCAACCCACTGAGTGGCTTGGAATATATCTCAACCGAACTCCATAATTTGGAGTCGCTTCACTATCATGTGCCTAACCCTGAGATGAGGTATGAGTGTATGGTTCCTCTTTCAATGTTCTCATCAAGTTTGAAGATGTTGGTGTTGTGTGGCTTAGGGTGTTCATGGAAGCACATGAATGACATTGGTTCGCAACTACCAAATCTTGAGGAACTTATTTTAAATCACTACGCCTTTCAAGGCCCAGAGTGGGATATACAATCAGATTGTTTTTTGAAACTCAAGACACTTGTTATTGATGATAATGATCTGGTGCGATGTATAGCTCAACAAGGAAGCCTCCCCAGGCTCGGGCTCCTAAGCATACGGCATTGCTACAAATTAAGACAACTCGATTGGACGCGTGATCCCTCAGTGGGCACAACGCCTACAATTGAATTAGTTGAGTGCAATCCCTTAGTTGTCGCTTCTACCAAGCATTTCCCAGAATCTCTCTTCACAGTTTATTGCTACTCTTCTTTTTGAGATGAGAAGTCATTGCTAGACTCTCAACTTGGCTGACAGGTTCGACCCCCTAATACTTCCCTACTTACAATTGACTGAAATATGGAATTTTATTGTGTTTTGCTATGTCCTGTTAGTTTATGAATGAGAATTTAACATGCGAGTGTTGTTTAATTTAAATAACATGTCTAAAAATTTTTATGTGCTCACATCCTTTATTCATTTTCTGTTTTTTAGGCAAATGAAAGAGAGAAAAAGGATATCAAACGCTGTGTCAATGATTGGGAATTCTTGATTTTGTTGAGGATTATGAAACCTCATTGCTGGATAATGTTTGAATATTTATGTAATGGTTGAGTTAAAGGGATTGTTGAAATTGTAATTTATGTGACTTGACAGCATGGTTTCGACTCTTGTAATTTTTGTTTCAATAACTTGTGAAGATATATATTGTGTTGTTGTTCGTTCTGTTAGGTCTGAGGTTTGAGGATTTCTGCATTTTTTGTGAGTTATTGTTGCTATTGTTCGTTGCCCGTCGACATTACATACACACGTTTTCATCGGTAATGATAGTACTTCATCTATCCGCCATTAAATGTCCATATTTCATTTTTTTGTCTGTCCGCCAATAAATATCTTTTTTGTTAAATCTAATTTCGTATTTGTCATTTTATTTTATGGGATGGTGCATTGGTTAGGCTGTTGCTTGGCTAGGACATTGGTTAGGCTGTTGCTAGTCCATGATGATGTGGCAGGAGGAGTTTTGATGTTATTGCTAGTCCACAACCACCGTGGATGCTCTTACTATATTTGGTAAGTGTATCATACATTCACTAACTCATTATACTCGCATTTTATTATAAAATCAATATATAAAAGTATGTATCACATTCCACTAGTGGTTTCTTCCACTTTATTTTATAAAGTAAAACAAATTCTTAAAATCCGTGCTGATCATATATGGAACATTTAATCATGGACGGAGAAGTACTATTTTCATTAGTCATCTAGGTCAACACTCAACACACACAACGATATCCAATTTTTAACAGTAGTACCACACAATTTAATTAAACTTAAAATATATAAAGTGATATTCACGCAGTCATGTATTGGAAATAATAGTACTATTATTCGTTACTCGTAAGTCATCTATTCTGGTAAATTTCCTATGGCGTGACAGCCGTTATGAAAAAGACTTTGTTCAAACCTCCATTTCTTTTAATCTCAACAGCCAACAACCATTAATAAAATCAGTTTGAAAAGGTTGCCATAATTTTTAACGTAAATCTTATTCAATTTATCAAAGCCACTTAGATCCTCTCGTTCAACTATATATACATAATAAAAAAAAATTCATTATATAAGGGCATACCCCACACTGGTGCGGATGTCCCAGCGGATATCCCCGCGGACATCCCAAAAACACCTCCTGCCACGTCATACAGACTTCCCACTGCGGATGCCACGTCATACGGACATCCCACTGCACAGTGGCGGACATCTCCAAGGACATCCCGACGGACTTCCTACAATAAAAAAAAATCACAAATTCACAAATTAAACAATTTCCGGAATTAAACAATTTACAGAATTAAAATTTCGTCACGAATACGGAGAAAATGCAACCACTTTATTTAAAAAAATTTACATAATTATTAAAAAAACATACATAATTTCTAAAAAAATACATAGTTAAAACAAAAATACATAGTTCAACGAGCCGTATATATTGTTGGTTATTTTAGTGTAATTGGATTAACTTGATTGATCAATATTGTCATAATGATCAATCAAGTTAAGTTTGGAAGTGCGAAGTGCACGCTTGTTTGAATTCATTATGATTAGACGATGGTTCGGGGGCAACGCCCCCGAGTAGCGGGGTCCAAGGGGGGCAGACCCTGGCTGGGTTCGAGTTGTGTAGAAAATTCATCCGGAAATATAATTTCTGATAGTCGAAGGACTGATTTACGACGTTCGAAACTCCTTAAAAATCTCCCTAACATATATAGAGTTTTTTAAAAAATAATATAAAATAAAAAATAAAAAAATCGGGACGTCCGTCGTGTCAACGCAATGACGGACGTCCGTGCGGACGTCCTGGGAAGGCCGTGGAACTCCGGTGTCCATAGCGGACGTCCATATCCGCGTCACCCTTGCACAATGGCGGACGTCCCGCGCGGACACCGGCACGCCGGTCGGGCGTCCGCCGAGATGGGCGCCACTGCTAATGCTCTAATAAAAAGTCAATCTAAGGTAGAAGAATCAAAATAAAGTGGTTGGATGTTCCAATTTCTCATTAATTTGCAAGATTTCCCTCAAAATTGGAGGAAATTATTCTAATCCTTCTTTGGGAATGCATACTCTCCACCTCTTACTATTTGTGTCATGCTGGTTGGTAGAGTCGACGATCTCATTGAAATCCACAATATGTCCGGAGCTGCGACCTCGCGGGGCTAATGTGAGCGTGGGAGTAATCATCAATGGGAGCTCAAGAATCAGAAAAGAGCAGAAGATAGCCATGAAAATGGCTGCCAAAGATTTGAGCCATTGTTTGAAATTGTCAGATCCTTTTAATGGTTATCAGATTCCTTTTAGAGCATCCACAATGGCGACGAGCGGACCGGTTAGCCGATCTCCGGCGGTCGCCGATTCGCTCGCCGAACCATTGAAACCTGCGAGCGCCATTTCGGCGAAAAAATCGGCGAGCGCATGCCGATCCGCGAGCGCTGGCCGATGCGCTCGCCGGGCCGCTCGCCGCCATTGCAGGCTCCGGACCGGTGAGCGATCGGCCAGCGAAATTTTCTTTTTTTAATTTTTTTTTCGAAACACTATATATACGCGCTTTGCACTTCATTTTCATTCGCACCACTTGTTTTAACGAATACCCTCTCTATCTTAATTTCTGTACAAGATCAACAACGTGAAATGGAGAACAACAACGAAGGTACTCCAATGACGAGCGGGTCTCAAACTCCCCCGGTACCCGTGGGAGGTGGATGGGGTCCGATGCCCGGGTACTACAACATGTACCCGTGGCAGCCGATGATGTCCGGGATGGCACCCGGGGGAGTATGCCGGGGGGTTACCGGCGATGCCGGGGTGGGCACCCTGGATGCAGATGATTCCCGGGGGGTACCGGCGATGCAGGAGACGCCGGGGGGGGGGGTACCGGCGGTCCAGGGGATGCCTGGGGAGAAACGTCTATCGCCCCAGTTTTGATTTTTCGACTGCTTCTTCGCACACATCGACCCCAACGGAAGCGCAGTTCACGCAATATGAGACTTTCCCCTTAGAGGAGTTAGGGTTTGATCTTCTCGGTGTTCCGGAAACCCCCGTTCAAACGGGGGGAATAGGGCGGGGTCGGGGGCCCCCAAAGAAGAAGGGCAAGAGGGTCGGCGAGTCGTCGCAGCCGGGTGAGGACGACTGCTCTGTACGGAGGAAGTGGACGGATGCGGAGAACGTCGCGCTGTCCAAGGCATGGGTGAGTGTTTGCGATGATCCCCTCACTTCGAACAATCAGAGGATCGTCAACATGTGGGCCAAAATAGCAGCAGCCAACAAGGCATTTTGCCCGGAGGGAGGCCGCGCAAAGGGGAGGAGTGCCGGAAGGCGTGGGACTGAATCAGGGCTGGGGTCTCCCGATTTTCGGGCTTGTACGCCAACGCCTTCCGCATGCAGAGCAGTGGCCAAACGGAGGATGACTGCAAGAGGATAGCGGAGAAAGCCTTCCCCCAGCTCGGGTTGTATAAGGAGTTCACCTACTGGAACTGCTATGAGGTGCTGAACGACTCCGAGAAGTTCCTGGCAGGTGTCGACACTGGCTGGCTGAATAAGCAACGACTAAACTATACCGGTGATTACAGCGGCGGTTCCCACGACCTCCCCGAGGGTGCTCAGGAGCTCCCAACCCCTCCATCGTTCGCTCACCGAACTCGCCCGGTTGGTCAAAGGCGGGTGCAACGGGAGGCGAGGGGGGGGGCACCGGGGGGTCCCAGGAGGTCCAGTCGGCATCCCCCGTTGGCCAGTCGACAGATGATCTCAAATTCTTCGCGTGTCAACAAACGCGTGCTTAGATGGTCAAGATCTTAGCCGATTGGAAGGCGGCAGAGGATCCCGAGGAGAAGAGTTTTCGTCACGCATTGCTCATGAGCATGCGTGACGATTTGAAGGCTACCGTGGCACGGGGGCGACGGTGGCGACGGCGGCGGCGTCGACGGGGCGACGGAGACAAGGAGTGAGGCGGAGGTCAGGATTTTTTTTAAATAATGTAATTTTTTTAATGTACTTTTTTTTAATTTAAATAATATTATTGAATTTTCCCGTATCTGTGTCGTAAATTTAATTCCGTATTCTGTGTGATTGTCAATTATTTGTTTTATATAATTTTGAGTGATGTGGCTAGACTATTGCTAGGCTGTTGCTGGGCTATTTGCTTGTCCTGATAATGTAGCATGAAGATTTTTAGTACTGATGATGTGGCAGGAGGAGTTTGTGGCAGGGCTATTTTTATTATGGAGGCCCTTAATGGTGAAATTGTCGAACGCTGGAATTGCGTATTGTTCATTTAGTGTGTTTATTTGTCGCTACTCGTAATAGTTTTGGATATAGCGTTCCTTATAACTAAACAGAATATTTGAATACTTGTGTTAATAGTAAAATAAAAGAATGGAATTAATTGAGTCCTAAAAAAATTATCATCACAATTCACAAACTAAATTAGATTTATTATAATTAAAATAATAAATAAAACTTTATCTTAAAAACCTTACGTTTCCAAAACCTCATCCTTACCACTACTCCAAAAAAACCATCGACGATCTAAAAAATATTTATGGATGCCTAAGTTTGGTCGACAAACAGAATTTACCAATATAAAATCAATTTTAGCCTCATATAATATTCTCTAATGACGCATATTAAAAAATAAATTAAATATTCTTTTTCTTTGTTCATGCATATTTACGTTAGTAACAATTTATGGGATATGAAAGACCCAACTGCGTATAAAGGGTAGTTTTTATTTATCAAGCCCTTTATGCATTTCCAGTATGAGAAATCGACCAAATCTCCATCCTTGCGAACGATGAATAGACATCTCGAGCTTTCAAAAGTAGGATGGTACCCAATCTGTCGAGCAGATTCAAACATAAGAAACTTTCAGCAAATACCATATCGCTCACCTTCGTCCTGATCTTGCTGTAGCTGGTCTTGTCCAATCTTCGCAGTTCTATCTGCAAGCGGACCATCGCCTCGTAGGCAGGTTGTAAGATTTCTGGAGTGGGAGGAAGCAGCGAAATGCGAGACGATCGTAGAATAAGCAGAATCGTATTCTTTAACGAAATCGCAGCACCATAAGCAGCCATCTTCCAATTGAAATATGAAGATGGTGGTAAAGACGGCAGTATACAGAGGTAGCACAATAGCAACAATAATGAAACTGTGGGGCAAAATAGGACCAATAACTTATGGCCAATACACTACCACATCATAAATTGAGTCACTGGAATTTATTAAATATCTTGCGTCTCCACAAATTTTATTTGTCGACGAGAATTTTATTTGTCGACGTACAGGTGCTCAATGCTGAAGTACGACACTGAGCACGCCACTTTATACGTATCCGCGTGCATGAGCACGCGTACTGGTGCAGGACGTTGCCCAATCATTGCATGATGCCTGGCAATTTCTGACTATTTATATTTATTTTTTGGATCCAAAAATTCGGATTATAATAATAAAAAATTTAAAAATCCTGTGGTAAAAATTTGTATCAAATTGCCATTTTGTTTTTTAAAACAAAATGGTGTTGTAACTGCAAATTCAACACCAAACTCATGGATCCAAACTCAAACGTTCCGAAATTCAACACCATCATTGTAACTGCAAATTTGATCATATGTAATGATTTTATTTGCTAGGAACCCTTATACGATATAACCATTTAATAGCCGAATAATTGTATCTAAAAGAGTGCATATCCACATTAAGAAAGAAAAACTGATAATTATGAAAGCCACACCTAATTTGTTCAAGCACAATACCATGCAATGAAAATGAAATAAGTACTACACCAAAATTGTACATGAAAAAAAAATTCATAAGGTCTAAACATTCAATCATGTTTGTAGGCATATCTAAATATTCCTTGTCTCTGATTATTTATTGCAATAACAAACTGAAAAGTAATCTTGGGAAACCTCAACAATACCTCATCAGACAACCAGAAACACAATTTTGATTGAGTCGTAAAACTCCACGAAACCTTAGACAACTGGAAAGATCTTCGTTGGGTTGAGAGCGAGGAAGCATGGTGTGGAGCGTTGGCCGGTCTCATGATATAAACTGATGCAGGGGAAGTTAATGCAACTCAACCTTCATAATAAACACACATATTTTAGCTAAGAAGGTTACAAAATTTTATGATGTTTAAGCAAATTAAATGATATAGGAAGGCTAACCTGTTAACCAAATTGAGAGTCTAGCTACGAGACCTCATCTCAAAATGAAGAGTAGCAGCGAACTCTAAAGAGAGATCTCGGTCTTAATAGCTTGGCAGAAGGGATAACTAAGGGACTGCACTCAACTAATTCAATTGTAGTTTGGACCATGGATGGATCACGAGTCCAATCGAATTGTCGTAATTTGTAGCAATGTCGTATGCTTAGGAGTTCAAGCCTAGGCAAGCTTCCATGTTGAGGCCTCCATTGAACCAAATCGGTGTCTTCAATCACAAGTGTCTCCAGATTCAGAAAACACCTTGATTCTATATCCCACTCTGGGCCTCGAAAGGCATATCCTTGTAAAGTAAGCTTCTTTATATTTGGTAACAACAAACCAATGTCATTCATGTGTTTCCATGGACACCCTAAGCCACCCAAAGTCAAATTTGTTAGACTTGATGGGAACATTGAAAGAGGAGTCGTACACTCATACTTCATGTCAGGATTGATTACAACAAATACAAGTCCCAACAAATTTTGGAGTTCTTCTGATATATAACCTAAGTCACTCAATGGGTTGGCATCATCACACTTTCTGCCCACTTTGACCCATGCTCGAAGCTCAAAATGTCTCTGAACCAACTGATCGTCAAATACTTTTGGGATACCACTGGGTAGATAAGGGAAGGAAATATAATGAACTCTAGTTTATACTATCATCCAAATTCACCTGCTCAGTATGTAAATGAAACTCATATTTATAGTCTACCAAAAGTGGTTAAGCACACTGAAACTAAAGCATACCTTAGAGGCCTTCAACTAGTAGTCAAAGATCACTTCTTCGCAGCTGATCATGTTATGCAAGGAAGGTTAATGCAACTCCACGCCCTCGGCATCGCCATCGAGCCCCACATGACCGCCACCGCCACATCCATCGAGAGCGAGCTAACAAAGATGATCGGCGCCACCAGCTCGAGGGTCTTCGTTGTCATGCATTGCTCTCTCGAATTCGCTGCGATCTTGTTTGAGAAAGCTCGGGTTTTGGGATTGATGGAGAAGGGCTTCGTCTGGATCGTGGCGGAGGAGATCTCGAATCTTCTAGATTCCGCCGATTCATCACTTCTACTCAACATGGAAGGAGTTCTTGCCATAAAATCAGATTATTCAACTAATCACAACAATATCAAAGCGTTTAAATCCAAATTCAAAAGAAAATATGAATCCAGTTTTCCATCAGAAGAAAATCCGACGCGAGCATTTACGCCCTCCGCGCCTACGACGCCCGTCTCGCAAAAGCCGGTTTTCCACATTGTGAATGTGACCGGTAAGAGCTACAGAATAGTGGCGGTGTGGTCGCCGGAGTTGGGTTTCTCCGGCGATCAGCTGCGTTCGATCTTTTGGCCTGGCAGAGAGCGGTTGTTTCCGAGAGGGTGGAGCTTGGGAGCAGAGAGAGGCCGTTGAGGATTGGCGTTCCGGCTAGAGGCACGTTCAATCAGTTCGTGAAGGTTACGTACGATTCCGGTTCGAATCGGATCACCGGATTTTCGATCGAGGTTTTCAAAGCGGTGGTGAAGAAACTTCCGTACGACCTTCAATATGAATTAGTTCCCTTTAATGGCTCCTATGATGAAATGGTTGCCCAAGTTCACAACAAGGTAGTACTTCCTTCCTCTGTTTCCTCTGTTTTCCCCTGTTTTTCCTCTGTTTTACTTCGTAATTGAATCACTTCTCTTTTCGGCAAAATTTAAAGAAATTGTTATAGTGAATCCCACTCCGAGCATTTATGCACTCCGCGCCAACGCAACGTCTTCTCCGGCGCCGGTGAAGATTTCAAAGGCCTGAGTGGAAAATTAATCTTCAAAAACGGCTTCCTCTCGCAAAAGCCGGTTTTCCACATTGTGAATGTGATCGGTAAGAGCTACAGAGAAGTGGCGGTGTGGTTGCCGGAGTTTGGTATCTCCGGCGACAGAGGACTGAGCTAGATCTTCTGGCCGGGGAGGTGAGCGAGCGGTTCAGAGAGGGTGGAGCTTGGGAGCAGAGAGAGGCCGTTGAGGATTGGGGTTCCGGCTAGAGGCGCGTTTAATCAGTTCGTGAAGGTTATGTACGGTACTGGCCGGAATTTGACTCAGATTACCGGATTTTCGATCAAGGTTTTCGAAGCGGCGGTGAAGAAACTGCCGTATGATCTCCACTATGTTTTAGTTCCCTATTATGGGTCCTACGATGAAATGGTTGCCCAAGTTTACAACAAGGTACTACTTTATTCTCTCTCATATTTTATTATAATTTTAAATTTTTTTTGTACTTTATTCTCTTTTACTCCTCCCGTCTCATATAAATATAAAAATTTAAAATGATACGAGAATTAATACACATTTTATAGAATAAGAGAAATGAGTAAAATGATAGTTAAGTAGTGTTAATAAATAGTGAGAGTCATATTATTATTATTGTTTAATGAGTCATAGTAAAAATTATTAGTATGTATTTTTATATTTTAATTTAATACTAAAATTTGAATATAAATAAGTTATAGATTCAATACCAAAAAACGTAAATGTGAAATGCTGACAAACTTACCTTGCAAGACATATGAAACTGACAATATGTGACAAACATCTATTGTGTTTCTCTCTATAGCAGAGGATTCAAATCCCAAACTTTCAGGGTTGGGGGAGTACTAAGTTTGTGTAAAATCAGACATCTGAAAAATTTGGGTATATTAAGACAACCAACCAACCCTGTTATAATAAAAGAAAATACTCTTGTTCCATTCAATCTTCAGTCTTTTCTTTTCTTCTAATCAAGATGGTCTTGTTTTAATCTGTTGCAATAGAGCTTGGATGCAGCAGTAGGTGACACAGAAATAATGGCAGATCGGTACGTTTACACCGAGTTTTCGCAGCCTTACATAGAGTCGGGGCTGGTAATGGTGGTGACGGCGAAACCCGGCCTTAAAGACTCCAAATTCATAGCTTTGAATCCCTTCACTAAGCTGATGTGGCTGAAGCTCGCTGCCGTCAGCACGGCCACCGGATTTGTCATCTGGTTCAGCGAATTCGCGACCGGCAACGACCAATTCACTTGCGACTCTATTCTCCAAACCATCTGCTCCATTCTCTGGCTCCCAGTCACCATAATACCCTTGTCACAGAGTGAGTATATTCAACCTTCAATCTACTCAATTACTCATTCTGTCCCGACTAAGATGACATATTACTCTATTTAGTTTATCCTAAATATGATGACACATTTCGATTTATGGAAACAATAAAGTTACTTTCTCTTTTCAATTGATACTCCCTAGATAAAGTAAAGAGAGAGAGTTAAGTAGAAGAAAAAATAAAATATACTCTTTTCTCCACTTCAAATATGGGATTCCCTCTGTTCCAATTAAGTTGGGATAAAACTTTGGGCGCAGTGTGTTGAATGGATTCAATGAAAAATAAAATAAAATAGAAGAGAGGAAAATGTATGAGGGATAATAGAGAGTAAAGTAGGTAATGAAATAAATTAAGAGTGATTAGACGTTTTATTTTTTGTTATAAACTTTGTTAGGATGAAGGGAGTATGTCGACCTCCGTCCCTTAAATTTTATCAAACTTTGACCGAGCATAAATTTTAAGAAATGTAATGGAAAGTGAGTTGAAAAAGATAGTAGAGAGTGGATCCATTACAAAAATGGTAAAAAGTGAAATGTGGCAAATTTTATGGACGAACGCCAAGATTTAAGGGACGGAGGGAGTAGTTTGGTATGGGCTTAAGTCCCCTTGAATCTATTCGTATTTGCGATTCGTGAGAAGCATATTGAGACGTATTTGTCCCCCTAACCCTTTTAAGGGAAAGGCGAGACAAATTCTAAGTCTTGTACTAGAATTGGTCTCGTCTTCCCCTCAACGCGGGGGTGAGAAGGATCCGTCACATGTAGGTAGATAATTTTCATATCACGAACTTCAATGTATGGAAATTTGTCAAACATTAGTCATCTAAGAAAATAGATGTGAAATTTTAAGACCAAATAAGTTGTTTTCTAATGTGCTAGTTTTTTAGATGAGTTCTCATGTTTGGCCACTAACCATATATGGGTACATTGGTCATATTGTGGCGATGATGAGCTCAATGCTAATAAATAAAGTGAACTTCGTGTTTCGTCGCAGGAGAGAACATCAAGAACTCAACAACCAAGCTAGTGCTGGCGGTGCGGATATGTGTGATTTTTGTGGTTGGGACGAGTTTCACGGCTGTCCTGACCACGATGATGACCGTTCCGAGATTGGAGCCATCTGTGAAGGAGATAGGCTTTTTGAGGAACTCCAATGCAGCTCTAGGATGCAATGGCAATTCCTTCATCTGTCGTTATCTTATCAGTGTCCTAAATTTCAACCCCAACAATGTCAAGCCGGTCAACTCCATTGATGAGTATCCACGACTTTTCGATAATGGCTAGATCAGAGCCGCTTTCTTCATTGCGCCTCATGCCAAAGTGTTCCTCGCCAAGTATTGCAACGGCTACATTGTGTCGGGGCATAGTTTCAAACTAGGTGGCTTTGGATTTGTAAGATAACAACTCCTCATCCTTTTTTATTTCAGTTTTCTAACTCTAAGGGCATGCTTGGTATGATGAAACAAAAACGGAGATGAAATAGACTTGAAAGTAGGAATGAATGAACATAGGTAATTAAAGACAAACCATAAAAGATAATTTTGTCAAAGAACAAATTTTAGAAGATAAGGAAAGATTTGTATCAACTGGTTTGTGATTTGTATCTTTACATCTATGCCTAAGTGTGCTTGTACGTAATTTTCATTTCAAAATGTAAGAAAATGAACGTTTTCTTGCTTTGGCTGACACATAATATGCCCACTCTTACTTTCTCTAGCCCATGCTGCTCACAACATTTTGTTTTCTGTCCGTCTCAAATTACTTGCACTATTTTTAATTTTTAAGTGAGAATTAAGGTGTTTAATTAAAATATTAAAATTAATTAAGCATCCTTTATTAAATGCTCTCTTATTACACTTAAAATACTAATTTAAGTAATAGTCTTAATTTACAATTAAAAAATGTTGCAGAGTAGCATGGGATGGGACAGAGGGAGTTTAATATTACTACAAGAGTGAAGAAGAGCTTACTTTCTAGAGTGAAGAATCATTCTAACAAATTCAACAAGAGGCACAGTGTCCTCCAAAATCTGATCCTCCCAATCCACCCACGTCTCACCATCTCCGCGCTTCCTATCACTCCCATCATCATCCGAATACTCCGCCGGCAACAATTATTATTGTAGGAAAAACATGTAACATGTGGGAAATTAGAAAGGTCTCAAAACCTTTCTTTTCCTAAGTCTTTTGGCTTTTCAACGTCCATGTGTTTATGAGGTGCCTTAAACCCGAGACCTCTCGTGTGGCCACTCCTAGCCTATAAATAGGCTTGTTTTGAGAGATGGAAGACACAACACAACCTACAATCATTCTCTCTTCTCTCATAGCTCAAGCACTCTAGTTCGCATCTTAGGAGCATCGCATTGCTCGGTTCTCGCCTCCAATTCAAGTTCGCCGGAGCCTACGAGTTTGAGGTGCTTCAACTCGATAGGAGGAAAGTCGTTTCATCTTTGGGGACATTACGCCAATCCGTGAGCACTAGCCGGGGCGTATTTCGTCTTGCGGAGAGAGGGATACCTCGACTCGACTTGAAGAATACTATAGTTTGCATCTCTTTACTTTCGTTGTAATTTATATTATTATATTTACCTTCCAGTTTTGTCCTTTTGTAATAGCAAGAGTTTTCCCGTATAAAGGCTACAATATTTCCAACAATCGCAAGACGAAATATTGTACTCTTGTTGAATTCATGTCGACCGATGCCGGAGGAAACATGAAATTCAAAGCTGGAATAAAGCAACGAACGGTCGCAATGTCGATGCGCTATGGAGTGGTTAATTCCTTGAGATCTATTCTCTTGAGAATGATGTTTATCGTTTGTCATTTGACAAGCAAGACCAATTTAGATTTGGTAGTAGTAATTGGGATGCATGGGTTGATGAATATGCCAATGCACATTTGGTTCAATATAATTGTGTACTTATTGTTGGAAACAATACTGTACAAATTATTTGAACGTGTTGTTATAAACAACAAAGATCACGAGGTGATCGCAATGGTCTCCGACGTGGACCATGGTAATAATCCAAATGAATGGTTTGTTGATACGGGTGCCACATGTCATGTGTGCTCAGAGAGAAGCGTTTTTTCTACTTACAAATCTGTTGGAGGTAGAAAAGTACGTATGGGAAACCAAGCCTCTTCCGAGGTGGTTGGTGTGGGTAATGTGTTCCTAAAATTAGGATCCAGAAAGGTTCTTACCCTCAAGGATGTGCTGCATGTCCCAGACATCCGAAATAATTTGGTGTCACGCTCACTTCTAGTAAATCATGGATTTTCACTAGAATTTGAGTGTGAAAAGGTTATATTGACCAAGTATGAAAAGTTCATAGGTGAAGGTCACCTAGTGAATGGGCTTTTTGAGCTGAATGTTATGGTCATTCACCGTGGAAAGGGATTAAGAAATAAGGAAGATGATGCATCCTCCTATTTGCTTGAGTGCTCTGATTTATAGCATAAAAGATTGGGACATGTAAATCTAAATGCTATAAAAAGATTAGTAAATCTTAATTTACTAAAAGTAGATAAGTTTAACTCACAAGAAAAATGTGAAGTCTGTGTTGAAGCAAAAATGACCAAGCTACCGTTTCGCTCGGTAGAACGGAGCACAAAACCTCTAGAGTTAATCTATACAGACGTATGTGATTTAAAATTTGTGCAAACTAGAGGTGATAAAAAGTACTTCATCACATTTATAGATGATTGCACAAGGTATTGTTACCTTTACTTATTAAGAAGTAAAGATGAGGCAATTGAAGCGTTTAAAGACTTCAAAAATGAAACCGAAAATCAACTTAATTGTCGAATTAAGTGTGTTCGAAGTGATAGAGGTGGTGAGTATGTAGCTCCGTTTGCAGAATTATGTCATGCAAGTGGTATAATTCACCAAACCACAGCTCCATATTCTCCTCAATCAAATGGTGTTGCTGAACGCAAAAATCGAACACTAAAAGAGATGATGAATGCTTTGTTGATTAATTCAGGATTACCCCAGAACATGTGGGGGGAGGCTGTGTTAACAGCGAATCATATCCTGAATAAAATTCCACTAAAAAATAGGGATGTGACTCCTTATGAGTTGTGGAAAGGGAAGAAACCTCCATATTCATACCTCAAAGTGTGGGGGTGTTTAGCGAAGGTAGAAGTGCCACCTCCGAAACAAGTTGCAATAGGCCCTAAAATAGTCGATTGCATCTTTATTGGCCATGCACTTAATAGTAGTGCCTATCGTTTCCTAGTCCATAAGTCAGCTGTGCCTGGCGTGGCTGAAGGAACAACGATTGAGTCAAGGAATGCTATATTCTTTGAGAATGTATACCCTTGCAAGAGGCAAGAGGATCGTTCTAGTGAAAGAATGATGGATGAATCCACTAGTTCTAATCCTCCAAAAAGGACGAGGTCAAGTCCTGAGGATGTTGAACCAAGACGTGGTAAAAGAGTTAAAGTTGCTAAAACATTTGGTCCTGACTTCATAACTTTTATGTTGGATGACGAACCAAAGTCATTGGCGGAAGCTATGTCTGGCCCAGACGCAGCGTGGTGGCAAGAAGCTATCAATAGTGAAATTGAATCCATCATGAGAAATAACACTTGGGTGTTAGTAGACTTGCCTGAAGGCTGTAAGGCTTTAGGGTGCAAGTGGATTCTGAAAAGGAAATATAAGCCCGATGGTACTATAGATAAGTACAAAGCTCGCCTAGTTGTCCAAGGCTTTAAGCAGAAAGAAGGGCATGACTTTTTTGATACCTATTCACATGTTACGAGAATCACTTCCATTCGGGTGCTTCTAGAGATTGCTGCTTTGCACAATCTTGAGATTCACCAAATGGATGTGAAAACTGCGTTTCTGAATGGTGATCTGGAAGAAGAAATATATATGGAACAACCCGAAGGGTTTGTTGTGCCTGGGCAAGAGCGTAAAGTATGCAAACTGGTAAAGTCATTATATGGGTTGAAGCAAACACCATTGCAATGGCATTTGAAATTTGACAACGTGATGTTGGCAAATGGATTCACTATCAATGAGTGCGATAAGTGTGTTTACATTAAGAACACATATAACGGTTTTGTTATTGTGTGTCTGTATGTTGATGATATGTTGATAATGGGCAGCAATAGTGCCATTATTAACGAGACAAAAAACATGTTGAAAAGAAATTTCGATATGAAAGATACGGGTCTAGCTGATGTGATTCTTGGAATCAAAATATTGAGGACTAATGAGGGAATTGCCTTAACGCAATCTCATTATGTTGAGAAAATGCTTAAGAAATTCAACTCGTTTGATTGTAAGCCAGCAAAGACTCCTTTGGAGCACAATGTCCATCTGAGCAAGAATATGGGTGATTCTGTTGCTCAAGAAGAGTATGCAAAGGTCATAGGAAGTTGAGCCGATTTACGAGCAACCCAAGTAAGGAACATTGGAAAGCTCTGTGTAGAGTTTTGAGATACTTGAAGTATACTCTTAACTTTGGACTGCATTACACAAGATATCCCCAAGTACTTGAAGGGTACTGTGATGCAAATTGGATCTCTGATTCAAAAGACTCATTTTCTACAAGTGGGTATGTGTTCACTGTGGGGGGTGGTGTTGTTTCGTGGAAATCAACGAAACAGACGTGTATTGCTCGTTCCACCATGGAATCTGAGTTTATCGCTTTGGATAAAGCAGGGGAAGAAGCCGAGTGGCTTAGAAACTTCCTAGAAGATATTCCATGTTGGAAGAAGCCAGTGCCCGCAGTATTGATACACTGTGATAGCAAAGCAGCTATAGGTAGAGCACAAAGTGGCTTTTATAATGGTAAGTCTCGACATATTCGTCGACGACATAATACCGTAAGGCAGTTGATCACAAGTGGCATTATCTCAGTTGACTATGTAAAGTCAGTGGATAACTTAGCGGATCCGTTAATAAAAGGTTTAAACCGTGATCAAATGCAAAAATTGCTAAAAGGAATGGGACTGAAAACCACATCTTAAAAGATGAGTATAGTGGTAACCCAACCATACGATTGGAGATCCCATGGGATTGGTTCAATGGGAAAACGAAGCTATACAAATCTAGCTGTAACACTCAGAAGATTTTAATCTTCGCCCATTCTTTAGAAAGCATTGAGTGTTGTAACCTGCACGTGGTAAGAGGCTAAGTCTTTTGACTTTTAATGATTCTTGAAATCTCAAGGAGATGCAGTATGGCAGGATACTCATGAAAGAATCACCTATGTAAGTGAGGAGTGAGGCCGCTTCGTGTGTGTGAGTCACTTATGAATTCCAAAGAGGTGTTCCACGGCCGAAACGGACACAAACGTGAGAACTGATGGAGTTCAGACAATATTGTGTTGATGCTATTGACTAGGCATACACCAAGGAGGAATAGTTCAAGGCATCGCGTCCACTAGTCCGCCGGTATGTCCGATAGTGTTGACTATGGAAGGTTCAAAACCAAGAGTTACCTCTCCAAATACAGTATCGTTTCCTGAGAACTGAGCAAAAGAGTCTGCATACATGCATTTGTGCCTGATGTTGGTTTGAGCTTGCTGCGCTCTAACCAATGTGGGGGATTGTAGGAAAAACATGTAACATGTGGGAAATTAGAAAGGTCTCAAAACCTTTCTTTTCCTAAGTCTTTTGGCTTTTCAACGTCCATGTGTTTATGAGGTGCCTTAAACCCGAGACCTCTCGTGTGGCCACTCCTAGCCTATAAATAGGCTTGTTTTGAGAGATGGAAGACACAACACAACCTACAATCATTCTCTCTTCTCTCATAGCTCAAGCACTCTAGTTCGCATCTTAGGAGCATCGCATTGCTCGGTTCTCGCCTCCAATTCAAGTTCGCCGGAGCCTACGAGTTTGAGGTGCTTCAACTCGATAGGAGGAAAGTCGTTTCATCTTTGGGGACATTACGCCAATCCGTGAGCACTAGCCGGGGCGTATTTCGTCTTGCGGAGAGAGGGATACCTCGACTCGACTTGAAGAATACTATAGTTTGCATCTCTTTACTTTCGTTGTAATTTATATTATTATATTTACCTTCCAGTTTTGTCCTTTTGTAATAGCAAGAGTTTTCCCGTATAAAGGCTACAATATTTCCAACAATTATTTCAAATAAAAAATATTCTCCGGTGGATAAAAAATAGACTAGTTTTGGCCTAGAGTTGTCAACTGGGCCGGGCTAGCCCAGCCTGGCCCAGGCCCGGTGAGGCCCGAGGATGTTGAGGCCCAGCTCGGTCCAGTACCAGTCTGAAATGAGTCGTGCCGGGCCGGGCTTATTTTCATATGTCTCAACCCAGCCCAGCCCAGCCCAGACCCACTTGGTCAGTGGGCCGAGCTGGGCCGGGCCGGGCTGAACTGGGCCGAGCTTTGACAATTTAATAATAATCAACATAAACAAAAATTTCTTAAATGTAAAGACTTCTATTGTAAAATTACAAAAAATATTACATGTTCGAAGAGTTAATCCGGGTAATTTTGCCAATCAAAAGTAAAGTGTGGATCATTAGTACTTGAATAGTAATAATCCGTTATTGGAAAATAAAATCTCTCGATATCCGGCTCTTGATCTTCTTGTGCATTAATTACCAAATCCGGTTCGCCGTCTTCATCTTCTTGATCTTCTTCTTTCATTTCTGACATTCTATATCTTTCGAGTCTCTTCAACTTGTTCAGTCGAAATTCTTCATCCATCCAATTCTTCAAAATCATGCAAAATTTGATAGATTTTGGTGTCAATCGAGTTCTTCTATCTGTCACGTTCTTGCACCTGCACTAAAAGCACTTTCGGATGCTACACTAGACATTTGACATGTTAGTAGATCACGTGCAATCATAGATAAAATAGGATAATTTTTTTGTTCCATTTTCCACCAATGTAGAATATCAAAATCCTCAGAATTTTCCACTAAATCTAAGCTTAAATAATGTTTAAGCTCATTTGTTGATCTAGTACCAGAATCACTTTTCCTCTTTTTTATTTTATCTAGAAGTGCATAACTAGATGAACAACCACTACTGTTTTTGTTGGAAGAAGATGGAATAACAGTTGTCAATGTATTTTTAAAACAAGAGGTATATAAACCAACTAACAAATTCAAATAATCCTCCAATTGATCATTTGTTATAGGATTTTCAATACCAAGACACGAGTAATATTCTTCAAGATAAACTTCAAAATCATCCTTTTTGCATCTTGGATAAAAAATATAAGAAAAAATAGCACAAAAAGGAACATAATCAATTTGCCATTAAATATATTAGTTTTAATTAAATCCTAAACCTAACCATATTTAATTAATTGAGTGGATTGAAGCTGGGCTGGGCTGAGCTGGGCCTGAGCCGGGCTTAGGCTGGGCTCGGGCTGCTAACGGGCCTGGTCCCGGGCCGGTTCTGGGTTTACAAATAGGCCCAAATAGAGCCCGTTACAAACAACAAGCCCAGCCCGAGCCCGTTCCATTTCTCTAACGAGCCGGGCCTGGGCCGGCCCATACCGGGCCTGGGCCGAGCTGGCCAGCCCAGCCCAGTTGACAACTCTAAGTTTTGCTATTTTTGGCCTTTCACCAAAATTAAACTAATTGTACAAATAGAAAAATTTAAATTAATATTACCATACACATCATTTTAAATGTGATCCCACATTCTACAAATGTTATTTCTACTAGTACTACATTTATAATTTTATCTATTTTTTTTCTTTTTTACGGACGTAGAGTGTAATTAGTCGGCTTCTCTCAAGAATTGAAATTAGCCGGCCAGTGGTCATCAATAGGGCAGCCCAAAATTTAATCAACCCTAGTGACCAGATTTTAATAACCAGAAATACACCCAAATTTTACTATAGACATAGTTGTGTATGAAACCAATTTTAACGTGTAATTAATAAAGTAAGAGGAAAAAAATAAGAGAAAAGATATTACTACAATTTCCATACTAACCAGTATACACACAACTATATCAGTAATATATAAATAAGTTATTTTTAAGTTATCTTTGATTTTAAATGTTAGTATGAAAGTATCTAAAATAAATAAATTTTCTTAAATTAAAACTAACTTTATATCTCCATTTTGCCGTTTCAATCTTTCACGCCATTTCCAAAAAGTACATTGACGAATTTTAATATTTGTAAAGGGTTGTTTAGTAAAAGTACATAAACATTAAATAGTGTTATTAATTTCTCACATCTATTCCATTCGTCCATTAATAATTGTCTACTTTGATTCGGCACGAGTTTGAAGAAATGTAAAGAAAGTTGATTGGAAAAGTTAATAGAATATGAGTATCACTTGTATAAATTAATTTTATAATAAAATATGAGTAGAATGAGTTAGTGGAACGTGGAGCCTGCTGGTAAAAAGTGAAAGTGGACAATTAATGGGAGACGGAGGGAGTATTTCTTACACATAATGACCATAATGTCCTATTATGACCAACCATAATGCACTTTAGATCACCTATGTCATTTTCTACTCCATCTTCTACTACATACATACAAACATGATTTTTCTACTTCCGTAATAAATTCAATTTTGCAAGAAAAAAAATCATCATGTACTAATAATCAATGAATAAATACATGCTATTAAGGGTTATTAGCCTGTACTCCATCATGATTTTTTTACTGATTTACAAAACTAGAGAAAAGACGTCTGATAAAATTTCATAATATTTCCAGCATTTTTCCATTTAAATATCACCATACCTACTCAATTATCGAAGTCAATTATTGAATCCAACAATCAACATTGCTATTAACAAACTAATTTAAGGCCGGCTGCGAATAATATTTTTCTACATAAACGACATACTCCCTCAGTCTCATAAATGGTCAATTCTCTTAACTGTGGTTTTCTTTTCATATGTTTACACAAATCAATACAATTTGTCCAGCTTAGTAACAACAACAAAGAATCAAAGATTAAAAAAGTTGAGAATTCCCATAACCACCCTCAAAATATGGGATTCCACCCGATCGATGTCATTGAAAATTAATATTTCAGGCATGCCATTGTTATTTGTTATACTACCGTTAATCGATACACCACGTGATTAGCAATTTCATTTCATCCCACAATTTCATAAGTCAAAACCCTCCCTCTTCACCACCGCTATCTCCTCCCTCTTCACCACCTATACCTCTGCCGCCGCCACTAGCTCTCCACTATTTAGGTGATGGCGGCTTATGGTGCTGCGATTTCTCTCAAGAATACCATTAACCGTATTCTAAAATCATCTCGCATTTCACTGGTTCCTGCCTCTTCTATACAAGTCTTACGACCTGCCTACGAGGCCATGGATCGCTTGCTGACTGCTCTGTCAAAGTTGGACGACACCGGCTACAGTAAGATCAGGACGAAGGTGAATGCTTTGGATGAACGAATCAAAGAGGCCGTATGGGAATTCGAAGATTTACTAGAATCTCATTTGTATGATCAGATTCTTCCACAACTCGAAAGTGAGAGAGGTCACTTGTCTTTCTCGGTAGATCTGCAGAGTCTGCAGCAGAGTGTTGATTGCTTCATCCAGAGGGTCGCGGTGATGGAGTTGGAGTATGATATTGAAGTGGCGAATATGCCTGAAGAAGAAGGCGAACCTATTGCATCAAGGATTGATTTTGGTGGAATCAACTCACACATGGTTGGATTATCTGAGTTTTTTGAAGTTACTAGGCAATATATTATTGGAGAAGATAATTACTATTGCTTATCAGTTATTGGGATGGCAGGGGTTGGAAAGACGACCATTGCTAAGAAAGTATTTGACGATCCATTGATTCAGAGACATTTTGAGCTTCAAGCATGGGTCAAAGTGGGTAGAAAATGTGAATCCAATGAAGCCTTACGATGTGTTCTTGCTCAAGTGGATCCCAGCACTCACCACCAAATGCTTACCCAAGCATACGGCAGTCATGACGACCGAAAATTAGTTGGACTCTTGAAAGAGAGATTGAAGGATAAGAAATGTCTCATTGTGTTGGATGATGTATGGAAATGGGATACACGATTCATGGATAACTTGCCACAAGAAAATGTTAGAATCTTGCTTACAAGCCGACAAAGAATTGAAGAATCTCCATTTAAACGATTACGCTTGTTGAATGAAGAAGAAAGTAAGAAATTATTTGGTGAGAAGGTATTTGGTGAAGTGGGTTTCCCTCCTCACCTTCAAAAATTGGGAGAGAAGATTGCCAAAAAATGTGAAGGTCTTCCGCTTATGATTGTCACAGTTGCTGATCTCCTATCCAAAGAAGACAAGACACCAGAATTTTGGACTGAGGTAGCCCAAAAACAACATAATTCAGTCTTTGTGGATGCATATGATCAAATATCAGAGGTATTTTACCCAAGCTATGAATACTTAGATCAAGGTTTGAAAATGTTCTTTCTCTATTTGGGAGCTTACCCTTCATACAGTGATATCTACTGTAAGGAATTCATTCATCAGATAAATGCAGAAGGATTTTTTGAATCATATAGCATGCACATTCTCTATGAATATATAAATGGATGCTTGAATGTGCTTACTAAATGGTATCATCTTGTTCTACATGAACGCAATCTTAGTTCCTGGTTTTCAAAGAACAAGTTGTGCGTGCATTCTTGCTGGCAGCACTTGTGTAAGAAAGAAGCTAGTAAGATCAAGTTTTTGCTTGTTATACAAAGTTGGGATGATGTTATGAAAGACCAGCGTCGGTTGTGTGCGCATTGCAACACTTTATTTGCCTTCGAACAAGTGTATGATGCAATAAAAAGTGATTGTGCGCCCACTGCCCGTTCTCTCCTTTGTTATGGTCCTTACCACAAATATCCAATTCCAATACATGCCATGGATTTTAAGTTGCTTAGGGTACTAAAGGCTGTTCAGGTCCGATTTTTCCATATCCCACTTGAAATTATGAAACTAGTTTGTCTAAAGTTTCTTTCCCTAACATGCAACAAAGAGCTCCCTGCTTCCATATCCAACCTTATTCAACTTCAATCCCTGATTATTGAGCAACATATGATCATTAAAAAGCGTGGAGCTTTGTCATACATGCCGGTCGAAGTGTGGGGCATGCAAGAACTAGAACATATTGAGGTCACAGGAAGAGACCTACCAACCCCTAATTCTGATGCTACTTTGGAAAAACTCTCTTGTCTTTATGGTGTGAGTGCAAAGAGTTGCACTAGAGAAATTCTGAAAAGAATCCCTAATTTAAGGTCATTACAAATTTTGATGGAGTTGAAGCCTTGCGAAGATGACGATGATATCAACCCACTGACGGGCTTGGATTATATCTCAGTAGAACTCCATAATTTGGAAAAGCTTATTTATTATGTACCTAACCCTGAGATGAAGTATGAGTGTATGGTTCCTCTTTCAATGTTCCCATCAAGTTTGAAGAGGCTACAGTTGATTGGCTTAGGGTGTTCATGGATGCACATGAATAACATTGGTAAGCTGCTACCAAATCTTGAGGAACTCAGTTTACAAGACTATGCCTTTCAAGGCCCAGAGTGGGATATACAATCAGATTGTTTTTTAAAACTCAATGCACTTGTTATTGAAGATAGCGATCTGGTGCGATGGATAGCTCAACATGGAAGCCTCCCAATGCTTAGCCTCCTAAGCATACGACACTGCTACAAATTAAGACAACTCGATTGGACGCGTGATCCCTCAATGGTCGCAACGGCTACAATCGAATTAGTTGAGTGCAATCCCTTAGTTGTCGCTTCTACCAAGCAATTCTCAGAATCTCTCTTTAATATTCGTTGCCACTCTTCATTTTGAGACGAGATATCTGTTGTGAACTCTCAACTTGGCTAACAGGTTCGACCCCCTGATACTTCCTGCTTACAATTGACTGAATATGAAATTCATTGTGTTTTGCTATGTTCTGTTACAGTGTATGCTGGTTGGTCTTTTAGTTACTAGTTAGTTTATGAATGAGAATTTAACATGTGTGTGTTGTTTAATTTAAATAACATGTCTAAAAATCTTTATATGCTCACATCCTTTATTCATTATTTTGTTTTTTAGAGCATCCGCAGTGGCGCCTAGCGCACCGCCTAGCCGAGCGCCGGCGCTAGGCGTTCGCTAGGCGAACCATTGCAGCGTCCGAAAACCGCCGAGCGGTTTTCCGGAATTAAAAATCGCCTAGCGCTAGGCGGTCTACGGGCGCTGGGCGATCCGCTCGGCGCCATTGCAGCGTCCAGATCGCCTAGCGCATCGCCTAGCCGATTTTTTTTAAAATTTTCGAAAATATTTTTCCGGATGAATTTTCTGTACAGCTCGACCCCAGCCAGGGGCTCTGCCCCTTGGACCCCGCTACTCGAGGGCTGCCCCCGAACCCCCCGTCTAGTCATAACGAATTCAAATAAGTGTACACTCCGCACTTCCAACTTATTTGATGTCTCATTATGATCACGTTGATCAATCAAGTTAACCCACTTACACTAAAAATGTACTTTTCTTTATTATTGTACTTTTTTAAAATTATAGTACTTTTTAAAATTTTAATAGTATTATTAATGTTTCCCGTATATGTCTCGTAAATTAAATTCCGTATATTATGTGATTGTTAATTATTTAATTTTTTATATAATTGTTATTAATGATGTGGCTGAGCTATTTATGATGTGGCTAGGCTATGACTGGGCTATTTATGACGTCGCAAGAGGATTTTTAGTGCTGATGATGTGGCAGAAGGAGTTTGTGGCTGAGCTATGACTGGCTGAAAACCATTGTGGATGCTCTTAGGCAAATGAGAGAGAGAAAAAGGATGTCAAACGCTGGGTCAACGATTGTGAATTCTTGATTTTGTTGAGGGTTATGAAACCTCATTGCTGGATAATGTTTGAATATTTATGTAATGGTTGAATTGAAGAATTTGTTGAAATTGTAGTTTCTGTGAATGGATATATAACATGTGTTTCGACTCTTCTTGTAATTCTTGTTTCAGTAACTTGTGATGATATTGTTGTTGGTCATTCTGTTAGGTCTGAGGTTTCGCACGAAAGTCCGCAATTTTTGTGAATTATTGTGCAAAAGCCCATTTGATCTGAGAAAATGTAATTAAGATTAGTATTTTGAATATCAAATTCGAAATTTAAAATGTACATATAGCTTCTACCAAAACTATTTTCTGCATCCGTCCTTGTGTATAAAGACTTATTGCTACAAATAGTAATTCACCGATGAATTTAATGAGATAGGGTTGTGATATAGGCAGAACAGAACTAATATTTAAATATTGCTAATTACCGCCGACGAACACCTCCAACAGACTCCCCGATGAACGTTGTCGCGAAGCCTATCGTCCGTCAACATCACACACACCGATATCCAATTTTTAATACCATACACTTGCTGAAAGTGTTCGACAGTACTATAAAAGCTTAGTCTCTTGCATTGATATTTGATGACCTAATTGGACCCATTTTCCTACTTCATTTCTTCTCCTGAATGGCTGAACCCGAAAAGGTACCATGAATCTAATAAAAGGACAACAGGGGAAATGGATATTGTTAGAGCATTTGGTTGTGAGCTTTTGACAAAAATGTGACTTACACCACCTCATATCATTCACCAGTAATCCACGAACAAACACGTTTCTTGCTGACATCCCTCTGGTCCTCAGACACGGTCCATCGTTCTAGTTCCTACTCTAAGTTAGCTCCCAACGGAATACAAGAGTTAATCACAAAATGACCAAACATCACAACACGGCGTCCATTAAACTAGCACCCTAATCGATTTCTTTGCTCATATACTACATTTGAAAATCAATAGATTAATCCTCCATAACCCTAAAGAAACTTGAAATCCCAATATCACTATATCAGTTTAGAATGGCCTCAAATCCTTATCCATTCATATCATTCATTGGTAATTCACGACGAAACAAGTTTTTGCTGGCATTCTCTGGGAAGCTACACAAGCCAGTCATTGTGATCCTAAAACCAGAAACAGGGGATCATTCTTAAGCCCTTGAAAGACCAGTAAACATCTCCCAAACACGATTTCCCCTGAAGTCCTCAGACAAGGTCCATACTCCTAGTTCCAACTCTAAGGTAGTTCCCAAGTAAATACAAGACAAGATTCAACCACAAAATTATCAAGCATCACAATGTGGTATCCATTCAACCAGCACCTTCATCAATTTCTTTGCTCATATGCTACATTTGAAAACCGATAGATTAATTCTCGCCTTCTCGATAACCCTAACGAAACTTGAAGTCCGAATTATAAGTCTAGAATCCCCTCAAATTCTTATCAACTCATATCATCCATCAGTCATTCACAAGCAAACAAGTTTCTTGATGTCATTCTCACAGAAGCTATACGATTCAATCGTTGTGATACTAAAACCAGAAACAGGGGATCATTCTCAAGCCCTTAAAAGACCGGTAAACGTTTCCCAAACACGAATTTCCCTCTGGTCCATAATCCTAATTCAAATTCTAAGCTATTTCCCACGATTCAATCACAAGTGTGTCTTTGTATTATTATACTATGCAACATAAATACACACACATGATGTAAACTTTGAAAATGCATAAATCACAGAAGCAAATGAAATTAGTGAAGCTAAAAGAAGAGCTTACTTTCCAGAGTGAAGAATCATTCGAACAAATCCAACAAGAGGCACAGTGTCCTCCAAAATCTGATCCTCCCAATCCATCTCCGCCCTTCCTATCACTCTGTTACGGACGTTCCGCAACGAACCGATTAACAACCTTCTCGCGAGGTAGCAGCGATCAATCTCTCGACCAGTTCGAAGTAGTGATCCCGGATTGCTGGGCGGCGGACGTTTTCCGCGTAGCAGCAAGAATATGACGAAAATATAAAGTTTGTTGCTCAAGGTAGGATTAGGGTAAAAGATTTCATTCATAATCGATTGTTTAATGAAATACCCTATTTTATACTAAGGACCCTAGGGCGGTTCGACCTAACCTAAGCATTCGGGAAAGAACCGCAAAAAAAACCTGAACGGAGCTTATAATCAAGGCCCGACTCAACAATAATTTAATTAAAGTCCAAACGACAACTAAAATACGCAAAAGGATAAAAACTGAATTAACTAAACAAAGCAAATCTTCCGCCTCTCTACTTCTGGAATTTGCTCGGCGGCTTCAGCTTCTCTCGTGGCCTCAACGTTCTCTTTGGCACTGACTCCCCTTTCTCACGAATGCTCACTGCGGGAGTTGCCTCGGGCTCTGTCTCCTGTTCACGAGTTGCGGTGTCCTCCGACGTCGATGTGATATCGGGGGACCCGTATCAACCCCCCGCCGATAGGAATCGCCTTGTCCACAAGGTGAATGTCTGGCTGACCAATCGCCTCCATCGGCTCCCAAGTAGGTGTGGAACCATCGTCCTCCCACTGCACCATGCCCTGTTTTTCTGGTCGTCCGTCACGCCAACTAACCCGTTCCTCCAATATTGCCAACGGTCGTACCACCGGTCTACTTCCGACAAATGCCGGTGGGAGTTTAACTCCATCCACATCACCATCTCCCGCCACGAATTCCCTCAAGAGACTCACATGAAACACATTGTGAGCTCTGCTACCTTCCGGAAGACGCAATTTGTAAGCCACTGGTCCCACCTTCTCCAAAATTTCGAAAGGCCCGTAGTACCGCAGGGCTAGCTTTGTTGACAACGGCTTCGCAACCGAGTACTGTCGGTAAGGCTGCAGCTTCAGCCAAACCACATCCCCGACCTCAAACTCCACGTGGCGGCGGTGGCGGGTTAGCTACATCCACCATAAGCTGCTGTGCTCGCAAAAGATTCTGACGTAGGGTCACCAATAGCTCTCCCCGCTGCCTGATGATGTCAGCCACGTTCGGAGGAGTCCTCGCCGACGGTGGGGACGCAACTAATGAGGGTGGCTCTCTCCCATACAAGGCGCGATAAGGGGACGTGCCCAACGCGGAGTGATGAAAACAATTTAAGGCTAGCTAATAAAGTGAACTCCGTGTTTCGTCACAGGAGAGAACATCAAGAACTCAACAACCAAGCTAGTGCTGGCGGTGTGGATATGTGTGATTTTCGTGGTTGGGACGAGTTTCACGGCTGTCCTGACCACGATGATGACCGTTCCGAGATTGGAGCCATCTGTGAAGGAGATAGACTTTTTGAGGAACTCCAATGCAATGGAAATTCCTTCATCTGTCGTTATCTTATCAGTGTCCTAAATTTCAACCCCAACAATGTCAAGCCGGTCAACTCCATTGATGAGTATCCACGACTTTTCGATAATGGCGAGATCAGAGCCGCTTTCTTCGTTGCGCCTCATGCCAAAGTGTTCCTCGCCAAGTATTGCAACGGCTACACTGTGTCGGGGCCTAGTTTCAAACTAGGTGGCTTTGGATTTGTAAGATAACAGCTCCTCATCCTTTTTTTTATTTCAGTTTTCTGACTCTAAGGACATGCGAGGGTGAGATAGACTTGAAAGTAGGAATGAATGAACATAGGTAACTAAAGACAAACCATAAAAGATAATTTTGTCAAAGAACAAATTTTAGAAGATAAGGAAAGACTAGTAACATGGAGTGAGTCAATGACTATTCCTACTCTAGGGGAACGATTATTCCGAATAGAATAATGGTTCATGTAAAAATATCGTACCAAACTTTGGAGTAGAGATATGAATATCATTCTTACCTTCATTTCATCGTACTAAGCATGTCCTAAGACTGCCTCTATCGACACTCATAAATTGGCTTCGTTCATTGAATTCAAGATAAGCCCGTTTCTTAGGTTTTGAAAAGTGTGTTGGTAACTGAAAATTTGTGCGGAATTTATGCTCAAGTGAAGGTGTGGCCTCGTCTTAAAATTTTAAAACAAAGTCAATTTATCGAGTACTAATATGTCATTCACGAAAGACAATTGAAAATTGTACATATTTTTGGGTTAGAAAGAGTTACTCATTCTGTCTCATTATAAACGACGTATTTTACTTTTGGATATATATATTAAGAAAAAAGTGTACTTTGCGACTAAATCATTTTTTGTGGGACAACCACAAGTCACATTTTAGAAATTTCTTCTTGATTTTGTATATGTTTGTACATGATCAGGTATTCCAAAAGGGGTCTCCATTAGCAATTGATATATCAGAAGCAATACTAAAAGTATCACAGAGTGGGCATGTTGACACATTGGAGCAGAACATGCTCCATCACTCCAATTGCACTTTGTCGTCCGTCGGCATCCTCGCAGGAGGCTGCTGACGACATAAGATTAGGCCCCGGGCCTTTCTCCGGCTTATTCTTCATCCTAGGTTGCATCCTAGGGTTTGCATTCATCGTTGCAGTCATTCGTTTGGCAAGGACGAGGTGGACCAGTGTTCGTGATGCGGTGTCGGTTTCAATGGTAGTGATTAGAGAGTGTTGCGCAAGATTTGGTACTACATGTTTGATGTTCGTCATGAGCTGAATTCGGGCCGTGCCATAGATGTTACATCCGGTGAAATACGCAAGTGATACGAGTATCAACTGGTTTGTGATTTGTATCTTTACATCTATGCCTAAGTGTGCTTGTATGTAATTTTCATTTCAAAATGTATGAAAATGAACGTTTTCTTGCTTTGGCTAACACATAATATGCTCACTCTTACTTTCTCTAGCCCATGCTGCTCGCAACATTTTGTTTGTTGTCCGTCTCAAACTACTTGCATTATTTTTAATTTTTAAGTTAGAATTATGGTATTTAAATTAAATATTAGAGTTAATTAAGTATTCTTTATTAAATAATTTCTTATTACACTTAAAATACTAATTTAAGTAAGAGCATCCGCAACAGTGGCGCTGCTCGCCACCGCCGTCCGTGCCGCTGGCACGGACGCCACCCGCCGCCGCTGCGCTCGCGCCGCTGGCACGAATAGTACCGCCCGGGCCCACAACCGTGCCGCTGGCAAGAGCACGGTTGTGGATGCTCTAATAGTTTTAATTTACAACCTAAAAAAAATGTTGCAGAATAGCATGGGATGGGACAGAGGGAGTTTAGTATTACTACAAAATGAAGAAGAGCTTACTTTCCAGAGTGAAGAATCATTCTAACAAATCCAACAAGAGGCACAGTGTCCTCCAAAATCTGATCCTCCTAATCCACCCACTATCTCAATTTTGCCGTTTCAATCTTTCACGCCATTTCCCAAAAGTACATCGACGAATTTTAATATTGGTAAAGGGTTGTTTGGTAAAAGTACATAAACATTAAATAGTGTTAGAGCATCCGCAGCGGTGGCGGTCGTCGCCACCGCCGTCCGTGCCAGCGGCAAGGAGAAGGGCCGCCACCGCTGCGCTCGCGCCGCTGGCACGGCGCTGCTCGATGTATCGAGCACGTCCGTGCCAGCGGACGCACACGTGGCGCGCTCCCATTCGTCAACGGCATAGCCGTTGTGTTTAAACATTTTTTTTTTAAAAATCGGTTTTTTATTAAAAAAACCGATAAAAAAAAAATCACTTCCCCAAAAAATTATATCCGTTTATAACCGTTTTTTACACCTTTTAAATTTTTTTTTCATTTTTTTAACCCAAAAATACACACTTTCATCAATAAATACCCTCAATTTCACCCCAAAAATTCACATCAAACTACACAACTCTCATCATCATTCTCCAATATCCATTCTCATCTCCATTCTCTCATATCCATTTTCATCTTCATTCTCTCATACCCTACAACATCACTATGTCCGGCCAAGACGATAACCCTTCGGACGCACCCGAAGTATATGGGAGGCATAACATCCTCCTCTAGCGGCTCCTCCAAACGATCAAGGTCGGTAGCCCTATCCGACTCCGGCTCGGAAGAAGTGGCTAGCTAACTCGCCGGAGCTAACTTGGGTAGCCCCGACGCCGGACCGAGCGGTTCCCAACGCCGCCCCCAAGGAAGGAAGAAGGCGGCGGCCAACCGTCGTCGCGGCTCGACTCCCGAAGCCACTCCCGAAGCCGCTCCCGCTCCCTATGTGCCACCTCCACCCCCGAACAACTCGCTGTGGATGCTCTTAAGCCAACTCAATATGGTCGATAGGTCATCTATGACCCCCACGCAACTTGAAACACACGAGACCATGATAAAAGGTCTCCAAAAACAATTGGGGTTGATCCCGCCGGATGCGTAGTCTTATTAGGAGTTTAATTATGTAATTTTTAATTTTTAGGATTTTAATTATGTAATTTTTAATTTTAAGGAGTTTAATTATGTAATTTTTAATTTTTAGGATTTATGTAATTTTTAATTTTATTTGTAATTTGTAATATTTATTGTGGTTTTTAAATGGATTTTAATATTATGGAAATGTTTTTGTTTAATTGAATTTTATATTAATTGTGCTCGTCCTTGCGGAAGAGCACAGTTGTGGGTGTTGTGCTCTTGCCAGAGAGCAGGCATGAATAGTACCGCCCGGGCCCACAATCGTGCTGCTGGCAAGAGCACGGTTGTGGATGCTCTTAATTTCTTAATCTATTCCCTGCGTCCCCTTATAATTGTCCACTTTGATTCAACACGAGTTTTAAGAAATGTAAAAGAAAGTGGATTACAAAAGTTAGTCGAAATAAATTAGTTTTATAATAAAATATGAATATAATGAGTTAGTGGAACGTGTGGTCTGCTGGTAAAAAATGAAAGTGGACAATTAATAAGAGACGGAAAAGTGGACAATTAATGGGGGACGAATGGAGTATTTCTTACACATAATGACCATAATGTCCTATTATGACCAGCCATAATGCACTTTAGATCACCTATGTCATTTTCTACTCCATCTTCTACTACATACATACCAACATGATTTTTCTACTTCCGTAATAAATTCAATTTTGCAAGAAAAAAAAATTCATCATGTACTAATAATCAGAGAATAAATACATACTATTAATTACATGATATTTTTTACTGATTTACAAAACTGGGGAAAAGGCCTCTGATAAAATTTCATAATATTTCCAGCATTTTTCCATTTAAATATCACCATACCTACTCAATTATCGAAGTCAATTATTGAATCCAACAATCAACATTGCTATTAACAAACTAATTTAAGGCCGGCTGCGAATAATATTTTTCTACATAAACGACGTACTCCCTCTGTCTCATAAATGGTCAATGATCATAACTCTGGTTTTCTTTTCATATGTTTACACAAATCAATACAATTTGTCCAGCTTAGTAACAACAACCACAAAGAATCAAAGATTAAAAAAGTTAAGAATTCCCATAACCACCCTCAAAATATGGGATTCCACCCGATCGATGTCATTGAAAATTAATATTTCAGGCATGCCATTGTTATTTGTTATACTACCTTTAATCGATACACGTGATTAGCAATTTCATTTCATCCCACAATTTCAAAATGTGGAGAAATCTTCACCACCACTAGCTCCTCCCTCTTCACCACCTATACCTCTGCCGCCGCCACTAGCTCTCCACTATTTAGGTGATGGCGGCTTATAGTGCTACGATTTCTCTCAAGAATACCATTAACCATATTCTAAAATCATCTCGCATATCACTGGTTCCTGCCTCTTCTACACAAGTCTTACGACCTGCCAACGAGGCCATGGATCACTTGCTGACTGCTCTGTCAAAGTTGGACCACACCGGCTACAGTAAGATCAGGACGAAGGTGAATGCTTTGGATGAACGAATCAAAGAGGCCGTATGGGAATTCGAAGATTTACTAGAATCTCATTTCTATGATCAGATTCTTCCACAACTCGAAAGTGAGAGAGGTCACTTGTCTTTCTCGGTAGATCTGCAGTGTCTGCGGCAGAGTGTTGATTGCTTCATCCAGAGGGTCGCGGTGATGGAGTTGGAGTATGATATTGAAGTGGCGAATATGCCTGAAGAAGAAGGCGAACCTATTGCATCAAGGATTGATTTTGGTGGAATCAACTCACACATGGTTGGATTATCTGAGTTTTTTGAAGATACTAGGAAATATCTTCTTGGAGAAGATGAAGGGAATTGCTTATCAGTTATTGGGATGGCAGGGGTTGGAAAGACCACCGTTGCTAAGAAAGTATTTGACGATCCGTTGATTCAGAGACATTTCGAGCTTCGAGCATGGGTCAGAGTGGGTAGAAAATGTGAATCCAATGAAGCCTTACGATGTGTTCTTGCTCAAGTGGATCCCAGCACTCGCCACCAAATGCTTACCCAAGCAGACGGCAGTCATGACGACCGGAAATTAGTTGAACTCTTGAAAGAGAGATTGAAGGATAAGAAATGTCTCATTGTGTTGGATGATGTATGGAAATGGGATGCACGATTCATGGATAACTTGTCACAAGAAAATGTCAGAGTCTTGCTTACAAGCCGGCAAAAAATTGAAGAATGTCCATATATACGAGTACACTTGTTGAACGAAGAAGAAAGTAAGAAATTATTTGGTGAGATGTGATAGGGATATCCCGACAACACAGGAAGAAGAACCACCCTCCGCGGATGTGGCCGCGGGTGTGAACGTACCGACGACAGCCCAGAGGCCCGGGAAACAGAGGCAGCAGAACAGAGACGTGACTAACAGGGAGGCAAGATCGTTGAGGCCAAGAGATCGCATCAAACCTCCGCACAGGCTGATCAATTACGTCGCGAAGTAGGAGACGTAATTAGATAGTAGAGTATTAGTTGTTTTGTTTATTCCTTGTCCTTTCCTTTTTCGTTATTATTAAGTAGTAATTATCGATTATTTTATTGTAATTGCGTCGGGCGATTTATAAGCCCCGTTCGGGTTTTCTTCGTTGATTCTTTCCCGAACGTTTAGGATAGGTCGAATCAACCCTAGGGTTTAGTATAAATAAGGCCACGCAGTTCATTATGAGACATCAATAAAAATCATATTTTTTCTGGCCCAACCGTGTGCAACAAGAAACGCAAAACCTATCGCTGACGACGAGACTCTCGCTCGCGTACAGCCGCCGCCGGAAACCACCGCCGACCCAGAACTCCTGGGCGCCGGATCGTTCCGACGTGTTTCTTGCTCGCTGAATTCTACGTTAGGAGATTTCCACTCTTAACAACTGGTGCTTCATTGCGTACTCACCATGGATTTTTCCGACTCTGTTCTTCCACCGGCCGGCCTGCTGACCGGCGGCAACGCTCAAGAAATTGTGGCAGGTCAACCCCATCGCGAGGCATCAATTCCTCGCCGCGGCAACGGCGGCCCTCGGCCTCCGCCAGATCCGCAATCAAGCTCCCTCCCCATTGGCGGCTCGGGCTCCTCCGATCCGATGTCCATAGGATTCGAGCGGATCATGGCACGCTTTGACAAACTAGAAGGTCGCTTGGAGGCAACGGACCGGCGGGTTGCCGATTTGGAGGTTCCAATCCTCCCGGATCCGGATCCTCCATATTTCTCGGATGATACGGATGTGATTCCGCATCGCCCTCATCGCGAGGTCATGGCTTCCGACGGGGATGTCCCTCGGTTTTTCAACCACAGCCGGCGTGCTCGTGGTGGGGACGTCCGCCGACGACGGGTGGATTTTCGTGATCAACCGCGGCAGGAAGGATTGATGGCGTCTCGGCATCAGGCCATTCCTGATCGTCGCGGCCGTCCAGGCTCGAGATATGGATCGGCTTGGGAGGGACCGACGTCCCGCTTTCCTCCGGAGTTGGATCGCGGTTTTAATGGATACCGCCAGTCGACGTCCTGGGACCCTCCCCCACACCGCCGTACTCATAACACGGGTAGAATAGACACACCGCGAGACCTGGACATGAAGGCACCGCGCTTCGATGGGTCAGACGCTTCGAATTGGATCTCTAGAGTCGAATATTATTTCGACCACTTGCACATGGCAGATGAAGATCGCCTCCACTACGTGGTGATGTTGTTCCAGCCCCCGGCGGCAGAATGGGTTTTTAATTACAGGGCTAACAACCCGGTCGTCACGTGGCTGGAGTTTCTGGAGGATGTACGCCACAGGTTCGACCCACAGAGTTTCCGTAATTGTGCGGGACCCTTATCAAAGCTAGTGCAGACGGGCAGCGTCGCAGAGTATCATGACGCTTTTGATCGTTACCTTAATAGGGTGCAGGGAATTTCCGAGGAGGCCCTCATTCCGATATTTATCACGGGTCTCAAGGAGCCAATACAGGAGAAGGTTGAGTTACAACAACCATCGTCATTGGCAGATGCAATGGCTTTGGCGTTAAGGCTGGCTGCGTCACACGAAGGGCGCCATTCACAGCAGTTCCGAGGCAAGTGGGTCAGTAAGGAAGCCTGTTTTTCGGGCGCCGCCGCCAACCCTACCATGGCTGACCGTACCAGTCCGCCACCAGCCGCACAGTATAAGGAGACAACAAAGCCAGGATTCCGACCCATACGGGTCTCGAATGCTGAAAAAGCGGAGCGTTCACGGAAGGGCTTATGCTACCATTGTCCGGAAAAATGGGTGCCGGGGCACGTGTGCAAACTGAAAATGCTGTGTTATGTAGGCGAGGACGAGGGGACCGCTGAGTTGGAGGAATCTGACCTTGGTGACGACCCGGAAACCGTGATCACAGCAGACCTCTCGCATCTCCATTCTTTGACGGGGTCTGGCAAATCTCGACCTTTCAATGTCATCGGTACAATCGGCGTGACTACAGTCAGCATCCTTATTGATACAGGGAGCAATCATGACTTTCTCCATCCACGCGTGGCGAGCCAGCTCCAATTGTGCTTGACCCCGATTCGACCGTTTAGGGTCTATGTGGGCAACGGTGCATCGTTGCTTTGTTCTCACATAGCACGCAGGACCAAACTCTCTATCCAGGGCATCGACTTTCTGCTAGACTTGCACATCATGGAGATTCATGGCCCGGATATTGTGCTAGGGATGGATTGGTTGGAATTATTAGGTAAAATCTCGGCTGATTTTGTTGGGAAGACCTTGGAATTTTCCCGGAATGGAGTGCAGGTGGCACTTCGTGGGGTGCAACCCTCTCCGCGGCTCATAACTTTGCAGTCGTTGGCGGTACTGGCGGCCCATTCCACGGCTAACGAGTTCTACGAGATAGTCCGCCTAGACCCTGATATGAATGACACGGGTCCAGCCACGACGGATGAGTTTCCACAGGACGCGCCACCGGTGATCCAGGCGGTTCTGCAAAAGTTCCGCCAGGTGTTTGAGGTACCGACAGGGGTGCCACCGAGGCGCGAGTATGACCATCGGATCCATTTGCTCCCAATGCGAAACCAGTTAATGTGCGACCCTACAGATATCCTTATTTTCAGAAAAATGAGATCGAACGACAAGTAAGAGACATGCCCACACAAGGGATTATTCAAAGGAGTCAGAGTCCTTTCTCTTCGCCAGTCCTGTTGATTAGAAAGAAGGATGGTTCGTTCAGATTCTGCATCGACTACAGAGCATTGAACATGGCAACAGTACCGGATCATTTTCCAATCCCGACAGCGGATGAACTTTTTGATGAGTTGGGCCGTGCACACTTTTTCACGAAATTGGATTTGAGATCGGGTTACCATCAGATTAGAATGCACGAGGCAGACGTGTTTAAGACGGCTTTCAGGACACACGACGGTCACTTTGAGTTCCTAGTGATGCCGTTCGGCCTCACAAATGCCCCGTCGACGTTTCAAGCGGCCATGAACAGGATCTTTCAACCCTTACTGCGAAAATGTGTCATCGTCTTCTTCGACGACATTCTCGTATACAGCCCCACGTTGGATGAACACTGCGCTCATTTGGATCAGGCATTGAAATTGTTATAGAGTCATCAGTTCTTCGTCAAACTTTCCAAGTGTTCATTCTGCAGCACGACGGTGGAATACTTAGGTCATCTGGTCTCAGACGGCAGCCTTAAGGCCGACCCCGCGAAGATAGAGGCCATGATCTCGTGGCCAACACCAAAAACAGTCAAACAACTGCGAGGGTTTTTAGGTTTAACAGGGTACTACAGACGTTTTATTGCTAAGTATGCCATGATCGCAGCACCCCTAACCGACCTGTTAAAGAAAGAAGCATTTGTGTGGTCGGAGGCAGGAGAGGCCGCGTTCGTGGCTCTCAAAGAGGCCATGACAACGGCTCCGGTCTTGAGCTTACCGGACTTTGATAAACAGTTTTGCGTCGAGACGGACGCTTCGGATGTCGGCATAGGGGCGGTGTTGATCCAAGATAAACATCCCATCGCCTATTTCAGTAAAAAGCTTGGGCCACGTCGTCGGGTCGCCTCGACATATCATAAGGAGCTTTACGCCATAGTGGAAGCAGTGCAGAAATGGCGCCAATATCTCCTCGGCCGAGAGTTTATTATCCGAAGCGACCAGAAGAGCTTAAAGGATCTACTGCAACAAGTAGTGCAAACCCCGGATCAGCATCTTTATATCAGGAAATTGATGGGGTTTAAATTCAGTATCGAATACAAGAAAGGGAGCACCAACAAAGCAGCGGACGCCCTCTCGAGACGTGACGACGATCGGGAACTCGCTTCTGACCGGGACCCATCCGAATCCGTTCCCGAGACAGAACAGGGGCAGCAGTCCGTGGCTGCTTTATTCGCGGCAATGACCCATCCTATCCCGGAGGTGATGCAGCAACTGCGGGAGGAGACCGCGAAGCTGCCGGATCTGCAGGCCCTGGTAGCACAGATCGCGGCGCACACGGCCCCCGCGCACCTGTCCCTCGTCGACGGGCTGGTCTATTTCAATCGTCGGATCCTCCTTAGTCCGGATTCAAAGCTGAAACGAACTTTGCTAACAGAACATCACTGTACCCCAATGGCGGGACATCCGGGCAATGACCGCACCTTCCGTCTCCTATCAGCAGGCTTTTATTGGCCGAGGATGCGCAAGGATGTCAAAAGATTCGTCGATGCTTGTGCCGTCTGTCAATCCACCAAGTATTCGACCCAAAAGCCAGCAGGTTTGTTGCAACCGCTGCCAATCCCGTCGCAGGTATGGGAAGACGTATCGATGGACTTTATTACCGGTCTGCCGCCATCAAAAGGATACACAACGATTATGGTCGTGGTGGACCGCCTATCCAAGTATGCACACTTCGCCCCATTGCCGGCTAAGTTTGACGCCTTGCGGGTCACACATCTCTTCATCACTACAGTGGTCCGACATCATGGGTTTCCAAGGACCTTGGTCTCGGATAGAGACTCCGTCTTCTTGAATGCTACATGGGAGGAAATGCTTCGCTTGAGTGGAACGAAATTGCACTTCTCAACGGCATATCATCCCCAATCGGATGGACAGACAGAGGTTCGGAATCGCGGCCTCGAGCAGTACCTTCGGGCATTTGCTGCAGATCGGCCGTCTAAGTGGGGCAATTTCCTTCCGTGGGCTGAACTCGCACTAAATTGCTTCCACCATGCAGCTCTAGGTACTTCTCCATTCCGAGCACTATATGGTCGGGAGCCGCCGCTGCTGGTAGCCTCCCTGCCATCAGCTGCCACGCCTCCTAAAGTGGCGGATTTAATTCAGCAACGCAGGCAGTTGCTTACCGAGTTGAGGGCGAATTTGGTTAAGGCTCAACAAAGGATGTGCGAGGAAGCAAACAAGCACAGGAGACATGTGAAGTTTGAGGTTGGGGACTTGGTGTGGCTGAAGCTCCAGCCTTATCGCCAACACTCCGTGGCCAAACCGCTCTCGGCCAAGTTATCCAAGCGCTTCTACGGCCCCTTTGAAGTGTTACAGCGTGTGGGGCCAGTTGCTTACCGTCTCAAGCTGCCGGAAGGGAGTAGAATTCACGACGTTTTCCATGTCAGTTTGCTACGTGAATTCGTCGCGGGTGATGAGGAGTCGATCCCCCGCAGGGAGTTGCCAGAGGCGTTCGTGGGCAGCAGGCCAGTGGCGACACCTATAGCCATAGTGGATTCCCAGGTTATGTGGCACGAAGGGAAACCCACGGAGCACGTGTTGGTGCGATGGTCCGACGGGACGGACTCACCGTCGTGGGAGCCCGTCGACGTGGTCAAACGGCGTTTCCCGAATATTCCCCTTGAGGTCAAGGATTCTGCTAACCGGGGGGGAGTTGATAGGGATATCCCGACAACACAGGAAGAAGAACCACCCTCCGCGGATGTGGCCGCGGGTGTGAACGTACCGACGACAGCCCAGAGGCCCGGGAAACAGAGGCAGCAGAACAGAGACGTGACTAACAGGGAGGCAAGATCGTTGAGGCCAAGAGATCGCATCAAACCTCCGCACAGGCTGATCAATTACGTCGCGAAGTAGGAGACGTAATTAGATAGTAGAGTATTAGTTGTTTTGTTTATTCCTTGTCCTTTCCTTTTTCGTTATTATTAAGTAGTAATTATCGATTATTTTATTGTAATTGCGTCGGGCGATTTATAAGCCCCGTTCGGGTTTTCTTCGTTGATTCTTTCCCGAACGTTTAGGATAGGTCGAATCAACCCTAGGGTTTAGTATAAATAAGGCCACGCAGTTCATTATGAGACATCAATAAAAATCATATTTTTTCTGGCCCAACCGTGTGCAACAAGAAACGCAAAACCTATCGCTGACGACGAGACTCTCGCTCGCGTACAGCCGCCGCCGGAAACCACCGCCGACCCAGAACTCCTGGGCGCCGGATCGTTCCGACGTGTTTCTTGCTCGCTGAATTCTACGTTAGGAGATTTCCACTCTTAACAAGATGGTATTTGGTGAAGTGGGTTTCCCTCCTCACCTTGAAAAATTGGGAGAGAAGATTGTCAAAAAGTGTGAAGGTCTTCCACTTATGATAGTCACAGTTGCTGATCTCCTATCCAAAGAAGACAAGACACCAAAATTTTGGACCGAGGTAGCAGAGAAACAACATAATTCAGTCTTTGTGGATGCATATGATCAGATAGCAGAGGTACTTTTCCCAAGCTATGAATACTTAGATCAATATTTCAAAATGTTCTGTCTCTATTTGGGAGATTACCCTTCACACAACGATATCTACAGTAAGGAATTCATTCATCAGATAAATGCGGAGGGATTTTTTGAATCATATAGCGTGCACACTCTCTTTGAATATATAAATAAATGCTTGAATATGCTTTCTCATGTGTATCATCTTGTTCTACATGAAAGCAATATGAGTTCCTGGTTTTCAGAGAACAAGTTAAGCGTGCATTCTTGCTGGCAGCACCTGTGTAAGAAAGAAGCTAGTAAGATCATGTTTTTACATGTTATACAGTTGCGGTGATGTTATGAAAGACTAGCGTCGGTTGTGTGCGCATTGCAACACTTTATTTTCCTTCGAACAAGTGTATGATGCAATAAAAAGTGATTGTGCGTCCACTGCCCGTTCTCTACTTTGTTATGGTCCTTACCATGAATATCCAATTCCAATACATGCCATGGATTTCAAGTTGCTTAGGGTACTAAAAGCTGTTCAAGTTCGACTTTACCATATCCCACTTGAAATTATGAAACTAATTTGTCTAAAGTTTCTTTCCCTAACATGCAACAAAGAGCTCCCTGCTTCCATATCCAACCTTATTCAACTTCAATCGGAAGAGACCTACCAACCCCTAATTCTGATGCTACTTTAGAAAAGCTCTCTTGTCTTTATGGTGTTAGTGCAAAGAGTTGCACTAGAGAAATTCTGAAAAGAATCTCTAATTTAAACGTATTAAACATTGTGCTGGAGTTGAAGCCTTACGATGATGACGATGATATCAACCCACTGAGTGGCTTGGAATATATCTCAACAGAACTCCATAATTTGGAAATGCTTATCTATTTTGTGTCTAACCCTGAGATGAGGTATGAGTGTATGGTTCCTCTTTCAATGTTCTCATCAAGTTCGAAGAGGATGGGGTTGTGTGGCTTAGGGTGTTCATGGAAGCACATGAATGACATTGGTTCGCTGCTACCAAATCTTGAGAATCTCTCTTTAGAACACTATGCCTTTCGAGGCCCAGAGTGGGAGATAGAATCAGATTGTTTTTTGAAACTCGAGACACTTATAATTGAGGATAGTGATCTGGTGCGATGGATAGCTCAACAAGGAAGCCTCCCAAGGCTTGAGCTCCTAAGGGCATTGCTACAAATTACAACAACCCGATTGGGCACGTGATCCCTCAATGGTCTCAACGGCTGCAATCGAATTAGTTGAGTGCAATCCCTTAGTCGTCGCTTTTACCAAGCAATTCCCAGAATCTCTCTTTACAGTTCGTTGCCACTCTTCTTTTTGAGATGAGAAGTCGTTGCTAGACTCTCAACTTGGCTAACAGGTTCGACCCGCTAATACTTCCCTACTTACAGTTGACTGAATATGGAATTTATTGTGTTTTGCTATATTCTGTTACAGTGTATGCTGGTAATTAATCTTCTAGTTACTACTTTAGAATGAGAATTTAACATGTGAGTGTTGTTTAATTTAAATAACATGTCTACAAATTTTTAAGTGCTCACATCCTTTATTCAATTTTTGTTTTTAGGCAACTGAGAGAGAGAGAAAAAGGATGTCAAACGTTGTGTCAACGATTGTGAATTCTTGATTTTGTTGAGGATTCTGAAACCTCATGGCTGGATAATGTTTGAATATTTATGTAATGGTTAATTAAAGGGATTGTTGAAATTGTAATTTCTGTGATCAAGTTTGTGATTAGTGTTGCCCACGGTTCGAAAACCGGCGGTTCCGATTCGGAACCGCCGGTTCCGGTTTGGTGGAATTTGGAACCGGAACCGGACCATGAGGCTATTTCACGGTTCCGGGTCCGGTTCCAGTTCGAAAACCGGCGGTTCCGGTTCGATACCGCCGGTATTACGACGGTTTACACGGTTCTGGTTCTCGAACCGGCGGTTTCGTGGTTCGATTTATTTTATTTTATTTTATTTTATTTGAAATTTGAATTTGAATTTTCGGAAAACCGGCGGTTTTGGCGGAAATCCGCCGGAACCGCCGATTTCAACGACAAAACCGCCGGTTCGGTCAACAAACCGGCTGCGAAAAGCCGCGATATGTCACTTCGGGGTTCCGCACCACCACCAAAAAGCCACCGGTTTGCTGGTTAACCGCCGTTTTTCACGGTAAACCGCCGGTTTCCGGTCCAAAAACCGCCGGAACCGGCCGGTTTCAACGCATGAAAAAGCTATCCCGACTGACGCATTGGTTTCCGCGCCCAAACCATGAAACCGTCGGTTAACCGGCGGTTCGGTGACGGTTCTGGTTCGAAAATTCTTGAACCTGAACCGGACCGCGGTTCGAATTGCCACGGTTCCGGTTCGCCGATTAACCGCCGAAACCGGAACCGGTGGGCATCTCTATTTGTGATGAATGCTACTGTGTCATTGCTTAATCAATGTTGCTCAATGAGCTGATACATATACGCAGCATAGGAACAATCTAGAATACTACACTAATTTATGTAGTACAAGATAAACAAGATTACAAAGCTTAAACATAACAAACTCTACTAAACCACTTCCTAGCTTAAACATAACAAACTCTACTAAACCACTTCCTTCTTCAATCATTTGATCACCACGTCTCTCCAAGTACACAAGTGGTCCTGCGTCTTAGTTGTGCTCTCTGGTACAGTCACGAGCTCAGCTCGTGTGTTGGCTCTTGTGGAGGCAGCTTGCGTGGAGCTGTCACTTGCTTTCTCTCGTGCACAACACACATCTTCATTCTTGCATTTCTCGTTCAACAACTTCACATGACAACCAACAGCTTGGTCATCTCTGCAATCACTTCTAACATGAACTTGGCTTTGCACTTCAATGATTTACATGGTAATTCAGCTTTTGCTGCTTCTGCTGGTACGACATTTTTTACCTAGTTTTGTTTATTGAATTTGCTTAGTCACTTATATTTAGGAAGAGAGGGCCTCAAAGTTATGAGGTGAAGTAGGTATGTTGTACATGTATTTCCTGTATAGTCTTGTAAAATTCAAGAATTATCTTAGTTTTTTATTTTTTTTTTATTTTTATGTTATATATATATAGTATGTGCATAGCTGGCATATTTTCAATTATGAAACATGAATTAATGAATTATTATAATGCTACTATTGCATATTTACTAGTAAAACGACCTCAACCTCGCAGCTCAAGGGGATTTCTCAAAGACCCCATTCAGCCAAGCCAAAAACATCCTGAAGAGGCTGATTGAGGCTAAGCGATCGTACGAGACATCATGTGCACAAATGAATTACAAAACGAATTACATAGGAATGTCGATCAGGAAAATTCACTCGATTTCCGGTCAATAATAGTACTATCAAGCTATATAGTTATTGGTCGTTAATACAAATCTTTTTAAACATATGCAGCACTGGATCTCATTAACCACAAATACATCGACACGATCGTCGGAACCCTAACACTCGAACAAGCCACATTCCACTCCCACCTCAAAACCCCACCACCCATCATCTCCCTCTCCCCGGCCGCCTCACCTCCACCGCAACCTCCCCCGTCCTTCAAACAGATGACCCTCCCCGCGGCCCACCAAATCCAATGCATCGCCCATTTCCACTGGAAAAATCTCATCTCCATCTCCCAAGACCCAACCCTCTTCCTCCCCCTCTCCCGCGCTCTCCACGCCCTCGACATCTCCATCGAGCCCCACATGACCGCCACCGCCACATCCATCGAGAGCGAGCTAACAAAGATGATCGGCGCCACCAGCTCGAGGGTCTTCGTTGTCATGCATTGCTCTCTCGAATTCGCTGCGATCTTGTTTGAGAAAGCTTGGGTTTTGGGATTGATGGAGAAGGGCTACGTCTGGATCGTGGCGGAGGAGATCTCGAATGATACGATCCTCTATATCTTAGGAAATCACAATTATTTAGTTATCTTTTATTCCCCAAATCTTTTCCATATCTTTGTTTTCTTATTCAATAAGTTAGGTAGGTAGCATTCTAGTATTATAAATAGGAGAGCTTGTTATCATTTTATGGAATCAACGAATGAAATAGTATTTGCCCACAAAATTGTGAATTATTCTCTCAACCCTAGTTTAGCCGCTGCCCGACGGAGGAGTTCCGTGCACAGCACGAAACTAGAATCACCGCCGATCCTATCTCAGGACGCCGGAAGTTTGTCTAGATCGACGAGCAACCCGCAGCTGATCACTGTTAAGGAATTGAGTCCTTAACATCTGGTGCTTTCATTGAGAGCTGACCCTCCCACCATCTCGAATCAAAGCTCCACTGCTGCCCGACGGAAAACACTCCACGCACAGCACCTGCTTTGGTTGCCGAGTCCAGCCTGTCCGTCGAGCTCTAGCCGCCGGACAATCCTACTTCTGCAAAGCCCAACGGGAAGGATTCCTGCGTGCCGCGTTGAAGTCAGACCATTATCCATAACCCATACCTCACCCTCTTCATCCAATTCATCCAAAAAAAAAGGAAGAAAACCACCAAACAGAAGCTTCTCCATTCCTTAGTAGAAAACATCCTATCTTCAGTCCGTCAACATGTCATACGACTATGCCGGCTATCAACGTTATCATCGCTTGTCCTATGATCAACCACCACCCAGGTACAGGCGTGAAACCTACGGTCCGCCGCAACCTCACCGAATGGGGTCTGTCCTGACGCGCCGCCCCACTTGTTGGGATCCGCCCCGACAACGAACCGATAACTGTTATCCACCACCGTATCGTGATCCAGATATGGTCCCGGATTCATACGTCGAGCCGCGAAACTCCTACCCCCGAAATCGCCCAGGGTAGCCTCAATATCACCCTCGTCCAGCCACCAAAGCGGAGGACCCGATTAACGCAAAGTTAGACCGCTTATTGGAAGCATTTGACAAGATAGAAACTTGGTTCGATGCCACAAATCGCCGATTTAGCAAATTCTGAACGTTACCGCAACCCGAGCCCGATCTTGATCAGCCCAATGTTTCTGTACCACTCCGAAAGATGGCATAGCCTCCATCAAGAAATAATGAGGCTTCTTTTGGGCCTTCGCGTTTAGTCCCCAATGAATCAATGGCTCCACCATGCCACTGCACCAAATCCGATCAAACCCCAGCGCGTCAGCCTTCGTGTTGGGAATCCTCTCTAATGGCCACCCCTGCTGTAGACCAGATCCACCAACCCTACCGGCCGCCACTGCCGCTGCCGCGATCAAATCACCCGCCGCAGCCGAGTCCAGCACAGCCCTTGGAGCTGCCGCCCTACTCCACTCCAGGCCCTTTCCAGCCCTTGCAACCGCTACCGGAGACAGCTCCATTGTTGGCCTCTAATCGTCTTCCGCAAGCTGCTGTCCCGAGCTCGAGGCCAAAGGAGTGGCAAATGAATATGCAAAAGGCTGGTGAGTAGGATAAATTCTTTTTTTGGTAAAGGACTTTAATTGAATTCTATTTTAATGAAGAGCATTACTTGTATTCCGCCTCAGGGAGTGACGCATAACTCTTATGCGTCACTAACAGAAAGACGCATAATCATTATGCGTCGATATTGAACGACGCATAATCATTATGCGTCGTTAGTTAATGACGCATAACCATTGTGCGTCGTTCATTAAAGACGCATAAAGCTTATGCGTCGTTAATTAGCGACGCATAACGCTTATGCGTCTTTCTTTAGCGACGCATAACGCTTATGCGTCTTTCTTTAGCGACGCATAATACTTATGCGTCGTTCGTTGAGTTTTAAACCGGGCAGAAGGCAGAATCAGCCAGAAACGAAAGAGCAGAAGCAGGGGACGAAACCAAACGCGACACAATCAAGCGATTTCCGACGAATCCGAGCAAAATCCGGCGAATTACCACCATTTTGCAACCATATTCCGGTAATTGTTCTTCAATTTGGCTAAATACATCCTTTAATGTTTAATTTGGGCAGGTTTTCCGTAATTTAGTAAAAGTAGGGTTTTTGATTAAATTGATGGATTTTTGGTATTTTTGTGTTGTTTTGTTGCATATAACTAGGGATTATGATGAAATTATGGGTTATGATGAAATTGATGGAATTTTTGGTCGACTTTCCGTAATTTGTGTATTTCATATGGATTTAATTTAGCAAAATTAGGGTTTATGATGAAATTGTTGGATTTGTTGGTCGATTTTCCGTAATTTGGGTATTTCATATGCATATAATTGAATGGGTAGAAGCAATTGATTAAGTTTTTGTAATTGTGCCCCTTTTGGTGGGCGATTTTATGTAATTTGGGTATTTCATATGCATATATTGTGCCCCTAAGTTACAATTTAGTTAGCTTGTTGATTGTTGAGTTGTTATGAAAAAAATTGAAGCATGGGTGAATGTTTCGAAGTAGATGGCATCTGCAAGTTCCGAACAACAGTTATGCTATGGACCTGAGGATCCAACACTACTGTTTCATCAGAACGAACACATTTCAAGCTCCTTGTTGGCGAATGGCACAGCAAATGTGTTGAGAAGTCGTAGGACGGAGAGTAAGGTGTGGGCATTGCCTATACATGAAAATGTGATGTATTGGCTAGGTGTATGGGGGTTCAGAGGCGTGGTTGAATGTGGAAGACCGATGAGGATGGACAATGAGCTAATAACTGCCTTGATCGAGCGCTGGAGGCCTGAGACACACTGTTTCCACCTTCCAGTTGGGGAAGTTACTGTTACCTTACAGGATGTGCAAAGCCTGTGGGGTTTGAGAGCAGACGGTCGTGCTTTCACTGGCCGTGACTACCCTGTTGGATTTGAAGATTGGTCCAGCAAGTGTAGAGATTTGTTGGGATGGATACCTGACTCAGAAACCGAAACGAAGCACGGTGGTTTGTTGATGACGTCTCTGATCCACCAAGCGACGATGCCGTTGGGTGATGGGCTGCCTGTGTATGCATACATTCAAAGAGCACGTATACATGCTCTGATCCTGTTAGGGGGGCTTATTTTACCGGACACCACAGGGTGCAAGGTCCCTGTTAAGGATCTCGATCCTCAACGTCGAATTTCCAATACAATCAAGAAACACACGTCGGAATTGTCGAGCGCCCAAGAACCTTGGGTCGGCGATTCTTCCAACGAAGGGCGGCTGGGCGCGAGATCGTTCTCGTCGGCAGCCTTAGGAGAGGTTTCTTGTTTGATAAGCTATTGAGCCAAAGTTAATATTATTCCTTCATGATCGTTTGCTAACACAATGGCTCTATTTATATCTTAACCCTAGGGTTGGTTCGACCTAATCCTAATACGTTCGGGAAAGAACCAACTAAGAAAACCCGAACGGGGCTTATAATTCGCCCGACTCAATTGTCACAAAAATAATAATAATATTCCAAAAATAGAAGAAACAATAAAGACGTAAATAAAGAAAATAAAGAAGTCTACTCCTAATCGATCGCGGACACGCGAGCCTAATCCCCGAGCCTCTGCGGTGGTCTAATTCGGTTTCTTGGCCTCAACGACCTCGTCGTTGCTGCTGTGCTCGGGTTCAGCTGTCGGCGCGTGGGCGACTCGATAACAGCCTCTCGTTCCACTATGCTCTGTTCCTGCTCAGCCTCGTGCTCCCCCTGCTCCGAGGCGTCTATGCTCTGCTCCTGCTCAGCCGAACGCACCTGCTGCTCCGAGGCGATGCTCGTATCAACTCCCCCCTCCTTAACAACATCCTTGTCCTCAAGGTTGAGGTTCGAAAAATGCCTGCGAATATCGTCCAAAGGTTCCCACGATGGAGAGTCTGTACCATCCGACCATCGCACAAGAACATGTTCCCGCGCCTTTCCCTCGTGCCATATAATCTGGCTGTCGACCAAGGCCACCGGGTAAACGACCGGCCGACCCCCAACAAAATCCGACGGCAAGGGAACGTGCGTCATCGACCCCTCACCCGCCACAAATTCTCGCAGAAGGCTGACATGGAAGACGTCATGTATTCGGCTCCCCTCCGGCAGACGTAGTCGGTAAGCAACAGGGCCCACTCGTTGCAGCACCTCAAAAGGTCCGTAATATCGCCTCGCAAGCTTGGCCGAAAATGGCTTGGCCACCGAAAACTGGCGATAAGGCTATAATTTCAGCCACACCAAGTCTCCCTCCTCGAACTCCACGTGACGTCGGTGTTTATTTGCGGAATCCCGCATCCTTTGCTGGGCTCGTGCCAGATTATCGCGTAACTCGCGAAGCAACGACCCCCTTTGACGTATCAAATCTGCAACTTTCGGGGAGGTGGCAGCCGAAGGCGGGACCGCGACCAGTAGAGGCGGATCGCGACCATAAAGAGCTCGGAAAGGTGACGTCCCAAGTGCGGCGTGGTGGAAACAATTAGGAAGTCCACCCCTTGCACTGACAGCTTAGTACGGCGTGTGATGTGGGAGCAGATTATCGATGCGCCGTTGCCCACATACACACGGAACGGGCGAATAGGAGTGAGTGCTAACTGTAACTGCTTCGCCACTCGCGGGTGAAGGAAGTCATGTGTACTGCCCGTGTCTATAAGTATGCTCACCGTCGTTATCCCGATTGTACCCACTACATTGAAGGGACGAGATGTAGAGCCCCCTGCCAAGGACTGGAGGTGCGACAAATCCGCCGCTATAACCGTGTCACCCTCATCCTCGGCGTCCGATTCCCATTGACCAGCGTCGGGCTCGTCCTCGCCCACATAAGAAAGCATCTTCTGTTTGCACACGTGGCCGGGTGTCCACTTTTCTGGGCAATGATAGCATAGGCCCTTTCGGGAACGCTCCGACTTCTCCGCGTTCGACACCCGAATCGGTCTAAAGATTGGTTTTGCCGATTCCTTGGGGGACGGGTCCGCTTGCCCCCCTGCCGGGACTTGATTGGCCGAGGAAAATTGGGAATCCCGGTTCTGCCACTTACCCCGACTCGACGACTGCAGGCGCGCCTCGTGTGATGCCCCCAGCCGCAATGCCAACGCCATAGCCTCAGCCAGTGACCCTGGCTGTTGCAACTCCACTTTTTCCTGAAGAGGCTCCTTCAGGCCAGTTATAAAAATCGGGATCAGCGCCTCCTCGGACAGACCTTGAACTCTGTTAAGGTAGGGTTCAAACGCATCGTGATATTCAGCCACCGATCCCGTCTGAACCAATTTGGATAACGGACCAATACTGTTGCGAAAACTCTGTGGATCAAACCTGTGGCGCACGTCTTCTAAGAATTCCAGCCAAGTCACTACCGGATTGTTAGCTCGGTAATTAAAGATCCACTCGGCGGCCGGTGGTTGAAAAAGCATGACCACGTAGTGTAGGCGTTCAGAATCCGGCATCTGTAAGTGATCGAAATAATACTCAACGCGTGAAATCCAATTCGCTGCATCCGATCTGTCAAAGCGGGGCGCCTTCATGGAGAGATCCTTGGGTCTATCTGTCCTCGCCATGGGGTGAGCCGTGCGGGGTGCATCCCACGCGGTAGGTTGGCGATATCCCCGAAAACCCCGATCGATATCACCCCCGTAACGATCCCTCGGTCTGTCCCAACTTGTGCGCTGCCTGGTATCAGGCCGAACACGGGAGTCTATAGGATTGTAGTCGTTCGGCCCATAATTGTCGTCGCGCCTGAATCCAGCGAGCAACGCGCCCCGGCGGTTACGGATATCCCCACCACGGCCGTGCCTGCCATGGATGAAAGTCCAGGGGACACCCTCGTCCGCCATCCACTCCTCACACGGGGAACGATTCCCCTCCAAATCAACATCGTCTGAGAAGTAGGCAATTTCCGGCTCGGAGTTGCGCGGTGCCTCAATCTTGTCTACACGTCTGTTTGTCGCCTTCAAACTGCTTTCTAATTGATCAAATCGGGCCAGGAGTATCTCGAAGCCGTTGGAAGGAAGAGTCGTCGCCCCTGCGACGTCTTGCGGCGGATCGCCGTCTGCGTGGGTCTCACGCTGCTGTTGTCGCGGCTGACCGTCGCTGCGACGATTGAATGTTGATGCACGGCGCGACGGGTCGCCGATCAGTAACTGTGCGTTGCCTCCGGTGAGGAGGCCCGCGGGTGGAATTAGGTTCTCCGAGCCCTCCATGGAGAGTACGCAATGAAAGACACCAGTTGTTAAGGATCTCGATCCTCAACGTCGAATTTCCAATACAATCAAGAAACACACGTCGGAATTGTCGAGCGCCCAAGAACCTTGGGTCGGCGATTCTTCCAACGAAGGGCGGCTGGGCGCGAGATCGTTCTCGTCGGCAGCCTTAGGAGAGGTTTCTTGTTTGATAAGCTATTGAGCCAAAGTTAATATTATTCCTTCATGATCGTTTGCTAACACAATGGCTCTATTTATATCTAAACCCTAGGGTTGGTTCGACCTAATCCTAATACGTTCGGGAAAGAACCAACTAAGAAAACCCGAACGGGGCTTATAATTCGCCCGACTCAATTGTCACAAAAATAATAATAATATTCCAAAAATAGAAGAAACAATAAAGACGTAAATAAAGAAAATAAAGAAGTCTACTCCTAATCGATCGCGGACACGCGAGCCTAATCCCCGAGCCTCTGCGGTGGTCTAATTCGGTTTCTTGGCCTCAACGACCTCGTCGTTGCTGCTGTGCTCGGGTTCAGCTGTCGGCGCGTTGGCGACTCGATAACAGCCTCTCGTTCCACTATGCTCTGTTCCTGCTCAGCCTCGTGCTCCCCGTGCTCCGAGGCGTCTATGCTCTGCTCCTGCTCAGCCGAACGCACCTGCTGCTCCGAGGCGATGCTCGTATCAGTCCCCTTTATGTGGTTAAATGCCTTAGACGATCCGGAAGATGTGGCTAATATCAGTTGGGGTAGTGCTGCTTTAGCATACCTGTATCATTATTTGTGCGAGGCTTCTGTAGGCAGACAGAGAAGAGATGTGGGTGGACCTATGGTTCTCTTGCAGCTGTGGGCCTGGGAAAGAATGCCTACATTGAGGCCAGCCTTATTGATATCGCCTATGCACACGCCGTATACCCCGTGCGGAGCCAAGTAATGTTTTTGTTTAAATTAACTCACATAATTATGTGTTTTGTTGATAACTTTTGACATTAATATTATGTATAGGTGGCACAAAGTTACTGAAATTGGAAATGCTCCCCGACATTCAGTACCTCATTATCGTGATCAGTTATCACTGATTCGTCCTGGCCAGGTGAAATTTATTTGTGTTGTCTTAATTAATGAATTTACTTACTATAGTATGAAATTAATTGTGTTTTTTATTTTATTTGTTTGTAGTTTCTGTGGACACCCTATGCAGACTGTATCCTCCCTGAGTACTGCATTGATTCGACTGCATCCTACTTGTGCGATACTTATTTGGGGTGCTGGTCATTTGTCAAGGCACACGAGGCTGGACGCGTTTCTCGACAATTTAACCGCTACCAGCGTATTCCTCAGTACTGTGATAGGATGCTACATAGCTCCGGCCATTTGAGTAAAAGTCATCGCCGTGGGAGGAAGGGCGCTGATTGGGCTAAGGTACATAAGTTCTTCATTGATGAATGGGACTTGCGCCACGACAGGTTCCAAGCAACTTTTGACCAATCAACGGCGACAATGGATGGTCGCATTAATCCGGGCAATATGGCGTGGTACAATAGGATCACCGTGTCGTACCTAGTTCAACCTGGGACACAATCAACTGAAGGGATGAACGAGGCAGCCTCTTCTAATTTATTGGCGGTATGTGATGTTTTTGTATATAAAAATGTCTTTAGTTTAAAGTTTGTATTGCTCCACGTGGTATGATGTCATTTGTATTTTTGTTATCTAGGTTGAGACCCTTCAGGGGATATGGCATTTGACCTCTGAGCATGACACAGACCCTCGGTTACGGCAGATTCGAGAAATGGCTGCTTCGGCACTTCGTGCGATGAACCATGCTGATGCGATGGAGTATCCATCTTCTCAACGGCAAAATGTGGTCGTGCCGCCACGCCCACCAACTTCTCTTCGTCATGGACTGCCGGGTGTCCGGACGGGTGGGCACGGGATTACACGACAGCATAGGTTGGCGCAGCAGCAGCAACCGCAACCTGAGTATGCGGTACCAGAGCCCTTGAGTCCGGAGTACGATCCCCCAGGATGGTCTCAGTTGAGTGGTGCAAGCATTGAGCCCTCGCAATGGGGAGCACGCACGTCATGTGATTCATTCTTTGGAGGTGTGTCTGATTGGGATGCATCTCAACAAGGACGTGATACGTACTTTCAGAATTATCAATTTATGGATCGTGTGGGGGAAGAAGAGGGTCGGGAAGAAGAGGGTCCGGAGGAAGAGGGTCCGGAAGAAGAGGGCGGGGAGGAACATGACGAAGTAATATTCCGACCACCGACCGCGGGATCCTCACGATCATCAAGTACGATTGGGCGGGCTATGCAGAATGTATTCAGGGGCTTCTCAACAAGGAAGAATAAAGGGAAGGCTCCGACAAAGTTCACGCCTCCATCTAGATAGATTTCAGTCATATGTTGGTATTTGTGTCTATTGAAACAGGTTGTGGTCGTAAGTTGATTTTTGAACAGTTTTTATGTGATGAAAAATAGGATAAAGCTCCATGTTTTCTATGGTGGAATGAACAGTATTATGATTTTGATAAACAAATATAAACGAATACCAACATATGACCGAGCGAAGTATTATGATTTTGATACATCAGTATTATGATTTTGATATAAAATTCGGTTACAAATATAAACAAATACCAAATATAAACCGTATTATGATTTTGATAAAAAATTTTGAAACATAAAATCGCCCGACCGGGTGAAGTTTCTGGACTCAACAGTGCTGAACGACATTGCTTTGGTGACGCATAACTCTTATGCGTCGTTACTTGGTGACGCATAACTCTTATGCGCCGTTACTTGGTGACGCATAACAGTTATGCGTCGTTCTTTGGTAACGCATAAGCATTATGCGTCGTTCATTGGTGACGCATAATGCTTATGCGTCACCAGGTGAATTTCGTTTCACCTTTTAAGTCCAGAAACATTTCGTTTCACATTTTTGAACATTTTTGCCGGGTTGTGTGTGGATTTTTGAAACACATAATGTTACAAAATTTTTAGTCCAGACATAATAAAACACATCATAACTGTCGACAACATCTCACAAATGTTGATACATACATAACATCTCAAATACACAACGCCATGACTTTACTGAACGGCACCGGCTGAGCAATTTCTTCGGTCATGCCCCTCTATCCCGCAATTTCTGCAACGGCGGGGAGCTCTCGGTTCATCTTCCTCCTGGACATCCATTTGATTAAGTATCCTCCTTCTTCTAACTCGACCACGCGTTCTAGGAATCAACTGCTGAGGGGTGATGCACAATTTCCATGAAGGTGCAACCCAATACACTTCATGTCTTGGTGCATCAAATGAAACTTCACTATAGTACTGTGATCTCCATGTACCTAGGTAGTACTTCTCATCTATGAGGTCAATCATAACATGACCTCTGTCTCTAGCAACCGCACAAGCATGCGAACAAGGGATTCTCCACATCTGCCACTTACCACAACTGCAACTCGATTCCAAATACCTGACTATTTGAACATTGTTGCCCTTTGACACTCCTTGTACGATTCTTCCTCGAGTTCGGACATGGTACTTCCCTATATCTCGGTCAATGACAGTGATGTAATGTTTTCGCCCCTTTGAGTCATTCTTAGCAAGTCTGTCCCTCGCCCATGGGGTTAGTTCATCTTCGGTGTGTTCTATTGTTGTCTTCTTCTCCACCCACCATTTTACCGTCCTCCAAAATGTCAAATCAACCAACGCTCTAATCGGCAACTCTCTCACACCCCTCAAGACGTTATTGTAGCACTCCGACATGTTTGTGGTGGCCACCCCCACCTAAGTCCACCATTGTAGCACAGTGACCAACATTCTTTTGTAATCCTATTCAGCATTCGAACCGCACCACTGTTGACATCATATAGTGCTCGACGTCTTCTGGCAAATTTACGTTCCTGAGAACTGACCCCCAACTTCCATATAATGGCCTTCACATTGGGGCCCTTGGGCTTCTTCAACACATTTGCCCTCACATGAAGCAAACAAAATTTGTGGTGTATCTGCGGGGCCCTAGTCATGATTTCAGACTCCATTGCATTCAAGAGTCCTTTATGCCTATCTGATATAATGCACACCTCTCTCTCGTATTTCACTACATGAGTTCTGACATGATCCAAAAACCACGACCAACTGTCATTGATTTCTTCATCCACCACAGCATATGCAATAGACAAGTATGTCTTGTTAGCATCAAAACCACAAGCAACAAGCAACTTACCTTTAAATCTTCCTCGGAGGTGAGTCCGGTGCGGCCTTCTGGAACGCATGTATTGCAGGCCCAAATGCCCAGAAAACATAGTTGAACACCATTGTACGCCTCTGACTCAACAGATCGTTATGCTTCCACTCAACAATTGTGCCCATATTCTGTGACTGGAGTTCAAACATGTAGCTTGGCAACTGCCTAAACGATTCCTCCCATCCACCGTATACAAACTCTATAGCCTTTCTCTTTGCATACCACGCCTTCTTATAACTGATTAACACACCAAATCTGTCTTGAATATCAGTTATTATTGAGAAGACCTTGAAATCGGCACATTGTCGCACATGATGTCGAATCAACAGAGCTATCATTGGGGATGAAAAGTTAGCATGATCTCTATTAGCACGATGGCCTATACAGGTATGTCGATTCTTCCACTTCCTAACTTCCCACATATCGTCATGCGACCTTTGTGTAACTGAAACCTCCCACTTACATTCCCTCGCCTTTTCAGCGTCGGTGGTGCTGATGATGTGATACGAGTAGTCCTTTAGTTTAGATATATTTTATCTTCCATATCTTTTGTTTAGTTATCTTTTGATTCCTAGTATCTTTTCGTATCTTGTTTTCTTGTTCCCTAAGCTAGTATTCTAGTATTATAAATAGGGCTAAGTTGTTATCATTTTAATAATTCAATGAATATATTATTTTCCACAAACTTGTCTTGAGTAACAAGAATATCATATTTCGTTTCCACATTGTTGTTCATCGGAGAACGTCCGAAAATCAGCAATTCGTGAGCTTTCCTTCGAGCACGTCGAAGGTTCGATCACCTTATCTCTCCGAGAAGTTAGCCATCCGGCCTCGTTACGGAGAACGTCCGTAACAACTGGTGCTTTCATCCAGAGCTCATCCTCCATCTTCGTTCATCCCTATTTCTCCAAATAAATCACAAATATTTCTTACCGCGCTTGCGGCTGAGAGTGACAACTGTGTATCTCATCGATCAATCGAAACCGCTTTCACTTCCGCGGCAGAGCGTCGAGATCTTTGCAACTACACCGGAGATACTGTATATCTCATCATGTCACGCAACTACACCGAAGTCGGACGGAGGGATCAAATCTGCATGCCGCCGAGTACAGATTACATTCGAGACATAGTGATACCTCCGTTAAAAGGCTCGACGCCACAAGAATTGATCGGCGATCCGTCGCATCGCTTGTCGGCGAACAACCGCCACCGCGATGGCCAACCGCGGCGGCCACTGCGCGATAATCCAAAGGCCAGAAATCCGCCGTGCGACGTTACAGGAACAACCGCGATTTCCTCCACCGGTTTGGAGAAGATCTTAGCGCGATTTGACAGAATGGAACGCAGGCTGGAGAAGTTGGAAGTGCCCGAACATGATCCACACTATTTCTCGGATGAAATTGATGACGAAGGGTATCACTCCCCGCGCGACGCTTGGGCGGCAGACGACGATGTCCACCGGCCTTTCATCCACGGACGACGAGACCGTGGTGGGGATATCTGTCATCGACGAGGCGCTGCCCGCGCATTACATTGGCGCGACGACCGTCTTCCGCAGCAGAACGTTCATCGGGCGCCGTACCGCGATCGCCCCGAGCCTCGCCACCGCACGTGCTGGGACAGGCCGCAGGATCGATACCTGGGGATGGACGAGTCCGAACAACAACACTATGTGGACTTCTATTCCGGATCGAGGCGTCGCCGGACTTCTTGGGACCAGCCCTCCCGAACATCTGGTTGTCGTGTGGGAGAGATTCGAGCTCCTCCGCTGCCGAAACCACCGCCACAGCCGGTACCAGAGCCAGAACTGTTCTATGGCCCGACGCATCGTGGGACATCGGACACTCCCGCATCAAAACACACGACGCGCCCCTCTTTCGGCCCCCGGGGCTTTCTTCACGCTGATTCAGACGTGCCGTCACGATTCCCACCTAGCGCGTATACTGGCCAGCAGCGAGAGCAGTCCCAAACCCAGAACCGGCACCTGCACCCCACGTTCCCAAGCCCCCGTACCCCCGCACATCCACAGCACGTGCTCGACCAACAACCACAGCCAAGTCACCGCCGCGCAGCGCCACCGGCCCCTGCTGCTGCGCCGCCCCCGCCGCTGCACATGGATCAGCAACAATCGCCATCCTGCGGCCATCCTACGACTCGCCTCCGTCAAGCTGAGGCCTGCCTCGAATTGTCCGCTACTGTGAAGCAGCCCCTGCTCCAACGCCCGCCCTCCTGCCTGCGTTCCCCGAGCCTCCACTCCGCTACGAAGCTTGTTTCTTGTGAAGAGAAATACGTGGGAATTGAGGGTGATGCAAAAGTGTTGAATCAAGTTGACTTGCGGCAATGAGAAGAAATTAGTAGATGATGAAGTACGAGCTATAGAGGTGGATAAAATTGATGACGATGATGGTCTTCATGATTCAAGTAAAAGGAATGAGGAAGAGGCATATGAAGAGGAGGACGATTCCACAGAGGAAGTGCTGAAGGTCATTGCATCATTCCCCCCTGTTGTTCAAGTGCAATCCAAATCTATTGTTGAGAATTGTTGGGGCAAGAAAGGAGATAGTGCCTACACCGGTTGGTGCATAATTATTGGTGTCTGTGTGGATTTGAGTATCAGTGATGTTACAAGTATGAGTCATCGATCAACATCGCTCGATACCGATGCAAGGTTGATCCCTCCGCGCAATGACATGCTGGATTCGAACATTCTCGGAGGCGTGGACAAGCTTGTCGTTGTGGCGTGGAATTTTGCCGACCACATTGGGTCTCCTATGTTGATTTTTTATGGCTGTGATGAAGAGAGACGTTCAGCTGTTCGTTGGGCGTTTGATCTAGGAGGAGATACCTCGCCAAAGCTTCTGCGTTCGACTCTCGCCCTTGCTTCGTGGTTCCCACCTTGAGGACAAGGTGGATTTTAACCGCGGGAGAGTTGATACGAGTAGTCCTTTAGTTTAGATATATTTTATCTTCCATATCTTTTGTTTAGTTATCTTTTGATTCCTAGTATCTTTTCGTATCTTGTTTTCTTGTTCCCTAAGCTAGTATTCTAGTATTATAAATAGGGCTAAGTTGTTATCATTTTAATAATTCAATGAATATATTATTTTCCACAAACTTGTCTTGAGTAACAAGAATATCATATTTCGTTTCCACATTGTTGTTCATCGGAGAACGTCCGAAAATCAGCAATTCGTGAGCTTTCCTTCGAGCACGTCGAAGGTTCGATCACCTTATCTCTCCGAGAAGTTAGCCATCCGGCCTCGTTATGGAGAACGTCCGTAACATGATGCCTGCCCGTCGTTCCTGCTGGAAATTTGCATACAGCATGCCACCTTCTTAATTTGCTCTCGACAACCTTAAACTGTTTTTCATTCCACAAACTCCACATAGTTATAGCAGTCTTCACGTGTAGCTTGGAATCAAATTTTGTTCCCAACACAATCCGATGCGGCTCATTCTCATTCCAATACAAAAGGCTGTGTTCATTACCACCCACATCATCCGATACTCCAGAAGGACGACTTGGTAATTCACGAAAGATTCTAAACCCATTAGGATTGTATTCCAGAAGTGGTTGTTCACCTTGCATAACAGGTTTACATGGTACTATCTCATCATCAGAAATAGCACCGACATCATCAGCACCATCACCATCACTGAGATCGGGGTCTGGCTCTGTCTCGGATAGTGGCCTTGGCTCATCAAGATCATCTGCATCATCTACCTCATCATTCAATCCAACACCAACATCAGCAACATCTACAACATCTACAACATCTCTCTGCTCATTCATTTGGTCCACCCTCGCAGATGATCCAATACCACAGTCAAAACTCATTTGTTCAAACCTCGCAGATGCTCCAATACCATAATCAACAACTGGTGGGATTTCTTCACTCCTCACAGGTGAATACTCAACAAATAATTCAATACACCCACTTGAATTTTGAGCATTGTTGAACATAAACATTACACTATCATCATTGCGAATCACAGAACATGTATAACTCATACCGGAACCATAGACTATACATTGTCTCCATAATAATTCAATTGTGTGTTGGTTCATATCTATTCCCATCGCATCACAGATCATTGCTACCAACTCATAATAGGAAACACCTGAATTTAATATGATGGAGCTCCTCGCACGAGGTGGGTCATAACCAATACCCATATGTGGTAGTTGAACTACTCTACCACCCAATACAAACTCACAAATACTTGCATGATTTCTGCATCAAAAACATATAAACCAACGACAATTATGGACATTTTCCTACAAGCCCTAATTTGTATAAATTGGGTAAAACTAACAAATGAAAGCACAATAAACATGAATAATGATGAATGTAGCTAAATTGATGAACAAATTACCGGATCTTATGGAGAAATCGCCGGAAATCGCCTGAAAACGCCGGAAATCGCCGAGAGAGGAAATGAAAGTGTGTGAAGGTGCGTTCTGTGATCTGCGTCTGCCTGGAGGGAGTTAAAAGCCGCCTAAACGACGCATAACCAATGTGCGTCGTTCAAGATCGACGCACAACCCTTATGCGTCGTTAAGCGACGCATAATCCTTGTGCGTCATTAATTAACGACGCATAAGGGTTGTGCGTTTCATTAAGAACGACGCACAACCATTATGCGTCACTCCCTCAATTAGAATGAATCTACTCTCCTTCATTAAATTGGAATTCCATTAGTTTCTTAGCACAAAAGAAGAAAGACTTCCTGGTGAGTATGGTTTGATAAATAAAGTTGTGCCTTGTTCTCATGATGTTGTGGGAGAAAAGAACATTGTTGAAGATAAATGGAAAGAGAATGGGATGGGACCGAAGGGTTTAGTTGAGAGTAAAGACGATGACGATAGTGACATACTTAAGATGATCGAAATGATCACCGTGCGTGCATTCGATCCTAGTATATGTGTCAGTCTCAGCACTCAAAAAGGAGAATTTCTTGCTCTGCAGATAGCAAAACCGGATCTACGTGATAGCAAGAAGGAGCTTCCGCATGAAGAAGTAATCAAGTGCTTGTTTGCCACAGGGACCTTTCGCATAGAGCTACCCATGCCTGCAAACCATGTTGTCTTCAATACTGCTCCGGAATTTAATGGGGATTTGAATGTCACTGATATTACAAACATGAATCCTCGATTACAATTGCTCGACGCCGATACAAGGTTGATTCCTCCACGAAATAACAGGCCATGTTTGATCATTCAGGGACGTGTGGCAGAGCTGTCCATTTTAGCATTGAATTTGGATGACCACATCAGTCTGCCTTCGTTGATTTTTTATGGAGGTGATGAAGGGACACGCTCAGCTGCTCGGTGTGTGTTTGATCCAGGAGGCGACGCCTTGCCAAGGCTTTTGCTGTCAACTCTCGTCGTTGCTTCGTGGTTTTCACCTTGAGGACAAGGCGGATTTTAACCATGGGGGAGTTGATACGATCCTCTATATCTTAGGAAATCACAATTATTTAGTTATCTTTTATTCCCCAAATCTTTTCCATATCTTTGTTTTCTTATTCAATAAGTTAGGTTAGTAGTATTCTAGTATTATAAATAGGAGAGCTTGTTATCATTTTATGGAATCAACGAATGAAATAGTATTTTCCCACAAAATTGTGAATTATTCTCTCAACCCTAGTTTAGCCGCTGCCCGACGGAGGAGTTCCGCGCACAACACGAAACTAAAATCACCGCCGATCCTATCTCAGGACGCTGGAAGTTTGTCTGGATCGCCGAGCAACCCGCCGCCGATCACCGTTAAGGAATTGAGTCCTTAACATGGAAGGAGTTCGTGCCATAAAATCAGATTATTCAACTAACCACAACAATATCAAAGCGTTTAAATCCAAATTCAGAAGAAAATAAGAATCCAGTTTTCCATCAGAAGAAAATCCGACGCCGAGCATTTACGCCCTCCGTGCCAATCTTCAAAAACAGCTTCCTCTCGCAAAAGCCGGTTTTCCACATTGTGAATGTGATCGGTAAGAGCTACAAAGAAGTGGCGGTGTGGTCGCCGGAGTTGGGTTTCTCCGGCGATCAGCCGCGTTCGATCTTCTGGCCGGGCGGAGAGCGGTTGGTTCCGAGAGGGTGGATCTTGGGGAGCAGAGAGAGGCCGTTGAGGATTGGCGTTCCAGCTAGAGGCGCGTTCAATCAGTTCGTGAAGGTTACGTACGATTCCGGTTCGACTCGGATCACCGGATTTTCGATCGAGGTTTTCGAAGCGGTGGTGAAGAAACTTCCGTACGACCTTCAATATGAATTAGTTCCCTTTAATGGCTCCTATGATGAAATGGTTGCCCAAGTTCACAAGAAGGTAGTACTTCCTCTGTGATGGGGTACGAACTAAACCCTAATGGCAAGCCCAATAACAGTGACGGCCCATCAGCCCAGAGCCCAAGAAAGAGTATCTGTTCGGCACCAAAGAGTTCGGACTCAGCCTACAGCTCGGTAAAAGCCGACCAGTCAAGCTCTCCTCTCAGATCGGCAAGAGCTGATCGGTAAAGTCCAGCAGTTCGGTCTCAGCATTCGACCGAACTAGGAGTTAGTGGACTCATGAAAGGCCTCCACGACCTCCGCTATACCCACGATCTATTTAGTGGTACGAAGCAGTTATTGAGCAGTTATTGCTCACCCACGATCTTGTTAGTGGGGCTGCAAACCACGACCTTAGTTCAATGTATAAATAGAACTTAGATCAGATAGAAAAGGGTTAAGCTCTCTAGAGATAAAATACCATATAGCAAGTCTGTTGTAAGCTGTAATCCCAGATCAAGCAATACAATCTTGCCCTCCCTTCTTCCCGTGGACGTAGATTTACTTCAGTAAATCGAACCACGTAAATTCTTTGTGTCGTAGTTTTCATTCTCTACCAGCATTTCCTAACATCAGAAATTCGCGGATCCATCACTGGCGCCGTCTGTGGGAAACAGAGAACAAAATTTGTGATAAAGCGAATTTTTGATCCATTTTTTCCACTCAAAAAATGCATACCAGATCGCAGAGTACCCGTATTCCTGCCCGTGAGAACCAGGAGGAAGCCAATCCATCCCACAGGTCTGGAAAGCAGCCTAGGGATAAATCCACCACTATTTCTCATGGCGAAGGAACAAGCCGCTCCAAAAATCGTCCCACTGAGTCTTCCCAGCAGCCCGATTTGAATGAGGCTGTCAAGCAGTTTTTGGAGGCGAAGCAGGAGGAATTCTTAACCTTCCTGCGAAGAAGCCAAAAGCAGCCGGAGACGAAAACGACGGATTCTCCTTCCCCCTCCGCACAAGAAAGTCACTACCGCAGTAGTGTCGCATCTCCCAGGAGAAAGAATCCCCGTCCCCCACATATTCCAGCTCCTCCTCGGTACCGGAATCACAGGAGAACTCAATCTCCTCCATACCGACGAGATATCGGATTCGCCGTGTACGGAGCACTGAAGACTCCGTTCTCGGACGACATCACCCGAACTCCCCTACCACAGAACTACCGAACTCCGTCGATGACTTACGACGGGCTCGTGGACCCTCACGATTTCTTGGGGCGCTATCAATATAACATGGCGAACCAGGGTCTCAACGAGGTCCACATGTGCAAGCTGTTTCCCGAGCTGCTCATCGGGAACGCGAGAAGGTGGTTCGATAGCCTCCCCCAGGGCAGCATCAGATCTTACCGAGATCTAATGGATGCCTTCCACAGGAGGTTCTTTCAGAAAGCGGAAGCCCGAATCACTTCGGCTCAGCTGCTTTCCATTCGTCAAGGTCGCGACGAAAAAATCAGCGACTTTATGACAAGATTCCACAAGGAATGCCTGCAAGTAGACGATCTCAACGATCTGCTTGTCATCTCGGCATTCCAAAATGGAATCCTGCCCGGAGCTCTCTACAGGAAGCTCGTTGAGTGCGGTCCGCAGACAGCTCAGGAAATGTGGGACATTGCGGACCAGTACTCCCGGGCCGATGAGGCAGACCGTCGCAAACGGTCGTTAGACAGCTCATCGTCCCGAGGAGACAGAAGGAAGCCCGATCATAGCGATCAGGGGCATCCTCGCCGGACTCCATTTGAAAGAATTCAAAGGGCTCCGGTGCAAGACAGATTGGGACCTCGCCTCAATCCCGAGAAGTCGCCCGCTCAGTTCGTACCGCTGAACAAGCCGAGAGCGGAAATTTTCGAACTGCACTCTGACCTATTCGAAAAGCCAAAGCGGATGACGAAATCAGCCGCGCGCCGACCACAGGATAGCTACTGCTCCTACCATCAAGACCAAGGTCACGACACTGAGGAGTGCAGAAACTTGGCTGCAGGTATCGATGTTCTTGTGAAGGCAGGGACATTGAAAAAATACCGAAGCAAGCAGCCAAAGAAGAATAAAAAGCAGAGTGGTGCGAACTGCGCTCCTCAGGATCCGAAAAGGCAGCCGGATCCCGAAGACGATGACGAGCCGCAATATGATGGAGTAATCCAGACTATTGACGCGCTCCCTGCCGGGAAGACCAAGTCGTCCCTAAAGTCAGAACGCAGAGGCTCCAATCGAGAGGAGCCAACGCATAAAAGGCTGAAGCAGGACGAAGTGATTACGTTCTCGGCTGCTGATCCCGTCCCGGCCATCTCTCCTCACCAAGACGCCATTGTCATCCAAGCCGGAGTGGCAAACAAACTGATCCACAGGGTGTTTGTGGATACAGGAGCGTCGGTTAGCATTCTTTTTAAAGAGTGCTTCGACAAACTAGAAGTGGACCCAGCTCGGCTCAGTCCGGCTCCGCTTCCCCTGAAGAGCTTCACCCAGGAGGACACCCGCCCTGAAGGTATTATCAGCCTTCCGATCACGGTGGGGAAAGCGCCTACTAGCTCCAGTACGATGATTGAGTTTTTCGTGGTGAAAGCTCGGTCCCCGTACAACGTCATCCTGGGAAGAGACTGGCTCAACACAGTTCGGGCCGTTTGCTCCACCTATCACCTCACCATCAAGATCCCTACTAAAGGAGGGATAGCGGTCATCCGAGGTGACCAAAAGAGAGCAAAGGAATGTCTGCAAATTGCGCTTAGAAGTGCCGAGCAGTCAGATCGGCACCACCAAGCATAGCAATCACAGCAGCCGGAGTCAGAGGCGATGACCGAAGTCATACCGGAGCCGAACTCGATGACAGTTCAGCTGTACGAAGACGATCCATCCAGAACGGTTAAGATCGGCTTCGCGGGAACGCCCCTACTTCGGGAAAAAACCATCCAGCTCCTCAAGGAGTATAAAGACGTCTTTGCATGGTCTCCGTTGGACATGACCGGAGTGCCCCCCGAGGTAATCACTCATCGGTTAAATATTGATCCTTCAGTCCGGCCGATAAAACAGAAGCAAAGACTCTTTGCGGCAGAACGAAGTCAAGTCATCCATGACGAAGTCCGTCAATTATTGAAGGCGGATGTGTTATTCGAAGTGAAGTATCCTTCGTGGGTGGCCAATCCTGTCATGATCAAGAAAAAGGAAGGAGGATGGCGGATGTGCATAGATTTCACCGATCTAAATAAGCACTGTCCCAAAGATTGCTATCCCCTTCCGAACATAGATAAAAAAGTAGAAGCTTTGATAGGCTTTGAAATTTTTTGTTTTCTTGATCTGTACAAAGGATACCATCAAGTTTTAATGGATGAGATTGACGCTTCAAAAACGGCCTTCATTACTGATTTCGGCATTTTCGCTTATAAAAAGATGCCATTCGGTTTAAAGAATGCCGGAGCCACTTATCAAAGGATGGTAGACAAGCTTTTTCGGCACCTGATTGGAAAGGAGGTCGAAGTGTATGTTGACGATATAGTCGTCAAAAGCAAAAGCACCTCGGAGTACGAGCACAACCTCAAGTCCACTCTCGACGTGCTCAAGAAAGCCAACCTCAAACTTAATCCCCAAAAGTGTACCTTTTTGGTAGATTCGGGAAAGTTTCTGGGTTGTTGGGTTTCAAAGGACGGACTCAAGGAAAACCCCTCAAAAGTTCAAGTCGTTCAGAACATGGCAATGCCGAAGTCCATACATGACGTGCAAAGGCTAACCGGATGTCTAGCCGCACTGAATCGATTCCTTTCCCAAGCAGCCGAAAAGCAACTGCCGTTCTTCAAGGTGTTGAAAAAGGCACCAAAGTTCGAGTGGGGAGCCGAGCAGAAAAGGCCTTTGACGAGCTCAAAAGTTATCTAGCCGAGCTTCCTATTCTCTCTGCTCCAACCGAAGCCGAAGTAATATTCTTATACTTAGCGGCATCGGATCAAACCATCAGCGCGGTGCTTGTACGAGAAGAAGGCCTAAAGCAGCTTCCCATCTATTTTACAAGCCGAGCATTAAGAGGTCCAGAAACCAGGTATCAACCTCTGGAAAAGATTGCTCTGGCATTAGTAAATGCGGCAAGGAGACTGCGGCCATACTTCTATGCTCACAAGGTATGCGTCTTAACTGATCTGCCACTTCGGCAAGTGTTGACCAAACCAGAAGCATCAGGCAGAATCGCCAAGTGGGCTATAGAGTTGGGAGAGCACACAATTGAATATCTACCTCGGAAAGCCATCAAGGGACAACCCTTGGCAGATTTTCTTGCAGAAGCAAAGTTCGATCAAGCAATTCCTGTTATTGCCGAACAGAAGAATTCTGCCAATGCCGAACTAGCACAGCCCTTGGAATCCGAAGTAGAGCCGCCGGACTGCTGGAGCGGATTCGTAGATGGAGCTTCAAACAAGATGGGAAGTGGAGCTGGTATTTTACTTGTCGCTCCCGACGGACACGAGGTAACCTACTCACTTCGGTTCCTATTCCCCACTACTAATAATGAAGCCGAGTACGAAGCCCTCCTGGCCGGACTCCAGTTAGCGCAAAGTCTGCTCGTCAAATCTCTCAAAGTCCATTGTGATTCACAAGTCATAGTAAATCACATGTTGGGTACAAGTGAAGCTCGTGACGAGAGAATGAAGAAGTATTTGGACAAAGCGCAAAGCATCAGCCGAAGTTTCTCCTATTTTCGGATAATCCGCATTCCCAGAGCGGAAAATAGCCGAGCAGATACCTTGAGTAAGTTGGCCTCAGATCCGAGCTCAAAGGCGGAAGAATTAATGCATCGAAGCATTGATGAAGCCGAGGTGCATTCAGTATCCAGCTCGCCGAACTGGATGATGCCGATCTTGCAGTATCTGGATCAAGGACAATTGCCCGAGGATAAGAGAGAAGCTCGGAAGATCACGTGCCGAGCACTACGGTACGAACTTCATGAAGGAGTCCTCTTTAGAAAGTCTTACCTCCAGCCGTTATTGCGGTGCGTAGGACCAGAAGAGACGGACTACATCCTCAGAGAAGTTCATGAAGGATCGTGCGGTAGCCACATCGGAGCCAGAGCTTTAGCAAAAAAAGTTCTGAGATGGGGATATTATTGGCCAACCATGGTACAAGAGGCAGTGCAGCTCGTCAAGAAGTGTACGAAGTGCCAAATTCATGCAAATGTCCCAAGGATGCCGCAGACTGATCTATACACTATGCAAAGCCCTTGGCCTTTCATGCAATGGGGCATAGACATAGTGGGACCACTTCCTCAAGCTCCTCGGCAAATGAAATTCCTTATCGTTGCCGTGGACTACTTCACGAAGTGGGTGGAGGCGGAACCATTAGCTACGATAACGAGCTCAAAGGCGTTGGACTTCGTCTGGAAGAACATAGTGTGCCGATTTGGCATACCCCACATCCTCATCTCGGATAATGGGACTCAGTTCACCGACAAGACGTTCAAGAATTGGTGCCAAGAGCTGAACATTCAACAGCGGTTCACTTCGGTCTCCCATCCCCAAGCAAACGGACAAACGGAAGTAACGAACCGGATTCTGGTGAAAGGGTTAAAAGCTCGGTTAGAACAAGCCAAAGGACAATGGGTAGAAAATCTCCCTCAAGTCCTATGGTCCTACCGAACTACGCCCAAAACCTCCAACGGTGAAACTCCGTATAGTCTGGTGTACGGCACTGAAGCCGTAATTCCGGTGGAGATCGGCGTACCCAGTCCCCGAACTCTAAATTTCTCCTCAGAAATGAATGACGACGGACTGAGAGCAGAACTAGATCTCGCCGAAGAAAGAAGAGAATTGGCGTGCATAAAAGCAGCCAAGTATAAGGAGCAAGTAGCCCGGTATTATAACCAAAGGGTGAAAAAGCTTCAATTTCAAGTGGGAGATCTCGTCTTGAGAAACAACAAAGTAAGCCGAGTAGAAAAGCTGGGCAAACTCGAACCCACATGGGAGGGTCCGTATCGGGTGTCAGAAGTCCTCGGCAAAGGGTCTTATAAATTGACTCACATGTCAGGAGAACAAGTACCCCGAACATGGCACGTCTCCAACCTCAAGAAGTTCCACTTGTAAGAGACAAAGTCCGGTCAGTCTGTCTTGTGTCTAGTTCGGTCATAGGGGTACATGTTTTTATTTGTTTGTTTTTACTTGTACCTTTTACTTGTCGTTTTATAAAAAGTTTAAAGTTTTTTTCTTTCGTCTTTTTCATTTTTTCCCTATGTGTTTTGTCTCTATGTGCTTGTCGTCTCTTACAAATGGTACCAAGGTATATCGTTCTTTAAAGACTGATCCCCTTTTTAGATCGATTATTAAAGACTATTGTGAGTCCAAGCTTCTAAGGAGGATATAAGACCACAAGTCAGCTTAACAAGCAGTCCGTCTGAAACGAACTGCAATAAGCCAACGATTGTGAGTCCAAGCTTCCAAGGAGGATACAAGACCGCAATTCAGCTTAACAAGCACTTCGTCTGAAACGAACTGCAAAAAGGGAAAGTCCGATCCACGCGATAAACCTCGCCGAATTAGGACGACCAAGTTCGGTCAAAGAAGTTTACCTCATAAGACCGGGGACGACCATGTCTGGTCAAAGAGGTTTACTGCATAAGACCACTTCGGTTAACTGGGAAAGTCCGATCCACGCGATAAAACTCGCCGAATTAGGACAAGGGAAAGTTCGATCCCGGCGACAAAAATCGCCAAATTAGAACACAAACCAAGTCTGGTCAAGGATGTTTATTTCATCAGACCAAAGACGAGTCCGGTCAAAGATGTTTATTTCATCAGACCAAAGACGAGTCCGGTCAAAGATGTTTATTTCATCAGACCAAAGACGAGTCCGGTCAAAGATGTTTATTTCATCAGACCAAAGACGAGTCCGGTCAAAGATGTTTATTTCATCAGACCAAAGACGAGTCCGGTCAAAGATGTTTATTTCATCAGACCAAAGACGAGTCCGGTCAAAGAAGTTTACTTCATAAGACCAAGGACCAAGTCCGGTCAAAGAAGTTTACTTCATAAGACCGAGGACAAGTACGATGAAATTTTTTCGCTAAGCTGTAAATACAGTGTTAGAAGCGAAAACAAAATTTCATTTTTCAAATCTTGTTTGGCATACAACTCAGCTACCCTACAAAATGGCGTTACGCTATTACAAAGGACTATTCTACTGTCCAGGGTTGCTGAAGTTAAGCCACCTATCTGCAAAATCCTCTGGAAGCCGAGTTCGGTTGTTCCGAGCAGATGAAGAATAAGCAGGTCGACGAGATGCTATCCTCGACCCAACGCCTCTTCCCCGAGCCCGAGAAGTCCTAACACCTCGGCGATGAAGAGTCTCTGCAATAATCATCTGCTGATCTTGCTCGCTCATAGTCACAACTCCTCGGCGAATTTCAGTCCGTCCCTGTCTTGACGATTCCGGTTGCTCCTGAGCCCGTTCTCGTCTTGACGTTTCCGGCTGTTCCGGAGTTCGTTGTTGACTGGAAGTAGGATTTTGAACAAGGGAACCAGAGGCTTGATCTGGAGTGCGAGCATCTGTTGGCACGACATGCCGAAGGAATCTTTCTATGGAGGGGCGCCGAGAAAGAACAATGTCGTACCGAGAAGCCCAGCGCCGTAATGATTTCACAACTTGTTGGCAAGCCGAGCTCTCCAGCGCATTGTTCCTCCGGAGTACATGATATTCCTCCCACAGTTCGTCAACTCGACTCTGAACATCTGATATGGTCAATCCCCCGCGCACACGGATGTAATCCTCGTACGCAGTCCTCTCAGCAACGGTCGTATTCAGCTCGGCCTCCAGATCCTTCTTATCGGACTCTAAGTCCTTATTATCGGCCTCCAGCTTCACTAAACGAGCCAGAAGCTCGTCATTCTTCGTCTGATCGGCTATAGCTCTTTTCTCAGCTTCGTCTAAAGCCGAAGAGTACAGCCGTTTCCAGTGAAGTATCTCCATCTCCTTGAGTACAAAGCAGCTATATTAGTTCGGCAGCTGTACCGAGCAGATAGTAAAATACAACAGGAATAAAGGCGAGTACGAAAAGCTATACGAAGACAAGTGTAGAGAATTTTTCATTCACAAGGAAAATTTTTACACTAGGAGGGCTTCAAGGCCATTTTACAAGGAAGAAACTAGACTAAGAGAAGGGAGACGAAATCATACTCCACCAGCTTCGTCTCCGGCTCCTTGGTCTGGTTCAGCTTCTTTCTCCTGAGCTACTTCAGCCTCGGCCTCGCCTCCTGCCGGCCTCGCCTCCGCCTCCTGATCGGCTTCCTTCTCCGGATGCCCGACCCGCTCGATTTCGGCCTCCAGCTCCAGCGGCTCGGCCTCACCCTCTCCGTTGTAAGTCGAAGCGGGTGAAACGGGTCCCACGGAGGCAAAGATAGCCTCCAGGTTCTCGTCCCGATCAGCTCGACAACTCCGGACTCGGTCTGCAGAAAGCAGGACCGAGGATGAAGCGAGCTCCTCAAGGAGCGGCAGATTCTGAAGCCGAGCTGCTATCTCTCGGCTGTACAGAGGCAGCACGACGTCGGCCCCCTGCTCGCCCTTATCGGCAATTAGCCTTACCAGACTACCGACAAAGGCCGAGAACTGGCTGCTCAAAAAGAGTTTCTCCGTGTAAACACGGAGAGCCTCCCCCTGGGCAGCCACGGCGGCAGCATCCCTCCGTTTCGTCTGCTCTCGCTGGATGACGAGCTGGTTTTTGGCAAACTGAGCTTCATCCTGGGCCGAAATCCTAGCAGCTCTGGCTTTCTCAAAGTTAGCCTCAGCCTGTTCGGCCCGATGACAAGCAGCCGCCAACTTCCTCTGCATCTCAGCATAGTCATTGGACGCTTTGGAGAGTTCGACGGCGACGAGCTTGGAGAGCATATCGTTCCTCTGAAAATGGATAAAGAAAAAAGTCAACAAAGGGGCCACAAAAAATACAGGAAAAAAGCAAGGCCAGAAAATCAAGAAGAGAATTCACCTCGGCGAAGTCCGTGGGCCATAAAAACGGCTCACAGATACGTTCCGAAGGAGGCGCCAAGACCACGTCTTTCTCTGGCGCTCTCGGGGGCTTCTGGGCCTTCCCCCTCCCCTTTGCCGAAGTCGACTCCGGCTTCTTCGGATCCGAAGAGGTTTTTTGCCTTTTCGGAGTCCTCTCGGCATCAGACGCCGAGCTGGTGGTTTTCGGCCTCTCCGGCTCCTTGGACTCCGAAGATTTGCGGCTAGCCTTACTCAGCATGTACACTGCCAAAAAGCAAGAAAGCAAAGTCAGATTTTCTTCGTTAAAGCAGTAGAGCATAAAGATAAAGAGAAATCCTCACCCTCGGCCTCTTCGTCCGAAGACGAGATGTCGAACACGACGTCGCCCTTGACGAGCTCAGACTCCGTGTATTGTTTCCTAACTATGGGAATCTTGTTGAGCTCGCCATCGAGCTCGTCCAACGGTTCAGGCCGAGGATGACGGATAACGGACTCCGGCCCTCTCCAGGGAAAACTAGGAGCCGCGGTCCTATCATAGTAGAAGAAGCGATTTTGCCACTTCGGCCACTTCGTTTTACAAAAGGCCCTAAAGGGCTGTAAAGGGATCAAGTAAAACCAAGACCCCTTCCTCTTAAATTGAAAGAATTTAAGGATCGCCTTCAAAGACAAATCCCTTCCTAACCTACGGAGTTCGGCAGCGAAGGCCGACAAGTGCCTCCAAGAGTTCGGAGTCACTTGGCCTAAAGGAAGCTGAAAAAAATCTAGTAAATCTATAAAGGCAGAAGGGAGGGGGAAACGAAGCCCGCATTCTAAGCAGGCCTCGTACACGGTGGCGTACCCCTCCGGCGGGGAGTCAGCCCTATGATCACCGTCAGGTACCACCGCCTTCCCCCCAGGAAAAAAGTATTTTTCGGGTAGGGATATCACAGTATCCTTACTCAAAATACTATGGAAATACTCTACGGTCTTCTCCCCGGACTCTTTCCGGCCAGAAGACCCCTTATCCCCTTTCCTACCGCTACCCGACTCCGAAGAAGAAGAAGACATTTTTCTTACTTTTTGAAGGTGAAGAAAGTCTGAAGAAGCTCTTGAAAGCGGAAGAAAATTTCTCGAGAAAGAGAGAGTATAGAAGACGCAACAGCAAAGGTGTTCAAAGGAGGAAAAAGGAGCATATTTATCAGATTCGGGAAAGATTTCGAGATCGTTGCGCCGTTTCGAATCCCACCTTTTCAGGATTCAACGGCCGGATTTTACTGTCGCATTTAATGCAGGCACGCGCAAGGCACGTCCCCTGACGTCAGCCTCCCCCTTACCATTATCCAGAATGCCGAAGTGACTCACCTCGCCGAAGTGATTCACTTCGCTTTTCGGGGGGGGTAGTGATGGGGTACGAACTAAACCCTAATGGCAAGCCCAATAACAGTGACGGCCCATCAGCCCAGAGCCCAAGAAAGAGTATCTGTTCGGCACCAAAGAGTTCGGCACGAACAAAGAGTTCGGACTCAGCCTACAGCTCGGTAAAAGCCGACCAGTCAAGCTCTCCTCTCAGATCGGCAAGAGCTGATCGGTAAAGTCCAGCAGTTCGGTCTCAGCATTCGACCGAACTAGGAGTTAGTGGACTCATGAAAGGCCTCCACGACCTCCGCTATACCCACGATCTATTTAGTGGTACGAAGCAGTTATTGAGCAGTTATTGCTCACCCACGATCTTGTTAGTGGGGCTGCAAACCACGACCTTAGTTCAATGTATAAATAGAACTTAGATCAGATAGAAAAGGGTTAAGCTCTCTAGAGATAAAATACCATATAGCAAGTCTGTTGTAAGCTGTAATCCCAGATCAAGCAATACAATCTTGCCCTCCCTTCTTCCCGTGGACGTAGATTTACTTCAGTAAATCGAACCACGTAAATTCTTTGTGTCGTAGTTTTCATTCTCTACCAGCATTTCCTAACATCAGAAATTCGCGGATCCATCACTCTGTTTCCCCTGTTTTTCCTCTGTTTTCCCATGTTTTTCCTCTGTTTTACTTCTGGTAATTGAATCGCTTCTTTTTTCGGCAAAATTCAAAGAAATTGTTTATAGTGAATTAAGTAAGACAGGTAAATATGAGAAAAGAAAGTGATAAAGAAAATAAAGTATAAAAGAAAATACTCTGTTCCATTTCAATATTCTTTAAATCTGTGGCAATAGAGCTTTGATGCAGCAGTAGGTGACACAGATGTAGACTAATGCATATCAACATTACTATATGGAGGGGAAGCTCCAAATAGAGAAAAAACATTTTCAAATGTTGAGGTAAGTAATCATAGCTTGGAAAAAGTAGCTCTGCTATTTGATCATATGCATCCACGAATACTGAATTATGTTGTTTTTCGGCTACCTCAGTCCAATTTTCTGTAGTTGTTTCTTCTTCGGATAGGAGCTCTGCAACTGTGACTATCATAAGTGGAAGACCTTCACACTTTTTGGCAATCTTCTCTCCCAATATCTTAAGGTGAGGAGGGAAATCCTCTTGAGCGAAAACCTTCTCACAAAGTAATTTCTTACTTTCTTTCTCATTCAACAAGCGTACCAAACCCCGATCTGGGCATTCTTTCATTCTTACCCGGCTTGTAAGCAAGATTCGGACTTTCTCCTGTGACAAGTTATCCATTACTCATGTATCCCATTCCCATACATCATCCAACACAATGAGACATTTCTTATCCTTCACTCTCTCATCCAAGAGTCCAACAAATTTCTCATCATCATCGTCGTCTCCCTGGATAAGCATTTGGTCGCGAGTGTTGGGATCCACTTGAGATAGAATGCACCGTAATATTTCATTGGATTCACACTTTCTGCCCACTCTGACCCATGCTCGAAGCTCGAAATGTCTCTGAATTGATGGATCCTCAAATACTTTCTTCGCTAGAGTTGTCTTTCCAACTCCTGCCATCCCAGTAACTAATAACCGATTCTCCTCATCTTCGATCAGATAATCCCTGACTTGTTCAAATTGATCAGATAATCCTATGAGCTGATTCCACCAAAATCAATTCTTGAGGAAACAGGTTCGCCTTCTTCTTCAAGCATACGCATCACTTTGTTACAATACTGCTGCAACATCTGCATCACTCTATGGAAGAAGTCATCAACACTTTGTCGCAGACTCTGCAGATCTACAGAGAATGACAACTGATCTCTCTCAAGCTTTGGAAGAATCTGATCTACGACATGGGATTCTAGTAAATCTTCGAATTCCCATACGACGTCTTGTTTAAGGATGAATATTTTTCTGATAACCGAAAGACAGAACTTAAGACCTTCCGTTTTGTTTCGATTTTGTTATTTATTACTCCTTGTTTTTATATTGATTGAGTTTCTTTTTTGTTTTATTATTCCGAATTTCATTCATTAAAACAAAATATATTTATTAAGGTAGTAATATCTAAGGTAGAAGCCCAAATTGAGATAGCATTGAAAGCCCATCACAGCGGAATTTCTGGTAACAAAAATTGGCCCGAAACTGATGGCCCGGCTCTAGTATAGTACTCTCTCCGTTCCAAAATAAGCGAAACGCTTTTTTTCAGCACGGATTTAAGGAATTGATATTTAAAGAGCTAAAGTAAAAGGAATGTATGAGAGCGAGAAAAAAAGTATAGAAGTAAAAGAGATGATAAAGTAGGTGGAGAATAAAGTCAGAAAATGGAGTTTTTGCTAAAAAAAATGAAATGACTTATATATAGTGGGACGTCCCAAAAAGCAATATGACTTGCTTATATTTGGACAGAGGGGAGTAAGTGATAAAAGTAATTCCTTATTTTTATCATATGATTATGAAAATTTAATTATCTCTACTAAGATAATTTAAAATTTTAAAATCTAAACTCGAAATCAATCTTTCATGTATAGAGTCATATCTAAACTTTTGTTTTATAATTCAAATTCAAGATTAGTACATAAAGAAACTCATATTTGTAGTCTAACAAAGATGGGCTAAGCCCATAACTCAAGAATTAAAACTAAAGCATGATTTAAAAAGGCGCCAAAGCCAGGTTTGGTATAAATGTGGTAACAAAAAAAAGGCCTTCAACATGTAGTCAAAGAATACTTGGTAGCTGCAATCTTCGAGAGCTGATCACGTTTTGCAAGGAAGGTCAATGCAACTCCATCTTCATTACAAACACATGCATTTTTGTTAAGAAAGAAAGGAATTGATGATGTTTATGCAAATTAAATGAAGTAGGAAGGCTAACCTGTTAACCAAGTTGAGAGTCTAGCTACGACTTCTTATCTCAAAAAAGAAGAGTGGCAACGAACTCTAAAGGCAGATCGCGATCTCAAGTGATGAGCAGAAGTGACAGCTAAGGGATTGCACTCAACTAACTCAACTGTGGTTGGAACCGCTGAGGGATGACTTTTCCAATCGAGTTGTTGTAATTTGTAGCAATGCCGTATGCTTAGGAGCTCAAGCATTGGGAGGCTTCCATTTTGGGATTTCCACCGCACCAAATTGGTGTCTTCACCTTGGATTTAATTACCACTCTAGACCTTGAAAGGCGTAGTATTTTAACTTGAGATCCATAAGATTTGGTAGCAACAAACCAATCTCATTCATGTGCTCCCATGGACACCCTAAGCCACTCAAATGCAACCTTATAAGAGTTGATGGGAACATTGAAAGAGGCACTGTATGCTCATACTTCATCTCGGGGTTCATTACATTATATGCAAGTATATTCAAATACCGGAGCTCCTCTGAGATATAACCCAAGCCACTCAACGGGTAGCAATCATCATCATCATAAGGTTTCAACTCCGTTATAATTCCCAATTCAATTAAATTAGGGACTTTGTTGAGTATTTCTCTTGTGCAACTCTTTGCACTCACACCAAAAAGACAAGAGAATTTGTCCAAAGTAGCATCAGAATTAGGGGTTGGTAAGCCTCTTCCCATGACATCAATATACAGTAGTTCTAGCATGTCCCATATTTCGGTTGGCATATACGACACAACTCCACATTTTCTAATGTTCATATGTGGTTTGATAATCAGGGATTGAAGGTGAAGAAGATTGGATATGTGGTTCTAATGTCCCACTTCCATACATCATCAAACACAACGAGACATTTCTCATCCTTCAATCTCTCTTCCAAGAGTCCAACTAATTTCTCGTCATCATCATTGTCTCCTTGGGTAAGCATGTTAGGATCCAGTTGAGCTAGAATGCATCGTAATGTCTCATTTGCTTCACATTTTCTGCCCACTCTGACCCATGCACGAAGCTCGAAATGTCTTTGGATTGATGGATCTTCAAATATTTTCTTCGCAATAGTTGTCTTTCCAACCCCTGCCATCCCAGTAACTAACAACCGATTCCCTTCATTTCCGATCAGATAATCCACGGCTCGTTTAAATTCAAGAGTCAATCCAACCATCTCCGAGTTAATTCCACCAAAATCAATTCTCGAGGAAATAGGTTCGCCTTCTTCTTCAGACATATTAGACAATTCGATATCGTACTCCACCTCCATGACCGCCACCCTCTCCACGAAGCAATCAACACTCTGCTTCAGACTCCAGAAATCTACAGTGTAAGACAAGTGACTTGTTTCACTTTCGAGCTGTGGAAGAATCTGATTGGTGTAATGGGATTCGAGTAAATCTTCGAATTCCCATACGGCCTCTTTGATCCGTTCATCCAAATCATTCACCTTCGTCCGGATCTTGCTGTACCCGGTGTTCTCCAATTTCAGCAGAACTTTCTGCAAGCGACACATGGCGTTGTAGGCCTTCGCGGGCACTATGAATATTACGGAGAGGGCGCGAGGTAGAATTTTATACTTGAGATAAACCGCTGCAACATAAGCCACCATCAACCATTTGAAATATGAGACATGAAACACATGAGAAACCCTAAACGATTGTGGAATGCTCGGAATCGTGTAGTTTAGACAAAGAGCTGCAGCATAAGCAGCCATCACCACTTTGATGTATGAATTGCTCGACTATTGGATAGGGAGAAACCAGCAAAATGCGAGACGATTGCATAAAAAGCTTAATCGTTTTCTTGAGAGAAACGGCTGCACCATAAGCCGCCATGAATGATCAAGGAAGAGTATGCTAAAATTGTTGGTGGTGGTGAAGATGGAGGAGTTGAAATTTTTCAAAATAATTTTGCTAATAACGTGTATTGACTGACGATCCAATAATGCAAAAATAGTACTCCCTCCGTCCCGCACTACTCGCACGTATTTCCTTTTTGGGCGTCCCAAGTTACTTGCACTCTTTCCATTTTTAGTAAAAAATTTCACCTACAGCCGTCATTTTTGACTTTCCTATACACTCATTCCTTAATCTCCGTGCCGAAAAGGAAATGAGCGAGTAGCTCGGGACGGAGGGAGTAATTTTCAATTGTATCGATTGGATCGGATCAGTCAATTGAATTATTTGAAGTTGGTTATGGGTTCATCATTGCACATGTATCCATTAATGTCCATTTTTTGGGTTCATCATGCCACACAATTTAATATTCCCTATGTCCCTTAAAATTTGGCACCATTTGACATGACACGAGTTTTAAGATAGGTAATAAAAGTGAGTTGAAAAAGTTAGTTGCATTTGAGTCCTACGTTTATATGTTAATTTTAAAATAAAATATGAGTGAGAATGAGTTAATAGAATGTGGGGTCCACTACTAAAAATGATAAAAATAAAAGGTGACAAATTTTTAAGGGCGGATAAAAAAGAAAATAAGTGACAATTTTCAGAGATGGAGAGAGTATTTTAAAGGTGACTATTACAGATATAATTTACTAAATGAAGGTAAAATGGGGTATATACCAAATTAAAGAATACTCTGAGTACCCACGGTTTCAATTATTAAATTTGATGGTCTAGATAAACTGTGGTATAGCGTGTCTGTAGAACATGGTAGCTGACTGAGACATGTATGAAATCTTAAACATTAACCGCACATTTGTTCATAGAATTTAATCCCTAGATGAGTTATCAACCCTATCAAACATACACTAAAGATCTATAAAATCAGCCAAAGAAAAAGTCTTGATATTAAATATGACCGGGTTTTAATATGAAATTAATAAAATAAAAAAGATTGAAAGTAAAGTATTTAAAATATTATTAATAAAAAAATGGAATCTCTTGGACCGATAAGGTCGTAATATCTCATCTCGTTTGCGCCTCCTCCGTATGGGCCTTCAACATTAGTTTGAATTGGGCCCCTTTTTTTGGTACGAGTAATATGGTTCCAGTGTATTCTTCTAATATTTCATCCCTAAACTTTTTTTTGTATTTTTTAAAAATATCAACTACTCCCTCCGTCCCCCAAAATTCGTCACCATTTGACCGGGCACGGGTTTTAAGAAATATAATAGAAAGTGGGTTGAAAAAGTTGGTGGCATGTGGGTCCTACTTTTATATATTAGTTTTATAATAAAATGTGAGTGTGAATGAGTTAGTGGAATGTAGGGTCCACTACCAAAAATGGTAAAAGTGAAAGGTGACAAATTTTTAAGGACGGACGAAAAAGGAAATATGTGACAAATTTTCAGGGACGGAGGGAGTACTAAATATTCTATCTGTTTTATAAAAGGTATTACTTTTTTTAGTTTGTTCCACTATGTAATATTTCTATTTAAAAAAAAATTCTCTTTCATATTGATATAAAAATTATATTTCTCTTTGCAATTAACACACAGAACAAAATCTTCTAAAATCTCGTGATATCGTACCTAACTTGATTTACTTGTTCAATTGTTACTTCTGTGGGCTGTGACACAATGATTTTTGTAATTTGTAATGTAAACTCTTCATCAAATTTACAGAAAAAATTTAATTAAAAAGTTTACCACCTTTGAAAATAGAGTAATTAGTTGCTAATTATTTACTTATCTCTTTTCAACTCTAAAGACGACAAATACTCATGCTACTAAAGTTCAAAATTGGTCTCATATTAAAGTTTAGTACTACAAATTTAGTGTGCTAGCTTCTGGTCCTAAAAAATATGTTTTGGTCAACATTTATCGATTTCATCAAAATTTATTGGCCAACCACTTTTTAAAAGTCCAAAGTTGGTCTCGTACACTTACAAAAACCTATTTGGTCATACGCATTAAATTAGTTAACTTCTGGTCCTATATAAAATATTTTGGTTCATATTTAATTCATCAATCAGGTCAAAACGTGATTGCCTGTTAATTTTCGAGTAACTCTTTCACATGACCGATACATATTTTCTAGAACCAGAAGTTAACACACTTGGGCTAATAAGTTTTTTGGAGTAAATGTACGGGACCAAGTTTGGTCTTTAGCTACGGAGGCCACAACTAATTTCCTCAAGCAAAAGACCAAGCCATGATGAAATAACTATACCAAAATTCCGTAGGAAAAAAAAAAAGATAATAAGGCGCAATCAATATATCATACTGAGTCATATCAAATTTCTTTTTTCTCTGCTTATTCAATGTATAACAAACCACAAAGTACTCTTGGGATACCACTGAGGGAAGGAAATGAACTCTAGTTTATACTATCATCCAAATTCACCTGCTAAGTATGTAAATGAAACTCATATTTATAGTCTACCAAAAATGGTTAAGCACACTGAAACTAAAGCATACCTTAAAGGCCTTCATTTAGTAGTCAAAGATAACTTCTTCGCAGCTGATCATGTTTTGAAAGGAAGGTTTATCCAACTCCATCTTCACTGCAAACATATGCGTTTTAGTTAAGAAGTAATTTAATTGGTGATGTTTGTGCACATTAAATGAAGTAGAAGGCTAACCTGTTAATCATGTTGAGAGTAGAGTTACAGCTTCTCATCTCAAAAAGTAGAGTGGCAACGGATCCTAAAGAGAGATTCCGGTCCTTATTAATTGGCAGAAGTGACGGCTAACGGATTACACTCAACTATTTCAATTGTAGTTTGGACCATTGAGGGATCACGCACCCAATCGAGTTGTTGTAATTTGTAGGAATGTTGTAAGCTTAGGAGCCTAAGCATTGGGAGGCTTCCGGCTTGAGCTGTCCACTGCACCAAATCAGTGTCTTCAATTACAAGTGCCAAAAGAGTCGAAAAACACCTTGGTTCTATATTCCATTCTGAGCCTCGAAATGCATAGTGTTTTAACTCAAGAATCGTAAGATTTGGTAGTAGCGAACCAACATCATTCATGTGCTTCCATGGGCACCCCAATCCACTCAAATGCAACATTGTCAAACCTAATGGGAACATTGAAAGAGGAACCATATTGATAGGGTCCTCGATTTAGTGAATCTCGCCGAAGATTATCTCCAATATCTTTTATTTTATTTGATTCAGTATCTTCTATTTTAGTTAGTTATTTTAATGCAATCTTTATCTTTATTGAGTCTAGTTAGTATTTTATAAATTAGAAGTCTATGTACTCTTTTATTCATTGATAAATAAAGTTAATTACTTGTTCTCATTCCCGGTTCTGGCGGAAATCGCCCCCTAGCACCTCAACTAGGGTTTATCTTGTTCTTCGTTTCCCTACAAATCGTTGGTGCTCTAGTCCGATAGATCAAGGGTCTATCAATTGGAGCTTCCATTGTCTACTCTTCCTCCATCACATCAAATTCTCTATTTTTTTTTCTTCCAACCACACGCTAGATTTCTCCTCACACTCCACACACAAAACAATACTCCTATTTCCATGGTTTTTCTCGAGCAACGCTCTCTCTGCGATATCAGTGAGATGCTCATGGACTTACGCCGTGCTCACGGCGAATTTCTAGCCAATTTCAGACATCATGCACTGACCGAGGAGCCTCCGGGCAGCCTTGCCGAGCGCTCACCTCCGCATCAGAGACCGAAGGAGCCGCCGGACCAGCAGCCGGTGATGACACCGCAGCAGGGCTGGTCTCTTCCGCCGTCGGTCACAAACCCACCGCTGGGTATCAAACCTTGGGCCGTACCACGACTCCGCCTAGAGCCACCACGTTTCGACGGATAGAATGCCTCAGATTGGATCCGTATTTGTTCGATCATCCAGCATCAGATTGGAGAGAACATTGGGTGGAAACTAACAAAGGAAAGAGCTGGGATGATTTCTTGTTGGCCGTGGAACAGCGGTTCGACCCTTAATTTTACAAACCCAGCGAGGTGACCGCCTTGCCTAGACAGTTTATGGGGACGAGGCGACCGTCCGAGACCAGCGGAAGCCCAACCGCACTACGGCGTGCCCAGTCGCAAATCGAGAGCCCGATCAGCAGCCACTGCAGCGACAAGAGGAGGTCACAAGTAAGTGATGTCAGTCAACTTGGTGCTCACCCTTTAAATGCAATTTCTAGCAATATTTTTGCTAATGTGAGTAGTTCCAAATCAATTGTTTGTGATGAGAATATGATCGTGAATACGGGATCGACCAATAATAGTGTTATTAATGAACTTGGTTTTGAAACGATTATTGGTGATGAGAATTTTGGAACAAATAGCACGGATGGTGATGAAGAGGGAGACACTGTTATTAATATTGCAGTTGATTGTGGGCAGCCAATGATGGAAATAAATGAGGTTGATTCGTCCCTTCGCATGGATAGTTCAAATTCATACACCGAATTAGAGGATGAGGTTTCACATGTTGTTGATGATGATCAGTTGGTTGATCAGCCTCCAACTATGGAATCGACGTCAATATTATTTCTAATGGAATTGGTTTTGATACCATAAATTGCTATGAGAATTCGAAAACTATTACCGAGGAGGTATTTGCTTCGGCGTTCTTTGATGAGGCAGGTTCTTGTGCATTTGATCAGGTCAATCTTGGGTTCCCCTATACTGTAGAGAATTCAAAGACTGCTACGAGTAAACCAGTTTATGTAGGTGCATATTGCATATTGGAATCTAGCATTGTTCTTGATGAAAAGATGGCTCGACAGAATATGGAGGAGTACAGGAAGCACTTACACATCCTATATTCCACCGAATCTTGAAGATTTGATGGTTTACAAGACTATGGAGGCGGGATGTAACAAGAGGTTTCATGAAAGTGATTATGGAAAGGACGATGCAGCAGCTGCTCTAGGAAAACAACATTTTGAACTGCTATGCATTACTTTAGATGATACAAGGGAAAGAAGTGATGGTGTAGCGGGGCATAATATATCGTATAATTTAACTGAAGCTTTCGCTGCTGATACCCACTCATTTCTGTCGTGTGATGATACGTTGCATTTGGGCAGAAACATTACTATAGGTTTGAAAGTGCCACCTGACCGAACAACCTGCTCCGGCCGTGCTGCTAATGCTTCTGCCGTGGACTCGCTGCTGTCACGAACAAGCAGTCACTGTTGCGAGTAACTTCCGCCGCTGTCGCTGCTCCAAACACGCGCAAAAGCCGCGAGTCAGCTGTGAACTCCGTCGGATATGCACGCAAGTCCAGATTGGGTCACGAAGTATCCTTGTCTTGTTCAAGCCGAGACCCAAGAGCATTCTGAAGGCATTCTGATATTTACGTAACATGGCCGATGTCGTCGACTCTCTCTACTGCTTCAACACGATGGGGACGTGAACTTCTTCAGTTTGGCGAGAAGAAAGGAGTGTGTGTTTTCGACCCAGGAGATTTTGAGAGTACATCCACCTTGAGAAGGAGTCACTCATGTTCTTATTGGAGTGATTCTCGTGGTTTAATAAGGAAGTTAGTAGCTCTTAAAGGAGTTGATGCATTGGTGAGAGAGGTGGCTAGCACAAAGGATGGATCAGAGAACGTTGTCGATGATTATCCAGAGACGATTGTGTATGGTTACTTCGTTGATTCAACAATTGTCAAGCAATTCGGTTGGAAGGAGATCGTTATTGGGTACAATAATAGCTATGACGGAAGAGAATTAGTGTCCTACTTTGGTGCGATGAAAGGAGTTCGTATTTTTGACCCTGGAGATTTTGAGAGTACTTTCACCTTGGACGAGACACTCGTGCTCTTATTTCATCACCCACCTTGAGGGCAAGGTGGTTTTCAACGGCGGGAGAGTTGATAGGGTCCTCGATTTAGTGAATTTCGCCGAAGATTATCTCCAATATCTTTTATTTTATTTGATTCAGTATCTTCTATTTTAGTTAGTTATTTTAATGCAATCTTTATCTTTATTGAGTCTAGTTAGTATTTTATAAATTAGAAGTCTATGTACTCTTTTATTCATTGAGAAATAAAGTTAATTACTTGTTCTCATTCCCGGTTCTGGCGGAAATCGCCCCCTAGCACCTCAACTAGGGTTTATCTTGTTTTTCGTTTCCCTACAAATTGTTGGTGCTCTATTCCGATAGATCAAGGGTCTATCACATATACTGACACTTCATATCAGGGTTCACTACATTATATCTCAATAGTTCCAAATTCGGGAGTTGCTCTGAGATACAACCGAGAACACTCGTTAGGTTGCTAACATTGTCATTATCGTAAGGCTTCAACTCCATAATAATTCCTAATCGATTTAAATTAGGAAATTTTTTGAGAATTTCTCTGGTGCAACTCTTTGTACTCACACCAGAAATAGAAAATAATTTTTCCAATGTAGCATCAGAATTAGGGGTTGGTAGGTCTCTTCCTGTGACCTCAAGGTTTAATAAATCCTGCATGTCCCATATTTCATCCGGCAAGTACGATACAACTCCACACTTTCTAATATTCATATGCGGTTTTATAATCAAGGATTGAAGATGAAGTGGATTGGATATAGAAACAGGGATTGCAAGTTAAGGAAAGGTATCGTAAACAAACTAGTTCAATAATTTCTTGTGGGATATAGTAAAATCGAACATTAGCAGCATTTAGTACCCTAAGCAACTTGGGATCCATGTCGTGTATTGGCACCGGATATTGGACGTAAGGACCAAGAAAAAGGAGAGAACGAGCAATGGGTGAGCAATCACTTTTTATTGAATCATACACTTGTTTGAAGGTAAATAAAGTATTGCAATGAGCACACAACCGACGCTGATCTTTGATTACATCATCACAACTTTGTAAAACATGCAAAAACTTGATTTTACTAGCTTCCTTCTTACATACGTGCTGCCAGCAAGAATGCACGCGAAAATCTTTCATTGAAAACCAAGATACATATGGTTCTGCATCTAGTAGAACAAGATTATACTTGTCAATAAGTGTCATAGTGCATTGGCCCAAGAAATTTGACAAAGTTATTTCCTCAGCAATAGACAGATAGGCGATGTTATCTTCGTCGATATTACTATATGGAGGGAAAGCTCCCATATAGAGGAAAATTATTTTCAAATATTGAGGTAAGTAATTGTAGCTTGGAAATAGTACCTCTGATATTTGATTATATGAATCCATGAACACTGAATTATGTTGTTTTTGGGCTACCTCAGTCCAGTATTCTTCAGTATTGTCTTCTTTGGATAGGAGCTCCGCCACTGTGACTAGCATAAGTGGAAGACCTTCACATTTTTTGCAATCTTCTTTCCCAATTTCTTCAAGTGAGGAGGGAAACCCTCTTCACTAAACACCTTCTCACCAAGTAACTTATTACTTTCATCTTCGTTCAACAAGCACACTATAGAATAAATTGGACATTCATCCAATCGTATCCTGCTTGTAACCAAGATTCGGACATTCTCCTCTGGCAAGATATCCATTAGTTGCGTGTCCCATTACCATACACCATGATACGAGACAATTATTATTATTTATCATATATCTATTATTTTGCCCAATAGTATTATATTAGCATATCTTTACCATATAATTAGTTTCTTATTCCCTAAGTTAGTGTATTTAGCATTATAAATAGGGACTTTGTTATTCATTTCCATTATTCATGAAATAGAATATTATTCACGCAGCTTTTATCTTCTTCTTCAATATCAAACCCTAGTTCTTGTCATTGTTGATCGTCGGGCAAAGATTCTCGCGACTTCACGGAGGAACCCTAATTCTTATCGTGTGCGATCGACGGGCAAACGATTCCCGCGACCTCACGGAGGAGTTAATCCGACGTTAAGGAGATTATACTTAACAACTGGTGCTTTCATTGCCGATCTCAGATTGACGATGACGAATCGTGTGGCAAACCGTACGAAACCGATGGTGGTGACTTCCGCCGGTGTCATCGTCGGGGGAGAGTCGCAATCGTCGTCGACTCTTGCGTTGGATACACCGGGGCTGGCGTTCGAGCATGTGCTAGCGTCGTTGGCCAGGTTGGAGGCAAGGCTCGATGCCTCGGAGCAGCGCGCGGTAGTCGCGCAACCACTGCCGCGACCGGACCCAGATCCACCATATGTGGATTGGCAGTGGGGGAGAGAGAATTCTGGGCGGAGCGTGACAATCGTTCAACCACCGCCGCTGCCGGAACCAGACCTACCAGATCCGGATTGGCAGCGAGGGAGAGAGATTTCTGGGCGGCAGGGCGCGATCGTGATGTCGGTGACGGCTGTTTCGTCCATTCCGCAATTAGGTTTTGGCGGCGGTCCCTCATCACATGGACAGCAGCACGCTGCCCTACTTGGAGCGTCGCCGTGGGACCGATACGGGGTCAACGCCGGGCAGAGTCGCGGCAGGCAGGCGACGGCGTGGGACAATCCCCCGCATAGACTGTATATTCGACCCGGGAGACACGCGACGGAGTGGGATTGGTACGGCGCAGATAACGATGGATTTCGGGGGGAGACGCGCGACAGCGTGGGATAACCCGGCGCATAGGATGGACGAGCCTGAGCCGCCCTATGAGGAGTGGCAGAGGGGCCGAGGGGACACGGGGAGGCATCGCCCGATCATTTCTCCAGCAACGTCCGTCGCTTCACATCAGCACCTAGGGATCGTGGGCTCGTATGCCAGAAACGCGATTCAACAGCCGTGTGATCGTTACGGCGCTGATGTCGAGGGTTTTCCGGGGTGCCGATTCACGGCCTGGGATAACCCCGCGCATAGGGAGAATGCTGCTGGAATCCACACTGTGGATTCTGATTATTCCAATCCCTCGAAGCCTAAGGATTCTAGTCTAAAACCCATCTGCAAACCTAAGGACGGCTTCTTTGAAAGTAGTCCTTTCAAGTTCTTCAAGCAAGGGAACTCTCCCGTTTCATCATCTTCCATGAAAGAACTTTCACGGCCACTGAATACTAAGGATACTTCTGATTCCAAGGTTATAGCAACGCTAGGACCTCAAATATCCGAGGTGAATGTATCAAGTGGTTTCCCAAAGACTGGTGATAACATTCAAGTTGTTAATTCCTCTCTAGGGAAGCCATGTTGTGAGGATATTGTTTCAAGAGGTCCTCATACGAAATGTGCAGTTTTGAATTCTTGCACCGATCCCGATTCTCTGCAAATGCATAAGGGGGAGAGAATCGACACTATTCATGGTAAGAAAGATGAGATATCACCAATAGTTTCACCCTTGAAGGATGATTTTCACATAACCGGAGACGATGATATGGCGAAGGCTATAACGAAGGTCCTTGAGAAGAATTTCGAGATAGATGAGGACATGCACTCGCAAGCCTTTCTGTTCAAGAATCTGTGGCTCGAGGCAGAGGCTAAACTGTGTTCCATCAGTTATGAAGCTCGTTTTGCGAGAATGAGGATTCAGATGGAAGGCATCAAGCTCAAAGCTCCCAAAAAGGATGAAGATGTTGCAGATGTGGCATCTGAGCCTTGCATTTCTCTAGATTCCTTTCGAGTGAAGGAAGACGCTCAGCTGTGCGGCGTGTGTTTGATCCAGGAGGAGACGTCTCTCAACAATTTTTGACTTTCAACTCTCTTCTATGCTTCGTGGTTTCCACCTTGAGGACAAAGTGTATTTCAACCGTGGGGGAGTTGATACGAGAAAATTATTATTATTTATCATATATCTATTATTTTGCCCAATAGTATTATATTAGCATATCTTTATCATATAATTAGTTTCTTATTCCCTAAGTTAGTGTATTTAGCATTATAAATAGGGACTTTGTTATTCATTTCCATTATTCATGAAATAGAATATTATTGACGCAGCTTTTATCTTCTTCTTCAATATCAAACCCTAGTTCTTGTCGTTGTTGATCGTCGGGCAAAGATTCTCACGACTTCACGGAGGAACCCTAATTCTTATCGTGTGCGATCGACGGGCAAACGATTCCCGCGACCTCACGGAGGAGTTAATCCGACGTTAAGGAGATTATCCTTAACACACCATCTAACACAATGAGACATTTCTTATACATTAATCTCTCTTTCAAGAGTCCAACTAATTTCTCTTCATCATCATCTCCTTGGGTAAACACTTGGTTGTAAGTGTTGGGTCCTCTTGAGCTAGAATGCATTGTACTATTTCAGTGGATTGACATATTCTGCCCACTTTGACCCATACTCGAAGCTCGATGTGCTTCTTAATCAATGGATCCTCGAATACTTTCTTAGCAATAGTGGTCTTTCCAATTCCTGCCATCCCAGTCACTAATATCCGTTTCCCCTCATCTTCGATCAGCTTCCCAATTGTAATCTTGAGAGAAGCCGCTGCACCAAAAGCAGCCATGAGTGATCAAGGAAGAGTATGCTAAAATTGTTGGTCGTGGTGAAGATGGACTTGTTGAAATTGTGTGCTGCAATTGCTAAAATGAATTTGCTAATAACATGTATTGACTGGCGATCCAATAATGCAAAAATATTATTTTTCTATCATATCAATTGGATCGATCGAATCAGTCAATTGAATAATTTAACGTTGGTTGTGGCCTTGGGGAATACTAATACTTGAATATATACATACCGCACTTCTCTGAAAGTCAGCACTGCACTGCGCTGCGCATGTATCTTTCATATATTTCAATTTGTCCAAAAAATAATTTTGTTAGTGAAAACGAGACATGACCACTTTTTATTAAAAATAGAAGTGGAGCAGTATTTTTTATGGCTACTATTTTAAAGGTGGTTATTAACTGGAGGTAAAGTACGAATACTGACGATTTCGATTAAAAAATTTGATGGTCTAGAGAAATTGTCACGCAGTCTGTCTGTTGAACATGGTATATAGAAAGCTCAAACATTGCTAAAGATATATTAGAGAGGGGTGGATAGAAAAAGTAGTTGAAGTATTGTTAGTGGAAAATAGAATTAGTTGAACCGATTGGGTCTGATTATCTAATCTCATTTGGGCCTCCTCTATAGTTCTTCAACAATAGCTTGAATTGGGCCTGCTTTCCAAAATAATTTTGTGTGAGTAATATGGTCCCAGTTATTAGGTCGTTTGAGCTTTTTATGTACTCCCCCCGTCCCTCTGTTATAGAGACATTTCTTTTCGACACGAGATTTAAGAAAAATTATTTTTAATGAGTTAAGTCAAAGGAGAATAAAGTAGAAAGGAAAAGGGTAGAGAAATGAAGAGAGAGTAAAGTATTTTTTGCCAAAAAAGGAAATGACTCAGCTACAGTGGGACAACCTAAAAAGGAATACAGCGGAGGGAGTACTAATGTACTCTTCTAGTATTTTACCCCTATTTTTTGTATTTAAAAAAAATCAACTAGTACTAAATACATAACTTGTCATGTACTTGTTCAATTATTACGTCACTGGGCTGTGAGTGTGTGACCCAATGTTTATGTAAATTCTAATGTGAATCGTTCATCAAATCTACTAGAAAAAAATAAATAAAAAAACATACCACTTTCGAGATTCGACAAGTTCTCATTCGTTCAACTAATCTATAAATATAAAGCCAACATTAATTGCAAAACAAAAAAACAAAATAGTGAACAGGAAGCATCCAAGAATGGAAGGAGTCAATCAACAAAGTGTTAAGGGATAATTTCCCTTAACAAGTTTCCGGCGTCGCAAAGGCGATCGGAGGAGGGATAAACTGTAGTCACGGGAGCTTTGCCCGTCGGTCATACCAAGAACAAAACATAATTAAAATAAACGCATGAAAATAAAATAAAGATGATTTGATATTTCTTGATTGAATGACAAGAATACAATGTGTAGCATCCCGAAAATTTGTGACTTATTTTATTTTATTAATGAAGATGTTGATTGGGAAATTCAATTATGAAATTTAATTTCTATGTGATTGAGTAAATTATGTGAAATTAGTTGTTGTGAGTTATGTGAAATAATGTGAATAAATTTCCAATGTGTGAATTAAATTAAATGGGATCATGCATAATTATTCTAGCTATTTTATTAGAATTTTCGGCCCTCCTATTTATTGGAAATAATATTATCTTTCTTGGATTTAATTAATTCTTTTGGGATATTTATCCAAATTAAATCCAAACCAAATTGTCCCTATGTTATTCTACATGATTTTTGACCCTTGTCCATCCCTTGAAAATTTTGAAATTCTCCTATTAATTAGGAGAAGGAATTATTTTGTAGATTTAATTGGTACTTTGTTTATTTTCTTCCTTGAATTAAAATCCAATCAAATCTTACCATATCTTGCCAAATCTTTCCTTATTTCCTTGTGGAAATAATCTTAATTTTCGACCCCCCCTATATTTTAAAGGGATTAATATTTTGTTCCTATTTTGTGGGATTTTTTCTCTCCAAATAAATTTGATTTGAACCATATCTCTATTTAATTAGTCTAAAAAATCCCACAACCCCAATTTCTCTCAAAATACACGCCTACTTCCTTATTTCCTATTTTTCTTCCACAAATTTTAATTGTTTTATTTAAGTGGGGGAATAAATCCTTGAATATAAATTAAAAAAAACCCTAATCCTAATCTCCCCCACAATTCACACGCCTCCCTCAACTCTCTCCCTCTCTCCCACACGCCTCCCTCCCCTCCTTCTCCCTCTCAAGTGCTCCAAATCGGTTCTTCACAAATTCGTCATCGTTGCTTTGATTTGGAGTTGGAAACTCAAAGATCCGTTGAAGAATCAAACCACTCGTCGTTTCTACCGATTGTTTTTCAAGGGAAAGGTATATTTTGATCCATTTTTCTCATTCTTACCGTTTAATCCATAATATTTTAAACCCCCATGCATATAGTTGAGTGGAGATTTGTAAACCTAAGAACTAAATGGTTGGGAAGGAAGTTTGTACAAGATTGTGTATGTGTGTGCGTGGATGGGTGTGTTGGATGTATAAATTGTGAATATTATGTGTGATTAGGGAGGCATGGTTGTGAATGGGTATTTGGAAGCATGAATATGTATGTGTGGAAGTATGATGGACAAACTAGTGTTTGTGGGTGTTGAGTATGAAAATTGTTGTGTACGGGCAGTAGGTTCCGATGTCTGTTAGACCAATCAAACGATCTTATTTTGGCACGAATTTTTTAACTGGATGAAGTTTTAGATGTCTTCTGTGTTGTGTCCAAATTTCAGCTACAATCGATGACGGATGAATTTTTAACGAATTTTTCAATTGAACTGCGCAGTCCTGTCAGATTTGTGTTTCGTTTAGTGAGTTTCGTCTTTGGTTTGACCGATCAAAAGATATGATTTTGGCGTGAAATTTTAACTGAATAAACCCTTATGTGTCTACTGTGTGGTGACCGAATTTTAGCTTTAAATGATATCGGATGGAATTTTAATGATTTTTACAAAAGGACTGCGCTGTTCTGTCAGATTCATGTTTTGGTTGCGATAGTCCTTGATGACGAGTTTTGAATGAAGTACATGATACATGTACGAGTAAGGCTCTGATCTTATGATGTGGTTATGTGTGTTGATGTATGCTAAAGTGATAGTTTCTTTTATGATTGTGAGCGATTATGATGGGCAATGTAAGAAAACAATGAAAGGAACGATAGGGCATGCATGTTTGATGTGATGGTGGAAAACTGATTGTGTTATGTGCTTATGGTGATGACAAGGGTTATTGGGCGTACGTGAGTACGAAGAAGCAAGGGTTGCAATAAAGTTGTGAACTGTGAGCTTTCTTTTACTGAAACTCTTTTACTCTTTCAAAAGTATGATTATGGTGTAATAAGGGTGATTTAAATTGTGATGCCATGCCATGTTTGTTTGATGATGAGATTGTTGCCTAATGCCTAGATTGTGTAACACCCGTACCTTAATTAAGAAGTTAATTTTCATGTAACGGAATAATTGATAAAATTATTTCGAAATGTTATGCTTCCCGATAATTGTGTTATGGAAAAATTATGGTTTATGTGTTGATGTGAAAAGGAATGTTTTGAGGTTGTTAATTGTGAACGTTGGGAGACACGTTAAAGGTCTCGTTGTAAGGTCGATGATGAAATTGCTACTCTTTAGCAAGACGAATGAATTATTTGGAAGGAAATATATGTTTTAATGGGCAACGACGCGCCTAAGTCGAGGGTCGATCGAATGAATATTTTATTTGGAACAACACCAAATATAAATTTTGTACGATTTCTCGTACTATAATTTTTGGGAGATGAAGAACGGGATAACAAAATAAAAATGAAGACCCGTGAATTTTAATGAACGAGGGAAAATACAAAAAAAATATATATAAACAAATGTATGAATTTATTTTGGTTCCTACAAAATAAATTTGAAGCCAATTAAAAATAAATTAATCTTGGAGTCTAAATACTCTTTAAATCCATCAAGTGATAGTTTTAACTTGGGTTTGTAATTAATTGTTGATTCCTTTCTAGCCCAATTGGAATTAAATCTTTGAAGCCCATGTATGATTTAATTAACAAAGCCCAAGCATGAATTTAATTAATTAAGCCCAAGTTTTTTTTTCTTTTTCCTTCTTTCTTCTTTCTTCTTCCCCCCCCACGTCGACGGTTTCTCCATTTCTCCCCATGATGTTCACGGTTTTCACCCTCCACTTCCCTCACCCATACCTACACCCTCCACAACCCCTCTAACACCACTCACCACTTTCACTTAGCAAAAAAAAAGAAGAAGAGAAAAGAGAAGAAGGAGAAGCGGCGAGAGATAGCCGAGAGGAAGGAGGAAGAAGAAGAAGTTGGTTCCACCATTTTTATTCAACCACCATCAAATTAAGCTCTTGAGGTATACCATTCCTTCCATCCTCAAAGCATGAGTTGTTTACTATCTTTGCATACATGATATACACCCTTGTGCCATGGCTTTTTGTCACGACCGCCCAAACAAGGGGTACCACAACGCGGCGATCGTGACCGACATGCATGGACAACAATTTAAAAGAACACTTTGATTAAAGATTTTAAGGAAAATTTAGTTATTTATTTATTTATTTTTTTAAAAGACATAAGATAAAAATGTTTTCAAAATACCTTAGGTAAAATACTTTTAGAAAGGGATAACGGAAAATTTTGACTTTAAGAAAATACAACAATTAAATAACTAAAGTAAAGCAAACATTAACTCAAATCCCGAGGAAAACCATTTTCAAAAGACACGTAAACACACGTTTAAATTCCTAACACCACCATACATGTCCCAACACCAAAACGAAAAGCTTAAGATCTTAAGACATAAATTAAAACATAGCAGCGGATAAATAAGGTTCAAGGAGAGTCAAGGATCACGCCTATGTGTGACGACACAACGTATCCTAAGTTCTCTAGCCAGCTCAACATCCACCGCAACATCCCGCTCAACCTGCAAAATTTTTAAAAGAAATTGCAGGGCTGAGTACTTGTTGTACTCAATGGGCTCATGCCGAAAACAGTTATCGAGTTATGTCATCCATACCAGTGATCTCGAGTTTTATACGCAGTAATGAAAATATCACGAGAACACAAAAAGTTTCACAGACTGGCCAGTCAAAATAATCTCCCCACTTTTCACATCAATCCAACAATCACAACCACAGTGCGACGAAAGTGTGGCCACACTATTCGCCCACGAGACCGGCCGACTTGCAAGGACGGCTCACGATCCCACCAGTGTACACAGCCCGATAGGGTTTACGGCCCTACTCGGACCCGAATTCGTTTCACAATACAGCCATATAGCCTAACGGAGTAAACTCATACGAACTAGGCATCAGGCACACAATCTCATAACAAAACAGTCCATGGCATGACATAACAGTTAAACCACCCTTATATCTCCACATAATATTTTTCGGAAAAGTAAAGAGGTTTGAAAGAAAGCCCACCTCGTTCTCTTAGCAAAATCACAACCCAACTTAGCAACTCTCGATCCTCGAGTTCACGAAAACACAACACCCTTGTCAACGACAACACAAGTCAGTCTCACACAATAGCATATCACTATGCATGTCTTATCGTTTCTCTCTCATCGTTCTCCTCAATCCCAAAACCCAACATACATCACAAGGGTATAAAACACACGTAACACCTTTCAACTTATCGCAAGTGATTTCAACATTTAAACACGTTCCTTGCGCATACATGCATCATATAACACTTTTAAACTTGAAACTAAGTGTCATTTAATCAAGGCAGAAAACTGGCAGAATTGCGCGACCGTTTTGTAAAAATCACTATAAATTCATCCGACCTCAAAACATGCTAAATTTTGGTCACAACACAAAGGACACATTCAAGTTCATCCATGAAAATTTTCATATCGAAATCACGTCATTTAGTCAGTCATATCACATATTGAACTCTCTGGTCGGAACATACAATTTCTGACAGTATTGCGCAGTTCATTTGAAAAATTCACCATAATTTCATACGATGCCCAAAATGGCCGAAAATTTAACACAATACAGAAAACACATCAAATATTCATATCGTTCAAGAATCACGTCAATCGGAGTTCATTTGGTTAGTAAAACAGAAAACGAAACATTCATGGCGAGAACTCGCGTTTCTGGCAGATTTGCGCGGTCGACTTCAAACATTTATTAAAAATTCATTTTTCGATAAAACAGGCTGAAATTCATACGAGACACCGAAAACATCTTGAAGTTTACTCAGTAAAAATTTCGTAGCAAAATTCGTTCGTTTGATGCGTCGACTACAGATCATAAGTCACTGGTCGAGCATCACAGAATTCTGGTTCAAATCCGAAAATAGGGTTTTTAAATTTCCACAACGAAAACACCGATTCTTCATGCTCGAAAACACATCATCATGCTTACACATTCCTCAAACACATATTTGCATACAATCTCATATTATTCACAATTATTTTGATCCAAACCCACATGATTCCAATCAACAAGGCAAAAACAACCAAGTTCTTATGAACACAAAATTTCCCTCCCGTTAAAACTTGCGATCTATCAAACCTAGACTCTCTACATGCATGTAGGACTCAAAACATGGTTCAAAAGAGAAGGAGAAGAAAAGTGAGCAATTATACCTTCCTTTGACAAAAACCAATCGGTAGAAGCGAAGAACAAGGCGATTCGTCGGAGATTCTTGAAGGCAACTTCAATGGATGCAAGAATAAGCTTGAATGGAAGATTTTTTTTGGAGATGGGAGAGTGGGAGAAACCGTGTGGGAGAGGAGAGAAGAGAGGGTGGCGTTTTTTTTTTGAAGAATGGGGGCTAGGGTTTTAGCTTTTAATATTTATAGTTTAGGTTAAAATCCATGAATTAAATGAATAAATTGTGGGGAATTAAATATATAGGCCAATGAATAAAAATCCCACAATTTTAAAGAGCCACATTTTCGAAAATTGGCTGAAAATTTAATAAGGAAATATAGCAATTATTTACTTGGAGAGAATATTCATAAATTAGGAAATAAAGGTGAATATTCCATAAACAAGGGAGCAAAAATAAATTAAATCTCCAAGTAGTAAACATGGTGAGGGGCCGAAAATTTGAGGTCTTTGCACAAGGAATTATTTAAATCCCCAATTAAATAGAATAGGATTTAAATTAGGTAATTTTCTTTATGGAAAAAGGCTCCCATAAAAAGGCAATAATTAATTAAATTCCCACAAGGAAAATAATGCATAGGGGCGTGTGATATGGAGGAACAATAGAAGAAAATATTCACACCCCCAATTAATTAGACATGGGAATTTATTTAAAAAAAAAGGGATCCCACAAATTAGGAAACAAATAAAATATCCCCCAAAATTTAGTGGAGGGGCCGAAAATTGCTAGGCTCAAATAGCCAAGGAAATATCCCAACTCTCTATTTATTTTGGGTGAAGAAATAAATTATCCCATGATTTAATTGGATTAAATTCAAAGGGTGGAAGTCAATAAAGTACCAATTAAATCAAAGGAAAATAATCCAATCTCCTATTGGAGATTTTCGAAACTCCCAAGGAAAAATAAAATGGAGTTCGAATTTCATGTAGTACAATTTATGGTCTATTGGTTTGGATTTAATTTGGAATAACGTCCCAAAACAATTAATTAAATCCACAAAAAGAAGTACTATTTCAATAATTAGGAATGACCGGAAATATCAATTAATTGGCTCTAGAAAGGATTAATGCATGATCCTATTAACCTTTTCCCCACATTGGGCAACGATAAAATCTCGAGCTCATCATTCCACAATTACCACGACAATCTATTTCACGCAAAGCACTTAATCACATAAAATCAAACGTTTCAAAATTCCAAAATTCCAATAACATAATAAAAAGGGTCACAAAAGTTTGGGATGTTACACTTTTCTTCCATAATCAATTAAGTAGAAACCGACGTAGAAATAATCAAACGATCGCCGCGCATAATCGAATCTAGGAAAGAACGAAACTTTATAACCATAACGTGTGTTGCGGGACGTTTCGGAGTGGTTTCGGAAGAGGAGAGGCCACCGCCGGCGACGGGCAGCGGCGGACAGCCGCTCGACGTCTCCCCGACGGCTGGCATCTCCATTTGCGACGGTAGACAACAACGGCCGGTGACGCGACGGCGAGGCAGCAGCCCCAGCCGCACGGCAGCGGCGACGTGGAGTGTCCTCCGCGGCAGCAGCTTCCGCCGGCGAGCAGCGAAGGCAGCGGCTTCCTCGGCGGCTCCAGCTGTGGCGGCAGGCGGCTCCAGCCGCGACGGTGGCGAGCCGGAGGGAGAACGACGGCGACGACAGTGGTGGTGGTCGGCTGCTGTGTGTTTGCCGAGAGAAAGAGAGGGCGACGGTGAGAGAGAAAGAAGAGAGAGAGAGAGTGTGTTGGAGAAGATGATGAAAGTTGGGCCATGCTATTTGGGGCCATGTGTTTTTTTTAATTTGGGCCTTGGAATAGTTTAATTGTTGTTGGGCTTTTATAGATTAATTGGAAGATGGGCTCATTAATTGTTTTGGGGGATTTAAAATGGCTAAAGAATTTAAATCTCTTGGGCCGTTAATTTAAAGTTGAATCGGGGAAAAATATTTAATTAATTCCCGGAAGACTTCTTGAAGAATGAATAATTTACCTAGGTATGAGTTAATACTTTTTTTTTCCAACGGTGAATAGCTAAGAAAATTTAAGTAAGCGCTTAAATAATTTTTAGAAATTATTTTCGACGTTATGGAAAATGCGAGGAGCCAACGAAGGAAAGAATGAGCGTAAGCGGCCGACCGGCGTCGCACGCGACGCCTTGGGCGGCCGCCGAATAACCGAAAGTGCGTGAAAATCGAGAAAGAAAATTAAAAGATATTAATTAGAGTGCATGCATTCTAATTTTCGTCGTTACCGAATTTTGATATGAATTTATGTATTTTGCGAAAAGGTGGTTCGCACGCTCGTTAAGGTCGGATCGAGAAGTTATAAAAGCGAATTTCTAAGCTATTGAGGTGGGCTTTATTCTTAAATGTTTATTCTTGAATTGATATGTTTATGGTGTTATAAGGATGTTTCTATAAGTATGTCATGCCGTATTTATGTTTGAAACTGCTATCTGATTGTCTACTAGAATGATACTCTACTAGACTTTGATGGTTAACGAATTCGGGTCTAACTAGGGCTACGCCCTACTTAGACTAGTGCACTGATGGGGATCGTGAGCCGTCCCCTAGGTCGGCCGGTCCAGTGATCGAGATTGTGGCCACAGTCTCGTTTCACATGATGGTTCAGATATGGTATTTGATGGGGAATGATGTTAGTCCGCGCGGACACTTTTTATGGAAATGAATATTTTTTGTGCTTTCCGGTTCTTTTAAAGTAAAACCCGGGATTCACACGATGATGGCTTGGCATATCTTAGCGATGAATGTTTTCGGGCGTGAGTTCACTGGGTGCATCAAGTACTCAGCCCCTGCATATATTTTCCCTATGTGCAGGTTGAGCGAGGTCGGGAGGCGGAGAATGTTGAGTGATGATTTCAAGAACTGGTCCGGTTATTATTATGTCTTCATACGTAGTAGTAACTATACTCTCAAATTGCTTCCGCTATCAAATGTCTAAGAAACTCTGTTATTTTCGTTATTGCCGAACTCTGCTATAGTTTACTTTGAGACTTGGGTTTATGTTGAAACGTTGACCGTTTTAAATGGTACTTCATCCTTGTTTGATAAATCGTATTGCCTTGGATTGTATGTTTTTCCCCTTCTTCCCCGCTTCTTAAACCCCCCCACGAGTCACGATTTCCCGTGCTTTCTATCCTTAGGAAGTGCGGTCGTGACAGAATGGTATCAGAGCCGTGTTTTTTCCTTCCGCTCTGGACCGAGAGTCATTTATTCAATCTAGCCTAGACTCGTTTCGCTAGACTAAAAGAGTATTCGCTTAACACTCGACACTCCGTCTCACCGCGCTCAACACGAAAGAAGGCAAAAGTTGAAACGAAGCATAATAGAAGTGATAGAGTGAATGGGGCGCGAAAAGGGCGCGAAAACCAAAGGACGATGAAATGACGAGACAAGGATAACCTTGTGAGGCGCGTTAGCATTATATCGAAGGATTGACGAAATTGTAAAAGTACCACGATTATAAAAAAAGAAACATCTATCCTTAGGTGTTAAAAAAAAAAAAAATGTTATGACTTTTCCTTATGAAAATCGACAGGTATATGCACGGTAGCATGTATGACGTTCTCTACGCGTTTTTATTTCTTTCTACCTCGCTTATTCTTTTTCTACGATTGGTTGCTAAGGGAACTTACTTTTATGTAGATGGCGATCACGATCCACGCACCGCTAAGGGGAAGGTACGTCAAGAATGGATTGCGGGCGGTGGAGATGTACCGCGGGTTCGAGAGGGACGCGAGGGCCCCTTTGATATCGTATGTCGCCGACTACTTGACCTTATGGCGGGATGCTCATGGCTGTGGAGTGAGGCACTATGAGGGAATCAAGAGATTGATTGACGAACTACCGGCACCTTGGAATAGGTGGGCCGACGAGGCTTCCCGGTCATACATCTGGCATAAGCTTCCCGACTATAGCATGCAAGGAGACATGCATGGTTTTGTGAAGGTTCTCTTGGAAGCACTGGTTGATGCTCGTGATGGACCGCCACCCTATGCTCCTCCTAGGAAGGAGGCATCCTCATCGAGCCGCAGTCCCTACAGCGGGGGCCGGTACGAGAGTGAGACGCCCCAACCAAACTGCCCTAAGAGGAGGAGACTTGGGATGCGCACCTCCACACCTCCCGCGACGGAAGTTCTTGTGGTCGATGAGCATATCGACGACGCTACTGATGTGCGGGAGAGTGATGAGGAAGAGGAAGAAGACCCCCTTGAAGACGAGGAGGATCCCATGGAGGATGAGGAAGACCCCGAAGAAGAGTCCCTTGCGAGAGAGGTTGAAGTTGATAGCGAGGAAGGGGCGAATTATGAGAGAGCTCCCGAGGAGTAGTGTTCTTTTGCTGTTTTGTTAGTTTCGTATGTTTTGTTTTGGCGAACTATGTAGTAGTTTCTTTTGACGTTTGTTTTTCTTCCCTGTTTCAAAGACCTTGTGAAACACGTACTTGTTGGTTTTAAGATAATGAAGTTTTCGTTGTTTTATCGTTGTGTTCGTTTTTACCTCGTTGTACATGTAAAGTTGTGTTATCGCTTTGGAAAGGTTGTGTGGTGTGGTGATGGTAAAAGTTGGATTTCGTACTAACGCATGTGTTGAACAGAATGCCTCCCCGACGTGCCGCAGTTCACCACGAGAATGGGGCAAGCAACGAGACCCAAAGCAGTGTGGGTCCCGAAGGACAACCACCACCACCTCCACCACCGCCACAGCCGGAACGGAACATCGAGAAAGAGTTCCGAAAGGAACGTCCTCCCGTGTTCGATGGAATGGGAGATCCAACCAAGGCCGAGACCTGGATTCGGGCCATAGAACGCATCTTTAAGTTCTTGAGGTGCACTGACCAGGAGCGCCTATCGTGCGTGACTTATCAGCTCACCGGGTCCGCAGAATTCTGGTGGGAGACTAAGCAGCGGACAATGACGCAGGAACAGTTAGACACTCTGACGTGGGAAGACTTCAAGGAGGAACTGTATGACAAATACATTCCAAGGAGCTACCGTAAGGCAAAGGAGGCCGAGTTCTACAATTTAAAGCAGGGGCGGATGACTGTGACAGAATATTACCGTGCCCTATGTGACATGTCTCGATATGCACCCGAGCAAGTAAACACCGACGAGAAGATGGCGGAGAAGTTTTGTGCCGGTCTGAGGCACGAAATCAGGATGGCGTTGGCGTGCCGTGGTAGACTCTCGTATGCCGAGTCATTATCTCGTGCATTGGACGTGGAGGAAGCAATGCCACGGGAAAAGACGGTTACACCCACTACCCCAACACCGCCGACCTCACAGCAGAATTTCCGGGATAAGAGGAAATGGGACGGGAACCGCGCACCCTTCGACAACAAGAGGTTCCAGGGTACCCCAAACTCTTCCCAGGGAAAAGGAAAGCAAACTGCTCCATTCCAAAGTGGAGATTTCCGTCAGAGAGTACCTCCTTGTGCCAAATGTCAGAAGAACCACATGGGAGAGTGCAGAGTCGGGACCAACGTGTGCTATAAGTGTGGTGGAGTCGGACACTTCGCCAGAGAGTGCACAAGTAATAACAATGCTGGAGGTGGAGGAATGCCGAACGGACCTCGAGGGAATCCTACACCACCTCCGCAGCAGCAGCAGCGTCGCCAGCCATACCCGACTCAAGCTAGGGCCTACGCCTTGGGACGCAGGCAAGCGAAAGCCCTACAGGGAGAGCCAAAACAAGAAAATCTGGCAGGTATGGGAACGTTACTTGACATGCCTGTTGCTGTTCTGTTTGATACGGGTGCGTCGCACTCTTTTATATCGCACTCCTGCGTGAATGCTTTAAGACTGCCTGTTGATGAACTTGAACATGAAATGAATGTGAACTCACCGGTAGGAGGCCTTGTAGAAATTTCACAATCTTGCTCGAACATAGAACTCACGGTGGGAGAACTTAGTTTAGTGGCGCACAACTTGCACGTTATGTCGATGGATAATGTGGACATTATTCTGGGGATGGACTGGCTAGCTGAAAACTATGCCACTATCCGATGCCAAGAGAGGCAAATCTCGTTACAAACCCCGAGGAAGGAGCCCTCTACCTTCCACGGAGTTTCGATAATCAACGAACTTGTGTGATATCGGCACTTCAAGCGATCACGATGATTAGAAAGGGGCGTCCGGCCTATCTGGTGTATCTGCGAGGACATGACAAGAAAGAGAGGAAAGTTGAAGATGTGGCAGTGGTACGTGAGTTTCCCGACGTATTTCCCGATGCGTTGGCAGGCCCTCCGCCTGATCGACAGTTGGAGTTTACTATCGATCTGGAACCAGGAGCCGCACCGGTATCGAAGGCACCATATAGGATGGCACCGAAGGAGTTGGAAGAACTCAAAATCCAGCTACAAGAACTACTGGACTTGGGTTTTATCCGACCCAGCGTGTCGCCATGGGGAGCACCTGTGTTGTTTGTGAAGAAGAAAGACGGGACGCTGAGAATGTGCATAGACTATCGAGAATTGAACAAGTTGACTCTCAAGAACAAGTACCCTCTACTGAGAATAGACGACCTGTTCGATCAACTCAGGGGAGCAGGAGTATTTTCGAAGATGGATTTAAGATCGGGATATCATCAATTGAGGGTACGAAGGGAGGATATACCCAAGACGGCATTCCGAACGAGGTACGGGCATTATGAGTTTGTAGTAATGCCGTTTGGACTGACGAATGCACCGGCAGTATTTATGGACTTAATGAATCGAGTATTCCATCCATACTTGGACAAGTTCGTCCTGGTGTTCATAGATGATGTATTGGTTTACTCGAAGGATGAAAAGGAGCATGAGGAGCATCTAAGGATCACGCTGGAAACACTCAGAACAGATAAGTTATACGCCAAGTTCAGTAAGTGTGAATTTTGGCTAAATGAAGTGAATTTTCTGGGGCATGTTGTGACAGCCGAAGGGATTCGAGTTGACCCCGCAAAGGTGGAGGCCGTACAACAGTGGAAGGCGCCAAGGACCCCAAACGAGATTCGGAGTTTCCTTGGACTGGCAGGATACTACCGAAGATTTATCGAAGGATTTTCTAAAATCGCAAGGCCAATGACTCAACAATTGAAGAAGGGGACCAAGGTCAATTGGACACCGGAGTGTGAGGCTAGCTTCCAGTTGTTGAAAGAGAAATTGACCACCGCACCTGTTCTAGCCGTGCCGGAACCGGGAATAGACTATGTGGTTTACACTGATGCATCGAAGATTGGACTGGGGTGTGTTCTGATGCAGAATGGTAAGGTGATTGCCTACGCTTCGCGGCAGTTGAGACCACACGAGTTGAATTACCCTACTCATGACTTAGAACTAGCGGCTGTTGTGCACGCATTGAAGATTTGGAGGCACCATCTCTATGGAGTTCGGTGTGAGATTTTTACCGACCACAAGAGTCTGAAATACTTCTTTGAACAGAAAGATTTGAACATGAGGCAACGCAGATGGCTAGAACTAGTCAAGGATTATGACTGTGGCATTAACTATCACCCGGGTAAAGCAAACGTAGTGGCGGATGCTTTGAGCCGGAAAGCTCAACCGCAGTTGGCTGCTTTTCTCACTCAGGAAGCGGAGTTGATTCGCGATTTTAGCAAAATGCGATTGGAAGTGGTGAGAGCCCCGGAGACTGTGAAGGGAAAGATTGCCACTTTGGTAATTGCATCCGATCTGCGGACAAGGATAATACAAGGGCAACGGAATGATGAGAATCTGGAGAAATTTCGACTGAAGGTGAGGAAGGGCGAACAAGAGAAGTTTCGAGAGGAGGCTGATAATGCTCTCACCTATGAGGGGAGACTATGTGTGCCAAGCGACGAAGGACTTCGAAATGAAATTCTGACCGAGGCACACGAGACTCCATACACCGCTCATCCTGGAAGTACAAAGATGTACCAGGACTTGAAGGGATCATTCTGGTGGGATGGAATGAAGAGGGACATAGCTTTGTTTGTGGAGAGATGTTTGGCATGTCAACAAGTAAAAGCTTTACATCAACGACCCTATGGGAAGTTGCAACCGCTGGAGATTCCGGAGTGGAAATGGGAACATATCGCCATGGATTTTGTGACGGGACTACCAAAGACCCGACAAGGGAATACAGCCATTTGGGTGATTATAGACCGCCTCACCAAGAGTGCGCATTTTATACCCATCCCTATAACTCATGGATCCAACAAACTGGCCCGGCTTTACGTGAAGGAAATCATTCGGCTACATGGGGTGCCAGTAACAATCACGTCAGACCGGGATACAAGGTTTACTTCAAGGTTTTGGATAAGTCTGCAACGGGAGCTTGGAACACGACTGAATTTTAGTACTGCTTTCCATCCACAAACCGATGGACAGTCCGAGAGAACGATTCAAACTCTCGAGGACATGTTGAGAGCCGTGGTTCTTGACCGAGGGGAAAATTGGGAAGTTGTACTACCGTTGATCGAGTTCGCCTATAACAATAGTTTCCAGGCGACGATAAATATGGCCCCGTATGAAGCATTGTATGGGAGGAAGTGTAGATCACCACTTTACTGGGATGAGGTTGGTGAAAGAAGAATACTCGGGCCAGATTCGGTCGAAGAAATGATTGAGATCGTGCGACAAATTCGACAAAGGATTAAAGAAGCTCAAGACCGACAGAAGTCGTATGCTGATGTCCGGCGTACGGATTTACAGTTCAGTATGGGAGATAAGGTGTTCTTGAAAGTATCTCCGTCGAAGGGGATAACGAGGTTCGGTGTAAAGGAAAAGTTGAAGCCTCGATACGTAGAGCCTTATGAAATCCTTGAGAAGGTGGGACCCGTAGCGTATAGGCTGGCACTACCACCGAGTTTTGGAACTGTGCACAATGTTTTCCATGTGTCACAATTACGAAAGTACGTGTTCGATCCCAAGCACGTGGTTCATCAGGAGGAAATGATTTTGAATCCTGACTTGAGTTATGAGGAGAAGCCCGAGGCTATTCTGGACAGGAAGGTGCAAGAGTTGAGGAACAAATTGATCGCGTCCGTGAAAGTACTATGGAAACACCATGGCCACGAGGAGGCTACTTGGGAGCTCGAGGATAAAATGAAGGAGAAGTACCCGGAACTTTTCGTTGGAAATGAGTAAATTTCGGGACGAAATTTCTGTTAAGGTGGGTAGAATGTAACACCCGTACCTTAATTAAGAAGTTAATTTTCATGTAACGGAATAATTGATAAAATTATTTCGAAATGTTATGCTTCCCGATAATTGTGTTATGGAAAAATTATGGTTTATGTGTTGATGTGAAAAGGAATGTTTTGAGGTTGTTAATTGTGAACGTTGGGAGACACGTTAAAGGTCTCGTTGTAAGGTCGATGATGAAATTGCTACTCTTTAGCAAGACGAATGAATTATTTGGAAGGAAATATATGTTTTAATGGGCAACGACGCGCCTAAGTCGAGGGTCGATCGAATGAATATTTTATTTGGAACAACACCAAATATAAATTTTGTACGATTTCTCGTACTATAATTTTTGGGAGATGAAGAACGGGATAACAAAATAAAATGAAGACCCGTGAATTTTAATGAACGAGGGAAAATACAAAAAAAATATATATAAACAAATGTATGAATTTATTTTGGTTCCTCCAAAATAAATTTGAAGCCAATTAAAAATAAATTAATCTTGGAGTCTAAATACTCTTTAAATCCATCAAGTGATAGTTTTAACTTGGGTTTGTAATTAATTGTTGATTCCTTTCTAGCCCAATTGGAATTAAATCTTTGAAGCCCATGTATGATTTAATTAACAAAGCCCAAGCATGAATTTAATTAATTAAGCCCAAGTTTTTTTTTTCTTTTTCCTTATTTCTTCTTTCTTCTTCCCCCCACGTCGACGGTTTCTCCATTTCTCCCCATGATGTTCACGGTTTTCACCCTCCACTTCCCTCACCCATACCTACACCCTCCACAACCCCTCTAACACCACTCACCACTTTCACTTAGCAAAAAAAAAAGAAGAAGAGAAAAGAGAAGAAGGAGAAGCGGCGAGAGATAGCCGAGAGGAAGGAGGAAGAAGAAGAAGTTGGTTCCACCATTTTTATTCAACCACCATCAAATTAAGCTCTTGAGGTATACCATTCCTTCCATCCTCAAAGCATGAGTTGTTTACTATCTTTGCATACATGATATACACCCTTGTGCCATGGCTTTTCTTCCATAATCAATTAAGTAGAAACCGACGTAGAAATAATCAAACGATCGCCGCGCATAATCGAATCTAGGAAAGAACGAAACTTTATAACCATAACGTGTGTTGCGGGACGTTTCGGAGTGGTTTCGGAAGAGGAGAGGCCACCGCCGGCGACGGGCAGCGGCGGACAGCCGCTCGACGTCTCCCCGACGGCTGGCATCTCCATTTGCGACGGTAGACAACAACGGCCGGTGACGCGACGGCGAGGCAGCAGCCCCAGCCGCACGGCAGCGGCGACGTGGAGTGTCCTCCGCGGCAGCAGCTTCCGCCGGCGAGCAGCGAAGGCAGCGGCTTCCTCGGCGGCTCCAGCTGTGGCGGCAGGCGGCTCCAGCCGCGACGGTGGCGAGCCGGAGGGAGAACGACGGCGACGACAGTGGTGGTGGTCGGCTGCTGTGTGTTTGCCGAGAGAAAGAGAGGGCGACGGTGAAAGAGAAAGAAGAGAGAGAGAGAGTGTGTTGGAGAAGATGATGAAAGTTGGGCCATGCTATTTGGGGCCATGTGTTTTTTTTAATTTGGGCCTTGGAATAGTTTAATTGTTGTTGGGCTTTTATAAATTAATTGGAAGATGGGCTCATTAATTGTTTTGGGGGATTTAAAATGGCTAAAGAATTTAAATCTCTTGGGCCGTTAATTTAAAGTTGAATCGGGGAAAAATATTTAATTAATTCCCGAAAGACTTCTTGAAGAATGAATAATTTACCTAGGTATGAGTTAATACTTTTTTTTTCCAACGGTGAATAGCTAAGAAAATTTAAGTAAGCGCTTAAATAATTTTTAGAAATTATTTTCGACGTTATGGAAAATGCGAGGAGCCAACGAAGAAAAGAACGAGCGTAAGCGGCCGACCGGCGTCGCACGCGACGCCTTGGGCGACCGCCGAATAACCGAAAGTGCACGAAAATCGAGAAAGAAAATTAAAAGATATTAATTAGAGTGCATGCATTTTAATTTTCGTCGTTACCGAATTTTGATATGAATTTATGTATTTTGCGAAAAGGTGGTTCGCACGCTCGTTAAGGTCGGATCGAGAAGTTATAAAAGGGAATTTCTAAGCTATTGAGGTGGGCTTTATTCTTAAATGTTTATTCTTGAATTGATATGTTTATGGTGTTATAAGGATGTTTCTATAAGTATGTCATGCCGTATTTATGTTTGAAACTGCCTATCTGATTGTCTACTAGAATGATACTCTACTAGACTTTGATGGTTAACGAATTCGGGTCTAACTAGGGCTACGCCCTACTTAGACTAGTGCACTGATGGGGATCGTGAGCCGTCCCCTAGGTCGGCAGGTCCAGTGATCGAGATTGTGGCCACAGTCTCGTTTCACATGATGGTTCAGATATGGTATTTGATGGGGAATGATGTTTGTCCGCGCGGACACTTTTTATGGAAATGAATATTTTTTGTGCTTTCCGGTTCTTTTAAAGTAAAACCCGAGATTCACACGATGATGGCTTGGCATATCTTAGCGATGAATGTTTTCGGGCGTGAGTTCACTGGGTGCATCAAGTACTCAGCCCCTGCATATGTTTTCCCTATGTGCAGGTTGAGCGAGGTCGGGAGGCGGAGAATGTTGAGTGATGATTTCAAGAACTGGTCCGGTTATTATTATGTCTTCATACGTAGTAGTAACTATACTCTCAAATTGCTTCCGCTATCAAATGTCTAAGAAACTCTGTTATTTTCGTTATTGCCGAACTCTGCTATAGTTTACTTTGAGACTTGGGTTTATGTTGAAACGTTGACCGTTTTAAATGGTACTTCATCCTTGTTTGATAAATCGTATTGCCTTGAATTGTATGTTTTTCCCCTTCTTCCCCGCTTCTTAAACCCCCCCACGAGTCACGATTTCCCGTGCTTTCTATCCTTAGTAAGTGCGGTCGTGACAGATTGTGAGTTCGCTCCATTAGGCTATAGGGCTATCTTAAACGAATTCGGGTCTGAGTAGGGCTGCAAACCCTGTCAGGCTAGTGTACACAGGTGGGATCGTGAGCCGTCCTTGCTAGTCGGCCGGTCTCGTGGGCGAATAGTGTGGCCACACTTTCGTCGCACTATGGTAAGAGGTTGTGATTGTATGGTTGTTGAGGAAAGGAGGAGATTATTTGACTGGCCAGTCTATGATATTGTTTTGTGTGTTCTCGATTATTTTTCTCAAGTTAAAACTCGAGTTCACTGTGGTATGGATGACATAACTTTTATCAAATGTTTTCGGCATGAGCCCACTGAGTATATCAAGTACTCAGCCCTGCATGTGTTTTCCCTATGTGCAGGTTGAGTGGTGATGTTGCGGCGGATGTTGAGTCGAGCCTTGATAATTTCCGGATGCATCGTGTCGTCATATATAAGCGTTATCCCATGAGTCTCTAGATTCCTTTATTCCGCTGTCTTATTTTGAATTGTTTTCCTAAAGTCTTCCGCTTTACTCTAGACTACTTTTATGACATTAACTACTTTGAGATATTAATTCATTTGTTTGACTACTTAATAGTATGAAATATTCCTTTTGAAGTTTAGTTAAGTTTCGAGTTAAATGTTGTCCTTTATTGTTTCCCCTACTTCTTCCCCGCTTCTTAGTTCCTCCCCTAGTCACGATTTCCCCGTCTTTACTATCCTTAGTAAGGGCGGTCGTGACACAATGTCTCCTATTTATAAGACTACCCTTACTTAGAGAACAAGAAAATAAAGATCCTAATAATATATGAAAAAATACGAGAAATCAATAACTAACTAACTAAAGATCCTAGGGAATATGCTCGTATCACAAAGTGTCAATGAAGAGAAGATAAATTGAAGACACCATCTCTCTCTCATTTTCTCCAAAACCAACATGAAACATCATAGTAAACAAATCCATCAACTGCACTCACATAGTTGATAGTTGGTTCTAGCTTTCTTCAGATAAGGATTCGCACCTCAGGCTGAAGAATATGAAGCAAATTTATTCTCAAATCGTCTCAGGTTCTACGTTGAAGTAAGGCCTCCAACGAGTAGTCAAAAACACTTCTTTGCTTCAGTTTTCGGAAGCCAATCATGCTTTGCAAGGAAGGTTTATGCATCTTAATCTTCACCACAAGACCAAGCATTTTAGTTAAGAGAGAAATGCGTTAGATGTGGATTGTGCAAATTAAATGAAGTAGGAAATCTAACCTGTTAACTGAAAGTTGAGGTTGGCAGGTGTCGTTTCAAGCGAAGGTGTATCCTACTGATCAGTATGGAATCCCCGGCTAATCCTGAACCTGGTATCAATAAATCCTCAACCTCTTCTACAGGGTAGTATAGTGAAGGTAGGGGTCGAATCCCACAGAGATGGTGACGATTTGGAGTGATTGTGGTGATATTCTGGAAGGTTTGGTTAGCTACCACGCTTGGGTTGAGTTTCTACCTAGACGGGAAATTAAGATGGTACTCTACTGACTAGAAGGGGTGAATGGTGGTTGACAAGGAGTTGTGTACGTGGAATTTTGGTTAATGGGGTGTAACAGAAAATATGCAGAAAGTACTAGGTTTCTATAAAAGGCTAAACAGAAAAGCAGAGAAGAAGTGGTAGTTGTGGTGACTAGGCTGACAGATCTGTAAGGTACAAGCTAAAAAGCATAAAGTAACCCCAAAAGTAAAAGTGGTCCCAAAACTAGGAAATGGACATTATCTTCTCCAAACAACATGATCGAAAATCAAACAACAACCAGACTCTATGAACAACTTCAGATTCAACCAATCACAACCCAGATCCACCGATTTAAACATCAAATCAAAAGATTAAACTAGTGAAACTGTAAATCATGCTTACTGGGCGTCATGCAAGGTGACGAAACTCACGTAAACTGGATTTTCACGCTTTACCATTTCAGATCCGAAATCTAAAAGTCAACTAGACTTATAAACTCAGATCTACCAATCGGGAATGAAAATATGCTTGTAACACTTGAAAATTACTAATGCAGCTGAATCTAAGTTATCTAGGCAGGAGGAAAGGAAATCAAACGCAAGAAAATATCAAAAGCAAATTCATAGCAACTAAACGTTTAGATCACGACCAAAATACTTCAAGTTAGAAAATAGAGGAAATGCAACAGATCCAACGTTAGAAAAACAAGTGAAAACAAACTACGAAAGCGATTAAAGATTGTTTGCCACTCCGGGCGATGAAACAGCTAAACTACGATCACACTGGCTGAAACGAGAACACTTGGAACTCCGGCGAACTTCTGGATCTCAGGTAATCATGGCTGTGGTGAGGAATGAGAATCTGGACTGAGCTGAAAAGCTGAACTACCGAGAGATTTCTACCTAAGAGTGATGATGTGTCTAGATGATAGATGCTTCTTCTCTCCAAGTGGCTTCTTTTTATAGGGAGGCTTGCCCTCGATTTTAGGGTAAAACCTCATTGCGAAATGACTTCTCTGCCCTTAATTGCGGTTGATCAGCCCCAGCTATCCTTCTTCTCCATCTCGAACCTTTTTTTTCTCTATTGCATGCATCCTGGCCAGTATGACACCCCCTTGGCGCCCTTTTCACCTGAAGTATCCGAAGCCTTGCCTACTGGCTAGAACACTCAACCTGCACACTTAAGCAACTGTTTTTGCAGATATAATCCAAATTTGTACGTTATACTGACCAGTAACCAAGGCCTAGAATGCGACTTATCAAACTGCTCACACTTACCACATGCTTGTCCTCAAGCGTGAAGAACAAACAAAAGAAGTAAGTCGTATTCTAGCCTGGTTACTCCCCTGACCGACTCTATCCTAAACTAGACTCTAAACATTACGCAAAGAAAATCACACAAACGACACAGACACACAAGACAGACACAAAAAACACTTAAAACATATCAACTGGGCTATATTTTCAACCATCCCTCCCCTTAGGATCAGGTGCAATCCGGCCATAGACAGTCTTGAACTTCCGCCACTACCCTGTTCCTTCCCAGTCAGTACATCAGCTAGTCAAGATCGCCCAAACTTTCGGCCAAACACTAGGTTCACTCAGTCACTCATACCTCTCCGGGAATGTTAGGACTGTTCTCTCTAAATGCTAGCCACAGATGCTTCGGACTTAGATCTCACGTGCAGCTACTGAAGGGCTTTAAGGCTTGTAACGGAGCTATTGTTTGTAGTGTTTGGGGTGGATGTTCCTAAGGCTCTAAGGTTTAAAATTTTCTAACTTATTTCGGTATGGGGGACTGTGTGCATTTGGCTCTCGGATGTTGCTTCTCTTTGGCTGTACGCTTTCTGATATCTGGCTCCAACTGGTCAGTAGCTTCCTTGTGGCTTCGCCACCCTTATTCCTTCTCCTTTTTTTGTGGTCAAGTCTTTTTGGACCATTTTCTTCACCTTCTTTTCACTTTTGTGGCTTCGCCACCCTTCTTCATTCTCTTTTTTTGGATCTGGGACGAATCCCTGATCAGTTTTCTTTTTCCTTCTCAGCTTTTGCTCCAGTTGGTTTCCTTCTTTGTATGTCCTTCTAGCCAGTTGCCTTATTGCCTTCTGCCTTGCACACAGTCCCGGTGGTTGAGGGGTTATTTCGGGGTGTATAAGTTTGGAAAGCAGGGTTCTATGGGTAGTTTTTTTTTTTATTTTTATTTTTATGGGGGGGGGGGGGTTCCTACTGCCTTCAGCGTTGCTACACGCAGTCACTTCACCCTAGGCACTTTGTGGCAGCCACTCTCTTTTTTTTTTCTGAAGATAGTGGAAAGTGGTTCCACTTTAGGCTTTTTATCTCACCTTTAAAAGGGCTTTTGTGTTTTGGCTCTAAGTATGAGCTTTTCTCTCATACTCGCTTCCTCTACACTAACTAGGGGGTACTAAGGGGGTGGTTTCCATTGTCCAGCTTGCCCTACTCCTTCAATTCCCCTTACCGCCAGCTCGAGACAGTTGAGTTTTAAGCCCAATCAACACATCAAAGAAAAAACTAGACCTAACAAAACACTAACGCAAACACAACATACACATGTACACATACGTCATACTGGCCAGTGCATTCCCCCCTCCCACTTCACATGTGTCTACCCCAGATGAGGCTGTGAAGTGGAAAAAGGTAATGGCCAGTATGGTCGACACACAAACATGACAAACAAACCGACATGCTAAAAACTAAAACTTTTCACACTTAGACTATAAAATAGGCTAAGTGGGAGAGTTTAAAACCTAAACAATTACAAAACACATATATACATAAACATCTCACACTTAGACCATGCAATGGGCTAAGTGTGAGTCAGCATGCTTAAGAAAAAACAAAAACAACAAAAACAAACATGCGTCATAGTAGCAAACCCTTTACTTCTCACACTTAGACTTTAGAATAGGCTAAGTGTTATGAAAGGGGGTTTGCGCACATACACAAATTATACTACCTAAACAAACACCAAAACACAAACAAAAATACGGAAAACTAAAAAAAAACTAAAAATTAAAACGAAAACTAACTGGTCAGTGGGGGGTGGGTCATCCATGTCTCCTGCTCCTCCGGGGTGCAAGTGGTGCAGGTGGGTTCTCCAGTTGTTCCTCGACATTCTCTGGCTAGTTCTCATCAGACTTCGCCGGCTCCTCGGCTTCCTTGTTCCTTGACTCTGGTTCCTCTTGTACACTGGTTCTGGCATACTGGCCTACATGGCCCCTGGCTCCGGTCGCTTCTTCCTGTCTTCCCCTGGTCACTTCCTTCAGTATTTCCTCCATCATGGACGCCATCCTGGTCAACTCCGATCGTATCTGTCGGTTCTCCTCTCCTAGCTCTGTCACTGTCCTTTCCAAGGCCGCTTGTCTCTGTCCTGCAGAAGCCCTACCAGCTGGTATGGCCTCTTGTCCCATCGCGTAGAACTGCGGGACACCCTCTCTCATGTATACAACGTTGGTGCGGACGAAGAATGGTACATCGAACAACCCAGGAGGGCTCACCATAGTCAGATGGGATAAGTCCTCAGCCTTCCTAACGAGGATGTTCTTTCCAACAAATATTCCCAGAATATTGCACAGGGTGAGATTTCGGGCAGGATGGGTGGCGATCAAATGGCATTGGTACGCCGTCCAGAAACCTAAGTGCATCTCCGTCCATGCTTTGCACACCAAAGCAGATATAACTCCGTCATTGAGGTACGGACGGCTGAGTTGGACTGGCCCAACAGGTTGAAATCCAGATGGAGTTGCACTAGACGTAATGGATTGAGCGAGAGATGGTTGAAACAAACTCCCCAGCACCTGGATGAGTTAACTCTGCCCAAGCCTCATGTGGGTCGAAATCGACATGTCGACGAGGAATTCCCCGCTCCCGACTTCTCCAATCTGGCCCAATGGCCTCCTCAAGGCTGCACATCCCCAGCCGAACCGTCCATTCGATCAGACTCATACTGATCTCTCCTCCAAACACTCTAAAACTTATAGACGTCTCATCCAACTCCGTAGTCACCTTAAACCGAAAAGTGGTAAAGAATTCCTTGGCGAGCCTAACACAGATATCTGGGTTCCCATTCAGAATCAACCACTCAAAACCTAGTGCATGCAAATAGGCTAGAAATTACTCTCGGACTCCTAACTCATTCAAAGAGGGATAATGCATTACCTTTCCGCATTTGACGTCCTTATTCCCATCATCCATGCTGTCGAAAACATCCTGCAGCTTCTTGGATTCAAAAACTTTCATCTCCTCCGCAATCTCGCCAGTGAAGTCCACTGTCCACCTCCGGTACCTTAATCTCTCCACCGGGAGGTGCACGAGCTCTCGATGATCCTCCAGAAGCTGTCGTTCGCCATACTCCTCATCCTCCAAAGAGACATCGCTGTCGGAGGCTGATTCGGCACTGGCCGTATACTCGCTGTCGCTCAACTCCCGTCGGCTCAGCGGAGTTCTCTGAGCAGCTTCAGTGATGACGATTCCAGTATTTACCACTCGGGATTTCTTGGTGACTGATTTCCTTTGAATTGGGGCCTTCCCCTTCCTCTTTCTTGCTTCCTCCTCCGCTTGGGTTAATGACTCATCCTGGGCAGTGGGACTATTCTCTACATGGGTTTCGACCTTTTCTGATTCCTCGGGGCCTGCTGACTCGGACTCGAGGTCCAGATCCTCAGCCATCATTTCAGTTTCTTCACCCTGGCCTCCCGGCATTGGAGAGACCTCTTCGATTTCCATTGCAGTATCCTCTGGGTCGGTAGCAGGTAAGGACTCCTCCCCAGGTTTTGTGGGAGTTGCCCCTTCTTCTTCACTTACGATCTCTAGCGGATCTGCCGCCGTGTTCGGTTTAGCCTTACTGGCTGCCCACTTACCCAAATACCTCTGTGACACCCTTTGCGGCTTAGGCCGGTCTGCCTTAGGATCAATCTTCAATACTAGTCTCCGCTTGACGGCCTTTGGTTTCACTACTGGAGGCGCCACTGGAGCAGGTACTTCTATTTCCGGCTCTGCTTCCTTTGCTTCCGTTTCTTGTTCTTCAATAACTGTATCAACCCTCTCTGCTTCTGGCTGGGGTGATTCCGGTAATATCTCTCCTTCCCTAGTTTGGCTTTCGTCTGCTTGGTTTCCAGGCTGATAGGCTGGGCCTTCTGGTACACGTACTTCCCTTATCTCCTCACTCTCTCCTACTGCCCTCGAAGCGAGGTCCAGACCCTCAGCCTTCGAGGCAGTGCCTTCTTCTCTTTGGTTCACCCTGTTTATAATCGCATCAAACTCTTCGTCAGTCATGAGGTTCTGCTTCCGGGCTGATTCATTCAGATCTATTTCTCCCCTGGCCATTTCGTGATAAACAGTTTCTGCGACCGGCGTCTCCTCTGCTACACTTTCCTCCTCTCGGCCTTGCTTCTCCTTCCTCAGCCTTTTTTCTCTTTCTGCTGGATCAGAATCGTAATAGGTCGCCATAGGGTCAACATCTGAGGGTTCTGACGGTGCTGCGTCGGTGGGAGATTCCTCTTCTTGTGAAATCTTTGGGGAAGTCGGCATGGCAGATGGAGGTTGTGCCGTGGGTTGCGCGCTTGTCTCTGGTGCGGTTACTGCCGTGCTTGCTCCGGTCACGCCCCCCTGTCCTCCGATCTGGCTGAAATTCGCCAACTCTGCCGCCCAATTTCTGGTCGGATCTTGCAGCCTAAGGAACTTCGTCATCGCGTTTAAAGAAATCATCGCTGGTGCTTGCGGAACCGACTCTGATGGTTGTGGAATCGGCGGTGGTTGGGTGGATGGTGGTTCTTCTCGCGGCTGCTGTGTTTCTGGGACTTTCTCCCGGCGGGGTTTGATTTTTGTTGCGAATGTTTTCCTTCCCATGGTGGAAAATGGCGATTTGGTGGTGGAAAGTAGGGTTCGAATTCTGGTGGAGATGGAAAAGGATTTTGGATTATGAAAAATGGAAATGAGGGTTTGTGAGGGAGAATGGGTGAGACGGTATGGTTATTTGGGAGAGAGAATGCAGGTAGATTTAACCGGCACTTGGCGGTTCCAGGTCATCCTCATCATGCGTTGGAGACGGTTGGGCGGGCTGCCTTCTGATTGGACAATCCCCGTCCTTTCGCTGCTTCTCCTGCAAAGCTGCCACAGCCTTAATTCAAATTTCCCTATTCTTAACTAATACGGAAAAAGTTAAAATGGGCACTTAAATGAAAATTGAAATTGCACCAGATAAGTAATCTCGTGGTCAATGCATACTCCAAAATAATTAAGGCCCGAAAATATTTTTGGGTTTTCTAAAATTTAACATGCAAAGGTTTAAATCAATTAACTACCACATATTTACAATATTTACATTTCTCTTAGGCAATTTGGAACTCTACTTGGCCAGTATATGTAGACTTTCAAAAGAGTTGGCCCAGTGGAATTCCAAATTCCTATCTTACTGGTCAGTATGCGGCCAAAGTACGTGGTTGCAGTGGAATCTCATCCACTACATCCACCTCACCATTCTCTCTAAATACCTTCAGCCTATGTCCATTCACGATAAAAGGTTCAGAGTTAGGAAGACTCCCTGAAATTTCCACCACTCCATTGGAACGGAGTGCAGTGCTGGTATAAGGCCCAGTCCATTTCGACTTGAGTTTCCCAGGCATGAGCTTCAGTCTCGACTGGAAGAGTAGTACTTTCTTGGTCCTCAGATTCCTGCCGTGCCACAATTTAGTTCGCTCCTTGTACCACATGACTGAGTCGAACGATTCCAATCTGAGTTCCTCTAGCTCCTGCAACTACAGCTTCCTTTCTTCTTCACAGGATGCAGCATCCACATTTACTTGATGTACTTCCCAGTATGCTCGGTGCGCAATCCCAACGGGTAAGTGCCACATTTTTCCGAAAACAATCCGGTACGGGGACATTCCTATGGGGGTCTTGTAGGCTGTACGATAGGCCCATAGAGCATCCTCTAACCTTGCACTCCAGTCCTTTCTCGAAGGGTTGACAGTCTTCTCCAAAATCTTCTTTATCTCGCGGTTAGAAATCTCCGCTTGACCGTTTGCTTGTGGATGGTAGGGGCTTGAAAGTCTATGGTGCACACCGTATTTTTTCATTAAGGCCTCAATTGTGCGATTATAGAAGTGTGTACCTTGGTCCGATATGATCGCCCTTGGCACTCCGAACCGGCTGAAGATATGACTCCTTAAGAACTTGGCCACCTCCTTTGCTTCACACGTGCTTGTGGCCTTGGCTTCTACCCATTTGGAGACGTAATCCACTGCAACTAAGATATACAAATTGTCATAGGACGAAGGAAAGGGACCCATGAAGTCCATTCCCCATATGTCGAACAACTCACAGACAATTACCGGAACTTGGGGCATCTCATCTCTTGCAGATATCCCACCGGTCAGTTGACAACGTTCACAGCTTCTGCAGAATTCGTATGCATCCTTGTTGAGGGTTGGCCAATAAAAACCGCTATCCAGAATCTTCCTTGCCGTCTTCTTGGAACCAAAATGTCCTCCACACGCTAACGAATGACAATGGATCAAGACATCCCGCTGCTCCCAGTCAGGAATGCACCTCCTTATCACTTGATCGGATCTCACTCTCCACAGATAAGGGTCGTCCCAAAAGTAGTATTTTGCTTTACTCTTGATCTTCATTCTTTGGGCCTTGGTAATATTCAGTACTTCTGGAAGCTCTCCAGTCACTAGGTAGTTAGCTAGGTCTGCATACCATGGTTCTTGCCCCACCTTTTCCTTTCTTTTTGCTGTATCATACTGGCCAGTAAGCTTCATCACTTCTTCCCAGTCAATTTTCCTGACCTCAAAGATTACCTCACATAAATGCTCCTCTGGAAACTTGTCGTGCACCTCTTCGCCGTTTCCATCTTGCACTATTCTACTCAAATGGTCCGCCACCTTGTTCTCGACTCCTTTCTTATCTTCCACCTCCCAATCAAATTCTTGTAACAAGAGTACCCATTGATCAAACGGGATTTGGATTCTTTCTTGGCAATCAGATACTTAATCGTTGCATGGTCAGTATATACGATGACCTTGGATCCCAACAAGTATGGCCGGAACTTCTTGAAAGAATACACCACTGCCAGCATCTCCTTTTCAGTGGTATCGTAATTCCGTTGGGCTTGATTCAGAGTCTTAGATGCATAAAAAATGACGTACCTCTTCCCATTGATCTTCTGACCCAGTACGGCTCCCACTGCATAGTCGTTGGCATCACACATTACTTCGAAAGGATAGTCCCAGTCAGGAGCCCGTATGACAGGTGCGGATATCAGCTTTTCCTTGAGAAGGTTGAAAGCAGCCTTGCATTGCTCATCAAAAACGAACTCCACTTCATTCTGAAGAAGTCGGGTAAGGGGTTGGGCGATCTTGGAGAAATCCTTGATAAATCTTCGATAAAATCCGGCGTGCCCCAGAAAACCCCTTATACCCTTCTGATCAGTAGGGAACGGCAATTTGGATATAACATCTACCTTGGCTCGATCCACCTGGATTCCTCTCTCTGAGACCACGTGTCCTAGAACAATCCCCTCGGTGACCATAAAATGACACTTCTCAAAATTCAAAACCAGACTTTTTGCTTGACACCTTTCTAGAACTATGTCCAAATGATGAAGGCATGAGTCGAAAGAGTCTCCGTAGACCGTGAAGTCATCCATGTATATCTCTATACAGTCCTCAATCAAATCGGAGAATATGCTCATCATACATCGTTGAAACGTACCTGGAGCGTTGCATAGGCCGAAAGGCATGCGTCTGTATGCATAGGCTCCGAATGGGCAAGTGAAGGTGGTCTTATCCTGGTCTTCAGGATCCACGTAAATTTGGAAATACCCGCTGTACCCATCTAGAAAACAGAAGTACTTCTTCCCAGCTAATCTCTCCAACATTTGGTCGATGAAAGGCAAAGGGAAATGGTCCTTCCAGGATGCATTGTTTAGCTTACGGTAATCAATGCACATTCGTCAACCCGTGACCAATCGCGTTGGTATCAGCTCATTCTTCTCATTTTTAACAACTTGGATCCCGGATTTCTTTGGGACCATGTGAATGGGGCTGACCCACTCGCTATCCGGCACAGAATAGATAATCCCTAGCGACAACAACTTCAAGATTTCCTTCAATATTTCCTCTCGCATGTTAGGGTTTACCTTCCTTTGAGCATCTCGATGTGCCTTTGCTCCCTCTTTCAGCCTAATGTGGTGCATGCAGACGTCGGAGCTTATTCCCACTAAATCTATAAGACTCCATCCAATTGCCTTCTTGTTCTTACTCAACACAGTCAGTAGCCTCGCCTCTTGTTCCTTTGTAAGGCTGCTGCTGATGATCACCGGATATGAGTACTCCTCTCCGAGGAAGGCATATTTCAGATTCGATGGCAGTTTCTTCAGCTCGACTTGGGGTGGAAGTGTGTCGTCGGGTAAAGGGTTTCTTTCAGCTTCTCCCTCTTTGTCTAATTCTCCCCCTGGAGGTTCCTCTATACTGGCTGGTAGCTGAGCCCCTGCGGCTCCAATGAACTCCGATTTCTGGCAAAATTCCTTGATCGCTCCTTCTATTTCTTCATCAGTCAACCCTTGGCTACTGATCAGATCGCACCATGCAGCAACTTCTACGTCAGCCTGCTCAAACACATCTAAAGTTTGGAGTTTTTCCTGCAATAATTCGGTCTCAAGAAAATCTTGGACTAAGGGGTCAATTACATCAACATAGCATACATTTTCAGAATCGATAGGTTTCTTCATGGCCTTATTGATATCAAAAGTAAACTTCTCCCCATGAAAATCAATGCAAATTGGTCCCTCAGCCATGTCTACTATTGTCTTGGCCGTTCTCAGAAATGGTCTTCCCAACAAGATGCCACTAGATTCCCTACCCTCGGACTCACTCATTTTGATCACATAAAAGTCAGCAGGGTAGGTAAAATCATGCACTCTAACCAACACATTCTCTAAAACACCCTCAGGACTTATGCATGACCTATCAGCCAGTGGGATCAACACCCTAGTACTTGACAATCTTTCACATTTCCTATAGTTATAGGCAAAGTGAACATACCTGGGTCGGCCCTCTTGGGTGGTAGCTTCTCCTGCACAATCGCCGACGCTATCCCTTCCACCATAATCTTCCCTTACCCGGCAACGGCGCCATTTGAAAGAGCAGGTTTGCAGGTGTCGTTTCAAGCAAAGGTGTATCCTACTGATCAGTATGGAATCCCCGGCTATGAATTCCTTAATGAATTTCCCAAGTGGGGGTATCTTCACGGCATGGAGGAATGGTATGGTAACATCCAGCTTCCCGAAAATTGACAAGTAATCCACTGGGTTTTCCTTCTTTCTCTTGGTAACAAAACGGAAAGGGAATGGCTTCTCCCCCTTAGTTCCTTCCGTCGGTCCCTCAACGGCCTTCCCGGAATCTTGCTTGGGCTCATTGTGAATTAGAGTTTCAGTTATGGGTTCTGTCTCTTGAGGGGGCTCCTTCCTGGGCAGTATGTTCTCGGGCTCGCCTTTTCCACATGGTGTTTCTCCCAAGAAAAATGGGTACTGCATCTGGGTAGAGGTCTGCGTAGCTCCTCTTCCGAGACAACGTCTCTCAGTAATGTTGCTCCACTTGGCTCTCCACTGGACTCCTTTGGCTGGGGTCCTTCATAGGTAGTACCAGACCGTAGTGTGACCTTGCTCACGTTAGCCTTTTCAGGTACATGGACTGTAGACGGGAGTTTTCCTGAGTTTCCTTTCATTTCACCCATCGAACTGGCCAGCTGGGCCAACTGCCTATTCATCATATCCATGTTCGCCTTATGCTCCTTCTGGGCATTCTGCATCCCTTGAACTACTTCGTTATGGGACTGTAACTCACCCTTGATGCCTTGCTGCGACGCGAGCAATTCTCCCATCATGTCCTCCATGGACCGCCTTGACCTGCTAGGATATTGGGACTGATTTGGCCCTTGGTGTTGGTTATACTGGGAATTTTGGTTGAGCTGGAAATTCTGGAAGCTTTGCTGGTTCGGGTTAGGTGAGTATTGGTTATACTGGCCAGAAGAGTTGTACTGGTCTTGGTGATATTGGTTCTGGTGTTGATTTTGGAACTGGTTTTGGTTCTGCTGAGGTGGTGGTCCTTGGTTAGGTTAACTCTGGTAATTTTGGAAGTTTCTCTGGTGGGGTGGTACATATACAGGGTTCGGGTTCTGGTTTTGTGGGTGTTGGTTTTGAGGTTGTTGGCTGTGGGACTGTTGGTTCCTTCCTGACCAGTTGAACTGGTTGTTGGGATTTTCTGGGCCACGATTGAAATTCTGGTTCAGGTGGGGGTAGTATTGGTTCTGACTCGGACCTTGGTTTTGATTTTGGCCCCCATCTCCCCATCGAAAGTTCGGATGATCCCTCCATGGTGCGTCCCGTTGTCTCTACTGGATCCAGTGCCCACTAGAATTGTAATACCCAGCAGCGTTGACTTGCTCCAGATTCACAAATTCATTGGCCTGATCATAGCTCGGTCCTTGGTTTCCCTGTTCTGCACCCTTGTAGTTCCCAGCTGGGGAGGTTGGTGGTGCGTTCTTCTCTATCGCGCTCAGGAGTGTCTTCTTCAATTCGTCCATTTTCAAATCCATCTTCTGCTCTATCTTCTGCTCCTGGTCAGTAGACAAGGAGCTGGCAATCCTTTCCCTGCTGTAACCATCTCTTGAATTGTCGTACTCTTTCTTCGCACTCAAAAGTTTCCCTAGGACCCTTTTAGCTTCGCTGACCCTCAATTGAGTGAAGCTTCCTCCTGACGAGGAGTTTGCTAGGTCCTTTGTTGCCTTGTTCATTCCCCATAAAAGGTATGATGTACCTCTATATCCGCCATGCGATGGTTGGGACACGCATCCAAGAGGCTCATGTACTTCGCCCAATAATCACTCAAGGGCTCATCGTACCCTTGCTTCACACTAGTGATCTCTCTCTTCAGCGCGCTCGTCTTCGATGACGGGAAAAATTCTCCTAGGAAAGCTGACTTGAAGTCGGCCCAACTCTCGATGGAATTAGGAGGTAGTCGCATGAACCAGTTGTTTGCCTTCCCTTTCAAAACGAACGGCAAAGCCTTCAATCTGTAGTCATCCTCGGTTGCCCCTGCTGGCCTCCTCTGCGCCCTACAAATCTTACAAAACTCATGAAGGAACTCGTAAGGGCCTTCATAGCTCTTTCCGCAGTATGTAGGCAGAATTGCGATAACATGGGGCTTCACATCACAGGCAGTCTGCCCTGGGGTGACTACAATAGCTTGCGGTGGTTCTCCCTCGGTATGCGTGTTCAGCGTACCGATCTCTGGATCATCATCTAAGTTGGCAGCCATCTCCCTTGGGTTACCTTCCAACAGTGGTATCTCTTCTGGTATTGGCCCTTCTATGGTGTATTGCTCCTCGTCACTACTTGACCCTAAGTCAGACAAAGCCGTTGACAGGCCGGACCGAGTGGTTATGAGTATAGATCCTCGCTGAAGTATCTTCGGCCTCCACTGGTCAGGAGCCAGACTGCTTCTCATAAACTGAAAAAAGAAAGAGAAAAAATTATCCACAATATATACGCCAAAGTATCACACACAATAGCTACTAATAACGCCATCCATCCCCGGCAGCGGCGCCATTTGAAAGAGAAGGTTTGTAGGTGTCGTTTCAAGCGAAGGTGTATCCTACTGATCAGTATGGAATCCCCGGCTAATCCTGAACCTGGTATCAATAAATCCTCAACCTTCTTCTACATGGTAGTATAGTGAAGGTAGGGGTCGAATCCCACAGAGATGGTGACGATTTGGAGTGATTGTGGTGATATTCTGGAAGGTTTGGTTAGCTACCACGCTTGGGTTGAGTTTCTACCTAGACGGGAAATTAAGATGGTACTCTATTGACTAGAAGGGGTGAATGGTGGTTGACATGGAGTTGTGTACGTGGAATTTTGGTTAATGGGGTGTAACAGAAAATATGTAGAAAGTACTAGGTTTCAAAAAAAGGCTAAACAGAAAAGCAGAGAATAAGTGGTAGTTGTGGTGACTGGGCTGACAGATCTGTAAGGTACAAGCTAAAAAGCATAAAGTAACCCCAAAAGTAAAAGTGGTCCCAAAACTAGGAAATGGACATCATCTTCTCCAAACAACATGATCGAAAATCAAACAACAACCAGACTCTATGAACAACTTCAGATTCAACCAATCACAACCCAGATCCACCGATTTAAACGTCAAATCAAAAGATTAAACTAGTGAAACTGTAAATCATGCTTACTGGGCGTCATGCAAGGTGACGAAACTCACGTAAACTGGATTTTCACGCTTTACCATTTCAGATCCGAAATCTAAAAGTTAACCAGACTTATAAACTCAGATCTACCAATCGGGAATGAAAACATGCTTGTAACACTTGAAAATTACTAATGCAGCTGAATCTAAGTTATCTAGGCAGGAGGAAAGGAAATCAAACGCAAGAAAATATCAAAAGCAAATTCATAGCAACTAAACGTTTAGATCACGACCAAAATACTTCAAGTTAGAAAATAGAGGAAATGCAACAGATCCAACGTTAGAAAAACAAGTGAAAACAAACTACGAAAGCGATTAAAGATTGTTTGCCACTCCGGGCGATGAAACAGCTAAACTACGATCACACTGGCTGAAACGAGAACACTTGGACTTCCGGTGAACTTCTGGAACTCAGGTAATCATGGCTGTGGTGAGGAATGAGAATCTGGACTGAGCTGAAGAGCTGAACTACCGAGAGATTTCTACCTAAGAGTGATGATGTGTCTAGATGATAGATGCCTCTTCTCTCCAAGTGGCTTCTTTTTATAGGGAGGCTTGCCCTCGATTTTAGGGTAAAACCTCATTGCGAAATGACTTCTTTGCCCTTAATTGCGGTTGATCAGCCCCAGCTATCCTTCTTCTCCATCTCGAACCTTTTTTTTCTCTATTGCATGCATCCTGGCCAGTATGACACCCCCTTGGCGCCCTTTTCACCTGAAGTATCCGAAGCCTTGCCTACTGGCTAGAACACTCAACTTGCACACTTAAGCAATTGTTTTTGCAGATATAATCCAAATATGTACATCATACTGACCAGTAACCAAGGCCTAGAATGCGACTTATCATTAACCAAGCTCGGAGTCTGGCTATGACTTTTCATCTCAAAAAGAAGAGTGGCAACGAACTTTAAAGTGAGGTCTTAATTGCTCAGAAAAAGCGACAATTGAAGGACTGCACTCAACCAATTCAATTGTAGGCTTTGTGACCATTGAGGGATCACAAGTCCAATCGACTTTTTGTAATTTGTAGCAATGCCTTATGCTTAGTAGGTCAAGTATTGGGAGGCTTCCATGTTGAGGTTTCAATCGCACCAAATCGGTGTCTTCAATAACAAGTGTCTTAAGTTTCAAAAAACACCTTGATTCTATATTCCATTCGGGTCCATGAAAGGCATAGTGTTGTAACTTGAGGTTTATAAGATTTGGTAGCAGCGAACCAATGTCATTCATGTGCTTCCAAGGACACCCTAAGCCACTCAACGTTAAAAATTCAAGACTTGATGGGAACATTGAATAAGGAACTATAGACTGATACTTCCTATCAGGGTTCTTTACTATATATGAAAGTCCTTACAACTTGTGGAGTTCCTTTGAGATATATTCCAAGCCACTCAATAGGTTGTTATCATCGTCATCATCATAAGGCTTCAACTCCATCATAATATCTAGCAACCTTAAATTAGGGATTCTCTTGAGATTTTCTCTAATGCAACTCTTGGCACTGACGCCAAAAAGACTAGAGAGTTTTTCCAAAGTAGCATCAGACTTGGGGGTCGGTAGGTCTCTTCCGAAGATATTAATATGTTGTAGCTCTTGCATGTCCCATATTACCATCGGCACGTAAAACGGAGCTCCACACTTTTTAATGTTTATATGTGGATGGATAGTCAATGAAAGGTGAAAAAGGTTGGATATGGAAACATGGATCTCTCCATTGCAAGTTAGGGCAAGATAATTTAGCAAACTAGTTTAATAATATCAAGTGGGATATGGTAAAATCGGACCTTAAAAGCATCTAATACCCTGAGTAACTTGAAATCCATATCATGTATTGGCACCAGATATTGGTGGTAAGGACCCAAACAAAGGAGAGAACGGGCAGTGGATGCGCAAGTACTTTTTATTGAATCATACACTTCTTTGAAAGGAAATAAAGTGTTATTATGGGCATACAACCGCCACTGGCTTTTCATTACCTCATCGCAACTTTTTAAAACATGCAAAAACTTGATTTTACTAGCTTCTTTCTTACACACGTGCTGCCAACACGAATGCACCCGAAAGTCCCCCTTTTTTTCAAACACCTTCACGGTGAGGGGTTAGGCGGACCCCCAACCTGTCTATATCAAAACAAACAAAAGAGTCTTACATTGACCAAGCCCAAAAGTGACTTGGTCCACAAAATGCTGCATATCAAAAACTCTAACAAAACTACTTGGATATCCCCACAAGCCGGGTATTTCCATCTAGCAAGAGCACTAAAAACAAACAAAACGACATGGGTGATGGCCAAGGGATGGCCAAGCCCAAAGGAAGTACAAAGCATACATATCAAAAACCAACACCAAGTGTACAAAAAATCATTCATCTCGATATCTGAATCTGAAGTTTGGATAGCCCAACTGGTCCATCCTCACAAGTGACATCAAATACCGAGGCGCTGTGTTTGCATCACAGAAAGTGATGGCAGGGGTCTGAACCCCCTATCTGCAAGAAAGTCGGCTGCCCGGTTACTCTCTCGGTGGATGTGAGAGAACATAACCTGCAGCTGTGAGAGCAAGATGCGGATGCGAGCCATGTGATGTCTCACGTCCGTCGCTCCCCCTCGTCCTGAAGTGAACACTGCGACCACTGCTGCTGCGTCCATCTCGACCCAAACCTGTGATGAGAACTCCATAGCCATAGTCAACCCATGAAGAAGAGCTAAACGCTCCGCCTCAAAGGCCGACGCAGCTACAAGGGGCGTGCAAAAGGCCCTTAAGAGAGAGCCGTCTGAACCACGAACCAGTCCCCACCACCAACCTATCCCGTCGAGGTAGAAAATGCCCCATCTGTGTTCAGTTTCACCCAAGGATCGTCAGGTGGATGCCTAAGCACACTCAAGGACCTCAGAACTTGCCGACAGTCGGGGTGCAACCGCGCCAATGAAGGGGGACTAGCACACCCACCGCCACCAAAATCTGCAAAAGTCGTATCACCTGCTAAATAACATGGGAAGGACGAAAAGAAATGTTGCGGTGCTTGCAACTATTCCTCTCAATCCAAATGAACGAATATACCAAACAAGGAATAATAAAACTGATGTGCAAGGTGGGAGCCCTATGAGAGGACTGTTAGGGTTTAGTATACTGAAAAGCATGTTCCGAGCAAATTCGCACGAATAGGAATCTTGCTTGTATAAGAAAAAACTCTACAATCCACTTTAAACCCGATTCAGTATTATTCGAGCAGTTTGCACGAATAGAATCAAAATATTATTACATTGTGTTTACTTATGCGTTTGTAAGATGTTTTATAAACATTTAAATGCATAAGAAGTAAACAAAGCCTAAGTCTTTTGCTTAGTAGACTGGTTGTGGGCGTCGTCCACTTTAAGGTAACTACAGTCGGTTCTATGCAATGCTTTGCGAAAGAAAAAGAAGAATTTCACAACCTAGATAGGCTTTGGCTACCTATCGTGAAAGGTTGCAATGTCAGTCCGATAATTTCTAATCCTTATTGAAATAAGATGACGTTGGTGTGGTATAGCACTGAATTGATCTAACAACAAGACGTGTCTTTATGCTATCTACTGAAAGATGAGGTCTTGATAAATATATATTTCTTAATCAATGTACGTTAGCATTGAGCATACGATATTGAGTATCTACTACTTTGACTTACAAAAGGTGTGGGTTTTTCGTCACCCAACGATCCATGTATGTTGGGTAGTGGTGATCATTATCTAGCGGTGCTAGGATTGCTATTATGTTGAATCGTGCGCGAGGTGAGTCTCGTTTGATAATGTCCTCAAAAGAAGCTTGAACAAGGTTTTATTATTCGGAAACTGGCCAGTTGGAGTTTTATTACTCTACAAATAATAAATAAGTGTTTCTTGCAAAGTCCACTCTTGAAATTAATAAGATGTTAATTAATTAAGTTCATAGCAGACTTTAATTAATTAATGGACATTTATATCTTAAGCGCGGGAAATAATTAATAAACAAGATGGAAACCCGGATTACTTGAAATTTCGGATTTGGATGGGGAGGTCAATATTACTTATGTAGTGGTTATTCGTAATATTCCAATATAAGCTTGTATTAAATTGTGGGTTTAATTTAATTAGTAAAGAGCTAATTGGGGGAGCCCATATCCAAAACCTTCCATAGATCCCTGACTGGGCCCAATATGTAACTATTATAAATAGGAGAATAAAGGAGACAGAAAACACAATTAATGGGAGCATAAAATTTCGTTCCCCTCTGTTTTAAGAGGATCTCGAAATTTTCTCTCTCTTCTCCTACGTGAGTTCTTCAGCTCCTCCGCCGTGAGAAAGTTCTTTCTTCTTTATTTGAGTCCTAGTGTTTCGATAAGATCAGCCCACCCTGATGTTGAGATACAGTTCGGGACACCAGTCAGAAGATCCGTGGTCTAGTATTGAAGATCATCGTGGAGAAGGTGCAAGCAATCGACGATTCTTTGAAGAATCAATGAGATAAATTGGCTAACCCCGTAGCAAGCATGTTTTAGGGATTATTTGAGCTAAAACATGTTTGAAATTCAAGTTATGAGCATGATACATGTGATAATTACGCGAATAGATTTTGTCTGAATAATCTGCTAAATAGATCCGTATTATGTGATCCGTTAGAACGCACGCTTCCGCTACCAACCCCTTCAATTGGTATCAGAGCCATTCTTTGGCTCTGATTATTTGGATTTAAATTTCGCGAAATTCATGTATGCATGCGTTAATTGATTGCGAAGCATGTTCTTGGTGTTTTGTTTAATATTTATGCATGATGAACTCAAGAACTATCGAATCAATGAACTTGAATTTTTCGATCGTACGAGATGTGCGATCCGTCGGTTCTCGCGGCAAGGCGGATCGCACCACGCGTGATCGAGGTAGGGTAGTCGAGACAGTGGGAGCCAGGGAGCCAGGATCACGGGGCGACGCGCAGACGAGCATGGGCTCGTGCGCGCCGCTGGTTGAGATCGCATGCCCCAGGCGGACCTGCGTCGAGTGCGACACGGAGGTTGGCGCGGTGCGGCGGTTCGACCGAGAACCTGCCGAGGCACCTAGACGCCAAGCCGAACCCTAGGCGGAAGGACCCGACTCTCGAGCCACTGGCCGAGAGCTGTGCGCCGTCGTGCGCAGGGCTGGCCGAGGCAGTGGGAGAATCAGGGCTCGGCAGGGCCGAGACGGGCGGTCGGGCTGGCCGAGAGCTTGCGCCACCCGACGTACCAGGACACCGAGAGACCGCGACACCCGTCGAGCCAGTCGGCCGAGAGCGAGCGCCCCTGCGCGACGCTGGCCGAAGACGGAGGCGACGAGCTGGCCGAGGAACCGAGCCACCTGGTGCGCGCCACGGGCCGAGACGCTTTGTGCGTCGTGATCCGACGACGAACTCGTCGGATTTTCATCGTTCATCGTTCGTGCGAACCTCGTACGATGAGATAACGATGAAGAATTATTTTAATGATTATTTAATTATTTTATTAAAAGATATCGTTAAAATATTATTATTTAATGGAAATAAAATCTTTTGGAAAGATTTCCCTAGATTCTTGGATTTTATTTTGGAAAGTATTCAAGATGAATTTGGAAATAAGATTTGAATATATCTTTTATGGATTTTATATATTATATGAGATTTGATTATGAATCAAATCTTGGATTAATTAGATTCTTTCCTTATTTAATGGATTTATATGGATTTTATTCCTAGATGAATCCTAGTTGTATTTGGAAAGTAATAATCTAATATTTATCTATATCCTATGGATTTATATGGATTTTTTCCTAGACAAATTCTAGTTGGATGTAGATAATGATAATATTATTTTATTCTTATCCTATGAGTTTATATGAATTTATTCTTAGATAAATTCTAGATGGATTTGAATAGTGATAATGTAATATTTTATTCTTATCTTATAGATTTATATGGATTTGTTCCTAGATAAATCTTAGATAGATTTGAATAATTATAATATAATATTATCTAATTCTATGGATTTACTCCAAGAATAAATCCTAGATGGATTAGGATTAATATTAATATTAATTTATTTTATCCTATAGATTTGAATAGACAAATCTTAGATGGATTAAAATAAGCATTAATCCAAGTTATCCTTATCTTTTGGATTTATATCCTAGAAAGATTAGGATAAAGATAATATATAAGAAAATCCTTATTTATAGGATTTAGATAAAATTATTTATCCAAGAAATCCTAAGTAATGTATGATATATTCTAGATATCTATTCTAAATAGAATTAAGATTTGTATAAATCTTGGTTGGTTGGATTTTATTTATCGTATGGATTATGATGGAATCGTTTCTATCTAGTAATATCCTAGAACGATTTAAATAATGATAATCCTAGATCAACGTTATCTTGAATTGAAGGATTTGATTTTATCGAAATAAAATCTAGAATAATCCTAAATGGATTTAGATAGTTAACACTATCTTGATAAATCCTAAATGAATTTGGATAATTATTATCCAAGATAAACATTAAATAATTGTCATTAATTATCCAGTGTATTTAAATGCCATGCATTATATGGATTTATCTGTTTATTTGGTGTTTATCCTTGTAAGTGGATTATCTGCTTGTGTGATAATTATGCAAAAACCATATAAAATATCTAAGCGATAATTACAACAAGTGCATTGTATATGGTCTCCATCAATTGGTCTGCAATTTATGAAGCTTTTTTCTAATATTATCGTCACCTGCTCTGTGGGGACAATAATCCTAAGAAATAGCGAGTTCATGAGGGCGGATTTCTCGAAAATAAATAGTATGAACTAGAATGTGATTTCTAATATTATCGCCACCTGCTCTGTGGGGACAATAATCCTAAGAAACTGCGAGATTCAGAAGTTCACACAGAATTTATGAGATAGCTTGATCTTGTTAGCAGCACATGAGCATTGTTATGGGAGTGTGTTGTAGAAATGAGACTCTGTAATGCTAAATTCAGTGGTCTTGCTTAGGCAACATTAGGCGGCCATGCCACTCTGTGATCTCTGGACTATTCGTCGGTGTTGTGACCAGTAAAATTGTAAGATTTTAATGCGTATTGACTTCCTCTGGAGGGTACAAAATTTTAATTTTACAGTTGCAAGATACATAATTGTTTTGTGGTTATTTGCGATTATGTATTGAGCATAAGTATGTGATAATAAGTTTATTTGCCAAATCTTCATTATGTCATTCAATATTTTGTCTGCGATCTTTAAAGAAATAAACTCGAATGCCAAAATTATGTAGACTGGAAATGAAAATGGATAAGATTCTCATCGCTAAAACTTGGAGTTTATACTCAATGATTCATGTCCTCCATTTCCTCGACATAATTCCACGAAGATTGTTCGAGAATGCTTTTTGCATGTACTTGACAAGTTCTTTAAGGAATATGGTCAAACTATTTTCTTTTAAGTAGCACGACAAGTCTTGGTTAGTGACGATGAAAGATGGATATCAATAGAATCTGCCAAGATGATTCGATTGGAATATCCTATAGGGACAGAATATTTTGAGGAATCTTTTGATCACTCAAATAGTTTCTGACTTAAGTCATCGCCTGGAGTAATAAGAAATGACTAAAAGAAGGTTTAACCGAAAAGTAGAAAACCTTCAGAATATTAGTCGTTATATTACTGTTAGAGGAAAGTAACATGACAGATGAAAAATTCATATAGGCTACATTTTTCCTAAGTCTTAGTTCATTTGAACAAAAGACTAGATATGGAAATGAGAGAGCCTAAATTGTCATCAAAATTTGTTTAAAGCGAGTAAAGATGCTTTGTAAGTTAGATTGACCTCTTTTAAAGAAGGACAATGGCTTGCATGACAATGCAACTTCTAAGTAAGAGATCTTGATCCAGTTAGGCTTTTGTTGCAGTGGGAGCTGTTAATGCTCAATTATTGTTTTATGGTTGATGTTTAAGGCATCATAGTATTGATACAATATAGATGCAACTAGATTGAGTATTAAACAACACAACAACTTCTTAAACAATGAATGATAAAGTATTTATGGCTCTTAGTCTCAAGGCCAAGAAAATACTTAGTTATTGTTCAAACTGATCTAGACTATCAAGATTTCAACAATTTGTTAAATAGCTTGAAAGTCGAGAATGTCTATTCGATGCACTATGAGTTAGAATCATTTGATTCAGAATACTTATACAAGTGCGACATAGAAAGACTAGCAAGTCTTAATGGTTTACACCATAAGGAGACGAGCAAAGCGTTATGATCAGTAGTCGGAGTCTAATCTCCATTAACGAATCCAAGCATTCTTTCAAAGAATGGGATAGTTATGTAAGAAGGAATCAAAGTCTTTGTAAGACAAGTTTGATTAAGTGATGAGTTGTACTCATGAAAATCTTATCATTGATGGGATAAACGTTAGATATAACGAGATATACCTTATAGAAACTATCAACATCAGTACCTTCTACAAAACACGAGTTGTGGACTAGAGCGACTCTAGTCTAGCACATCTCAAGGTGTAATGTTGTTCCAATGCATGTTGGAAAGGTATCCAAGTAATTGGAGTTGAGTACTGAGGTATGTTTTAAGGTTGTCCCAAATGATGTAAGATTATTAGTTCTGTAATCTTCAAAGATAGAATTCTTGTATGAAGATCAAGAGAAGAACTAAAAGCCTAACAATGTGATAACTCTCAAATAAAAAAAGAGATATCAGATTTTCCATATTACCAAGGAGTCATACCATTAGAAGCTTATGCACTAATAAAATCAACTTCAACACCTAAGATTATTAGAACTATGTCGTAGTGGGAGCGTTCCAGGGAACATGACAAGTTCATGGGTCTAAGAGTGTCAAAAGACTCGGTCTTAGATTAACTTGAACATAATCCCTTTAACTACAATGTAGAATTGGTTCATTTGGATATTCATCCTTGGAAAGGTGATAGGTTCCAAACTACAATCTTAGATAGACAACATGTTTTACAAGACTTGCAATACTACCTACAGACTGTGTCAGTCAGTGGGAGCTAGTACATTTGCAAGTGTAAATGTGGATCTCAAATAGCTAGACAACGACAATGGGCTATGCCCAAAGAGAAATATCATCTTCTCGTTGTCATTATGCCAAGATTTGATTTGATCCTACTGTCTATCAGCACTTACATAATTAGAATGTATGTATCATGATTGTCATGACAGCTTTCTATTAATAGAAGTCTTGAAGAAATCATCTACATGGAACATCCTAATAGGTATGTAATAGAGTGCAAGAAACACATGATTGGAAGCTTATGAAGACCTTTGTGGTCTTAGGCATGCATCTAAATCAAAGTATGTATTTTAGCGAGATTGTCAAATCTTTGGAATTTGACATGTGCCTTGTAAGCACAAGAAAGTTGAACGTGCATTGAATATGGTATTATTGGTACTCTACGATGATGAAATCTATAAAAGTTGCAAACAACTAAGATTGACATCTAGCGTAGGAAACTGGTTGTCTACCCAGTTTAAGATAAAGGATTTAAGAGAAACAAATTACATTCTAAGTCTTTAAGATTGCTAGAAAGAATGTTGAGATTCTCTTAGGAATCTTATATCTACATTGCTTGGAACATTTTAGCATTGGAAATTTCATGCAAAGGTTTTTACCTTTCAAGATGGAATTGTCTAGTCTCTAGTCAAGTGTCGTTTGACACTTAGTGAGATCAAGAATGATGAGACTAGTTTCGGAGATAAATGTCTCATGTATACTGACACTTAGTGAGATCAAGAATGATGTGTACTAAGTTTGATATTAGTTGTGCTTTTTGCATAGCAAGTATATATCATATTAACCATGGCAAAGGACTTTGATTGAGGTAATGAATATACCATAGTACTTGAGAAAGACTAATCGTTATATTCTAGTTTACCAGTCATTCATGTAATGTCCTTGGGGTTACACTGACTAAGTCGTATCACTAATCAGCGATCGAGTAAGTCATCCTCAGTTTATGTGTTTACATTAGGAGTATACTCCTAATAGCTTTGATCGTAAGTTTGAGTATGCCTATGAGTATTTTTACTCTAGCAAAGGCTAACTCAAAAGGGACATACGAGATCATAAGCTAAGCAATCACATAGAGAGATGAAATTAATTAAAGATCAAGTACGCAGCAAAGACATAGTGATGGAAAAGATGTAATAAGAGAACAACCAAGCAGATTTTTCACAGAAATTGCCTTTGTGGCAACATGTTTCAAACATGATGTGAAATGAATGGTAGTTCGATATATCTAGCTCCAATACCTGCTTTGTGTATAAGTGGGAGAGTTTTTGGCAGTGGGTATACTCGAAAGCATGTTTTGAGTATAAGTGGGAGATTGTTAGGGTTTAGTATACTGAAAAGCATGTTTCGAGCAAATTCGCACGAATAAGAATCTTGCTTGTATACGAAAAAACTCTATAATCCACTTTAAACCCGATTCAGTATTATTCGAGCAGTTTGCACGAATAGAATCAAAATATTATTACATTGTGTTTACTTGTGCGTTTATAAGATGTTTTATAAACATTTAAATGCATAAGAAGTAAACAAAGCCTAAGTATTTTGCTTAGTAGACTGGTTGTGGGCGTCGTCCACTTTAAGGTAACTACAGTCGGTTCTATGCAATGCTTTGCGAAAGAAAAAGAAGAATTTCACAACCTAGATAGGCTTTGGCTACCTATCATGAAAGGTTGCAATGTCAGTCCGATTATTTCTAAGTCTTATTGAAATAAGATGACGTTGGTGTGGTATAGCACTGAATGGATCTAACAGCAAGACGTGTCTTTATGCTATCTACTGAAAGATGAGGTCTTGATAAATATATATTTCTTAATCAATGTACGTTAGCATTGAGCATACGATATTGAGTATCTACTACTTTGACTTACCAAAGGTGCGGGTTTTTCGTCACCCAACGATCCAGGTATGTTGGGTAGTGGTGATCATTATCTAGCGGTGCTAGGATTGCTATTATGTTGAATCGTGTGCGAGGTGAGTGTCGTTTGATAATGTCCTCAAGAGGAGCTTGACAAGGTTTTATTATTCAGAAACTGACCAGTTGGAGTTTTATTACTCTATGAATAATAAATAAGTGTTTCTTGCTAAGTCCACTCTTGAAATTAATAAGATGTTAATTAATTAAGTTCATAGCAGACTTTAATTAATTAATGGACATTTATATCTTAAGCGCGGGAAATAATTAATAAACAAAATGGAAACCCGGATTACTTGTAATTCCGGATTTGGATGGGGAGGTCAATATTACTTCTGTAGTGGCTGCTCGTAATATTCCAATATAAGCTTGTATTAAATTGTGGGTTCAATTTAATTAATAAAGAGCTAATTGGGGGAGCCCATATCCAAAACCTTCCATAGATCCCTGACTAGGCCCAATATGTAACTATTATAAATAGGAGAATAAAGGAGACAGAAAACACAATTAATGGGAGCATAAAATTTCGTCCCCCTCTGTTATAAGAGGAGCTCGAAATTTTCTCTCTCTTCTCCTACCTGAGTTCTTCAGCTCCTCCTCCGTGAGAAAGTTCTGTCTTCTTTATTTGAGTCCTAGTGTTTCAATAAGATCAGCCCACCCTGATGTCGAGATACAGTTCGGGACACCAGTCAGAAGATCCGTGGTCTAGTATTGAAGATCATCGTGGAGAAGGTGCAAGCAATCGACGATTCTTTGAAGAATCAACGAGGTAAATTGGCTAACTCCGTAGCAAGTATGTTTTAGGGATTATTTGTGCTAAAACATGTTTGAAATTCAAGTTATGAGCATGATACATGTGATAATTACGCGAATAAATTTTGTCTGAATAATCTGCTAAATAGATCTGTATTATGTGATCCGTTAGAACGCACGCTTCCGCTACCAACCCCTTCAAGGACCTCCACCAAAAATCTAATCTAAGTGCAATATCGGTGCACGTGTGAATGTGTGTGCTAATATAAGGGAACCAGCCATCGAAATAGTCCCAAACAGATCTCGCCAACGGACTCGACACAAACAAATGCTGAAATGACTCGACTGAAAAAGAAGAGACACAACACAGACACTTGGATGAGAGAGATACCACGAGTCTGAACATAACACTAAACAAGGACCCTTTGGAGGAAGAGGCGCCAGATGAAGATAGAGATAGTCGGGGTCAGCCCAGCATTCCAAACCATGCGAAGTCCGAAATGTCTAAGGGACCATGTCCGGATGAGCTCCTAAGCTGAGGCCGTCGAGAACTCGCCATCACCAGTCAGGCTCCATCGCATCACATCCCGCCTGCCCACCTCAATCGGAACAGCCATGATAATATCCAAAACATACAGAGGCACACCATACAAAGCCAATAATCATGCAGTTTTTCAACATGCCAAGTATAATCATGCCAAAACCTAGAAACCTCATAGGCAGGAAGATCAGTCCCAGGCGGACAGTAGGTCCTAAGGGGGCGATCCCCGACCCATACGTCATCCCATAAACTAATCCGCCCTTCACCGAGGGACCATCGAAGGAGACCATGCACCTGACCCCTAATATCAGTGAGACGATGCCAGATATGACTATCATGCGGAGAGTATCCAATAGTGTACATTAATTCATGTATAACAAGATTATGCCATTGAGAAAGAATTCTCGAGCATTTGACCATAAACTCTTCCAAACTTCCTTTTCCAAACGATTCAAGAAACCCTTCAGCGCTCAATCGACGGAAGAGATCGCCTATTTTAATATCACAATATGGAGGGAAAGGCCCCATATAGAGAAGAAGCATTTTCAAATATTGAGGTAAATACTCGTAGCTTGAGAAAAGTACCTCTGCTATTTGATCATATGCATCCACAAATACTGAATTATGTTGTTTTTCAGCTACCTCGGTCCAATTTTTTGTGGTTTTTTCTTCTTTAGATAGGAGCTTTGCAACTGTGACTATCATAAGTGGAAGACCTTCACATTTTTTGGCAAATCTTCTCTCCTAGTTCGTCAAGGTGAGGAGGGAAACCCTCTTCACCGAACACCTTCTCGCAATGTAATTTCTTACTTTTTCATCATTCAACAAGCGCACTGCTTGATTTGGAGATTCTTCAATTCTGAACCTGCTTGTAAGCAAGATTCGAACATCCTCCTGTGGCAAGTTATCAATCAATTGTCGTGTGTCTGGTTCCCATACATCATCCAACACAATGAGCCATTTCTTATCCTTCAATCTGTCTTCCAAGAATCCAACTAATTTCAGGCCATCATCATCGTCTCCTTGGGTAAGCATTTGGTCTTGAGTGTTGGGATCCAGTTGAGCCAGACCACTTCATAATACATCATTCTGTGCATATTTTCTGTCCACTTTGACCCATGCTCGAAGCTCAAAATGTCCCTGAATCAATGGATCGCCAAATAATTTCTTAGTGAAAGTGGTCTTTCCAACTCCTATCATCCCAGTAATTGCAAAGCAATTCTCTTCTTTTTCTGCAAGAAGACTGAAAGTGCTAAAGGAATACCGTGTGTGCCCGCTATACTATGAATTAGTACAGGGAAGCAGGGATCGATCCCACGAAGATGGATGCGTAAGAAAGCATTTAGAAGACTCTGGAAAGGTGAATGACTGCTGCCACGCAAATTTGGGTTGAGGTATAACTACTACTATACCTAGGAACGAATTAAACACTGGACCTAGGAAACTGAAAACATCATGCTAACATCGAACATCCTCATAACTACGCGATATTAAACTAACTTCCTAGACCGAGCAAACAACTTCCTAATATAGCAAGACAGAAAGCGAGTAAACAGTGGGGACCATTTTCCAGAAACAGAAAGTACTGAAGAAAAGCTGCAACTAACAAACTAAGAATTTAACTAACAATGACGTGCATCTCTTTACCTAAATCAAACGTGAACATGGAGAAAACGGAGCACAAATCCAGATTCAAACAAAATGTAAAAGTTCGGAAATAAAACAGATCTACATATACTAGACGGAATTAAACGAAACCACGAAAACCAGGCATCAACCACGATCAATTCTGTTTCCGATCCAGACGTCGGATGCTTAATCCACTCCGGATCCAAGCATTCCGAACCAAACAACCAACAAAATCAACTCCATAACTTCCGATTCAACAGATCTGCCCCGATCTACACAAGCTTCCAACAATTCTACTCAAACCCAATAAACCAACGCGAGAAACAAACATCCAGTTCAGCAACTACGTCAAACTCAAAACAATTTGCATCCATAATCGAAATCAACAGCAGTAAAGTAAATACGGAAACAGAAAATGCATAGATAACGAGAATTCAACAGAACACAGGGCCGAGCTTCGAACAGCGAAGCTCGGTGAAATTCACGACGACAAATAAAATGAAAGCAAATAATTGTATCTTCGCCCTACACGAGGACGGTGTTACCCAACATCAAACAGCAAATGAAATGACCCGAACCCCTACAAATTTCTGAACATTCCCCCCAAGTGTGTGGAAGTGAGTGAGCTAAGAGAGCCAAGAGCAAAGTGTCAAAAAGTAAAGGTCCTCCTTTGAATTGCATGCTCTCTCCCTTATATAGGTACGGGTTTGATCTTCTAGAAGCCTTCGCAGAAATCTCCATTCTGCCCTTCAGCTTCGTGATCTCCTCCGTCTAGTCATTTTTCTCCACAATGCTCACTTACTCGCCAGATTCCTTGGGTCATGCAATTGTCCTCTCTTCTTCCTGGACCTGGCGAAATTTCTACACACCTGGCTTAAAAACATGTGTTAGACCCCGTAAATGGATGAATTCAACCCTTAATCAATGCATGAAATTAGCCTTATCAAAGACAATCCCTAACTTGCTCAAATTCTTCAGATAATCCAACCATATATGAGCCGATTCCACCAAAATCGATTCTTGAGGAAATAGGTTGGCCTTCTTCCTCGGGCATATTCAGCAGTTCAACATCATACTCCACCGTCGTCGCTGTCACCCACACCACAAATTGGTCAATACTTTGTTGCAGACTTTTTAGATCCATAAAGAAAGGTGAGCGATCTTTCTCGAGTTGTGGAAGAATCTGATCATAGAGATGGGATTCTAGCAAATCTTCAAATTCCCAAATGACCTCTTTGATTCGTTCATCCAAAGCATTCACCTTCGTCCTGATCTTGTTGTAGCCGGTCTGCTCCAATTTTGTCAAAACTATCTGCAAGTCACACACAGCCTCATAGGCTAGTTTTAAGATATGACCAGTAGGAATCACCGAAAGGCGAGGCGATTCTACGATAAACTGAATCGTATTCTTTAGATAAATCACTGAACCGTAAGCCGCCATCACTTGATTAAAATTGGAGATGGAGGAATCGGTAACGGTGGTAGGTTGTGAGATAATTGTGGACTTCAATATGGGCTTGCTATTTAAATCAGCTAGGCTGGTTTTAATTGATGGCCCGTTTATGTTTATTGGTGACCCAATCTGGGTTTGGCCCAATACTTAAATGGATGCTCTGATGGCTGCCACGTATGCCATCTCACACGATCATGATGCTGAGCCGTTGGATCTAGGGTGTGTTTGTTTTGTTAAGTGTTAACACTCCCTGCGCCTCCTTGGTTACTCAGTCCGTTCATTTGCTCTCTCTCTACATGCATTCTCTCTGGCTTCTCTCTAAACCCTTTCTCTCTCTGAAATGGCTTCCGATCTTCTTCTCTGGTGACTCCTTTCTCTGTTTTAGTGAGAATCGAGTGTGCATCTCTCAACTCCTGTGTTGATTTGGAGATTTCTATGGTTTCGAACGGTTGAGTTCGATTCTAGGTATTTGGGGGAAGATCCTCGGTTGGATTTCTTAGATCCGTGGGTTTTATGTGTTCTTGAAGCCTGTGGCTGTGGTTGTGAGTCATTTGACCTGTGAGGTGGCTACTGTGTTGTAGTAATCGGGAAACCCTAGGTTTTGGGGTTCAATTATTTCACTGTGCTCCCCTGTGATTTGTTGGAGAAGATTGAGGAGGTCCTTGGCCCTGTGCAGTCGTGTGTGCGACCTGAGCCATATCCTAAATCTTCTATCCCATTTCGTTTCTTACTTTTTTTGTGATTTAGAACCGAAATGATCCTATTCCTTGTATTACTAATTTGTGTGTTAAGTGTGCAGGTAATTTCCAGAAGTGTAGCTTGCTATATTCGGTCGGTTCTATATCCGATAATAGCTAGGGTTTCTGTATATTTGTACTCGATCACAAATTGTTCTTGTTGTAATACTTGTATTGTAATGGCTTGTTCGTACTGAGATTAGTCATCTTAGTGTTGATCCAATAACAAAGAGGTCCCGGTAATTAGTGAATCCTAAGTGATCTGATGCCTATAGTGGTATCAGAGCCACGGGGGGATCACTTGGGCATGCCGAGTCACAAATTAAAAGGTGGTGGGCTCATCAGAGTAAAGCTCGGCCTCCGGTATAGGCCCTGAGGTAAGACAGATATTCCTTAACGAAGGATATCCGCTCTGGTAAATTGGCTAAGTTCCTGAAACTTTTACAGCTTTCTAGTCTAGGATTGGGCAGTTGTTGCTGGTAGTTGCCACTGGCCATGGCTTAGGTTTTCTGTGCTATTGTTTTCTTTATGCTTCTTGATGCTTTTACAGTTTACTTTGCTTCCGTTGTCACTTCTGTGTGATTAAGTTTGATTCAAAGTGTGTATTCCAGAGCTTAGCCTATGTGTCTAGAGTGAATTACCTATCCACCTTGTGCCTTAACCGCCTTGAGTGACCCCCTGCGCCCCCATACATTGGGTGATTGCGAACTGGAAATCTTCTTGTCGGGGTACACATGACAGATAGGGAGGAACTCAGTTGGACTTGATTCTTGTGTTTGGAATCAATTTGAATTGTTTCCTGTGTGTGTGTACGTCTTGCTGTAATTGTGCATCTGTGATTTTTTTTACACGATAAATCCATGCATAACTGTTTTAAGTGGACTCACTGATTGTTATGTGCTTAAGTCCACTTTCTGTGCTAGTAGAGTTGCTTAGTGTGCCTTCTGGATTGCTGGTTCTTTTGTGTGTGTAAAAATCTTTCTCAAAATGTCTGAGTCAGTTGGTATTGTACCCTTCAATGGGCAAAATGATTTTGTAATCTGGAAACAAAAAATAAAATGCATTTTGATTCAACAAAAAATTTTTAAGTCAGTAGAGGGAACCATTATTCCTGATACTGAATCTGAAGATAAGGTTGTAGAAATGAATGATTTGGCCAGATCTCTTATAATACTCAATCTTTCTGACTCTGTAACTAGAAAAGTTGGAGCCATTGAGTCTGCCTCTGAATTATGGGTAAAACTAGATACTCTGTTTACTGAAACTTCAATGTCTACAAGAATGTATTTGCTGGAAAAACTTTTCAATTTAAATTTGATCTTTCAAAGGACATTGAGGATAACATTAATGCTTTTCAAAAACTTGTTCAAGATATTAAAAGGTTTGGTGATAAAACAATTGATGAGTATACTAGCATCGCCCTAATGAATGCTATCCCTGATTCTTATAATGATGTTAAGGCAGCTATAAAGTATGGTAGGGATAGTTTCCTTCTTGATTTGATCATTAGTTCTTTAAAATCTAAGGAAATTGAAATTAAAGAAAATCAGGCTTTTAAGTCAAGGGCTTTATATGTTAGGGGCAGATCTAAAACAAGAGGGGGGTAATGAGGACAGTAACTCTAATGACTATGGTAAAAGAAGGGCAAGAGTAGGTCCAGGTCTAAAAGTAGGAATCCTAAGGCTAATAGAAAATGTTTTAACTGTGGTGAGGTCGGTCACTATAAAAAGGAGTGTCCTAACCCTAAAAAGCAGAAAAATGGTAATAATCAACTGGATTCAATAGCTAATCTGGCTAAGAATAATGATTCTGAAGGTGTTTGCTTGATAACTCATGATATTCTGTCTATTAACTCATCTCTTGGCTGTTCTTTTTCCACGAATGATTGGCTGATTGATTCAGGATGGACCTATCACATATCTCCTTTCAAATATGTGTTTTCTGAGTTTAAACCTATTGAAAATACTTTTGTGTCTATGGAAAATGACAAAAAAGTGTCAGATTCTTGGCATTGGAACTGTGTGTTTGAAATTCAGCAATGGCTATGTGCTTAACTTGAAAAATGTGAGATATGTGCCTGATCTGTGGTACAACCTGCTATCGTGTACCTGTTTAGAGCTAGATGGGCTTGAGGGTAAGTGGGGGCATGGGATTATGAAAATATGTAAAGGTGTCATGTGCTTGTTTAAAGCTGTAAAAAGATGTAACCTCTATTGCTTCCCGCCCTTATGATTTTTCTTCTATTCCCTCTCTTTGTTTTAATTTTTATATTTCCCCTGGACTTCGTCCAGCTCATACCTCCTTTTTTTGTATTTTACTCTTCTCCTAGACTTCGTCCAGCTTATACCTCCATTTCCTGGACTTCGCCCAGCTTATACCTCCTTTTCCTGGACTTCGTCCAGCTTATACCTCCAGAACCCATTTTTTTATTTTCCTCCTTCTGACTCTACTCCCTAAGCATCTAGTCGAGGCCTCTTCTTTACAAGTTAGCTCTAAGTGTATAGGCTTGTAACTCACATTTATAGTGGGGCTTCACAACTAGGTTATCTAAGGCATCTTCTATCGTTCTTACTTCATTCAAACCGATGTCAGTTTATTAAGGAAACATGCCTCAAAGTTGACATGCATCCTATCTTCAATAGCTCTAACTAAGGGAATCTTGCCTTATTATATTCACTAACTCATGCAACACACATAAATAAACTAAACCTAAAGACACCTAATCACATTAAACACAACTGTACGACTCCCTCCCCCTCCCACTTCACTCAAGCTTGTCCCCAAGCTATCCCAGTGATGGGGGTTAACAGGGAAGTACAAAACAGACTACCACGAAACACATAACAACAGACACTCACAAACAAAACAAACTTCTCACACTTACACCGAGCAACGGGCTAAGTGGGAGAAAGCACAACAGACATAAACCAAAACATGCCCAAAAGAAACTCAAACTTCTCACACTTAGACCAAAAATTGGGCTAAATGGGAGAAGACACATATAGGCGCAGACAAATATACACAACAAGCGGCATGCTGGAAGAAAACAAACACATAACACAAACAACAATCAAACAAACATAATAATAAAACTGAAATAAGATAAAAGAAAACTGAAAGTAAAGTAACTTGGTCAAGGGGGTTTCAATTCGGGGTTTGGCCCCCTCGGGAGCCAAACTGGGGTGGTACGTAGGGTCGGGTCACTTTTGCTTTCTTCCTGGCCGGCGACTCCGGCTTATCCTCCTCTTTCTCACTCGGTCTAGACACTGGCTTCTTAACTGTCACGGGCTTCAATGCAGACGGGGCTATCAGGGGCTTAGAAACTGGTGAGGGCTGCTGGAGAGAAGAACTTCCCTGCCCAGGCGGCTTGGACACTTTGCTGGGTCCAGCGGCCAATTTCTTCGGGGACTCGGGAAATTTCTCCTTTAGCCACTTCGTCGTCATCATCATCAAGGTTACGGCCTCCGCCATTCGATTATTCTGCGCGGATGACCTCCCCGCCATCTCAGTAAAACTGCCCCTAAGGGCCTTAATCTCATCCCTGACACTTCCAAGCTCCGTCCTCATCAAACCCAGTTCCTTCTTCAACTCCTCATTCTCAACACTGGCCACCGTTTCAACACTCTCCGGTTCTGGCTTCACTTGGGACCCTATTTTGCCTACCTCATAGAAGCAAACTTCCTTCCCATGCATGTATAACAAGCCTTTGTTGAAGAAATAGTCAACACTGAAGAGCTCCGGAGGCTCGCACATCACTACCTCAGGCGCAGATTTGGCACCTAGAGGGTGACATGTGTACATGTGACGGGAGGGATTTGCAGCCATCTGATGGCAGGCCAGGGCTAACCAATAACCCAGATGAACTTTCACGCCCTTGGCCATGCACCATATGAAGTATAGGTCGGCTGTAGTCAAAGCAGAATTGGCAGTTCCCATCAAATTATAGCTTATGAAAGTCTGAGTAAAACGCAGGATTCTGTTGTCGATATAGAAGGCCTTCGAGTAGATGGTCTTAAACTGTCCTACTTTCGGATGCGTGACAAACTCCCAAGCATACTGCGGTTTGAATCCAGGAGTGTACTTTGGTGGTCCCACCACGCGCTCATTCCAGATACCTTCGTCATCTTCTGCGCGGGTAAACAAACCTAGTCGGAGGGACCAGTCCCTGATGCTCATTTCATGTTCCTCTGTAAAAAGTCGGAAAGTAATTGAGTCCGCATCCAAATCAGTGGTGGTTTTCAGTCGGAAAGTAGAGAAAAATTCTCGGGTCAATACTGTTGGCACCTCCGCGTCACTATGCTTAAGAAGCCACTCAAACCCAATTGCCCTGATGTATTGACGGAACTCATCATCGGAGTCGATCTCCTTCAACTCTTCCCGAACATACCATTTCTGGGATTTTGCTAGCTTTCCAGAACCACATCGTTCCTTATACGTAGCTGTCCTCTTGGGATCCTCAAACTTTCCCATGGCTTCCAACAATCCTTTCGTCAGCCAGACTTCTGCTGGCTCAAAATTCAACACTTCCTCAGACTCACTATCCATCTCTTCTTCATCAGACTCACTATCCAGAGTAGGGCCAACTCGTTCCTTGGCGAAGGGAACTTTAGTAGGGGCTGGGAGTGGAGCTTCCTCAGATCTACCTGCCGCAGTCTTCTTAGCTTTCTTGGTCCGGGAGGTGGCAGCATTCTTGTCTTTCCTTTTTCATTCTGCCGCCAGGCGGCGCTCCTGTGCCTCGTCTTCTTCCTAGCCAGACCTAGGGGCTTCTTCCTCCAACTCGTCCTCTGTTCCCCAGGCTAGGCTTTCCTCCTCTGTAGGTAGAGTGAGATCTTCAATCTCGTAATTCAAGTTTCGGCGGGCCCTACGCCTGGCCGCTCTCTTGTCCACCGGTGAATCTGCGTTCGCCGGATTCTCCTCCAGATCAACTATCAACTTAAGCCCGCTCTCCATGGGCTCCGAAACTTCATCAGTAATGGGGGCCTCCCCCCTTCAGACAAAATAGGGGTCGCATTCTCAATGTAGACAGGGGTTTCCCCCCCAGCAACTGTCTGATCAGAAATTAGGGCTTCACTGCCCACGAGCCTTTCTGGGGTTTCCCCCTAAACAACTTTCTCAGAAATAACAGGGGTTTCCCCTTCCAAAACACCGACAGAGGTTTCCCCCCTCAGCAACTTCAACAGAAACAACAGGGCTTTCCCCCTCAATCACATCGTCAACAGAAACAGGGGTTTCCCCCTCACCCATACTCGCAGAAATAACAGGGGCTTCCCCCTCAACGACATGTGCTAACCTTTGATCACCAACCGCCATTTGCTCCAACCCCGTAGCCAGATCCGCCTCCTGTCTCTGTTCTTTGCCTAACGCGGTGTCTTTCTTCGGTACGCTGGCGGACGGTTCGGCTACTGTATGTACAATAGCGGGTTGGGCCTTCGAATCTTCCGGAATTTGACGTGGTGGTGGTGCGGTAGGTGTTGCTTTCTCCATCATCGTCGTGAACAGAGCGAAAGCTTTCATCACCTCTGCACCGCCGAATTTCTGCATTAATTCTGCCATGAACGTTGCCGCACTTGAATCGGCAGATGTGGTGGGGTTCCCTGCATTTGGTGCGTTCTCCATGAGTGAGAGAGAAAGGTAGGTATTGCGAGAGAGAATTTGGGGATTTTTTTAGAGTGAGAGAGAGTTTAGTTTGGGAAATAAAGAATAAAGAAGGAAAATAAGTAATTTAGGTAGAGATGGGAACTGTTTGTAGGCGGTTGCAGGCATGATGTAAGCAACCGTACGCCTTCCCGTAAAGTGAAAATTTGAATTTCGAAACTTTAACGTTTCCCTCCCAAACCAAAATCTCTCTGCCCCATGTAAACGCTACCTTCCCGCAATACCACACTTAGGCAAAAATAACAAAAATGAAACGCCAGACTCCTAGGTCAATGATTCAAAGGTGACAAAACAATTTCCCTAAAGAAATCTGGCATTCCGAAAATATTTTTGGAAGATTAAATTTTTTCTTAGTTTGGGTTTTTCTTTACTTTTATAAAACAACTAAATATTTACACTTTCAATTTAGTACTCCCGAGATTCCCTGGTTTAGTATATTGATTAAAAATGCATTCCCATTTACCTGACCCAGGAATTCGTTGAGAGCACTCCTCACTTGACCAATCAGGTGATAATAGAGAGTGCGCGTAGTGGCACTTCCTCCACCACACACGACTCAGAATTATCCCTAAAAACCTTCACCCGATGACCATTAACAAGGAAAGGAGTAGAGTTCAAGGTACTTCCCTGGATTTCCACAGCTCCGTTTGCTCGAAGACCGATAACATTGTACGGCCCTATCCACTTGGACTTCAGCTTCCCAGGCATTAGCTTGAGCCAGGATTGGAAAATGAGCACTTTCTGCCCTGCTTGGAGTTCCTTGACCCGGAGATTTTTGTCATGCTAGAGCTTTGTCTTCTCTTTGTACCACATTGCAGACTCATATGACTCCAGCCTTAACTGCTCCAGCTCTTGCAGTTGCAATTTCCTCTCTTCCTCACAAGATTGGAGTCTCATATTAATCTCCTTGACCGCCCAATATGCTCGGTGTTCTATTCCCACGGGCAAGTGGCACATCTTGCCAAACACTAACCTGTAGGGCGACATCCCAATAGGCGTTTTGTACGCTGTCCTGTAAGCCCATAATGCATCTCCAAGCCACTTACTCCAATCCTTCCTTGACGGATTCACCGTCTTCTCCAGTATCGCCTTTATCTCCCTGTTGGAGATCTCTGCCTGCCCATTAGACTGAGGATGGTACGGGGTGGAAAGTCTGTGGTGGACTCCGTACTTCCTCATCAAAGCTTCTATGGTTCGGTTACGGATATGCGTCCCTTGGTCAGATATAATCGCTCGGGGCACGCCGTATCTGTTAAAAATGTTAGCCCTAAGAAACTTAGCCACCTCCTTGGCTTCACAAGACGTGGTAGCCTTGGCTTCTATCCACTTTGAAACGTAGTCAACTGCCACAAGTATGTTTGTATTCCCGTATGAAGATGGAAATGGACCCATGAAATCCATCCCCCAGACATCGAAAATCTCACAGACAATCACTGGGACTTGCGGCATTTCATCTCTTTTAGAAATTCCCCCTGTTTGCAGGCATCTTTCACAATTCTGACAGAATTCAAAAGCATCCTTGTGCAACGTAGGCCAATAAAATCCACTGTCTAGGACTTTTCTCGCAGTCTTCCTCGGTCCAAAATGACCTCCACACGCCAATTCATGGCAATGATTAAGCACATCCTTCTGCTCCCATTCGGGGATACATCGCGTGATTACCTTGTCAGCTCCCATCCTCCATAAATAAGGATCAGCCCAGAAATAATACTTCGCCTCACTTTTAAGCTTCATCTTCTGGGCCCGGGAAATTTCTTGTGAACTGGGCACCTCTCCTGTGACCAAGTAATAATTTGCCAGGTCTGCGAACCATGGTTCAGTGTTCAGATGACATTTCCCTTTCTCAGAATCTCCTAGACCTGTTACCGCCATTATCATTTCCCAACTGATAGGTCTAGGAAATTTTCCTAAATAGTACAGATGCTCCTCTGGGAATGCATCAGGTATAGCTTCCTCCGTTTCTCCCTGGAAAATCTGACTCAAGTGGTCAGCCACTTTGTTCTCTGTCCCCTTTTTGTCTCTGACTTCCCAATCGAATTCCTGCAAAAGCAACACCCAACGGATTAACCTTGGCTTGGATTCTTTCTTCGCCAGCAAGTACTTGATAGCCGCGTGGTCGGTGAAAACTATCACTCTCGACCCTAGTAAGTATGGGCGAAATTTCTCAAATGAATGCACGACTGCCAGCATTTCCTTTTCCGTGGTGTCATAGTTTCTCTGGGCCTGGTTGAGTGTCTTCGATGCATAGAAGATCACGTAATTTTTTCCATCAATCCTTTGACCTAGCACCGTCCCCACTGCGAAGTCGCTCGCATCACACATTATCTCAAACAGCTGACTCCAGTCGGGTGCCCTGATGATAGGGGCAGATACTAGCTTATCCTTCAATAGCTGAAAAGCTTTCTTACACTCTTCGTCGAAGATGAAATCAACATCATTGTGCAAAAGATGGGTAAGTGGCTGAGCAATCTTTGCGAAGTCCTTTATGAATCTCCTATAAAACCCTGCATGCCCTAGGAATCCCCTAACTTCTTTCTGATTTGTTGGGTAAGGCAATTTTGAAATCACATCGACCTTTGCTTGGTCCACCTATATGCCCTTCTCTGAGACTACATGCCCCAGGACAATTCCCTCGGGTACCATGAAGTGATATTTTTCGAAGTTAAGGACCAAATTCTTCTCCTAGCACCTCCTCAATACTACGTCTAGGCTAGCTAAACAGGAATCGAACGAGTCCCCATATACGGTGAAATCATCCATGAAAATCTCGATACAATCCTCTAGTAGATCTGAGAAGATACTCATCATGCAACGTTGAAAAGTACCTGGTGCATTGCACAGTCCAAACGGCATTCTTCTGTAAGCATACGTGCCAAAAGGGCAAGTAAACGTAGTCTTCTCTTGATCCTCGGGGTCTACATAGATCTGGAAGTATCCACTATACCCGTCAAGGAAACAAAAGTATTGCTTCCCAGTCAACCTCTCTAGCATCTGATCAATGAAGGGTAAAGGAAAATGATCCTTCTTGGTTGCTTCATTCAGTTTCCTGTAATCGATGCACATCCTCCACCCAGTGACAAGTCGAGTGGGCACCAATTCATTCTTATCATTCTTTACTACCTGAATTCCTGGTTTTTTCGGTACCATGTGAACTGGGCTGACCCATTCACTATCTGGAATAGAGTAGATGATTCCCAGCGAAAGCAGCTTCAAAACTTCCTTCAAAACTTCCTCTCTCATATTTGGATTCAGCTTGCGTTGCGGGTCTCTACAGGCCTTCGCACCTTCCTCCAGCCTGATGTGGTGCATGCAAAGATCAGGACTGATCCCAACTAGATCTGAGAGAGTCCATCTTATTGCCTTCTTGTTCGTTCTGATCACCTCAAGTAGGTCTCTTTCTTGTTCCTCGGTCAAGTTGTTGTTGACGATGACCGGGAAAGTCTAATTTTCTTGTAGATAGGCATACTTGAGTCCTGGCGGAAGCATTTTCAACTCCTTCTTGGGGGTACTTGTTTCCTGTGGTAAGGGATCTTTTTCCTTCACATCAGCTATCATTCACTTTCCAGACCTGGAAGAATTTTCCATACTAGCTACATGAGCTAATCCCCTTGACCTGGCTGACTCTGGATTCGTACAAAATTCCAAAATAGCTTCGGCTAGCTCTTCATCTGATAATTCCCTTGTATTCATTGCCTCGCACCATCCAGCTACTTCTCTGTCAATAGAGTGACTTAATTCTGAATTATCAATATGCTCCTGCATCAACTCAGTCTCAAGATATTCCTGGACCAGGGGGTTAATAACATCGATAGCATGCATTCTCAACATCTAATGGTTTCTTCATTGCTTCACTATGCTAAATGTATATTTTTCCCCATTATAATCCTGGCATATGGTTCCATCAAAAACATCAATTATAGTCTTGGCAGTACGGAGAAAAGGTCTCCCTAAAAGTACGCCGCCAGACTCAGCAGACTCATTGTCACTCATTTTGATAACATGGAAATCGGCAGGATACAGAAAATCATGCACTTTGACGATAACAATTTCTAAGACTCCATCTGGACAAATGCACGACCTATCCGCCAATTGGATTACCACCTTTGTATCTACCATCCCTACTCCTATCAGCTTCTTGTAAATGGAAAGCGGTAAAACATTTATCGATGCCCCTAAATCACACATAGCATGCTCAATTCTGACATCACCGATTGAAATGGGTAAGGTGAACATACCTGGGTCAGTGCATTTCGAGGGCATCCTTCGCTTCTGAATCACCGCGGAAACATTTTCTCCAATCAAAATCTTCCCAATGGGCCTTGTCTTCCCAGCTATAAACTCCTTGATGAATTTGCTGAAGACCGGTAATTTCAAAGCTTGTAAGAATGGTAAGTTGATCTCCAACTTTCCAAAGATATCCATAAAATCCACCGGTTCATCCTTCTTCTTCTTTGCCTCTCCTCTGTGCGGGAACGATTTCAATTGTTTCTCCGCACTTGTAGATCCTCTAGCTGAAAACTCACCCGTTTCTTTCCTCACTACCTCATTTTCCACTTCTGGCTCTGGGTATAGGAAAAATGGTTCAGCCATACTCGGTAATGGTTTCCTCAAATTTCCTTCTCGAAGGTCATCTCTTCTCTCGGAACTTCCTGCTCTAAAATTTTCAGACTCAGGAACTGGATCCTTCCCTTCCTTGCCCATCACTGGAGTTGTTTCTTCATCCTTCCTCATCGCATCCTCGCCCAGATCTCAAAGTGATTTGACTGATATTTGCCCTATCCGGCGGCCTTACTGAGGTAGGAATCTTTCCTTCGTTTCCTCGTATCTCGCTCAAGGAAGTTGCGATCTGAGACAATTGCTTTGCCAGCATATCCATTGCTGCCTTCTGCTCCAGCTGAGCGTCCTGAAGCTTATGCACCACGTCATTGTTGGATTGCAAGTTGTTCTGTATGTGTTGTTGCGAACTGACTAGATCATGCACCATATCATCAATATTCTTTGGTGGTTTAGAACTAGACTGCCGAAACTTGGTCCTGGACCCAGATGTGGTCCACTTCCTTGATTATGGCGAAAGTTCCCCTGGCCTCCTGAACTGTTGTTATACTGATTTCCTGGCCCTTGGTTTCCCTGGTAATTGGTTTGGGGATTCTGATAACTTCCGGAATAGTTTCTTTGGTGTGGCGGTACATAAGAGTTCCCCTGATGGTTCTGATTCCTATTCTCCCAATTTAAATGATCTCCCTGGTTCCGGCTGCTCCAGCTATTCTGCCCCTCCTGATTTCTCCCAGACCAGTTAGTCTGCCTTTCTTGTTGATGTGTTAACTGGGCGTGCTGTTGTGGACGTGGCTAGGTCGGATCGTTGTCAACTCCCGGGGTTCCAACTCCCATCAGGATTCCAACTACCAATTGCATTCACCTGGGCCTGATAATCTCCTTCTTGATTGCATTCAAAAGTGCTTTCTCAAGCCTATCTATCCTTGCCTCGACTCTTTCGTCATCTTGCTCTCTCAGAGCGTTTGTTGTCCCTCTTCTCATAACAATCCTCGGACTGTCGTACGCCTTCTTAGCCTCTATCAGCTTTCCCAAAATTTCTCTTGATTCACTTTCCTTTTTCTTTGTAAAATTTCCCCGCTCGAGGAATTCATCAAATCCTTTGACTCGGGGTTTGCTCCTTTATAGAACAGATAATAAATCTCTGCCTCGATCATCCTGTGGTTTGGGCTAGCATCTAGCAATCCTTTGAATCGCGACCAATATTGACTCAGAGACTCATCGTACTCCTGCTTGCATTCCACGATCTTCTTCTTGAGGGCGTTCTTCTTGTTCGAAGGAAAAAGTAATCCAGAAATTCCAACTTGAAATCCCTTCAGGGCAAATGGAATTGCACGTAGGCGATAGTCCTCCTCCGTCGCATCATTGGGTCTTTTCTGAATATTGCACAGCTTGCTAAACTCATTTAAGAACTCGTATGGACACTCGTTCCTGCGTCCAGAGAACGTCGGTAGGATGCCTAGCATATTTGTTTTAATATCGATGGCCCTCTGACGCGGATTCATAACTATAGCTTGGGTTGGCTCACCATCTAGATGGGCAGTGAGCGAACCGATCTCCGAATCTGGGTCGACTACGTGTGCCATATCTCTGATCTCTGCCTCCTCTGTATCTGTTTCTGAAGATGACTTGGGATCTTCCCTTCCTGACGAACTCCAATCGTCTTCACTATCCGATCCAAACGGAAATGGATTTCCCGTAGATAATCCCGATCTGGTGGTGACCGTAGATGCTGTGTCCTTGACCTGCCAAGTAAACCGATCGTTCCTCCACCCAGACGAGTTACTCCAGTATCCAAACCGCGAGCCCTTGCTCATAAACTGAAAATAAAGAGAAAGAAAAACAAATCAAAACTATATACGCCAAAATTTCTAAACACAATCATAAACTACGCCATCCATACCCGGCAACGGCGCCATTTGAAAGTGCTAAAGGAATACCGTGTGTGCTTTTATGCTAGGTCAAGCTTCTCAAACCAGGGAATTCGCTAGATCACAAGGTCTAGGAACTCGGAGGATCTCAGAAGTCTCAATCGTTGGACACACAAATTCTGCATTCAAAACCCTCAACCCGTTATACTATGAATTAGTACAGGGAAGCAGGGATCGATCCCACGAAGATGGAAGCGTGAGAAAGCATTTAGAAGACTCTGGAAAGGTGAATGGCTGTTGCCACGCAAATTTGGGTTGAGGTATAACTACTACTAGACCTAGGAACGAATTAAACACTGGACCTAGGAAACTGAAAACATCATGCTGACATCGAACATCCTCATAACTACGAGATATTAAACTAACTTCCAAGACCGAGCAAACAACTTCCTAATATAGCTAGACAGAAAGCGAGTAAACAGTGGGGACCATTTTCCAGAAACATAAAGTACGAAAGAGAAGCTGTAACTAACAAACTAAGAATTTAACTAACAATGACGTGCATCTCATTACCTGAATCAAACGCGAACATGAAGAAAATAGAGCACAAATCCATATTCAAACAAAATGTACAAGTTCGGACGTCGGAAACTTGCAATTAGCAAGAAATAAAATAGATCTACATATACTAGATGGAATGAAACGAAAACTCAAAAACCAGGCATCGACCACGACCAATTCTGTTTCCGATCCAGACGTCGGATGCTTAATGCACTCCGGATCCAAGCATTCCAAACCAAACAACCAACAAAATCAACTCCATAACTTCCGATTCAATAGATCTGCCCCGATCTACACAAGCTTCCAACAATTCTACTCAAACTCAATAAACCAGCGCGAGAAACAAACATCCAGTTCAGCAACTGCGTCAAACTCAAAACAATTTGCATCCATAATCGAAATCAACAGCAGTAAAGTAAATACGGAAACAGAAAATGCATAGATAACAAGAATTCAACAGAAAACAGGGTCGAGCTTCGAACAGCGAAGCTCGGTGAAATTCACGACGACAAATAAAACGAAAGCAAATAATTGTATCTTCGCCCTACACGAAGACGGTGTTAGCAAACATCAAACAGAAAATGAAATGACCCGAACCCCTACAAATTTCCGAACATTCCCCCCAAGTGTGTGGAAGTGAGTGAGCTAAGAGAGCCAAGAGCAAAGTGTCAAAAAGTAAAGGTCCTCCTTTGAATTGCATGCCATCTCCCTTATATAGGTGCCGGTTTGATCTTCTAGAAGCCTTCGCAGAAATCTCCATTCTGCCCTTCAGCTTCGTGATCTCCTCCGTCTAGTCATTTTTCTCCACAATGCTCACTTATTCGCCAGATTCCTTGGGTCATGCAATTGTCCTCTCTTCTTCCTGGATCTGGCAAACTTTCTACACACCTGGCTTAAAAAGATGTGTTAGACCCCGTAAATGGATGAATTCAACCCCTTAATCAATGCATGAAATTAACCTTATCAAAGACAATCCCTAACTTGCTCAAATTCTTCAGATAATCCAACCATATATGAGCCGAATCCACCAAAATCGATTCTCGAGGAAATAGGTTGGCCTTCTTCCTCGGGCATATTCAGCAGTTCAACATCATACTCCACCGTCGTCGCTGTCACCCACACCACAAATTGGTCAATACTTTGTTGCAGACTTTTTAGATCCATAAAGAAAGGTGAGCGATCTTTCTCGAGTTGTGGAAGAATCTGATCATAGAGATGGGATTCTAGCAAATCGTCAAATTCCCAAATGACCTCTTTGATTCGTTCATCCAAAGCATTCACCTTCGTCCTGATCTTGCTGTAGCCGGTCTGCTCCAATTTTGTCAGAAATATCTGCAAGTCACACACAGCCTCATAGGCTAGTTTTAAGATATGACCAGTAGGAATCACCGAAAGGCGAGGCGATTCTACGATAAACTGAATCGTATTCTTTAGATAAATCACTGAACCGTAAGCTGCCATCACTTGATTAAAATTGGAGAGGGAGGAGTCGGTAACGGTGGTAGGTTGTGAGTTATTGTGGACTTCAATATGGGCTTGCTATTTAAATCAGCTGGGCTGGTTTTAATTGATGGCCCGTTTATGTTTATTGGTGACCCAATCTGGGTTTGGCCAAATACTTAAATGGACGCTCTGATGGCTGCCACGTATGCCATCTCACACGATCATGATGCTGAACCGTTGGATCTAGGGTGTGTTTATTTTGTTAAGTGTTAACACTCCCTACGCCTCCTTGGTTACTCAGTCCGTTCATTTGCTCTCTCTCTACATGCATTTTCTCTGGCTTTCTCTAAACCCTTTCTCTGTCTCTGAAATGGCTTCCGATCTTCTTCTCCGGTGACTCCTTTCTCTGTTTTAGTGAGAATCGAGTGTGCATCTCTCAACTCCTGTGTTGATTCGAAGATTTCTATGGTTTCGAATGGTTGAGTTCGATTCTAGGTATTTGGGGGAATATCCTCGGTTGGATTTCATAGATCCGTGGGTTTTGTGTGTTCTTGAAGCCTGTGGCTGTGGTTGTGAGTCATTTGACCTGTGAGGTGGCTATTGTGTTGTAGTAATCGGGAAACCCAAGGTTTTGGGGTTCAATTATTTCACTGTGCTCAATTTGTTGGAGAAGATTGGGGAGGTCCTTGGCCCTGTGCAGTCGTGTGTGCGACCTGAGCCATATCCTAAATCTTCTGTCCCATTTCGTTTCTTGCTCTTTTTGTGATTTAGATCCGAATGTATCCTATTCCTTGTATTACTAATTTGTGTGTTAAGTGTGCAGGTAATTTCCAGAAGTGTAGCTTGCTATATTCGGTCGGTTCCAGATCCGATAATAGCTAGGGTTTCTGTAAATTTGTAGTCGGTCACAAATAGTTCTCGTTGTAATACTTGTATTGTAATTGGCTTGTTCGTACTGAGATTAGCCATCTTAGTGTTGATCCAATAACAAAGTGGTCCCGGTAATTAGTTAATCCTAAGTGATCTGATCCCTATAGTGGTATCAGAGCCACGGGGGGATCACTTGGGCACGCCGAGTCGCAAATTAAAAGGAGATGGGCTCATCAGAGTAAAGCTCGGCCTCCGGTATAGGCCCTGAGGTAAGACAGATATTTTTTAACGAAGGATATCAACGCTGGTAAATTGGCTAAGTCCCTGAAACTTTTACAGCTTTCTAGTCTAGGATTGGGCAGTTGTTGCTGGTAGTTACCACTGGCCGTGGCTTAGGTTTTCTGTGCCCTGAAACTTTTACAGTTTACTTTGCTTCCGTTGTCACTTCTGTGTGATTAAGTTTGATTCAAAGTGTGTATTCCAGAGCTTAGCCTATGTGTCTAGAGTGAATTACCTATCCACCTTGTGCCTTAACCGCCTTGATTGACCCCTGCGCCCCCATACATTGGGTGATTGCGAACTGGGAAATCTTCTTGTCGGGGTACACGTGACAGATAGGGAGGAACTCAGTTGGACTTGATTCTTGTGTCTGGAATCAATTTGAATTGTTTCTTGTGTGTGTGTACGCCTTGCTGTAATTGTGCATCTGTGATTTTTTTTACATGATAAATCCCTGCATAACTGTTTTAAGTGGACTCACTGATTGTTGTGTGCTTAAGTCCACTTTCTGTGCTAGTAGAGTTGCTTGTTGTGCCTTATGGATTGCTGGTTCTTTTGTGTGTGTAAAACTCCTTCTCAAAATATCTCAGTCAGTTGGTATTGTAACCTTCAATGGGCAAAATGATTTTGTGATCTGGAAACAGAAAATAAAATGCATTTTGATTAAACAAAAATTTTTTAAGTCAAAAGAGGGAACCATTATTCCTGATACTGAATCTGAAGATAAGGTTGTAGAAATGCATGATTTGACCAGATCTCTTATAATACTCAATGTTTCTGACTCTGTAATTAGAAAAGTTGGAGCCATTGAGTCTGCCTCTGAATTATGGGCAAAGCTAGATACTCTGTTTACTGAAACTTCAATGTCTTCAAGAATGTATTTGTTGGAAAAACTTTTCAAATTTAAATTTGATCTTTCAAAGGACATTGAGGATAACATTAATGCTTTTCAAAAACTTGTTCAAGATATTAAAAGGTCTGGTGATAAAACAATTGATGAGTATACTAGCATTGCCCTAATGAATGCTATCCCTGATTCTTATAATGATGTTAAGGCTGCTATAAAGTATGGTAGGGATAGTTTCCTTCTTGATTTGATCATTAGTTCTTTAAAATCTAAGGAAATTGAAATTAAAGAAAATCAGGCTTTTAAGTCAAGGGCTTTATATGTTAGGGGCAGATCTAAAACAAGAGGGGGATAATGAGGACAGTAACTCTAATGACTATGGTAAAAAGAAGGGTAAGAGTAGGTCCACGTCTAAAAGTAGGAATCCTAAGGCTAATAAAAAATGTTTTAACTGTGGTGAGGTCGGTCACTATAAAAGGGAGTGTCCTAACCCTAAAAAGCAGAAAAATGGTAATAATCAACTGGATTCAATTGCTAACCTGGCTAAGAATAATGATTCTGAAGGTGTTTGCTTCATGACTCATGATATTCTGTCTGTTAACTCATCTCTTGGCTGTTCTTTTTCCATGAATGATTGGCTTATTGATTCAGGATGCACCTATCACATATCTCCTTTCCATGAATGATTGGCTGATTGATTCAGGATGGACCTATCACATATCTCCTTTCAAATATGTGTTTTCTGAGTTCAAACCTGTTGAAAAAACTTTTGTGTCTATGGAAAATGAAAAAAAGTGTCAGATTCTTGGCATTGGAACTGTGTTTTGAAATTCAGCAATGGCTATGTGCTTAACTTGAAAAATGTGAGATATGTGTCTGATCTGTGCTACAACCTGCTATCTTGTACCTGTTTAGAGCTAGATGGGCTTGAGGGTAAGTGGGGTCAGGGGATTATGAAAATATGTACAGGTGCCATGTGCTTGTTTAAAGCTGTAAAAAGATGTAACCTCTATGTGTGTTCTGCTCAGTCTTTGACCTGTGTGAATAATGTCTCAAATGTGGTCAGGGTTAATAAAACCATGTTATGGCATAATAGACTTGGTCATATGAGGGAGAATGGTCTTAATATTTTGAAGAAAAATAAATTGTTGTCTGACAATGATTTTCAAAATAGCATCCCCTTCTGTGACACTTGTGTTTTGGGCAAACAACATAGGGTGTCTTTCCCAACACCTGTGACTGAAAATATTAGTCACAGTGTTATTGAATACCTACACATGGATGTGTGGGGTCCAGCCTCTGTTTCTACTCATTCGGGGTCTGTGTACTTTCTGTCTATAATTGATTATTTTTCCACGAAAGTTTGGTGTTTTTTAATGAAAAATAAGTCTGATGTCTTTAAAATATTTTTAACATGGAAAAATTTTGTTGAAAATCAAACTGGAAAAACCATTAAGGTGATTAGGACAGATAATGGTCTTGAGTTTTGTAATTCCCAAATGAATTCTATGTGTTCTCAGTATGGAATTAAAAGACACAAGACTACCCCTTGTACCTCTCAGCAAAATGGAGTTGCTGAAAGGATGAACATAACCCTTTTAGAAAAAGTTAGGTGTCTTTTGTTAAAAAGTGGTTTGTCTAAAAAATTTTGGGGTGAAGCCTTACTGACCTCAGCCTACCTTGTAAATAGGTCTCCTTCTATTTCCCTAAAGGGAAAGATCCAGAGTCTGTTTTCACTGGTAGAAAAATTTCATTGTCTCATTTGAGAGTTTTTTGCTGTAGTGTCTTTGTTCATACCAAAACTGATAAGCTGGACCCCAGATCCAAGAAATGGGTGTTTTTTGGATATCCTGAGGGTGTAAAGGGTTATAGGATTTGGAATAGGAGTGAGCCTGGTTTCAGAGTCACTATAAGTAGAGATGTAATCTTCAATGAGGATGAATTTCCGTGTCTTAAACCTGCCCCTGATTCCACTCCAACAAGTGTTGACAGTGAGCCTCTGAGTGAGGTGGAGTCCACTGACACTCTCACTGATGTGGAGGTATCTGAGGATACTCCAAGTGAGGTGGAGCACTTCTGGAAATCAAATCCTATCACCCCTGAGCTTGAACCCTTACCTGTTGACAACCACGATGTGACTCATCATGATGACCAAGTTGTTGAGAATCAACCTGTTGTTAACCCTGGTCCAGACTTGGGAGATTATCTCTTGTCCAGAGATAGAGTCAGGAGGCACATTAATGAACCTAATAGATATACTGGTTTGGTCAACTTGATTACATTAGCTTTTAATGTGCATGAATCTGATGGTGATGAGCCTCAGTCATATAAACAGGCTGCTAAATCTAAGTTTTGGAGTCAATGGCAAAAAGCCATGGAAGATGAAATGTTATCTTCAAAAATTAATTGTACTTGGCTACTTGTGCCTCTGCCTGCTGGTGTTTCTGTTGTTGATTGCAGGTAGTTATATAAAATTAAAAATGAGGTAGATCGCCTGAGGTACAAGGCCAGACTTGTGGGCAAAGGGTTTACTCAACAAGAGGGGATAGATTATACTGAGATATTTGCTCCTGTTGTGAAATTTACCACTGTTAGACTTTTTTTTAATTTAACTCTTATATGAAGAAGGAAATTACAAATAAACTCCTATATTATAGAATTGAGGAAATTAGGGTTTAGGGTTTAGCTTTTTTAAGTGCTATATCCATCCTACTATAATTTTTGGAGTGTAGCTATCGTTGTCTCGATGGTTTTCACTTTTTTCACATCTTTAAGTCAATCCCTAAACCCTTTACCACTGTTAGACTTATGCTTGCATTATGTGCTCATTTTGATTGGGAATGAAACAAATGGATGTGAAAGCTGTCTTCTTGCATTGTGATTTAGATAAACCTATCTATATGAAACAACCTGAGGGTTTGTAGATCCTAAGTACCCCAATCATGTGTGTTTGCTAAAAAAGACTTTGTATGGTTTAAAGAAATCCCCTAGACAATGAAATATCAAGTTTAATTCTTGTATGGCAAAACTTGGGTTTATGAGAAGTACCTTTGATGTTTGCCTATATGTGAAAAATCTTGATAAGGTTCTTGTCTTCCTTTTGCTATATGTTGATGATACGCTGATCATGGGACCCTGCCTTAAATCCATCAAGTATGTGCAATCTGCTTTATGTGATAACTTTGACATGAAGGACCTTGGTGATGCTCAAAAGATTTTGGGTATTAATATCCATAGGAACAGAAAGGAGTTTGTCCTTGTGCTTCACCAAGAACCATATGTGCTTAAGATTTTGCAAAAGTTTAACATTTCTGCTGCTAAAACTGCTTCTGTGCCTTTAACTGCTCATTTTCTGTTGAGTAAAGATTTGTGTCCAAAGTCTGAATCTGATATCAATGCTATGAAAAAGGTCCCTTATGCTAATGCTATAGGTTCTGTTATGTACTTAATGGTTAGTACTAGGCCTGATATTGCTTATGTTGTTTCTTGTTTGAGTAGATATATGTCAAATCCTGGACATGTGCACTGGGAGGCCTTAAAATGGCTTCTGAGATATCTGAAACATACTTCTAAGTATGGTCTGTGTTTTTTAAAGTGTGATGATGGTATAAATCTATGTGGTTTTGTGAATTCAAACTATGCTAATGATAGGGACAAGAGAAAGTCCACTACTTCTTATGTGTTTACAGTTTGTGGATCTTGTATAAGCTGGAAATCCCAATTGCAACATATAGTAGCCATCTCCACTACTGAATCAGAATACATAGCCATCACAAAGGCTATGAAGGAAGCAATTTGGTTAAAGGGAGTTCTTTCTGAACTAAAATTATTGAAAACTGTTCCTGCTGTTTATTCTGATAGTCAGTCTGCAATACAATTATGCAAAAACCCTGTTTTTCATGATAAAACTAAGCATATAGATGTTAGGTTCCATTTTATTATAGATGTGGTTGAAAAACAAGAAATATTGCTGCATAAGGTGCATACTGATAAGAACCCTGCTGATATGGGAACTAAATGCTTACCTGTTGATAAATTGCTCACTTGTATTAAAAGGTTGCATTTTGACTGTGGTAAGCATGTGCATGTGCATGTCCCGGGGGAAAGTCCTTGCTGATTCTTTAAGCCTTGGCTTACTGAATTCACAGGGCAACTAAAGTCCTACCTGACTAATTGGCTTGTCATTTGGTGTCTTGTTAGGCAACCTGGTTATTCTCTTGACTAATGAGCTTAGACTCTTTGGTGTCTTGAGATAACCTTGTAGGCTGTGATGAAGCAACACGTAGACCAAGGCTCTCATCTGTTTACCCAATTTAGTCCAAGGTGGAGTATGTGAGATAATTGTGGACTTCAATTTGGGCTTGTTATTTAAATCAGCTGGGCTGGTTTTAATTGATGGCCCGTTTATGTTTATTTTTGACCCAATCCGGGTTTGGCCCAATACTTAAATTGACGCTCCGATGGCTGCTGAAAGGGCCGAGGTGCGTAGGTGTCGTTCAAGTGAGGATATATCCTACTAATCAGGATAGAGATCCTAACTAATCCTAGACCCTGGTTTCAAAGATTCCTCAACCCACTCCTACTGATTAGTATAGTGGTGATAAGGGTCGAATCCCACAGAGATGGTGCGTTTAAACTACTGCGGTGATGTTTGGAAGGTTGGTTAGCTACCACGCTTGGGTTGAGTTTCTACCTAGACGAGAATTTAAAGGTGGTATCCTACTGACTGGAATAGTGGAGAAAATTCTGGACTGCAGCTGTGTACGTGGAAATGAGGAGACATGGTGTAACAGAAAGTATTCGAAAAGGACGGTGTTTCCATTTTGGGTGAAACAAAATATTCAGAGGGTAGTGGAGGTTGTGGTGACTAGGCTGACAGATCTGCAGGGTACTACTAAAGGTGAAGGACAAAAAGCAAAAAGTAAATTAAAACAAAGTGGTCCCCAAATTTGGATGTGGACATCATCTTCTTCAACAAGCACAAATTAAACTCAGAATAACAATTCCAGATTCAACGCGGAAACTCAAATTAACAACTCACGAACACAGATCTAACACTAAGAAATCAAATCTGAAATCAAACACTGAAACTGGACTTCCGCATACTGGTCAATATGAAAGAACGATTCGAGATTTGCAACTAAGATTTGCATGCAACGATCTACTCCCCAATCCAACAGTACCAGTTACACTATCCTAGATAAACTTACTACGTGAAATAGAAAAGAGAAAACCAGCACTTAAAACACCAAAAGACTTAGATGTAAACTAACTAGGCAAGAAAGGAAAGTAACGACACAATAAACGAAACTGAAATCAACTTCATAGCATCAAACACGTTCGGATCTTCAACAAGTATTTCAAAAGCAGAAAATATCTAAAAGCAACAAAGATCCAACGTAAGAAAGCACGGTAAATTAAACTACGAAAGCAAGATAAAAGTGTTTTGCCACTCCGGGCGATGGAATCTCTGAACTACGATCTTGCTGACTGGAACGGCGATGATTTAAACTCCGGGAGCTTTTGAACTTCTGGACTCAAGTGACCATGGTTGTGGCGAGGCGAGAAATCTGAAAGATAATGCTGAAGGAGATGATCTGCCGAAGAGATTGCTAACTAAGCTTAGGAGTATTCTAACTACTCTCCGATTGATATCTTCTCTCTCTAAGTGGCTTCTTTATATAGGGAGGCCTCCCTTGATTTTTAGGGTAGACTTCAGGCAATGAAATGACTCTTTTGCCCCCTTGCTAGCGGCTGATCCTCCCAGCTATCTTTCTTCTCCATCTCGAGCCGTTCTTACTATGTATACTGGTCAGTACGAAGTCTTCCTGACGCCCTTTTCACTTGAGTCATTCCGAAACTCCCCTACTGACTAGAATGCTTAACCTGCAAGCTTTAGCAAACTATTTTTGCAGATATATTTCATTTATGCACAACACACTGACCCGTAGCCAAGGCCTAGAATACGACTTATCAAACTGCTCACACTTACCACATGCTTGTCCTCAAGTGTGAAGAACAAACAAAAAGAAGTAAGTCGAATTCTAGCCTGGATACTCCCCTGACCGACGCAGACCTAAACTAGACTCTAACTACGATGCAAAGACTAAAACATATAGAAAAAACACATAGACAGACATAAAAAGAAAACTAAAAACACAAAGATTGGGCTATATTTTCAACCATCCCTTACCTTGGGATCAGGTGCAATCCGGCCTTAGACAGCCTTGAACTTCTGCCACCCTTCATTTCCTTCCTGGTCAGTACATCCGCTTGTCAAGATCGCCCACACTCTTGGCCCAACACTAGGTTTACTCAGTCGCTCATACCTCACCAGGAATGTTAGGACTGCTTTCTCTCATTATGCTCAACCATAATTGCTTCGGGCTTAGATCTTACGAGTAGCCACTGAAGGACTTAAGGCTTGTAATGGGGTTATCGGGTTGCAGTGTTTTGGGTGGACGTTCCTGAGGCTCTAAGGTGTAAAGTTTCTATTTTTATTGATATGGGGGGACTGTGTGTGTCAGGCTTCTGATCAGTTGCTTCTTTTTCTCTTCCTTTCTGGCGCTTTTGGCCTTGGCCTCCAACTGGTCAGTAGCAACTCTGTGGCTCTGCCACCCTTATTCCTTCATTCATTTTTTGTGTGGTCAAATCTTTCTGACCATTTTCTTCATTTTCTCCGTTCCCTCTTTCTTTTTTCTTTCTTTTTTCTTTCTTTTTTCTACGTGGCTTCGCCACCCTTATTCCTTCTTCTCTTCCTCTTTTTGGACTGGGGATGACTCCCTAGTCGATTTTCTTCTACTTTCTTGCCCAGCCGGTTTCTGCTTTTTCGCACCTCTTCTTGGCCAGTAAGCTCCGTTTGTTTCATGCCTTCCACACAGTCCCAGGGGCTAGGGGTATTTATCTGGGTGTAAAAGGCTAAGAAAAAAGGTTCTAAAGGTGGGGGGTTTTTTTTTTTTTTTTTTTTTAATTGAGGTGGTTTCCTAGTGCCTTCAGTATCTGCTACCCGTGGTCACTTCACCCTAGGCAAATTGTGGCAGCCTCTCTTTTCTTTTCAATGTATGTGGAAAGTGGTTCCACTTTAAGGCTTATAACTCACTTTTTAGAGGGCTTTCGTGTTTGGCTCTAAGTGTGGGCTTTTCTCTCATACTTACATCATCTATCCTGACCAGGAGGTACTAGGGGATGGTTTAGGTTTTCCAGCATGTCCTATCTCCCTCAATTCCCCTCACCTTCAGCTCAAGACGGTTGAGTTTTAAGCCCAATCAACACATAACATAAAAAAAAACTAGACCTAACAAAAGCACAAACACAAAGACTACACATATATACATACATCCTGCTGGCCATTGCGCCCCCCCTCCCACTTCACAAGTGTCTGCCCTCAGATAAAGCTGTGAAGTGGAAAAGGTAATGGCCAGTAAGATGGCACACAGACAACAAACAGCAAAACTAAAACAAAAACTTCTCACACTTAGGTTATGGAATAGGCTAAGTGAGAGGGGTTTTATCTCCTAAACAGAAACCAACAAAACACAAACACAATTAAAAACTCCTCACACTTAGGCCATTCGATGGACTAAGTGTGAGTCAACATGCGGACGAAAAACAAAAGAAAAGAAGGAAACACAGAAATCATGCTCTATTAAATAGGCTAAGTGTTATGAATGAGGGTTTGTGAACAAACACAGATTATACTACCTAAACAAACAAAGACATACGGAATGCAAAAACTGAAAATTAAAAAGAAAAACTAACTTGGTCATGGGGGGGGGGGGTCTATCGATGTCTCCTGCTCCTTCGTGGGGCAGGTGGTACAGGTTGTTCCTTCGGGGCTTCCTCTTCCGTTCCAGTCTCATCTTCCTTTGCCGGCTCCTCGGCAGCTGCCGGCACCTCGGCTTCCTCTTGTTCGGGTTCTTCTATCACTGTCTCCGGTTGTTTGGTCTCATCATCCTGGCCACCATGGCCACTCGGTCCAGCAGCTTGCTCCTTCCTCAGGTAGGTCATCTCTTCTAGGATGGTATCGATATTGGATAACATCCTACTCATTTCCTACTGCATCGTGTAGTTCTTTTCCCCGAGATCGGATACAATTGCCTCCATAGCTGCCTGCCTCTGACTCATCATTCTCTGCTCTGCAGAGCCTTTCAACATCCTTTCCACAACTCCCGCTAGCTTGATCACCTCTGCTTTCAACTGCCGATTCTCTTCTCTAACTTCCTCCATCGCTTTCTCCAGTCTGGCTTGATGTTGCTCCTGGTCTGATGCATCTTGGGCTGCTGCTACCCTCCCGGTGGGTAAAGCTTCTTCCCCCATCGCATAGAATTGTGGCACGCCTCGCCTCAAGTACACCGTATTCGTTCGGGCAAACAGCGGGGTATCAAACAATCCTGGAGGATCGACCATCGTCAATGGGGTTAAGTCTTCGTCCTCCGAAATGGTGATGTTGTTCTTCACAAAGATTCCCAATATATGGCAGAGGGAGAAATTCCGTGCTGGGTGGGTAGCGATGAGGTGACATGTGTATGCGGTCCAGAATCCTAAGTGTAACTTCTTGCCTCTCTTGGCACACCATATAAGATATAACTCCGTCATCGATGTCCGGACTGCCGAATTTGACTGTCCCAAAAGGTTGTAATCCAAGAAAAGTTGAACCAGGCGCAGAGTAGGGTCGTTGAGGTGGATAGATCGGGAGATAGTGGACTGAAACTGCCCTGCCCCGGGGTGAGTAAGTTCTTCCCAAGCTACTTGGGGCTCAAAGTCCACATACCGGCGGGGAATCCCCCGCTCCCTACTTCTCCACTCAGGCCCTATGGCCTCCTCCAGACTGCATAATCCTAGCCGCACAGTCCATTCAATCAAATTCATCCTGACCTCATGATAAGGCTAATTTCATGCATGGGTCTAGGGATTTAATTCGTGATTTTACTAGGACTAACGCACGTTTTAAGCCAGGTGTGTGAAGGAATTCGCCAGGTCCAGGAAAGAAGACCAAAAAATCACAAGGTCGAGGAACTGGCGATTTAGTGAACAATTATGAAGAGAATTGCTCGACAGAGGAAGCTCCAGAGTTGAAGGGTAGAATAGGGATTTCTACGAAGACTCAAGGGCTATGTCCGCATCTATAAAAGGCAGAAGCATGCAAGCTGGAGGGATCTTCTCGGGGGAGACCTCACCACAGCCTGTTGCTTAGTTCACTTTCCTACACACACACTTGATACTAGTTTTGAGGAGATCTCAGTTCGCACGTTCGGGTTTCATCTTAGCTTCCGATATGGTGTAACACCGCTCTTGTTAGGAGCGAAGAAACAATTTATTTTCCGCTTTCCGCATTTTACTTACTCTGCCGAGCTTCGTTGTTCGAAGCTCGGTTCGCTGTTTTCACCGAATAGTTTCTGGTTTAAATGCAAGTTTGATTTTCCGTTAGGGCGATTGTGTTGATTTCTGGTTTGATCGTTTCGCTTATTGAGATTTTGGAGTTTTAAATTGTCTGAGTTGGATGCGTTTCGCAGCTGTTTACTGAGTTATTGTAGGTTAATGGTCAGATCCGGGAGATTGGAGTTGGATTGTGGAAGAATTTTGGTTGGATTTGCTGGATTTGTTGGTTGTTGGGTTCGGATGTCTTGGATCCGGAGTGGATCAAGTATTCTGACGTGAATCTGAGTAGTTTCGATCTGATTTTCATGCTTAGTTTACGTGTTTTACTTTCATTCCGTCTAGTGTACGCAGATCTGATGTTTTTCCGAGTTGCAGCAAGATAACGACGACCAAATCTCTATATTCTGTCGAATCTCGCTTTTTGCTCTGTTTTGTTCATCTGCAAGTTTAATTCGGTTGAGAGGATGCATTTTGCTGCGAGCTAGCGTCAGAGTTTGTTAATCTGCAGTTCTTTCCGTACTTGCCATTTTTGGAATTATGGTCCCCACTTTCAGTCATATTCTGTTTAGCTAGATTAGGTAGTTGTTTACACTGTCTAGGAAGTGGTTATGTTTCTTGTTGTCGAAGTCTGAATTTACAAGTTTAACATGTCCTAGGTCTAGCATTTACATTTTCTGCCTAGGTCTAGAGTTAGTTTAAAATTCTCAACCCTTTTGTTGCGTGGCAGCAGCCATTTGTCTGTCCAAAGTCTCTGAGCACTACTTTGCGAGTCCATCTCTGTGGGATCGACCCCACTTCCCTATACTAATTCATAGTATTCGGGTTGAGGGATTTATATTTTTTTGAAGGGGAGTCGATGTGTGTCCAACGACCAAGCACTTTATGCTCTCTTAAGTTCCTAGACCTTGTGCTCTAGTGGATTTAAGGAGCGTGGTGTCTTGACCAAGCGCTTGCAGTGATCTATTTCTGTGCACACGTGTTAAAAAACACCTCGTTTCAAATGGCGCCGTTGCCGGGGATGGATGGCGTACTTTGTGTTAGTGCCTAGAGTTTTTGGTGTGAATAATTTTAATTTACTTTTTCTTTCCGTTTTCTTTGTAGTACATGAGCAGGAGCTTCCACCGGAGTAACTCGTCTGGTTGGAAATACGGTCAGTTCGTTTGGAAGATCAAGGATACAGCCTCCACCGTGACTACCAGATCAGGGTTCACGACGGGAGATCCGTTCCCGACTGAGTTTTTGAGTGACGAATCCTGGGAATCTTCAGGACGAACAGATCCGGAGTCCCCACCAGAATCGGAAACAGAGTCAGAAACAGGGGAGGAAGAGGAAGTTGAGATGGCACACGTAGCGGACCCAGATCCAGAAATAGGGTCACTAACGGCTCATCTCGATGGAGAGCCAGCACACGCAATAGTGATGAACCCACGTCAGAGATCTATTGAGATCAAAACGAATGTGTTAGGTGTCTTGCCAACATTTTCTGGGCGAAGGAGTGAATGCCCGTACGAGTTTTTGAACGAGTTTAGCAAGTTATGTGGCATTCAAAAGAGGCCTAATGATGCGACAGAGGAGGACTATCACTTGCGCGCGATTCCTTTCACTCTAAAGGGGAGGCAAATACATGGTTGTTGAGATTACCCCCGGATTCTATCCGCACCTGGAGGGACTTTAAATTGGAGTTCCTAGATTACTTCTTTCCATCCAACAAGACGAACGCTCTGAAGAAGGAGATAGTGGAATGCAAGCAGGATTACGATGAGTCATTGAGCCAATACTGGTCAAGGTTCAAGGGATTGCTGGACGCATGCCCGAATCATCGGATGATAGAGGCAGAGACCTACTCTCTGTTTTATGAAGGGGCAACTCCCGAGTCTAAGGATTTGATGAACTCCTCGAGCGGGGGGAATTTTACAAGAAAGAGAGGAAGTGAGGCAAGAGAGATTTTGGGAAGATTAATCGACGCCAAGAAGGCGTATGACAGTACGAGGAATGCTGTGAGAAGAGGCTCTGTGAATGCATTGAGGGAGCAGGAGGATGACAAAGTTGAAGCAAGGATTGATAGGCTGGAGAAAGCCTTGCTGAATGCTATCGAAAAAACTAATACAGCCGCACCAAAGGAAACGGCTAAGTTGTTAGGTCCAGTAGATAATCAACTCCAGCAATATTACGGACCTCAGGAAGGTGATTACCAGGCCAGGCGAACGCGATGGGAAGTTGGAATCCTGATGGAAGTTGGAACCAAGGAAGACAAAGAGATGCACCCTGGAGGAATCACCCGAACTTTAGATGGTCTGAAAACGAGCAAAGCCAGCCAGCACCCCAACTGAGTATACAGTCCGCACCGCAGCCCGAGAGGCAGGGTAACTGGAGAAATCATGAGGGGCAAGGAAATTGGAACAACCGTAATCAAGGAGATCACTCGACCTGGGGAAACAAGAATCAAAATTATCAAGGGAATTCTTATGTACCACCACATCAAAGGAATTTCCAAGCACCTTACCCAGGTCAAGGAAGTAATTTCAACAACAATCCAGGAGGTCAAGGGCACATTCGCCCAGGCCAAGGAAGTGGAACAAACCAAAATATAGGGCCAGGCCCTAGTCAGCCAAGCTCTAGACCAAGGAACCTTGATGAGATGGTTCACGACCTCGTTAGTTCCCAGCAGCACATTCAGAACAATTTACAGTCGAACAATGATGTGGTCCACAAGCTTCAGGATGCGCAGCAAGAACAGAAGGCGGCAATGGATATGTTGGCCAAACAGTTGTCTCAAATAGCTACTTCCTTGAGTGATATGCGGGGAAACGAGGGCAAGATTCCTGCATCGGTAAGACCACCTGACAAAGCCAATATTAGCCAGATCACGCTGAGATCTGGGAAGGAGTACGAAGGGCCGGTCATGAGGTACAGAGAGGTCACGACCCCCATTAAGGATAAGGAAACAGAGGAAAAAAACCACTGAATCAAGAAACTCGGTTGAAAGCAACCCTGCAGTTAGAGATGAACTTCAGGCAGGAGATTTAGAGAAACGGCTGCCCAGGACAATCGAACCATTTTTCCTAGATCCAGAACCGGAATTGGTAGAGAAAAAAAGAGTCGATGAATCTTCAGCAGGTGAATGTTCCGGAACCGGGAAACAACCAAAACCTTTCCCAAACCGAGGAGAGGCAAAGAAAAAGAAGGATGAGCCAGTGGATCTTATGGATATTTTCGGGAAACTGGAGATAAATCTACCCTTCTTACAGGCTTTGAAAATGCCAGTTTTCAGCAAGTTCATCAAAGAGTTTATAGCTGGGAAGGCTAGACCTAGTGGAAAAATCTTGATAGGCGAGAATGTGTCCGCGGTAATTCAGAAGCGGAGGATGCCTTCGAAATGCAATGACCCAGGTATGTTCACCTTGCCTATTTCCATCGGCGATGTAAAAATTGAGCATGCTATGTGTGACTTGGGAGCATCCATAAATGTGTTACCCCTGTCCATATACAAGAGGTTAGTGGGAGTAGGTATGGTGGATACGAAGGTTGTGATCCAATTGGCGGACAGGTCATGCATCTGCCCTGAAGGAGTGCTCGAGAACGTAATAGTCAAGGTACACGACTTCCTGTACCCGGCTGACTTCCATGTGATTAAGATGAGCGATAATGAGTCTGTAGAGTCTGGCGGAGTATTATTGGGGAGACCTTTCCTGCGAACTGCTAAGACTATCATTGATGTCTTTGATGATACTATCTGTCTCGATTACAATGGGGATAAATATACATTCAGCATAGATGAGGCAATGAAGAAGCCACTTGATGTTGAAAATTTGCATTCTGTAGATATCATTAACCCCTTGGTCCAGGAATACCTCGAGACTGAATTAATGCAGGGACAGATTGAGAACTCAGAGATGAGTCATGCTGTTGATAGGGAGGTGGCCAGTTGGTGCCAAGCAATGAATACGAGCAAGTTGTCAGATGAAGAGCTAGCAGAAGCAATTCTGGAATTTTGCACCAAGCCCGAGCTAGCCAGATCGAGGGAGACACTTTATGGGGCAAGCAAGGAAGATCTTCCTGGATCGACTAAGGGGATGACGACTGGAGCAGCAGAAAAGAACCCCCTGCCCCAGGAAAAAGATGTTCCCAAGAAGGAGTTGAAAACACTTCCGCCAGGCCTAAAGTATGCTTACCTTGAGGCGAATGAGACTTTTCCGGTGATTATCAACAGCAACTTGATCAAGGAACAGGAAGAGGAGCTGCTGAAAGTCATCCGAAGGAACAAGAACGCTATTGGTTGGACACTTTCTGACTTGGTAGGGATTAGTCCTGATCTGTGCATGCATCACATTCGATTAAATGAAGGAGCGAAACCCTGCAGAGACCCTCAACGCAAATTGAATCCCAATATGAGGGAAGAGGTATTGAAGGAGGTATTGAAGTTGTTATCCCTAGGAATCATTTATTCCATACCAGACAGTGAATGGGTTAGCCCAGTACACATGGTACCCAAAAAGTCGGGAATCCAGGTTGTCAAGAACGACAAGAATGAGTTGGTACCGACCAGGCTAGTCACCGGTTGGAGGATGTGCATTGACTACAGAAAATTGAATGAGGCAACCAAGAAAGACCATTTTCCCCTTCCGTTCATTGACCAGATGCTGGAGAGATTAGCAGGCAAGCAATATTTCTGTTTCTTGGACGGATATAGTGGGTATTTCCAAATTTACGTGGACCCCGAGGACCAGGAGAAGACAACTTTCACGTGTCCGTTCGGAACGTATGCATATCGGAGAATGTCGTTTGGCCTTTGCAATGCACCAGGCACTTTTCAACGATGTATGATGAGTATTTTCTCAGACCTGCTGGAAGATTGCATCGAGATCTTTATGGACGACTTCACTGTATACGGGGATTCATTTGATTCATGTCTGGCGAGCTTGGATGTAGTGCTGAGAAGATGTCAAGAGAAGCACTTGGTTTTGAATTTCGAGAAATGCCACTTCATGGTCCCTGAAGGAATTGTCCTGGGGCATGTAGTATCGGAAAGGGGCATACAGGTGGACCAAGCAAAAGTGGACGTGATATCAAAACTGCCCCACCCGACAAATCAAAAGGAAGTGAGGGGATTCCTAGGTCACGCAGGATTCTACAGGAGATTTATAAAGGATTTTGCCAAAATTGCTCAGCCACTCACTCATCTGTTGCATAACGATGTTGAGTTTGTTTTTAATGAGGGGTGCATTAAGGCTTTTCAGCTGCTGAAGGACAGATTAGTATCTGCCCCCATCATCAGAGCACCTGATTGGGGTTTGCCGTTTGAAATCATGTGCGATGCGAGTGACTATGCAGTAGGGGCGGTGCTAGGTCAAAGAGTTGACGGAAAAAGTTACGTGATTTTCTATGCGTCAAAAACGCTAAATCAAGCCCAGAAAAATTACGACACCACGGAGAAGGAAATGTTGGCAGTCGTGTACTCTTTTTGAAAAATTCCGACCATATCTGCTCGGGTCGAGGGTGATAGTCTTCACAGATCACGCTGCGATAAAGTACTTACTGGCAAAGAAGGAGTCTAAGCCAAGGTTGATCCGATGGGTGTTACTGTTACAGGAGTTTAACTGGGAAGTCAGAGACAAGAAGGGGACGGAGAACAAGGTGGCTGATCACCTGAGTCGCATTTACCAAGGTGAGACGGATGAAGCAATACCTGATGCGTTCCCGGAAGAACATCTTTATTATTTTAACTATTCTCCTAGACCTATCAATTGGGAAGAAGTAATGGCAGCAACAGGTCCAGGAGATGCTGAAAAAAGGAAATGCCAGGCGAATGCAGAGCCATGGTTCGCTGATCTAGCAAATTACTTGGTCACTAGAGAAGTGCCCAGTTCCGACAAAATTTCCCGGGCCCAGAAGATGAAATTAAAAAGTGAAGCCAAATACTACTTTTGGGACGATCCGTATTTGTGGAAAATGGGAGCTGACCAGGTAATTAGGAGATGCATTCCGGAGTGGGAGCAAAGGGATGTGCTGAATCATTGCCATGCTTTAGCTTGTGGGGGTCACTTTGGACCTAGGAAGACTGCAAGGAAGGTTCTAGACAGTGGTTTCTACTGGCCTACATTACATAAGGATGCATTCGAATTCTGCCAGAATTGCGAAAGGTGTCAGCAGATTGGAGGAATTTCTAGAAGGGACGAAATGCCACAAGTTCCGGTGATTGTTTGTGAGATTTTCGATGTTTGGGGTATGGACTTTATGGGTCCATTTCCATCTTCATATGGGAATACATACATACTTGTGGCGGTGGACTACGTTTCGAAATGGATAGAGGCAAAAGCTACGACCTCCTGCGAAGCTGTGGAAGTAGCCAAATTTCTGCGGTCTAACATTTTCAACAGGTACGGGATCCCTAGGGCTGTCATCTCAGACCAAGGAACCCATTTTAAGAACCGTACAATAGAGGCTCTCATGAAGAAATACGGAGTCCACCATAGGTTGTCTACACCTTATCATCCTCAGTCCAACGGCCAGGCAGAAATATCAAATAGGGAGATAAAGGCCATTCTCGAAAAAACGGTGAACCCGTCTAGGAAGGATTGGAGTAAGAAACTGGATGATGCATTATGGGCTTATAGGACAGCTTATAAGACACCTATTGGTATGTCACCATATAGGTTGGTATTCGGAAAAATGTGCCACTTACCCGTGGGAATCGAACACAGAGCATACTGGGCGGTCAAAGAGATCAACATGAATCCGCAGGCTTGTGAAGAAGAGAGGAAGATGCAGCTCCAGGAACTGGAAGAGTTACGGCTTGAGTCTTATGAATCTGCCATGTGGTATAAGGAAAAAACTAAGCTTTGGCATGATAAAAATCTCCGGGTCAAGGAACTCAGGGTAGGACAGAAAGTCCTTTTGTTTCAATCCAAGCTCAAGTTGATGCCTGGAAAGTTAAAGTCTAAATGGATTGGGCCTTACATCATCATGGGACTTCGAGCAAACGGAGCAGTTGAAATCCAGGGAAGTGCACCAGATTCCATACCTTTTCTTGTCAATGGACATAGGATAAAGGTCTTTAGGGATAGCTCAGAGTTGTGTGTAGTGGACGAAGTGCCACTACGCGCACTCTTTGATATCACCTAACCAGTCTAGGAAGGAAGTGTTTTTAAAATATCTCCTGGGTCTAGTAATTAAAAGTTTGACCATACCCTGATCCAGGAAATTTTGAGAACACTTGACAACAATTTTGTAAATATTTAATTGCTTTCTTTAAATCAAGAAAAATCCAAACAAATAAAAAATTTTATTCTTCCAAAAATATTTTCGAAACACCAGACCCATCGGGAATGTTTTTGATGCTGTCATATCTTAGACCCGGGGAGTTTGGCGTTTCATATTTGTTTTTTTAGTTTGATGTTTTCTTTTAGTGTGTTTTGGCAGAAGGAATTTACTTGAGCAAGGAATTGTGGGGTAAAAGAGTTTTGGAGGGAGTTGGCACCGGTCCGGATTTCAAAGAGCACTTTATGGGGAGGCGTACGGTCGCTAGCGTCACCACCTGCACCCGCCTGCAAAAGGAAACTGTCCTCTCCAATGCCTACACTATGATCGGTTTTGGCCTTCTTATTTTCTCATTACTCATTCTCTCTCCAAATATTCTCTCTCCCAAATCAAAAACCCCAAATTTCAATCTCTCTCTAACCCTAATCTGAACATTTCGCCCAAGTTCTTTTCAAAATTTTCTGCAGAATACCATGGATAACCAACAAGGAACCAGCAGCGCTTCTGGATCCGCCGAGAAGAGTGCGGCGGAGTTCATGAATGAACTATTTCAGAAGTTCGGAGGGGCCGATAAAGCGATGCAAGCGTTCGCGATGTTTGCAATGGGACAACCCATGCCAGCCGTTCCAACAACCACCGTGACACAACCGGAGGTTGTCGAGACACCACCCACTGCTGTACAAGAAACCGCACCGGAGGCTGCTACCATTATTCCAGAAGAAACCACCTCTGCCCAGGACACAGTCCCAGAAACCGCCACCAGGCCGGAGGACGATGCAGTGCCCGCCGTTCCAGGATCACCCATTGCGGAGATTCGCGAAGTAGAGACAGATCTGGCCGCGGGACTGACGTTATTGGCCGTAAGTGAACCCAGGTTAGGTTCTGATTCTCAGAAGGAAACCCCTGTTTTAAAGTTTGGAGGTGATGGTGTTTCAGAGGGAGTAAACCTTGATATTTCTGCTGTGAATTTGGTGGAGAGTGTTGTTGGGGGGGTAGATGCTCTTGTTGCGGTAGTTGAGGACACCGCTATTACTGTTAGTAGGGTTGAGGGGGAAACCCCTGTTCTGGAGGCGTCTGTTGAGAGGGATGCCGTTGTTGATGATGATGATGTTCAAGTGGGCGGAGACGCCCTAAATTCTGAGAAGGATGTAGAAAAGGAAACCCTAGACGTAGTTGGGGGCGATGAAGCCCAATTTACTGAGGAAGATGTTGATGCGGGAAGGACTCCCGAAAAATCTGTGGGCACTGAAGCCCAACCTGAAGGAAATCTTACGGGGTTAGAAACCCCTGTTTATATCACGGGGGCAACCCCATTGTTAGCAGAGGAAAGTGGAGCACTCGATTCTGAGGGTGCTCAAGAAACTGTCGATGCAGGACTCAACATGATAGTGGATTTAACTGAGGTCTCTGAGGAGGCCGATTCGCAGCTTAATCTAAGGGAAACAAGGAGACGGACACGTCGGAGTATTCTTGATGACATTGACGTATCTGCCCAACAAAAGGAAAAGGATACGCTGGACCTAGCAACAGCCGTGTCTGCGCAGGAAGACTCCCCCAGGCCGAGTGGAAGGGAGAGTGACGAAGAGGGGCGCCGCGCGAGGGCTAAGAAGAGGAAAGGGAAACAAATTGCTTCCTCCTCGACCGAGAAGGAGAGGGGGAAATCTACTGAATCCCCACTTCCTCCACCCGCCAAGGTACCATACGCCACAGAGCCCGAGAATCCTGCCAGGTCCAGTGATTCAGAGGAGGAGCAAGACGAGGATGTACTGAACTTTGAGCCGACAGAGATTTGGATTACAAAAGAGCTGCTAGACGATATGAGAAGATTTGACGATCCAAAACGTGTGGCCATATACAAGGAAAAGAGTGCTGAGGGAAAGGTGGCGAAGTCCGGAAAAATGTACCACCCGGCGGAACTCAAACATATTAGCTCTAACGATGAGTTCAGGGGGTATATAGATGCAATCGGTTTTGATTGGTTACTAAAGCACAGCACTTTCGAAGTTCTAGTCGACGCGGCCCGTGAATTCTTTTCCACCTTCCGGTTCAAATCCACCGCCGATTTGGATACAGATTCCATAGCTTTCAGGCTTTTTAATGAAGAACATAGGATGAGTATCCGGGAGTGGACGCTGCGGATGGGCTTGCTAACGAGAACAGAAGATGATGAGGGCCTGTGGAACGACAGAACGGTTGGTCCGCCGAAGTTGACGCCAGGATTTCAGGCACAAGGTGCGTGGGAGTTCTTGACTCACTCAAGAGTGGGTCAATTTAAAACAAGTTTTTCGAAGGCACACCATATAGAAAATCGGGTCCTGCGATTCGCCCAAACTTTTGTTAGCTACAACTTGATGGGCACTGCCAACAACGCCCTGACGACCGCTGACCTATACTTTACGTGGTGCATGGCCACAGGAGTACGAGTTCATTTGGGTTATTGGTTAGCCCAAGCCTGCCATCAAGTCACCTCCAACCCGTCCAGGCATCTGTACACGTGCCATCTTCTCGGGGCCTATTTGCAGCGCAACATTGTAATTAAAATCAGCAAGGCCTGCCGTGTAGTAAAGATGTGCTCAGCCCCGGAAGTCTTCAATTTCGACTTTTTTTTCAACAAGGGGTTGCTGATCGCCCGAGGGAAGGAGGTGTGTTTTTATGAGGTCGGTAAGTCAGAGGCACAAGTCAAGCAGGAACCCGATGGTGTGGAGGTAAAGGATCAAGCCACTGAGGACGAAGTCAGGCTGATGGTTCAGGGAGTTCAGAAAGAAGTTGAGGAGGTAAGGAAAGGAATCGACGGGGTACGCAAGGAAATGACTGAGATCCGAAGTTAATTCGGAAAAAGCAGGGAAGAGGCCGCAGTCCTGAGGGGACATATCACCGATTGGGTGGCTTCGTCAAGTGAGCAAACCAACAGGATGGCGGAGGGTGTTGCTTTGATGACGACCATGCTGAAATGGCTGCACAAAAAGTTCCCGGATGCATCAGAAACTATTCCTGGGTCTAGCGGCAACATTACAACGCTAAGTCCAGGAAGTGTATCCGCGCAGAAGCCATCACAAGGCCCGAGGCCTCACATCACCCCCTCTTCCGCTAGACCCGTGATCCTGAGGACAGCCATACCCCGACCTACTGATGACAGACCAGAGAAGCCGGAGATGCCGGCCAGGAAGAAAGCAAAGGTGACCCAGCCGACGGTGCCACCAAAGTTTGGCTCCCACGGGGGCCAGACACCGAATTGAATTTCCCCTCAAACCCAAGTAACTTTTTCTTTCTTTTATTTAACAGTTCTTTCGTTTTATTTCTGTTTTACCTGCCAGCATGCTAGGTTCTGTATATATGTGTTGAACCCTTCCACTTAGACCAAGCATTGGTCTAAGTGTGAGAAGGGGTTATATGTCATAACATGTTTTGTGTTGTATGTTGTTCCTTCTCCCACTTAGCCCAATGCTTGGTCTAAGTGTGAGAAGTTTGTGTTTTGTTGAGTTCGTTTCATGTCGCCACTAACTGGCCTGCTTTCCACTTCATACGGATTGCTTGGGGACAAGCATAAATGAAGTGGGAGGGGGGACGCAGTTAGTACAGTTAGTGTCTTGTACATATTCTGTTAGGTCTAGGAGTTTGTAGAAGTTTTTTTTAGGTTTCTTGTTTGCATAACTGGTAAAATAAATAGCAAAAAGCCCCTTAGGGAGAGTAATTGAAGAGAAAATACATGCTAAATTGTGAATCCTTTTCTCTTAATAAATCAAAGTCAGTTGGATGAAGTAAGAACGATAGAGGATGCCTTAGATGACCCAGTTGTGCAGCCCTACTATAAGAGCGAGTTATAAGCCTATACACTTTGAGCTAACTTGTAAAAAGAATGGGCTACCACTTGATGCTTAGGGAGTAGAGAATAAAGGAGGTATAAGCTGGACGAAGTCCAGGAAAAGGAGGTATAAGCTGGACGAAGTCCAGGAAAAGGAGGTATAAGCTGGACGAAGTCCAGGAACCGGAGGTATAAGCTGGACGAAGTCCAGGGGAGGAGTTAAAATAATAAAACCGGAGGTATAAGCTGGACGAAGTCCAGGAAAAAAAAAATAAAAAATAAAAAATAAAAAAAATAAAAAAAAAAAAATTTAAGGGCAGGAAGCAGTAGTAACCAGACCCAGGAATAAAAAGGAGACGGTAGGAAGGAGAAACTCTCATAACCCGATGCATCAGTGGAGTAACTTTAACTTAAGAGCGATCCGATCCTAACATCCCTGGTGAGGAATGAGTGATCGAGTGAATCTAACAAATGGGAAGTCAGAAGGCTATCTTGACGAACTGACAACTTGACTAGACAGAAGAAGGGAGGGGGAGGAATCTGAGGCTGTAAACGCTTGGATTGACCTTAAACTTGTGGGGATGGCTGCTAGGAAAATACCAGTTTATGCGCTTATGTGTTTTCTTTTCTTTTGTGATTTTTTATGTGTTTCGTGTTGTAGTTGTCTAGGTCTAGGAGTCTGTTTTGTTTGTAGAATAGTACTTGGGGGGGGCCGTGCATTGAAATTCGCCTTATTTCTTTTTCTTGTCTTTCATACTTGAGGACAAGCATGGTTTAAGTGTGAGCAGTTTGATAAGGCTAATTTCATGCATGGGTCTAGGGATTTAATTCGTGATTTTACTAGGACTAACGCACGTTTTAAGCCAGGTGTGTGAAGGAATTCGCCAGGTCCAGGAAAGAAGACCAAAAAATCACAAGGTCGAGGAACTGGCGATTTAGTGAACAATTATGAAGAGAATTGCTCGACGGAGGAAGCTCCAGAGTTGAAGGGTAGAATAGGGATTTCTACGAAGACTCAAGGGCTATGTCCGCATCTATAAAAGGCAGAAGCATGCAAGCTGGAGGGATCTTCTCGGGGGAGACCTCACCACAGCCTGTTGCTTAGTTCACTTTCCCACACACACACTTGATACTAGTTTTGAGGAGATCTCAGTTCGCACGTTCGGGTTTCATCTTAGCTTCCGATATGGTGTAACACCGCTCTTGTTAGGAGCGAAGAAACAATTTATTTTCCGCTTTCCGCATTTTACTTACTCTGCCGAGCTTCGTTGTTCGAAGCTCGGTTCGCTGTTTTCACCGAATAGTTTCTGGTTTAAATGCAAGTTTGATTTTCCGTTATGGCGATTGTGTTGATTTCTGGTTTGATCGTTTCGCTTATTGAGATTTTGGAGTTTTAAATTGTCTGAGTTGGATGCGTTTCGCAGCTGTTTACTGAGTTATTGTAGGTTAATGGTCAGATCCGGGAGATTGGAGTTGGATTGTGGAAGAATTTTGGTTGGATTTGCTGGATTTGTTGGTTGTTGGGTTCGGATGTCTTGGATCCGGAGTGGATCAAGTATTCTGACGTGAATCTGAGTAGTTTCGATCTGATTTTCATGCTTAGTTTACGTGTTTTACTTTCATTCCGTCTAGTGTACGCAGATCTGATGTTTTTCCGAGTTGCAGCAAGATAACGACGACCAAATCTCTATATTCTGTCGAATCTCGCTTTTTGCTCTGTTTTGTTCATCTGCAAGTTTAATTCGGTTGAGAGGATGCATTTTGCTGCGAGCTAGCGTCAGAGTTTGTTAATCTGCAGTTCTTTCCGTACTTGCCATTTTTGGAATTATGGTCCCCACTTTCAGTCATATTCTGTTTAGCTAGATTAGGTAGTTGTTTACACTGTCTAGGAAGTGGTTATGTTTCTTGTTGTCGAAGTCTGAATTTACAAGTTTAACATGTCCTAGGTCTAGCATTTACATTTTCTGCCTAGGTCTAGAGTTAGTTTAAAATTCTCAACCCTTTTGTTGCGTGGCAGCAGCCATTTGTCTGTCCAAAGTCTCTGAGCACTACTTTGCGAGTCCATCTCTGTGGGATCGACCCCACTTCCCTATACTAATTCATAGTATTCGGGTTGAGGGATTTATATTTTTTTGAAGGGGAGTCGATGTGTGTCCAACGACCAAGCACTTTATGCTCTCTTAAGTTCCTAGACCTTGTGCTCTAGTGGATTTAAGGAGCGTGGTGTCTTGACCAAGCGCTTGCAGTGATCTATTTCTGTGCACACGTGTTAAAAAACACCTCGTTTCACCTCACCACCAAACATCCTGAAACTAATACTCTCTACATCCAAATCAGTAGCGACCTTAAACCGAAAGGTCGCGAAAAATTCCTTGGCCAGATCGATCGGGACATTCAAGTTCTCATTTCTTAACAACCATTCAAAACCCAACTCATGCAGAAAGGTGAGAAACGATTCACGAACTTGCAACTCATCCAAGGAAGGGAGATGAATTACCTTTCCACACTTAACCTTCTTGCCCTTTGCTTTCTTGGTGCGGTAGACGGATCAGAGCTTCTCGGAGTCAAACAGTTTCATCTCCTCCACCACGTCATCTGTGAGCTCCACCGTCCATTGCTTATACCGGAGTGGCTCTGCAGGTGGATGTAAAAGTTCCCGATGATCGTTTGGAAGTTGGTGCTCCTTGTACTCCTCATCTTCCATGGACGTATCGCTTTCTGACTCAGATTCCTCACTGATCGCATACTCACTATCACTCTGCAATTGCCGGCTAGATGGGGTCCTCTGTGCAGCCTCAGTGATCGCTATGCCTGTGTTCGGGGTACGCATTCTTTTGGTTTTTGGTTTTTTCTCCACAACGGCTTTGCCCTTTCTTTTCCTTTCTTTCTGGTATCTAGCCTCCTCCTCAGATTCGGCAGACCTTCCTGACTCGGGTGTGAGGGTCGGACCCTCAGCAATCCCTTCGGTTGCCACACTTGGTTCATTCTGTACTGGAAACACCCCAATGTCTTCCTGATCAGTAGCTTCAACAGGTTCACTTTCAGCCTTCTTAGGAGTGGCTTGTTCCTCCTCGCTTGCGACCTCTATTGGGTTCTCGGCTGTGCTCTTTGGAGCCTTACTTGCTGTCCCTTTGCCTAGGCACCGCTGAGATTTCCGTGCGGGTTTCGGCCTTTCTGTCGTCGGTCCCTGCTTCAGAATCAACTGCCGCTTCACTGGCAATGGTTTCAGAATGGACGGCGCCACCGCCACCGGTTCTTGAATCTCTTCGGCTGATTCTTCCTCATCCATTTGCATTCTATCATCCCCTGCATCAGATTGGGGATTTACGGGCTCCATTTCCTTCTCTTCACCTCGCACTTCTTCCTCTCCTCCTACTGTCTGATAAGTTCGGCCCTCTGAAATGGTTCCTGACGAGGCTTTCTCTCTTTCTCCTACTGCCCCCAATGTGAGGTCCAGACCCTCAGCCATTGGTGCAGTGTCCTCTTCCCTTCGGTTGACCCTGTTCAGAATCGAGTCAAACTCTTCGTCTGTCATGAGGCCTTGTTTTCTGGCTGATTCATTCAAATCTATCTCTGGCCTTCTTACTTCTTGAAATACCGGCTCCTCCTCGGGCGTCTTCTTTGCTCCGCCACTCCCTTCCTGGGTTTCCCTTTCTTAGCTGGCCCTTTTCTTTCGCTCCTCAGAGTCGGAGTTGTAAAAGGCGGCGATAGCTTCGAGTTCCGCCGAATCTGGTACCGAGGGTTCCGACGCCGCGGCCGCCGAGGAGGATCCTTCCTCCGATTGTACCTCTGCGTGTCTGACCGGTGCATGCGGAAATTCGTTGTTTACTGTTCCGACGCCCCCCGTGTGGCCGAAACTGGTCAATGCCGCCGTCCAGTCCCGCGTAGGGTCCTGTTGACGAAGAAATGCCATCATGGCATCCATGGAAATCATAGGTGACGGCTGACCGGTCGGTGCTGGTGGCGGTGGATTTTGATGTGGTTGTTCCTCCTGGGTTTCTTGGCGGCGCGGTTTGGTTTTCTTGGCGAAAGCTTTCTTCCCCATGAGTGAAAATCTGCGATTTAGTGGTGAAAAGGTAGGGTTGAGAGTTGGGGTTGAGAATGATGTTTCCGCGAGAGAGATGGACAAGAATTTCTTGAAGGCGAATTGAAATTGAGGGTTTGTGAGGGAAAAGGGTTGGGTCGGTAAGTTTAAATTCGGGTGAGAGAGAGCAGTTGCAGGTGGTTGTAACCGGTTATCGCCATTTCTCCTGCTGTCACCCTGCAAAAGCTGCTCAAGCTTTAATTCAAATTTTCGTCCTTTCCATAATTCCTCCTATACTTGCTTAAAAAGGAAACTAATTTAAATGGGCACTTAAATAAAATTTTGAAATAGCATTAGATGAGTAATCCATTGGTCAATGTGCATTTCAAATTAAAATTAAGGCCCGAAAATATTTTTTGGATTTTTTTTTTTTTTTTAGGAATTATCTATCGTGCAAAGATTAATTGCGTATTTACAATATTTACAACATCCTTAGGTAATTTGGAATTCAACTTGGCCAGTATATGCAAACCATTTTCAAAGGGATATTGGCCGCGTGGAATTCCAAATTCCTATCTTACTGATCAGTATGAAACCGATGTAAGTGGCTGTAGTGGAATTTCATCCACTACACCCACCTCGCTATTATCCCTGAATATTTTCAACCTATGCCCATTTACTATGAAAGGTTCAGAGTTAGAAAAACTCCCTGAAATTTCTACTGCCCCATTAGATCGGAGTGCAGTTATGATGTACGGTCCTGTCCATTTGGACTTGAGTTTCCCTGGCATAAGCTTCAATCTTGACTGGAAGAGTAGTACTTTCTGGCCAACCTGAAGCTCCTTAGTTCTCAGATTTCGATCATGCCATAATTTAGTTCGCTCTTTATGCCACATGGCGGAGTCGAATGATTCCAATCTAAGTTCCTCAAGCTCCTGCAGTTGCAACTTCCTCTCCTCTTCACAGGCTGTAGCATCCATATTCATTTTCTGTACTGCCCAGTATGCTCGATGCTCGATCCCAACTGGTAAGTGGCACATCTTCCCAAAAACAATCCGGTAAGGGGACATGCCTATGGGGGTCTTGTAGGCTGTTCGATACGCCCAGAGAGCATCCTCTAACCTTACACTCCAATCCTTCCTCGAAGTGTTCACCGTTTTCTCCAAAATTTTCTTTATCTCTCGGTTAGAGATTTCTGCTTGACCATTTGCTTGCGGATGGTAAGGGCTGGATAGTCTATGGTGCACACCGTATTTCTTCATCAAGGCTTCAATTGTGCGATTACAGAAGTGTGTACCTTGATCGGATATGATCGCCCTTGGCCACCTCTTTTGCGTCACACGTGCTTGTTGCCTTAGCTTCTACCCATTTGGAAATGTAGTCTACCGCAACTAGAATATAAAGATTCCCACAAGATGAAGGAAACGGACCCATGAAGTCCATTCCCCATATGTCGAATAGCTCGCAAACTATTATGGGCACCTGCGGCATTTCATCCCGGGCCGATATTCCACCGGTCAGTTGGCAACGCCCACAGCTCCTGCAGAACTCGTATGCATCTTTGTTGAGGGTTGGCCAGTAGAAGCCGCTATCCAGGATCTTCCTTGCCGTTTTCTTGGACCCGAAGTGCCCTCCGCACGCTAACGAATGGCAGTGGATTAAAACATCCCGCTGTTCCCAGTCAGGGATGCACCTCCTTATCACTTGATCGGACCGTACTCTCCATAGATAGGGGTCGTCCCAAAAGTAGTACTTTGCTTCACTTCTGATCTTCATCCTTTGGGCTTTGGTAACACTCGGTACCTCTGGTAGTTCTCCAGTTACTAGGTAGTTGGCCAGGTCCGCATACCATGGTTCTTGCCCTACCTTCTCTTTTCCTTTTGTTGCATCATTCTGATCAGTAAGCTTGAACACTTCTTCCCAATCAATTCTTCTGGGCGTAAAAATCACCTCACATAAATGTTCCTCTGGAAATTTATCATGCACTTCGTCACTGTTTCCATCTTGCATTATTCTGCTCAAATGGTCTGACACCTTGTTCTCGACTCCCCTCTTATCTTCCACTTCCCAATCAAATTCTTGTAACAAGAGTACCCATCGGATCAAGCGTGGTTTGGATTCCTTCTTGGCAATCAAATACTTAATGGTTGCATGGTCAGTATACACTACGAACTTGGATCCCAGCAAATATGGCCGGAACTTCTCGAAAGAATACACCACTGCCAGCATCTCCTTTTCCGTGGTATCGTAATTCCTCTGGGCTTGATTCAGAGTCTTGGACGCATAAAAAATTACGTACCTCTTCCCATCGATCTTCTGACCCAGCACGGCCCCTACCGCAAAGTCGCTGGCGTCACACATTACTTCGAAAGGATAATCCCAGTCAGGAGCTCGTATGATAGGTGCGGATATCAGTTTTTCCTTGAGAAGATCGAAAGCAGCCTTGCATTGCCCATCAAAAACGAATTCCACGTCATTTTGAAGTAGCCTGGTAAGGGGTTGGGCGATTTTGGAGAAATCCTTAATGAATCTTCGATAAAATCCGGCGTGTCCCAGAAAACCCCTTATTCCCTTCTGATCAGTAGGGAATGGTAATTTGGATATAACATCCACCTTGGCTCGATCCACCTGGATACCTCTTTCTGAGACCACGTGTCCTAAAACTATCCCTTCGGTGACCATAAAATGGCACTTTTCAAAGTTCAAAACTAAACTCTTTGCTTGACACCTCTCCAAAACTATATCCAAATGACGAAGGCAAGAGTCGAACGAGTCTCCGTAAACCGTGAAGTCATCCATAAATATTTCTATGCAATCTTCAATCAGATCAGAAAATATGCTCATCATGCATCGTTGAAACGTTCCTGGAGCGTTGCATAAGCCGAAAGGCATGCGACGGTATGCATAGGTTCCAAACGGGCAAGTGAAAGTGGTCTTGTCCTGGTCCTCAGGATCTACGTAAATTTGGAAATACCCGCTGTAACCATCTAGAAAGCAGAAAAACTTCTTGCCAGCTAATCTCTCCAACATCTGGTCGATGAAAGGCAAAGGAAAATGGTCCTTCCTCGTTGCATTGTTCAGCTTTCGGTAGTCGATGCACATTCGCCAACCCGTGACCAACCTTGTTGGGATCAGCTCATTCCGCTCATTCTTGACAACTTGGATTCCGGACTTCTTCGGAACCATGTGGATCGGGCTCACCCATTCACTGTCCGGCACTGAGTAGATAATCCCTAGCGACAACAACTTCAAGACTTCTTTCAAAATTTCCTCTCGCATGTTAGGGTTTACCTTCCTTTGAGCATCTCGATGTGCCTTCGCCCCATCCTCCAACCTAATGTGGTGCATGCACACGTCGGGGCTTATCCCCACTAGATCTATAAGGCTCCATCCGATTGCCTTCTTGTTCTTACTCAACACAGTCAGTAGCCGCTCCTCTTGCTCCTTTGTAAGACTGCTGTTGATGATTACTGGATACGAGTTCTCCTCTCCGAGGTAGGCATACTTCAAGTTTGAGGGTAACTTCTTCAGCTCGACTTGGGGTGGAAGTGTGTCTTCGGGTAGAGGGTTTTTCTCGGCTTCTCCTCTTCTCTCTAAGTCTCTCTCTGAAGGTCCTTCTGTACTGACTAGAAGCTTGGCCCCCGCGGCTCCAATGAACTCCGGCTTCTGACAGAATTCCTTGATCGCTCCTTCTATTTCTTCATCAGTCAACCCCTGGCTACTGATCAGATCACACCATGCAGCATCTTCTTCGTCGGCCTAATCACAAGCATCTAAAGCCTGGAGTTTTTCCTGCAATAGTTCGGTCTCAAGAAAATCTTGGACTAGAGGGTCAATCATGTCAACAAAGCATAGATTCTCGGAATCGATGGGTTTCTTCATGGCGTCATTTATATCAAAAGTAAACTTCTCACCATTAAAATCAATGCAAATGGTCCCCTCAGCCATGTCCACTATCGTCTTAGCCGTTCTCAAAAAAGGTCTTCCTAACAAGACTCCACTAGACTCCCTTGCGTCATGCTCACTCATTTTGATCACATAAAAATCAGCAGGGTATGTAAAATCATGTACTCTAACTAACACATTCTCTAAAACTCCCTCCGGACTTATGCATGACCTATCAGCTAGTTGGATCAACACCCTAGTATTTGACAGCCTCACTCCCTTCAACCGGTTATAGATAGACAACGGCATGACATTTATAGATGCCCCCAAATCACACATTGCATGTTCGACCTTCACATCTCCTACAGTTATGGGTAGGGTGAACATACCTGGGTCGGCTCTCTTTGGTGGTAACTTCTCTTGCACTATTGCTGACGCTATCCCTTCCACAATAATCTTGCCATCTTTTTGGGCTCTCCCGGCTATGAAGTCCTTTATGAATTTTCCGAGAGGGGGTAGCTTCACGGCCTGGAGGAATGGTATGGTGACATCCAACTTCCCAAAAATCGACAAGTAGTCAACCGGATTTTCTTTCTTCCTTTTGGTGACAAACCGGAATGGGAACGGTTTTTCGCCTCTTTTCTCCTCTACTGGTTCCTTAGCAACCTTCTTGGAGTCTTTCTTTGGTAGCTCTTGGGTTTGGGCCTCCGTCCTGGGATCTTTCTCCTGAGGGGGTTCCTTCCTGGTCAGTATGATGTCGGGTTCACCTCTTGCACTTGGTGTAACATTCAAGAAGAATGGGTCTTGCATCTGAGGCATGGGTCTCCCTAATTCTTTTGCTGAAATGGCATCGCTCCCCATCTTCTTCGTCCAACCAGGTTCTCCGTCGGTCTTCTTCAGTTGAGGTCCTTCATAGGTAGTACCGGACCGTAGTGTGACCTTGCTCACATTCGCCTTTTCAGGTACATGGACTGTAGACGGAAGCTTCCCTGAGTTTCCTTTCATTTCACCCATCGAACTGGCCAGTTGGGCTAACTGCCTGTTCATCATATCCATGTTCGCTTTGTGCTCCTTCTGGGCACTTTGCATCCCCTGCACGACCTCATTATGGGATTGCAATTCTCCTTTGATGCTCTGTTGGGACGCTAGCATCTCACCCATCATGTCCTCTACGGATCTCCTTGGCCTACTCGAATTCTGGAAATGACCTGGCCCTTGGGGTTGATAGTTCTGGAAATTTTGCTGGCCCTCATTAGGCGGGTATTGGTTATACTGAGCAGGAGGGGTGTACTGATCTTGAGGATATTGATTCTGGTGCTGGCCCTGAAATTGATTTTGGTTCTGATGGTGTTGGGGTGCATGATTCGGCTGATTTTGGAAATTTTGGAAGTTCCTCTGGTGGGGTGGCACATAGACAGGGTTCGGGTTCTGACTTTGTGGGTTTTGGTTTGGGGGTTGTTGGTTTCTTCCTGACCAGTGGGGCTGGTAGTCTGGGTTTGCTGGTCCACGGCTCGGGTTTTGGTTCAGATTGGGGTTATATTGGTTCTGTCCTTGGTTCTGATTTTGGCTCCCATCTCCCCATCGGAAATTTGGATGATCCCTCCATGGTGCATCCCGTTGTCTGCCTTGAATCCAATGCCCACTAGAATTGAAGTACCCTGCAGCATTGACTTGCTCCATATTCACGAAGTCATTAGGCTGATCATAGTTCGGTCCTTGATTTCCCTGCTCTGTTCCCTTGTAATTCCCAGCTGGGGAAGGTGGTGGAGTGCTTTTCTCGATCGCACTCAGAAGTGACTTCTTCAGCTCATCCATCTTCAAGTCCATTTTCTGCTCCAGCTTGTTTTCCTGATCAGTAGACGAGACAACAGCAGCCCGCTTTCGGTTGTATCCTTCCCTTGAATGGTCATATTCTTTCTTTGCATTCAGTAGCTTCCTTAGGACTCTATTCGCTTCGCTGACCCGCAATTGCGTGAAACTTCCTCCCGACGATGAATTTGCTAGGTCCTTGGTCACCGCGTTCATACCTTCGTAGAAAGTATGATGTACTTCAATGTCCGCCATGCGATGGTTGGGACATGATTCCAAAAGACCCATGTATCTTGCCCAATAATCGCTCAAGGGTTCATCATACCCTTGCTTAACATTAGTTATTTCCCTCTTTAGCGCACTTGTCTTGGATGATGGAAAAAACTCACCTAGGAACGCGGACTTGAAATCGGCCCAAGTCTCAATAGAATCGGGGGGCAGGCGCATGAACCATGTGTTGGCTTCCCCTTTGAGCACAAATGGCAAAGCCTTCAGCCTATAATCATCCTCAGTCGCTCCTGCTGGTCTCCTCTGTGCTCTACAAATCTTACAGAACTCATGAAGAAACTCATACGGCCCTTCATAGCTCTTCCCACAGTATGTAGGCAGAATCGCTATCACATGAGGCTTCACATCACAGGCAGTCTGCCCCGGGGTGACTACAATGGCCTGCGGTGGTTCTCCTTCGGTATGCACGTTCAGGGTACCGATCTCTGGATCTTCTTCTCCCTGGTTGGCCATCTTCCTTGGGTTGCCTTCCAGCAGTGGTATCTCTATTGGTCCTTCTATGGTGTATTGCTCCTCGTCGCTACTCGAACCTAAGTCAGACAGGGTTGTTGACAGGCCAGAACGAGTGGTTACAAGTATAGATCCTCGCCGGAGTATTTTCGGTCTCCACTGATCAGGAGCCGAACTGCTTCTCATAAACTGAAACAAAAAGAAATTTGAAAAATTATGCACAATATATACGCCAAAGCATCACACACATTAGCAACTAAAAACGCCATCCATCCCCGGCAACGGCGCCATTTGAAAGGGCCAAGGTGCGTAGGTGTCGTTCAAGTGAGGATATATCCTACTAATCAGGATAGAGATCCTAACTAATCCTAGACTCTGGTTTCAAAGATTCCTCAACCCACTCCTACTGATTAGTATAGTGGTGATAAGGGTCGAATCCCACAGAGATGGTTAAACTACTGCGGTGATGTTTGGAAGGTTGGTTAGCTACCACGCTTGGGTTGAGTTTCTACCTAGACGAGAATTTAAAGGTGGTATCCTACTGACTGGAATAGTGGAGAAAATTCTGGACTGTAGCTGTGTACGTGGAAATGAGGAGACATGGTGTAACAGAAAGTATTCGAAAAGGACGGTGTTTCCATTTTGGGTGAAACAAAATATTCAGAGGGTAGTGGAGGTTGCGGTGACTAGGCTGACAGATCTGCAGGGTACTACTAAAGGTGAAGGACAAAAAGCAAAAAGTAAATTAAAACAAAGTGGTCCCCAAATTTGGATGTGGACATCATCTTCTTCAACAAGCACAAATTAAACTCAGAATAACAATTCCAGATTCAACGCGGAAACTCAAATTAACAACTCACGAACACAGATCTAACACTAAGAAATCAAATCTGAAATCAAACACTGAAACTGGACTTCCGCATACTGGTCAATATGAAAGAACGATTCAAGATTTGCAACTAAGATTTGCATGCAACGATCTACTCCCCAATCCAACAGTACCAGTTACACTATCCTAGATAAACTTACTACGTTAAATAGAAAAGAGAAAATCAGCACTTAAAACACCAAAAGACTTAGATCTAAACTAACTAGGCAAGAAAGGAAAGTAACGACACAATAAACGAAACTGAAATCAACTTCATAGCATCAAACACGTTCGGATCTTCAACAAGTATTTCAAAAGCAGAAAATATCTAAAAGCAACAAAGATCCAACGTAAGAAAGCACGGTAAATTAAACTACGAAAGCAAGGTAAAAGTGTTTTGCCACTCCGGGCGATGGAATCTCTGAACTACGATCTTGCTGACTGGAACGGCGATGATTTAAACTCCGGGAGCTTTTGAACTTCTGGACTCAAGTGACCATGGTTGTGGCGAGGCGAGAAATCTGAAAGATAATGCTGAAGGAGATGATCTGCCGAAGAGATTGCTAACTAAGCTTAGGAGTATTCTAACTACTCTCCGATTGATATCTTCTCTCTCCAAGTGGCTTCTTTATATAGGGAGGCCTCCCTTGATTTTTAGGGTAGACTTCAGGCAATGAAATGACTCTTTTGCCCCCTTGCTAGCGGCTGATCCTCCCAGCTATCTTTCTTCTCCATCTTGAGCCGTTCTTACTATGTATATTGGTCAGTACGAAGTCTTCCTGACGCCCTTTTCACTTGAGTCATTCCGAAACTCCCCTACTGACTAGAATGCTTAACCTGCACGCTTTAGCAAACTATTTTTGCAGATATATTTCATTTATGCACAACACACTGACCCGTAGCCAAGGCCTAGAATACGACTTATCAGCTGCCACGTATTTCATCTCACACGGATCATGATGCTGAGCCGTTGGATCTAGGGTGTGTTTGTTTTGCTGAGTGTTAACACTCCATGCGCCTCCTTGGTTACTCAGTCCGTTCATTTGCTCTCTCTCTCTACATGCATTCTCTCTGGCTTCACTCCAAACCCTTTCTCTCTCTCTCTGAAATGGCTTCTGATCTTCTTCTCCGGTGACTCATTTCTCTGTTTTAGTGAGAATCGAGTGTGCATCTCTCAACTCATGTGTTGATTCGGAGATTTCTGTGGTTTCGAACGGTTGAGTTCGATTCTGGGTATTTGGGGGAAGATCCTCGGTTGATTTCTTAGATCTGTGGGTTTTGTATGTTCTTGAAGCATGTGGCTGTGGTTGTGAGTCATTTGATGTGTGAGGTGGCTACTGTGTTGTAGTAATCGGGAAACCCTAGGTTTTGGGGTTCGATTGTTTCACTGTGCTCCCTTGTGATTTGTTGGAGAAGATTGAGGAGGTCCTTTGCCCTGAGCCATATCCTAAATCTTCTGTCCCATTTCGTTTCTTGTTTTTTTTTTGTGAGTTAGATCCGAAAGGATCCTATTCCTTGTATTACTAATTTGTGTGTTAAGTGTGCAGGTAATTTCCAGAAGTGTAGCTTGCTATATTCGGTCGGTTCCAATTCCGATAATAGGCTAGGGTTTCTGTAAATTTGTACTCGGTCACAAATTGTTCTCGTTGTAATACTTGTATTGTAATTGGCTTGTTCCTACTGAGATTAGTCATCTCAATGTTGATCCAATAACAAAGAGGTTCCGGTAATTAGTGAATCCTAAGTGATTTGATCTCTACATGTGGTTGGAAGTTTTCAGATTGTGTTTTGCTAGTATCGACGCCATAAACTCAGATGAAATATTACTAATTTTCAATTATATCCCATACTTTGAGGTTGGTCGTCAATTTTATAATTTGATGATGGATGCCCATAAGTTGAATCCGGGAATTTTAACATTTTGTAATATGTATATATGATTTGTATTATTTTTATATTTTTAACATTTTGTATGTATATATGATATGTTCTATTTTTATACTCCCTTCGTCTCAACAAAAAAATGTGTGCATCTGGGATGGCACGAGAATTAAGAAAAAATTGGTGAAGTAAGAGAAAGAAGGAGAATGGTAGTTAAAGTAGTGTTAGTGGATAACGTGACCTATATTATTAAATTGATATAACTTTTCAAAAATGGAATGCACATATTTTTGTGGGACGGACAAAAATGGAAAGTGCACATATTTTTATGGGACAAGGGGGAGTATTTTTATAGGATGAATGAAGTAATATATTTATAGTACAATAATTATATAATCAACCAATAACATTATTTCCACCATCATTTCTAGTTTTCTATATTCCTTATATCTACGAAAAATAAACAAGATTATGAATGACATGAGTTTTAATGTATAAATGGTAAAGTAAAAGATATGTGAAAAGTAAGAGATATAGAGGAAAAAGGTAATGATAAGAGTGTTAGTGGATTGTGGGATCCACATTTAGAATGATGTGTAGGGTTGATATTAGTTGAAAACTTTCCTTTTTGAACTTAGTCTTTTTTTTGTGGACGAACTAAAATGACAAAACTTATCTATTTTACGTGGATAGGTGGAATAATATTTATGTATAGAGTTGTTCTAGTTTTCCCATTGTAAACTAGGCAGCCAATAATTATATAGTCAAACATTGGCTCCACATCGCCCCCAAACCTAGGTACCTATAGTAAACTGGGTAAACAATTTACGGGTCCATCTCTATTATATTCATAATTATTTGCATTTATGTCCAATGTCCATGTATGATTTTTCTAATTCCGTAATAAATTCAATTTTGCAAGAAAAAAATCATCATGTACTAATAATCAGAGAATAAATACATACTATTAATTACCTGATATTTTTTTACTGATTTACAAAACTAGAGAAAAGACCTCTGATAAAATTTCATAATATTTCCAGCATTTTTCCATTTAAATATCACCATACCTACTCAATTATCGAAGTCAACGATTATCACCGCCATACCTACTCAATTATCGAAGTCAACGATTATCACCGCCATACCTACTCAATTATTGAATCCAACAATCAACATTGCTATTAACACACTAATTTAAGGCCGGCTGCGAATAATAGTTTTCTACATAAATAAATGGTCAATGATCTTAACAGTGGTTTTCTTTTCATATGTTTACACAAATCAATACAATTTGTCCAGTTTAGTAACAACAACAAAGAATCAAAGATTTAAAAAAGTTAAGAATTCCCATAACCACCCTCAAAATATGGGATTCCACCCGATCGATGTCATTGAAAATTAATATTTCAGGCATGCCATTGTTATTTGTTATACTACCTGATGAAGCGGCGAATTTTTGATGTTTGTAAATGCAGGAAATAAATGAAGATCAACACAGAGATTTTACGTGGTTCGATTTACTGAGGTAAATCTACATCCACGGGGAGAAATGGGGGCAGGTTTGTATTGCTTGATCTGCGAATTACAGCTTACAACACTGGCCTGCTTTATGATATTCTCTCTAGAGAGCTTTTTAGAATTTAACAGCAGAAGATCCCCCTTTATCTATCTGACCTAGGTTCTATTTATATTTCGAACCAAGATCGTGGCATGCAGCATTTATTAGGTAGTGGATGTCGTGGAGATCGTGGCGACCTTGCATGGGTCCACTATCCTGCCTGAGTTAATGACTGCTTGACACCAATAAAATAGATCGTCGGTGTAGTGGAGGTGGAAATCTTGCATGAGTCCACTATCTCCTAGTTCGGTCGAATACTGAGACCGAACTGCTGAATTATTGCCGAGCAGCTTTTGCCGATCTGAGAGTAGAGCTTGATGCCGACCTGAGAGCAGAGCTTGATGAGTTGGCTTTCACCGAGCTGTAGGCTGGGGCCGAACTCTTTGGTTGTGCCGAACTGAACTCTTTAGTCACGCCGGACTGATACTCTTTAGTCATGCCGAACTGATACTCTGTCTCGGGCTTTACTGCTGTTGGGCTTGTTTATTTCGTACTCCATCACTACCCCCCCCGAAAAGCGAAGTGAATCACTTCGGCATTCTGGATAAAAGTATGGGGTAAGTGAACTCTTCTTTGACCGGATTTGGTTTGTGTCCTAATTTGGCGAGTTTTATATCTTTGACCGGACTCGTCTTAGGTCTGATGAAATAAACATCTTTGACCGGACTTGTCTTTGGTCTGATGAAATAAACATCTTTGTCCGGACTTGGCTTGTCGGTCTGATGAAATAAACATCTTTGACCGGACTCGTCTTAGGTCTGATGAAATAAACATCTTTGACCGGACTTGTCTTTGGTCTGATGAAATAAACATCTTTGTCCGGACTTGGCTTGTCGGTCTGATGAAATAAACATCTTTGACCGGACTCGTCTTAGGTCTGATGAAATAAACATCTTTGACCGGACTTGTCTTTGGTCTGATGAAATAAACATCTTTGTCCGGACTTGGCTTGTCGGTCTGATGAAATAAACATCTTTGACCGGACTCGTCTTAGGTCTGATGAAATAAACATCTTTGACCGGACTTGTCTTTGGTCTGATGAAATAAACATCTTTTGACCGGACTCGTCTTTGGTCTGATGAAATAAACATCTTTTGACCGGACTCGTCTTTGGTCTGTGTTCTAATTTGGCGATTTTTGTCGCCGGGATCGAACTTTCCCTTGTCCTAATTTCGGGATCGGACTTTCCCTTGTCCTAATTTGGGGATCGGACTTTCCCTTGTCCTAATTCGGCGAGTTTTATCGCGTGGATCGGACTTTCCCAGTTAACCGAAGTGGTCTTATGCAGTAAACCTCTTTGACTAGACATGGTCGTCCTCGGTCTTATGAGGTAAACTGCTTTGACCGAACTTGGTCGTCCTAATTCGGCGAGTTTTATCGCGTGGATCGGACTTTCCCTAGTCGTAATTCAGGCAAGTTTTATCGCGAGAATCAGACTTTTGTTGCAGTTCGTTTCAGACGAAGTGCTTGTTTAAGCTGAATTGTGGTCTTGTATCCTCTTTAGAAGCTTTGACGCACAATCGTGGGCTTGTTGCAGCTCGTTTCAGACGAACTGCTTGTTTAAGCTGAATTGTGGTCTTGTATCCTCTTTAGAAGCTTTGACGCACAATCGTGGGCTTGTACATGTTCTAAGAAGGGGATCAGCCTTCGAAGAACAAGATACCTCAGTAACATTTGTAAGAGACGACACTCACATAGACAGACACAACGCACGTAGAGACAAGAACAAGTAAAAAACAAAGAAAACACATAAGACTGACTGAACTGTCTCTTACAAATGGAACTTTTTGAGGTTGGAAATATGCCATGCTCGGGGCGTTTATTCTCCTGACTTGAGAGTCAATTTACCCTTTGCCGAGGACTTCTGACACCCGATATGGAAATTTTTGATGGTGGGTTAGAGTTTGCCCAGCTTTTCTGCTCGGCCGACTTCGTTGTTTCTCAAGATGAGATCTCCCACTTGAAGTTGCAGCTTCTTCACCCTTTGGTTGTAATACCGGGCTACTTGCTCCTTGTACTTGGCTGCTTTTATGCAGGCCAGTTCTCTTCTTTCTTCGGCAAGATCTAGCTCGGCTCTCAGTCCGTCCTCCTTCAGTTCTGCTGAGAAGAAGTTTAGAGTTCGGAAGCTTCTTCACCCTTTGGTTGTAATACCGGGCTACTTGCTCCTTGTACTTGGCTGCTTTTATGCAGGCCAGTTCTCTTCTTTCTTCGGCAAGATCTAGCTCGGCTCTCAGTCCGTCCTCCTTCAGTTCTGCTGAGAAGAAGTTTAGAGTTCGGAAACTGGGTATGCCGATCTCAACCGGAATTACGGCTTCAGGGACGATTTAGTCTTCCAGGCAGGGAAAGCATCAATGGTCAGGATTACTCCATCATATTGTTGCTCGTCATCGTCTTCGGGATCCCGTTGCCTTTTCGGATTCTGAGGAAAGCAGCTCGTACCCCTCTGCTTTTTATTTTTTGTTTTTCGGCTGCTTGCTTTGGTATTTTTTTAGCGTTCCTGTTTTCACAAGAACATCAATATCTGCAGCCAAATTTCGGCACTCCTCGGTATCGTGACCGTGGGTTTGATGGAAGGAGCAATATGCGTCAAGACTTCGGCGTGTGGCCGATTTCGTCATCCGTTTTGGTTTTTCGAACATTTCGGAATGTAGTTCGAAAATTTCCGCTCTTGACTTGTTCAATGGTACGAACTGTGCGGGTGGCGTCTCAGGATTGAGACGTGGTCCCAATCTACTTCGTACCGGTGCCCTCTGAATTCTTTCAAAAGGAGTTCGGCGAGGAAGAACATGTCGGGGGTGAGGATTCTCTCTCCTGGAGGACACGTCACTACTGCGGTAGTGACTTTCATGTCTGAAGGAGGAGGGAGAATCCCCCGTTTTCTTCTCCGGCTGCTGGCTTTTTTGCAGGAAGGTTAAGAACTCCTCCTGCTTCTCGGCCAAAAACAGCTTGACAACCTCATTTAAATCGGGATGCTGGGAAGATTCTGTGCGATGACTCCTGGAGTGGCTTGCTCCTTCGTGAGAACTGGAAGTAGATGTCTCCCGAGGCCGTTTTTCAGACCTGCGAGCTAGACTTACTTCCTCACGGTTGTCACGGACAGAATTATGGGTGTTACGTGATCTGGAATGCATTTTTTTGGTGGAGGAGGATCAAAAACTCGCTTTATCACAAATTTGGTTCTGAGGTTCCCACAGACGGCGCCAGTGATGAAGCGGCGAATTTTTGATGTTTGTAAATGCAGGAAATAAATGAAGATCAACACAGAGATTTTACGTGGTTCGATTTACTGAGGTAAATCTACATCCACGGGGAGAAATGGGGGCAGGTTTGTATTGCTTGATCTGCGAATTACAGCTTACAACACTGGCCTGCTTTATGATATTCTCTCTAGAGAGCTTTTTAGAATTTAACAGCAGAAGATCCCCCTTTATCTATCTGACCTAGGTTCTATTTATATTTCGAACCAAGATCGTGGCATGCAGCATTTATTAGGTAGTGGATGTCGTGGAGATCGTGGCGACCTTGCATGGGTCCACTATCCTGCCTGAGTTAATGACTGCTTGACACCAATAAAATAGATCGTCGGTGTAGTGGAGGTGGAAATCTTGCATGAGTCCACTATCTCCTAGTTCGGTCGAATACTGAGACCGAACTGCTGAATTATTGCCGAGCAGCTTTTGCCGATCTGAGAGTAGAGCTTGATGCCGACCTGAGAGCAGAGCTTGATGAGTTGGCTTTCACCGAGCTGTAGGCTGGGGCCGAACTCTTTGGTTGTGCCGAACTGAACTCTTTAGTCACGCCGGACTGATACTCTTTAGTCATGCCGAACTGATACTCTGTCTCGGGCTTTACTGCTGTTGGGCTTGTTTATTTCGTACTCCATCACTACCGTTAATCGACACACGTGATTAGCAATTTCATTTCATCCCACAATTTCAAAAGTTAAAACCCTCTTTCTTCACCACCACTAGCTACTCCCTCTTCACCACCTATACCTCTGCCGCCGCCACTAGCTCTCCACTATTTAGGTGATGGCGGCTTTTGGTGCTGCGATTTCTCTCAAGATTACCATTAACCATATTCTAAAATCATCTCGCATTTCACTGGTTCCTGCCTCTTCTATACAAGTGTTACGATCTGCCTACGAGGCCATGGATCGCTTGATGACTGCTCTGTCAAAGTTGGACGACACCGGCTACAGTAAGATCAGGACGAAGGTGAATGCTTTGGATGAACGAATCAAAGAGGCCGTATGGGAATTCGAAGATTTACTAGAATCTCATTTCTATGATCAGATTCTTTCACAACTCGAAAGTGAGAGAGGTCACTTGTCTTTCTCGGTAGATCTGCAGAGTCTGCAACAGAGTGTTGATTTCTTCGTCGAGAGGATGACAGAGATGGAATTGGAGTACGATATTGAAGTGGTGAATATGCCTGAAGAAGAAGGCGAACCTATTGCCTCAAGGATTGATTTTGGTGGAATCAACTCATACATGGTTGGATTATCTGGGTTTTTTGAACATACTAGGGATTATCTTCTTGGAGAAGATGTATTGAATTGCTTATCAGTAATTGGGATGGCAGGGGTTGGAAAAACGACCATTGCTAAGAAAGTATTTGACGATGATTCAGAAACATTTCGAGCATCGAGCATGGGTCAAAGTGGGTCGAAAATGTGAATTCAATGAAATCTTACGATGTGTTCTTGCTCAAGTGGATCCCAACACTCGCCACCAAATGCTTACTCAAGGATTCTATGAGGACGACCAGAAATTAGTTGGACTCTTGAAAGAGAGATTGAAGGATAAGAAATGTCTCATTGTGTTGGATGATGTATGGAAATGGGATACACGATTCATGGATAACTTGTCACAAGAAAATGTCAGAGTCTTGCTTACAAGCCGGAAAAAAATTAAAGAATGTCCATATAAACGAGTAAGCTTGTTGAATGAAGAAGAAAGTAAGAAATTACTTGGTGAGAAGGTATTCGGTGAAAAGGGCTTCCCTCCTGACCTTGAGGAGTTGGGAAAGAAGATTGCCGAAAAATGTGAAGGTCTTCCACTTATGATAGCCACAGTTGCAGATCTCCTATCCAAAGAAGACAAGACACCAAAATTTTGGACTGAGGTAGCAAAGAAACAACATAATTCAGTCTTTGTGGATGCATACAATCAAATATCGGAGGTATTTTTCCCAAGCTATGAATACTTAGATCAATATTTGAAAATGCTCTTTCTCTATTTGGGGGCTTACCCTTCACACAGTGATATCTACAGTAAGGAATTCCTTCATCAGATAAATGCGGAAGGATTTTTTGGACACTGTCTCTATGAATGTGTAAAGGAATGCTTGAATGTGCTTTCTGATTGGTATCATCTTGTTCTACATGAACGCAATATTGGTTCCTGGTTTTCAAAGAACAAGTTAAGCGTGCATTCTTGCTGGCAGCACCTGTGTAAGAAAGAAGCAAGTAAGATCAAGTTTTTGCTTGTTATACAAAGTTGCGATGATGTTACGAAAGGCCAGCGTCGGTTGTGTGCGCATTGCAACACTTTATTTGCCTTCGAACAAGTGTATGATGCAATAAAAAGTGATTGTGCGTCCACTGCCCGTTCTCTCCTTTGTTATGGTCCTTACCACGAATATCCAATTCCAATACATGCCATGGATTTTAAGTTGCTTAGGGTACTTATCGCTGTTCAGGTCCGATTTTACCATATCCCACTTGAAATTATGAAACTAGTTTGTCTAAAGTTTCTTTCCCTAAGATGCAACAAAGATCTCCCTGCTTCCATATCCAACCTTATTCAACTTCAATCCCTTATTATTGAGCAGCATACGAACATTAAAAAGCGTGGAGCTTTGTCATACATGCCGGTTGAAGTATGGGACATGCAGGAACTAGAGCATCTTGAGGTAATTGGAAGAGACCTACCAACCCCTAGTTCTGATGCTACTTTAGAAACGCTCGGTTGTCTTTTAGGTGTGAGTGCAAAGAGTTGCACTAAAGAAATTCTGAAAAGAATCCCTAATTTAACGATGTTAAGCATTGAGCAGGAGTTGAAGCCTTATGATGATGACGATGATATCAACCCACTGAGTGGCTTGGAATATATCTCAACCGAACTCCATAATTTGGGGACGCTTCTATATCATGTGCCTAACCCTGAGATGAGGCATGAGTGTATGGTTCCTCTTTCAATGTTCTCATCAAGTTTGAAGAGGTTGTTGTTGTGTGGCTTAGGGTGTTCATGGAAGCACATGAATGACATTGGTTCGCGACTACCAAATCTTGAGGAACTTATTTTAAATCACTACGCCTTTCAAGGCCCAGAGTGGGAGATACAATCAGATTGTTTTTTGAAACTCAAGACACTTGTTATTGATGATAATGATCTGGTGCGATGGATAGCTCAACAAGGAAGCCTCCCCAGGCTCGAGCTCCTAAGCATACGGCATTGCTACAAATTAAGACAACTCGATTGGACGCGTGATCCCTCAGTGGTCACAACGCCTACAATTGAATTAGTTGAGTGCAATCCCTTAGTTGTCGCTTCTACCAAGCAATTCCCAGAATCTCTCTTTACAGTTCGTTGCCACTCTTCTTTTTGAGATGAGAAGTCGTTGCTAGACTCTCAACTTGGCTAACAGGTTCGACCCCCTAATACTTCCCTACTTACAATTGACTGAAATATGGAATTTTATTGTGTTTTGCTATGTCCTGTTACAGTGTATGCTGGTTGATCTTTTAGTTACTAGTTAGTTTATGAATGAGAATTTAACATGCGAGTGTTGTTTAATTAAATAACATGTCTAAAATTTTTATGTGCTCACATCCTTTATTCATTTTCTGTTTTTTAGGGAAATGAAAGAGAGAGAAAGGATATCAAACGCTGTGTCAATGATTGGGAATTCTTGATTTTGTTGAGGATTATGAAACCTCATTGCTGGATAATGTTTGAATATTTATGTAATGGTTGAGACAAAGGGATTGTTGAAATTGTAATTTATGTGACTTGACAGCATGGTTTCGACTCTTGTAATTCTTGTTTCAATAACTTGTGAAGATATATATTGTGCTGTTGTTGGTTCTGTTAGGTTTGAGGTTTGAGGATTTCTGCATTTTTTGTGAGTTATAGTTGCTGTTGTTCGTTGCCCGTCGACATTACATACACACGTTTTCATCGGTAATGATAGTACTTCATCTATCCGCCATTAAATGTTCATATTTCCTTTTTTTATCTGTCCGCCAATAAATATATTTTTTGTTAAATCTAATTTCGTATTTGTCATTTTAATTTGATGGGATAGGGCATTGGTTAGGCTATTGCTTGGCTAGGACATTGGTTAGGTTGTTGCTGGTCCATGATGATGTGGCAGGAGGAGTTTTGAGGCTATTGCTAGGAGTTTGCTAGTCCACAACCACTATGGATGCTCTTGGTAAGTGTATCCTACATTCACTAACTCATTATACTCGTATTTTATTATAAAATAAATATATAAAAGTATGTCTCGCATTCCACTAACTGTTTCTTCCACTTTACTTTATAAAGTAAAACAATTTCTTAAAATCCGTGCTGATCATATATGGAACATTTAAATCAATAACGAGAAATTTCGGAATAAGGGGTTAAATTCGCTGACCTTTCGTAATTAGAGATTCAATTCGCTGACCTTTCGTAATTTGGGATCGAGACATGCGTATTCTTCAGAATAAGGGATTTATGATATTTTATCTTATTTATGTTCTTTTTTTACATTATTTCCCCCTAACCATTTATCAATTGCCTAGATTATCCCCTTCAAATTTTTACCTAAATTCTACTACTTCATCAAAAATTCAGCGCCGTTTCTGTGATCTCTCCCAAATCACCCGCCTTTTTTATTCCACACCTGCCTCCAACCTTCTCCTCTCCCCTACACGGCGCCTCCAAATGAATGCTCCGTATATTCTTCTCTTTGATTTTACAGTGGAGTTGCTCGATTTTGTGTATGTAGTGCCTGTGCCAGTGCAAGAACATAAATTCTATATGATGCTTTAACTTGGGATGCCATATAACGAAGTAGTTTTGTGTTTAAATTTTCTATAGTTTAATCGGTCTGTATTCCTAAAGGTATCTAGATTTGTATTTTAGGATAATTAACAAAGCCATTGCATGCTATGCAGAGATCATTGTTTACTGGATTAGGATTGTACTACTATATTTCACCGATTTACTGCTTTGGATTCCTCAGAAAGACTTTAAAGTTGATTGAGTGCACAATTAGGTCTTAATATCTCTTTCTCCAGCTATCTTATTTTGCTTCTAGTTCACGATTTTTACCTACTACTTTTCTTACTAGCCACTTACAAATTAGTCATAGATATCTCCTTGTTGAGATAGGAATTGAGTGATTGCAAGGCTATCGCTGCCTCTTTAGTTAAAAATTTGAAGGGGTAATTTAGGCAATTGATAAATGGTTAGAGGGAAATAATATTAAAAAAGAACATAAATAAGATAAAATATCATAAATCCCTTATTCTGAAAAATACGCATGCCTCGATCCCAAATTACGAAAGGTCAGCGAATTGAATCCCTAATTATGAAAGGTCAGCGAATTTAACCCTTGATTCTGAAATTTATCTTTAATCGTGGACGGAGAAATACTATTTTCATAAGTCATCTAGGTCAACACTCAACACACACAACGATATCCAATTTTTAATAGTAGTACCATACAATTTAATTAAACTTAAAATATATAAAGTGATATTCCCGCAGTCATGTATTGGAAATAATAGTACTATTATTCGTTACTCGTAAGTCATCTATTCTTGTAAATTTCCTGTGGCATGCTACATGAAATTTCCAGTTCCACGTCAGGCTCGAAGCGTGACAGCCGTTATGAAAAAGACTTTGTTCAAACCTCCATTTCTTTTAATCTCAACAGCCAATAACAACCATTAATAAAATCAGTTTGAAAAGGTCGCCATAATTTTTAACATAAATCTTATTCAATTTATCAAAGCCACTTAGATCCTCTCGTTCAACTATATATACATAATAAAAAAAATCATTATATAAGGGCATACCCTGCAGTGGTGAGGATGTCCCGGAGGATAACCCCGCGGACATTCCAAAAACACCTCCTGCCACGTCATACGGATTTCCCACTACGAATGCCACGTCATACGGACATCCCACTGCACAGTGGCGGACATCCCGACGGACTTCCCACAAAAAAAAATCACAAATTCACAAATTAAACAATTTCCGGAATTAAACAATTTACGAAATTAAAATTTCGTCAAGAATACGAAGAAAATGCAACCACTTTATTTAAAGAAAAGTTACATAATTATTCAAAAAACATACGTGATTTCTAAAAAAATACATAGTTAAAATAAAAATACATAGTTCAACGAGCCGTATATATAGTTGGTTATTTTAGGGTAATTGGATTAACTTGATTGATCAATATTGTCATAATGATCAATCAAGTTAAGTTTGGAAGTGCGAAGTGCACGCTTGTTTGAATTCATTATGATTAGACGGGGTTCGGGGGCAGCGCCCCCGAGTAGCGGTCCAAGGGGCGGCAGCCCCTGGCTGGGGTCGAGCTGTGTAGAAAATTCATCCGGAAATATAATTTCTAATAGTCGAAGGACTGATTTACGACGTTCGAAACACCTTAAAAACCTCCCTAACATATATAGAGTTTTTTAATAAAATAAAATAAAAAATAAAATAAAATCAGGACTTCCCCGCGAACGTCCGCCGTGTCAACGCAATGGCGGACGTCCGTACTGGCGTCCCGGGAAGGCCGCGGAATCCGGTGGCCACAGCGGACGTCCGTATCCACGTCACCCTTGCACAATGGCGGACGTCCCGCGCCGACGTCCGCTGAGATGGGCGCCACTGCTAATGCTCTAATAAAAAGTCAGTCTAAGGTAGAGGAATCAAAATAGAGTGGTTGGATGTTCCAATTTCTCATTAACTTGCAAGATTTCCCTCCAAATTGGAGGAAATTATTCTAATCCATCTTTGGGAATGCATACTCTCCACCTCTTACTATTTGTGTCATGCTGGTTGGTAGAGTCGACGATCTCATTGAAATCCACAATATGTCCGGAGCTGCGACCTCGCGGGGCTAATGTGAGCGTGGGAGTAATCATCGATGGGAGCTCAAGAATCGGAAAAGAGCAGAAGATAGCCATGAAAAATGGCTGCCAAAGATTTGAGCCATTGTTTGAAATTGTCAGATCCTTTTAATGGTTATCAGATCCTTTTAATGGTGAAATTGGGGGTAGGATCCCCTGCTGTGGGAAAACACAGCACCAAATGCTGTGAATTAAACGAAGTAGTTTTCCAATAAATCACATCAATTTATGTAGCTTATACAATGTAACATCCTTTTTTAGCCTTTTTTACTGCTTAATATTGACTTTAGAATTTCTTCCACCATATTTACTTTCTTATATAGAAACTAGTCTAGCAAATCTTATTAAATTTAATTATAATTAATTGGGATTAATTGTTATTTATAATTTTTTAAGTAATTAAATCTCTTACTGTAGTGATGTAACATATTTCATGGAAACATGTTTATTAGGCGTGGTACCTTATCGAAAATTCGATATAAGAAAAAATCATACATATACCTTACCAAAATATTCGGTATACCGAACTTTGGTATACCTTATTTTCGGTATAACGAATTTCAATACCAATATTGTACCTCATTTTCGGTATATGCCGTGCTTTTGCGGTATACCAAACTTTCAACATCAATGGAAATAGAATAATTGAATTTTTAAAATATTATTTATATTTTATAATACATAAAATATAGTATTGAACATATTTTATTATTATTATTGTTGTTATTATATTTATATTTCATAATGAATTATAATATATAAAATATATTTTATATATAATTATATTTAAATTTTACGGTATAATTTACGGTATGTTGCGGTATACCGTGACATATGAAAATTCATATCATTACCTTACCAAAATATTTCGGTAATGTATTATATTGCATCGAAAATTACGGTATACCTAAAATTTGGTATTATCGAAATTAGAATGTATTTTTTGATTAAAAAAATCTTAACACCTCATGTGGCTTCAATTGTGTTTTTATTTAGGCATTCATTTAAATATTGTATTACTGTATAATTTTATATGTGATGTCAGCTATTAATTGGGTGTAATGATTTTTTAACTTCAATTTTTAAAATTATTTTGTGTTTATGAAAGTAAATTTGGTGGAATTAAGTTATGAGTTGGCAGTGACAAGCAAATATGTACGGAGCAAGAAAGGGGAGGGAAGAGATTAATAAAATACACTATCGAATTAACTAAGTTGCAGAGATAATTAGTGAAAAAATTGATGTGATTTATGGGAATACTACTTCGTTTTATGCCACAGCATTTGGTGCTGTGTTTATTTCCACAGCAGGGGATCCTCATCCTTGAAATTGTCGAATGCTGGAATTGCGTATTGTTCATTTAGTGTGTTTATTTGTCGCTACTCATAATAGTTTTGGATAGAGCGTTCCTTATAACTAAAAACAGAATATTTGAATACTTGTGTTAATAGTAAAATAAAAGAATGGAATTAATTGAGTACCTCTTTTCCTAAAAAAATTATCATCACAATTCACAAGCTAAATTAAATTTATTATAATTAAAATAATAAATAAAACTTTATCTTAAAAACCTTACGTTTCCAAAACCTCATCCTTACCACTACTCCAAAAAAAGCATCGACGATCTAAAAAATATTTATGGATGCCTAAGTTTGGTCGACAAACAGAATTTACCAATATAAAATCAATTTTAGCCTCATATAATATTCTCTAATGACGCTTATTAAAAAAATAAATTAAATATTCTTTTTCTTTGTTCATGCATATCTACGTTAGTAACAATTTATGGGATATGAAAGACCCAACTGCATACGAATAAATAAAGCTGTCTGCGTATAAAGGGTAGTTTTTCTTTACCAAGCCCTTTATGCATTTCCAGTATGAGAAATCGACCAAATCTCCATCCTTGCGAACGATGAATAGACATCTCGAGCTTTCAAAAGTAGGATGGTACCCAATCTGTCGAGCAGATTCAAACATAACAAACTTTCAGCAATTACCTAACTGAATGAACCTTTTGAGATGCATAACTGAGCCTTGGCACATTTGAAAATCTCGTTTCACGAAATTTACAAGTAAAGCTAGCTATTTTTGGTATCACTTTCTGGTTGAGCCAACAAAAATTTGCCTATAGTAACTTTTGCCGAAAACATGACAGACGCAGGGCATAACATTACATTATGATAATACAAAAAAGTAAAAAGGTTGTTTTACGTTTACACTTGCTGAAAGTGTTCGACAGTAATATAAGCTTATAGCCTCTTGCATTGATATTTGATGACCTAATTGGACCGATTTTCCTACTTCATTTCTTCTCCTGAATGGCTGAACCCGAAAAAGGTACCATGAATCTAATGAAAGGACAACAGGGGACATGGATATTGTTAGAGCGTTTGGTTGTGAACTATTAAAACCTAGGTGTCCTCGACATGCCAAAATGTCAAAGGCGGGAAGAGATTACAAGGTTCAGTTTTTTCCCATTATTTTGTTTCTCTGCAGCCTAACTACATCTCGGAAGCCATCAGCATCAACAGTCCAATAAAAGGATGTCTATAGTTTTAGACGGAGTGCTGCCTTTGCTCAGTATGTAAGTTATTAATATGGGTCTTGAACATATGGATATTGCGACATTAGGCACTTTTCCTGCCTAAGGGTCAGTGTGGTTGAATATCTCTATTTGAAAATTAGTTACTATGCATTTCTTAAAAAAGAGAGACAAAAAAGGCAAAGCATCCACACAATTTGGTCATACATAAGTCACGAAATACTGATTGGCATGTAACGAACGCAGGCGACATTTTTTTTGTACACACTGCTTGGAAAATGTTTCAGCAGTGTAGCTCTTTTCTAAACTCATGCAAGTAATGTTCAAGTTTATTAGTTTGAAAACAGGGGAGCTTCATAGACTTGACAAAATTGTATGAAAACTCAATCACAGACAGTGTAAGAGAGATACCGTGATGTAATCAACTCCAGATCCTATCTTGTCTTCATATGTTGGATGATAAGGAAGCACCCTCTCTAGAATAGTTCTCTCATGTTCAGGACTCAACCTATTGCCACATTCATACCTGCAATATAAAAATCATATGGGGATAAGTGTGACAAAAATGTTACACCACCTCATATCATTCACCGGTAATCCACGAACAAACACGTTTCTTGCTGACATCCCTCTGGTCCTCAGACAAGGTCCATCATTCTAGTTCCAACTCTAAGGTATCTCCCAACCGAATACAAGATTCAATGATTCAATTACAAATTGATCAAGCTTCTCAACATAGTGTCCATTACCAGCACCCTCATCAATTTCTGTGCTCGTATATTACATTTAAAAATTGATAGATAAATCCTCTGTAACCCTAAAGAAACTTGAATACCCAATTATCAGTTTAGAATGGCCTCAAATCTTCCTGGCATTCTTTGAGAAGCTACACAAGCCAGTCATTGTGATCCTAAAACTAGAAACAGGGGATCATTCTCAAGCCCTTAAAAGACCGGTAAACATCTCCGAAACACGAATTTCCCTCTGTTCCATAATCCTAATTCAAAATCCAAGGTAGTTCCCAAGATTCAATCACAAGTGTGTATTTTTATCATTGTATGCAACATAAATACACATAATGTAAGCTGAAAAGGCAAAAACCACAGAAGTAAATCAAATTAGTGAAGGAAGCTAAAAGAAGAGCTTACTTTCCAGAGTGAAGAATCATTCTAACAAATCCAACAAGAGGCACAGTGTCCTCCAAAATCTGATCCTCCCAATCCACCCACGTCTCACCATCTCCGCGCTTCCTATCACTCCCATCATCATCCGAATACTCCGCCGCCGAATCCTCCTCATCATTTGAAGCAGGGGACGGCGCCACCGGCTTCCTCAACAAGTCGCCGCGGCGGCCGTCCGACCTGGTCTTCACGGCGCGCAATCGAGCTTTGTGGAGCGGGAAATATATGGAAAATGGGGATAAAATTAGGTTTTGCGAAATTGGTTTTCTGTGAAATGAATATATAGTAGCTGAACTTGAAGATGCAATTGAACACGCCATACCAATCCAACTAAGACTGCGATGAAGTTTTTATGGACTGAATTAAACTTCCAATTTGCGAAAAGCAATCATATTTTCGATTGCTTTTGGTGAATTTTCTTCAGTCCAAAATTTTGTTTAGCAGTCGAAGAGTAGAAGAAGATAACACAAGGACAATGGTGAGAATTCCGGGTCGGTTCGGGATTTGATTGGGTCGGGTTGGACAACCATTTCCTAATACAAAAAATAAAGGTCGAAAATAAAAGCAACAATTAGTACAGATAAAATAAAATAAAATAAAATAAAATAAAATAAAATAAAATAAAATATAGCCATTGATAAAAATTAAAAGGGTAGTGATTTAGAGACATAATGTCTCATGCCATAATACCCCTATGTCATTTTGTCATAATCATACTTTATATTGTGACTAATTTGCCCTATTGTTGTTTTAGAAAGACAAATCTTAAATTATGAAATTTAATTAACACATACTTGCATTAATGTATTTATTCATAACATTAATTAGACTATTTAAAATCTTAATTAGAGTATTATTAAATGTACGTTAGATAATTTTATGGGAAATGCTAATAAAAATTTTAAAATATAAAATTAAAAATGATCGTTCTTATTAATAAAAATAATTGTGTTTATATATAAAAATTATTAATTTTATAAATAATAATTATAATTTTTGTGAGTATAAGATATTAATATTATTTTAATAATAAAATTTATTCTATTCATTAATAAAATTTATTGTAGTAATAAACTATTTTTATATTAAAATAATTTTACTAAAATTTATAAAGACTAATTTAATTAGAAACTCATGTATGTTAATATATAAGGACAACAAATTTATACTAATATTTTATATTTAAATTTTATACCCATAAATAAATGCAATAAAAGTAGAGAAACAAAATGAAGATTGCCAATCATAAATATACGGCCCCATGTTAACAAATACACTCCTTAATTAGATCTAATTAATATAGTAGTAGTACATTTTGTTGGGGATACTATCATCTAGGTCAACACTCAACACACACAATGATATCCAATTTTTAACACCATACAATTTAATTCAACTTATAGTGATACTCCCTCAGTTAAGTATCGGAAATAATAGTACTATTTGCTGCATTCGTTACTCGTAGGTCATCTGCTCTAGTGAATTTACTATAGCATGTTACATGAAGTTTCCATTTCCACGTCAGACTCGAAGCGTGACAGTCGTTATGAATAAGACATAGCCCTTTATTTGTTCAAGCCTCCATTTCTTTTAATCTCAAGAGCCAATAACTACCAATTAATAAAATCAGTTTGAATAAGTCTCCATTCCTTGTCCTTGAACATAAAATTCATTCAATCTCGTTCAACTAATAAAATAATCAATCTAAGGTAGAGGAATCAAAATAAAGTGGTTGGATGATGTTCCAATTTCTCATTAATTTGCAAGACTTTCCCTCAAAAGTGGAGGAAATTATTCTGGTCCTTGGTAGGGAATGCATTACTCTCCACCTCTTACTGTTTTTGACATGCTGGTTGGTGGACTCGACGAGCTCGTTGAAATCCGCAGTATGTCCGGAGCTGCTGCCACGCGGGGCCAATGTGAGTGTGGGAGTAATCATCGATGAGAGCACGAGAATCGGGAAAGAGCAGAAGATAGCCATGAAAATGGCTGCCAAAGATTTGGGCCATTGTTTGAACTTGGTTTTGCACATCAAAGATTTACATGGCAACTTAGCTCTTGCTGCTTCTGCTGGTATGCCATTCTTTACTTTAGATATATTTACTGAATTTACGTCACACTTATAGTATTTGCGTTAGGAAATAAATTCGATTTTCTCGTCTTCAAAGTTATGGATGAAATTTGACTTATGTCGAATTAGGTATTACTCCTACATTTTTTGGGACGTCTCATTCTGTATAAAATATCGTACTTCATTTAACAAGAAATGTACATATTTAAGTAGATTGAGACGGATGGATTATTATTTTAGAGGGAAGCTGTATCATATCGATCGTGTTTACCATGGTAATTAGGATATAAGGATGACAATATACAGAGTGTATTTGGAATTTCTGATTTCAGATACTAGCATATTCCATAACGAACGTATATATTAAAATTGAAATGGTGATCACATACAGATAAATAATACTATAATCAACGACTTGGGCTTTTACATAATTTTTTAGTCATCGTTTGACCACCACACTTTTGGGCATAACATTTTATCCATAACGAACGTATAGATTCCATATTTCCATGTAATAATGTTAGTAGGAGTATTACTTCATACCTTGTCCATAAAAAAGGTTTTGATTTAGAATGACAAAGAGTTATAATGCAAAAATTGGTAAAGTAAAAAAGAGAAAAAAATGATTTGAGTATTATAAAGGGAAACTTATTGATATATACTCCTTTCGTTTCTTATAATTTGTTACCATTTGACTCGACACGAGTTTTAAGAAATGTAATAGAAAGTGAGTTGAAAAAGTTAGTGGCATGTATGTCCTATTTTTATATATTAATTTTATAATAAAAATGTGAGTGGGAATGAATTAATGGAATGTGGGGTCCATTACCGAAAATGGTAAAAGTAAAAGGTGACAAATTTTTTGTGACGGACGAAAATGAAAATAAGTGACAAATTTTCAGGGACGGAGGGAGTAATTCCATTTTTGGACGGCACGGTTTTTAATGTGAAATTGGTAAAGTAAGAGAGATAGGGTGAAAAAGTGGGTAAAGTATGAGAGAGAGGAGAAAAAGTCGGAATAGTATGAGAGAGAAACTTTTCAGTTTAAGAAATAAAACTATTTTTGGTGGACATCCTAAAATGGCAAAACGAGACTATTTTTTGTGGACGGAGATAGTACTAATTTTAATAAATTGACCTAATATAGGGCTATTTTTTGTGAATAAAAGTAATCCTACTTACTAATAAAATGAGCATATAATGAATTACAAATCAATTACGAATGTCAATCAAGTCAACTCACTTAATTTCTTGCTTGTCAATAATATGTATTCGAGCTATTCAATTACTAGCCATTAACCGGAATCTTTTTATGCAGCACTGGATCTCATAAATCACAAACACATCGACACGATCATCGGAACCCTAACACTCGAACAAGCCGCATTCCTCACCCACCTCAAATCCCCACCACCCATCATCTCCCTCTCCCCGGCCGCCTCACCTCCACCGCAACCTCCCCCGTCCTTCAACCAGATGACCCTCCCCGTGGGCCACCAAATCCAATGCATCGCCTCACTCATCGCCCATTTCCACTGGAAAAATCCCATCTCAATCTCCCAAGACCCAACCCTCTTCCTCCCCCTCTCCCGCGCTCTCCACGCCCTCGACATCTCCATCTCCATCGAGCCCCACATGACCGCCACCGTGTTAAGAACCTAAATCCTTAACGATGAATTCCACACAAAATAAAGAAACGAGATGTCGTCGTTGTCGAGCGCCCAACGTTTGGGTCGTGACTTGGATGGCAAAAAGGGGCTGAGCGCGAGAGAGATTCTCGTCGGCAGCGATAGAGAAATAGAATTTTGTGATTCAAGCCAAGTTGGGCGAAATACTGATTTCATTAATTGGTTGAATGAATAAAAAAGATAACAGTCTATCCTATTTATAATGCTACTGAATTAATGAACAAGAAAACAAAGATATAGAAAAAGATATGCTAAATCCCTATAATATCTAAACTAAATCATAATAATAGCTAAATCCCTATAGAGGTTCGTATCAACTCCCCCACGGTTAAAATCCACCTTGTCCTCAAGGTGGGAACCACAAAGCAAAAAGGAGTGTTGAAAGCAGAAGCTTCGGCGAGGCAACTCCTCCTGGATCAAACACACACCGAACAGATGAACGTCTCCCTTCTTCACTTCCATAAAAATTCAACAAAGGAGACCCAACTTTGTCGGAAAAATTCCTTGCCAAATCGAAAAGCTTGTCCACGCCTCCCAGAATGCCCAAGCATGGCATGTCATTACTCGGAGGGATCAACCTTGCATCTTTGTCGAGCGATGTTGATCGATGATTCATACTTGGAACATCACCGACATTCAAATCCACATAGACACAAGCAATTACTGGCAAATCGGTGTAAGCACCATCTCCTTTCTTGCCCCAACAATTTTCAACAATATTTTTGGATGACACTTGAACAACATTGAGTGAGGCGATTATCTTCTCCACTTCCTCAATAGAACCATCCTCCTCTTTATCTTCTAGCAATGTCTCCTCCTTTTCACCAATCTTCTCATCATATACCCCAACGAGCACTTGCGGTGGCTCACTGTCGTTCTTGACAATCCCTTTGTTCTTGAGGAGCGCCATCATTGTGAACATCGGTAATGTCATGGGGAACATCATCACCGAATACTATCGCGTGAGTATTATCAGTTTTCTCTTCGGCTAAATTCTCATCTTGAATGTTCTCCTCAAACTCCTCCCCATTATCCGCATAACAGAGAATGCGTTGTTTACACACATGTCCCATCACCCATTTCTCGGGACAGTGCCAGCAGAGACCCAACCTGGACCGTTCTGACTTCTCCGCCTGGGAGACTCGTATTAGCGGCAGGCGTGGCTGCTCCGGAGTTTGACTGGTCACACGTGCGGGCTGACTGTACAGGTCCCGTGTTGGCTTTTCGGTGGAGTAGCGGGGCTGGTGGGAGGCGGGCTGGACTCGCACTCTCACCTCCTCCCGAGGGCGAGGTCGGTCCCAGCACGTCTCCGAGCGTCGGGGACGGTCAACGGTCAGGTAGCCGCGGTCCTGCTGTTGCGCCGGTGGGTCCCAGCACGTTGGGCGGTGCCGCTGCGTTGCGGTTGTCGGGTAGGGATCAAACCCTAATTGGGTCTGATGATCTACGCGATCAGATAGATGGCCACCCCTCTCGATGTAGCCACCGCGGTGTCGGGGCAAAGTGTCTTGCGCGCGATCGCGGTACCCGATGGGCTGGTATCTCGGTCGTGGACGACGATCAGGTGGATCCAAGTGGTGTGAGACGTAGGGTGATTTTGGATCAGGCCACGACGGCGGACGGAGTACTTCCACCCGGCTGCTCGGAGGGTCCCAACTGGTTACACGGCGAGGTTAGGCCGGCTGGTAGGGACGGAATGGCTGTGTGGCCTGAGGGAAGTCGTATTGACGACGACGATAGCCGGCGTAGTCGTATGACATGTTGACGGACTGAGGCGTGTCTGTGGTGGATAATGATCGTCTGACTTCGACGCGGCACGCGGGAATCCTTCCCGTCGGGCGTTGCAGAAGTAGTGTTGTCCTGCGGCTAGAGCTCGGCGGACAGGCGGGACTCGACAACCAAAGCAGTTGCTGTGCGCGGAATGTTTTCCGTCGGGCAGCGGTGTAGCTTCGGTTCGAGATGGTGGGAGGGTCAGCTCTCAATGAAAGCACCAGTTGTTAAGAACCTAAATCCTTAACGATGAATTCCACACAAAATAAAGAAACGAGATGTCGTCGTTGTCGAGCGCCCAACGTTTGGGTCGTGACTTGGACGGCAAAAAGGGGCTGAGCGCGAGAGAGATTCTCGTCGGCAGCGATAGAGAAATAAAATTATTAGAATGTATTTTTATATTTTAATTTAATACTAAAATGTGAATGTAAATAAGTTATAGATTCAATACAAAAAAGTAAAAGTGAAATGCTGACAAACTTACTTTGCAAGATATATGAAAATGACAATATGTGACAAACATCTATTGTGTTTTTCTCCACGGCAGAGGATTCAAATCCCAAACTTTCAGGGTTGGAGGAGTACTAAGTTTGTGTCAAATCAGACATCTGAAAATTTGTGTATATTAAGACAACTAACCAACCCTGTAATAATAAAAGAAAATACTCTGTTCCATTCAATCTTCAGTCTTTTCTTTTCTTCTAATCTAGATGGTCTTGTTTTAATCTGTTGCGATAGAGCTTGGACGCAGCAGTAGGTGACACAGAAATAATGGCAGATCGGTACGTTTACGCCGAGTTTTCGCAGCCTTACATAGAGTCGGGGCTGGTAATGGTGGTGACGGCGAAACCCGGCCTTAAAGACTCCAAATTCATAGCTTTGAATCCCTTCACTAAGCTGATGTGGCTGAAGCTCGCTGACGTCAGCACGGCCACCGGATTTGTCATCTGGTTCAGCGAATTCGCGACCGGCAACGACCAATTCACTTGCGACTCTATTCTCCAAACCATCTGCTCCATTCTCTGGCTCTCAGTCACCATAATACCCTTGTCACAGAGTGAGTATATTCAACCTTCAATCTACTCAATTACTCATTCAGTCCAGACTAAAATGACATACCACTCTTTTTAGTTTATCCTAAATATGATAGCACATTTCGATTTATGAAAACAATAAAGTTACTTTCTCTTTTCAATTAATACTCCCCAGATAAAGTAAAGAGAGAGAGAGTTAAGTAGGAGAAAAAATAAAATATACTCTTTTCTCCACTTCAAATATGAGATTCCCTCTGTTCCAACTAAGTTAGGATAAAACTTTGGGCGCACTGTGTTGAATGGATTCAATGAAAAATAAAATAAAACAGGAGAGCGGAAAATGTATGAGAGATAATAGAGAGTGAAGTAGGTAATGAAATAAAGTAAGAGTGATTAGACGTTTTATTTTTTGTTATAAACTTTGTTGGGATGAAGGGAGTATGTCGACCTCAGTCCCTTAAATTTTATCACACTTTGACCGAGTACAGATTTTAAGAAATGTAATGGAAAGTGAGTTGAAAAATGTAGTAGAGAGTGGATCCACTACAAAAAATGGTAAAAAGTTAAATGTGACAACTTTTATGAACGATCGGCAAGATTTAAGGGACGGAGGGAGTAGTTTGGTACGGGCTTAAGTTGTAAGCCATTTCTCAATGCTTTAATGATTTCGATAATGAAATCTATGTCTAGATTTGAATTAATTCAACCATAACATTTATACTATAAGTGGGGATGAAATCACCAACCTCCATCCATGCTTTCTTCTTTTGATGTAGAGGTTGAATCCACCATTTGATGTTTATTCTGTCTTTCGACTGAAAATCTCTAATTGATATTATCCCCTCTTTTACCTTAAGACTTCAATGATTCTTTTGATGGATGAAGAATCAAGAACACTTTGTATATATATATTCTGTGACTTTTCTGAGTATATAACTCGTTTAAGATTGTTGTATCTAAATGAATGAGAGCAGACATGTATTTATAGACGCTGCATGCCTCTTCATGAAAAGTGGCGTCACTTTGTATTTATCATCCCATGCATTAACCGTTGTATACGTCGGTTCATATAGAATAACTGCCATATGGTTAAACTTCTTGTATTACACAAATACATGTACATCAACTGCCTCTCAAATATGTCGGTTGATTAATGAAATCAGTTTACTAATAAACTAATTTCCACCGTCACGTTCATACACTTTAATTATATATACATGCTCTTTTTCATATAATATATATATATATATATATTATAATATCATAATTAATAGGTAAGAGAGGAGGGTTATCAATACCCCCGATTCTAATTCATTAATCGAAACCGGTCCATCACGGTGTCGTCTTTAATATTAGAATCCCCTTCAAACTTTTAATATTATGAACTTGAACTTTAATTTTGAACCAATAGATACATAGGTCACATAAGAATATAAATATTCTTACATTCTCCCACTTGACCTTTGTATTGTCTTGATGATTCAATAACCATAATGCGCACTTTTATATCAAGTTCAAAATATACTTTAAATACCATGATAAAATTAGAATCAGTCGAATCATGGCGGTCACACATCATTAAGCGACATGATCCCTTCCATGCATCACACACCAATTCCAACTTCACATTGTCCTTTCGTTGAGATGAACATTTATTCTCAATTTATCATATGTTATCCAAAACCATAATGTATACATACTATAATGATAACATATTTAATAAACAGAAACACAACTTTAATTGAATTCCAAGTGTCTTACACCTTATGAGCATAATATATTTGCATAGCAAGGCTTTCTCTATAATACCCAAATTCTTTTCATGGCCAATAAACATTTGGGTGATAATCCTTTATTTAACGGATCCGCTCTAATTACATTTGTCCTAATATGCTCCATGGACACTTTATGTTTCTGTACTTCTTCCTTTACGGACAAGTACTTAAACTCCATATGTTTATTACCTTTCATGTACTTGTCTTTCTTTGCGAAGAAGATATCTGCGAAATTATTCCATAAATTCTCAACGGCTTGGCTATAATGTTAACGATCCCAAGTCCCGAGATTAAGTTTCACAATAACTTTTCACGAACCTTGACCTCAAAGCATGTCAAAATTCAACTTTCATAGTGGAAATAGCAATGACAAACTATTTTCCACTTTTCCATAATATTGCTCCCACGACTTAAAGGAACAAATAGCCAAACGTCAATTTTCTACTATTGACGCATTCGGCATACACTGAATCTGAATATCCAATGACTTATAGTCATCGGATCCCCTTTATATAAACATGTGCTCTTTGGTGCCTTGCAAGTACCTGAGGACTTTCTTTGCAGCTTTCCAGTGATCAATTCTGGGATTACTTTAATATCGACCCAACATACCAATAATAATGTAATATTCAGTCGCCTACATGTTTTGAACATAGTTCAAAGTCCCAACCACTGATGCATATGGAATTCTTTCCATTTCCTTACACTCCAATTCTATTTTAAGACATTGTCTCCTTTCTGAATTTGATCTTTCCTTATAGAGCAATTTTCCATTCTATATCTCTCCAAATTTTATTGATATATCTTTTATGAGACAAATTCAACAATCCTTGTGATCTAACTTAAAATATTTGTATTTCGATCACATAAGATGTCTCACTCATATCTTCATTTCAAAATCCTTATGCTCAAATTCACTTTTAGGACATTTCATTTTACCGAACTTGTCTCCCTTCTGAATTGGAGCAATCCTTATAGAGAGATACTATTTGTTAAGATCATGTAACATACACATGTCATTTGCAACAAGCGAAATGTTATCAACATATAAGACTTACTTTATATACTTGCTCCCACTGATTTTTACATAGATACATCGATCAATAATGGTCTCTACAAATCATATGACGCAATGGTATAGTTAAACTTTCAAATACCATTTTCAGGAAGCTTATTTTTAGTCCATATATTGATTTACTCAGCTTACACACTAATTTTTCTTTTCAAGTGATCAAGAATCCTTCAGGTTGGTTCGTATCTATTTTATCTATAATTTCCTCCATTCATAAAGGTGATTTGCTCATCCATTTTGTTTAAGCTCGAGATCATGATGAGCTTACCTAGCCAAATTAATTCTTAAAGAATGTTCACTTTTCATGGCTTGTTAGAATGAGTGAATATTTACCACGGCTTATGTCATATTCACTTTTAATAGTGTAATATAATCATTTGAAACGATATATTTTCCTTACTAATCGCCTCAATATTTATTGTGGATCACTATTCTTTTCTTGAATCGTGACAAGTTCATTTACTTCATTTTTAGTTAGTGGGTTTTACACATCATCATGTTGTTCTATTGTGGCTATTGACTGTGATACAATAAGAACAACAACCTTAGGCGCAATAACACGTGGATGAAACTTGTTATGGACTTTTGAATATCCACCTTTCTGGTTTCACCACTCCCACTAGTTTTCAACATTTTCAATGAACCTAGCATTTCCCGTTTAAACCATTCTCGTACTATGGTTAGAATAATAAATGTGTACCCCTTCGATTTTCCGGATAGCCAATAAATAATTTACTGACAATCCTTGGACCAAGAATCTTTTCATGTGGATCATATATAACATTACTTATGCTCGACAACCTCAAATACGAATATGTCTTAAGCTAAGTTCCCTTTCCATCCACAGTTCAAAATTAGTTTTAGGAACTGTCTTACTGAGAACATGATTAAGCATATAAGTAGTCTTAAAAGCATAAATCCACAATAAACAGGGTAAAATACAACAACTTAACATAAATCTAACCATTTTCCTTAAAGTACGATTCCACCTTTCCGTCTTAGAGTATCAGGCATTGTATATCATGCACAAATGCCTCTACTTCGATTAACTTTACAAATACATAAACTCTACAACTTTATCCGATCTCACAACTTTAACTTTTCCATCTAACTGCCATCCATCTTGTCAACGAATACCTTTAGGACATTCACTGACTTGGATCTTTCATGCAGTAGACATTTATTCTATAATGTGAGTAATCGTCAATAAAGATGATAGAAGTATTTCTTACCAACCCAAGAAGGAGTATCAAAAGACCACATTTATAGTATGTATTAACATAATAAGTTGAGTGCTTCTCGTGGCTGATTTCCTTATAATGTGTTTAGTTTGCTTCCCTTTAATGCAATCTATACACATATCTTAGCATACTAAATTCCAATTTAGAGGAAAACTTTCATACTGTACCAACCTCATAATCCTTTATTTGGAAATAGGACCTTTCTTTAATGCCACAAGAATGCCAAACTTTACTTGACGAAAAACATTTAACGCCTCGACTTTCAATATTAAATAAGGATTCAGAAAACTTTGCATCAAGATTGTATCTATTAAGTGAATCAAATAATGTACCATTACCATCATAGTAATCATTTCGGTACGACGTAGATACACCATATCCAATCTTGTTATTAAAACTTAAGTTATCCAATCTACTTACGAAAACAAGAGTTATAGCATATTCAGGTTCATAGAGATAATCTTTAAGATCTAAATGACATTTGGTGTCTAAGATCAATCTGTAAGTCTCAATGCCTCTATTCAATGCTTTCGTCATGTTTTCCATGAACAAGTATTGTTCAACTCATTTTATAAATTGGATTAAACTGAATCGATGTTTAATATGAGACATACGAATTGTAGCACCAAAACTGACCACTAAGTATTATTAGGCTCTTCGATAAGATTTAATTTAAAGTAAACAAAACCGTTATGTTCAACTTTCTAATCGAACCAAGCCTTCCTCTTAGGACAATCTTTCCTGAAGTGTTCTATTTGCTTGCAAATGCAACACTTCTTTTTCCTTATGGATATGTTTTTCCGGACCTTTCAGAAAAGATTTATCCGCCCATTTGTCCTACTTACTTAGTTTTCCTTTACTGGTGCCAACATCTCCAAAAACTATGAGATTCGCAACTTGATAATTTATCTTCTTTAATCTCCCTTCCCTTTAAAGAAATATAGTCTTCAAAGTCCCACTTATCTTTAATGGTGTTATAATTCACCTGGAACTTGCTAAATTCAACATGTAGGGAGTTTTATGATAAATTAGACCGTGAATTGCTCATAAACCTCTATTCTCAAGGTCGTTAACTTTACTGCCAAGTAAAACATGTTTGTCACATGATCATAATTTGCTGAGACCAGTCAAACTTCTTTGTAGTCAGCTCATGCATTATGCTTCCTACAATTGACTTATCAGCGAAACCCGATTGAAAACACTCTTTAATTTTCTTAATTAATTCCCTTGCATTTTTCTGTCATGGGCAAAGATGACTTTAAATTTTCTGTCATCGTCATTCTCATAAGGGTCAACCTGTTTGATCACTCTCAAGTCTCACATTGAGATTTTTTTTATTTACAGAGTGACATCTATAATGGTTGAAGATTCCTCTTCCGTTAGTATGACATGGTCCAATATCTTTACACCCAGCGTTAGCTAGATCTGTTCAGACCATTCTCCATAATTTTGCCCATTAATTTAATGACAGAGTTAGCATATGCATACAAATTTTATAATGCTGCAACATTTATACATGCTTATCTATACGTGCTTGAGTTCTTTAACACAGATTCATAAACAGTAATAAAACTTTAAATAACATGCATTCAAGTAACCTTTGGGTAATACTTAAGCACATGTACTTTCAGCGATGCTAAGTATATACTTTAACAATTAATCAAACTAAACATATATCAAATAAGCATGTTGCCTTTGGGTATACATACTAAATGACACATGAATAAATGATTAATCCACTTCGTATTTATTAACTATATACAATGATCCACCTTTGGGTGATCTCCCAATATATAGATAATAAAATAATTGATCAATCAAACTCTTATGTCATTTATAGCATCTCTATAATCATGATCAATTAATTAACATTTATAATTTTCAATAAGTAAATGCAATATAACAAGACCACTTTGGTGATAAACAAGTTATATATTATTTAAATATTGAAATCTTTAATGGGTAGAATATCCTTATATTGTTTTTAACATTTCATAAAACAATAACCCAACACACAAGCGGAAGCAATTTAACCAAAATCGAAAAATCCAAGACCATTCAAATTTCGATTTTGAAATCACATAAATGGTGAATTAACCAAATCTAGATTGGCTCTGATACCAACTGTAAGCCATTTCACAATGCTTTAATGATTTCGATAATGAAATCTATGTCTAGATTTGAATTAATTCAACCATAACATTTATACTATAAGTGGGGATGAAATCACCAACCTCCATCCATGCTTTCTTCTTTTGATGTAGAGGTTGAATCCACCATTTGATGTTTATTCTGTCTTTCGACTGAAAATCTCTAATTGATGTTATCCCCTCTTTTACCTTAAGACTTCAATGATTCTTTTGATGGATGAAGAATCAAGAACACTTTGTATATATATATTCTGTGACTTTTCTGAGTATATAACTCGTTTAAGATTGTTGTATCTAAATGAATGAGAGCAGACATGTATTTATAGACGCTGCATGCCTCTTCATGAAAAGTGGCGTCACTTTGTATTTATCATCCCATGCATTAACCGTTGTATACGTCGGTTCATATAGAATAACTGCCATATGGTTAAACTTCTTGTATTACACAAATACATGTACATCAACTGCCTCTCAAATATGTCGGTTGATTAATGAAATCAGTTTACTAATAAACTAATTTCCACCGTCACGTTCATACACTTTAATTATATATACATGCTCTTTTTCATATATATATATATATATATATATATATATATTATAATATCATAATTAATAGGTAAGAGAGGAGGGTTATCAATACCCCCGATTCTAATTCATTAATCGAAACCGGTCCATCACGGTGTCGTCTTTAATATTAGAATCCCCTTCAAACTTTTAATATTATGAACTTGAACTTTAATTTTGAACCAATAGATACATAGGTCACATAAGAATATAAATATTCTTACATAAGTCCCCTTGTCTCTATTCGCATTTGCGATTCGTGAGAAGCATATTGAGACTTATTTGTCCCCCTACCCCTTTTAAGGGAAAGACGAGACAAATTCTATGTCTTGTACTAGAATTGGTCTCGTCTTCCCCTCAACGCAGGGGTGAGAAGGATCCGTCACATGTAGGTGGATAATTTTCGTATCACGGACTTCAATGTATGGAAATTTGTCAAACATATTAGTCATCTAAGAAAATAGATGTGAAATTTTAAGACCAAATAAGTTGTTTTCTAACTTGCTAGTTTTTTAGATGAATTCTCATGTTTGGTCAGTAACCAACTAATTGGTCGTATTGTGGCGATGATGAGCTCAATGCTAATAAAGTGAACTTCGTGTTTCGTCGCAGGAGAGAACATCAAGAACTCAACAACCAAGCTAGTGCTGGCGGTGTGGATATGTGTGATTTTCGTGGTTGGGACGAGTTTCACGGCTGTCCTGACCACGATGATGAAAGGATATGGGCTAGATTAGATTAATATGGATTAAATAATTATATTTGGGCTACAATTATAATTAGTCCATAAGCCCAACAATCATGAAACCCTAATGACTCTTTGTCTATATAATGGTTATTTATTCTCCATTGTGGGAGATGAGAAATAGCGTAACATTAGAGAGAAAATACGTAAAGCTCTGTAGAGAGAATTCCTAGCTTTCTTCTACGGAGCAATTGTACCGGGATAGTTCCTGCATCGGATTGGATTGCACGTGGACCTCGATAGTAGTGGATTCAACTTGCAGGATTCAATCGAAGAAGAACAACACAACAAGTAAGATTTAGTTCCGTTGTGTGTTACGTGCTCAACTTGCAATATGATTATGAATCTAGATCTGTTATTCTTGTCTGCAATTTCCGCTGCGCTCATTAGATGAATACAAGAATTCCTAACAGATGATGACCGTTCCGAGATTGGAGCCATCTGTGAAGGAGATAGACTTTTTGAGGAACTCCAATGCAGCTGTAGGATGCAATGGCAATTCCTTCATTTGTCGTTATCTTATCAGCGTCCTAAATTTCAACCCCAACAATGTCAAGCCGGTCAACTCCATTGATGAGTATCCACGACTTTTCGATAATGGCAAGATCAGAGCCGCTTTCTTCGTTGCGCCTCATGCCAAAGTGTTCCTCGCCAAGTACTGCAACGGCTACATTGTGTCGGGGCCTAGTTTCAAACTAGGTGGCTTTGGATTTGTAAGATAACAACTCCTCATCCTTTTCTATTTAAGTTTTCTGACTCTAAGGGCATGCTTGGTATGACAGAAACGAAGGTGAAATAGACTTGAAAGTAGGAATGAATGAACATAGGTAACTAAAGACAAACCATAAAAGATAATTTTGTCAAAGAACAAATTTTAGAAGATAAGGAAAGACTAGTAACATGGAGTGAGTCAATGACTATTCCTACTCTAGGGGAACGATTATTCCGAATAGAATAATGGTTCATGTAAAAATATCGTACCAAACTTTGGAATAGAGATATGAATGATCATTTCATTCTTATCTTCATTTCATCGTACTAAGCATGTCATATCGAGTACTAATATGTCATTCACGAAAGACAATTGAAAATTGTACATATTTTTGGGTTAGAAAGTGTTACTCATTTTGTCTAATTATAAGTGACATATTTTACTTTTGGATATGTATATTAAGAAAAAAAGTGTACTTTGTGACTAAATCATTTTTTGTGGGACAATCACACGTCACATTTTAGAAATTTCTTCTTGATTTTGTATATGTTTGTACATGATCAGGTATTCCAAAAGGGGTCTCCATTAGCAATCGATATATCAGAAGCAATACTAAAAGTATCACAGAGTGGACATGTTGACACATTGGAGCAGAACATGCTCCATCACTCCAACTGCACTTTGTCATTGGCATCCTCGCAGGAGGCTGCCGACGACATAAGATTAGGCCCCGGGCCTTTCTCCGGCTTATTCTTCATCCTAGGTTGCATCCTAGGGTTTGCATTCATCGTTGCAGTCATTCGTTTGGCAAGGACGAGGTGGACCAGTGTTCGTGATGCGGTGTCGGTTTCAATGGTAGTGATTAGAGAGTGTTGCGCAAGATTTGGGACAACATGTTTTGGTGTTCGTCATGAGCTGAATTCGGGCCTTGCCATAGATGTTACATCCGGTGAAATACGCAAGTGATAAGAGTATCAACTGGTTTGTGATTTGTATCTTTACATCTATGCCTAAGTGTGCTTGTATGTAATTTTCATTTCAAAATGTAAGAAAATGAACGTTTTCTTGCTTTGGCTCACATAATATGCTCACTCTTACTTTCTCTAGCCCAATGCTGCTCGCAACATTTTGTTTTCTCTCCTTCTCAAACTACTTGCATTATTTTTAATTTTTAAGTCAGAATTAAGGTATTTAATTAAAATATTAGAGTTAATTAAACATCTTTTATTAAATGCTCTCTTATTAAACTTAAAATATTAATTTAAGTAATAGTCTTAATTTACAACCTAAAAAAAATGTTGCAGAGTAGCATGGGACGGGACAGAGGGAGTTTAATATTACTACAAGAATGAAGAAAAGCTTGCTTTCCAGAGTGAAGAATTATTCTAACAAATCCAACAAGAGGCACAGTGTCCTCCAAAATCTGATCCTCCCAATCCCCACGTCTCACCATCTCTGCACTTCCTATCACTCCCATCATCATCCGAATACTCCGCTGCCAACAATTATTATTACAAATATAAAAAAATATTCCCCCGTGGATAAAAAATAGACTAGTTTTGTTTTAGCCGTTCACCAAAATTAGACTAATTGTATAAATAGAAAAATTTAACTGAATATTACCCTACACATAATTTTAAATGTGATTCCACAATCTGTTATTTCTACTAGTACTACATTTATAATTTTATCTATTTTTTTCTTTTTTTTTTACGGACGGAGAGTGTAATTAGCCGGCTTCTCTCAAGAATTGAAATTAGCCGGCCAGTGGTCATCAATAGGGCCGCCCAAAATTTAATCCAAGCCTAGTGAACAGATTTTAATGACCATATATACACCCACATCTCACTATAGACATAGTTGTGTATGAAACGAATTTTAACGTGTAATTGGTAAAGTAAGAGAAATAAAAAAATAAGAGAAAATGTATTATTACAATTTTCATACTAACCAGTATACACACAACTATATCAGTAATATATAAATAAGTTAATTTTAAGTTATCTTTGATTTTAAATGTTAGTATGAAAGTATCTAAAATAAATAAATTATCATAAATTAAAACTAACTTTATATCTCCATTTTGCCGTTTCAATCTTTCACGCCATTTCCAAAAAGTACATTGACGAATTTTAATATTGGTAATGAGTTGTTTAGTAAAAGTACATAAACATTAAATAGTGTTATTAATTTCTCACATATATTCTCTCCGTCCCCTAATAATTGTCCACCTTGATTCGGCACGAGTTTTAAGCAATGTAAAAGAAAGTGTATTGGAAAGATTAGTAAATTATGAGTCTCACTTGTATAAATTAGTTTTATAATAAAATATGAGTAGAATGAGTTAGTGGAACGTGAGACCTACTGGTAAAAAGTGAAAGTGAATAATTAATCGGAGACAGAAAAGTGGACAATTAATGGGGAACCGAGGGAATATTTCTTACACATAATGACCATAATGCCCTATTATGACCAGTCATAATGCACTTCAGATGACCTATGCCATTTTCTACTCCATCTCCTACTATATAGATACAAACATGATAATTAATGGTACATGATCCCATTGACCATAACTACTATATACATGCAAACATGATAATTAATGGTACGTGATCATTGACCATAACGTGGCCACGTAGCTTTTCCTCTCACTACGTCTGACATGTGAACAGACCCTAAATAAATGGTCAATGATCTTAATTGTGGTTTTCTTTTCACATGTTTACACAAATCAATACAATTTGTCCAGCTTAGTAACGACAACAATGAATGAAAGATTAAAAAAAGTTTAGAATTCCCATAACCACCCTCAAAATATGGGATTCCACCCGATCGATGTCATTGAAAATTAATATTTCAGGCATGCCATTGTTATTTGTTATACTACCGTTAATCGATACACGTGATAAGCAATTTCATTTCATCCCACAATTTCAAAAGTTAAAACCCTCTCTCTTCACCACCACTAGCTCCTCCCTCTTCACCACCTATACCTCTGCCGCCGCCACTAGCTCTCCACTATTTAGGTGATGGCGGCTTATGGTGCTGCGATTTCTCTCAAGAATACCATTGACCATATTATACATTCATCTCGCATTTCACTGGTTCCTGCCTCTTCTATACAAGTCTTACGACCTGCCGACGAGGCCATGGATCGCTTGCTGACTGCTCTGTCAAAGTTGGACGACACCGGCTACAGTAAGATCAGGACGAAGGTGAATGCTTTGGATGAACGAATCAAAGAGGCCGTATGGGAATTCGAAGATTTACTAGAATCTCATTTCTATGATCAGATTCTTCCACAACTCGAAAGTGAAAGAGGTCACTTGTCTTTCTCGGTAGATCTGCAGAGTCTGCAGCAGAGTGTTGATTGCTTCATCCAGAGGGTCGCGGTGATGGAGTTGGAGTATGATATTGAAGTGGCGAATATGCCTGAAGAAGAAGGCGAACCTATTGCATCAAGGATTGATTTTGGTGGAATCAACTCACACATGGTTGGATTGTCTGAGTTTTTTGAAGATACTAGGAAATATCTTCTTGGAGAAGATGAAGGGAATTGTTTATCAGTTATTGGGATGGCAGGGGTTGGAAAGTCCACCGTTGCTAAGAAAGTATTTGATGATCCATTGATTCAGACACATTTCGAGCTTCGAGCATGGGTCAAAGTGGGTAGAAAATGTGAATCCAATGAAGCCTTACGATGTGTTCTTGCTCAAGTGGATCCCAGCACTCACCACCAAATGCTTACCCAAGCAGACGGCAGCCATGATGACCGGAAATTAGTTGGACTCTTGAAAGAGAGATTGAAGGATAAGAAATGTCTCATTGTGTTGGATGATGTATGGAAATGGGATACACGATTCATGGATAACTTGCCACGAGAGAATGTCAGAATCTTGCTTACAAGCCGACAAGGATTTGAAGAATGTCCACATAAACGAGTACGCTTGTTGAATGAAGAAGAAAGTAAGAAATTATTTGGTGAGATTGTATTTGGTGAAGTGGGTTTCCCTCCTCACCTTGAAGAATTGGGAGAGAAGATTGTCGAAAAGTGTGAAGGTCTTCCACTTATGATAGTCACAGTTGCTGATCTCCTATCCAAACAAGACAAGACACCAAAATTTTGGACCGAGGTAGCAGAGAAACAACATAATTCAATCTTTGTGGATGCATATGATCAGATAGCAGAGGTACTTTTCCCAAGCTATGAATACTTAGATCAATGTTTGAAAATGTTCTTTCTCTATTTGGGAGCTTACCCTTCATACACTGATATCAACAGTAAGGAACTCGTTCATCAGATAAATGCGGAAGGATTTTTTGAATCATATAGCTTGCAAACTCTCTCTGAATATATGGATAACTGCTTGAATATGCTTTCTCATTGGTATAATCTTGTTCTACATGAACAAAATATTGGTTCCTGGTTTTTAGAGAACACGTTAAGCGTACATTCTTGCTGGCAGCATCTGTGTAAGAAAGAAGCTAGTAAGATCAAGTTTTTACATGTTATACAAAGTTGCGATGATGTTATGAAAGACCAGCGTCGGTTGTGTGCGCATTGCAACACTTTATTTTCCTTCGAACAAGTGTATGATGCAATAAAATGTGATTGTGCGTCCACTGCCCGTTCTCTCCTTTGTTATGGTCCTTACCACGAATACCCAATTCCAATACATGCCATGAATTTCAAGTTGCTTAGGGTACTAAAAGCTGATCAGGTCCGACTTTACCATATCCCACTTGAAATTATGAAACTAGTTTGTCTAAAGTTTCTTTCCCTAACATGCAACAAAGAGCTCCCTGCTTCCGTATCCAACCTTATTCAACTTCAATCCCTAATTATTGAGCAGCATACGAACATTAAAAAGCGTGGAGCTATGTCATACATGCCGGTTGAAGTATGGAACATGCAGGAACTAGAGCACATTGAGGTAACCGGAAGAGACCTACCAACCCCTCATTCTGATGCTACTTTAGAAAAGCTCGCTTGTCTTTGGGGTGTTAGTGCAAAGAGTTGCACTAGAGAAATTCTGAAAAGAATATCTAATTTAAAGAGATTAGAAATTGTGCTGGAGTTGAAGCCTTACGATGATGACGATGATATCAACCCACTGAGTGGCTTGGAATATATCTCAACAGAACTCCATAATTTGGAACTGCTTAGCTATTTTGTGCCTAACCCTGAGATGAGGTATGAGTGTATGGTTCCTCTTTCAATGTTCTCATCAAGTTTGACGAGGTTGGGGTTGGGTGGCTTAGGGTGTTCATGGAAGCACATGAATGACATTGGTTCGCTGCTACCAAATCTTGAGGATCTCTTTTTATCTCGGTATGCCTTTCGAGGCCCAGAGTGGGAGATAGAATCAGATTGTTTTTTGAAACTCGAGACACTTGTAATTGAGGATAGTGATCTGGTGCGATGGATAGCTCAACAAGGAAGCCTCCCAAGGCTTGAGCTCCTAAGCGTACGGCATTGCTACAAATTACAACAACTCGATTGGGCACGTGATCCCTCAATGGTCGCAACGGCTGCAATCGAATTAGTTGAGTGCAATCCCTTAGTCGTCGCTTCTACCAAGCAATTCCCAGAATCTCTCTTTACAGTTCGGTGCCACTCTTCTTTTTGAGATGAGAAGTCGTTGCTAGACTCTCAACTTGGCTAACAGGTTCGACCCCCTAATACTTCCCTACTTACAGTTGACTGAATATGGAATTTATTGTGTTTTGCTATATTCTGTTACAGTGTATGCTGGTAATTAATATTTTAGTTACTACTTTAGAATGGGAATTTAACATGTGAGTGTTGTTTAATTTAAATAACAAGCCTACAAATTTTTAAGTGCTCACATCCTTTATTCAATTTTTGTTTTTTAGGCAACTGAGAGAGAGAAAAAGGATGTCAAACGCTGTGTCAACGATTGTGAATTCTTGATTTTGTTGAGGATTATGAAACCTCATGGCGGGATAATGTTTGAATATTTATGTAATGGTTGAATTAAAGGGATTGTTGAAATTGTAATTTCTGTGATTGGATAACATGCGTTTCGACTCTTCTTGTAATTCTTGTTTCAGTAACTTGTGAAGATATTATTGCTCTTGTTCTTTCTGTTAGGTTTGAGGTTTGAGGATTTCTGCATTTTTTGTGAGTTATTGTTGTTCGTTGCCCGTCGACATTACATACACACGTTTTCATCAATAATAATAGAACTCCGTCTGTCCGTCATTAAATGTCTCATATTTCACTTTTTGTATGCCCGACAATAAATATCTCATTTCACTTTTACTATATTTGGTAAGTGGATCCTACATTCCACTAACTCATTCCACTCACATTTTATTATAAAACCAATAAACAAAAGTATGTCCCACATTGGACTTACTTTTTCTTTCATTTTACTTTATAAAGTCAAACAATTTCTTAAGACTCGTGCCAGTTAAATACTCTCTCCGTCCCCCTTTAGGAGTCCTGGTTTACCATTTTTGAGTGTCCCACTTTAGGAGTCCCGGTTGTAATATTCCATAAATGGTACTCCCTCCGTCCACCATTAGGAGTCTCATTTATGGGAGACACGGGTCGGGTTTTAAGAAATGTTAAGAAAAGTGGGTAGAAAAAAGTTAATGGAATATGTGTCCCACTTGTATATATTAGTTTTAAATGAAATGTGAATGAAATGAGTTAGTGGAAGGTGGGACACTATTACCATTTATGGTAAAAATGAACCAGGACTCCTATTCCCAGACGGACTAATATGGCAAAACATGACTCCTATTCGCGGACGGATGGAGTATTAGGCCCCACATTCCACTAACCTTTTTCCACTCACATTTAATTATAAAACTAATATAAAAAGTAGGACCCACATTCTACTATCTTTTTTATCAACTTTCTTTTACATTTCTTAAAACTTGTGCCGAACTCAATTGGGACTCTTAAAGTGAGACAGAGAGAGTATGAGACATTTAATCATAAAATAAGGGAGTATTATTTTCATAAGTCATCTAGGTCAACACTCAACACACAATGATATCCAATTTTTTGTAGTAATACCATACAATTTAATTAAAATTAATTAATATATAGTGATATTCCCGTGGTAAGTCATCTATTCTAGTTAATTTCCTACGGCATCTTACATGAACTTTCCAGTTCCACGTCAGACTCGAAGCGTGACAGTCGTTATGAAAAAGACATAACAAATTATTTGTTCAAACATCCATTTCTTTTAACTCAAGAGCCAATAACAACCATTAATAAAATCAGTTTGAAAAGGTCGCCTTAATTTTTGAACGTAAATTTTATTCCTCTCGTTCTACTATATATACTTAAAAAGTTCTCATCCTTTTTTTCCCTACAGTTTTCTCTAACTCTAAGGGCATGTGTTAAGATGCTCCTGCTCTTAACGTGAATATCCTGACCAATTCCACCAAGTAACACTCGTTCCGGCGTCTTCAACAAGAAGATCGGCGGCTGAAACAAAATCTGGCGCGAAGATTCACTCTTCGTCGGCAGAATACAAAGGTTCAAAGTATTACGCAATTTCTTGGGCAAAATAATATTCTTCATTCATAAGATTTTCGGAACAATGAAGAGCCCTATTTATAATCTATGGACCCTAGGGTTGGTTCGACCTATCCTAACTACATCGGGAAAGAACCAACAAAGAAAACCCGACGGAAAATAATAAAAACGTTAATTACATAATGACTAACTAATTACCAAAAATAATTAAATAACAAAAATAATTAAATGACCAAAAGACTCTAACTAATCAAAGGAATCGGTTGGGAGGTTTCAACCGATCCCTTGGCCTCAAGCTCCTGCTCGGCTCCGCGTCTCTCTCTGCTCTCTCCTCGTTCTCGGCTGGTGCTCGCTCCTCGTCCTCGGCTCTCTCCTCGTTCTCGGCCTCGTTCTCGGCTGGTGCTCGCTCCTCGTCCTCGGCTCTCTCCTCGTTCTCGGATGGTGCTCGCTCCTCGTCCTCGGCTGGCGCTTCCGTCAATTGCTCGCCAGCCGTTTCCCCTGCTACACTCACGTCCAATGGGGTTGGTGTGGATGCATTCGTAACAACTCCCCCCTCCTTAGCAGCACCCTTGTCCTCAAGCGGGAGATCTGGAAATCGCTTGCGGACTTCCGTCAGCGGCTCCCACGAGGGTGAGTCCGTTCCATCCGACCAACGCACCAACACGTGCTCGACCGCCTTTCCCTCATGCCACATAATCTGAGACTCCAAAATGGCCACCGGATGAGCAATGGGTCTGACCCCGCTGAACTTGTCGGGCAGAGGAACCACTTCATCCCCCGCCACGAAAGCGCGCAACAAGCTAACATGGAAAACATTATGCACCCGACTCCCCTCGGGAAGACGCAGCTTGTACGCCACCGGACCTATCTTCTGCAGAATCTCAAAAGGTCCATAAAATCTCTTCGCCAACTTAGCCGAAACCGGTTTTGCCACCGAGTGCTGACGATACGGCTGCAGTTTCAGCCACACGAAATCCCCCACTTCGAACTCAATGTGGCGGCGATGTTTATTAGCCGACGCTCTCATCCGTTGTTGTGCCCTCTGAAGGTTCCGGCGTAACTCCACCAAGAGCGCACCTCGTTCCTTAATCAAATCTGCCACGTTTGGAGGGGTTTTGGCCGACGGGGGAGCAGCAATCAAGGGTGGCGGCTCTCGGCCATACAGAGCACGGAATGGTGACGTCCCGAGACCCTCATGATGAAAACAATTCAGCGCCAATTCGGCCCAAGGTAGGAAGTTCGACCACGTCGAGGGGCGATCCGCGGTGAATGCGCGGAGGTACTGCTCTAGTCCCTTATTCCGACTCTCCGTCTGGCCGTCGGATTGCGGATGATAGGCCGTCGAAAAGTGCAACTTCGTGCCGCTAAGTCGCAAGATTCCTTCCCACACGGAATTCAAGAAAACCGGGTCCCGATCCGACACTAAAGTCCTTGGAAATCCGTGATGACGGACCACTGTATTGACGAAGAGATGCGCCACGCGCAGGGCGTCAAACCGAGTGGGTAAAGCGGCAAAGTGAGCATATTTGGACAACCTATCCACCACAACCATAATGGTCGTATATCCCCGGGATTGCGGCAGACCCGTTACGAAGTCCATGGAGACATCGTCCCAAACCTGCGACGGGACCGGGAGCGGTTGTAGCAGGCCGGCCGGTTTCTGGGTTGAATACTTCGTAGATTGACAGACGACACACGCGTCTACAAAATCCCGCACTTCTTTCCGCATTTTGGGCCAGTAGAACCCCGCAGCTAACAAACGGAACGTACGCTCATGACCGGGGTGGCCTGCGAGTGGGGTACAATGGTGTTCCTTTAACAGCAACCTCTTCATGGCCGATGACGGGCTGACAAGGACCCGGCGGCCAAAGTAGATCAGACCATCTGTATATGAAAGGTGCGCTGGGGCCTCGCCTTTTTTTATTTTCGCCGCCAGCTCCACCAAATCGCGAAAGGATGCTGTCTCGGAGCGAAGTACCTCCAGCAAGCGCGGTAGGGGATGGGCCACAGCCGTCAACAGCGCCGCTCCCGCGACAGCATCTTCATCTAAAGAAGCCTCCGGTTCACCCGGTGGTGTGACCCCATCCTCACGACGCGACAGAGCGTCAGCCGCCTTGTTCGATATCCCCTTCTTGTACTCAATTTTAAACTTGTACCCCATCAACTTCCGGACATACATTTGCTGATCCGGCGTGTGAACAACTTGTTGGAACAGTTCCTTCAAACTCTTTTGATCGGAACGAATTACAAACTCCCTCCCCAACAAGTACTGGCGCCATTTTTGGACGGCTTCCACAATAGCAAATAACTCCTTGTGATAAGTGGAAGCAGCTCGTCGACGGGGCCCCAATTTCCTGCTGAAGAAGGCGATCGGATGAGCATCCTGTATGAGCACTGCCCCAATGCCGACATCGGAGGCATCCGTTTCAATACAAAATGTCTTCGAGAAATCGGGCAGACTCAACACCGGCGCCGACGTCATAGCTAACTTGAGAGCTTCGAAGGCGTCCGCTGCCCCGGCATCCCACTCGAAGGCGTCCTTTTTTAAAAGATCAGTAAGGGGAGCTGCAATCATGGCGTAGTTCGCGACGAAGCGGCGATAATACCCGGTCAACCCCAAAAATCCACGTAACTGCCTGACCGACCGCGGGGTAGGCCAAGCGGTCATAGCTTCCAATTTCGCCGGATCCGCCTTCAAGAGGCCCTCCGTAATGAGATGGCCTAAGTACTCGACAGTAGTGCTGCAGAACACGCACTTCGTCAACTTTACGAAGAACTGATGGGACTGTAGTAAGGATAGAACCTCGGACAAATGTTCGCAATGGGCCTCCAGAGACGGACTGTATATCAAAATATCGTCGAAGAACACGATGACGAATTTTCGGAGTAAGGGCTGAAATATTCCGTTCATGGCTGCCTGAAACGTGGACGGCGCGTTCGTCAGTCCGAAAGGCATGACCAGGAATTCAAAATGCCCATCATGGGTGCGGAATGCAGTCTTAAAAATATCCTCGCCGTTCATCCGAATTTGGTGATATCCCGAACGTAAGTCCAACTTCGTAAAGAACTTGGCCGCACCTAGCTCATCGAATAGTTCATCCGCGGTCGGGATCGGGAAGTGGTCCGGAATAGTCGCCGAGTTCAGGGCACGATAATCTATGCAAAACCTGAAAGAACCATCCTTCTTCCGAATCAACAATACTGGAGACGAGAAAGGGCTCTGGCTTTTCTGTATTATCCCTTGTTCTAACATCTCCTGAACCTGACGCTCGATTTCGTTCTTCTGAAAGTAAGGGTAACGGTATGGTCGCACGTTAATTGGTTTGGTGTTGGGGAGCAAATGGATTTTATGATCGAAAGCTCGCTTAGGGGGCATCCCTACTGGCAACGCGAACACCTGCTGATGAGCCTCCAATACTGCTCTAAACTGTGGCGGTAGATCAGGTGGAAAACACGGTTCGACGGATAACAACTCGCCTGTCCCCGGTTCGGAATCGAAGGGCACAATCTCATAAAATTCGTGTGATGGAGAGTGAGCTGCCAGCATCATCAATGAATTCAAGGACAGCTGCTGCGGTCCCGGTCTATCCCCCTTCAACACGATCGCATCTTCTCCCCGTCGGAACTCCAGGGTTTTCCCAACAAAATCCGCCGAGATTTTGCCAAGTGATTCGAGCCAGTCCATCCCTAGGATCACATCCGCTCCATGCACTTCCAGAATGTGCAAATCCACCAAAAACTGAGCACCTTGTATAGTCAACTTCGTGCGACGAGACACGTGGGCACATAATAACGAGGCTCCGTTTCCTACGTATACCCGAAAGGGTCGAATAGGTGTCAAAGCGAGCTGGAGGCGCTCCGCAATTCGCGGGTGCAGGAAGTCGTGGGTGCTCCCTGTATCAATAAGTACGCCCACCTCCGTTGATCCAATGTTTCCTGTCACCCTAAATGGCCTAGACCGGCTGTTCCCATTCAACGAATGCAGGTGAGATAGGTCTGCCGTGATAACATGATCATCCTGTAATTGACACTCGGTATCCGGTCGTGTATCCTCGTCATCCTCCTCCCCGACATAACACAACAATTTCACCGTACACACATGTCCCGGGGTATATTTCTCGGGGCAATGCCAACACAACCCCTTCCTTGATCTCTCCGATTTTTCAGCCAGCGAAACCCTGACTGGAGCAAAGCGAGTGTTGGTCGATGGCGCCCCAGTCGGTGGTGGGGCGGAGCTGGTCGTCGGGGCCCCCGCAGCGAGCCGGGAGTCCCTGTTCTGCCACTGCCGCTTCTGGGTTGCAGCAGCCTGCTGCGCGCGCTGCTCCTGACTTGCTCCCAACCGCAGCGCCAGCGCCATTGCCTCGGCTAGTGATTGCGGTTGTTGCAACTCCACCGTCTCCTGGAGCGGTTGTTTCAAACCCTCAATAAAGATTGGGATCAATGCCTCGTCCGAAAGACCTTGGACTCTGTCCAAATACCTCTCAAAGGTGTTGTGATATTCAGTAACAGAGCCCGTTTGTACCAATTTCGCAAGGGGACCCGTATAATTCTTGAAACTCTGAGGATCAAAGCGATGACGTACGTCCTCCAAAAATTCGGGCCAAGTAACGTAGGGATTGTTCTTCTGATAGTTAAAAATCCATTCTGCCGCCGGAGGTTCGAATAACATAACTGTGTAATGTAGCCTGTCCTCCTCGGGCATCAGTTTGTGATTAAAGTAATATTCGACGCGTGATATCCAATTCGTCGCATTTGAGCCGTCGAAGTGCGGTGCCCGCATAGTGACGCCCGTGTTGTCATCACCTCCATGTCTCCAAGCACCCTGCTCCCGAAGTCGGGGACTGTCCCACACCGTTGGGCGGCGAGTAGGGCCCCCTTTCAGGCGCGCAGAGGGCCGGTCCCAACTTGTCGTGCGCCGCGGGCGTGTATCGGGCGATGCTCCCTCCTCTCGTCGATAAGAATCACGCCCTCTATACACGTCCTTTCGCCCGCCCCGTGGCGGTCGCCCTCCGCGATAACCTGCCTGACGTCTAGGTTTACAATCCTTGGGCTGGCCGTACGTATCGCGATAAGAACGATACTCGCGATCGTCGGAATCGGACTCCTCAACCGAGAGATCATCCTCCTGTATGGGTCGACCCTCCATATTATCCATCCGACGATCAGAATTATCCATACGCATCTCCAATTGATCGAAACGAGACATAATTCGATCAAACCCTAGTTTGAAAGGGTCGACGTCCCCTTCACGATTAACCCCGCGCGCCTGCTCCTGCGGCTGACCCGCGTTCTCCCGAATCACAACCCCAGATTGGCGGCGAGATGAGCCGATTCCCAATTCCGTCGCGTTGCCCCCTGTCAGCGGCGGGCGAGACGGGTTGTTGACGTCCAACACATCCATGAGTACGGGATGAAAGCACCACTTGTTAAGATGCTCCTGCTCTTAACGTGAATATCCTGACCAATTCCACCAAGTAACACTCGTTCCAGCGTCTTCAACAAGAAGATCGGCGGCTGAAACAAAATCTGGCGCGAAGATTCACTCTTCGTCGGCAGAATACAAAGGTTCAAAGTATTACGCAATTTCTTGGGCAAAATAATATTCTTCATTCATAAGATTTTCGGAACAATGAAGAGCCCTATTTATAATCTATGGACCCTAGGGTTGGTTCGACCTATCCTAACTACATCGGGAAAGAACCAACAAAGAAAACCCGACGGAAAATAATAAAAACGTTAATTACATAATGACTAACTAATTACCAAAAATAATTAAATAACAAAAATAATTAAATGACCAAAAGACTCTAACTAATCAAAGGAATCGGTTGGGAGGTTTCAACCGATCCCTTGGCCTCAAGCTCCTGCTCGGCTCCGCGTCTCTCTCTGCTCTCTCCTCGTTCTCGGCTGGTGCTCGCTCCTCGTCCTCGGCTCTCTCCTCGTTCTCGGCCTCGTTCTCGGCTGGTGCTCGCTCCTCGTCCTCGGCTCTCTCCTCGTTCTCGGATGGTGCTCGCTCCTCGTCCTCGGCTGGCGCTTCCATCAATTGCTCGCCAGCCGTTTCCCCTGCTACACTCACGTCCAATGGGGTTGGTGTGGATGCATTCGTAACAACTCCCCCCTCCTTAGCAGCACCCTTGTCCTCAAGGGGGAGATCTGGAAATCGCTTGCGGACTTCCGTCAGCGGCTCCCACGAGGGTGAGTCCGTTCCATCCGACCAACGCACCAACACGTGCTCGACCGCCTTTCCCTCATGCCACATAATCTGAGACTCCAAAATGGCCACCGGATGAGCAATGGGTCTGACCCCGCTGAACTTGTCGGGCAGAGGAACCACTTCATCCCCCGCCACGAAAGCGCGCAACAAGCTAACATGGAAAACATTATGCACCCGACTCCCCTCGGGAAGACGCAGCTTGTACGCCACCGGACCTATCTTCTGCAGAATCTCAAAAGGTCCATAAAATCTCTTTTTGCCTGATATGGCGACACTTGACCCCTTTTGCCTGATAAAATCGATAAATGAATATAGGATGTGAGCGTACATAAATATTCAAATGAATTGAGATTGCCTCGACGTGGTTTGTGCAAATTAAATGCAGGAATGCTAACCTGTTAACCAAATTGAGAGTCTAGCTACGACTTCTCATCTCAAAACGAGGAGTGGCAACGAACTGTAAAGTGTGATTCCGATTGTAATTGTTTGGCAGAATCAGCAGCTAAGGGATTGCACTCAACTAATTCTGTTGAAGATATGCAAAGATTACGAAAGATATGAAAAGATCACGAGATTAATTCTAATTATTCTTCCCTAATTTTAGCTACGGTAAATCATGTTAATATCTTACCATATGTAAATTTCCTTTGCCTATTTTAGGCGTGTACCTCCATCCTTTGTAGACACACTTGAATGAATAAGATTTCTCATCAGAGCCAAATAATCAAAGGCTCAGAAGATAATTTCATCACAGCCAGAATACCTGTCCCGACCAGAAGGCGGTGACGGACGAACCAGACCTGAAAATGGCAGACGAAGAAGATGTCAAGACCGGTGATCTCAAACTCAGAGCAAGTAAGAAAGTTACAGTAACATTCAAACTAAATGGAAGGAATTATGCCCTATGGGCCCGACTGATGCGGGTAGCCATCGGGAGCCGAAGGGCGTTGCGGCACATCACCGGAGTGCCGGAACCCCCGAAACCAACCGATAAGAATTATCTGGAGTGGGAAGAGACCGATTTGGTGGTTTTTTCCTGGATCGTGGATAACATGGAGATCGAAATCGTGACAGATTTAGCACACCACCAAAGTGCGAAGGCAATTTGGCATAGCTTGGTCACAACGTACCAAAGTACGTCAGATTCATACATGATATACGATTTGGAGGACAAGGCCAGCCGGATTGTCCAAGGGGACACGGATCTGGAGACCTACTGGAAGACCCTGCACGGGATTTGGATCGAAATTGATCGATGCCAAACCAAGACCATCACCTGCTGCGATAAAGGAATATGTGAGTATCGAGACATTATCAATCAGAAGAGATTGTACAAATTCTTGGCGGGATTAAACTCCCAGAACCAGAAGGGACATCCTAAAGGAGAGTCCAACGCCTCCAATAGACGTTGTATATGGCTGGGTGAAACGAGAAGCCATACGGCTAAAGATCATGCCATCGGTGAATCCCGACTCAACCACAGCAGCTAAAGGGATAGGACTCGGATTTGGAGCCCGACAAACCAGATTCCAACCACAACAGACTCCGCTCCGACCACCACAGCAGACAACACCGCTCCGACCCGGACAACCGCTCACCGCCACCAACGGCTGCCGCGGAGCCACCAAGCCCGACAAAACAAAATTATGGTGCTCAAATTGCGGAATGAACAAACATACCAGAGAAAATTGCTTCAAATTGATTGGATTCCCGGAATGGTGGGATGAGGGTCAAAAAGGGAAGGCTAAACTAGCCATCGGGATGGAGGAAACCGGTGGAACAGAGAGCACCACTCGTGGAACGGGCACTGATGGTGTCACTCCACGCGGCAGCGGCGGCAAGCGAGCGGAGGAAGTCGGCCAAGCAGTGGTCGCCGAACGGATCGCAGGAGTGGAGAGCGGCGGTTTCGACTGTGGAGGTAATGGGCTAGGGTTTCTAAAACCTAGCCCATATTCTAATGTGAAACTTAATCCTCCAAGTTCCGGAAAATTGCATTTTGACCCCCGAATTATACATTCTGCCCCCTATATTTTGATTAATCCGAAAAGGAACCCCATGCTGTGTGATGACTTGTTTATTAGCCCCAATAGTTTTGAAATATTGCATAAACAACCTATTGCATGTACAGTACAACATAAGTCTAGGAGGAAAGATGATCGATGGATTTTTTACTGTGGAGCAACCGATACTATGACCCATGATAGACAGGATTTTGTGAATTTTTGTGGGACTATGAAAAGTCAGATACAAACTGCAGATGAGGAATTTACTTCAGTAGAGGGGAGTGGAACAATTGAGATCTCCCCGACGTTAAAATTGTCAAATTGTCTCTATGTCCCAAATTGTCACACAAGTTGATGTCTATTAGTCACGTGACGAAGGAATTAAATTGTACATTACTAATGCATCCCAATTTCTGTGTTTTACAGGATATCAGGACGAGGAGGATAATTGAGCGTGGCACTGAGCATCAAGGCCTACTATGTTGACGAGATGGCTCACCAAGGCAGTGCCGCAATGCTGGCTCACGGATCTGCAACTCGAGACGCTTGGTTGTGGCACAGACGTTTAGGTCATCCATCTCTGGGTTATTTTAAACTACTTTTTCCGAATTTTTCGCATCTTAAAGATTTTGATTGTGAATCGTGTGTTTTGGTGAAAAGCCATAGACAATCGTTTAAGTCTACTGAAACTCGTGTTAAGAGTCTGTTTTCACTTGTGCATGCTGATGTTTGGGGCCCTGCGCTCGTTACTGGTGATCATGGTTTTAGGTATTTCTTATTATTTGTGGATGATTGTTCGAGAATGACGTGGGTGTATTTTTTGAAAAACAAATCTGAAGTTTTTGAAAAATTTGTTCTCTTTTACAAACTTATCGAGACTCAATTTCAGACAACTATACAGGTCCTTAGGTCTGATAATGGGAGTGAATTTGTTAAGCGGGAAATGTAAAATTTTTTTATGGATAAAGGATTAGTTCACCAAACCTCGTGCCCATATACCCCCGAACAAAACGGAGTGGCCGAAAGAAAAAATAGGATCATTATGGAAATAACTCGTGCTCTGTTTTTTTATTCTAATGTTCCAAAATTTTATGGCCACAGGCAGTTGCTATGTCTGTTTATTTGGTGAACCGTCTTCCAACAAAAATTTTGAAAATGAAAACCCCGTTGCAGCTTTTATCTTCACTGGCCGATGTACCTGCACCCCTTACCTTACCTCTTAAAATCTTTGGATGCTCGGTATATGTTCATGTTCCCGAACACGAGAGAACAAAATTTTTCACGTGCGCTATAAAGTGTGTTTTCTTGGAGTGTGGAATGAATCAAAAGGGCTATAGGTGCTTTGATCCATCGTCTAGGAAGATTATAACGGCCATGAATTGTAATTTCTTGGAGTGTGAGTACTACTACACCAATCTTAGCGGTCAGGGGGAGAGTAGAAATGCTATTGATAGGTCAAGTGGACCCCTAAATTGGTTTGTGTCATCACCAAGCGAATCTGCTGCGGAACCAACAGAGACATTTAGTACTGCCGCCGAGCCCGTCTTGTCACCAGCAGAGCCTCCTCAGTCACCTGACAGTCCTCCTCCAGTGACATCTGAGGTAACCACTGAAACTGAAGTCAATAGTACAAGTATTCCTAATGAGACTAATGCAGAACCAACGGAGAGTGCTGCAATTGATGGAGACACTGGACAATACATACTCCCAGACCGGAGCACAAGGGGTATTCCGCCCAAAAGGTACAGTCCTGAGCGTATATAAAAAAAAGCAGATATTCGGTGGCAAATCTGGCAAAGGCAAATCTAACCGAAATGGCAAGGGCCTTTACGACTGCATTATACGAGGAGGAGCTCCCGAGGACAGCAGAAAAGGCAATAAAAGTCCCATATTGGAGAGAAGCAATGCTTGTAGAAATGAAGGCACTGATGAAGAATAAAACGTGGGAAGTATGTATGAGGCCTGAGGGATCCAGACCAGTGGGGTGTCGCTGGGTTTTCACGATCAAGAGGAAACCAGATGGGTCGATTGATCGTTACAAAGCAAGACTAATAGCGAAAGGTTATACTCAAACCTATGGAGTCGATTATGCAGAGACCTTCTCGCCGGTAGCAAAGATGAGTACTATCCGTGTGCTATTCTCCATTGCCGCGACAAAAGACTGGCCACTACATCAGTTTGATGTAACTAATGCTTTCTTGCATGGGGAGCTAGCTCGACCAATCTATATGGAAGCCCCACCAGGATTTGATGGGGAATTCAAGGCAAGAGATTTGTGTAAACTGAAGAAGACACTTTATGGTTTGAAACAGTCACCAAGTTCATGGTTTGGAAGATTTACTGAAGTAATGAAAAAGTACGGATACAAACAGAATAATTCAGATCATACTCTGTTCCTAAAAAGGAAGGAAGGGAAGATCACATGTCTAATTATTTATGTGGATGATATGATCCTTACTGGGGATGATGAGGAAGAAATCAGACAATTAAGGGAGAACCTATTTACCGAATTTGAAATAAAGGACTTGGGCTTATTAAAATATTTTCTAGGTATTGAGGTGATGCGGTCAAAGAAGGGGATATTTATAAGCCAATGGAAGTATGTTTTAGACCTCTTGGCTGAGACAGGAATGCTAGATTGCAAGCCTGCAGAGACCCCAATGATGCAGAACCATGGTCTTCAACTGACTGAAGGAGCCGAACTCACTCACCAAACGAGATATCAACGACTGGTGGGTAAACTTATCTATCTCTCCCATACTAGACCTGATATTGCATACGCTGTGGGAATTGTCAGCCAGTTCATGCATAAGGCCCAAGTTGATCACTGGGAAGCAGCTCTGAGAATTGTGCGCTATTTGAAGGGCACAGCAGGTCATGGGATCTTGTTCGAGAATCATGGGAACTTGGAGGTACATGGGTTCACAGATGCAGATTGGGCAGGGAACCCAAATGATCGAAAATCGACTGCAGGGTACTTTACCTTCGTTGGGGGTAATCTGGTAACTTGGCGAAGCAAGAAGCAAAAGGTGGTAGCTCTATCAAGTGCGGAAGCAGAATTTCGTGGGATCAAAAGTGGGATAACGGAGATTCTATGGCTAAAGAAGTTACTGACAGAACTTGGCTTGATGTCAAAGGAGCCGTGCAAACTCTTTTGTGACAATAAAGCAGCGATCAGTATATCAGAAAATCCGGTGCAACACGATCGAACAAAGCATGTTGAAGTAGACCGACATTTCATCAAAGAGAATATAGAAGCAAGAGTGATAGATCTCCCATATGTCCGTTCAAAGGACCAGTTAGCAGATATCCTCACGAAGGCTGTAGATGCAAGGAGTTTTGGTGAAGTATTGGGCAAGTTAAGAATGGGAAATTCCCTTACTTAACTTGAGGGGGAGTGTTGAAGATATACAAAGATTACGGAAGATATAAAAAGATCACGAGATTAATTCAAATTATTCTTTACTAATTTTAGCTAGGGTAAATCATGTTAATATCTTACCATATGTAAATTTCCTTTGCCTATTTTAGGCGTGTACCTCCATCCTTTGTAGACACACTTGAATGAATAAGATTTCTCCCTTCAACAAATTCAATTGTAGGCGCTATGACCATCAAGGGATCTGATACAGATGAAACCTTTTGAGCAGGTTCTTACTCCAATGAAAATACTTTACGGAAGGAATTTAGAGAAAGAAAGCTTGCAAAACAAAGGAATGGAAATGTTCTATTACTTGCTTGATGATATGCTTCAAAGAGCTTAGATAATATATAGGCTACTAATTAACTAACCACTACTACATAATGGGGCATAATTCAACGTGGGAAATAAACTACTTAAGATAATGGAACATGATGTGAAACTAATCTCCACTACCAAAATAACTACTTTGACGATTGATGCTTGTATCAGGATCGCACGTCAAATTGAGTTGTTGTAATATGTAACAATGTCGTATGCTTAGGAGATCCAGCTTTGGTAGGCTTCCATGTTGCGCTCTCAAACGCACCAAATCCATATCTTCGATTACAAGTGTCGAAAGTTTCAAAAAACAGTCAGATTCTATATATCACTATGGGCTTCGAAAGGCATAGTTTTGTAATTTGAGATTCTCAAGATTTGGTAGCAACAACCCAATGTCTTTCATGTGTTTCCATGGACACCCTAAGCCACTCAACTCCAACCATATCAGACTTAATGGGAAAATTGCATGTTCAAATTTTGAAGTTCCTTTGAGATATATCTCAAGTCACTCAATGAGTTGCTATCATCGTCATCATCATAAGGCTTCAAGTCCATCAGAATCACTAAGCTCTTTAAATTAGGGATTATGTTGAGAATATTTGTAGTGCAACTTTGAACACTCACACCAAAAAGATTTGCGAGTTTGTCCAAAGTAGCTTCAGAATTAGGGGTTGATAGGTCTCTTCCACAAATCCTAATATGTTGTAGTTCATGCATGTCCCATATTTCTACCTGAATATATGATAGAACTCCACGCTTTTTAATATTCATAGGTGGATGGATAATCAAGTCTTGAAGGTGAAGAAGGTTGGATATTGTAATAGGGAGTTCTTCGCTGCAAGTTAGGGCAAGGTACTTTAGACAAACTAGTTTCATAATTTGACGTGGGATATGGTAAAACCGGACCAAAAGAGAATCTAGTACCCTAAACAACTTGAAATCCATGGCATCTATTGGTATCGGATATTGGTGGTCATGACCATAACAAAGGAAGAGAACGAACACTGGATGCACAATAATTTTTTATTGAATCATACACTTGTTCGAAGGCAAATAAAGTATGAAAATGGGCACACAACCGACGTTGGTCTTTCACAACATCATCACAGTTTTGCAAAACATGCAAAAACCTGATCTTACTAGCTTCTCTCCTACACAAAAATGCACGCGAAACTCTTTCGTTGAAAACCAAGAATCTGGATCTAATTCTAGACTTGATCCATATAGAACAAGATTATACCATATAGAAAGCATTACCGAGCAGTTCATCATATAGTCTTCCAAAGTTTCTTTTTCTAACGGTTCAAGAAACCCCTCCGCACTCAACCGACAAAAGAGGTAATGCATATCGACATTACTGTATGGAGGGGAAGCTCCCAAATAGAGAAAAAACATTTTCAAATGTTGAGGTAAGTAATCATAGCCTGGAAAAAGTACATCAGCTATTGGATCATATGCATCAACGAATACTGAATTATGTTGTTTTTCGGCTAGCTCAGTCTAATTTTCTATAGTTTTTTCTTCTTCGGATAGGAGCTCTGCAACTGTGACTATCATAAGTGGAAGACCTTCACACTTTTTGGCAATCTTCTCTCCCAATATATTAAGGTGAGGAGGGAAATCCTCTTGAGCGAAAACCTTCTCACAATGTAATTTCTTACTTTCTTCCTCATTCAACAAGCGTACCAAACCCCGATCTGGACATTCTTTCATTCTTACCCGGCTTGTAAGCAAGATTCGGACATTCTCCTGTGACAAGTTATCCATTACTCGTGTATCCCATTCCCATACATCATCCAACACAATGAGACATTTCTTATCCTTTACTCCCTCATCCAAGAGTCCAACAAATTTCTCATCATCATCGTCTCCTTGGATAAGCATTTGGTCGCGAGTGTTGGGATCCACTTGAGCCAGAATGCACCGTAATATTTCATTGGATTCACACTTTCTTCCCACCCTGACCCATGCTCGAAGCTCGAAATGTCTCTGAATAGATGGATCCTCAAATACTTTCTTAGCTAGAGTTGTCTTTCCAACTCCTGCCATCCCAGTAACTAATAACCGATTCTCCTCATCTTCGATCAGATAATCCCTGACTTGTTCAAATTGATCAGATAATCCCACCATATATGAGCTGATTCCACCAAAATCAATTCTTGAGGAAACAGGTTCGCCTTCTTCTTCAGGCATACGCATCACTTCGTTACAATACTGCTGCAACATCTCCATCACTCTATGGAAGAAGTCATCAACACTTTGTCGCAGACTCTGCATATCTACCGAGAAAGACAACTGATCTCTCTCAAGCTTTGGAAGAATCTGATCTACGACATGGATTCTAGTAAATCTTCGAATTCCCATACGACGTCTTTGATTCTTTCATCAATATCGTTCACCTTCGTCCTGATCTTGCTGTAGCTGGTCTTGTCCAATCTTCGCAGTTCTATCTGCAAGTGGACTATCGCCTCGTAGGCAGGTTGTAAGATTTCTGGAGTGGGATGAAGCAGCGAAATGCGAGACAATCGTAGAATAAGCAGAATCGTATTCTTTAACGAAATCGCAGCACCATAAGCAGCCATCTTCCAATGAAGATGGTGGTAAAGACGGCAGTATACAGAGGTAGCACAATAGCAACAATAATGAAACTGTGGGGCAAAATAGGACCAATAACTTATGGCCAATACACTACCACATCATAAATTGAGTCACTGGAATTTATTAAATATCTTGCTTCTCCACAAATTTTATTTGTCTACGGGTGCATGCCAATTTTATTTGTATAAAGCACGGGTGCTCAATGCTGAAGTACGACACTGAGCACGCCACTTTACACGTATCCGCGTGCATGAGCACGCGTACTGGTGCAGGATGTTGCCCAATCGTTGCGTGATGCCTGGCAATTTCTGACTATTAAAAAATTTAAAAATCCTGTGGTAAAAATATGTATCAAATTACCATTTTGTTTTTTTAAAACAAAATGGTGTTGTAACTGCAAATTCAACACCAAACTCATGGATCCAAACTCAAACGTTCCGAAATTCAACACCATCATTGTAACTGCAAATTTGATCATATGTAATGATTTTATTTGCTAGGAACCCTTATACGATATAACCATTTAATAGCCGAATAATTGTATCTAAAAGAGTGCATATCCACATTAAGAAAGAAAAACTGATAATTATGAAAGCCACACCTAATTTGTTCAAGCACAATACCATGCAATGAAAATGAAATAAGTACTACACCAAAATTGTACATGAAAAAAAAATTCATAAGGTCTAAACATTCAATCATGTTTGTAGGCATATCTAAATATTCCTTGTCTCTGATTATTTATTGCAATAACAAACTGAAAAGTAATCTTGGGAAACCTCAACAATACCTCATCAGACAACCAGAAACACAATTTTGATTGAGTCGTAAAACTCCAGGAAACCTTAGACAACTGGAAAGATCTTCGTTGGGTTGAGAGCGAGGAGGCATGGTGTGGAGCGTTGGCCGGTCTCATGATATAAACTGATGCAGGGGAAGTTAATGCAACTCAACCTTCATAATAAACACACATATTTTAGCTAAGAAGGTTACAAAATTTTATGATGTTTAAGCAAATTAAATGATATAGGAAGGCTAACCTGTTAACCAAATTGAGAGTCTAGCTACGAGACCTCATCTCAAAATGAAGAGTAGCAGCGAACTCTAAAGAGAGATCTCGGTCTTAATAGCTTGGCAGAAGGGATAACTAAGGGACTGCACTCAACTAATTCAATTGTAGTTTGGACCATGGATGGATCACGAGTCCAATCGAATTGTCGTAATTTGTAGCAATGTCGTATGCTTAGGAGTTCAAGCCTAGGCAAGCTTCCATGTTGAGGCCTCCATTGAACCAAATCGGTGTCTTCAATCACAAGTGTCTCCAGATTCAGAAAACACCTTGATTCTATATCCCACTCTGGGCCTCGAAAGGCATATCCTTGTAAAGTAAGCTTCTTTATATTTGGTAACAACAAACCAATGTCATTCATGTGTTTCCATGGACACCCTAAGCCACCCAAAGTCAAATTTGTTAGACTTGATGGGAACATTGAAAGAGGAGTCGTACACTCATACTTCATGTCAGGATTGATTACAACAAATACAAGTCCCAACAAATTTTGGAGTTCTTCTGATATATAACCTAAGTCACTCAATGGGTTGGCATCATCACACTTTCTGCCCACTTTGACCCATGCTCGAAGCTCAAAATGTCTCTGAACCAACTGATCGTCAAATACTTTTGGGATACCACTGGGTAGATAAGGGAAGGAAATATAATGAACTCTAGTTTATACAACAAATACAAGTCCCATCAAATTTTGGAGTTCTTTTGAGATATTACCCAAGTCACTCAATGGGTTGTTATCATCAGCATCATCATCATCATCATAAGGCTTCAACTCCATCTGAATTGCTAAGGCTCTTAAATTAGGGATTCTTTTGAGAATTTCTCCAGTGCAACTCTTTGCACTCACACCAAAAAGGCTGGTGAGTTTGTCCAAAGTAGCATCAAAATTAGGAGTTGGTAGGTCTATTCCGAAGATGTCAATATGCTGTAGCTCTTGCATATTCCATATTTCCATCGGCATATAGGACTGACCTCCACGCTTTCTTATGTTTATATGTCGTTTAATAATCAAGAATTGAAGGTGAAAAAGGTTGGATATGGATATAGGAAGCTCTTTGTTGCAAGTAAGGGCAAGGTATTTTAAACAAACAAGTTTCAAAATTTCAAGTGGAATATGGTAAAATCGGACTTTACAAGCATCTAGTATCCTGAGCAACTTGAAATCCATGGCATGTAATGGCACTGGATATTGGTGGCTAGGACCATAACAGAGTAAAGAACGGGTCGTCGAGGCACATTCACTTTTTATTGAATCATACACTTCTTTGAAGGCAAATAAAGTGTTGCAATGAGCACACAACCGACGCTGGTCTTTCATAACATCATCGTAACTTTGCACAACATGCAAAAACTTAATCCTACTAGCTTCTTTCTTGCACAAGTGCTGCCAGCAAGAGTGCACGCGAAACTCTCTCTTTGAAAACCAAGATCCTGGTTTGAATTTGAATATAACAAGATTGTACAATGCAGCAAGCTCCGCCAAGCGATTTTGAATAAAATCACTTACGGTTTGGTTTCCAATTGTTTCAAGAAACCCTTCAGCACTCAACCGATTGAAAAGCTCGTTTGTATCAATATCACTATATGGAGGGAAAGCTCCCAAATAGAGAAAAAGCATTTTAAAATATTGAGGTAAGTAGTCATAGCTTGGGGAAAGTACCTCTAATATTTGATTATATGCATCTACGAAGACTGAATTATGTTGTTTCTCGTATATCTCACTCCAGTATTGTAGGGTCTTGTCTTCTTTGGATAGAAGCTCTGCAACCGTGACTATCATAAGTGGAAGACCTTCACATTTGCAGGCAATCTTTTTTCCCAATTCTTTAAGCTGATCAGGGAATCCCTCTTCACCGAACAACTTCTCACCAAGTAATTTCTTACTTTCTTCTTCATCCAACAATCGTAGTTCTAGAAATGAAGATGCTTTAATCCTCTTCCTGCTTGTAAGCAAGACTCGGACGTTACTTTTTTTCCAAGTTTTCCAATACTCGCGTGTTCCATTCCCATACATCATCCAACACAATGAGACATTTCTTGCTCTTCAATCTCATTTGCAAGAGTCCAACTAATTTCTCGCCATCATCATCGTCTCCTCGGGTAAGCACTCGTTCTCGAATGTCGGGATGCACTTGAGCTAGAATGCATCGTAAAATTTCACTGGATTCACACTTTCTGCCCACTTTGACCCATGCTCGAAGCTCAAAATGTCTCTGAACCAACTGATCGTCAAATACTTTTGGGATACCACTGGGTAGATAAGGGAAGGAAATATAATGAACTCTAGTTTATACTATCATCCAAATTCACCTGCTCAGTATGTAAATGAAACTCATATTTATAGTCTACCAAAAGTGGTTAAGCACACTGAAACTAAAGCATACCTTAGAGGCCTTCAGCTAGTAGTCAAAGATCACTTCTCCGCAGCTGATCATGTTATGCAAGGAAGGTTAATGCAACTCCACGCCCTCGGCATCTCCATCGAGCCCCACATGACCGCCACCGCCACATCCATCGAGAGCGAGCTAACAAAGATGATCGGCGCCACCAGCTCGAGGGTCTTCGTTGTCATGCATTGCTCTCTCGAATTCGCTGCGATCTTGTTTGAGAAAGCTCGGGTTTTGGGATTGATGGAGAAGGGCTTCGTCTGGATCGTGGCGGAGGAGATCTCGAATCTTCTAGATTCCGCCGATTCATCACTTCTACTCAACATGGAAGGAGTTCTTGCCATAAAATCAGATTATTCAACTAATCACAACAATATCAAAGCGTTTAAATCCAAATTCAAAAGAAAATATGAATCCAGTTTTCCATCAGAAGAAAATCCGACGCGAGCATTTACGCCCTCCGCGCCTACGACGCCCGTCTCGCAAAAGCCGGTTTTCCACATTGTGAATGTGACCGGTAAGAGCTACAGAATAGTGGCGGTGTGGTCGCCGGAGTTGGGTTTCTCCGGCGATCAGCTGCGTTCGATCTTTTGGCCTGGCAGAGAGCGGTTGTTTCCGAGAGGGTGGAGCTTGGGAGCAGAGAGAGGCCGTTGAGGATTGGCGTTCCGGCTAGAGGCACGTTCAATCAGTTCGTGAAGGTTACGTACGATTCCGGTTCGAATCGGATCACCGGATTTTCGATCGAGGTTTTCAAAGCGGTGGTGAAGAAACTTCCGTACGACCTTCAATATGAATTAGTTCCCTTTAATGGCTCCTATGATGAAATGGTTGCCCAAGTTCACAACAAGGTAGTACTTCCTTCCTCTGTTTCCTCTGTTTTCCCCTGTTTTTCCTCTGTTTTACTTCGTAATTGAATCACTTCTCTTTTCGGCAAAATTTAAAGAAATTGTTATAGTGAATCCCACTCCGAGCATTTATGCACTCCGCGCCAACGCAACGTCTTCTCCGGCGCCGGTGAAGATTTCAAAGGCCTGAGTGGAAAATTAATCTTCAAAAACGGCTTCCTCTCGCAAAAGCCGGTTTTCCACATTGTGAATGTGATCGGTAAGAGCTACAGAGAAGTGGCGGTGTGGTTGCCGGAGTTTGGTATCTCCGGCGACAGAGGACTGAGCTAGATCTTCTGGCCGGGGAGGTGAGCGAGCGGTTCAGAGAGGGTGGAGCTTGGGAGCAGAGAGAGGCCGTTGAGGATTGGGGTTCCGGCTAGAGGCGCGTTTAATCAGTTCGTGAAGGTTATGTACGGTACTGGCCGGAATTTGACTCAGATTACCGGATTTTCGATCAAGGTTTTCGAAGCGGCGGTGAAGAAACTGCCGTATGATCTCCACTATGTTTTAGTTCCCTATTATGGGTCCTACGATGAAATGGTTGCCCAAGTTTACAACAAGGTACTACTTTATTCTCTCTCATATTTTATTATAATTTTAAATTTTTTTTGTACTTTATTCTCTTTTACTCCTCCCGTCTCATATAAATATAAAAATTTAAAATGATATGAGAATTAATACACATTTTATAGAATAAGAGAAATGAGTAAAATGATAGTTAAGTAGTGTTAATAAATAGTGAGAGTCATATTATTATTATTGTTTAATGAGTCATAGTAAAAATTATTAGTATGTATTTTTATATTTTAATTTAATACTAAAATTTGAATATAAATAAGTTATAGATTCAATACCAAAAAACGTAAATGTGAAATGCTGACAAACTTACCTTGCAAGACATATGAAACTGACAATATGTGACAAACATCTATTGTGTTTCTCTCTATAGCAGAGGATTCAAATCCCAAACTTTCAGGGTTGGGGGAGTACTAAGTTTGTGTAAAATCAGACATCTGAAAAATTTGGGTATATTAAGACAACCAACCAACCCTGTTATAATAAAAGAAAATACTCTTGTTCCATTCAATCTTCAGTCTTTTCTTTTCTTCTAATCAAGATGGTCTTGTTTTAATCTGTTGCAATAGAGCTTGGATGCAGCAGTAGGTGACACAGAAATAATGGCAGATCGGTACGTTTACACCGAGTTTTCGCAGCCTTACATAGAGTCGGGGCTGGTAATGGTGGTGACGGCGAAACCCGGCCTTAAAGACTCCAAATTCATAGCTTTGAATCCCTTCACTAAGCTGATGTGGCTGAAGCTCGCTGCCGTCAGCACGGCCACCGGATTTGTCATCTGGTTCAGCGAATTCGCGACCGGCAATGACCAATTCACTTGCGACTCTATTCTCCAAACCATCTGCTCCATTCTCTGGCTCCCAGTCACCATAATACCCTTGTCACAGAGTGAGTATATTCAACCTTCAATCTACTCAATTACTCATTCTGTCCAGACTAAAATGACATACCACTCTTTTTAGTTTATCCTAAATATGATAGCACATTTCGATTTATGAAAACAATAAAGTTACTTTCTCTTTTCAATTAATACTCCCCAGATAGAGTAAAGAGAGAGAGAGTTACCACGATGATGACCGTTCCGAGATTGGAGCCATCTGTGAAGGAGATAGGCTTTTTGAGGAACTCCAATGCAGCTCTAGGATGCAATGGCAATTCCTTCATCTGTCGTTATCTTATCAGTGTCCTAAATTTCAACCCCAACAATGTCAAGCCGGTCAACTCCATTGATGAGTATCCACGACTTTTCGATAATGGCGAGATCAGAGCCGCTTTCTTCATTGCGCCTCATGCCAAAGTGTTCCTCGCCAAGTATTGCAACGGCTACATTGTGTCGGGGCCTAGTTTCAAACTAGGTGGCTTTGGATTTGTAAGATAACAACTCCTCATCCTTTTTATTTCAGTTTTCTAACTCTAAGGGCATGCTTGGTATGATGAAACAAAAACGGAGATGAAATAGACTTGAAAGTAGGAATGAATGAACATAGGTAATTAAAGACAAACCATAAAAGATAATTTTGTCAAAGAACAAATTTTAGAAGATAAGGAAAGATTAGTAACATGGAGTGAGTCAATGACTATTCCTACTCCAGGGGAACGATTATTCCGAATAGAATAATGGTTCATGTAAAAATATGGTACCAAACTTTGGAATAGAGATATGAATGATCATTTCATTCTTATCTTCATTTCATCGTACTAAGCATGTCCTAAGACTGCCTCTAACGACACTCATAAATTGGCTTCGTTCATTTAATTCAAGATATGCCCGTTTCTTAGGTTTAGAAAAGTCGTGTTGGTAACTGAAAATTTGTGCGGAATTTATGCTCAAGTGAAGGTGGCCTCGTCTTAAAATTTTAAAACAAAGTCAATTTATCGAGTACTAATATGTCATTCACGAAAGACAATTGAAAATTGTACATATTTTTGGGATAGAAAGTGTTACTCATTCTGTCTCGTGACATATTTTACTTTTGGATATGTATATTAAGAAAAAAAGTGTACTTTGTGACTAAATCATTTTTTGTGGGACAACCACAAGTCACATTTTAGAAATTTCTTCTTGATTTGTATATGTTTGTACATGATCATGTATTCCAAAAGGGGTCTCCATTAGCAATCGATATGTCAGAAACAATACTAAAAGTATCACAGAGTGGACATGTTGACACATTGGAGCAGAACATGCTCCATCACTCCAACTGCACTTTGTCATTGGCATCCTCGCAGGAGGCTGCCGACGACATAAGATTAGGCCCCGGGCCTTTCTCCGGCTTATTCTTCATCCTAGGTTGCATCCTAGGGTTTGCATTCATCGTTGCAGTCATTCGTTTGGCAAGGACGAGGTGGACCAGTGTTTGTGATGCGGTGTTGGTTTCAATGGTAGTGATTAGAGAGTGTTGCGCAAGATTTGGGACTACATGTTTTGGTGTTCGTCATGAGTTGAATTCGGGCCGTGCCATAGATGTTACATCCGGTGAAATACGCAAGTGATACAGTATCAACTGGTTTGTGATTTGTATCTTTACATCTATGCCCAAGTGTGCTTGTATGTAATTTTCATTTCAAAATGTAAGAAAATGAACGTTTTCTTGCTTTGGCTGACACATAATATGCCCACTCTTACTTTCTCTAGCCCATGCTGCTCACAACATTTTGTTTTCTGTCCATCTCAAATTACTTGCACTATTTTTAATTTTTAAGTCAGAATTAAGGTGTTTAATTAAAATATTAAAATTAATTAAGCATCCTTTATTAAACGCTCTCTTATTACACTTAAAATACTAATTTAAGTAATAGTCTAAATTTACAATTAAAAAATGTTGCAGAGTAGCATGGGATGGGACTGAGGGAGTTTAATATTACTACAAGAGTGAAGAAGAGCTTACTTTCTAGAGTGAAGAATCATTCTAACAAATTCAACAAGAGGCACAGTGTCCTCCAAAATCTGATCCTCCCAATCCACCCACGTCTCACCATCTCCGCGCTTCCTATCACTCCCATCATCATCCGAATACTCCGCCGGCAACAATTATTATTTCAAATAAAAAATATTCTCCGGTGGATAAAAATAGACTAGTTTTGGCCTAGAGTTGTCAACTGGGCCGGGCTAGCCCAGCCCGGCCCAGGCCCGGTGAGGCCCGAGGATGTTGAGGCCCAGCTCGGTCCAGTACCAGGGTCTGAAATGAGTCGTGCCTGGCCGGGCTTATTTTCATATGTCTCAACCCAGCCCAGCCCAGACCCACTTGGTCAGTGGGCCGAGCTGGGCCGGGCCGGGCTGAACTGGGCCGAGCTTTGACAATTTAATAATAATCAACATAAACAAAAATTTCTTAAATGTAAAGACTTCTATTGTAAAATTACAAAAAATATTACATGTTCGAAGAGTTAATCCGGGTAATTTTGCCAATCAAAAGTAAAGTGTGGATCATTAGTACTTGAATAGTAATAATCCGTTATTGGAAAATAAAATCTCTCGATATCCGGCTCTTGATCTTCTTGTGCATTAATTACCAAATCCGGTTCGCCGTCTTCATCTTCTTGATCTTCTTCTTTCATTTCTGACATTCTATATCTTTCGAGTCTCTTCAACTTGTTCAGTCGAAATTCTTCATCCATCCAATTCTTCAAAAGCATGCAAAATTTGATAGATTTTGGTGTCAATCGAGTTCTTCTATCTGTCACGTTCTTGCACCTGCACTAAAAGCACTTTCGGATGCTACACTAGACATTTGACATGTTAGTAGATCACGTGCAATCATAGATAAAATAGGATAATTTTTTTGTTCCATTTTCCACCAATGTAGAATATCAAAATCCTCAGAATTTTCCACTAAATCTAAGCTTAAATAATGTTTAAGCTCATTTGTTGATCTAGTACCAGAATCACTTTTCCTCTTTTTTATTTTATCTAGAAGTGCATAACTAGATGAACAACCACTGCTGTTTTTGTTGGAAGAAGATGGAATAACAGTTGTCAATGTATTTTTAAAACAAGAGGTATATGAACCAACTAACAAATTCAAATAATCCTCCAATTGATCATTTGTTATAGGATTTTCAATACCAAGACACGAGTAATATTCTTCAAGATAAACTTCAAAATCATCCTTTTTGCATCTTGGATAAAAAATATAAGAAAAAATAGCACAAAAAGGAACATAATCAATTTGCCATTAAATATATTAGTTTTAATTAAATCCTAAACCTAACCATATTTAATTAATTGAGTGGATTGAAGCTGGGCTGGGCTGAGCTGGGCCTGAGCCGGGCTTAGGCTGGGCTCGGGCTGCTAACGGGCCTGGTCCCGGGCCGGTTCTGGGTTTACAAATAGGCCCAAATAGAGCCCGTTACAAACAACAAGCCCAGCCTGAGCCCGTTCCATTTCTCTAACGAGCCGGGCCTGGGCCAAGCTGGCCAGCCCAGCCCAGTTGACAACTCTAAGTTTTGCTACTTTTGGCCTTTCACCAAAATTAAACTAATTGTACAAATAGAAAAATTTAAATTAATATTACCATACACATCATTTTAAACGTGATCCCACATTCTACAAATGTTATTTCTACTAGTACTACATTTATAATTTTATCTATTTTTTTTCTTTTTTACGGACGTAGAGTGTAATTAGTCGGCTTCTCTCAAGAATTGAAATTAGCCGGCCAGTGGTCATCAATAGGGCAGCCCAAAATTTAATCAACCCTAGTGACCAGATTTTAATAACCAGAAATACACCCAAATTTTACTATAGACATAGTTGTGTATGAAACCAATTTTAACGTGTAATTAATAAAGTAAGAGGAAAAAAATAAGAGAAAAGATATTACTACAATTTCCATACTAACCAGTATACACACAACTATATCAGTAATATATAAATAAGTTATTTTTAAGTTATCTTTGATTTTAAATGTTAGTATGAAAGTATCTAAAATAAATAAATTTTCTTAAATTAAAACTAACTTTATATCTCCATTTTGCCGTTTCAATCTTTCACGCCATTTCCAAAAAGTACATTGACGAATTTTAATATTTGTAAAGGGTTGTTTAGTAAAAGTACATAAACATTAAATAGTGTTATTAATTTCTCACATCTATTCCATTCGTCCATTAATAATTGTCTACTTTGATTCGGCACGAGTTTGAAGAAATGTAAAGAAAGTTGATTGGAAAAGTTAATAGAATATGAGTATCACTTGTATAAATTAATTTTATAATAAAATATGAGTAGAATGAGTTAGTGGAACGTGGAGCCTGCTGGTAAAAAGTGAAAGTGGACAATTAATGGGAGACGGAGGGAGTATTTCTTACACATAATGACCATAATGTCCTATTATGACCAACCATAATGCACTTTAGATCACCTATGTCATTTTCTACTCCATCTTCTACTACATACATACATGATTTTTCTACTTCCGTAATAAATTCAATTTTGCAAGAAAAAAAATCATCATGTACTAATAATCAATGAATAAATACATGCTATTAAGGGTTATTAGCCTGTACTCCATCATGATTTTTTTACTGATTTACAAAACTAGAGAAAAGACCTCTGATAAAATTTCATAATATTTCCAGCATTTTTCCATTTAAATATCACCATACCTACTCAATTATCGAAGTCAATTATTGAATCCAACAATCAACATTGCTATTAACAAACTAATTTAAGGCCGGCTGCGAATAATATTTTTCTACATAAACGACGTACTCCCTCTGTCTCATAAATGGTCAATGATCATAACTCTGGTTTTCTTTTCATATGTTTACACAAATCAATACAATTTGTCCAGCTTAGTAACAACAACCACAAAGAATCAAAGATTAAAAAAGTTAAGAATTCCCATAACCACCCTCAAAATATGGGATTCCACCCGATCGATGTCATTGAAAATTAATATTTCAGGCATGCCATTGTTATTTGTTATACTACCTTTAATCGATACACGTGATTAGCAATTTCATTTCATCCCACAATTTCAAAATGTGGAGAAATCTTCACCACCACTAGCTCCTCCCTCTTCACCACCTATACCTCTGCCGCCGCCACTAGCTCTCCACTATTTAGGTGATGGCGGCTTATGGTGCTGCGATTTCTCTCAAGAATACCATTAACCGTATTCTAAAATCATCTCGCATTTCACTGGTTCCTGCCTCTTCTATACAAGTCTTACGACCTGCCTACGAGGCCATGGATCGCTTGCTGACTGCTCTGTCAAAGTTGGACGACACCGGCTACAGTAAGATCAGGACGAAGGTGAATGCTTTGGATGAACGAATCAAAGAGGCCGTATGGGAATTCGAAGATTTACTAGAATCTCATTTGTATGATCAGATTCTTCCACAACTCGAAAGTGAGAGAGGTCACTTGTCTTTCTCGGTAGATCTGCAGAGTCTGCAGCAGAGTGTTGATTGCTTCATCCAGAGGGTCGCGGTGATGGAGTTGGAGTATGATATTGAAGTGGCGAATATGCCTGAAGAAGAAGGCGAACCTATTGCATCAAGGATTGATTTTGGTGGAATCAACTCACACATGGTTGGATTATCTGAGTTTTTTGAAGTTACTAGGCAATATATTCTTGGAGAAGATAATTACTATTGCTTATCAGTTATTGGGATGGCAGGGGTTGGAAAGACGACCATTGCTAAGAAAGTATTTGACGATCCATTGATTCAGAGACATTTTGAGCTTCAAGCATGGGTCAAAGTGGGTAGAAAATGTGAATCCAATGAAGCCTTACGATGTGTTCTTGCTCAAGTGGATCCCAGCACTCACCACCAAATGCTTACCCAAGCATACGGCAGTCATGACGACTGAAAATTAGTTGGACTCTTGAAAGAGAGATTGAAGGATAAGAAATGTCTCATTGTGTTGGATGATGTATGGAAATGGGATACACGATTCATGGATAACTTGCCACAAGAAAATGTTAGAATCTTGCTTACAAGCCGACAAAGAATTGAAGAATCTCCATTTAAACGATTACGCTTGTTGAATGAAGAAGAAAGTAAGAAATTATTTGGTGAGAAGGTATTTGGTGAAGTGGGTTTCCCTCCTCACCTTCAAAAATTGGGAGAGAAGATTGCCAAAAAATGTGAAGGTCTTCCGCTTATGATTGTCACAGTTGCTGATCTCCTATCCAAAGAAGACAAGACACCAGAATTTTGGACTGAGGTAGCCCAAAAACAACATAATTCAGTCTTTGTGGATGCATATGATCAAATATCAGAGGTATTTTACCCAAGCTATGAATACTTAGATCAAGGTTTGAAAATGTTCTTTCTCTATTTGGGAGCTTACCCTTCATACAGTGATATATACTGTAAGGAATTCATTCATCAGATAAATGCAGAAGGATTTTTTGAATCATATAGCATGCACATTCTCTATGAATATATAAATGGATGCTTGAATGTGCTTACTAAATGGTATCATCTTGTTCTACATGAACGCAATCTTAGTTCCCGTATTATTAATGTTTCCCGTATATGTCTCGTAAATTAAATTCCGCATATTATGTGATTGTTAATTATTTAATTTTTTATATAATTGTTATTAATGATGTGGCTGAGCTATTTATGATGTGGCTAGGCTATGACTGGGCTATTTATGATGTCGCAAGAGGATTTTTAGTGCTGATGATGTGGCAGAAGGAGTTTGTGGCTGAGCTATGACTGGCTGAAAACCATTGTGGATGCTCTTAGGCAAATGAGAGAGAGAAAAAGGATGTCAAACGCTGGGTCAACGATTGTGAATTCTTGATTTTGTTGAGGGTTATGAAACCTCATTGCTGGATAATGTTTGAATATTTATGTAATGGTTGAATTGAAGAATTTGTTGAAATTGTAGTTTCTGTGAATGGATATATAACATGTGTTTCGACTCTTCTTGTAATTCTTGTTTCAGTAACTTGTGATGATATTGTTGTTGGTCATTCTGTTAGGTCTGAGGTTTCGCACGAAAGTCCGCAATTTTTGTGAATTATTGTGCAAAAGCCCATTTGATCTGAGAAAATGTAATTAAGATTAGTATTTTGAATATCAAATTCGAAATTTAAAATGTACATATAGCTTCTACCAAAACTATTTTCTGCATCCGTCCTTGTGTATAAAGACTTATTGCTACAAATAGTAATTCACCGATGAATTTAATGAGATAGGGTTGTGATATAGGCAGAACAGAACTAATATTTAAATATTGCTAATTACCGCCGACGAACACCTCCAACAGACTCCCCGATGAACGTTGTCGCGAAGCCTATCGTCCGTCAACATCACACACACCGATATCCAATTTTTAATACCATACACTTGCTGAAAGTGTTCGACAGTACTATAAAAGCTTAGTCTCTTGCATTGATATTTGATGACCTAATTGGACCCATTTTCCTACTTCATTTCTTCTCCTGAATGGCTGAACCCGAAAAGGTACCATGAATCTAATAAAAGGACAACAGGGGAAATGGATATTGTTAGAGCATTTGGTTGTGAGCTTTTGACAAAAATGTGACTTACACCACCTTATATCATTCACCAGTAATCCACGAACAAACACGTTTCTTGCTGACATCCCTCTGGTCCTCAGACACGGTCCATCGTTCTAGTTCCAACTCTAAGTTAGCTCCCAACGGAATACAAGAGTTAATCACAAAATGACCAAACATCACAACACGGCGTCCATTAAACTAGCACCCTAATCGATTTCTTTGCTCATATACTACATTTGAAAATCAATAGATTAATCCTCCATAACCCTAAAGAAACTTGAAATCCCAATATCACTATATCAGTTTAGAATGGCCTCAAATCCGTATCCATTCATATCATTCATTGGTAATTCACGACGAAACAAGTTTCTTGCTGGCATTCTCTGCGAAGCTACACAAGCCAGTCATTGTGATCCTAAAACCAGAAACAAGGGATCATTCTTAAGCCCTTGAAAGACCAGTAAACATCTCCCAAACACGATTTCCCCTGAAGTCCTCAGACAAGGTCCATAATCCTAGTTCCAACTCTAAGGTAGTTCCCAAGTAAATACAAGACAAGATTCAACCACAAAATTATCAAGCATCACAATGTGGTATCCATTCAACCAGCACCTTCATCAATTTCTTTGCTCATATGTGATACGAGCATTATTTAGTTAGTTAAATTAGAGATTTGCGTATCTTTTCCACATCTTTGTTTATTTGCGTATCTTTTCCATATCTTTGTTTTCTTGTTAAGTAAGCTAGTTATTAGCATTATAAATAGGAGTTATTGTAATCATTTGAGAAATCAATCAAGAATATCAATATTATCGTTCATTCTCTTCTCCAAAGTGAGAAAACCGTCGTGCTCGACGGGCACTCGCCCGCGACAGACATTTATCGATCGCCGATCTACGGACACCGATCAACCCGATAGGGGGTTTATCCTATCAAATTGGTGCTTTCATTGAGAGCTCACCCTCCAACACGCAGATCGAATCACAGCTATATCGTTGCCTGACGGGAATTCACCGCGCACAACAACTAGCCACACCGATCGAATCATAGCTACGTCGCTGCCCGACGGGAATCCACCCGCGCACAGCAACTAGTTATGCCTTCCCACCATATCGAACCAAAGTTGCGCCGCTGCCCGACGGAAGACGTTCGCGCACAGCACCCGATTTGGTTTCTGATGTTTTCGACTCTCTTCATTGTGTCGTAGTTCACACCTTGAGGACAAGGTGGATTTCAACTGTGGGGGAGTTGATACGAGCATTATTTAGTTAGTTAAATTAGAGATTTGCGTATCTTTTCTGTTGAAGATCAATGCAAGGATCATCGAGCTTGCATGCATGAAGTTACTAAGGCTGATATTGGTCGAGTTGAAAGTAATGTGGCACGAGCTGCTGCAAGGACTAATCTTGTCTCATTCAAGGACATTACAGAAGTTGTTAGTCCGACACCAGCTGTGCACCTGGACCACAAGAGGACATGGAGGGACGTGGCAATGCAAGGAGCAATGAAGAAGAGCCGTGCATGATTATGTTGAAGTTACTTTTGTTAAAGCAAGAGATTAGGAGATAAGATATAGATTAAGAATAGCTTCTAGATTATTCTCATCACTGTTATATAAGTTGTAATATGAAGATCAGTAACACATTGGAAATGAATGAGTAAAATCTCTCTCTTGCAATTATTGTTTACAATGGCTTTCTTCATGCTTCGGTTCATTTATTTTCATGGTATCAGAGCAGGATCCTACTGATCCTGTCTCTCCTTACCTCCTTTTTCTTTGTCTTTATTATAAAAATGGCGGAATCAAACGATTCAAACGCCAACTCAGTTTCTCTCGCTGGCTTGCCTATTTTCTCACAGTTGCCGCCTATTTCAGTGAAGCTCACTGATGGGAATTTTCTTATGTGGCAACAGCAAGTCGATGTAACAATTTGTGGGTATGGCCTCGAAGCTTTTCTCACTGGAGAATCAACTCCACCACCGCAGACAATACCAGATCCAGAAGAAGGAACCATGGTGGTAAATCCTGCATATGTGGCTTGGCAAAGGCAAGATAGAAGGTTGGCTGGATGGTTGCTGTCCTCTCTCTCAGAAGGGGCTCTTGTTCTTGTCGTCGGTCTCAGATCAGCTAGAGACATTTGGATGGCTCTAGAAACAAATTTTGCCTCCAGATCCACTGCTAAAGTCATGCAGTATAGGCAGCAGATGCAAAATCTGAAGAAAGATGCTCTGCCCATGAGTGAGTATTTAAGTAAAATGAGATCCTACTTTGATCTACTTGGTTCAGTTGGTTGCAGGATCTCTGATGGAGAGCAAGTGCTGCATCCCTTGGCTGGGCTTGGACAAGAATATGATCCAGCTGTGTGTGCAGTGACATCCAGAACAGAACCATGGAGCATTGCTGATGTTAGATCGTTCCTTTTGAGCATGGAGTCAAGGATTGAAGCAACTAGAGCTCATGCCACCAGTATTGAGGGATCTCAGCCCTCATTAAACTTGCTCCAGCAACAATCAACTCAAAAAAGGGATTCTAATCCCTACAACAACAGATTTGAGTCCAATGGTGGAAGAGGTGGATCAAGGAATCAAAGAGGAGGAAGGGGAGGAAGAGGTTTTGGAAGAGGAGCCAACAAAATCATCTGTCAGCTGTGTGAGAAGCCAGGGCATTCAGCAGCTAAGTGTTGGCATCGTTTTGAGCATAACTATTCTCCTCCTCAAGTGCAAGTGCAGCAGATCAGAGGAAATCAGCCTCAACAGCAGCAGAATTTTTATAACCCCTCAGCCCACATGGTTCAGTCTCTTCCAAGAATTCCCTCAGGTTCTCTCTCAATTGGGACTTCTTCTGAGTATAACTATGATCCTGGAAACACTTCAAGCTGGTACCCAGATTCAGGAGCAACTCACCATGTGTCAAACGACTTGAGCAACCTCAACTGTCAGTACTGAGTATACTGGAGGTAAATCTCTTGTTCTTGGAAATGGTTCTTCGGTCTCTATAGCTAATATTGGGGAAACTTTGATTAATCCTCATTCCTCTAACTTTTCTAGAAAGCTTCATCTTAGAAATCTTCTTCATGTTCCAAATATTACCAGAAATCTATTGAGTGTTTCTCAGTTTGCAAAGGATAATGCAGTGTTTTTTGAGTTTCATCCTAACTTCTGCCTTGTTAAGGATCTTTGCACCAAGGAGGTCATTCTCAAGGGAACACTTGACAAGGGTCTGTACCACTTCCTAGTTGATCACTCTTCAATCAAAGGCAGCCATAGCTCCAACTTCATTTCCTCTCAAGAATTGCCAGCAGCACATTCTGCAATTCTGCCAAATTCACACTCTTGTAGTAGCTCTTCCAATAGTCCTAGTTTAGATGTTGGTTTGTGGCACAATAGACTAGGACATCCTACTCAAGACATTGTGAAACTTGCTTTGAATGGCTGTAACATTCCTTTTGTTTCAATGAAAAGTTCATCACTTTGTGATCCCTGCAGTGTTTCTAAGGCACATAGATTGCCTTACTCTACTTCTTCTACTGTTATTAAATTCCCTCTTGAACTTATACATAGTGATCTGTGGGGACCATCACCCATCATCTCAAGAAATGGTTATCTATACTACATTTCATTTATTGATCATTATTCTCGGTTTTCTTGGATATATCTATTGAAGCATAAGACTGATACATACTCAGCTTTCAAGCAGTTTAAGGCTATGACAGAGAACCTTTTTGGTTTCAAAATTAAGGCTATTCAGTCTGATTGGGGAGGTGAATTTCAAGGCTTGTCTTCCTTTCTCAAAGATTGTGGGATAATCCATAGAATTTCATGCCCTTATACACCACAGCAGAATGGTCTTGCTGAGAGGAAACATAGGCATATAGTGGAAACGGGTCTTGCTCTAATGTCTCAGGCTTCACTTCCTCACAAGTTTTGGGATGATGCATTTCTTGCTGCAGTATATCTGATCAATTTGATGCCTTCCAAGGTTATCAAGAATTCTTCTCCTTATGAAGTTTTATACTCTCAAAAACCGGATTACACCTCCTTGAGGGTATTTGGATGTTTGTGTTATCCATTGCTTAGGCCCTATAATAAGCATAAGCTTCTTTTTAGATCAGTGAAAGCTACTTTCCTTGGTTATAGTCCTTCTCACAAAGGCTATAAAGCACTACTTCCTAATGGGAAAGTTATAGTCACACGAGATATTTCATTTGATGAGACTGTTTTTCCATTCTCTTCAGCTCATGTTTCTGATAATGAGAAATCTTCTGGGAATCAGTCAGTCCAACCAACTTCTCTTCCCTTAATTCCCTCATCAACCATATTTTCATCTCCCACACCATCCTCACCTCATGATTTGGAGAATGATCCTGTTCCACCCTCTGATTCTGGTGCTGAAGCTGATTCAGACGTTAGTTCTCCATTGTCTGATCCTCCTGCTGATGTTCCATCTCCTGCTCCTGTTCAAGCTGCTCCTAATACTCAATCCACTCACACCATGACTACAAGAGCCAGAGCAGGGATTTTCAAACCAAAGGTGTTCACAATGGATATTTCCACACATGTTCTTCCCAGATCAGCCTTGGAAGCTCTTCTTATGCCTGATTGGAAATGTGCTATGTTGTCAGAATACAAGGCTCTCTTGAACAATGGGACTTGGATCTTGACTACTCTGCCTTCTGGAAAAAATCTGATTGGTTGCACTTGGATATTCAAACTCAAGCTTCATCTTTCGGGTGCTATTGCTAGACATAAAGCTCGTCTTGTTGCTCAAGGATTCTCTCAACAACCCGGGTTTGACTTCACGGAAACCTTTAGTCCAGTTGTCAAACCAACCACAATCAGACTTATTCTTAGCGTGGCTACATCCTTTGGCTGGTCTATTATCCATCTTGATGTAAACAATGCCTTTCTAAATGGTGAATTGAAGGAAGACATATACATGAGACAGCCACTTGGATTTGAGCAAGGAGGTCCTCACTTGGTTTGCAAACTCAAGAAAGCTATTTATGGTCTGAAACAAGCTTCAAGAGCCTGGTTCCTCACCATTCATTCTGTTTTGATCACTCTGGGGTTCACTCAATCCAAGGCTGATGCTTCGATGTTTTTTAGGCAGAAAGGTGAAGAGGTAATCTATTTACTCATATATGTGGATGATATGTTGATCACTGGTAATTCTCCTTCTTCAATTCAGTCTGACATTTCACAGCTTAATTCTCATTTTTCTTTAAAAGACCTCTGGGAGGTGAGTCTGTTCTTGGGTGTTGAAGTTGTGAAAACTGAAAATGGTCTACATCTATGTCAATCTACCTACATCAAGGATCTTTTAAAGAAAGCAAATATGGTAGGAGCAAAGGGATGTCCTACTCCCATGACTTCTAGCTGTGAGTTAAGTAAGAATGTAGGTGAACATGTCTCTGATGCAAAGTTGTATAGGAGTATTGTTGGAGCATTGCAATATGCAACAATCACAAGACCTGATATTAATTTTGCAGTGAACAAGGTTAGTCAATACATGTCATGTCCTTTAGATAATCACTGGAGGGCAGTAAAAAGAATCCTCAGATACTTATCTGGAACTTTGGATCATGGAATACAAATCTGCAAGTCTAATGGAGAAATTTCAGCTTTCTGTGATTCTGATTGGGCATCGGACCTTGATGATAGGAGATCAACTAGTGGTTTCTGTACATACTTTGGAAGGAATCTGATATCCTGGTGTGTGAAGAAGCAGGCTGTTGTTGCAAGATCAAGCACTGAAGCTGAGTATAGAAGCCTAGCCCTCACAGCTTCAGAGGTGGCTTGGCTGAATTCTATACTTGATGAACTCAAATTTCGAAGGAATTCTGACACTGTGATTTGGGTGGATAATTTAAGTGCTATAGCTTTGGCATCGAACCCTGTCTTACATGCTAGGACCAAACACATTGAGCTAGACATACACTTTGTTCGAGATAAGGTTCTTGCAAAGGAGATTGAGCTTAGGCATGTTCCTACAGCAGATCAGATTGCCGATATCTTCACCAAGCCGTTGAGCAAACAATCTTTCGAGAAGCTACGAGCTAAATTGGGAATGGTGTCATTGGCCTCTCTCAGATTGAGGGGGCGTGTTGAAGATCAATGCAAGGATCATCGAGCTTGCATGCATGAAGTTACTAAGGCTGATATTGGTCGAGTTGAAAGTAATGTGGCACGAGCTGCTGCAAGGACTAATCTTGTCTCATTCAAGGACATTACAGAAGTTGTTAGTCCGACACCAGCTGTGCACCTGGACCACAAGAGGACATGGAGGGACGTGGCAATGCAAGGAGCAATGAAGAAGAGCCGTGCATGATTATGTTGAAGTTACTTTTGTTAAAGCAAGAGATTATGAGATAAGATATAGATTAAGAATAGCTTCTAGATTATTCTCATCACTGTTATATAAGTTGTAATATGAAGATCAGTAACACATTGGAAATGAATGAGTAAAATCTCTTGTTTATTTGCGTATCTTTTCCATATCTTTGTTTTCTTGTTAAGTAAGCTAGTTATTAGCATTATAAATAGGAGTTATTGTAATCATTTGAGAAATCAATCAAGAATATCAATATTATCGTTCATTCTCTTCTTCAAAGTGAGAAAACCGTCGTGCTCGACGGGCACTCGCCCGCGACAGACATTTATCGATCGCCGATCTACGGATGCCGATCAACCCGATAGGGGGTTTATCCTATCAATATGCTACATTTGAAAACCGATAGATTAATTCTCGCCTTCTCGATAACCCTAACGAAACTTGAAGTCCGAATTGTAAGTTTAGAATCCCCTCAAATTCTTATCAACTCATATCATCCATCAGTAATTCACAAGCAAACAAGTTTCTTGATGTCATTCTCACAGAAGCTATACGATTCAATCATTGTGATACTAAAACCAGAAACAGGGGATCATTCTCAAGCCCTTAAAAGACCGGTAAACGTTTCCAAAACACGAATTTCCCTCTGGTCCATAATCCTAATTCAAATTCTAAGCTATTTCCCACGATTCAGTCACAAGTGTGTCTTTGTATTATTATACTATGCAACATAAATACACACACATAATGTAAACTTTGAAAATGCATAAATCACAGAAGCAAATGAAATTAGTGAAGCTTAAAGAAGAGCTTACTTTCCAGAGTGAAGAATCATTCGAACAAATCCAACAAGAGGCACAGTGTCCTCCAAAATCTGATCTTCCCAATCCATCTCCGCGCTTCCTATCACTCTGTTACGGACGTGTTCCGCAACGAACCGATTAACAACCTTCTCGCGAGGTGGCAGCGAGCAATCTCTCGACCAGTTCGAAGTAGTGATCCCGGAATGCTGGGCGGCGGACGTTTTCCGCGTAGCAGCAAGAATATGACGAAAAAATAAAGTTTGTTGCTCAAGGTAAGATTAGAGTAAAAGATTTCATTCATAATCGATTGTTTAATGAAATACCCTATTTTATACTAAGGACCCTAGGGCGGTTCGACCTAACCTAGGCATTCGGGAAAGAACTAGGGCTGTCAAATCGGGTACCCGACCCGAAATTTTCGGGTACCCGATCCCGAAAATCCCAAATTTTGCTACCCGATACCCTATCCGAAAATTATTTCGGGTATCCAGTTCCGAAAAATTGGGTACCCGGATACCCGATTTAAAAAAATAATTTATGGTTCTCTGGAACAGTTGGCCTCTGCAGGCATAAAACGACAATGCTTGCATGATAAGAGTCCCTCAACAACGGAGGAATCACCGCACCAGGCTGTGCATGTCGACGACACTGCGAGCACAAGTATTGAAGACACAAGATCAGATGATCAGGTGGATGGACATAGCAGAGCTCGTCGTAAACGGAGACCACCTATTCGTTTCCAGGATTACGTCGATCATTAGTTGTCTGCTGTTAGTTTGGTTATTTTGTATAATGTAATAGACTAAGGAGTCGAGCGTGTTATAAACTCTATCTCGGGTTTTCTTTGTGGTTCTTTCCCGAGAGATAGGAAGTCGAACCGCCCTAGGGTCTAGATATAAAAAGGGAACTTGTCAACACACTTATATTATTGAATGATAAGTTTTTTCCCACAAGTTGCTAATTTCTTTTTTTTCTCTCAAACATCCAACGACCTGCCTGACGGAGGAGACCTCCGCACGCAGCTAGACATCGACGTATCATTGCACTTGTTGAATCTGCAATGAAGCTGTTAGAGGGATGACAACAATACAAGCGCATTTTTTCATTCTTGAAATTTATGTGTATATATATAATATATAATTATATATAATGTGCAACAATTATTTCAAGATCGATTAGAAGTCGAACAAATTTGCAACATCTGTACAAAGACTTTGAAAGAATATTCAACCAATAGATACAACAAATGACACCATTTTTATCATCACATTTCAGAGTGGTAACTGTGTGGAGGTTTGCTTCAAATACTACACTATGAATCATCTGTTTCTGAAGATATCCCAGCGACGCAACAAACCGTCTATGATATTGGCTGTCGGGTTTTTCTTGACCTCTACGGTGACTTTCGTCTGGTCAGCCATGTCGACATCAGACTGCCTGCGATTATCCGGCGGTGCATCAATCTGAGACGTCGTTTCTTCTTGCTTGGGATGTGGGGCACCCGCATTGCTTACGGTACTTGTGTCAGCCTTCGGCGTGTCAGCACTAGGAGAGCAAGTTTTAGAATGTTCTGCTTCGGAAGATGGTGGATTTTGAGAAGAAGTCTCTGGTTGTAAGATTGTGCCTTCTGCTTCGTGTAAATTATGCTCCAGAGGAGCTAGTATGAAATATAGAACTAATGTGATTGAGAATAATTCGGGTTTTCGGGTATTACCCGATCGGGTATCGGGTAACCCGATACCCGAAATCCCAATAACCCAATACCCGATCCCGACCCGAAACCCGATTTTTCGGGTATCGGGTATTCAATTACCCGATTTTTTCGGGTTCGGGTATCGGGTATCCAATACCCGATACCCATTTTGACAGCCCTAGAAAGAACCGCAAAGAAAACCCTAACGGGGCATATAATCAAGGCCCGACTCAACAATAATTTAATTAAAGTACAAACGACAACTAAAATACGCAAAAGGATAAAAACTGAATTAACTAAACAAAACAAATCTTCCGCCTCTCTACTTCTGGAATTTGCTCGGCGGCTTCAGCTTCTCTCGCGGCCTCAACGTTCTCTTTGGCGCTGACTCCCCTTTCTCACGAATGCTCACTGCGGGAGTTGCCTCGGGCTCTGTCTCCTGTTCACGATTTGCTGTGTCCTCCGACGCCGATGTGATATCAGGGGACCCGTATCAATCCCCCCGCCGATAGGAATCGCCTTGTCCACAAGGTGAATGTCTGGCTGACCAATCGCCTCCATCGGCTCCCAAGCAGGTGTGGAACCATCGTCCTCCCACTGCACCAGGCCCTGTTTTTCTGGTCGTCCGTCACGCCAACTAACCCGTTCCTCCAATATTGCCACCGGTCGTACCACCGGTCTACTTCCGACAAATGCCGGCGGGAGTTTAACTCTATCCACATCACCATCTCCCGCCACGAATTCCCTCAAGAGACTCACATGAAACACATTGTGAGCTCTGCTACCTTCCGGAAGACGCAATTTGTACGCCACAGGTCCCACCTTCTCCAAAATTTTGAAAGGCCCGTAGTACCGCGGGGCTAGCTTTGCTGACAACGGCTTCGCAACCGAGTATTGTCGGTAAGGCTGCAGCTTCAGCCAAACCACATCCCCGACCTCAAACTCCACGTGGCGGCGATGGCGGTTAGCTACATCCACCATAGGCTGCTGTGCTCGCAAAAGATTCTGAGGCAGGGTCACCAATAGCTCTCCCCGCTGCCTGATGAGGTCAGCCATGTTCGGAGAAGTCCTCGCTGACGGTGGGGACGCAACTAATGAGGGTGGCTCTCTCCCATAAAAGGCGCGATAAGGGGACGTGCCCAACGCGGAGTGATGAAAACAATTTAAGGCTAGCTAATACAGTGAACTCCGTGTTTCGTCACAGGAGAGAACATCAAGAACTCAACAACCAAGCTAGTGCTGGCGGTGTGGATATGTGTGATTTTCGTGGTTGGGACGAGTTTCACGGCTGTCCTGACCACGATGATGACCGTTCCGAGATTGGAGCCATCTGTGAAGGAGATAGACTTTTTGAGGAACTCCAATGCAGCTGTAGGATGCAATGGCAATTCCTTCATCTGTCGTTATCTTATCAGTGTCCTAAATTTCAACCCCAACAATGTCAAGCCGGTCAACTCCATTGATGAGTATCCACGACTTTTCAATAATGGCGAGATCAGAGCCGCTTTCTTCGTTGCGCCTCATGCCAAAGTGTTCCTCGCCAAGTATTGCAACGGCTACACTGTGTCGGGGCCTAGTTTCAAACTAGGTGGCTTTGGATTTGTAAGATAACAACTCCTCATCCTTTTTTTATTTCAGTTTTCTGACTCTAAGGACATGCTTGGTATGATGAAACAGAAACGAGGGTGAGATAGACTTGAAAGTAGGAATGAATGAACATAGGTAACTAAAGACAAACCATAAAAGATAATTTTGTCAAAGAACAAATTTTAGAAGATAAGGGAAGACTAGTAACATGGAGTGAGTCAATGACTATTCCTACTATAGGGGAACGATTATTCCGAATAGAATAATGGTTCATGTAAAAATATCGTACCAAACTTTGGAATAGAGATATGAATATCATTCTTATCTTCATTTCATCGTACTAAGCATGTCCTAAGACTGCCTCTATCGACACTCATAAATTGGATTCGTTCATTGAATTCAAGATAAGCCCGTTTCTTAGGTTTTGAAAAGTGTGTTGGTAACTGAAAATTTGTGCGGAATTTATGCTCAAGTGAAGGTGTGGCCTCGTCTTAAAATTTTAAAACAAAGTCAATTTATCGAGTACTAATATGTCATTCACGAAAGACAATTGAAAATTGTACATATTTTTGGGTTAGAAAGAGTTACTCATTCTGTCTCAGTATAAATGACGTATTTTACTTTTGGATATATATATTAAGAAAAAAGTGTACTTTGCGACTAAATCATTTTTTGTGGGACAACCACAAGTCACATTTTAGAAATTTCTTCTTGATTTTGTATATGTTTGTACATGATCAGGTATTCCAAAAGGGGTCTCCATTAGCAATTGATATATCAGAAGCAATACTAAAAGTATCACAGAGTGGGCATGTTGACGCATTGGAGCAGAACATGCTCCATCACTCCAACTGCACTTTGTCGTCGGCATCCTCGCAGGAGGCTGCTGACGACATAAGATTAGGCCCCGGGCCTTTCTCCGGCTTATTCTTCATCCTAGGTTGCATCCTAGGGTTTGCATTCATCGTTGCAGTCATTCGTTTGGCAAGGACGAGGTGGACCAGTGTTCATGATGCGGTGTCGGTTTCAATGGTAGTGATTAGAGAGTGTTTCGCAAGATTTGGGACTACATGTTTTGGTGTTCGTCATGAGCTGAATTCGGGCCGTGCCATAGATGTTACATCCGGTGAAATACGCAAGTGATACGAGTATCAGCTGGTTTGTGATTTGTATCTTTACATCTATGCCTAAGTGTGCTTGTATGTAATTTTCATTTCAAAATGTAAGAAAATGAACGTTTTCTTGCTTTGGCTAACACATAATATGCTCACTCTTACTTTCTCTAGCCCATGCTGCTCGCAACATTTTGTTTGTTGTCCGTCTCAAACTACTTGCATTATTTTTAATTTTCAAATCAGAATTATGGTATTTAAATTAAATATTAGAGTTAATTAAGTATTCTTTATTAAATAATCTCTTATTACACTTAAAATACTAATTTAAGTAATAGTCTTAATTTACAACCTAAAAAAAATGTTGCAGAGTAGCATGGGATGGGATAGAGGGAGTTTAGTATTACTACAAAATGAAGAAGAGTTTACTTTCCAGAGTGAAGAATCATTCTAACAAATCCAACAAGAGGCACAGTGTCCTCCAAAATCTGATCCTCCTAATCCACCCACTATCTCAATTTTGCCGTTTCAATCTTTCACGCCATTTCCAAAAAGTACATCGACGAATTTTAATATTGGTAAAGGGTTGTTTGGTAAAAGTACATAAACATTAAATAGTGTTATTAATTTCTCACATCTATTCCCTCCGTCCCCTGATAATTGTCCACTTTGATTCAACACGAGTTTTAAGAAATGTAAAAGAAAGTGGATTAGAATAGTTAGTAGAAATAAATTAGTTTTATAATAAAATATGAGTATAATGAGTTAGTGGAACGTGGGGTCTGCTGGTAATGAAAGTGGACAATTAATGAGAGACGGAAAAGTGGACAATTAATGGGGGACGAATGGAGTATTTCTTACACATAATGACCATAATATCCTATTATGACCAGCCATAATGCACTTTAGATCACCTATGTCATTTTCTACTCCATCTTCTACTACATACATACCGACATGATTTTTCTACTTCCGTAATAAATTCAATTTTGCAAGAAAAAAAAATCATCATGTACTAATAATCAGAGAATAAATACATACTACTATTAATTACCTGATATTTTTTACTGATTTACAAAACTGGAGAAAAGGCCTCTGATAAAATTTCATAATATTTCCAGCATTTTTCCATTTAAATATCACCATACCTACTCAATTATCGAAGTCAATTATTGAATCCAACAATCAACATTGCTATTAACAAACTAATTTAAGGCCGGCTGCGAATAATATTTTTCTACATAAACGACATACTCCCTCAGTCTCATAAATGGTCAATTCTCTTAACTGTGGTTTTCTTTTCATATGTTTACACAAATCAATACAATTTGTCCAGCTTAGTAACAACAACAAAGAATCAAAGATTAAAAAAGTTGAGAATTCCCATAACCACCCTCAAAATATGGGATTCCACCCGATCGATGTCATTGAAAATTAATATTTCAGGCATGCCATTGTTATTTGTTATACTACCGTTAATCGATACACCACGTGATTAGCAATTTCATTTCATCCCACAATTTCATAAGTCAAAACCCTCCCTCTTCACCACCGCTATCTCCTCCCTCTTCACCACCTATACCTCTGCCGCCGCCACTAGCTCTCCACTATTTAGGTGATGGCGGCTTATGGTGCTGCGATTTCTCTCAAGAATACCATTAACAGTATTCTAAAATCATCTCGCATTTCACTGGTTCCTGCCTCTTCTATACAAGTCTTACGACCTGCCTACGAGGCCATGGATCGCTTGCTGACTGCTCTGTCAAAGTTGGACGACACCGGCTACAGTAAGATCAGGACGAAGGTGAATGCTTTGGATGAACGAATCAAAGAGGCCGTATGGGAATTCGAAGATTTACTAGAATCTCATTTCTATGATCAGATTCTTCCACAACTCGAAAGTGAGAGAGGTCACTTGTCTTTCTCGGTAGATCTGCAGAGTCTGCAGCAGAGTGTTGATTGCTTCATCCAGAGGGTCGCGGTGATGGAGTTGGAGTATGATATTGAAGTGGCGAATATGCCTGAAGAAGAAGGCGAACCTATTGCATCAAGGATTGATTTTGGTGGAATCAGCTCAAACATGGTTGGATTATCTCAGTTTTTTGAAGATACTAGGAATTATTTTCTTGGAGAAGATGAAGGGAATTGCTTATCAGTTATTGGGATGGCAGGGGTTGGAAAGACGACCATTGCTAAGAAAGTATTTGATGATCCATTGATTCAGAGACAGTTCGAGCTTCGAGCATGGGTCAGAGTGGGTAGAAAATGTGAATCCATTGATGCCTTCGATGTGTTCTTGCCCAAGTGGATCCCAGCACTCGCCACCAGATGCTTACCCAAGCAGACGGCAGTCATGACGACTGGAAATTAGTTGAACTCTTGAAAGAGAGATTGAAGGATAAGAAATGTCTCATTGTGTTGGATGATGTATGGAAATGGGATACACGATTCATGGATAACTTGCCACGAGAGAATGTCAGAATCTTGCTTACAAGCCGACAAAGATTTGAAGAATCTCCATATAAACGAGTACGCTTGTTGAATGAAGAAGAAAGTAAGAAATTATTTGGTGAGATGGTATTTGGTGAAGTGGGTTTCCCTCCTCACCTTGAAGAATTGGGAGAGAAGATTGTCAAAAAGTGTGAAGGTCTTCCACTTATGATAGTCACAGTTGCTAATCTCCTATCCAAAGAAGACAAGACACCAAAATTTTGGACCGAGGTAGCAGAGAAACAACATAATTCAGTCTTTGTGGATGCATATGATCAGATAGCAGAGGTACTTTTCCCAAGCTATGAATACTTAGATCAATATTTGAAAATGTTCTGTCTCTATTTGGGAGATTACCCTTCACACAACGATATCTACAGTAAGGAATTCATTCATCAGATAAATGCGGAGGGATTTTTTGAATCATATAGCGTGCACACTCTCTTTGAATATATAAATAAATGCTTGAATATGCTTTCTCATGTGTATCATCTTGTTCTACATGAAAGCAATATGAGTTCCTGGTTTTCAGAGAACAAGTTAAGCGTGCATTCTTGCTGGCAGCACCTGTGTAAGAAAGAAGCTAGTAAGATCATGTTTTTACATGTTATACAGTTGCGGTGATGTTATGAAAGACTAGCGTCGGTTGTGTGCGCATTGCAACACTTTATTTTCCTTCGAACAAGTGTATGATGCAATAAAAAGTGATTGTGCGTCCACTGCCCGTTCTCTACTTTGTTATGGTCCTTACCATGAATATCCAATTCCAATACATGCCATGGATTTCAAGTTGCTTAGGGTACTAAAAACTGTTCAAGTTCGACTTTACCATATCCCACTTGAAATTATGAAACTAGTTTGTCTAAAGTTTCTTTCCCTAACATGCAACAAAGAGCTCCCTGCTTCCATATCCAACCGTATTCAACTTCAATCGGAAGAGACCTACCAACCCCTAATTCTGATGCTACTTTAGAAAAGCTCTCTTGTCTTTATGGTGTTAGTGCAAAGAGTTGCACTAGAGAAATTCTGAAAAGAATCTCTAATTTAAACGTATTAAACATTGTGCTGGAGTTGAAGCCTTACGATGATGACGATGATATCAACCCACTGAGTGGCTTGGAATATATCTCAACAGAACTCCATAATTTGGAAATGCTTATCTATTTTGTGTCTAACCCTGAGATGAGGTATGAGTGTATGGTTCCTCTTTCAATGTTCTCATCAAGTTCGAAGAGGATGGGGTTGTGTGGCTTAGGGTGTTCATGGAAGCACATGAATGACATTGGTTCGCTGCTACCAAATCTTGAGAATCTCTCTTTAGAACACTATGCCTTTCGAGGCCCAGAGTGGGAGATAGAATCAGATTGTTTTTTGAAACTCGAGACACTTATAATTGAGGATAGTGATCTGGTGCGATGGATAGCTCAACAAGGAAGCCTCCCAAGGCTTGAGCTCCTAAGGGCATTGCTACAAATTACAACAACTCGATTGGGCACGTGATCCCTCAATGGTCTCAACGGCTGCAATCGAATTAGTTGAGTGCAATCCCTTAGTCGTCGCTTCTACCAAGCAATTCCCAGAATCTCTCTTTACAGTTCGTTGCCACTCTTCTTTTTGAGATGAGAAGTCGTTGCTAGACTCTCAACTTGGCTAACAGGTTCGACCCGCTAATACTTCCCTACTTACAGTTGACTGAATATGGAATTTATTGTGTTTTGCTATATTCTGTTACAGTGTATGCTGGTAATTAATCTTTTAGTTACTACTTTAGAATGAGAATTTAACATGTGAGTGTTGTTTAATTTAAATAACATGTCTACAAATTTTTAAGTGCTCACATCCTTTATTCAATTTTTGTTTTTAGGCAACTGAGAGAGAGAGAAAAAGGATGTCAAACGCTGTGTCAACGATTGTGAATTCTTGATTTTGTTGAGGATTCTGAAACCTCATGGCTGGATAATGTTTGAATATTTATGTAATGGTTAATTAAAGGGATTGTTGAAATTGTAATTTCTGTGACTTGACTATTTCTGTAATGGTTTCGACTCTTCTTGTAATTCTTGTTTCAGTAACTTGTGAAGATATTTTTGCTGTTGTTCGTTCTGTTAGGTTTGAGGTTTGAGGATTTCTGTATTTTTTGTGAGTTATTGTTGTTGTTGTTCGTAGCCCGTCGACATTACATACACACGTTTTCATCGGTAATAATAGTACTCCATCTGTCTGCCATGTCTGCCATTAAATATCCATATTTCCTTTAATGTATGTCCGCCAATAAATATCTTATTTCACTTTTAGAGTATCCACAATGGTGGATGAGCCGACGGACGGAAAAATGGTGGACGAGACGTTGTCTGTGGCCGAGATCGGCTATCCGATTGCTCGCCCACCACAGAGTGGACGAGCCAACGGACTAGCCTTTTTTTATAATTATTTTATTATTTCAACTCTATATATATGGCTCGTTACACTTCATTTTATTAAATTATGTTTGAACTTTCTCCATTTTTTATTAAATCTAATTTCGTATTTGTCATTTTAATTTGATGGGCTAGGGCATTGACAAGGTTGTTGCTAGTCCATGATAATGTGGCAGGAGGAGGCGTTTGCTAGTCCACAACCACTGTGGATGCTTTTAATATATTTGGTAAGTGTATCATACATTCCACTAACTCATTACACTCGCTTTTTACTATAAAATCAATATATAAAAGTATGCTTTACGTTCCACTAACTGTTTCTTTCATTTTATTTTATGATGTTTCTTTCATCAAGTTTGTGATTAGTGTTGCCCACGGTTCGAAAACCGGCGGTTCCGATTCGGAACCGCCGGTTCCGGTTTGGTGGAATTTGGAACCGGAACCGGACCGTGAGGCTATTTCACGGTTCCGGGTCCGAATCCAGTTCGAAAACCGGCGGTTCCGGTTCGATACCGCCGGTATTACGGCGGTTTACACGGTTCTGGTTCTCGAACCGGCGGTTTCGTGGTTCGATTTATTTTATTTTATTTTATTTTTATTTGAAATTTGAATTTGAATTTTCGGAAAACCGGCGGTTTTGGCGGAAAACCGCCGGAACCGCCGATTTCAACGACAAAACCGCCGGTTCGGTCAACAAACCGGCTGCGAAAAGCTGCGATATGTCACTTCGGGGTTCCGCACCACCACCAAAAAGCCACCGGTTTGCTAGTTAACCGCCGTTTTTCACGGTAAACCGCCGGTTTCCGGTCCAAAAACCGCCGGAACCGGCCGGTTTCAACGCATGAAAAAGCTATCCCGACTGACGCATTGGTTTCCGCGCCCAAACCATGAAACCGTCGGTTAACCGGCGGTTCGGTGACGGTTCTGGTTCGAAAATTCTTGAACCTGAACCGGACCGCGGTTCGAATTGCCACGGTTCCGGTTCGCCGGTTAACCGCCGGAACCGGAACCGGTGGGCATCTCTATTTGTGATGAATGCTACTGTGTCATTGCTTAATCAATGTTGCTCAATGAGCTGATACATATACGCAGCATAGGAACAATCTAGAATACTACACTAATTTATGTAGTACAAGATAAACAAGATTACAAAGCTTAAACATAACAAACTCTACTAAACCACTTCCTTCTTCAATCATTTGATCACCACGTCTCTCCAAGTACACAAGTGGTCCTGCGTCTTAGTTGTGCTCTCTGGTACAGTCACGAGCTCAGCTCGTGTGTTGGCTCTTGTGGAGGCAGCTTGCATGGAGCTGTCACTTGCTTTCTCTCGTGCACAACACACATCTTCATTCTTGCATTTCTCGTTCAACAACTTCACATGACAACCAACAGCTTGGTCATCTCTGCAATCACTTCTAACATGAACTTGGCTTTGCACTTCAATGATTTACATGGTAATTCAGCTTTTGCTGCTTCTGCTGGTACGACATTTTTTACCTAGTTTTGTTTATTGAATTTGCTTAGTCACTTATATTTAGGGAGAGAGGGCCTCAAAGTTATGAGGTGAAGTAGGTATGTTGTACATGTATTTCCTGTATAGTCTTGTAAAATTCAAGAATTATCTTAGTTTTTTATTTTTTTTTTATTTTTATGTTATATATATATATAGTATGTGCATAGCTGGCATATTTTCAATTATGAAACATGAATTAATGAATTATTATAATGCTACTATTGCATATTTACTAGTAAAACGACCTCAACCTCGCAGCTCAAGGGGATTTCTCAAAGACCCCATTCAGCCAAGCCAAAAACATCCTGGAGAGGCTGATTGAGGCTAAGCGATCGTACGAGACATCATGTGCACAAATGAATTACAAAACGAATTACATAGGAATGTCGATCAGGCAAATTCACTCGATTTCCGGTCAATAATAGTACTATCAAGCTATATAGTTATTGGTCGTTAATACAAATCTTTTTAAACATATGCAGCACTGGATCTCATTAACCACAAATGCATCGACACGATCGTCGGAACCCTAACACTCGAACAAGCCACATTCCACTCCCACCTCAAAACCCCACCACCCATCATCTCCCTCTCCCCGGCCGCCTCACCTCCACCGCAACCTCCCCGTCCTTCAAACAGATGACCCTCCCCGCGGCCCACCAAATCCAATGCATCGCCCATTTTCACTGGAAAAATCTCATCTCCATCTCCCAAGACCCAACCCTCTTCCTCCCCCTCTCCCGCGCTCTCCACGCCCTCGACATCTCCATCGAGCCCCACATGACCGCCACCGCCACATCCATCGAGAGCGAGCTAACAAAGATGATCGGCGCCACCAGCTCGAGGGTCTTCGTTGTCATGCATTGCTCTCTCGAATTCGCTGCGATCTTGTTTGAGAAAGCTTGGGTTTTGGGATTGATGGAGAAGGGCTACGTCTGGATCGTGGCGGAGGAGATCTCGAATGATACGATCCTCTATATCTTAGGAAATCACAATTATTTAGTTATCTTTTATTCCCCAAATCTTTTCCATATCTTTGTTTTCTTATTCAATAAGTTAGGTTAGTAGCATTCTAGTATTATAAATAGGAGAGCTTGTTATCATTTTATGGAATCAACGAATGAAATAGTATTTGCCCACAAAATTGTGAATTATTCTCTCAACCCTAGTTTAGCCGCTGCCCGACGGAGGAGTTCCGTGCACAGCACGAAACTAGAATCACCGCCGATCCTATCTCAGGACGCCGGAAGTTTGTCTAGATCGACGAGTAACCCGCAGCCGATCACTGTTAAGGAATTGAGTCCTTAACATCTGGTGCTTTCATTGAGAGCTGACCCTCCCACCATCTCGAATCAAAGCTCCACTGCTGCCCGACGGAAAACACTCCACGCACAGCACCTGTTTTGGTTGCCGAGTCCAGCCTGTCCGCCGAGCTCTAGCCGCCGGACAATCCTACTTCTGCAAAGCCCAACGGGAAGGATTCCTGCATGCCGCGTTGAAGTCAGACCATTATCCATAACCCATACCTCACCCTCTTCATCCAATTCATCCAAAAAAAAGGAAGAAAACCACCAAACAGAAGCTTCTCCATTCCTTAGTAGAAAACATCCTATCTTCAGTCCGTCAACATGTCATACGACTATGCCGGCTATCAACGTTATCATCGCTTGTCCTATGATCAACCACCACCCAGGTACAGGCGTGAACCCTACGGTCTGCCGCAACCTCACCGAATGGGGTCTGTCCTGACGCGCCGCCCCACTTGTTGGGATCCGCCCCGACAACGAACCGATAACTGTTATCCACCACCGTATCGTGATCCAGATATGGTCCCGGATTCATACGTCGAGCCGCGAAACTCCTACCCCCGAAATCGCCCAGGGCAGCCTCAATATCACCCTCGTCCAGCCACCAAAGCGGAGGACCCGATTAACGCAAAGTTAGACCGCTTATTGGAAGCATTTGACAAGATAGAAACTTGGTTCGATGCCACAAATCGCCGATTTAGCAAATTCTGAACGTTACCGCAACCCGAGCCCGATCTTGATCAGCCCAATGTTTCTGTACCACTCCGAAAGATGGCATAGCCTCCATCAAGAAATAATGAGGCTTCTTTTGGGCCTTCGCGTTTAGTCCCCAATGAATCAATGGCTCCACCATGCCACTGCACCAAATCCGATCAAACCCCAGCGCGTCAGCCTTCGTGTTGGGAATCCTCTCTAATGGCCACCCCTGCTGTAGACCAGATCCACCAACCCTACCGGCCGCCACTGCCGCTGCCGCGATCAAATCACCCGCCGCAGCCGAGTCCAGCACAGCCCTTGGAGCTGCCGCCCTACTCCACTCCAGGCCCTTTCCAGCCCTTGCAACCGCTACCGGAGACAGCTCCATTGTTGGCCTCTAATCGTCTTCCGCAAGCTGCTGTCCCGAGCTCGAGGCTAAAGGAGTGGCAAATGAATATGCAAAAGGCTGGTGAGTAGGATAAATTCTTTTTTTGGTAAAGGACTTTAATTGAATTCCATTTTAATGAAGAGCATTACTTGTATTCCGCCTCAGGGAGTGACGCATAACTCTTATGCGTCACTAAAAGAAAGGCGCATAATCATTATGCGTCGATATTGAACGACGCATAATCATTATGCGTCGTTAGATAATGACGCATAACCATTGTGCGTCGTTCATTAAAGACGCATAAAGCTTATGCGTCGTTAATTAGCGACGCATAACGCTTATGCGTCTTTCTTTAGCGACGCATAACGCTTATGCGTCTTTCTTTAGCGACGCATAATACTTATGCGTCGTTCGTTGAGTTTTAAACCGGGCAGAAGGCAGAATCAGCCAGAAACGAAAGAGCAGAAGCAGGGGACGAAACCAAACGCGGCGCAATCAAGCGATTTCCGACGAATCCGAGCAAAATCCGGCGAATTACCACCATTTTGCAACCATATTCCGGTAATTGTTCTTCAATTTGGCTAAATACATCCTTTAATGTTTAATTTGGGCAGGTTTTCCGTAATTTAGTAAAAGTAGGGTTTTTGATTAAATTGATGGATTTTTAGTATTTTTGTGTTGTTTTGTTGCATATAACTAGGGATTATGATGAAATTATGGGTTATGATGAAATTGATGGAATTTTTGGTCGACTTTCCGTAATTTGTGTATTTCATATGGATTTAATTTAGCAAAATTAGGGTTTATGATGAAATTGTTGGATTTGTTGGTCGATTTTCCGTAATTTGGGTATTTCATATGCATATAATTGAATGGGTAGAAGCAATTGATTAAGTTTTTGTAATTGTGCCCCTTTTGGTGGGCGATTTTATGTAATTTGGGTATTTCATATGCATATATTGTGCCCCTAAGTTGCAATTTAGTTAGCTTGTTGATTGTTGAGTTGTTATGAAAAAAATTGAAGCATGGGTGAATGTTTTGAAGTAGATGGCATCTGCAAGTTCCGAACAACAGTTATGCTATGGACCTGAGGATCCATCACTACTGTTTCATCAGAACGAACACATTTCAAGCTCCTTGTTGGCGAATGGCACAGCAAATGTGTTGAGAAGTCGTAGGACGGAGAGTAAGGTGTGGGCATTGCCTATACATGAAAATGTGATGTATTGGCTAGGTGTATGGGGGTTCAGAGGCGTGGTTGAATGTGGAAGACCGATGAGGATGGACAATGAGCTAATAACTGCCTTGATCGAGCGCTGGAGGCCTGAGACACACTGTTTCCACCTTCCAGTTGGGGAAGTTACTGTTACCTTACAGGATGTGCAAAGCCTGTGGGGTTTGAGAGCAGACGGTCGTGCTTTCACTGGCCGTGACTACCCTGTTGGATTTGAAGATTGGTCCAGCAAGTGTAGAGATTTGTTGGGATGGATACCTGACTCAGAAACCGAAACGAAGCACGGTGGTTTGTTGATGACGTCTCTGATCCACCAAGCGACGATGCCGTTGGGTGATGGGCTGCCTGTGTATGCATACATTCAAAGAGCACGTATAGATGCTCTGATCCTGTTAGGGGGGCTTATTTTACCGGACACCACAGGGTGCAAGGTCCCCTTTATGTGGTTAAATGCCTTAGACGATCCGGAAGATGTGGCTAATATCAGTTGGGGTAGTGCTGCTTTAGCATACCTGTATCATTATTTGTGCGAGGCTTCTGTAGGCAGACAGAGAAGAGATGTGGGTGGACCTATGGTTCTCTTGCAGCTGTGGGCCTGGGAAAGAATGCCTACATTGAGGCCAGCCTTCTTGATATCGCCTATGCACACGCCGTATACCCCGTGCGGAGCCAAGTAATGTTTTTGTTTAAATTAACTCACATAATTATGTGTTTTGTTGATAACTTTTGACATTAATATTATGTATAGGTGGCACGGAGTTACTGAAATTGGAAATGCTCCCCGACATTCAGTACCTCATTATCGTGATCAGTTATCACTGATTCGTCCTGGCCAGGTGAAATTTATTTGTGTTGTCTTAATTAATGAATTTACTTACTATAGTATGAAATTAATTGTGTTTTTTATTTTATTTGTTTGTAGTTTCTGTGGACACCTTATGCAGACTGTATCCTCCCTGAGTACTGCATTGATTCGACTGCATCCTACTTGTGCGATACTTATTTGGTGTGCTGGTCATTTGTCGAGGCACACGAGGCTGGACGCGTTTCTCGACAATTTAACCGCTACCAGCGTATTCCTCAGTACTGTGATAGGATGCTACATAGCTCCGGCCATTTGAGTAAAAGTCATCGCCGTGGGAGGAAGGGCGCTGATTGGGCTAAGGTACATAAGTTCTTCATTGATGAATGGGACTTGCGCCACGACAGGTTCCAAGCAACTTTTGACCACGCAACGGCGACAATGGATGGTCGCATTAATCCAGGCAATATGGCGTGGTACAATAGGATCACCGTGTCGTACCTAGTTCAACCTGGGACACAATCAACTGAAGGGATGAACGAGGCAGCCTCTTCTAATTTATTGGCGGTATGTGATGTTTTTGTATATAAAAATGTCTTTAGTTTAAAGTTTGTATTGCTCCACGTGGTATGATGTCATTTGTATTTTTGTTATCTAGGTTGAGACTTCAGGGGATATGGCATTTGACCTCTGAGCATGACACAGACCCTCGGTTACGGCAGATTCGAGAAATGGCTGCTTCGGCACTTCGTGCGATGAACTATGCTGATGCGATGGAGTATCCATCTTCTCAACGGCAAAATGTGGTCGTGCCGCCACGCCCACCAACTTCTCTTCGTCATAGACTGCCGGGTGTCCGGACGGGTGGGCACGGGATTACACGACAGCATAGGTTGGCGCAGCAGCAGCAATCGCAACCTGAGTATGCGGTACCAGAGCCCTTGAGTCCGGAGTACGATCCCCCAGGATGGTCTCAGTTGAGTGGTGCAAGCATTGAGCCCTCGCAATGGGGAGCACGCACGTCATGTGATTCATTCTTTGGAGGTGTGTCTGATTGGGATGCATCTCAACAAGGACGTGATACGTACTTTCAGAATGATCAATTTATGGATCGTGTGGGGGAAGAAGAGGGTCGGGAAGAAGAGGGTCCGGAGGAAGAGGGTCGGGAAGAAGAGGGCGGGGAAGAAGAGGGCGGGGAGGAACATGACGAAGTAATATTCCGACCACCGACCGTGGGATCCTCACGATCATCAAGTACGATTGGGCAGGCTATGCAGAATGTATTCAGGGGCTTCTCAACAAGGAAGAACAAAGGGAAGGCTCCGACAAAGTTCACGCCTCCATCTAGATAGATTTCAGTCATATGTTGGTATTTGTGTCTATTGAAACAGGTTGTGGTCGTAAGTTGATTTTTGAACATTTTTTATGTGATGAAAAATAGGATAAAGCTCCATGTTTTCTATGGTGGAATGAACAGTATTATGATTTTGATAAACAAATATAAACGAATACCAACATATGACCGAGCGAAGTATTATGATTTTGATACATCAGTATTATGATTTTGATATAAAATTCGGTTACAAATATAAACAAATACCAAATATAAACCGTATTATGATTTTGATAAAAAATTTTGAAACATAAAATCGCCCGACCGGGCGTTTTAGGAACGTAAAATCGCCCGACCGGGCGAAGTTTCTGGACTCAACAGTGCTGAACGACATTGCTTTGGTGACGCATAACTCTTATGCGTCGTTACTTGGTGACGCATAACTCTTATGCGCCGTTACTTGGTGACGCATAACAGTTATGCGTCATTCTTTGGTAACGCATAAGCATTATGCGTCGTTCATTGGTGACGCATAATGCTTATGCGTCACCAGGTGAATTTCGTTTCACCTTTTAAGTCCAGAAACATTTCGTTTCACATTTTTGAACATTTTTGCCGGGTTGTGTGTGGATTTTTGAAACACATAATGTTACAAAATTTTTAGTCCAGACATAATAAAACACATCATAACTGTCGACAACATCTCACAAATGTTGATACATACATAACATCTCAAATACACAACGCCATGACTTTACTGAATGGCACCGGCTGAGCAATTTCTTCGGTCATGCCCCTCTATCCCGCAATTTCTGCAACGGCGGGGAGCTCTCGGTTCATCTTCCTCCTGGACATCCATTTGATTAAGTATCCTCCTTCTTCTAACTCGGCCACGCGTTCTAGGAATCAACTGCTGAGGGGTGATGCACAATTTCCATGAAGGTGCAACCCAATACTCTTCATGTCTTGGTGCATCAAATGAAACTTCACTATAGTACTGTGATCTCCATGTACCTAGGTAGTACTTCTCATCTATGAGGTCAATCATAACATGACCTCTGTCTCTAGCAACCGCACAAGCATGCGAACAAGGGATTCTCCACATCTGCCACTTACCACAACTGCAACTCGATTCCAAATACCTGACTATTTGAACATTGTTGCCCTTTGACACTCCTTGTACGATTCTTCCTCGAGTTCGGACATGGTACTTCCCTATATCTCGGTCAATGACAGTGATGTAATGTTTTCGCCCCTTTGAGTCATTCTTAGCAAGTCTGTCCCTCGCCCATGGGGTTAGTTCATCTTCGGTGTGTTCTATTGTTGTCTTCTTCTCCACCCACCATTTTACCGTCCTCCAAAATGTCAAATCAACCAACGCTCTAATCGGCAACTCTCTCACACCCCTCAAGACGTTATTGTAGCACTCCGACATGTTTGTGGTGGCCACCCCCACCTAAGTCCACCATCGTAGCACAGTGACCAACATTCTTTTGTAATCCTATTCAGCATTCGAACCGCACCACTGTTGACATCATATAGTGCTCGACGTCTTCTGGCAAATTTACGTTCCTGAGAACTGACCCCCAACTTCCATATAATGGCCTTCACATTGGGGCCCTTGGGCTTCTTCAACACATTTGCCCTCACATGAAGCAAACAAAATTTGTGGTGTATCTGCGGGGCCCTAGTCATGATTTCAGACTCCATTGCATTCAAGAGTCCTTTATGCCTATCTGATATAATGCACACCTCTCTCTCGTATTTCACTACATGAGTTCTGACATGATCCAAAAACCACGACCAACTGTCATTGGTTTCTTCATCCACCACAGCATATGCAATAGGCAAGCATGTCTTGTTAGCATCAAAACCACAAGCAACAAGCAACTTACCTTTAAATCTTCCTCGGAGGTGAGTCCGGTGCGGCCTTCTGGAACGCATGTATTGCAGGCCCAAATGCCCAGAAAACATAGTTGAACACCATTGTACGCCTCTGACTCAACAGATCGTTATGCTTCCACTCAACAATTGTGCCCATATTCTGTGACTGGAGTTCAAACATGTAGCTTGGCAACTGCCTAAACGATTCCTCCCATCCACCGTATACAAACTCTATAGCCTTTCTCTTTGCATACCACGCCTTCTTATAACTGATTAACACACCAAATCTGTCTTGAATATCAGTTATTATTGAGAAGACCTTGAAATCGGCACATTGTCGCACATGATGTCGAATCAACAGAGCTATCATTGGGGATGAAAAGTTAGCATGATCTCTATTAGCACGATGGCCTATACAGGTATGTCGATTCTTCCACTTCCTAACTTCCCACATATCGTCGTGCGACCTTTGTGTAACTGAAACCTCCCACTTACATTCCCTCGCCTTTTCAGCGTCGGTGGTGCTGATGATGCCTGCCCGTCGTTCCTGCTGGAAATTTGCATACAGCATGCCACCTTCTTAATTTGCTCTCGACAACCTTAAACTGTTTTTCATTCCACAAACTCCACATAGTTATAGCAGTCTTCACGTGTAGCTTGGAACAAATTTTGTTCCCAACACAATCCGATGCGGCTCATTCTCATTCCAATACAAAAGGCTGTTTTCATTACCACCCACATCATCCGATACTCCAGAAGGACGACTTGGTAATTCACGAAAGATTCTAAACCCATTAGGATTGTATTCCGGAAGTGGTTGTTCACCTTGCATAACAGGTTTACATGGTACTATCTCATCATCAGAAATAGCACCGACATTGATAAACTCGTAGTATAGCAAGTATTTTGGATGTTTAACGTGAATACTTCAATGTTTTATAGCATATTACTCGAGTTTGCATCCATTATCCACTACTTAAGTGTTTTGATGAGTTTGTCTAGTGTTTGGAGCTAAAACATGTGAAAATGACTTGAAAAAGAGCTTGAAGCGAGATTACATAAAAACGCCCGATCGGGCGTCCATGCATAAGAGAAACGCCCGGCTCGGGCGTTTGTGAGGATGATTCCAGAAAGTTCGCCCGACCGGGCGTTCTGCCTAGGAAGAACCGCCCGACCGGGCGATGTGGAAGAATCACGGCATCGAGAAGATCGCCCGACCGGGCGTTTAGGCGACTTAAAATCGCCCGGCCGGGCGATTTGTGCGGAACGTTGGAAAAGCTTATTTCCGCCCCCGGGTATAAAAGGCACCTAGGTTTTCGAGCTCCAGAGATCGGAGATGCCCCCAGAAGCAGTTTTTACATCAGAGAGTAGGTTGAAGCGACAAAGAGTCCGATTCATCAACATAGTTGAAGACGAAGACAATTGGCTCATTCAATCCACCGTTGGGAGTATCTTAGTAGTTTTCTTATGTTTAGTACAATTTCTATGGATTTATCTGATGATTTTGCATTGAACATGAATAGCTAAATCTCTTGTAGAGTTTTGGTGATGACTACAATGAACGCTTTTGATTAATTCAAGGATTTTTGATTACCTATGCTCTTGTGATTCCTTTGTTTATTCTTGAGCTTTTTCAATTCAATTGCTTAGCTACCAATTGGGTTTGTTGACCTAGTTTTGAGTAATCGAGAGATACCTAATTAGGATTGATAAAAGAATGAACAACACCTAGATAATTTGCATTCGAGAGAAGGAATTCTAGAGTGAGGGCTTGAGCCTTTTGTTTTCAGGAGTTAATTGTGAAATATTAGAAGGAGACTTCAATATTAATGGTTAATCAACGGGTTGAGTGCACTCGAGAGAGGGCTTAGCCTAGACTAGCGGCTTTCCTAGTAATCCTAGAGACTTCAATTGGGTAATCGAAGTTGTTGAATTGTTCACATTGGGTTCGTTGTAGTTGGATCCAAAACTCTACTTCATTCACTTATTTGAACCTATCTTTTGTTACGTACTTTAACTTGTTTATGTTTAATTGTTTTTCCAAGAATCAAACCAAACCTTTGAATTGTCTAGATAGTAGTTAAAATCGGTCCGTGGTACTTGAGTTTATACAATTTGTCTCTGTGGGATACGATACTCTTGCTTACTTTGTGCTACACTAGCCCCGTACACTTGCGGGATTTTCTTGTGTTAAAATAAGTCGAGTCAAGTTTTTGGCGCCGTTGCCGGGGATAATTTGTGTTAATTTAACTCAATATCGTGGTGAAGATAGAGATTACTAGTTTAGACTTTATTGCTTTAATTTTTATTTTATTTTTGAGCTCTCACATTGAGTTTTCTTGTTTCAGGTTGTATGCACACACGCTCTAGGGGTTTACCTTTAGAGCCTATCGATCTTGAGATCGAAGCATCCAACAGAAGGAGAAACACTTTGAGAAGGCTAAATCAAAGGATCCGAGTCTCTTCTCCGGTCCAAAGACGATCACCTTCACCAGTTCAAGAATCACCGTCACCTACTCCATCACCAGTTCACTCCCCTATTCAGTTTGAGCCACATTCTCCTATTCTGATGGAGAACGTAGAGGGGAATGATGTTCCACCACCTCCTCCAACGAATGCTCAGCTTCAACAACAACTCGAAGACCTGCAAAGGCAGTTAAATCAAAGGCAAAACGTGGTACCTGTCCAGAACATGTATGCCTATCATGGGGTGGCAAACCCACCCGTTGGCAACAATGTGAATGCCAACACGTTTGAACTCAGGAGAGGACTACTTCAGATGGCGGAAAATAATGCTTTTAGAGGCCGACCCACAGAGGATCCTAACAAGCACCTCACTAAATTCATCCAGATCTGCAACACGACGAAAATAAATGGAGTCACAGATGAGCAGATCAGATTAAGGGTGTTCCCTTTTTCTCTGGAGGATGATGCCAAGGATTGGCTGGACAGTATGGAGCCTAACTCCATTCGCACGTGGGATGCTATGGTTGAGAAGTTCTTAGAAAAATACTACCCACCGAGTGAGGCATTAAAGAGGCAGTCTGAGATTATTTCATTTGAGATGACTCCCCAAGAGAGTATCCGAGGAGCTTGGGAAAGATTCAAGGGGCTGATGAAGAGATGCCCCAATCATGGGCTGAACCCGACGCATCAAGTCCTAGCATTCTATAGGGGGTGTCTGCCTGAAGCAAAGCGTGAACTGAACCTGAGCGCAGGAGGATCATTGCTGAAGAAAGGAGAAGAAGAGGCCATGGAAGTGATTGAGAGAGTGACATCTAATGATGAAGGCTGGAACAACGAGAGGAGCAGAGTACACAGGGTAGCCTCCGCCGCAGAGAGCAGCCATATGGACAACATGTTCAAACAGATGGAACTCCTCCACAAGAAGATAGATCTCATGGGGATGGGACCGGCTGTGCAGGAGCAGCAAGAGGGTATAGAAGATGTGAGCTACATACACCAAGGGGGTAACAGATATTATAACAACTCCCGCCCTAATCAAGGGGGTGGAGGTTACAATCATTTTGGGAACAAGACGCATCCTAACCTATCATATGGGAACCCCAACAATGCCCTGCAGCCACCACCGGGGTTCACAGTTTCCCAAGGGATGATCACTGAGCCGCAGAAGAAAAGTACAGAAGATATACTGAGTGCATTCATGTTACAGTCACACAAGAACATGGAGCACTCCAATCAAATGCTAGAGAAGGTTGAGAATGATATGCACAACATGTCAGTGCATATGAAGAGCCTAGAGACGCAAATGAGTCAGATTGCTCAACCTGTGAGCAGTCAGCATACGCCAGGGCAGTTCCCAGGACAACCAAAAGTAAACCCCAAAGATTGCAAGGCAATTCAGTTGAGGAGCGGGAAGAGTTATGAGGGTCCTTCTATGCCAGAAATCCCACCAAAGCCTACAGTTGAGCCCGAGAGTGTACTATTGGAAGAAGCAGAAAAAGCGGAGGAGCTTGAAACATCACCACCCGCAGTTCAACCCGAGGTGGGCACACCAGTCAAGCCATCGGAGGTTAGAATACCATTTCCCCAAGTGTTGCAAAAGAAGAAGAACGATGAACAGTTCTCCAGATTTTGGGACATCTTCAAGAAAGTACAAATTAACATCCCACTTATTGAGGCACTTCAGCAAATGCCTGGGTATGTTAAATTTCTCAAGGATGCGGTCTCCAAGAAGAAGAAATGGGGACAACATGAGACCGTCAATTTGACGGAAAATTGTAGTGCAATTTTGCAAAGGAAGCTTCCGGCCAAGATGAAGGATCCAGGGAGCTTTACTATTGAGTGCACTATTGGAGATTGTTTTGTGGGGAATGCCCTATGTGACCTTGGAGCAAGCATCAACCTCATGCCATTGTCGTTATATAACAAGATGAAGATTGGTCCTTTGAAGCCCACCACTATCACGCTGCAGATGGCTGATAGATCTGTGTCCTATCCAATGGGTATTGCGGAGGATATATTGGTGAAGGTGAATGAGTTTGTTTTCCCAGCTGATTTTGTGATATTAGACATGGAGGAGGATAGAGCTGTACCTCTTATTTTAGGAAGACCTTTCCTAGCCACGGGGAAGGCCTTGATCGATGTTGATAATGGAGAGCTCACATTTCGTTTCAATGGTGAAAGTGTGACCTTTTCTCTCTATGAGGCCTTGAAGAGGCATGATGCAGACACAGGGGGAAGCTTGCAGCATTGCAATGTAGTGACCGTGGTGGATGAGTGTGTTAGGAGGATGGCCTACATCAACTCTTCACAAGATCAACTAGAAGGGAGTATTTTTAATTCAATTTATTCTTCCCATCTTCCTGAGTTGTTGAATACTAACCTCGAATTAATTGAGTTTGTAGGTGCTCTGGATTCAGGCAAGGAGATCCCCAGATCACGCCGTCAACAGTTCTTACCTCTTAGGGATGAAGAAGAAGATGACAAGAAGGAAGAGAGAGACATGAAAGAGGAGTTGAAACCACTACCTCCACATTTGCGGTATGCATTTTTGGGAGAAAATGACACCCTTCCGGTAATTGTATCATCATCCCTCTCAAACTCCGAATTGGATAAATTATTGAGGATTCTTAGGAAATACAAGGGGGCAATTGGGTGGTCAATATCGGACTTGAAGGGAATAAGTCCAACAGTTTGTATGCATAGGATACATCTTGAGGAGAGTTATAAGCCTAAGGTCCAAAACCAAAGACGACTTAATCCTATTATGCAAAAGGTGGTGAAGAAGGAGGTGATAAAGTTGTTAGATGCCGGTATTATATATGTCATTTCTGATAGTGAGTGGGTTAGCCCCACTCAAGTGGTAGCCAAAAAGGGGGGTACGACTGTAGTGAAGGGAGAGAATGATGAGATGATAGCCACTAGGACGGTCACCGGGTGGAGAGTGTGTATAGACTATCGTGCTCTAAATGCTTCTACTAGGAAAGACCATTTCCCACTTCCCTTTATTGACCAAATGTTGGATAGGTTAGCTGGGCACGAGTATTACTGCTTCCTAGATGGGTATTCGGGGTACAATCAAATCCTTATAGCTCCCGAGGACCAACACAAGTCTGCCTTTGTGTGCCCCTATGGTGTCTATGCCTATAGGAGAATGTCCTTCGGTCTGTGTAATGCCCCCGCTACCTTCCAAAGATGCATGATGTCCATATTCCATGACTTGATTGAGAATATTATGGAAGTGTTTATGGATGACTTTTCTGTATTTGGTGATTCTTTTGATAATTGTCTTGACAATCTATCTCAAGTGCTGCAGCGGTGTGAAGAGACTAACCTTGTGCTCAATTGGGAAAAATGTCATTTTATGGTTAGAGATGGAATTGTACTTGGGCATAAAATTTCTACAGGTGGATTGGAGGTCGATAGGGCAAAGATCATTGCTATTGAGCAACTGCCTCCACCAACAAATGAGAAGGGAGTAAGGAGCTTCTTGGGGCATGCCGGGTTCTACAGAAGATTTATCAGGGACTTCTCGAAAATTGCTAAACCTCTTTGTAATCTTTTGGTTAAAGATGTGAAATTTAATTTCTCCCATGATTGTTTGCAGGCTTTTGAGAAGCTGAAGGAGGCATTGGTGAGCGCTCCCATTCTCATCTCACCGGATTGGTCTCAACCTTTTGAGATAATGTGTGATGCGAGTGATGTGGCGGTAGGCTCGGCCTTGGGACAGAAGAGAGAAAAGCTATTCCGGGTGATTTATTATGCAAGTCGGACATTGGACCCTGCTCAAGCTAACTACACCACTACTGAGAAGGAAATGTTAGCAGTGGTCTACTCCTTTGACAAGTTCCGACCTTATCTCATAGGGGCCAAGACCATTGTTTTCACAGATCACGCCGCAATCCGGCACCTCTTTGCGAAGCAAGACGCAAAGCCAAGGCTAATTAGGTGGATCTTGCTCCTTCAAGAGTTTGATTTGGAGATCCGAGACCGAAGAGGATGTGAGAATGTAGTGGCGGACCACTTGTCAAGGTTAGAACATATGAATGAAGATGAGAAGTTGAAGTTGGCCATCAATGAAGAATTCCCGGATGAGCACTTGTTTTATGTGGCCAAGGGTCAAGTGGCATGGTATGCCAATATTGTGAACTATCTTGTTGCTAAGGTGATTCCCGAAGGACTTGAGGACTATCAAAAATAGAAGTTCTTCCACGACGTGAAGTTCTATTTTTAGGACGAGCCTTGCCTTTTTAGAAGATGTGCCGACATGGTGATTAGAAGATGTGTCCCTCAAGAGGAGTGGGAGTTCGTTATTATGCATTGCCACACCGCACCTAGTGGGGGGCATTTTGGAGCTAACCGGACTGCTATGAAAGTGCTCCAAAGTGGTCTATTTTGGCCAACCATCACCAAAGACTGCCAAGACTACGTGAGAAGATGCAACGAGTGCCAGAGAATGGGGGGTGTTTCTAAGAAGAAGGAGATGCCAATGACGACAATTGTTGAAGTCGAGTTGTTTGATGTGTGGGGCATTGACTTCATGGGGCCCTTTCCTCCATCTAGTGGGTTCCAATACATTCTACTAGCCGTTGACTATGTATCAAGGTGGGTGGAAGCCATTCCTACCCAAACTAATGATTCAAAGGTGGTGATTAAATTCGTTCAAAAGAACATATTCACGCGATTCGGCGCACCTCGGGCTATCATAAGTGATGGAGGGTCTCATTTTCGCAATAGGTGGCTAGAGGCGGTCTTAGCAAGGCATGGAGTGAAGCATCGGGTGACAACTCCTTATCACCCACAAGCCAATGGTCAAACCGAGTTGGCCAATAGAGAGATCAAACAAATTTTGCAAAAGAGTGTCAACTCCAACCATAAAGATTGGGCTCTCAAGCTTGACGATGCTCTATGGGCGTATAGGACGGCTTACAAGACGCCAATCGGGATGTCACCTTATCAATTGGTCTTTGGGAAATCATGCCATCTCCCGGTTGAATTGAAGCACTCATCATATTGGGCGGTGAGGCAAATGAACATGGACTTCACCAAGGCCGGCAAGGAAAGGAAGCTTCACCTCAATTTACTTGATGAATTTAGGAATGAAGCTTATGCTAATTCCTCAATATGCAAGGAGAGGATAAAGACGTATCACGACAAGATGATTGAGAGGCGTGAGTTCCACAAGGGGGATGCCGTGTTGCTTTTCAACCACAAGTTGAGATTCTTCCCGGGCAAGCTAAAATCTAAGTGGTCGGGACCCTTCACTATCAAGGAGGTCATGAGCAATGGCACAATGGAGCTCAAAGGACCCGATGGAAGCACGTTCAAGGCAAATGGTCAAAATCTCAAGAGGTTCTTTACTAAGGAGCAACAAGACGAGGTCTTTGTGGTTGCCTTGATTGAGTAGTGGAGCTTGCAAAGCGTCGGGCAAATGACGTTAAACAATTGCGCTATGGGGGAGGCAACCCCTAGTAGGTAAAATTTATCGCTTTTGTGTTTTTTGGTGTGTTTTTATTTTGTTCTTGTTTTTTGTGTGTTTTGTGTGTTTTAAGTGGAACAGGAGATAGGCTTTGATGGGTGAAAAGCGGACAAAAACTGGAGAAATGGCGAAATGGACTCGGAATACATAAAGTTTGCCCGACCGGGCGAAATCTCATAGAAACTCGCCCGACCGGGCGTTTCCAGAAATCATGATTGTCCAGAAAGTGCGAATCGCCCGACCGGGCGTTTAATGAATGCGGGATTGTCCAGAAAGTTTGCCCGACCGGGCGTTTTGCAAATTGCAAATCGCCCGACCGGGCGATTTCTTCGCGTAGTTTAAAAAACGCAATCGAGGTCAGTTTTTATACTTTCAAACCCTAGCCACAATTCTCTCTCGTTCCTCTCTACTCTCTCTCGCCCCTCCACCCTCAAATCTTCCACTTACACTGATTTCACACACACACCATCCTCCTAATCCATCTAATTCAAGGGTTGAACCGATTAATCGGTTGATTTTCTCAAGAACAAGCAAAAAGGGGAGAAATCCGTTTTCTATCACTCTAAGCCCGAAAGGTAGTGAACGATGGCACCCAGCCACTCTGGAGTTAATTTGAATGCCGCAGAGAAGAAGAAATGGGCCGTACTCTCACAACTACCCTACCGGGTAGCTAGATATCCATGCCCTATCACAATCCGACGGTTAGGCATTGAGCAGTGCTTCAATGAGCTATGTGAAGAAGGGCAACTAAATGGGCTCTTCATGGCACAGAGGAACCCCGCCTAACAGAGGCTTACACTGGAGTTCTTATCTACCCTTGAGGTAATCATGAACAGGAGGGAGATAGTTGCCATCAAGTTTCGTATGAGGAATGCTGAGTACACAGTGACGATGGCACAATTCAAGGAGATCTTTGGATTTTCAGGGGAGGTGTATAGAGAGCCGTTTAGCTTCAGTCACAATGCGAATGACTTCTGGAAGGCCATCACTATCGTTGATGACAACTTCGCCGCCAACAGGGCAAAGGGTTCTCTCATTAGGAACCCAGCCTTGCGCTTACTCCAGAAGGCGTGTGTATGTTACCCCTTCGCTCGTCATGAGCATGGGAGCGTGCAGAGAGACGAGCTCTTCCTGTTATGGACTATTTTGCACAAGGAGGCTCCCTTGAATTTGGGCCACTTCATGATCAAACATCTTGAGAGGGCTTCGAAGAAGAAAACCGGCACACTCTGTGTCGGTGCGGTTGTGTCAACTATTGCACTCCATCTGGGAGTGTCGACGAGGGGCTTGGTCGCCGACATTGGTGACAACTTGATGGACTTCAGCTTTCTGAGAAGAACAAGGCTGGTCGGAGTGGACCAACGAGGGCAGATATATTTGATACAGAGGGCAGCAGATCATTACCCCCTCCCGGACACCGTCAACACCTATGTGAACGGTCCTTTCCGCAAAGAAAACTGGAAGATGAAGGCTGCGGTCCACGAACAAGCCACGGCGTTGAATCCGCGGAACTTGCAATTTAGGGATGTAAGCCCGAGCTCGAGTGTTGATGAAGCGCCCCACATGGATTTTCCCGCGATCGAGATGGGGGTCGAGCAAAATGAAGAAGAAAATGAGGAGGAAGGTGAAGAACAACCGACCCACCAAGGGGGAGATGAAGCCGGGACAAGCACTTAGAGGACACAAAGCCGGCAAGAGCGAGAAGAGGAGGACTACGGCTCGATCAATGAGAGGTTGACACGGATGGAGCTGCGTCAGCAGGAATATTGGGTCCAGAATGAAGCGCGATGGGACCAGTTCGACACCAACTGGACCCAATTCACTGATTTCAACAATGCACAATGGGCCAACATCAATGACCGATTCGATGAATTTCGTGGCCAGTGGCAGCATCCGCCTCCTCCTCCGCAGTGAAGGTCCATGGGAGATCCACTCTCTTTCAAACTTATCCTAGCTTTGCTTGGAATACGTTTTTGGGGGGGGTGTCTAGTGGATTCCCTCTTTTACCTCTCTCCCTCTTTATTTGATGATACCCCGGCCTGTACCCCTATTCTTTTGATGATATTTGATGATGATATGTGGGCATGTAAACTTATGTGGTTTTGTTCCCTTGTTCCACTTGTGTTTGTGTCTTTGTCTTCTTTTTAGGTTTGTTTCTCTTGTTTCCTTTTGTGTTGAATAATCTCCCTTGGGTAGGATGATAGATTTGGGAAGAAAGTTGGTGAACTTGAATGGGGAGTGAGAGACATTTGGAGATGAATTGAGTATGTTTGTTGGATGAGTTGCCTATGATGAGAATTGGCTTAAAATGTTTGTGAAAACTTGTTGATATAGCTAAGTAACTTGTATTTCCTCTTTGTGATTTGCCTAGAGTGAATTGCTCGTTGCTTTGTCTTTTGCCGAAAAATACCATGTGAGGATTGAGCCTATATCTTTTTCCAAAAATGTGTGATTCTTCATCAACTACGTCATATGTTTCTAGAACTTGCTCGCGGTCTCCTTGAATCTACATAGTGATTATAGAAATAGGAGATGACGTCAGGCCATCCCTTCTACCCTTATCTTAATCTTAATCCTAATTGTAAATTATAATCCCTTGTTAGCCAACTTTGAGCCTAAAAGCCTTTTCTTTGATAGCTAATAATTTGGATTGAGTTCCCTTAGTGTCAAGTGAAAGAGGGAAAAATGAGGAGTTTGTAAGAAAAAGAAATGAGAGAATGACATGCAAAGCATGGAAAGAAAAAAAAAAGAGAAAAGAGAGAAAAAAAAGAAAACAAAACAAAGATGAAGAAGGAGAGAAAAAAAAAAAGCGAAAACTGGGTTAGCTTTTGAAATTGAATAAGCGTTGTTCGAAAAAAAAAAGGGAAATTGGGAGTTGAGAAGAGTCTAGGCAAAGCCTATGACTAGCTAAGGATTGCAGTGCACAAGGGTGAAGTAATCGTAGTTTCACTTCGGGATTATAGTCACTTTGGCCAAATTTTCCTCACCTAACCAAAGAGCCCTACATTACAACCTTGGAAAAGACCTTTCGGATCCTAAATCTGTAGTCACAACATAGTAGAGGAGAGTATAGACTTCGAGCAAGCTTATGGTAAGCTATACATTTTTGATTGATTTGAGAGGTTCATACTATACCTATACACTTTGAGAGTGAGAGGAAAATAAAGAAAAAAATCACATTATATGAATCCTGTGAGGGCAAATTGACAAAGTGGAATACGTGCTAGTAGCTTGAAGCAATATTCATTTTGGTTTACTGGTATGCGAAGTTATTGATACATGATGATTCTGTTTTCTTTTACTGAGGCAATGATGACAATCCAACATACTTACACGAGTTCTAATTCTCTGTTTTCTACTTCTTATTTGAGGACAAATAAGTGTTTAAGTTTGGGGGAGTTGATAAACTCGTAGTATAGCAAGTATTTTGGATGTTTAACGTGAATACTTCAATGTTTTGTAGCATATTACTCGAGTTTGCATCCATTATCCACTACTTAAGTGTTTTGATGAGTTGTCTAGTGTTTGGAGCTAAAACAGGTGAAAATGACTTGAAAAAGAGCTTGAAGCGAGATTACATAAAAACGCCCGACCGGGCGTCCATGCATAAGAGAAACGCCCGGCTCGGGCGTTTGTGAGGATGATTCCAGAAAGTTTGCCCGACCGGGCGTTCTGCCTAGGAAGAACCGCCCGACCGGGCGATGTGGAAGAATCACGGCATCGAGAAGATCGCCCGACCGGGCGTTTAGGCGACTTAAAATCGCCCGGCCGGGCGATTTGTGCGGAACATTGGAAAAGCTTATTTCCGCCCCCGGGTATAAAAGGCACCTAGGTTTTCGAGCTCCAGAGATCGGAGACGCCCCCAGAAGCAGTTTTTACATCAGAGAGTAGGTTGAAGCGACAAAGAGTCCGATTCATCAACATAGTTGAAGACGAAGACAATTGGCTCATTCAATCCACCGTTGGGAGTATCTTAGTAGTTTTCTTATGTTTAGTACAATTTCTATGGATTTATCTGATGATTTTGCATTGAACATGAATAGCTAAATCTCTTGTAGAGTTTTGGTGATGACTACAATGAACGCTTTTGATTAATTCAAGGATTTTTTATTACCTATGCTCTTGTGATTCCTTTGTTTATTCTTGAGCTTTTTCAATTCAATTGCTTAGCTACCAATTGGGTTTGTTGACCTAGTTTTGAGTAATCGAGAGATACCTAATTAGGATTGATAAAAGAATGAACAACACCTAGATAATTTGCATTCGAGAGAAGGAATTCTAGAGTGAGGGCTTGAGCCTTTTGTTTTCAGGAGTTAAGTGTGAAATATTAGAAGGAGACTTCAATATTAATGGTTAATCAACGGGTTGAGTGCACTCGAGAGAGGGCTTAGCCTAGACTAGCGGCTTTCCTAGTAATCCTAGAGACTTCAATTGGGTAATCGAAGTTGTTGAATTGTTCACATTGGGTTCGTTGTAGTTGGATCCAAAACTCTACTTCATTCACTTATTTGAACCTATCTTTTGTTACGTACTTTAACTTGTTTATGTTTAATTGTTTTTCCAAGAATCAAACCAAACCTTTGAATTGTCTAGATAGTAGTTAAAATCGGTCCGTGGTACTTGAGTTTATACAATTTGTCTCTGTGGGATACGATACTCTTGCTTACTTTGTGCTACACTAGCCCCGTACACTTGCGGGATTTTCTTGTGTTAAAATAAGTCGAGTCAGACATCATCAGCACCATCACCATCACTGAGATCGGGGTCTGGCTCTGTCTCGGATAGTGGCCTTGGCTCATCAAGATCATCTGCATCATCTACCTCATCATTCAATCCAACACTAACATCAGCAACATCTACAACATCTACAACATCTCTCTGCTCATTCATTTGGTCCACCCTCGCAGATGATCCAATACCACAGTCAAAACTCATTTGTTCAAACCTCGCAGATGCTCCAATACCATAATCAACAACTGGTGGGATTTCTTCACTCCTCACAGGTGAATACTCAACAAATAATTCAATACACCCACTTGAATTTTGAGCATTGTTGAACATAAACATTACACTATCATCATTGCGAATCACAGAACATGTATAACTCATACCGGAACCATAGACTATACATTGTCTCCATAATAATTCAATTGTGTGTTGGTTCATATCTATTCCCATCGCATCACAGATCATTGCTACCAACTCATAATAGGAAACACCTGAATTTAATATGATGGAGCTCCTCGCACGAGGTGGGTCATAACCAATACCCATATGTGGTAGTTGAACTACTCTACCACCCAAATACAAACTCACAAATACTTGCATGATTTCTGCATCAAAAACATATAAACCAACGACAATTATGGACATTTTCCTAAAAGCCCTAATTTGTATAAATTGGGTAAAACTAACAAATGAAAGCACAATAAACATGAATAATGATGAATGTAGCTAAATTGATGAACAAATTACCGGATCTTATGGAGAAATCGCCGGAAATCGCCTGAAAACGCCGGAAATTGCCGAGAGAGGAAATGAAAGTGTGTGAAGGTGCGTTCTGTGATCTGCGTCTGCCTGGAGGGAGTTAAAAGCCGCCTAAACGACGCATAACCAATGTGCGTCGTTCAAGATCGACGCACAACCCTTATGCGTCGTTAAGCGACGCATAATCCTTGTGCGTCATTAATTAACGACGCATAAGGGTTGTGCGTTTCATTAAGAACGACGCACAACCATTATGCGTCACTCCCTCAATTAGAATGAATCTACTCTCCTTCATTAAATTGGAATTCCATTAGTTTCTTAGCACAAAAGAAGAAAGACTTCCTGGTGAGTATGGTTTGATAAATAAAGTTGTGCCTTGTTCTCATGATGTTGTGGGAGAAAAGAACATTGTTGAAGATAAATGGAAAGAGAATGGGATGGGACCGAAGGGTTTAGTTGAGAGTAAAGACGATGAAGATAGTGACATACTTAAGATGATCGAAATGATCACCGTGCGTGCATTCGATCCTAGTATATGTGTCAGTCTCAGCACTCAAAAAGGAGAATTTCTTGCTCTGCAGATAGCAAAACCGGATCTACGTGATAGCAAGAAGGAGCTTCCGCATGAAGAAGTAATCAAGTGCTTGTTTGCCACAGGGACCTTTCGCATAGAGCTACCCATGCCTGCAAACCATGTTGTCTTCAATACTGCTCCGGAATTTAATGGGGATTTGAATGTCACTGATATTACAAACATGAATCCTCGATTACCATCGCTCGACGCCGATACAAGGTTGATTCCTCCACGAAATAACAGGCCATGTTTGATCATTCAGGGACGTGTGGCGGAGCTGTCCATTTTAGCATTGAATTTGGATGACCACATCAGTCTGCCTTCGTTGATTTTTTATGGAGGTGATGAAGGGACACGCTCAGCTGCTCGGTGTGTGTTTGATCCAGGAGGCGACGCCTTGCCAAGGCTTTTGCTGTCAACTCTCGTCGTTGCTTCGTGGTTTTCACCTTGAGGACAAGGCGGATTTCAACCATGGGGGAGTTGATACGATCATCTATATCTTAGGAAATCACAATTATTTAGTTATCTTTTATTCCCCAAATCTTTTCCATATCTTTGTTTTCTTATTCAATAAGTTAGGTTAGTAGTATTCTAGTATTATAAATAGGAGAGCTTGTTATCATTTTATGGAATCAACGAATGAAATAGTATTTTCCCACAAAATTGTGAATTATTCTCTCAACCCTAGTTTAGCCGCTGCCCGACGGAGGAGTTCCGCGCACAGCACGAAACTAGAATCACCGCCGATCCTATCTCAGGACGCTGGAAGTTTGTCTGGATCGCCGAGCAACCCGCCGCCGATCACCGTTAAGGAATTGAGTCCTTAACATGGAAGGAGTTCGTGCCATAAAATCAGATTATTCAACTAACCACAACAATATCAAAGCGTTTAAATCCAAATTCAGAAGAAAATAAGAATCCAGTTTTCCATCAGAAGAAAATCCGACGCCGAGCATTTACGCCCTCCGTGCCAATCTTCAAAAACAGCTTCCTCTCGCAAAAGCCGGTTTTCCACATTGTGAATGTGATCGGTAAGAGCTACAAAGAAGTGGCGGTGTGGTCGCCGGAGTTGGGTTTCTCCGGCGATCAGCCGCGTTCGATCTTCTGGCCGGGCGGAGAGCGGTTGGTTCCGAGAGGGTGGATCTTGGGGAGCAGAGAGAGGCCGTTGAGGATTGGCGTTCCAGCTAGAGGCGCGTTCAATCAGTTCGTGAAGGTTACGTACGATTCCGGTTCGACTCGGATCACCGGATTTTCGATCGAGGTTTTCGAAGCGGTGGTGAAGAAACTTCCGTACGACCTTCAATATGAATTAGTTCCCTTTAATGGCTCCTATGATGAAATGGTTGCCCAAGTTCACAACAAGGTAGTACTTCCTCTGTTTCCCCTGTTTTTCCTCTGTTTTCCCATGTTTTTCCTCTGTTTTACTTCTGGTAATTGAATCGCTTCTTTTTTCGGCAAAATTCAAAGAAATTGTTTATAGTGAATTAAGTAAGACAGGTAAATATGAGAAAAGAAAGTGATAAAGAAAATAAAGTATAAAAGAAAATACTCTGTTCCATTTCAATATTCTTTAAATCTGTGGCAATAGAGCTTTGATGCAGCAGTAGGTGACACAGATGTAGACTAATGCATATCAACATTACTATATGGAGGGGAAGCTCCCAAATAGAGAAAAAACATTTTCAAATGTTGAGGTAAGTAATCATAGCTTGGAAAAAGTAGCTCTGCTATTTGATCATATGCATCCACGAATACTGAATTATGTTGTTTTTCGGCTACCTCAGTCCAATTTTCTGTAGTTGTTTCTTCTTCGGATAGGAGCTCTGCAACTGTGACTATCATAAGTGGAAGACCTTCACACTTTTTGGCAATCTTCTCTCCCAATATCTTAAGGTGAGGAGGGAAATCCTCTTGAGCAAAAACCTTCTCACAAAGTAATTTCTTACTTTCTTCCTCATTCAACAAGCGTACCAAACCCCGATCTGGGCATTCTTTCATTCTTACCCAGCTTGTAAGCAAGATTCGGACTTTCTCCTGTGACAAGTTATCCATTACTCATGTATCCCATTCCCATACATCATCCAACACAATGAGACATTTCTTATCCTTCACTCTCTCATCCAAGAGTCCAACAAATTTCTCATCATCATCGTCGTCTCCCTGGATAAGCATTTGGTCGCGAGTGTTGGGATCCACTTGAGATAGAATGCACCGTAATATTTCATTGGATTCACACTTTCTGCCCACTCTGACCCATGCTCGAAGCTCGAAATGTCTCTGAATTGATGGATCCTCAAATACTTTCTTCGCTAGAGTTGTCTTTCCAACTCCTGCCATCCCAGTAACTAATAACCGATTCTCCTCATCTTCGATCAGATAATCCCTGACTTGTTCAAATTGATCAGATAATCCTATGAGCTGATTCCACCAAAATCAATTCTTGAGGAAACAGGTTCGCCTTCTTCTTCAAGCATACGCATCACTTTGTTACAATACTGCTGCAACATCTCCATCACTCTATGGAAGAAGTCATCAACACTTTGTCGCAGACTCTGAAGATCTACAGAGAATGACAACTGATCTCTCTCAAGCTTTGGAAGAATCTGATCTACGACATGGGATTCTAGTAAATCTTCGAATTCCCATACGACGTCTTCGATTCGTTCATCCATATCGTTCACCTTCGTCCTGATCTTGCTGTAGCTGGTCTTGTCCAATCTTCACAGTTCTATCTGCAAGCGGACCATCGCCTCGTAGGCAGGTTGTAAGATTTCTGGAGTGGGAGGAAGCAGCGAAATGCCACTTTACACGTATCCGCGTGCATGAGCACGCGTACTGGTGCAGGATGTTGCCCAATCGTTGCGTGATGCCCGCCAATTTCTGACTATTTATATTTATTTTTTGGATCCAAAAATTTGGATTATAATAATAAAAAATTTAAAAATCCTGTGGTAAAAATTTGTATCAAATTGCCATTTTGTATTTTAAAACAAAATGGTGTTGTAACTGCAAATTCAACACCAAACTCATGGATCCAAACTCAAACGTTCCGAAATTCAACACCATCATTGTAACTACAAATTTGATCATATGTAATGATTTTATTTGCTAGTAAGAAAAACTGATAATTATGAAAGCCACAACTAATTTGTTCAAGCACAATACCATGCAATGAAAATGAAATAAGTACTACACCAATATTGTACATGAAAAAAAAATCATAAGGTCTAAACATTCAATCATGTTTGTAGGCATATCTAAATATTCCTTGTCTCTGCTTATTTATTGCAATAACAAACTGAAAAGTAATCATGGGAAACCTCAACAATACCTCATCAGACAACCAGAAACACAATTTTGATTGAGACGTAAAACTCCACGAAACCTTAGACAACTGGAAAGATCTTCGTTGGGTTGAGAGCGAGGAGGCATGGTGTGGAGCGTTGGCCGGTCTCATGATATAAACTGATGCAGGGGAAGTTAATGCAACTCAACCTTCATAATAAACACACATATTTTAGCTGAGAATGTTACAAAATTTTATGATGTTTGAGCAAATTAAATGATATAGGAAGGCTAACCTGTTAACCAAATTGAGAGTCTAGCTACGAGACCTCATCTCAAAATGAAGAGTAGCAGCGAACTCTAAAGAGAGATCTCGGTCTTAATAGCTTGGCAGAAGGGATAACTAAGGGACTGCACTCAACTAATTCAATTGTAGTTTGGACCATGGATGGATCACGAGTCCAATCGAATTGTCGTAATTTGTAGCAATGTCGTATGCTTAGGAGTTCAAGCCTAGGCAAGCTTCCATGTTGAGGCCTCCATTGAACCAAATCGGTGTCTTCAATCACAAGTGTCTCCAGTTTCATAAAACATCTTGATTCTACATCCCACTCTGGGCCTCGAAAGGCATATCCTTGTAAAGTAAGCTTCTTTATATTTGGTAACAACAAACCAATGTCATTCATGTGTTTCCATGGACACCCTAAGCCACCCAAAGTCAAATTTGTTAGACTTGATGGGAACATTGAAAGAGGAGCCATACACTCATACTTCATGTCAGGATTCATTACAACAAATACAAGTCCCATCAAATTTTGGAGTTCTTTTGAGACATTACCCAAGTCACTCAATGGGTTGTTATCATCAGCATCATCATCATCATAAGGCTTCAACTCCATCTGAATTGCTAAGGCTCTTAAATTAGGGATTCTTTTGAGAATTTCTCCAGTGCAACTCTTTGCACTCACACCAAAAAGGCTGGTGAGTTTGTCCAAAGTAGCATCAAAATTAGGAGTTGGTAGGTCTGTTCCGAAGATGTCAATATGTTGTAGCTCTTGCATATTCCATATTTCCATCGGCATATAGGACTGACCTCCACGCTTTCTTATGTTTATATGTCGTTTAATAATCAAGAATTGAAGGTGAAAAAGGTTGGATATGGATATAGGAAGCTCTTTGTTGCAAGTAAGGGCAAGGTATTTTAAACAAACCAGTTTCAAAATTTCAAGTGGAATATGGTAAAATCGGACCTTACAAGCATCTAGTATCCTGAGCAACTTGAAATCCATGGCATGTAATGGCACTGGATATTGGTGGCTAGGACCATAACAGAGTATAGAACGGGTCGTCGAGGCACATTCACTTTTATTGAATCATACACTTCTTTGAAGGCAAATAAAGTGTTGCAATGAGCACACAACCGACGCTGGTCTTTCATAACATCATCGTAACTTTGCACAACATGCAAAAACTTGATCCTACTAGCTTCTTTCTTGCACAAGTGCTGCCAGCAAGAGTGCACGCGAAACTCTCTCTTTGAAAACCAAGATCCTGGTTTGAATTTGAATATAATAAGATTGTACAATGCAGCAAGCTCCGCCAAGCGATTTTGAATAAAATCACTTACGGTTTGGTTTCCAATTGTTTCAAGAAACCCTTCAGCACTCAACCGATTGAAAAGCTCGTTTGTATCAATATCACTATATGGAGGGAAAGCTCCCAAATAGAGAAAAAGCATTTTATAATATTGAGGTAAGTAGTTATAGCTTGGGGAAAGTACCTCTAATATTTGATTATATGCATCTACGAAGACTGAATTATGTTGTTTCTCGTATATCTCACTCCAGTATTGTAGGGTCTTGTCTTCTTTGGATAGAAGCTCTGCAACCGTGACTATCATAAGTGGAAGACCTTCACATTTGCAGGCAATCTTTTTTCCCAATTCTTTAAGCTGATCAGGGAATCCCTCTTCACCGAACAACTTCTCACCAAGTAATTTCTTACTTTCTTCTTCATCCAACAATCGTAGTTCTAGAAATGAAGGTGCTTCAATCCTATTCCTGCTTGTAAGCAAGACTCGGACGTTACTTTTTTCCAAGTTTTCCAATACTCGCGTGTTCCATTCCCATACATCATCCAACACAATGAGACATTTCTTGCTCTTCAATCTCATTTGCAAGAGTCCAACTAATTTCTCGCCATCATCATCGTCTCCTCGGGTAAGCACTCGTTCTCGAATGTCGGGATGCACTTGAGCTAGAATGCATCGTAAAATTTCACTGGATTCACACTTTCTGCCCACTTTGACCCATGCTCGAAGCTCAAAATGTCTCTGAACCAACTGATCGTCAAATACTTTTGGGATACCACTGGGTAGATAAGGGAAGGAAATATAATGAACTCTAGTTTATACTATCATCCAAATTCACCTGCTCAGTATGTAAATGAAACTCATATTTATAGTCTACCAAAAGTGGTTAAGCACACTGAAACTAAAGCATACCTTAGAGGCCTTCAACTAGTAGTCAAAGATCAATTCTTCGCAGCTGATCATGTTATGCAATGCAACTCCATCTTCACAACAAGCACATGCATTTTAGTTAAGAAAGAAATGAATTGATGATGTTTGTGCACATTAAATGAAGTAGGAGGGCTAACCTGTTAACCAAGTTCAGAGTAGAGTTACAGCTTCTCATCTCAAAATGTAGAGTGGCAACGAACTCTAAAGAGAGATTCCGGTCCTAATTGATTTGCAGAAGTGACGGCTAACGGATTACACTCAACTAATTCAATTGTAGTTTGGACCATTGAGGGATCACGCACCTAATCGAGTTGTTGTAATTTGTAGCAATGTTGTAAGCTTAGGAGCCTAAGCATTGGGAGGGTTCCAGCTTGTGCTGTCCACTGCACCAAATCAGTGTCTTCAATTACAAGTGCCAAAAGAGTTGAAAAACACCTTGGTTCTATATTCCATTCTGAGCCTCGAAAGGCATAGTGTTTTAACTCAAGAATCGTAAGATTTGGTAGCAGTGAACCAACATCATTCATGTGCTTCCATGGGCACCCCAATCCACTCAAATACAACATTGTCAAACCTAATGGGAACATTGAAAGAGGAACCATATACTGACACTTCATATCAGGGTTCATTACATTATATCTCAATAGTTCCAAATTAGGGAGTTGCTCTGAGATACAACCGAGAACACTCGTTAGGTTGCTAACATTGTCATCATCGTAAGGCTTCAACTCCATAATAATTCCTAATTGATTTAAATTAGGGAATTTTTTGAGAATTTCTCTGGTGCAACTCTTTGCACTCACACCAGAAATATAAAATAATTTTTTCCAATGTAGCATCAGAATTAGGGGTTGGTAGGTCTCTTCCCGTGACCTCAAGGTTTAATAACTCCTGCATGTCCCATATTTCATCCGGCATGTACGATACAACTCCAAACTTTCTAATATTCATATGCGGTTTTATCATCAAGGATTGAAGATGAAGAAGATTGGATATAGAAACAGTGATCTCTAAGTTGCAAGTTAAGGAAAGGTATCGTAAACAAACTAGTTTCATAATTTCTTGGGAGATAAGGTAAAATCGAACATTAGCAGCATTTAGTACCCTAAGCAACTTGAGATCCATGTCGTGTATTGGCACCGGATATTGGACGTAAGGACCAAGACAAAGGAGAGAACGGGCAATGGGTGAGCAGTCACTTTTTATTGAATCATACACTTGTTTGAAGGAAAATAAAGTATTGCAATGAGCACACAACCGACGCTGGTCTTTGATTACATCATCCCAACTTTGTAGAACATGCAAAAACTTGATTTTACTAGCTTCCTTCTTACATACATGCTGCCAGCAAGAATGCACGCGAAAATCTTTCGTTGAAAACCAAGATACATATGGTTCTGCATCTAATAGAACAAGATTATACTTGTCAATAAGTGTCATTGTGCATTCGCCCAAGGAATTTGACAAAGTTATTTCCTCAGACGGTTCAAGAAACCCTTCAGCAATCAACAGATAGACGATGTTATCTTCGTCGATATTACTGTATGGAGGGAAAGCTCCCATATAGAGGAAAATCATTTTCAAATATTGAGGCAAGTAGTCATAGCTTGGGAAAAGTACCTCTGATATTTGATTATATGAATCCATGAACACTGAATTATGTTGTTTTTGGGCTACCTCAGTCCAGTATTCTTCAGTCTTGTCTTCTTTGGATAGGAGCTCCGCCACTGTGACTAGCATAAGTGGAAGACCTTCACATTTTTTTGCAATCTTCTCTCCCAATTTCTTCAAGTGAGGAGGGAAACCCTCTTCACCAAACACCTTCTCACCAAGTAATTTATTACTTTCATCTTCGTTCAACAAGCACACTAAAGAATAAATTGGACATTCATCCAATCGTATCCTGCTTGTAACCAAGATTCGGACATTCTCCTCTGGCAAGATATCCATTAGTTGTGTGTCCCATTCCCATACATCATCTAACACAATGAGACATTTCTTATACATTAATCTCTCTTTCAAGAGTCCAACTAATTTCTCCTCATCATCATCTCCTTGGGTAAACACTTGGTTGTAAGTGTTGGGATCCTCTTGAGCTAGAATGCATTGTACTATTTCAGTGGATTGACATATTCTGCCCACTTCGACCCATACTCGAAGCTCGAAGTGCTTCTTAATCAATGGATCCTCGGATACTTTCTTAGCAATAGTGGTCTTTCCAACTCCTGCCATCCCAGTCACTAATATCCGTTTCCCCTCATCTTCGATCAGAAAATCCCGGACTCGTTCAAACACATCAGATGATCCAACCATCACTGAGTTGATTCCACCGAAATCAATTCTTGAGGAAATAGGTTCACTTTCTTCTTCCGGCATAGTCAGCAGTTCAGATACGTACTCTGCCTCCATGACCTTCATCCTCTTGACGAAGCAATCAACACTCTCCTTCAAACTCCACAGATTTACAGAGTAAGGCAAGGGATCCCTCACACCACCTGAGCTTGAGCTTTCGAGTTGTGGAAGAATCTGATTGGTGAATTGGGATTCTAGCGAATCTTCGAATTCCCATATGATCTCTTTGATTCGTTCATCCAGAGCATTCACCTTCGTCCTCACCTTCCTGAAGCCGGTCTCCTCCAATTTCAGCAGAACTATCTGCAAGCGATGCATGGCGTTGTAGGCCATCACCGGCACTATGAATTTTGTAGCGATGGCGCGTGGTAGAAAACGAGACATCTTATACTTGAGAAAAAGCGCTGCAACATAAGTCAGCATCACCCGTGTGAAAACTGAAATATGAAACACAGAAACCAGCGGAACCCGAAACGATTGTAGAATGCTCAGAACCGTGTAGTTCAGAGAAACCGCTGCAGCATAAGACGCTATCACCACTTTGAAATATGAATGATCAAACACAGCACAATAGGAAGCAATGAACTGCTCCACTATTGGATACGGAGCAACCAGCAAAATGCGAGATTCAAAAAGCTTCTCAATTGTAATCTTGAGAGAAGCCGCTGCACCAAAAGCAGCCATGAGTGATCAAGGAAGAGTATGCTAAAATTGTTGGTCGTGGTGAAGATGGACTTGTTGAAATTGTGTGCTGCAATTGCTAAAATGAATTTGCTAATAGCGTGTATTGACCGGCGATCCAATAATGCAAAAATATTATTTTTCTACCATATCAATTGGATCGATCGAATCAGTCCATTGAATAATTTAACGTTGGTTGTGGCCTTTGGGAATACTAAGAGCATCCGCAGCGGTCGGTCCGTCCGACCGTCCGTCCATGCCGATGTGCTCTTGCCGCTGGCACGGCGCTGCTCAATGCATCGAACACGTCCGTGCCGCTGAGCTGATGTGGCGGCTTCTGATTGGCCAACGGCAATTCCGTTGGAAATTCATTTTTTTTTTTAAATCGAAAATAATACCAAAAATTTTAAAAAATATTTTCACATTCCAAAAAATATGGCCGTTTTATTACCGTTTTTTTTGGATTTTTTTTGATTTTTTAAAATTTTTTATTCCCAAAATCATCTATAAATACACACATTCATCATTCATTTTTCACATCAAATCATCTCCCACTCATCTCTCATTCATCCATTTTCATACAACTCATCTACATCTTCATCTCTCACTCAAACCCTCTCAAATGGATTTCACCAATCTCATTGCGGAAGTGGAGCGCGAAGAACAAGAATACTATGAACAACATCGTGCCGCCTATGAAGCCTATGTCGCCGCAACTACCCCCGCCCCTCCTCCTCGACCAACTAGATCAACTCGCAGCTACATCCATCGTGACCGGGAAGGAGCCAACGAAAGGCTCGTTGCCGACTATTTTTCCGACCAGCCGCGGTTTCTGGAAGATTACTTTCGGCGTCGTTTTCGCATGTCAAAACGGTTGTTTATGCTTATTTTCAACACATTGTCCGCCCGTGTTGAATACTTTCAAACAAGTAGAGATGCAACCGGTCGGCAAAATATCTCGGCGTTGTAGAAGTGTACTTGTGCCATCCGACAACTTGCTACTGGGAAAACGGCTAACCTCTTAGATAAGTATTTGCATGTCGGTGAGTCAACTGGAATTCTTTGCCTTAAAAATTTTTGCGAAGGCGTTCGTTCCGCTTTCGGTGAGGAATTCCTTCGGGCACCCACCACCGATGATTGTCAACGGTTGCTTCGTCTTCACGAAACAGTCTACGATTTTCCCGATATGCTTGGCAGCATTGACTGCATGCATTGGAAGTGGAAGAATTGTCCGACTTCTTGGAGGGAGCAACACTTAAGCAGCCACAAAGGCGGCGGCCCAACACTTATCCTTGAAGGGGTCGCCGACTACCGCCTATGGATTTGGCATGCATATTTTGGTGTTGCCGGATCCAACAACGACTTGAACGTCCTCTATTCTTCACCACTCTTCAATGATGTTTTGAATGGTGTAGCACCGGCGATCGACTTCACCGTTAACGGAAATGCATACCACATGGGTTACTATCTCGCCGATGGTATTTACCCAAGGTGGTCGACTTTCGTGAACACGCTCAGCAATCCGCATGAGCTTTTGGGGTCCTTTATGCGCAGCGTCAAAAGTCTGCTCGGAAAGATGTCGAAAGAGCTTTTGGGGTCCTTTAAGGCCGATTTAACATTGTGAAAGCCCCGTCTCGGCTGTGGTACGTTAACAATATCGCCGACATCATGTATACGTGTATTATCTTGCACAACATGATTATAGCTGACGAAGGACCGATGGCGGCTAACTTTTACGACGATGATGAAGCCGGAAGCTCAACCGCGAGGTCTCCCAACGCCGAGGTGTGCATACGACGATGGGCGAGAGGATCGAAACAAGAAACACAATGTGCGATACTCGAACCCACATTGAGCTATAAGATCACGGATGTGGGTGTTGTGCTCTTGCCTAAGAGGAGAGAGTAAAAGTGGGTCCGGGCCCACATCCGTGCTCGTTGGCAAGAGCATGGATGGGGATGATCTAATACTTGAATATATACATACCTGCACTTCTCTGAAAGTCAGCACTGCACTAAGCTGCGCATGTATCTTTCATATATTTCAATTTGTCCAAAAAATAATTTAGTTAGTGAAAACGAGACATGACCACTTTTTATTAAAAATAGAAGTGGAGCAGTATTTTTTATGGCTTCTATTTTAAAGGTGGTTATTAACTGGAGGTAAAGTACGAATACTGACGATTTCGATTAAAAAATTTGATGGTCTAGAGAAATTGTCACCCAGTCTGTCTGTTGAACATGGTATATAGAAAGCTCAAACATTGCTAAAGATATACTCCCTCCGTTCCATAGTAGTGGGGGCATTTCTTTTCGGCACGGAGATTAAGAAAGTAGAGAGATGAAGAGAGAATAAAGTAAGAGAGAGTAAAGTAAGTGAGAAGAAATGTGTTAACTTTTACTAAAAACGGAAATGACTCAACTACTATGGAACGTACCAAAATGGCAAAATGACTCCACTACTATGGAACGGAGGGAGTATTACACAGGAGCGGATAGAAAAAGTAGTTGAAGTATTGTTAGTGGAAAATAGAATTAGTTGAATCGATTGGGTCTGATTATCTAATCTCATTTGGGCCTCCTCTATGGGTCTTCAACAATAGCTTGAATCTCATTTGGGCCTCCTCTATGGGTCTTCAACAATAGCTTGAATTGGGCCTGCTTTCCAAAATAATTTTATGTGAGTAATATGGTCCCAGTTATTAGGTCGTTTGAGCTTTTTATGTACTCCCTTCGTCCCTCTGTAGTAGAGATATTTCTTTTTACCACGGGATTTTAAAAAAAATATTTTTAATGAGTTAAGTAAAAGGAGAATAAAATACAAAGGAAAAAAGTAGAGAGATAAAGAAAGAGTAAAGTACTTTTTGCCAAAAAAGGAAATGACTCAGCTACAAGGACAATCTAAAAAAGAATACAGCGGAGGGACTACTAATATACTCTTCTAGTATTTTACCCCTATTTTTTGTATTAAAATCGACTAGTACTAAATACATAACTTGTCATGTACTTGTTCAATTATTACGTCAGTGGGCTGTGAGTCTGTGACCCAATGTTCATGTAAATTTTAATGTGAATTGTTCATCAAATCTACTAGAAAAAAAATAAATAAATAAACTTTACCACTTTCGAGATTCGACAAGTTCTCATTCGTTCAACTAATCTATAAATATAAAGCCAACATTAATTGCTAAACAAAAAAACAAAATAGTGAACAGGAAGCATCCATGAATGGAAGGAGTCAATCAACAAAGTGTTTAAGGGATAATTTCCCTTAACAAGTTTCCAGCGTCGCAAAGGCGATCGGCGGAGGGATAAACGGTAGTCGCGGGAGCTTTGCCCGTCGATCAAACCAAGAACAAAACATAATTAAAATAAAAGCGAGAAGAATACAATGTTAAATAAGACTACCCTGACTTAGAGAACAAGAAAATAAAAATCCTAATAATATATGAAAAGATATGAAAAATCAATACCTAACTAAATCGGAAGCCAATCATGCTCTGCAAGGAAGGTTTATGCATCTTAATCTTCACCACAAGAGCAAACATTTTAGTTAAGAGAGAAATGAGTTAGATGTGGATTGTGCAAATTAAATGAAGTAGGAAATCTAACTTGTTAACCAAGCTCAGAGTATGGCTACGACTTCTCATCTCAAAAAGAAGAGTGGCAACGAACTTTAAAGTGAGGTCTTAATTGCTCGGAAAAAGCAACAATTGAAGGACTGCACTCAACCAATTCAATTGTAGGCATTGTGACCATTGAGGGATCACAAGTCAAATCGACTTGTTGTAATTTGTAGCAATGCCTTATGCTTAGGAGGTCAAGTATTGGGAGGCTTCCATGTTGAGGTTTCAATCGCACCAAATCGGTGTCTTCAATAATAAGTGTCTTAAGTTTCAAAAAACACCCTGATTCTATATTCCATTCTGGTCCATGAAAGGCATAGTGATGTAACTTGAGGTTTATAAGATTTGGTAGCAGCGAACCAATGCCATTCATGTGCTTCCAAGGACTTGATGGGAACATTGATGGGAACATTGAAAGAGGAACTATAGACTTATACTTCATGTCATGGTTCTTTACTATATATGAAAGTCCTTGCAACTTGTGGAGTTCCTTTGAGATATATTCCAAGCCACTCAATAGGTTGTTATCATCGTCATCATCATAAGGCTTCAACTCCATCATAATATCTAACAACCTTAAATTAGGGATTCTCTTGAGATTTTATCTAATGCAACTCTTGGCACTGACGCCAAAAAGCCTAGAGAGTTTTTCCAAAGTAGCATCATACTTGGGGGTCGGTAGGTCTCTTCCGAAGATATTAATATGTTGTAGCTCTTGCATGTCCCATATTACCATCGGCACGTATAACGGAGCTCCACGCTTTTTAATGTTTATATGTGGATATGGAAACACGGATCTCTCCATTGCAAGTTAGGGCAAGATAATTTAGACAAACTAGTTTCATAATATCAAGTGGGATGTGGTAAAATCGGACCTCAAAAGCATCTAATACCCTGAGCAACTTGAAATCCATATCATGTATTGGCACCAGAAATTGGTGGTAAGGACCCAAACAAAGGAGAGAACGGGCAGTGGATGCGCAAGTACTTTTTATTGAATCATACACTTGTTTGAAGCAAATAAAGTGTTATGCCTCGTCGCAACTTTGTAAAACATGCAAAAACTTGATTTTACTAGTTTTTTTCTTACACAGGTGCTGCCAACATGAATGCACCCGAAAGTCCCCCTTTGAGAACCAAGATTGTACATTTAATTCATGTATAACAAGATTATGCCATTGAGAAAGAATTCTCGAGCATTTGACCATAAACTCTTCCAAAGTTCCTTTTCCAATCGATTCAAGAAACCCTTCATCGCTCAATCGACGGAAGAGATCGCCTATTTTAATATCACAATATGGAGGGAAAGACCCCATATAGAGAAAAAGCATTTTCAAATATTGAGGTAAATACGCATAGCTTGAGAAAAGTACCTCTGCTATTTGATCATATGCATCCACGAATACTGAATTATGTTGTTTTTCAGCTACCTCGGTCCAATTTTTTGTGGTTTTTTCTTCTTTAGATAGGAGCTTTGCAACTGTGACTATCATAAGTGGAAGACCTTCACATTTTTTGGCAAATCTTCTCTCCTAGTTCGTCAAGGTGAGGAGGGAAACCCTCTTCACCGAACACCTTCTCGCCATGTAATTTCTTACTTTCTTCATCATTCAACAAGCACACTACTTGATTTGGAGATTCTTCAATTATGAACCTGCTTGTAAGCAAGATTCGAACATCCTCCTGTGGCAAGTTATCAATCAATTGTCGTGTGTCCCGTTCCCATACATCATCCAACACAATGAGATATTTCTTATCCTTCAATCTGTCTTCCAAGAATCCAACTAATTTCAGGCCATCATCATCGTCTCCTTGGGTAAGCATTTGGTCTTGAGTGTTGGGATCCAATTGAGCCAGAACGCCTCATAATATAGCATTCTGTGCATATTTTCTGTCCACTTTGACCCATGCTCGAAGCTCAAAATGTCCCTGAATCAATGGATCGTCAAATATTTTCTTAGCGAAAGTTGTCTTTCCAACTCCTGCCATCCCAGTAATTGCAAAGCAATTCTCTTCTTTTTTTGCAAGAAGACAATCCCTGACTTGCTCAAATTCTTCAGATAATCAACCATATATGAGCCGATTCCATCAAAATCGATTCTCGAGGAAATAGGTTGGCCTTCTTCCTCGGGCATATTCAGCAGTTCAACATCATACTCCACCGCCGTCGCTATCACCCACACCACAAATTGGTCAATACTTCGTTGCAGACTTTTTAGATCCACAAATAAAGGCGAGCGATCTTTCTCGAGTTGTGGAAGAATCTGATCATAGAGATGGGATTGTAGCAAATATTTGAATTCCCAAATGACCTCTTTCATTCGTTCATCCAAAGCATTCACCTTCGTCCTGATCTTGCTGTAGCCGGTCTGCTCCAATTTTTTCAGAACTATCTGCAAGTCACACACAGCCTTATAGGCTAGTTTTAAGATATGACCAGTAGGAATCACCGAAAGCGATTCTACGATAAACTGAATCGTATTCTTCAGAGAAATCACTGCACCGTAAGCCGCCATCACTTGATTAAAATTGGAGAGGGAGGAATCGGTGACGGTGGTAGGTTTTGAGATAATTGTGGACTTCAATTTAGGCTTGCTATTTAAATCAGCTAGACTGGTTATAATTGATGGCCCGTTTACGTTTATTGGTGACCCAATCTGGGTTTGGCCCAATACTTAAATGGACGCTCTGATGGCTGCCACGTATGCCATCTCACACGAATCATGATGCTGAGCTGTTGGATCTAGGGTGTGTTTGTTTTGTTGAGTGTTAACACTCTCTGCGCCTCATTGGTTACTCAGTCTGTTCATTTTCTCTCTCTCTACATGCATTCTCTCTGGCTTCTCTCTAAACCCTTTCTCTCTCTCTCTGAAATGGCTTTCGATCTTCTTCTCCGGTGACTCATTTTTCTGTTTTAGTGAGAATCGAGTGTGCATCTCTCAACTGCTGTGTTGATTCGGAGATTTCTATGGTTTCGAACGGTTGAGTTCGATTCTAGGCATTTGGGGGGAAGATCCTGGGTTGATTTCTTAGATTCGTGGGTTTTGTGTGTTCTTGAAGCATGTGGCTGTGGTTGTGAGTAATTTGACGTGTGAGGTGGCTACTGTGTTGTAGTAAACGGGAAACCCTAGGTTTTGGGGTTCGATTGTTTCACTGTGCTCCATTGTGATTTGTTGGAGAAGATTGAGGAGGTCCTTGGCCCTGTGCAGTCGTGTGTGCAACCTGAGCCATATCCTAAATCTTCTGTCCCATTTCGTTTCTTACTTTTTTGTGATTTAGATCCGCAAGGATCCTATTCCTTGTATTACTAATTTGTGTGTTAAGTGTGCAGATAATTTCCAGAAGTGTAGCTTGCTATATTTGGTCGGTTCCAGATCCGATAATAGCTAGGGTTTCTGTAAATTTGTACTCGGTCACAAATTGTTCTCATTGTAATACTTGTGTTTTAATTGGCTTGTTCGTACTGAGATTAGCCATCTTACTGTTGATCCAATAGCAAAGAGATCTCGGTAATTAGTGAATCCTAAGTGATCTGATCCGTACAGTGGTATCAGACCCACGGGGGATCACTTGGGCACTCCGAGTCGCAAATTAAAAGGAGGTGGGCTCGTCAGAGTAAAGCTCGACATCCGGTATAGGCCCTGAGGTAAGACGGATATTCCTTAACGAAGGATATCCGCTCTGGTAAATTGGCTAAGTCCCTAAAACTTTTACAGCTTTCTAGGCTAGGATTGGGCAGTTGTTGCTGGTAGTTGCCACTGGCCGTGGCTTAGGTTTTCTGTGCTCTTGTCTTCTTTATGCTTCTTGATGCTTTTACAGTTTACTTTGCTTCCGTTGTCACTTCTGTGATTAAGTTTGATTCAAAGTGTGTATTACAGAGCTTAGCCTCTGTTTCTAGAGTGAATTACCTATCCACCTTGCGCCTTAACCGCCTTGAGTAACCTCCTGCGCCCCCATACATTGGGTGATTGCGAACTTGAAAAATCCTCTTGTCAGGGTACACGTGACAGATAGGGAGGAACTGGGTTGGACTTGATTCTTGTGTCTGAAATCACTTTGAATTGTTTCATGTGTGTGTGCGCGCCTTGCTGTAATTGTGCATCTGTGATTTTTTTTTGCATGATAAATCCCTGCATAACTGTTTTAAGTGGACTCACTGAAAGGGAGGGATTTTGCACGAGTGTCGTTTGCACGTGTCCCTTCCTATTTAACAAGATTTATAAGTTCCCACTTTCCAAAATACTATTAATTAGTATGTGGTAAGTCGGATGTCGATCCCACGAGGAACGGTCGTATCCGTTATGTATTTCAACACTTAAGAGTTGGTTTGGCGATGCCTCCACGCTTTAAATTAGGGGTGGGAACTGAACTCCGAAATATAAATAACACTTAAACTAATGTGGTGTCACGATCGCATTTTCTACGGATAGAAAACACGGTTGATCGCGACTAGGGGAGGATTAAAGAAGCGGGGAAAGAGATAAGGGGAAAATAAAATTAGATATTGGTTGCGAGAAATTACTAACCAAGTACTGATACATAGAAGAAAAGATACTCGATCATGAAAACTCGAGTAATTGTTTGTAAAAATTTCAAAATATCAGAGTTTTGAACAAAATAGACTTGAGTCTTTTAAGATGCACAACGGAAGCAAATGAACGCGGTTCCATGTATGAAGACATGAACCTCCGAGAGTCAAAATCTGACTGAATTAAATGTCTTGTCTCAATAGCACTTCCTCCACCACTTCGCTGCTCAACCTGCACATTTAGAAATATATGCAGGGCTGAGTACAAAAAGTACTCAGTGAACACATTGCCAAAAATTACACATATACATTTGATAATATTGTCAAGCCATCATCACAGTAACACTCGGGGTGTTGTTGAAAAGACCCGAGCTTACTAAAAATATCACATTGGGTTGCAACCCCTTTTTCCGGTACTTAGCCATATCTGATCACATTGTGCCGTCGAGATGGTGTTCTCGCACGGTCACCTTCTCTGCCCATCATGTCAGAGGTATTCTTGTGCCGGGAAGGTGGCCACCTTCCACGGCCACCTGCTCTGCCCAACATGTCAGAGGTAGCTTGTGTACACTAGTCCGAGCGGGGACACCACCCTCACTGGAACCCGAATTCGACTTACATCATCATTCATAATTCACTTGGCCGTAGCCAACAGATAGGCATCATACACAAAACATTTATGGCATGACCACATCATTAAAATCACAAACATGTGTTCTTGTTTTCATAAAATACGATTTGTATTTTAGTATAAGAAGGCTCACCTTGATCGTTTAGTTCCCTTAACTTGAATCTTTCGTTCCGACTTTACTTTGCGAACATACCCTTTTGAAAACTTCATAATATAATAATACACTAATTAGACTTAAGGACAAATCTACTTAAATTGGAATGCATGCCTCATAATAAATTTCCTTTTCTCACTTCACTTATCTTTAAGAAATTTCTTAAGCTCATATATTATTTGATGCGTCTTCATCTACTATTTTCGGGCTTCGACTAAATTAGATCTATGTATCTTTTTACTTTGAAAAAAAATTTACTCTTAAGTAAAACTCTAAAATAAATTGAAAGATCAATTATTTTAGTTTAATTGCATCATTTGAAGAAATCATAAAACAATAATTATTAATATAAACATTAATGAAATCTTATTTTAAAACTTAGGCTAAAATTTAATATTAAATTCCTCCAAAATAAGTTATAATCTCGAAATTGGGTCAAGACTTGCTTTTATTTTCAGCCTAGGTAATTAAATCTCGGAATTGGGCTCTTTGATACATTTGCTGCAGCCCCAAAATATTAGAGTTGGGCTCAGATCATTTACTCCACTCCTTAGCCCAAGCAAAATATTAGTCCAAGAACAATTAAATTAAAAACAACCCACATATGAATACCCATTCCTCATCTTCCTCACCATTTTCCCCAATTAAGAAGATGAGAGAGAAGCTCCCACTTCTCACTACCTGCTACTGACGCTGCCACCCACCCTCCAGCGCCGCCGTCCGCCGCTGCTGTACGCGCCACGGCTCGCCGTCGCAGCCCTTCGTCTCTCTCTCTCTCGATTTCCACCGCCTCACATCACCGCTGCTCCACCGCCCCAGCCCCCTTCTCTCCTGAATCTGCCGCCGCCGTCCCTTCTTTCTCTCCAGCTTCGCCGCCGCTCGCCAGCGCCGCCGCTCCGTCGGACTCCCGGAAGGTAAGGATTGATTTATTGTTCTTCCCTTTTATTTCAATTTCTAAGAATTTATAATCTTAGATTTAAAAGTTTTGGAATTTAATTTGTGAAGGTTGTGAAATTAGTGACGTATCGGAGTGGGGGCTGTCCTTGGTTGTCTCCGGGCTGCCGAAGAGCCGTCACCGGAAATCCGGCAGATTCATGTTCAAGATAAGATTCTCAATTTATGCTTACCTTGGTTGTAGGACTTAGTTGTCTATTTTATAAATTTGGTGAATTCTGGACAATTGTGTGTCTTCTTGGAAGACTTAATGGTGAAACAAGTAATTCTTGGTGTTTATTGTTAGCATCTGGGCATATTCTACTTCCAACTACATATATGCATGCTTCGTACATAAATGTAAAGGAAAAGAAGGGTTTGGGATTCACCTTTTTGATGTGGAATAAAGGGTTGTTCGATTGTAGTGTTTGACTCTACGATTGTGTGAAATTCTCCTTCCTCGACTCCTCTATCCTCTATCCACGTTGGGTGTGTAGAGAGAATATAGATGGTGATGGGGTGAGTGAAAGAAGGTGATATGCCTAAATGGTTAGGCCTACTTAAGGATTAAGGATGACAAGTGGCGTGGGCAGCAAGTTGCTAACATTCCTATCTCTAATTAAATGTAGCATTAAATGCTCTGTTGAAAATAAACGATCCACTGGATCTGTTCTCTCTCTCTCTTTTTTTATATTTTATTTGTTTATTAAAGTAATTGTTATAGTATTTGTTCACTTCTTCATTTAATTTGGTGTAGGTATAATCGGTTCAAGTTTAAGGCTGTCCGCGTTGAAGTTCCCGATTTGCTTAAAACACATGATGTATAGATTAAATTAAGTTTTGTTGGACTTTTATCGGATGTATCGGACATTATAATTTTGATTTTGGAATCTTATTTATTTATTTAAATTTATTATATTCATATAGGTGTAATATATTTACGTGTTCTATTTACTTGCCTAACGTCAAAACAAACAACAACGAAAATCTATCGTAGCTCGGATTTAAATCGTATAAAAGTTACTTATATAGATAATCAAGCTAATAATAATATCGGCTCAGCGGGTCGTTACATGTGGGAACTAAGAGTGAGAATAAAAAGCATTTAGAAGAAAGCATATAAACTGGAACGCAGACTGGGCAATTTGATAAACTGGGCTAGTTATCAAAAAAATAGAGCGAGAAATTTTTTGCACTTGACGAAAATAAAAACAAAGCAGCAACATGCATGAATATTCATAAGTTCAGAAAGCAAGAGGAACTAAGCTAAAAAGCTAATGAAAGTTCAGAAAGCAAGAAGAACTAAGCTAAAAGCTAATAAAGATAAACTAGTGTTAACTCCTGAAGAAAGCTAGAAACTAGGAAAATGACCCTTAAAAGTGACTAAACTAATTGAATCCTAAAAGCTAAACTAAATAAGATTTAAATGGTGGTTGAGTGCAGGGATAAACTAAGCTAAAAGACTTTCTAAAGTGAAAAGCTAAGTGATGGAATAGGTGTACATCTTGTCTCCTAACTCCTATTACCCAAAAGTGTAAAACCATTGGATAAAAGATTACAACTAATGGTTTCTCACTTACTTCAAAAAGCTGATATCTCTCCTAAATCTACACCAAAAGGCACGAAATTTAAGTGAGAGGAATGGCTAATTAGCTGCTACACAACTAACCATGCTAGAGAAACACAAAATCAACAAGTAAACTACATAATCATGCATTGAAAACATCAAATTAAAAGCTGAAACTTAAAGACTCATTGAAGATGTTCAATGATAAAGAAAGCTTAAGAACACTTTAACATGGTGTAAGAACAACCAAGAACCGAGTTCATCAAACTCATGTAAAATCATACAAAAATGACACCCGACGAGGCGCCGAAAACACACAACACCATGGCTGATTTTTTTGAAACTTTTCCAACTCTTTGTCCACGTTTTTAACTACAAACTAACTAAGAAAATGCTTGAGAAACTGACTTTAAAAGCTTGAAAGAAGTTTTAACTAAATAAGAACATAACCAACACTAGAACTAAACAACAAGCTAAACCGAAAATCAAACAAGAGCTAAACTTAAAGCACATTAAATACACAAACACTTAGAGCAATAACTACTTGAAATAATCTTTTAAATCAAGTCCAACAACAATAGCTAAGAGTGAGAAAGGTGCAAAAGAACTCCACAAGTTAAGACAAGCAACTAGAGAAAATAAACACTACAACTAAATTACTACTACCTCAACCCACGGTGAACAAAGATCTTGGCCGCCTTGAGTTTGAAATCTCTCTTCTTAAGGAAGAGAGAAAAGGTTTTTCTAGAGAGAGAAATGCTAAACTAAACTAAACTAAATTAAAGTGATGAGTGACAAGTGGTTCTTGTGCTTGGAAAGTTAAGTACTTTTAATACATAAACCTTGGAAAGTGACAAGTGGTTCTTGTAGCAAGTGAGAGTTGTCCTTGATAAGTGTGTGTAAGTGGCTTTAAGCATTTTCCCGTCGGGTTCAAACTGGCCAGTCCTACAGTTTGGGCAGTTTGAGTTTTCTTTGCCTTCTTCCTTCACATTCTTCCATTTCATGTCATTTTGCCCTCTTTCTTGATTGTTTTCCTCTTCGTGCCTTCATTAAGCAGCTTCCAAACTTAATGATCCATACCCTGCCAAAAAGCATTTTTTTCATGCAAATATTCAACTAATAAGTGCGAAAAGTGACCGTTTCAAGTGACGAAAACTAGCCTATCAAACCTCCTCACACTTGGATCATACTTGTCCCAAGTATGTGGTTGGACTTTTCACTCAATTGCTAGTTTAAGTCACTCCCCTCTACTTTCTACACACATACTAAATTAAACAAACACAAGACACAAACACATTTACAAGACAAAAACACACAACGACTCAAGAAACACACGAAAGACAAACCAAGCAAGTTGTATGAAAAGTGTAATGATACCCCCAAGAACCAAGCTGAAAACAGATTTTTACAACCTAATTTTTTAAAACATAATTTTCTTCATCGAACAATGTGGTTCCAACCGTCGGTCTCATCAAGATAGTTAAGCACATATCACAAGCAAAAGATTCACTCCCTGGCCCTCTCAAAATGTAAGGACAATTCTCTCAATAATAATAACGAAGATGCAATCAAGGAGATATCACTTTATCACATGTAGCTCAAGAGGGTCTTGCACGGGAGGTAATGGGGCTTGGGACCATTTAAATATTGTCGGCTAGATACTAGGGGTCCTAAGCTAGTGAGTGTAGTACAACAAAAAACTTGTGCTTATTCTCCAAAGGGATACTTAGAAACTCCAAACACAATCACCTACAATCAAACCAAAAGCTAGAGATCTTCAATTTCTTCTTTTTCTCCTTCTTCTACCTTCCCACTCTTGCCTTGCCATTTTATCTTGTTTTGGTTCCCCTTTTTTTTCTCTTTCTTCTTCTTCTTCTCTTTTCTTTCTTCCTCTGTTTTCTGTTTCTTCTTCTTTTTCTATTTTCCCATTTTTTTCATGGTAGCGACTTTTTTTCTTTTTTTGGTGAGGGGAGGCAGATTTGTTTTTTTTTAGATGTTCACAATTGCTATCTCTTTCCCAAAAGGTGGTGATTATGTAGGAGCAACTAAGAACATTTATTTTGCACAAGAGGGAAATCATTTTCTAACTTGGAAAAAAATGTAGGCTCAAGGTTTCAAAATGGCAACTAGGGGTAGCTCTTTTTTTTGTTGATGTAATCACAAAGAATAAGGCACAATTTGGCTTTTCTTAGTGCCCTCTATCTATGCCATAGTGACAAGCGATATCAACTGTCACGCAATGCAATGTCATTCCACGCTCGAAAATATGTAGAAAGTGTTCTACTTTAAGGCTTTGAACCTTACCATTTATGGGTTTTTATGCAAGTGATAGTGCTTCACATTTCCATCGTACTCAACTTCATTCAATCAAAACCACAAGTTCTTGAATAGATTTTTCAAAACAAAGCAAGTCCTTTTTTTACGGTTCAATATGGGGATCATTACCAAATCATGCATCAAGGCTTGGAAAAAAGATAAAACACTACTCTTTACAAAAATGACATAACACAACACGACCGAACAACTAAACAAACCTCCTCCTCACACTAGACCTTGCTTGCCCTCAAGCAAGTTTGGTTAAAATGTTGGAAAAGGAAATACATCACATAAAACTTAGAAAACCAAGAACAACACACAAGAATCCCGCCTCCTCACACTTGGGCATTGCTTGCTCGAGAGCAAGTAGACCAAGTGTTTAGAGAGAGATTACTAACAACACGAAATACAATTACAAAGGCCGGCAAGGCCACAAAACATGCAAAACAAGGCCGATAATGCCACAACACCAAAAAAACTTTAAGTAAACACATACATCGCACATACAACATATATATACAACAAATAAAAGAGAGAGAGTTGGATAGAAATCACCTCCCCCGCACAAAGCGGGGGGTACGGGCTGATGTGACAGGTGGTGGTGCTGGTGGAGCTGCCTCTTTGGGTTTCGATCTCATGCTCATGTGCCGGCTTGACGGCTCCTTCGGCTTTATCTACTTTAACCATTGTGACATTCAGACTGCCTTGTTCAACAAACTGGGCAGGATACATGTGTTCTTCCAAAAAATCATCATCAAATCTTGCTTTCCAATCCTTCCAAGTAGACACATTCAACTTCCTTTTAGGGTCCCTATAGATTTTAGAACCCTTCTCTGAACTTATGTAAAACACACAAACATCGGGGCTTATACACATGATGTCGTCAGCCGAAGTCCAACCGGTCACCTTCTTATGCCTCTTCAAAACCTTGATAGGCTCTTTTTCTTGACTCTTGTGTAAGATACTATTGATGATCATGGAAATGGTGTCATTTTTTCCCAAAGATTTGAGTTTGGAAGGAAATGCAATCGGCTCCAATATAGGTGGATGAATCTCCAATGATAGCAACATTTTCTCCACTCTTGGACTGGGTAGTTCATTCTGACTGGGCAGTTCCTTAGGATCAGAGAGTTTACATCTCTCAGGTGGGTTTGTGTGATCCCTCTTTTTGCACCAAGTCATTATTTCAGCCTCTATCTCCTCATCACCAAGCCCTTGAGTATTGAACAACTTGCATTCACTAAGTCCTTCGACCTCAACTTGTTCTTCAATGGAGGGCAACAAATACATATCTTGAAAAAATTTGGCTTCAAAAAAGTTGGGACCTTTCAACTCTTGGATCAACTTCTCACCTTGGCCATTTTCCAAATCACTATTGATGCTAACGGGGAGAGTGTCACTTTCCCCAAAGCAGACATGCTTAAGGTTGGTGGGCGGCGGCTTCAACTCCAATTTAGGTGACCGAACTTCCAACGGTACCAATTTCTCCTCTGCCCTCAGACTGGGCAGTTCGTCTAGATTGGGCAGCTTGCTGGCAGACTTTGCATGCTCCAATTTGTTGCACCACTTCATGATAGCCTCTTCTGGTTTCAAAGGTATAGGTGTAGGCCCATTGAGTTGAATGATGACATTCTCTTCAATCTCCTTATCGCTATCCTTTTTATCTTTAAACCAAGCAGTCTCCTGACTTGGGCAGTGTGCTGCACTGGGCAATCTGAGCCCCTGACCCAATGATTCCCTCGGTCCGCTGTTTGAGTTATTGTCGAATGAAGCTTTCAACTCTTTCCCGGACCTAAAGGTAATCTGATTAAGAATCACCTTTCTTGGTGGTTGCACTTGAGCCGGAATTCCTCCACCATTCCCACGCATATCATTGATGGATGTCGCCAATTGTGTCATTTGGCGTGCAAGATGATCAAGACTAATCATTTGCTCATATTGTTCCTCTTGCATCTCATGCACCAAATTGTAGTTGACTTGCAAATTGTTTTGCATGAGTTGTTGGGATATGATTAGATCCTCCATCATTTCTTCTAAGCACTTAGGCGACATTGGAGGATGATTTGATTGATATTGGTCGAGTTCTTATGGCTGGAAACACGGAGGTAATTCCTCTTGATCGGGAGGCCAATAAACATGATTTTCGTCTGACCCTTGGAAAGCTTGGTGGTGTACTTGTGGTGGTGGACCTTGATATTGCAGATTCGGATTGGTCCATCAAAAATTGGTGCCCATCCAGGATCATATGGGTCTGTGAAATAATCCATGATGCTCTTTAATGGCGCACCACTCTCATCATTGGCTATTGAATCGGTTTCCTCCAAACCTTCTGACTCTTCAAACTAGGCATTCTGTTGAACTGGGCAATTCGAAGAACTGCCATGCTTATCTTATCAAACCGGCTTCCTCACACCCTCTTCGTCCTCTTCACAATTTCAATATCGAACAGAAAATTTGGGGAAGAGGACTTGCTTGAAACTAAAAATAAAATAAAGAAAAAGGGAAAACAACAACAAAAAAAACAAGTCAAAAACTATATACAATAAATGTAGAAAAACATAACAAGACAACAACACCGTTCCCCGGCAACGGCGCCATTTGAAAGGGAGGGATTTTGCATGAGTGTCGTTTGCACGTGTCCCTTCCTATTCAACAAGATTTATAAGTTCCCACTTTCCAAAATACTATTAATTAGTATGTGGTAAGTCGGATGTCGATCACACGAGGAACGGTCGTATCCGTTATGTATTTCAACACTTAAGAGTTGGTTTGGCGATGCCGACACGCTTTAAATTAGGGGTGGAAACTGAACTACGAAATATAAATAACACTTAAACTAATGTGGGAACTAAGAGTGAGAATAAAAAGCATTTAGAAGAAAGCATATAAACTGGAACGCAGACTGGGCAATTTGATAAACTGGGCTAGTTATCAAAAAAATAGAGCGAGAAATTTTTTGCACTTGACGAAAATAAAAACAAAGCAGCAACATGCATGAATATTCCAAGTTCAGAAAGCAAGAGGAACTAAGCTAAAAAGCTAATGAAAGTTCAGAAAGCAAGAAGAACTAAGCTAAAAAGCTAATGGAGATAAACTAGTGTTAACTCCTAAAGAAAGCTAGAAACTAGGAAAATGACCCTTAAAAGTGACTAAACTAATTGAATCCTAAAAGCTAAACTAAATAAGATTTAAATGGTGGTTGAGTGCAGGGATAAACTAAGCTAAAAGGCTTTCTAAAGTGAAAAGCTAAGTGATGGAAAAGGTGTACATCTTGTCTCCTAACTCCTATTACCCAAAAGTGTAAAACCATTGGATAAAATATTACAACTAATGGTTTCTCACTTACTTCAAAAAGCTGATATATCTCCTAAATCTACACCAAAAGGCACGAAATTTAAGTGAGAGGAATGGCTAATTAGCTGCTACACAACTAACCATGCTAGAGAAACACAAAATCAACAAGTAAACTACATAATCATGCATTGAAAACATCAAATTAAAAGCTGAAACTTAAAGACTCATTGAAGATGTTCAATGATAAAGAAAGCTTAAGAACACTTTAACATGGTGTAAGAACAACCAAGAACCGAGTTCATCAAACTCATGTAAAATCATACAAAAATGACACCCGAAGAGGCGCCGAAAACACACAACACTATGGCTGATTTTTTTGAAACTTTTCCAACTCTTTGTCCACGTTTTTAACTACAAACTAACTAAGAAAATGCTTGAGAAACTGACTTTAAAAGCTTGAAAGAAGTTTAAACTAAATAAGAACATAACCAACACTAGAACTAAACAACAAGCTAAACCGAAAATCAAACAAGAGCTAAACTTAAAGCACATTAAATACACAAACACTTAGAGCAATAACTACTTGAAATAATCTTTTAAATCAAGTCCAACAACAATAGCTAAGAGTGAGAAAGGTGCAAAAGAACTCCACAAGTTAAGACAAGCAACTAGAGAAAATAAACACTACAACTAAATTACTACTACTTCAACCCATGGTGAACAAAGATCTTGGCCGCCTTGAGTTTGAAATCTCTCTTCTTAAGGAAGAGAGAAAAGGTTTTTCTAGAGAGAGAAAGGCTAAACTAAACTAAACTAAATTAAAGTGATGAGTGACAAGTGGTTCTTGTGCTTGGAAAGTTAAGTACTTTTAATACATAAATCCAATAAAAGATATATTTTTTTTTCTTTTTTTTACTCTCCAAAGGCTGATATGGGCATGTGTAGCAAGTGAGAGTTGTCCTTGATAAGTGTGTGGAAGTGGCTTTAAGCTTTTCCCGTCGGGTTCAAACTGGCCAGTCCAACAGCTTGGGCAGTTTGAGTTTTCTTTGCCTTCTTCCTTCACATTCTTCTATTTCATTTCATTTTGCCCTCTTTCTTGCATGTTTTCCTCTTCGTGCCTTCATTAAGCAGCTTCCGAACTTAATGATCCATACCCTGCCAAAAAGCATCTTTTTTCAAGCAAATATTCAACTAATAAGTGCGAAAAGTGATCATTTCGAAGTGACGAAAACTAGCCTATCACTCACTGATTGTTGTGTGCTTAAGTCCACTTTCTATGCTAGTAGGGTTGCTTGTTGTGCCTTCTGGATTGCTGGTTCTTTTGTGTGTGTAAAAATCTTTCTCAAAATGTCTCAGCTAGTTGGTATTGTACCCTTTAATGGGAAAAATGATTTTGTAATCTGGAAACAGAAAATAAAATGCATTTTGATTCAGCAAAAAGTTTTTAAGTCAGTAGAGGGAACCATTCATGATACTGAATCTGAAGATAAGGTTGCAGAAATGAATGAATTGGCCAGATCTACTATAATACTCAATCTTTCTGACTCTGTAATTAGAAAAGTTGGAGCCATTGAGTCTGCCTCTGAATTATGGGCAAAGCTAGATACTCTGTTTACTGAAACTTCAATGTCTTCAAGAATGTATTTGTTGGAAAAACTTTTCAAATTTAAACTTGATATTTCAAAGGACATTAAGGATAACATTGATGCTTTTCAAAAACTTGTTCAATATATTAAAAGGTCTGGTGATAAAACAATTGATGAGTATACTAGCATTGCCCTAATGAATGTTATCCTTGATTCTTATAATGATGTTAAGGCTGCTATAAAGTATGGTAGGGATAGTTTCCCTCTTGATTTGATCATTAGTTCTTTAAAATCTAAGGAAATTGAAATTAAAGAAAATTAGGCTTTTAAGTCAAGGGCTTTATATGTTAGGGGCAGATCTAAAACAAGAGGAGGTAATGAGGACAGTAACTCTAATGACTATGGTAAAAAGAAGGGCAAGAGTAGGTCCAGGTCTAAAAGCAGGAATCCTAAGGCTAATAGAAAATATTTTAACTGTGGTGAGGTCGGTCACTATAAAAGGGAGTGTCCTAACCCTAAAAAGCAGAAAAATGGTAATAATCAACTGGATTCAATTGCTAACCTGGCTAAGAATAATGATTCTGAAGGTGTATGCTTCATGACTCATGATATTCTGTCTGTTAACTCCTCTCTTGGCTGTTCTTTTTCCATGAATGATTGGCTGATTGATTCATGATGCACCTATCACATATCTCCTTTCAAATTTGTGTTTTCTGAGTTCAAACCTGTTAAAAATACTTTTGTGTCTATGGAAAATGACAAAAAAATGTCAGATTCTTGGCATTGGAACTGTGTGTTTGAAATTCAGCAATGGCTATGAAATTCAGCAATGGCTATGTGCTTAACTTGAAAAATGTGAGATATGTGTCTGATCTGTGCTACAACCTGCTTTCTTGTACCTGTTTAGACCTAGATGGGCTTAAGGGTAAGTGGGGGCAGGGGACTATGAAAATCTGTAAAGGTGCCATGTGCTTGTTTAAAGCTGTAAAAAGATGTAACATCTATGTGTGTTATGCTAAGTCTTTGGCCTGTGTGAATAATGTCTCAAATGTGGTCAGGGTTAATAAAACCATGTTATGAAATAACAGACTTGGTCGTATGAGTAGAAGGGTTTTAATATTTTGAAGAAAAATGAGTTGTTGTCTGACAATGATTTTCAAAATAGCTCCCCCTTCTATGACACTTGTATTTTGGGCAAACAACATAGGGTGTCTTTCCCAACACCTATGACTGAAAATATTAGTCATAGTGTTATTGAATACCTACACATGGATGTGTGGGGTCCAGCCTCTGTTTCTACTCATTCAGGGTCTGTGTACTTTGTTAGGGTTTTGTATAATAGAAATCACATTTCGAGTGATTGGATACTGTAAAACTCTAATGGTTATTTTCCAATAAATGCAACAGATTATTTTTGTCGTAATGTTGTTATGTTTTACATTTAATGGTTGTTTATTGCATATTTAAATGTATGAGCAAACGTAACAAAGTCTAAGTCTTTGTTTTAGTAGACCGGGTTGTGGGTGTCGTCCAATTTAAGGTAACACAGTCAGTTCTAAATAAAGAAAAATAAGAATTTCACAACCTAGATAGGCCTAGACTACCTATCGCGAAAGGTTGCAATGTCAGTCAGATTATTTCTAAACCTTATTGAAATAAGATGACGTTGGTGTGGTATAGCACTGAATGGATCTAACAGCAAGACGAGTCTTTATTAGGGGTGGGTCGGTACGGTATACCGTACCGACCGTGCCATACCGCATACCGTACCGGAAAGTACGGTATGGCAAAATTCAATACCGATACCGTACCGAATTTTCGATATACCGAAATTCCGGTATACCGAAAATTCGGTATGATATTTTTTGATACCGTTACCATACCGTTATTACGGTATACCGAAAAATAATTGGTTTCTTGATTTGTTCATTTACTAATTGGTTTCTCGATTGTTCATTATTTTTTGCTATCGGTAATTCGTCCATCACTCTATTCAATTTTATATTTTGGTTAGCATGTTATCAAGTATCATATTATATTTGTTGTTGCCGATGATGTTGATCTTTAAGTATCTTTTAATATATATTTATGGATTATTTTGATTACATATATTCAGAATTTTATCTCATAATCGTGGTTAATGATAAAATGAAGGTACTTATTGATTATTTTTGGCTATTTAGACCAATAGTAGTAATAATTGGTCTTATAAATAAAATCTCCAAATAGATTTACAAGTGTAATGAAATAAAGATTCAATTTTTCCCCATAGACTTTAATTTCAATCTATCATTATAAACATGCATACAAATTCTCAAAAATATTAACAAGGCACGGTCTTCCTTTGATTTGAATAAATTTTTAAAATACTAGCAAATAATATTTTTTTAATGTGAAAATACTAAAATTCAACATATATCAAAATTTGGCTCATTTGTTGGTTATGATGAGTATATTTTAAAGTTAAGGATTTAAGATTTAGGTTTCAAGGTTTGTGTTTTTAGTGTATAGGGTCGCTATAATGCAATGAAATGAATATCGACTAGAAAGTGTCTCACCAGTGCAATATTAAATTATTGCAACGTAAACTTGCTCCTACAGTTATAACTCAACGGTTAATTCATATTTTCACAGATTTAAAATGCTTTTTAATTTTAAGTCTGATATTTAAATGTCAAGACAGTTTATTAAAATGTCAACACAAATATGTGTTGAAATTTTAATGTGATCGTATTGACATTTTTAAGAAAATGTAGCATTTAAACACACTCTTGTGTCTATGTGGGGTTAATGTGATCGAAAAAGTATAATCCAAAGTAAGAGGATGTCGAATATTCTTTTGTTTATCATTTCACAACTTTTATTTCGCAAAATGAAATAAATATGAAGAAATTAAAATGACCCGTGCATCGCACGGGCGTGACACTAGTTAGTAATTTAAATTGGACATTTATTTCTCTTTAAGAATTAAGAATGACTTATCAATATCCTATTTATTCACCCTTCAATTTAAGTAGTATATAAAATAAGATAACATACAATGAATTAAACACTAATTAAACGATTTGATTCATTTTCAGTTGCACATTTAATTGACATTTTATGAAGTGGGACGAAGAATAAAACAAAATTTTTAATTACTTTGTATATTTGGAATATGACATTACACAAAGAATAATATACTAAATGGTGTGAGTTAATACAAATTCTTTCAAATGTGCTCTGTTGAAACATATTCCCGATATCGTATTTCCAATCTTCTTTCGGTGTTATGTGCTATTGTGTTTATTATATTTAATAGGATGAGTTGATAAAAAAATAATTCAGGTTAATTTTGAATTTGTTTGAATAAATTATCATTTGAATGTTTAATTTTATTGTATTAATTGATGTATTAAATTTTTTTTAATATAATATATATATAAATGTAATATATGTATTACAACATATTTAATATTAATATATATATATAATAATCTATCGGTATACCAGTATACCACGGTATACCGAATCTTCGGTATACCACGGTATATCGGTATACCGTGGATTCGGTATATACCGAAGTTTCGGTATACCGTGGTATACCGATATACCGTGGATTCGGTATACCGCGGTATAGAAAAATTGATACCGTTACCGTACCGAAACACTGCGGTACGGTATCATACCGTACCGGAAACTGCGGTATACCGAAAAATCGGTATTTTCGGTATTTTTCCGGTACGGTAAGTCCGGTATTACGGTATTTCGGTATAATTTCCCACCCCTAGTCTTTATGCTATCTACTGAAAGACGAGGTCTTGATAATTAATTTCTTAATCAATGTACGTTAGCATTGAGCATACGATATTGAGTATCCACTACTTTGACTTACCAAAGGTGCGGGTTTTTCGTAACCCAACGATCCAGGTATGTTGGGTAGTGGTGATCATTATCTAGAGGTGCTTGGATTGCTATTATGTTGAAACGAGCGCGAGGAGAGTCTCGTTTGATAACATCCACAAGAGGAGCTCGAAACGAGGTTTTATTATTCGGAACCTAGCTAGTTGGAGTTTGATTACTCTATGAATAATAAATAAAAGTTTCTTGCTAAGTCCACTCTTGGAATTCGAAATATGTTAATTAATTAAGTCTATAGCAGACATTAATTAATTAATGGATGTTTCTATCTTAAGCACGAGAAATGAATCAAATGCAATTAAAGTAAACCATGAATACTTGTAATTTTGGATTTGGAAGGCAGTGCAATATTACTTCTGTAGTGGCTGCTCGTAATATTCCAATATAAGCTTATATTAAATTGTGGGTTCAATTTAATTAGTAAAAAGCTAATTGGGTGAGGCCTGTTCCAAATTCTTCCTTAGATCCCTGACTGGGCCCAATATGTGACTTATATAAATAGGAGAATAAAGGAGACAGAAAACACAACAATTATTTGTCAAAATTTTCATCCCCCTCCTCTAAAGAGAGTTCTCGAAAATTGTGCCTCCTCCGTGAGCAGTTTCTGTCTTCCATTACTCGAGTCCTAGTACGTTGGTGAGATTTACCCACACAAATATCAACGTATAGTCCGGGACACCAGTCAGAAGATCCGAGGTCTTGTATTGAAGATCTTCACGTGGAGACGGAGCAAGCCATCAACGATTCTTGATTGAATCAACAAGGTAAATTGGCTAATTCCGTAGCAAGCATGTTTTAGGGATTTTATGTGCTAAAGCATGTTTTAATTCAAGTTATGAGCATGATATATGTGATAGTTACGCGAATAGATTTTGTCTAAATAATCTGCTAAATAGATCAAATTCATGTGATCTGTTTTGTACGCACGCTTCCGCTGCCAGCCCCTTCATACTTTCTGTCTATAATTGATGATTTTTCACTGAAAATTTGGTGTTTTTAATGAAAAACAAGTCTGAGGTCTTTGAAATATTTTTAACATGGAAAAATTTTGTTGAAAATCAAACTGAAAAAACCATTAAGGTGATTAGGACAAATAATGGTTTTGAGTTTTGTAATTCCCAAATGAATTCTCTGTGTTCTCAGTATGGAATCAAAAGACACAAGACTACCCCTTATACCCCTCAGCAAAATGGAGTTGCTGAAAGGATGAACAGAACCCTTCTAGAAAAGTAAGGTGTCTTTTGTTAAAAAGTGGTTTGTCTAAAAACTTTTGGGGTGAAGCCTTACTGACCTCAGCCTACCTTGTGTTCCCCTAAAGAGAAAGTGTCCAGAGTCTGTTTTCACTAGTAGAAAATTTTCGTTGTCTCATTTGAGAGGTTTTTTTTTGCTGTAGTGCCTTTGTTCATACCAAAACTGATAAGCTGGACCCCATATCCAAGAAAGGGTTGTTTTTTGGATATCCTGATGGTGTAAAGGGTTATAGTATTTGGAATAGGAGTGAGCCTGGTTTCAGAGTCACTATAAGTAGAGATGTAATCTTCAAAGAGGATGAATTTCCCTGTCTTAAACCTGCCCCTGATTCCACTCCAACAAGTGTTGACAGTGAGCCTCTGAGTGAGGTGGAGTCCACTGACACTCTCACTGATGTGGAGGTATCTGAGGATACTCCAAGTGAGGTGGAGCACTTCTAGAAATCAAATCCTATCACCCCTGAGCCTGAACCCTTACCTGTTGACAACCACGATGTGACTCATCATGATGACCAAGTTGTTGAGAATCAACCTGTTGTTAACCCTGGTCCAGACTTGAGAGATTATCTCTTGTCTAGAGATAGAGTCAGAAGGCACATTAATGACCCTAATAGATATACTGGTTTGGTCAACTTGATTACATTAGCTTTTAATGTGCATGAATTTGATGGTGATGAGCCTCAGTCATATAAACAGGCTGTTAAATCTAAGTTTTGGAGTCAATGGCAAAAAGCCATGGAAGATGAAATGTTATCTTCAAAAATTAATTGTACTTGGCTACTTGTGCCTCTTCCTGCTGGTGCTTCTGTTGTTGATTGCATGTAGTTATATAAAATTAAAAATGATGTAGATGGTCTGAGGTATAAGGCCAGACTTGTGGCCAAAGGGTTTACTCAACAAGAGGGGATAGATTATACTGAGATATTTGCTCATGTTGTGAAATTTACCACTGTTAGACTTTTTTTTAAATTTTACTCCTATATGGAGAAGGAAATTACAAATAAACACCTATATTATAGAAATGAGGAAATTAGGGTTTAGGGTTTAGCTTTTTCAAGTGCTATATCCATCCTACTATAATTTTTGGAGTGTAGCTATCGTTGTCTCGATGGTTTTCACTTTTTTCACATCTTTAAGTCAATCCCTAAACCCTTTACCACTGTTAGACTTATGCTTGCATTATGTGCTCATTTTGATTGGGAACTGAAACAAATGGATGTGAAAACTACCTTCTTGCATGGTGATTTAGATAAACCTATCTATATGAAACAACCTGAGGGGTTTGTAGATCCCAAGTACCCCAATCATGTGTGTTTGCTAAAAAAAGGCTTTGTGTGGTTTAAAGCAATCCCCTAGACAATGGAATATCAAGTTTAATTCGTGTATGCAAAAACTTGGGTTTATGAGAAGTACCTTTGATGCTTGCATATATGTGAAAAATCTTGATAAGGTTCATGTCTTCCTTTTGCTATATGTTGATGATATGCTGATCATGGGACCCTGCCTTAAATCCATCAAGCATGTGCAATCTGCTTTATGTGATAACTTTGACATGAAGGACCTTGGTGATGTTCAAAAGATTTTGGCCATTAATATCCATAAGAACAGAAAGGAGTCTGTCCTTGTGCTTCACCAAGAACCATATGTGCTTAAGATTTTGCAAAAGTTTAACATTTCTGCTGCTAAAACTGTTTCTGTGCCTTTAGTTGCTCATTTTCTGTTGAGTAAAGATTTGTGTCCAAAGTCTGAATCTGATATCAATGCTACGAAAAAGGTCCATTATGCTAATGCTATATGTTCTGTTATGTACTTAATGATTAGTACTAGGCCTGACATTGCTTATGTTGTTTCTTGCTTGAGTAGATATATGTCAAATCTTAGACCTGTGCACTGGGAGGACTTAAAATGGCTTCTGAGATATCTGAAACATACTTCTAAGTATGGTCTATGTTTTTTAAAGTGTGATGATGGTATAAATCTATGTGGTTTTGTGGATTCAAACTATGATAATGATAGGGACAAGAGAAAGTCCACTACTTCTTATGTGTTTACAGTTTTGTATAAGCTGGAAATCTCAATTGCAACATATAGTGGCCCTATCCTCTACTGAATCAGAATACATAGCCATCACAAAGGCTATGAAGTAAGCAATTTGGTTCAAGGGAGTTCTTTCTGAACTAAAATTCTTGATAACTATTCCTGCTGTTTATTCTAATAGTCCGTCTATAATACAATTATGCAAAAACCCTGTTTTTCAAGCATATAGATGTTAGGTTCCATTTTATTAGAGATGTGGTTGAAAAACAAGAAATATTGTTGCATAAGGTGCATACTGATAAGAACCCTGCTGATATGGGAACTAAATGCTTACATGTTGATAAATTGCTCACTTGTATTAAAAGGTTGCATTTTGACTGTGGTTAGCATGTGCATGTGCATGTCCCGGGGGAAAGTCCTTGCTGATTCTTTAGGCCTTGGCTTACTGAAATCACAGGGCAACTAAAGTCCTACTTGACTAATTGGCTTGTCATTTGGTGTCTTGTTAGGCAACCTGGTTATTCTCTTGACTAATGAGCTTAGACTCTTTGGTGTCTTGAGATAACCTTGTAGGCTGTGATGAAGCAACACGTGGACCAAGGTTCTCCTCTATTTACCCAATTTAGTCCAAGGTGAAGTATGTGAGATAATTGTGGACTTCAATTTGGGCTTGCTATTTAAATTAGCTGGGCTGGTTTTAATTGATGGCCCGTTTATGTTTATTTGTGACCCAATCCGGGTTTGGCCCAATACTTAAATGGACGCTCCGATGGCTGCCACGTATTCCATCTCACACGGATCATGATGCTGAGCCGTTGGATCTAGGGTGTGTTTGTTTTGCTGAGTGTTAACACTCCCTGCGCCTCCTTGGTTACTCAGTCCGTTCATTTGCTCTCTCTCTCTCTCTACATGCATTCTCTCTGGCTTCGCTCTAAACCCTTTCTCTCTCTCTCTGAAATGGCTTCCGATCTTCTTCTCCGGTGACTCCTTTCTCTATTTTAGTAAGAATTGAGTGTGCATCTCTCAGCTCCTGTGTTGATTCGGAGATTTTTGTAGTTTCGAACGGTTGAGTTCGATTCTGGGTATTTGGGGGAAGATCCTCGGTTGATTTCTTAGATTTGTGGGTTTTGTGTGTTCTTGAAGCATGTGGCTATGGTTGTGAGTCATTTGACGTGTGAGGTGGCTACTGTGTTGTAGCAATCGGGAAACCCTAGGTTTTGGGGTTCGATTGTTTCACTGTGCTCCCTTGTGATTTGTTGGAGAAGATTGAGGAGGTCCTTGGCCCTGAGCCATATCCTTAATCTTCTGTCCCATTTCGTTTCTTGTTTTTTCTGTGAGTTAGATCCGAAAGGATCCTATTCCTTATATTACTAATTTGTGTGTTAAGTGTGCAGGTAATTTCCAGAAGTGTAGTTTGCTATATTCTGTAAATTTGTACTCGGTCACAAATTGTTCTCGTTGTAATACTTGTATTGTAATTGGCTTGTTCCTACTGAGATTAGCCATCTCAGTGTTGATCCAATAACAAAGAGGTCCCGGTAATTAGTGAATCCTAAGTGATTTGATCCCTACATGTGGTTGGAAGTTTTCAGATTGTGTTTTGCTAGTATCGACGCCATAAACTCAATTATATCCCATATTTTGAGGTTGGTCATCAATTATATAATTTGATGATGGATGCCCATAAGTTGAATCCGGGAATTTTAACATTTTGTAGTATGTATATATGATTTGTATTATTTTTATATTTTTAACATTTTGTATGTATATATGATATGTACTATTTTTATACTTCCTCTGTCTCAAAAAATATGTGCATCTGGGACGGCACGAGAATTGATAAGGCTCGTTTCATGCATTGTTTTTTGGGTGATATTACATGCTTTTTTAGGGAGATAATGCGCAAATTTGAGATTAAGTGTGCAGATATTTGCTGGGTCAAGTAGATGCTGCAAATTGACCGAGCAGATGCAAAATGAGCAGAAAAGGAGTAAAAAGTGTCAAACATCCGCTAGGTCAAGGAGAATTATCAGGAGAGCAGGTGTGTGAAAAATCACCCGGACCCAGGAACGCACACAAATTACCCGGGGCGGGGAAAATGGAGCAGAGCAGATTTAAAAGATCCTATTTTAAGGGTACAAACGTCAAATCATGAAGAGCATACCCTAGGGATTCGAGCTTGAAGCCTCCCTATATAAAGGGACCAACATGAATGAAGAAAAGGAGCGCTTAACGCTATGGTAGTTTAGGTAGGGAGCTCTCGGTAGCGCTTAACGCTACCGTTCTCGTAGTTTAGGTAGGAAACTCTCAAAGGCGCTTAACGTCACTGCTCTCTTAGCTTAGTTTAGTTTGGTTGCTGATTTCATAGCTTAGTCCAATGGTTTCGACGATGGAATTGACGACTCCGGCGTTGGATCCTTGCTTTCTTTACCGTTTTTGAGATGATGTAGTCGGATCTCGAGTTTCATCGGAGGAATTGACGACTCCGCCTTTAGATCTCGACCTATTTCTGGTTTTATGAAGCTTTGGTGTTTATTTTATTGCTGATGATGCTCTTTACTTATGTTTCTTGGATGCTTTTCGCAATTGGTGGCTTAGATGTTTAGATCCATGATGTTTACATGATTTCCAGTAGTTTAGAGGTTGAGATCTAGTTATTCACGTGCTCAATTTCTGAGATTTGTTAGTTTAGGTGATGCATGCAAGGTTGATCTGTGTTTATTACGCTTTCTGCTAGACCCAGTAGCTTAGATCTGTTAGTTTAAGCTTTAATTCCATGTTTAATTTTAGATCTGAGATTGCTCTGTTTTCATGGTGTTCAATGCTCTGTTTTCACTCTGTTTTTAGCTTAGTTACATGAAGAAGATGAAGTTTGTTGGTAGTTAGAATCAGATCTGCTTTAGTTTGTTAGTTGCAGCTTTCTTGTCAGTAGCTATTAAGGGAAATCTGTTCTGCTGCTTTTCTTACGATCTGTTGTCTGGCTGTTTTAGGAAACTTATTTGCTTGACCCAGGAAATTTGGTGAATGAACTAGAGTTAATTTTCTATTTCAAATCATGATTGCAATTACATTTGAAGCACATTCAGTTCTCTGGATCTAGTAGATAGAATAGATTAGGTTTAATTTCCCAGGTCTAGGAGTTAAAACTCAACCCTCTCGTTGCGTGGCAGCAGCCGATCACTTTTCTGAATGTGTCGTAGAAACAATCTCGAGTAGGTCCCTAGTCTCAGTGGTTCGACCCCGCTCTTGCCGCTTATACTTCGTAATATTTGTTGCATTAGTGGGAAAATTATAAATCTTGTTGAAAGGAGGAACACGTGCACACGACACACGTGCAAAAATCCTCTCTTCAAGAATTAAGAAAAAATTGGAAAAGTAAGAGAGAGGAGGAGAATGGTAGTAAAGTAAGAGAAATGAGGAGAATGGTAGTTAAAGTAGTGTTAGTGGATAACGGGATCTACATTATTAAATTGATATAACTTTCCAAAAATGGAATGCACATATTTTTGTGGGACGGACAAAAACGGAAAGTGCACATATTTTTATTGGACAGATGGAGTATTTTTATAGGATGAATGAAGTAATATATTTATAGTACAATAATTATATAGTCAGCCAATAACATTATTTCCACCATCTTTTCTAGTTTTCTATATTCCTTATGTCTACGAAAAATAAACAAGATTATGAATGACATGGGTTTTAATGTATAATTGGTAAAGTAAGAGGGAAAATAAGAGAGATGGAAGGAAAAAGGTAATAATATGAGTGTTAGTGGATTATGGGATATTGAATCCAACCATCAACATTGCTATTAACAAACTAATTTAAGGCCGGCTGCGAATAATATTTTTCTACATAAACATATTCCCTCTGTCTCATAAATGGTCAATGATCCTAACTGTGGTTTTCTTTTCATATGTTTACACAAATCAATACAATTTGTCCAGCTTAGTAACAACAACAAAGAATCAAAGATTAAAAAAGTTGAGAATTCCCATAACCACCCTCAAAATATGGGATTCCACCCGATCGATGTCATTGAAAATTAATATTTCAGGCATGCCATTGTTATTTGTTATACTACCGTTAATCGATACACGTGATTAGCAATTTCATTTCATCCTACAATTTCAAAAGTTAAAACCCTCCCTCTTCACCACCTATACCTCTGCCGCCGCCACTAGCTCTCCACTACTTAGGTGATGGCGGCTTATGGTGCTGCGATTTCTCTCAAGAATACCATTGACCGTATTCTACAATCATCTCGCATTTCACTGGTTCCTGCCTCTTCTATACAAGTCTTACGACCTGCCTACGAGGCCATGGATCGCTTGCTGATTGCTCTGTTAAAGTTGGACCACACCGGCTACAGTAAGATCAGGACGAAGGTGAATGCTTTGGATGAACGGATCAAAGAGGCCGTATGGGAATTCGAAGATTTACCAGAATCTCATTTCTATGATCAGATTCTTCCACAACTCGAAAGTGAGAGAAGTCACTTGTCGTTCTCGGTAGATCTGCAGAGTCTGCAGCAGAGTGTTGATTGTTTCATCCAGAGGGTCGCGGTGATGGAGTTGGAGTATGATATTGAAGTGGCGAATATGCCTGAAGAAGAAGGCGAACCTATTGCATCAAGGATTGATTTTGGTGGTGTAATAATGGAGTGCTCATTTCAGTTGGAAGAAGCTCGGCTAGAAAGGAGTTCGGTAAGCTCGGCTTACCGAGCTGGAACTAGCCTGGAACTAGCCGAGAAGAAGAAGAAGGCAGAAGTCGGTAAGCTCAGCGGTAAAGAAGCTCGGTATGGAAGCTCGGTATGGAAGCTCGGTAAGGAAGCTCGGCGTTGAGCTGGAATGAGCCGAGAAGGAAGAGTTCGGTTGTAAGCCGAGAAGGAGTTCGGTATTGAGCCGAAGAAGGAGTTCGGTCTTGAACCGAGAAGGTAGAAGCAACCTAGCCGAACTAGCCGTTGGAGCAGCAGTTAGTTAGCTGAGATGTAGCGGTTATTCTTCTTGCTTTCTTGATTCTTCTTGTAGTTAGTTAGTAGCAGTTGCTACGTGATTATAGAGCTTTAAATAGCTCACCGTGTATGTAGTTTAGAGTTTAATCAATAAAGAGTTTTCCAGTTTTCTCTCCAAGATTATCATCTTCAATACTCAAAGTGTGAGTGTGTGAAAGCCTTGTGTGCGTAAATCTCAACAAGTGGCGCCGTCTGTGGGAAAGGGATATTGAAGCTGATTTGCAGAGGATCAAACGGTTTCAGAGATGGCAGCAAGGCTTGATGCAGAGAAGTTCACAGGCAAGAATGATTATGGCCTGTGGAAGATGAAGATGAAGGCGATCTTAATTCAACAAGGCTTGGCGGCAGTTCTTGCAAAACCAGATGAGAAAGGAAAGGCTCCAGTGCTTGATGAAAAAGCTCAGGCAAAGATGGAGGAGATGCAGCTCAAGGCACATTCTGCAGTGATTCTGTGCCTTGGAGATAAGGTCTTGAGGGAAGTTCAAGAAGCCAAGACTGCGGTGGAGATCTTGGACAAGTTAGATGAAGTTTACTTGGCCAAATCCTTGGCTAACCGGCTGTATCTCAAGAAGAGGCTGTATGCCTATAGTTTTTCTGGAGATAGGTCCATCATTGAGCAGCTAGAGGAGTTCAACAAGATCATTGATGACCTGGGATCTGTTGATGTCAAGATCTCAGATGAGGATAAGGTCATTCTCACATTGAATGCCTTGCCTAGCTCGTATGACCAGCTAAGTGATGCAATTATCTATGGAAGAGATAAACCTATCACCTATGCAGAAGTCTATTCAGCCTTGATGGCCAAAGAACTCCAGAAGACAGCCAACAGAGGCTCTGCAAGCTCCAATGTTCAAGCTGCAGAGGCCTTGAATGTGAAGAAGTTCAAGAAGCAGAACTTCAAGAAGAAGTTTGAGGGCCCTAAACCCTCAAGTTCAGATGCTCAGAAGGAAACCAGAGCTTGCTATTGGTGCAAGAAACCTGGACATTTGAAGAAAGATTGTCATGCATGGAAGAGAAAGATGGCCTCAGAGGGACACAATCAATCTGATTGTGTGGAGAGTGCTGATCCCCCGGCTCAACTCATGAATATCAGTGATAGTGGGGTCAGTCATAGGTGGATTATGGACTCGGGGTGCAGTTTCCATATGTGCCCCAATAGAAGCTGGTTTCATGATCTTCAAGAAGCATCGGGTACGGTTGTTATTGGTAATAACCACATTTGTCAGATCAAAGGAATAGGGAAGGTAAAGCTAAGCCTACAAGATGGCTCTATAAAGATCCTAACTGGGGTGAGGTATATTCCAGAAGTAAAGAGGAACCTCATCTCATTGGGAATGCTGGAACAGAAAGGGTTCACCATATTGATGAGTCAAGGAAAATTGTTTGTGAAATCTGGAGATGCAGTGATGATGGAGGCTGACAGAGAGCATATTCTCTATTATCTGAAGGCTAAGGCTGTTGATGGAGAAAGCAATGCAGTGTCAGATGATTCCATAATGCTATGGCACAAGAGATTGGGCCACCCAGCCGAAGGAAGCTTGAAAGAACTCATCAAGAAGGGTCTGATCTCTGGAGATTTCAACAAGATGGACCCCTGTGAGCAATGTATACTTGGAAAGGCTAAGAAGGCACCCTATCCTACAGGTATTCACTCTTCTACAGCCCCTTTAGACTACATACATAGTGATCTTTGGGGGCCTTCACCGGTGTGTTCAATTGGTGGAGGAAAGTATTATCTAGCTATCATTGATGACTATACAAGGAAGTTGTGGGTATATATTCTTAAAGAAAAATCTGAAACACTCACAAAGTTCAAGATATGGTGTAAGGAGGTTGAGCTAGAGAAGGGTAGAAGTGTTAAATGCTTAAGGACAGACAATGGCCTAGAGTTCTTGTCTGCTGAGTTTGATCTGTTTTGTAAAGAGAAGGGTATGAAGAGGCACCGGACTGTTCCTGGTAATCCTCAGCAAAATGGTGTTGTGGAGAGGATGAATAGGACAATCCTAGAGAGGGTGAGGTGCCTACTTCTTGGGTCTGGTTTGAGCAGCAGATTCTGGGGTGAGGCTGTGTATACAGCAGCCTATCTCATCAATAAATGCCCATCTACTGCCCTGAAATCTGAAACTCCTGATTACATGTGGTATGGAACTCACAGTGACTACTCAAAATACAAGGTGTTTGGGTGTGCAGCCTATGCCCATGCTAGGCAAAGTAAGCTTGAAGCTAGGGCTCTGAAATGTATCTTGCTGGGGTATCAGAGAGGTGTTAAGGGGTATAGGCTCTGGTGTATTGAGCCCGGTAAGCAGAAGGTCTTGGTGAGTAGGGATGTGGTGTTCTTGGAGGATCAGATGCCATTCCTGAAAGATAAGCCGGACTCCAATGAAGATGAGGGTGATTTCTTCAAGGTGGAGCCTGTGGGGGTTGGCCTAGGAGCAGGTGGAGTCATTGACTCAGGGAGTGAGTCTGATTCAGATAAAGAAGAGGCTCCAACTCAGGGCAACCAGGCTGGTGAGTCTATATCAGACTCTATCAGGGACTATCAGCTTGCAAGGGACAGAGTTAGAAGAGAAACAAGGCCACCAACAAAGTTCTCTGATGTTGTGTATTATGCTCTGTGTGCAGCTGAAGGTATTGATGGTGCAGATCCACTCACATATAAAGAAGCTATGCAGAGTAAAGATAGAGAAAGATGGATTGAAGCCATGAATGAGGAAATAGAGTCTTTACTCAAGAACAAAACATGGATTTTGGTGGACAAATCCAAGCTGAATACAGATGGAAAGGAGAGGAAGCTGATCAGTTGCAAGTGGTTGTTTAAAAAGAAGGTAGAAACCACTGATAAAGACAGAATCAGGTTCAAGGCAAGGCTGGTGGCTAGAGGCTTTACACAGCAGGAGGGAATCGATTTCAATGAAGTGTTTGCACCTGTTGTGAAGCACACTTCGATTAGGATTCTATTGGCTGTGGTGAATCAGCTTGACTGGGAGCTACAACAGCTTGATGTGAAGACAGCCTTCCTCAATGGAGATCTAGAGGAAACTATCTTCATGGAACAGCCAGAGGGCTATGTGAAGATTGGAGAAGAAGGCAAGGTGTGCCTGTTACAGAAAAGTCTTTATGGACTTAAGCAAAGTCCTAGACAGTGGAATAAGAAGTTTGATGCACAGATGAAGAAGATTGGCTTCTCCAAGTCAGAATATGATGATTGCATCTACATCAAGAAGGCAGGCAAGACTCCCATTGCCTACCTATTACTCTATGTGGATGATATGCTACTTGCAGGGCCTTCTATGACAGAAATTCAGAAAGTTAAACAAGATCTGAAGTCAAGCTTTGAAATGAAGGATCTAGGAGAGTCAAGGAAGATCCTAGGCATACATATTCAGAGAGATAGAGGCTGCAAGAAGCTGTGGATGCTGCAAACTGACTATATTGAGAAAGTTTTGCAGAGATTCAAAATGGAAAATGCAAAAGCTGCATCAACTCCCCTGTCCCAGAGTTTTAAGCTATCAAAGGAACAAGCCCCTAAAACTAAGCAAGAGGCTGATGAGATGGAGGCTATCCCTTATGCTAGTGTGGTTGGAAGTGTTATGTACACTATGATTTGTACAAGACCAGATTTGGCTCATGCTATCTCAGTGACTAGCAGATACATGGCAGACCCGGGGAAGGAGCATTGGAATGCTCTTAAGTGGATATTGAGGTACATGAAGTCAACTAAGGACTGGGGGATTGTGTTCAATGGCTGGGAAGGTGAATCTGAGGAGGTTGTGCAGGGCTATTGTGATGCAGACTATGCTGCAAACCTGGACAACAGAAAGTCCCAAACAGGTTATCTTTTCACCATGTTTGGAACTGTAATCAGCTGGAAGTCAGGGTTGCAAAGTGTTGTTGCTCTCTCAACAACAGAATCAGAGTATATAGCTCTCACTGCAGCTGTACAGGAGAGTTTTTGGATTCAGGGAGTGATTTCTGACTTTGGTTTTGACCAAAAGACAATGGTGATTCATTGTGACAGCAGCTCAGCTATGTGCTTGGCTAAACATCCGGGTTTTCATGAAAGGAGCAAGCACATAGACATAAAGTTGCATTTCATTAGAGATGAGATTGAAAAGGGGAGAGTGAAGGTGATTAAGATTAACACCTTGCACAATCCGGCTGACATGCTAACAAAGTCTCTAGGTAGAGACAAGTTTGATCATTGCAAGAAATGGATCAATGTTTGTGCAAGAACTGAGATGAGCCCTCAGGTGGAGAATTGTAATAATGGAGTGCTCATTTCAGTTGGAAGAAGCTCGGCTAGAAAGGAGTTCGGTAAGCTCGGCTTACCGAGCTGGAACTAGCCTGGAACTAGCCGAGAAGAAGAAGAAGGCAGAAGTCGGTAAGCTCAGCGGTAAAGAAGCTCGGTATGGAAGCTCGGTATGGAAGCTCGGTAAGGAAGCTCGGCGTTGAGCTGGAATGAGCCGAGAAGGAAGAGTTCGGTTGTAAGCCGAGAAGGAGTTCGGTATTGAGCCGAAGAAGGAGTTCGGTCTTGAACCGAGAAGGTAGAAGCAACCTAGCCGAACTAGCCGTTGGAGCAGCAGTTAGTTAGCTGAGATGTAGCGGTTATTCTTCTTGCTTTCTTGATTCTTCTTGTAGTTAGTTAGTAGCAGTTGCTACGTGATTATAGAGCTTTAAATAGCTCACCGTGTATGTAGTTTAGAGTTTAATCAATAAAGAGTTTTCCAGTTTTCTCTCCAAGATTATCATCTTCAATACTCAAAGTGTGAGTGTGTGAAAGCCTTGTGTGCGTAAATCCCAACAGGTGGAATCAACTCACACTTGGTTGGATTATCTGTGTTTTTTGAAGATACTAGGAAATATCTTCTTGGAGAAGATAAAGGGAATTGCTTATCAGTTATTGGAATGGCAGGGGTTGGAAAGACCACCATTGCTAAGAAAGTATTTGACGATCCATTGATTCAGAGACATTTCGAGCTTCGAGCATGGGTCAGAGTGGGTAGAAAATGTGAATCCAATGAAGCCTTACGATGTGTTCTTGCCCAAGTGGATCCCATCACTCGCCACCAAATGCTTACCCAAGCAGACGGCAGTCATGACGACCGGAAATTAGTTGGACTCTTGAAAGAGAGATTGAAGGATAAGAAATGTCTCATTGTGTTGGATGATGTATGGAAATGGGATACACGATTCATGGATAACTTGCCACGAGAGAATGTCAGAATCTTGCTTACAAGCCGACAGAGATTTGAAGAATCTCCATATAAACGAGTACGCTTGTTGAATGAAGAAGAAAGTAAGAAATTATTTGGTGAGATGGTATTTGGTGAAGTGGGTTTCCCTCCTCACCTTGAAGAATTGGGAGAGAAGATTGTCAAAAAGTGTGAAGGTCTTCCACTTATGATAGTCACAGTTGCTAATCTCCTATCCAAAGAAGACAAGACACCAAAATTTTGGACCGAGGTAGCAGAGAAACAACATAATTCAGTCTTTGTGGATGCATATGATCAGATAGCAGAGGTACTTTTCCCAAGCTATGAATACTTAGATCAATATTTGAAAATGTTCTTTCTCTATTTGGGAGCTTACCCTTCATACACTGATATCTTCAGTAAGGAATTCTATCATCAGATAACTGCGGAAGGATTTTTCGAATCATATACTAGGCAGACTCTCTTTGCACATATAAATAAATGCTTGGATATTCTTTCTCAATGCTATCATCTTGTTCTACATGAACGCGATATTAGTTCCTGGTTTTCAAAGAACAAGTTAAGCGTGCATTCTTGCTGGCAGCACCTGTGTAAGAAAGAAGCTAGTAAGATCAAGTTTTTACATGTTATACAAAGTTGCGATGATGTTATGAAAGACCAGCGTCGGTTGTGTGCGCATTGCAACACTTTATTTTCCTTCGAACAAGTGTATGATGCAATAAAAAGTGATTGTGCGTCCAGTGCCCGTTCTCTCCTTTGTTATGGTCCTTACCACAAATATCCAATTCCAATACATGCCATGGATTTCAAGTTGCTTAGGGTACTAACAGCTGTTCAGGTCCGACTTTACCATATCCCACTTGAAATTATGAAACTAGTTTGTCTAAAGTTTCTTTCCCTAACGTGCAACAAAGAGCTCCCTGCTTCCGTATCCAATCTTATTCAACTTCAATCCCTAATTATTGAGCAGCATACGAACATTAAAAAGCGTGGAGCTTTGTCATACATGCCGGTTGAAGTATGGGACATGCAGGAACTAGAGCACATTGAGGTAACCGGAAGAGACCTACCAACCCCTAATTCTGATGCTACTTTAGAAAAGCTCTCTTGCCTTCATGGTGTTAGTGCAAAGAGTTGCACTAGAGAAATTCTGAAAAGAATCTCTAATTTACACTCATTAAACATTATGCTGGAGTTGAAGCCTTACGATGACGACGATGATATCAACCCACTGAGTGGCTTGGAATATATCTCAACCGAACTCCATAATTTGGAAAAGCTTCTCTATTCAGTGTCTAACCCTGAGATGAGGTATGAGTGTATGGTTCCTCTTTCAATGTTCTCATCAAGTTTGAAGAGGTTGGAGTTGGATGGCATAGGGTGTTCATGGAAGCACATGAATGACATTGGTTCGCTGCTACCAAATCTTGAGGATCTCGCTTTAGGACAATATGCCTTTCGAGGCCCAGAGTGGGAGATAGAATCAGATTGTTTTTTGAAACTCAAGACACTTTTAATTGAGGATAGTGATCTGGTGCGATGGATAGCTCAGCAAGGAAGCCTCCCAAGGCTTGAGCTCCTAAGCATACGGCATTGCTACAAATTACAACAACTCAATTGGGCACGTGATCCCTCAATGATCGCAAGGGCTGCAATCGAATTAGTTGAGTGCAATCCCTTAGTCGTCGCTTCTACCAAGCAATTCCCAGAATCTCTCTTTACAGTTCGTTGCCACTCTTCTTTTTGAGATGAGAAGTCATTGCTAGACTCTCAACTTGGCTAACAGGTTTGACCCCCTAATACTCCCCTATTTACAGTTGACTGAATATGGAATTTATTGTGTTTTGCTATATTCTGTTACAGTGTATGCTGGTAATTAATCTTTTAGTTACTACTTTAGAATGAGAATTTAACATGTGAGTGTTGTTTAATTTAAATAACATGTCTACAAATTTTTAAGTGCTCACGTCCTTTATTCATTTTTTGTTTTTTAGGCAACTGAGAGAGAGAAAAAGGATGTCAAGCGCTGTGTCAACGATTGTGAATTATTGATTTTGTTGAGGATTATGAAACCTCATGGCTGGATAATGCTTGAATATTTATGTAATGGTTGAGTTAAAGGGATTGTTGAAATTGTAATTTCTGTGATTGGATAACATGCGTTTCGACTCTTCTTGTAATTCTTGTTTCAGTAACTTGTGAAGATATTATTGCTCTTGTTCGTTATGTTAGGTTTTTTTTTTTTTTTTTAAGGAGGATCGACGGTGGTTCCCCACCTACCCCCGAAGTGACTCGGACCCCCGGCCTAAAGGGTCGGAGGTGAAGCGTCTTACCAAGCTGCGCTTCGTTGTCAAGGTGGGACCCAATGGGTCCACCAGCCCCGCAGGAACGGGTCCAGGATTTTTCACCTCCCCCAGCTCCTGGGGTCGGAGGTGAAGCGTCTTACCAAGCTGCGCTTCGTTGTCAAGGTGGGACAGGCCAATGAATCCACTAGGGCCCAGAGAAATTAATCCCCAAGATGCGCCTCCCAGGGGTCGAACACGCGACCTCTAGGATGAGGCGGTATCCATGCCTCCCTTCTCAACCAGTTGAGCTACGAGGCTTGAGGTTTGAGGATTTCTGCATTTTTTGCGAGTTATTGTTTGTTGTTCGTTGCCCGTCGACATTACATACACACGTTTTCAACAGTAATAATACTACTCCGTTTGTCCGCCATTAAATGTTTCTCATATTTCACTTTTTGTATGTCGGCCCCACATTCGACTTACTTTTTCTTTCATTTTAATTTATTAAGTCAAACAATTTCTTAAGACTCGTGCCAGTTAAATACTCTCTCCGTCCCACTTTAGGAGTCCCGGCTTACCATTTTTGGGTGTCCCACTTTAGGAGTCCCGGTTGAAATATTCCATAAATGGTACTCCCTCCGTCCAACATTAGGAGTCACATTTATGAGCGGCACGAGTTTTAAGAAATGTTAAGAAAAGTGGGTAGAAAAAAATTAGTGAAATAGGGGTCTCACTTGTATATATTAGTTTTAAATGAAATGTGAGTGGAATGAGTTAGTGGAAGGTGAGACCCTATTACCATTTATGTTAAAAGTGAACCAGGACTTCTATTCGCTGACGGACTAATATGGCAAAATAGGACTCCTATTCGCAGACGGAGTGAGTATTAGGCCTCACATTCCACTAACCTTTTTCCACTCACATTTAATTATAAAACTAATATAAAAAAGTAGGACCCACGTTCCACTATCTTTTTTCATCAACTTTCGTTTACATTTTTTAAAAATCCGTGCCGAACTCAATTGGGACTTCTAAAGTGGGACTGAGGAAGTATGAGACATTTAATCATGAAATGAGGGAGTATTATTTTCATAGTCATCTAGGTCAACACTCAACACACACAATGATATCCAATTTTTTTGTAGTAGTACCATACAATTTAATTAAAATTAATTAATATATAGTGATATTCCCGTCGTAAGTCATCTATTCTAGTTAATTTCCTACGGCATCTTACATGAACTTTCCAGTTCCACGTCATACTCGAAAGACTTAACAAATTATTTGTTCAAACCTCCATTTCTTTTAATCTCAAGAGCCAATAACAACCATTAATAAAATCAGTTTGAAAAGGTCGCCTTAATTTTTGAACGTAAATTTCATTCCTCTCGTTCTACTGTATATACTTAAAAAAAATTTCTAGATTCCGCCGATTCATCGCTTTTACTCAACATGGAAGGAGTGCTTGATATAAAATCAGATTATTCAACGAATCACAACAATTTCAAAGCGTTTAAATCCAAATTCAGAAGAAAATATGAATCCAGTTTTCCATCAGAAGAAAATCCGACGCCGAGCATTTACGCCCTCCGCGCCTACGACACCGTCTTTGCCGGCGCCGGCGAAGATTTCAAAGGCCTGAGTGGAAAATTAATCTTCGAAAACGGCTTCCTCTGGCAAAAGCCGGTTTTCCACATTGTGAATGGTTAGAAAATACAATGAGGCAAAAAGTAAAAGACGGGGAGAACTTCAAAGACTACATTGTGAATGACTTAAATTTTTTATTATCTCAATGGTTACACAACCTTTTATAGGCTCTGATTCTAGCTATACATGGAAAATATATTCTAATTATACATATCCTTTGTATTTGATTTTCCATAATCTTTAATTACTTTCCTTCTTTATTCTTGCCATAATTTCATCCATTGCCTTCTTGTTCTCCAATTAATTAATTTCCTTATTCCAATACTCCCCCTAAAGTTGAGTGTCGACTTTTTCGGCACTTAACTTGCACGATCTTTAGTTTGATATATAGTTTATACTCGTATTTAAGAGTTCTTTAATTTCCATTGATAGTTTATGCTCGTATCATAGAGCTTCTTCAATTCATCATTGATTGTTTAGGCTCGTATCAAAGAGTTATTGAAAGTTTAGACTCGTTTCAAGGAGCTCTTCATTCATCATTGAAAGTTTAGACTCGTTTCAATGAGTTCTTCAATTTTCCGTTGACGGTTTTAACTCGTGTCAAGGAGCTCTTCAATTTTCTGTTGACAGGTTTAACTCGTGTCAAGGAGCTCTTCAATTTTTTGTTGGCAGTTTTAACTCGTGTCAAGGAGCTTGTCTAAACAGTTTTTACTCATAATTAGGAGCTATCTCATCTTAGATAGTTTTAGCTCGTATCTAGGAGCCAAATCATTTTTTTCTGACTGGCAGTTTTTGCTCGTATCTAGGAGTCATCTTGATAGTTTTAACTCATATCAAGGAGTCATCTTAGACAGTTTTAGCCCGTATCTAAGAGCCAAATCATTTTTTTCTGATTGGCAGTTTTTACTCGTGTAGAGGAGTTTTTTTATCTCTGACTGACAGTTTTGACTCTTGTCGAGGAGCTCATTCTGACAGTTTTTGCTCTTGTCTAAGAGCCAATTCAGACCATTCTCGGTCCATTCCGGCTCAAACTATGAGCCAATTCATTTCTTTTATTTCTTGAGCTCAAACTTTGAGCCCATTCATTTCTTTTATTTCTCGAGCCTAATAACCATTAGGCCCAAATTTATTTCTCCTTTTTGGAGACCCTAAAAATGAAGATGTGAAACCATCATCCTCCTTTATGTTTATTCATGGGTCTTTTCTCGACGACATACACTCCAAACATGCTACCTCCGACGAGTAATCGCCGAACTATATGGAGTCTCTGCTCCGTATGTCATTCTTTTCTGACAATACTTTTAATCGTCCATCCGAAGTCTGCTCATTTCTCGACGGTGAGAATTCTCCAATAACTCCTTCAATCCAGTTTCTAATTCTCAACAGCCGACGCTTTGCGGCCATTGTGCGTCCCCCATCTCTGTGTGGCGACACTATCTTCTCCCATTTAGTTTAAGAAGGCATCATCTTCTCTTATTGGCTTTGGCTTTTCCCTCGGTTGTTCCTTTAACATCATCTTATGGCAATGGGTTCTCAACGTCCTCTCGACGACATCCCATTCCCACCAACTCTTCACATCGGCTGTGTGGCGACGACATTAGCTCTCTCCCCCTCGCTGCACAGACGTTGGCTGCTCCGCCTTCGTCCTCAGCAATTATCTCCTTGATTCGGAGATTGAATCGTTTGGCAGTGGCTGATATCTCCCCCTCGGCCAAACGCTTCATCCATTATAACATGAGTCCGCAGCCTCTCACGAAAGTTCTTTTCTCCAACCAACTAATCTCTTTTCGGTGACTACTTCCATAGTATCAGCTTTCCGGTGACATTTTCTCCCCCTGTAACGGATTCCACTTGAAGACGACACAAGCTTCTCGGCCGAACAAACCGATGACTCCTCTGTTTTCTTCGATTGGAGACTCGGGCTGCTACCTTCACGGCAACCTCTTCCCACTGGTTCTTTCCTATGTTCAAAGAGGCAGAGAGGAATTGTTCGGAGGGTACTTCCTCTCCCCCTCTACCGGGCAATTCCTGAAACACCATACCAATATCTTGATTTCGTCTTGCAGCAAGTATTAGCTTCCGAGCCGTCTTTACATGGTCAGTAGCAAGTGTTATCTCTTCATCACCATTATTTGTTTCCGAATCCGTGGGGATTCTTCCATCTAGGTTTACCAATTCATGTCAGCTTGGATACAACTTCCTTATTATTCAACTCCAATCCCTGAGTGGTATCGGTACAAGCAGACACCAAACTTCTGATATCACTTTGCAGTAACCAGTAGTATCCATCCAATTTGCAATCTTTAATTGCTCTTTCTCCTTCAACCGGTCACCAGGAAGCAGGCAGCAACCTCTCCAGTCCATCGTCCGACCACCGTGAGCTCTTCTCGATGGGATACTTCATTCTCTGTGGCCATCTGACTCAACTTATTTTAACACAAGAAAATCCCGCAAGTGTACGGGGCTAGTGTAGCACAAAGCAAGCAAGAGTATCGTATCCCACAGAGACAAAATGTATAAACTCAAGTACCACGGACCGATTTTAACTACTATCTAGACGATTCAAATGTTTGGTTGATTCTTGGAAAAACAATTAAACATAAACAAGTTAAAAGCACGCAACAAAGGATAGGTTTCAAATAAGAGAACGAGGTAGAGCTTTGGATCCGACTACAACACCCACAATGTAAACAACTCAACAACTTTGATTACCCGTTGAAGTCTCTAGGATTAGAAGGACAATCGCTATTCTAGGATAAGCCCCCTCTCGAGTGCACTCAACCCGTTGATTAACTATTAATATTGAAGTCTCCTTCTATACTTCACAATTAACTCCTATACTCAAAAGATTCAAGTCCTCACTCTAGAATTCCTTCTCTCGAATGCAAATTATCTAGGTGTTGTTCATTCTTTTATCAATCCTAATTAGGTATCTCTCGATTACTCAAAACTAGGTCAATATATCCAATTGGTAGCTAGGCAATTGAATTGAAAGGCACAAGAATGAAACAAAATAATCACAAGAGCATAGGTAATCAAAAGCTATTGAGTCAATCACAAGTATTCATTGTAGTCTTCACCAAAACTCTACAAATGATTTAGCTACTCATATTCAACTCAAAAACATAAGAATAAACCATAGTCATTGAATAAAACATGAAAACCAATGAAAATACTCCCAAGGGTGGATTGAACGGAAATTCGTCTTCGTCTTCAATCTTGTTGAGGATTGGGACGCCTTTCCTCCCAATTTCACTCTCCAAACCTTCAAAAGCTGCTATGGGGCGTGTATGGTCTCCTGAGGTCGAAAACCTAGGTCTTCTTTTATACCCGGGGCGGAAATATTCAATCTCGCAGAACACATCGCCCGGCCGGGCGATTTTAAGTCGCCAAAACGCCCGGTCGAGCGAACTTTCTGGAGTTCGCGACCAAAACGCCCGGTCGGGCGTTTTCCCCTTAAAAATCGCCCGGTCGGGCGTTTTCTCTGGAATCCTCCAAAAGCATTGTCTTCGTCTTCGAAAGGGCTTCGCGTGAGTATCTTGCACGCCCCCATCGGAGTCCGGATGAGAGAGTTATGGCTATTATACGAAAGTCGCGCATTGAAGCGCGCCCGGTCAGGCGATTCTTCCTTCAAGCTCGTTTTCAAGTCATTTTCACCTGTTTTAGCTCCAAACACTTGACAAACTCGTCAAACACTTATGTAGTGGATAATGGATGTAAACTCAAGTAGTATGCTACAAAAACACTGAAATGTTCACGTTAAACATCCAAAATACTTGCTAAACCACGAGTTTATCACCATCTTCTCGGCAGCCTTCAAGGCGCCCATCTTTGGGCTCTCGATCTCTACGGCGGGTAATCGATTCGCCGTTTCTGCCAGCGCCCGCCAGCCTTACTTCTCGCCGCTGTCCGCCATCGGATGCTGGAGCTCGCCGAGGTCACCCCGTTGCTGCTGTCCGGATTAGTTCGGGCAGCTGCTGCCCGCCGTTCTTCGTCTTGGCAGTCCCGTTTCTTCCAAAACTTGATAGGAACTTGGAATTGTTTCTTTTGTCTTGATTTCTTGAACAAAAATATGGGACGGAGAACTTTGTAAATTGTGGGAATATAACAGTGGTGATTCCTCCACAAGCAGAATATTTGGTGCAACTATTTGTGATATTTGGGTTTAAGAACTCCGATTAAAAGGAACCCTCTCTTTTTTTTCCTTTTTTTTGGTTTTGAACAAACTAACGAAGGATCGTTAGCTACTCTGATACCATGTTAGAAAATACAATGAGGAAAATAAATGACTATTGCAAAAAGTAAAAGACGGGGAGAACTTGAAAGACTACATTGTGAATGACTTGAATTTTTTATTATCTCAATGGTTACACAACCTTTTATAGGCTCTAATTCTAACTATACATGGAAAATATATTCTAATTATACATATCCTTTGTATTTGATTTTCCATAATCTTTAATTGCTTTCCTTCTTTATTCTTGCCATAATTTCATCCATTGGCTTCTTGTTCTCCAATTAATTAATTTCCTTATTCCAACATGAACGTGATCGGTAAGAGCTACAGAGAAGTGGCGGTGTGGTTGCCGGAGTTGGGTATCTCCGGCGACAGAGGACTAAGCTCGATCTTCTGGCCGGGAGGAGAGCAAACGGTTCCGAGAGGATGGAGCTTGGGGAGCAGAGAGAGGCCGTTGAGGATTGGGGTTCCGGCTAGTGGCACGTTTAATCAGTTCGTGAAGGTCATGTACGATACTGGCCGGAATTCGACTCGGATTACCGGATTTTCGATCGAGGTTTTCCAAGCGGTGGTGAAGAAACTTCCGTACGACCTTCAATATGAATTAGTTCCCTTTCCTGGCTCCTACGATGAAATGGTTTTCCCCTGTTTTTCCTCTGTTTTACTTCTGGTAATTGAATCGCTTCTTTTTTCGGCAAAATTTAAAGAAATTGTTTATAGGGAATTAAGTAAGACAGGTAAATATGAGAAAAGAAAGTGATAAAGAAAATAAAGTATAAAAGAAAATACTCTGTTCCATTTCAATATTCTTTAAATCTGTGGCAATAGAGCTTTGATGCAGCAGTAGGTGACACCGAAATAATGGCAAACCGGTGCGTTTACGTGGAGTTTTCACAGCCTTATATAGAGTCGGGGCTGGTGATGGTGGTGACGGTGAAACCCGGACTTAAAGACTCCAAATTCATAGCTTTAAATCCCTTCAACAAGATTATGTGGCTGCAGCTCGCCGCCGTCAGCACAGCCACCGGATTTGTCATCTGGCTCAGCGAATTCGTAGTCACCGGAAATTCCATTCTCCAAACTATCTGCTCTATTCTCTGGCTCCCAGTCACCATAATCTCCTTGTCACAAAGTGAGTATAAGATACAATTTCTCGATTTGTGTGCGTGTGATCCTTACATTGGCCCATGTTAATATTCACTCAATCGTTCCAAGTTTATTGGATGTCCCTGAGGAGCTTTTGGAATGTTCCCAGTGTAACCTGTTTGTCCCATATCGACTTAGGAAACATATGTGGGATTTATAGACCAAATGAGTTGGTTTCTAAAAGGCTAGTCTTTTAAGTTGAGTTCTGTATGTTGGTCGTATTAAGGGTGTTTTGAGCTCAATACTAATACAGTGAACTCCGTGTTTTATCACAGGAGAGAACATCAAGAACTCAACGTCCAAGCTTGTGCTAGCGGTGTGGATATACGTGACTTTCGTGGTGGGAGCGAGTTTCACGGCTGTCCTAAGCTCGATGATGACTGTTCCGAGATTGGAGCCATCTGTGAGGGAGATAGACGTTTTAAGGAACTCCAATGCAGCTGTAGGATGCAATGGCAATTCCTTCATCTGTGATTATCTCATCAACGTCCTAAACTTCAAACCCAACAATATCAAGCGGGTCAATTCCATTGATGAGTATCCACGAGCTTTAGACAACGGTGAGATCAAAGCCGCTTTCTTTGTCTTGCCACATGCCAAGGTGTTCCTCGCCAAGTATTGCAACGGCTACATTGTTTCAGGGCCTAGTTTCAAACTAGGTGGCTTTGGATTTGTAAGATACTATCAACTTCTCATCCTTTTTTTTTCCTACAGTTTTCTCTGACTCTAAGGGCATGCTTGGTATGATGAAACAGAATGAAAATGGAAAATGAATGAATATATATAATGTAAAACAAGTCATATTTTAGGATTTTCTTGTTGATTTTGTATATGTTTGTACATGACCAGGCATTCCAAAAGGGGTCTCCATTAGCAATTGATATATCAGAAGCAATACTCAAAGTATCACAGAGTGGACATGTTGACACATTGGAGCAGAACATGCTCCATCACTCCAACTGCACTTCGTCACCAGCAGCCTCACAGAAGGCGGCTGACGACATAAGATTAGGCCCGGGTCCGTTCTCCGGCTTGTTCATGATCCTAGGTTGCATCCTAGGTTTTGCATTCGTCGTTGCGGTCGTTCGTTTGGCGAGGGCGAGGTGGACCAGTTTTTGCGATGGGCTGTGGGCTTCAATGGTTGTGATCAGAGAGTGTTGCACAAGATTTGGGGCTACATATTTTTGTGTTCATTAGATGTAGACTAGTTTGTGATTTTTGCATTTAAACACATGCCTAATTAAGTGTGTTTGTATATAAATTTTCATTTCAAGATGTAAGAAAATGAATGTTTTCTTGCTTTAGCAAACACATTATTCTCACTCATAGTATATAAAGATAATTAGATTCAAGAAACAACATTTTAATATAACTGAAATGATGGGATATGGAGACACTTGACCCCTTTTGCTCTCTCATTTGCCTGATAAAATCGATGAATGAATATAGGATGTGAGCGTACATAAATATTCAAATGAATTGAGATTGAATCGACGTGGTTTGTGCAAATTAAATGTAGGAATGCTAACCTGTTAACCAAATTGAGAGCTAGGCTATTGGGATGTCCGTCCTACTGTGGATACTCTCATCCTACATATCATTTTAAACGTGGACCTCACGATCCATTAACATTACTTCCACTATGTTTTCCCTCACTCTTTCTTATCAATTGTGCATTAAAATTTAAAACCTATGTCATTTAGAACTTTGTCTACTTTTTTGGACAGAGAGGTGGTATCTCCTTATAGACTAATATGTTTACTAGTGTGAGCAGTTCTGATACGAGATATCTCCATATCTCTATTAATTTGTCTATCAATTATTTTCCATATCTTTACATATATGCTTATGATTATTTTCTTGGTCACTAAGTTAGGGTACTAGGGAATTAGTATTATAAATAGGAGTCTTTGTTATCTTTTGAATTAATCATTGAAGAAATACACGTATCTTATTTTATTTTCACGCTTTATTTCAATTCTGTATTGTTCTTGATTTGATCAACGGGCAAAGCTCCCATGAATATCTTTTATCCCTCCACTGATCGCAATCGCGACTCTGAAATCTTGTTAAGGGAATTTATCCCTTAACAAGTACTCTATATTATCTATGTAAACTAGGCAGCCATTAATTATATAGTCAAACATTGGCTCGACGTCGCCCCCAAACCTAGGTACCTACATTAAACTAGGTAAACAATTTGTGTGTCCATCTCTATTATATTCATAATTATTTGCATTTATTTCCAACAACGTCCGTTTCTACTTCCATAATAAATTCAGTTTTGCAAGAAAAAAATCATCATGTACTAACAATCAGAGAACAAATACAGATTAATTACCTGATATTTTTGACTGATTTACAAAACTAGAGAAAAGACCTCGGATAAAATTTCATAATTTTTCTAGCAATTTTCCATTTAAATATCACCATGCCTACTCAATTATTGAAGTCAACGATTATCACCACCATACCTACTCAATTATTGAATCCAACAAACAACATTGCTAATACAAAACTAATTTAAGGAAAGCTGGCTGCGGGAATAATATTTTTCCACAGAAAAGACATATTTCATAGAAAAATATTTGTTTTATGCACATTTGTTGAAGACATGTTCAATTTTTGGTGTTCGTTTGATCATATATGAACTTATATTTAACGAATTTTCGGTATCTATTACAAATAATACAAGATAGTTTAAGAAAAAGTGCTGTATTTATACTAGGAATATTATTAATATTAGATACTGTAGGAAAGAAATCAGGAGCATAATGAGTAATTGATATGGAGAATATTTACCAAAGATAGGGCACCATTAATGTAAATTAGGTTTACCTTTCTTGTATCATAGTGTAGCCTATATAAGCATAAGTCGTACATTTTTCATCAATCAATGGAATCCAATTCATACCCTAATTCAACATGGCATCAGAGCAGGAGGCTCGAGTTGCTCGTTGGCTCAGAAATTATTTCATCATAGCCTGATATACCAATCCCGACCTTTCGACCTAGACCAAACCAATCTCGACCATTCGGCCTAAATCAAACAACCAAAGTATCCCACCCTGCAAAACCGAAAACATGTCAGACAAAGAGGATGTCAAACCCGATCCAAAACAACCGGCGAACTTGAAGAATAGCAAGAATGTCGTTGTGGCATTCAAGCTCAATGGAAAGAACTACCCATTGTGGTCTAGACTTATGAAAGTCAAGATCGGAGGCCGAGGGGCATATTCGCACATCAAGAACGACCCCCCAGAACTCGGGAGTAAGGGTTACGATGACTGGGAAGAAGACGATCTAGTGGTGTTTTCATGGATCGTCGATAATATCGAGAACGAAATCATTGCCGACTTTGCTCATCACCTAACGGCGAAAGCTCTGTGGGAAGGCGGACAAGTACCTCATATATGACCCGGAAGATAAAGCAATCACAATCAGACAAGGAGATCAGGATTTAGAGACGTATTACCGGAGAATCAACGGCCTATGGATTAACATCGACCGGTGCCAGAAATAGCCCATCACTTGTTGCGATAAGGGCGTCAATCAATACCGAACACATTCGAACGAAAAGCGGTTGATCAAATTCCTGACCGGACTGAATCGGGATTATGATTCCATCAAGCGAGAGACCCTCAAAGAAGACCCATACCCATCAGTCGAGGCGGCCTATGGATGGGTGAAGAAGGAGACGGCTCGACGAAATATCATGCCACCGGCGTCGCCTTCCCACACCGAAACCGTCGGCAATTACGCCGGAGGCACATCATCTGGGGGAATCGGGAGCTAGTTCTCGGCCCAGAACCAACGTGCATCCCCGCGACACGGACCACCGCGACCCGCAGCCACCGGCCGACCAGGACACCGCCAAGACACGTCAAAACTCTGGTGTTCGCACTGTGGCAAGCAGAAACACACATATGAGACGTGTTTTAAGAGGTTGGCATATCCGGAGTGGTGGGTTTAGGGTTTAGTGGTGGGAAGAGAGGCAGAAAGCAAGAGCATCCCAATCCCAGGCTAAATTAGTCGTGGGAGTGAACGAAGATGGAGTACCGAAGCAAATCGGTATCAGAATCAATGGATGAAATGGAGGACAGGGGCCGACGGTGAACCCGGAGGTCCAACCTGGCGGCGGCAACAAACGGGGGGCAGGCAATTTCGCCGGATGAGCAGAGGCGATGGGAGGATCCGACGGAAGGGGTGGCAGAGCAAATGGAGGTAAAGGGTTTGGCTTTATGCCAAACCCTAGTTATTTACCCAAATTAGAATTGCCACCACCTAAGTTCTGTTTATTACAGAATGCACCTCGTAGAATTACAAAGGAACCACTTGATCCGTATAAATTCGAAATTGACCCCAGCTGCAAGTCAAAATCTCATATAAGGCTCTATTGTCATAAAAATTGCAAATAAGCCCTAGTTTTATTTGATTATGTGCCTAAAAATCCGTTTGCACCCCTAGAGGAAATTTCCGCTGCATTCCATGTTGATAAAATGACCGATATACATACGAGGGGATAGATTTTTTACTGTGGGGCAACCGACACTATGACTCCAGATAAAAATGATTTTGTTGATCTAAGCTGTGAAGTTGATAAATCATACATTAGAACTGCCAATGGGGAACTAATTATAGTTGTGGGGTCTGGAACTATTGAGATATCTCCCACTCTTCGCCTCAAGAATTGTCTATATGTTCCTACTTTGTCTCAACGGCTAATGTTTATTAGTCATGTCACGGAGGAATTGAACTGCATGCTCCTAATGCATCCTGATTTTTGTATCTTACAGGATATTCAGACGAGGAGGATTCTTGGGCGTGGCACTGAGAAGCAAGGATTCTACTACGTGGACGAGATAGCTCAACATGGTAGTGCGATGCTAGTTCACGGGTCCACGAAACAAGAAACTTGGCTTTGGCACCGACGACTAGGATACCCCTCCTCGGGTTACTTTAAACTTCTTTTTCCAAACCTTTCTATTCCTGTTGATTTTTCTTGTGCAACTTGTGTTTTGGCCAAGAGCCACATAAAGTCATTTAAACCTACAAATACTCGAATGAATTCCATGTTTTCCTTAGTACATTCTGATGTGTGAGGTCCTGCTCCGATTGTGGGTGGAAATGGTTTTAAATATTTTGTGATGTTTGTTGATGACTGCACTAGGATGACATGGGTTTATTTTCTGAAACACAAGTCCGAAGTATTTGACAGATTTACATCCTTTTTGAAACTTATCCAAACACAGTTCCACACTACTATTAAAACCCTTCGATCTGATAATGGGAGGGAATTTGTGAATAATATCATGACCCAATTTTGCACCGAAAAGGGTATCATCCACCAAACTTCTTGTCTCTATACACCCGAACAAAATGGGGTAGCGGAAAGAAAAAATAGAACAATCTTAGAAATGACCCGAGCCTTGATGATTGAATCAAAAGTTCCAAAATCCTTTTGGCCCGAAGTCGTTGCTACCTCTATCTACCTCATGAACCGACTCCCCACAAAAATACTTCAGATGAAAACACCCCTTGATACCTTGTCCAAAGTTGCCAAAATTCCCGAGTACCTAAACCTCTCACCAAAAGTCTTTGGCTGTACCCTCTATGTTCATATTCTGAAACATGAAAGAACCAAACTGTCTCCATATGCAACCAAATGTGTCTTCGTGAGGTATAGGTTACACCAGAAAGGCTATCGATGTTTTGATCCCCAAACCAAAAAGGTCATCACCACTATGAACTGTAATTTTTTGGAAACTGAATTCTTTTACCAAACCCACCTTAGTAGCCAGGGGGAGAGTGATCCAGGTAGTACTAGTGACTATCTAAGTTGGGTTGTGTCATTGCCAAGCTCTTCGATTGAGGATCCAACAGAACCAGTTGTCACTACCACCGAGCAGGTCTTGCTGATAAACTCGAATTTTAACTGTTTTATTAGACATTAAACATGATCTTTTGTGTGTTTTCATTGCATTATCTTAGAGTTTATGTCCATATTTCACTATAAAGGTGCTTTGATGAGTTTATCTAGTGTTTGAAGTTAAAATAGGTAAAAAAGGGTCAAAATGAGCCAAGACGAGGTTGGGGTCTGCTTCAAACGTTAATCTGCCTATCAAGATGGAGTCCAAATCCTATTTTGAAACTACCATTGTCTTCATCATCGAAAGAGCTCCGCGTGGGTATCTTAAACACCTCAATCGGAGCTCTGTAGAAGAAGTTATGGTCGTTTTACAAGCACTGCGTTGTCCAGAAAATCTCACGCGACCGGGTGAATGTTACCCTATAATTCCACCCGACCGGGTGTCTCAAATTGAGCGCTGGAAGGTCAGAAACTAGTCAAAAATCATCACCCGGCCGGGTGATTTTTACCCTTTATAATTCCACCCGGTCGGGTACGTTGTTTTGGCGTATTTTTATGCAAAAAACGCGATTTTTTGATGGGGATTAAAAGGAGAAAAAGCTTAGGGTTCAAGGATTCTACACCTACCGCCTCCAGCACTCACACACACCCGAAGCACACCATTGAGAGTGAGAATTGAATATTGAAGACTTCCAATCGGGAGATTAAAGTGGCCTCTCCATCGATTGATCTCACAGGAGTCTTAGTATCTTTACTTCATGTATTTGTTGAATTCATTAGTTTTGAACATGGTTTTCTCTATGAACATGAGTAGCTAAACATCTCTTGTAGAATTCTTGGTGATGATGCACTGATTTCATAGTTTTTGTCCGATTGATTGTGTTCTTGCCTTGCTCTTGTAGTTATTTGATTATTATTGGGTTTATTCATTTCAATTGCTTGATCACCAATTGCTTGTGTAGGACTAATTAGATTAATCGGGAGATGAAATAATTAATCTGGAAATAAGAATAATGCACACCTTAATATAATAGAACTCGGGAGAGTTGAGGTTTTGAGTGAGGTCATTGACCTAATCGAGCTTTTGGGAGTTAGGAGTTTAGGATTAGAAGGGGACTTCGATCCTAGCACCTAATCTACAGGTTTCTCACCTCGGGAGGGGGTTTAATCTATAATTGTGGTCGGCTTAGTAACTCTAGAGACACCAAAAGGTAAGGCGAATCGATTGGATAAGAGCTTGGAATTGTGTATCGGATCCTTGAGTTCTGCAATTTTCTCCAAATTATCTTGTCACATCCTTTTCACACTGTGTTTCCTTGTTCTTAATTGTTACGTGCTTACTATATGCTTTTATTAGTTGTTAGAAAAACCAAACTTTTCTTGATTGTCTAGATAGTAGTTGATTTTTGTTCGTGGTAGTTAAGTTGATACAAAATTGTCTCTGTGGGATACGATATTCTTGCTTACTAATTGCTACACTAGCCCCGTACACTTGCGGGTATCACTTGTGTTAAAATAAGTTGAGTCACTCGCCACAAGAGTCATCTCAACCACTAACCCAAACTCCTCCTCCGACGATATCCGAGGTAAATTTCGACACAGAACCTCAAGAAGAGGAGAATGGCATTGATGGAGACACTGGACGGTATATACTCCCACACCGAAGTACAAGGAGGACACCGCCAAAGAGATATTCCCCCGAGAAGATAGGGAAGAAGAGCAGATATGAAGTGGCAAACTTCATGGAAGGGAACCTATCTAAAATGACAAGGGCTTTTGCGGACGCGTTATATGAAGAAGAAGTGATCTCACAAACAGCCGAAGAGGCAATGAGGCATAAACACTGGAAAGAGACAATGCTCACCGAAATGAAAGCTTTGATGAAGAATACCACGTGGGTGAAAAACAAGCTGCCTGAAGGGGCCAGAACTGTTGGATGCAGATGGGTGTTTACAATCAAGAGTAGCGAAGGGATACACTCAGACGTATGGCGTCGATTCTGCTGAAACATTCTCTCCGGTGGCCAAGATTAACACTGTTAGAGTACTGTTTTCCTTCGCCACTAACAAGGATTGGCCACTTCATCAGTTCGATGTGACTAATGCCTTCCTCCACGGTGAATTGCCGAAACATGTATTCATGGAACCACCTCCTGGGTTTACTCAAGAATTCCAGAATGGTGAATTCTGCCAATTGAAGAAGACATTATACGGCTTAAAGCAGCCCCACGAGCCTGGTTTGGAAGGTTCACTGAAGTGATGAAGAAATATGGGTATAAGCAGAGCAATTCAGACCACACCATGTTCCTCAAAAAGAAAGACGGTAAGATCACATGTCTGATTATATATGTAGATGATATGATCATTACAGGAGATGAAGAAGGGGAAATCAGCGAGTTGAGAAAGAACTTGTTCAGAGAATTTGAGATGAAGGATTTGGGATTGCTCAAGTACTTTCTGGGAATAGAGGTGCTTCGGTCAAAAAGGGGAATCTTCATCAGTCAGAGGAAGTATATATTAGATCTATTGGCGGAAGTTAGAATGATAGATGCAAGCCAGCAGATACCCCCATAATCCAAAACCATGGACTACAATTGAAGGAATGCGCAAGACAGACAGACAGGGTGAGATACCAGAGGTTAGTCGGAAAGCTGATATACCTATCTCACACAAGGCCGGACATAGCCTATGCAGTAGGAGTAGTAAGCCAGTTTATGCATGCCCCTCAAGAGGAGCATTGGGAGGCGGTCCTGCGAATAGTTAGATACTTGAAGGGAATAGTCGAAATGGACTCATGTTTGAGAAACATGGTCACATGGAAGTTCATGGTTTCACTGATGCTGATTGGGCTGGCAACCCAAATGACAGAAAATCAACTACCGGATATTTTACCTTTGTAGGAGGAAATCTTGTGACGTGGAGAAGTAAGAAGCAAAAGGTGGTGGCACTGTCAAATGCAGATGCAGAGTTTCGAGGAATCAAGAGTGGATTGACAGAGATATTGTGGCTAAGGTTATGACCTAGCTAGACCTACGACCTATACAACCATGTAGGTTGTTTTGTGATAACAATGCGACAATCAGCATATCCGAGAATCCGGTTCAACAAGATTGAACCAAACATGTGGAGGTAGATAGGTATTTCATCAAGGAGAACATTGAAGCTAAGGTGGTGGAGATGCCATATGTCAAATCTGAAGATCAATTGGCGGATATTCTGACAAAGGTTGTGAACTCGAAGTCATTCCGAGAAGTACTAGGCAAGTTGAGTATCGAAAACCCCGTTACTTAACTTGAAGGGGAGTGTAGGAAAGAAATCAGGAGCATAATGAGTAATTGATATGGAGAATATTTACCAAAAATAGGGCACCATTAATGTAAATTAGTTTACCTTTCTTGTATCATAGCGTAGCCTATATAAGCATAAGTCGTTGTACATTTTTTCATCAATCAATGGAATCCAGACATGTGGAGGTAAATATATTTGTATGGATTTTTTCAATGAAAATACTTAAACAAAATATCAATTAGTTATTTGCCAAAAATTTTGTTTATCCAATTAATAACTAGAGTAAAATGTGGATGTATAGCCAGAAAGCGTATAGCAAAAATTGTTTATTTGCATAAAGATGTATAATTCGATAATATCAAAATAATTTTAATTCTTTCATAATATAGTCCATATGATTTGGAGTCTTTAGATTTATTTCTCAACCCATGACCCTATATTTGACCTTGAGAGCATCCATAATGTCGCCACGTCAACATTCATTTTTTGTTTGCCGACCTAAAACTCTTATATTGCAACGCCCTACTACCTTTCACTTTAATTTACACTATTCATTAATTTATTTTAAAATTGAAATACGAGTCGATCATATAATAACATAAAAATTACTTTATTTAAAAATAAAATTATAAATCCTAGAAATTGAAAAATTAAAAAACCTAAAATTTGAAAATTTGAAGAAGTTCGTCAATGCTGGAAAACGTTGGTGTATGACCAAACTTCCTCGATCTCGGTGGATATACCTCCTCGGACGTGGTATAGACGAAGCAGCAGTTTCCACGTAACGAGCATCTCATTCTTTATTTTCGTTAGGATTGTAGGAATGGCATCCATGACTATATTCATATATAGCTAGATCAAGGACATTCTCATTCGGTATCATATCCATTTTTCTAGAGAGAAAAATTGTGCAAGAGATTGTTGATAAAATGAATGTGAATTGTGGTTGTATAATTGTATTTATAGAGTTTTGAATTTGATAACAAACCACAAATTCCTTCTCTTTCCTTCCGCTTATTTAATGTATAACAAATCACAAAGTACTCTAGTTTTTATCATCCAAATTCACCACTCATATTTATTTATAGTCTGACAAAAATGGCCAAGCACATAACTCAAATACTGAAATCAAATCATACCTTAAAGGCCTTCAACAAGTAGCCAAACATCACTTCTTCAGCGCAATCTTCGAGAGCTGATCATGTTATGCAAGGAAGGTTAATGCAACTCCATCTTCATAACAAGGACATGTATTTTAATTAAGAAAGAAATGAATTGATGATGTTTGTGCACATTAAACGAAGTGGGAAGGCTAACCTATCAACCAAGTTGAGAGGTCTCTTCCTGTGACCTTAATATATACTAGATCCCGCATGTCCCATATATCGGCAGGCATATACGATACAACTCCACACTTTCTAATATTCATATGCAGTTTCATAATCAAGGATTGAAGATGAAGAAGGTTGGATATGGAGCCAGGGATCTCTAAGTTGCAAGTTAAGGCAAGGTATCGTAAACAAACTAGTTTCATAATTTATAATGGAATATGGTAAAATCGAACCTTAACAACGTCTAGTACCCTGAGCAACTTGCGATCCATGTCATGTATTGGCACTGGATATTGGTGGTAAGGGCCAAGTCAGAGGAGATAACGGACATTGGATGTACAATCACTTTTTATTGAATCATACACTTGTTTGAAGGCAAATAAAGTGTTGCAATGGATACACAAAGTGTGTCCCATTCCCAAACATCATCTAACACAATGAGACATTTCTTAGACATCAATCTCTTTCAAAAGTCCAACTAATTTCTCATCATCAACATCTCCTTGGGTAAGCATTTGGTTGCAAGTGTTGGGATCCTCCTTAGCCAGAATGCCTTGTAATAATTCAGTAGATTGACATACTTTGCCCACTTTGACCCATACTCGAAGCTCAAAGTGTCTCTTAATCGATAGATCCTCGAATACTTTCATAGTAATAGTGGTCTTTCTGACTCCCACCATCTCGGTCACTAATAACCGAATAGCCTCATGTTCGATAAGACAATCCCTGACTTGTTCAACTAGATCAGACAATCCAACCATGTTTGAGTTGATTCCACGAAAATCAATTCTTGAGGAAATAGGTTCACCTTCTTCTTCCGGCATATTCATCAGTTCAAATTCATACTCCGGCATAGGTTCACCCATACTCGAAATAAGTTCAACTTCTCTCTCCAATAATACACTCAACCATTTTTTCTTATTCCTATTAAAATATTCATCTTTCTTTATCTCTCTATTTTAATACTTTCACTCATCTTTTCTCTCTCCAATTAAACATTTTGACTAATAACTCCTAAAATCTCGCGCCGACCAAGGAATGTGCCATCTTAGCCGGGACGGAGGGAGTATTACCTTCGTCTATGAAAAAATGTTCTTGGCACTCGACAATCCGAGCTTTAGTATCAAATTAGTAAAATAAGAGAGATTGATAGAAAAAATAGTTGAAGTATTGTTAGTAATAAATAGAATCCATTGAAGTGATTGGGACTTATTATCTAATCTCACTTGGGCCTCTTCTGTATGGGCCTTCAACAATAGCTATTGGGCCCGCTTTCTAAACTCATTTTGCATGAGTAATATGGTCCCAGTCATTGGGTCGTTTGAGCTTTTTATGTATTCTTCTCTCTCCGTCTCACTTAAGATGACACACTTTACTTTTTTAGTTTATCCCAAATAAGATACACATTTTTACTTTTGGAAATTTTATCTCTTCAATTGATACATCCAACCACTTTTTCTCTCCTCAATTAAATATCCAACTATCTTTCTCTCTCCATTTAATACTTACACTCACATTTTCTCTTTTCAATTAAACACATTAACCAACAACTCCTAAAATCCCGTGCCAAATAAGGAATGTGTAACGAAAAGGCGTTAAGCGAATGGAGGGAGTAATATTTCACCCCTCTTTTTTGTATTTAGAAAAAATCAACTACATAACTTGACTTACTTTCAATTATTACGACAGTGGGTTGTGACCCAATGTTTTTGTAAATGGTAATGTGAATTGCTCATCAAATCCACTAGAAAAAAATAAATAAAAAACTTTACTACCTTCGAGATTCGAACATGCATATGGGATGGGATCGAATAGCTGAAAATAGTTCTTAGTTTTAGTAATAAGAAAAAAAAGTTGAATAATTTTCAAACTCCTATAAATATATATTCAGAGTTGGTTAAAAAAACCTACTCTAAATTTGATAACGTGAAACACGGATATATAAAATTAATACATTTATGATTAATTTAAATGTACTAGAAAATATGAAAATAATATGCAAGGAAACGGAAATTTCAAGGAAACTACGTTTTCTTTCATTTTCTTGATTGCTAAGTTGCAACCATCATTTAATTAATTTTCTTAATCATAGTAATAGGTATAGATGGATGTAGATTTGTAAATTGCAAATGTGATAAGGGTAATTCCCTTATCAAGATGCCAGAGACGATAAAAGAGAAGTCCCGGGAGACAGAATCCCGTCGACAACTCAAGGTTTAAACAAAGTGCATAAAATAAAACATAAAGAGACTAAATTCATATATTCCTCCCCAATGAAAATAACAATAGGTCCTATTTATAATACTCCTACGAATAACCTAACTTGGTGAATAAGATAACAAATATATGGAAAATATATGATAATATAATAATAAAGATATGGTAGATATTTCCGAAGATATACTCGTATCAAAATGACACGACATTGTATTTTAGTCCAACCGGGAATGAAGTTATACCTATATATATGTGGATACGTTATAATTAATGTGAAGTGGAAGGATCACATGATTTGTTGTATATGCATTATTTTTCGTTGATTAAAATTTGCTTTGTATATGTTACGTATTCGTTGTTCACTGACAATAAGGGATTAATTCATTTATATCTTTAAACCAAGTCATATTAATTATCAAATACTTCCTTTGTCCGAGATCACACACCTCATTTTGTAATTTTAGTATTATATATACTATTAATTATCTTATTTCACTTTTTTTATTTTTAAATTTTAATATTATATCTACGATTAATTGTATTATTTTACTTTTATTATAAAAAATAAATCTTACCTAAATTTTCTACTATTTTACTAACATTTTATTCACTTTTTCAATTTACAATATTACTTCACATTTTTTACAATTCAAGCCGCCAGAAAAAATTAAGAAATGTAATCGCGAACTAAATGTGTACTATTAACTTTTACATGCAAATTAGTGCACTATCCAATGAGTGGTCACTATTATCATTGATCCGATTTATATTATAGGTTTATTGATGTCTTATATTTAGAAGTTTTAAAAAAATATACTATGAACTTTTGTTTATTTCTTGAAAATCTTGAATATTAAAAAACTAAAAAAAATTTGAATTTGGCATGTGACCGAGAGTTCAGCTTCAAAAAACTATATGAACTCGTCAAAGTCTCCCAGTGATACAATAAAAAATATCTTCTCATTTTTCATTCACGAGAATTTGCAAATTGATTTTATTTTCCTTTGTCAAAGATTGAATGCTAAATTTAAAAAAAAATGATGCAAAGTTATATTCATTACTTTTGCACTTAATGATTTACCCCGTGAATAAGTATCATAAAAGACAAGATTCAAGAAACCAAATGTCACGTTTGGTGGAATGTAATAATATCACATTGACAAAAGGTAGAATATTAGATAAACTAAATGAAAATTGAAATAACTATATATAATCATGATTTTACTATTTATTGGTAAAAATTCACTGGCCAAAACGCATATCACTGGTCGAACGTGTGGATATTGAGGTCGAATCATGTTATCCAATTGTGCCATATGGTTTATAAAGATCTTGATAGGTGTATATAAATTGAATATGCAATGGAGTATTGGAATGTTTAGGCGGTTTACATTTAAAATTGATTCATGATTGATAAGTAAATTTTTTTTAAAAAAAAAGTAATATAATACATATTTGCTCTCTTGCAGATTTAGAATTTTTTTTAACTATATACAGCATGTATAATTGTCTACAAATTAAATTGAAAATCATATATATAAATTTATCATAAATCTTTCTATAATCTTTTTTATATCTTAATCGTATAGACCTAGCCCTTTTTAATGATGTCTTTTAATTTGGTAAGAAAATAAAATCATTAATAATAAATTCAGTTCAATTCAATTTAAAATTTATGATTAAGTTCAGAAAGAGTCCTGTACATTTGTTCAAAAAAATTGGTCTTAAGTGCGTTAGTTTTTATCGTAAACAATATGTTTTGATCAACATTTATGAGTTACATAAAAAGTAAACGGTCAATTACGTTTTAAAGTTAAAAATTGGTCTCGTACATTTGGCAAAAAAAACCTTTTGGGTTCTATATATTCCATATTGTAACTTATAAATCAAGTCAAAAATGCAATTGACTGTTAAAACTTAACACAAACATAAAATATGAAACAAAATATAATACTCAGGATGAAAAGCTAATAAACATAATATGTACTCCCTCCGTCCCAATAAATATGAAATGTTTGTTTTTCGATACAGAATTTTATATAGTGTTATTTTTTTAGTTAAAGAAGACAGAGTAAAGTAAGAGTGAGGGAAAAATTAAGATAACATTATTTCTATTTTGAGAAACTTTTTATTTTTAATGGGACAATTTAAAAAGAAAAATATTTTATTTTTAATAAGAACTATTTTATAGTACCCTAGCCACCCTCAATCACCCCATACAACCTCCACCACCCTCCCCCACCTCTACCTACTCCCTCCTTCCCATAGACCACGTCATTCTCCTCATTGTCTAGCCAGAGTGAAATCCAAATTCGAGTCTGATTTGACACACTCTTTTTTAACAATTTCCCAAAAATGAAAGTAAGAAAATCTAGTGCGTGTGATTTACCCGAGCAATAGAGAAGTAATGTTTAACACCGAAAGGTCTCTAATTGTAGACTTGTAGTCCTCCACGATACACGATCATTAAATTTATATTTATTTATCCATTAAAGAAAATATACAAAATATGTTTCCTCCATGATTTAAATGGATTATAGAAAATATAGAAAATCCAACCCACGAATTTTTAAGACTCAAAAAGCAGTTTTCTATGACACAACACTCCGTTTTCTAGCTTTCCAAAACTGTACATCAAAAAGAGAAAAAAATCTAAACCTTAATCAACAGTTAGCAAAATCAATCTTCCCCTGTAAAAATCACATTGCCACATCTCCAATTCAAGATAGATTAGCTCAAAATCCAAACAAATTACAGCTAATCATCTGCTTGCTCACAGCTTGCCACTCCAAAATCCCATAAACACACACACCCCACCACCGATTTTTCAACCATTTCTGATTGATCGATCCCACATCGAAATTCCCAACACGAAAAGGAAAAGAGCTGCGAGAAGCTCTAGTTTCATTTTACCTTTTCCTGCTCCCTGTTTCAGGTACTTCGCTTTCCCACTTTTCACTTTTCACATTTCACACCACTTAATTCTCACTGCTAACGGTTAAAACAGTCCGAATTCACATCAAAGATTGCGCCTTTATTGAGGAAGCTTCCACTTCCCGTCTCCTTTTGCTGCAGTAGCTGCCGTTCTTGATCTGGGTTTTTGCTGATGGAGGGAGGCGGCGGCGGCGGGGGAGAAGGGAGCGGCGCGGTGGGAATGGAGAGCCCGCAGATGAAGCTGCGGGCTCTTCGGGCCTTCGGGTTGGAGCCCGATGAGGCGGTTTCTTCGCCGGTGACAAGGCAGAAGGCGGCGGCGGCGAAGCAGATTATTGAGAATCACTACAAGAATTATCTGCAGGGTCTGCAAGATCGCATGGAAAGGTGAAATCTTGATGCCTTTTTTATTTGATTTAGTGGATTTGTAGTTGTTCTTTGAAGGGCTGTTGATTGGATTGGATTGGATTGGATTGGATTGGACTGATTGGATCGAATTGTAGTAGAGATTCTTGTAATGTGAAAGGTGAAACTTTTTTTATTTGATTTGATAAATTTGTAGTTGTTCTTTGAAGGGTTGTTGATTGGATATGACTTGATTTGATTGAATTGTAGTAGAGATTCTTGAAATGTGAAAGGTAAAAGGTGAAATATTGATGCTTGTTTATTTGATTTGATGAATCTTTGGTTGTTCTTTGAAGGGTTGTTGATTGGATTGGTTTCGACTTGATTTGATCGGATTGTAGTAGTGATTCTTGAAATGTGATTGAATCAAGTGAATCCATGTACATTTTGTTGGGGATTTATGTTATTTGTTTTTTGTGTATATAATTTGGGGGTTATTTAGGAGGAGGACGTTGCAGCGGAGGGCGCAGGAGGCTCAGGTGTCGAGCGAGGAGGAGGAGATGCTGTTGAGGAATTTGGAGAAGAGGGAGACTGAGTATATGAGATTGCAGAGGCACAAAGTAGGGATTGATGATTTTGAGCAATTGACTATTATTGGTAAAGGAGCATTTGGTGAGGTATGCCGGTCTTTTTCCACCACGTCAATGTTATCAATCTCGTATGGCGGCTTATGGCGGTTCGCCTAAAAACCGCCACAGGGATATGGCGTATTAGTATGGCGGATATGGCGTATTAGTATGGCGGATATGGCGGTCAATAATTAAATAAATAAAATAATACTTATATGTTTATATATAATTCAAAAATTAGAAAATAATAAAAAATATAACATCTAAAACTATTAAAACAATTTAAAAGCATAAAATACAACTCTAATCTCCATATTTCTTGCTAAGTGCCACATTCCTAAATGCAGTACACACGCAATGTTGTCAAATGGCAGATATGGCGGTGCTATGGCAGCGCCATGGTACTATGGCGTTTCCATCACCGAACGCCATGCCATAGCGCCATGGCACCGCCATATCTGCTATTTGATAACATTGCACCACGTAAAAGCTTTATTTGCAGCCATGGATTTCACATACTGCACTTGCATTTGTCTGCTCTAGTTCTTTGTTGGTGGAATGAGGTGATTTGCAGAAGAACATTCACAGTTTTACTTTCGATCAAATGATGAGAAGGCTTCTTCTTCCTCTTCATTTTGCTTTTATTATCTCTATCTCTCTCTGGTTTATTATTGGAGTATTGGTTTCCTGTGAAAAAAGTTAGTCCTATTTGAGATTTTGATACGAGTAGGAAGACAAATGTTTGTAAGCAATCAAGCGTTGGAAACGTTCTATTGAGTTATGAGTTACCCTAAGCTCAGTTAGAGTAGACTTTGCAGTTGGCTAGTTTAACATGGATGATGTGATTCTTAGATATAGTTGGTAAAAAAGAAGAAATCTCAACATCCTAATCATGCGATCGGTGCTCCAAAGAGCCACTTGAAATGGATGGAACCGTTGCCTCTTTGGCTTCTGATGATCCATTTGCTTGATTTTTTCTAAAAAACATTGAATAGGATATGAATTGATGCAAAGCAAATGCAAACTTATTAAACATACTTTTACTTATGTGAGGCCAGCAATTGCCCACGAACATAGATTATTGCAATTGGTATGTGACTCAATTAAGTGATACAGGTTAGACTATGTCGAGCTAAAGGTACAGGAGAAATATACGCCATGAAGAAATTGAAGAAGTCGGATATGCTTAGCCGTGGGCAGGTGAGAAGATAGAAATAGGACATGAAAGTCATATAAAAGATATTGCTGTGTACTTTGTCTGACCAGACTGGGATGACACTCACCAGATGAGTTGATTCCTTATAGGTTGAGCATGTTCGTTCCGAGAGGAATTTGATGGTGGAGGTTGATAGCCGATGCATAGTAAAGCTCTTTTATTCCTTCCAAGATTCCGATTTTTTGTACCTCATCATGGAGTATTTACCTGGTGGTGATATCATGACTTTATTCATGAGGGAGGACACCCTTTCCGAAGACGTTGCCCGCTTTTACATGGCGGAAAGTATTCTTGCTATCAGCTCGATCCACCAGCATGGCTATGTACATAGGTATATATATATATAATTATATACACTCATCCTTCTGTGACTTTGGGTTATCGGTGCATTGAATATGAAATTTGTTCGAATTTGCAATCTCTAGGGATATCAAACCAGATAACCTCATATTGGACAAAAACGGGCATTTAAAGCTTTCTGATTTTGGCTTGTGTAAGACGCTGGAGAAATACTCGTCGATATTGTTGGAGGATGATGATTTTTTAAATCAAGATTCTAAAACCGATGGTGATGGAAATGCTGATGAGTTAACTGCTCCCTGGTTAATGGCAAAGGAGCAGTTGCTGCAATGGAAACGGAACCGTCGTGCATTGGTACATTTCCCTTTTCCTATAATTGCAATATGAGTTTGATCGTTGGTTTATTTTCACTTTTCTATTCTATCTACAACGTATAAAGGACGATCTTGCTTGTAGGCATACTCTACTGTTGGAACTCTCGATTATATGGCGCCTGAGGTCTTATTAAAGAAAGGATACGGAATGGAGTGCGACTGGTGGTCTTTGGGGGCCATAATGTACGAAATGCTTATCGGTTATCCTCCATTTTGTTCCGATGATCCCAGAATGACATGTCGCAAGGTACACAATCTCAATCGACTCTCAAATAATGCAATCTTGAGATTTATTCACTGGCCTTTTCCACGAATAATGGTTTCTTATTTGCCTAAATATTGAGCCATCGTTATTGAAGCTTTTCCCACAGAGACTCTGTTGACATTGAACGATCTTTCCTTTGTATCAGATAATAAACTGGAGAACATGCTTGAAGTTTCCCGAAGAACCAAAAATCTCGGATGAGGCGAGGGATCTTATTTGTCGTTTGTTATGTGACGTTGAGAAAAGATTAGGGACCAGAGGTGGCGTGGACGAAATAAAGGTATGTATTTGGTAATTTGATCTAAAGTGAATTGGATTCAAATTACTATAGCTCGAACATCAGTGAGTTCAAGTGTCGGTAGAGGGCTGATTTTCTTCCTGTTCGTTAGTTTGGTGATTTTTCGAGTTTATGTTTTATTTCAGGGACATCCATGGTTTAGAGGTGTTAAATGGGACGGCCTCTATGAAATGGAAGCCGCCTACAAACCTGTCGTGAATGGAGATTTGGATACACAGAATTTCGAAAAGTTTGAAGAAGTGAGTATTCACAAAAGAGATGTACCATACTTCTTTTCCTCCTCTTATACTCGCTCTCCCTTATAACCGAAGACGACTACATAGTGTTACCAATTGTGCGGCGTTTGATAGATTTTCGCTAACGTTTTCGCCTCTCTTTCTCAGGGAGAAAATCCACCATCTAGCACACCAAGAGTGGGACCATGGAGGAAGGTAACGTCGTTATTTCACATCTTTTCTGAAACTTGAATCTTGTGAAGAAGATTGCAAATACGTATAAAACGTTCGTATCATTTAGTTGAGCATATTGAATTTGTAACAAAAATGTTTTTGTCGTTGATTACTGACGTGTCAATTTTCTTGCATTCTTCGATGATCAGATGTTAACATCGAAAGATGCTAATTTTATCGGATACACTTTCAAGAAATCGGACCTTCTCAAATCAGCTGGAACCGCAGGTATCGTCCTTCACTATGATCCCAGATAGTTTCTACTCCAATTCGTCTCAGATTAAAATATGCTTCAAACAACATAGTATGCTTTTGTGTCATCAACGTGTTTGATGGTTAGCTGTTACTTATGAATGCTCGTCTCTTGGAATTGAGCCATTGCAATGACTTCGAGCAATGGACTATAAACTCAATACGTTTCTGATTTATCGAACGCCAAATCTAAGCGTCCAACCATGCTCGTATTTTTTCCTCTTCTTGATGGATAGCACATAGTACTAAACTCTATTATACACAGGTATAGATGTGAGCTCGAGTCCATCTTCAAGACCTCCATCTTTGGTCTCATTATTCGGTATGTTAAATCTTCGATGATTACCATACACAATGATGCATTAATATCTACTTGACTGAGAAAGGTGAGTGCATGATTCTTGAATCCGAATGCAGGTCACGTAGGGCTAGAAGACTCGGTAATAGCTGAGGACGAACCACGGCCACAAACTTGATGTTGTTCGAGATTAATCCGATGGCTCGTGTTGTTTCAGCCAATTTTTTCTGTATATGAAGAGAGCTAAAAATCACTATGAAGCAGAAGCATATGGATAACAATTTTGGGCATTTTTGGTTTTTCTGCTTAATTATGTGGTTTCTATTTTGGTGGGGTAATGTTAGAGCATCCACAACCGTGCTTTTGCCAGCGGCACGGTTGTGGGCCCGGGCGGTACTATTCATGCCTGCTCTCTGGCAAGAGCACAACACCCACAACTGTGCTCTTCCGCAAGGACGAGCACAATTAATATAAAATTCAATTAAACAAAAACATTTCCATAATATTAAAATCCATTTAAAAACCACAATAAATATTACAAATTACAAATAAAATTAAAAAATACATAATTAAAATCCTAAAAATTAAAAATTACATAATTAAACTCCTTAAAATTAAAAATTATATAATTAAAATCCTAAAAATTAAAAATTATATAATTAAACTCCTAATAAGACTACGCATCCGGCGGGATCAACCCCAATTGTTTTTGGAGACCTTTTATCATGGTCTCGTGTGTTTCAAGTTGCGTGGGGGTCATAGATGACCTATCGGCCATATTGAGTTGGCTTAAGAGCATCCACAGCGAGTTGTTCGGGGGTGGAGGTGGCACATAGGGAGCGGGAGCGGCTTCGGGAGTGGCTTCAGGAGTCGAACCGCGACGACGGTTGGCCGCCGCCTTCTTCCTTCCTTGGGGGCGGCGTTGAGAACCGCTCAGTCCGGCGTCGGGGCTACCCAAGTTAGCTCCGGCGAGTTAGCTAGCCACTTCTTCCGAGCCGGAGTCGGATAGGGCTACCGACCTTGATCGTTTGGAGGAGCCGCTAGAGGAGGATGTTATGCCTCCCTTATACTTCGGGTGCGTCCGCGTCTCCTGCCAAACGTTAAGATATTTGAACGACTTACCGTTCATGGATTGGTAGGTGCTCAGCGCGGCGGTGATGATGTCGACCTCGCTTCGGCCGCTCCCGGCATTCCGGGACTCCTGGATGAAATAGCCGTTGAACTTGCCAATTTCTTCGTTGGCTCGGCCGATGCAGTTGCGCACCATACTCTCGTTGCGCTCGATCGTTCCCGGCGGCCGGTTTGCATTGTACCGGCTAGAGACGCGCCACCAAAAGTGATCGCCGGATTGGTTCGTTCCAACCACCCATCTTCGGAGATTTCCAAGTACGCCTTGAACAATCTTTCCATCTCCGCCGGTGAGTACGGTGTGCGGACACCGGCGCGAGATGGAGGAGTCGACATTTGGGAAGGGGCGCGAGGCCTAGGCTCCGGTGTCCACCCGTAGCGCCCATCGGAGGCACCTTGATCGTCGATTGGGTATGGCCGGTAGCCACCCGGAACGCCCGAATCTTGGGTGAGAGGAGGGGCCGAATATTCCGTTTCCGGACTAGGAAACGGTTGTGAACCGAACCATTCGGGGTTCCAACCGTGGGAGCCCGAAGGGTTATCGTCTTGGCCGGACATAGTGATGTTGTAGGGTATGAGAGAATGAAGATGAAAATGGATATGAGAGAATGGAGATGAGAATGGATATTGGAGAATGATGATGAGAGTTGTGTAGTTTGATGTGAATTTTTGGGGTGAAATTGGGGGTATTTATAGATGAAAGTGTGTATTTTTGGGGTAAAAAAAATGAAAAAAAATTAAAAAGGTGTAAAAACGGTTATAAACGGATATATTTTTTTGGGGAAGTGAAATTTTTTTATATTTTTTATCGGTTTTTTTAATAAAAAACCGATTTTTTAAAATTAAAAATAATAAAAATTGTTTAAACACAACGGCTATGCCGTTGACGAATGGGAGCGCGCCACGTGTGCGTCCGCTGGCACGGACGTGCTCGATACATCGAGCAGCGCCGTGCCAGCGGCGCGAGCGCAGCGGCGGCGGATGGCGTCCGTGCCAGCGGCGCGGACGGTGGTGGCGACGGATGCCACCGCTGCGCATGCTCTTAATATCTGCAGAAATAACATTTGTAAATGATAAATTGTTTGTGCAATTATGTATACGAATTTGGTGCTGCATCTTTCTATAAGCCCTATTTGATATTACTCCCTCCGTCCCCCAAAAATATACATTTTGGGTTCGGCATGAGTTTTAATGCAAAATTAGTAAAGTAAGAGAAAAGTAGAGAGAAAAAAGTAATTAAAGTATTATTGGTGGAGAATAGATTCAACCTCACTAGAGAGTAAAGAATTTCTAAAATTAGAAACTGCATATTCTTGTGGGACATACTAAAAATGAAATGGTGCATATTTTTATGGGTCGGAGGAAGTATTTGATTCTATTTTTTTTGGTAACAACTAGGGTGCTGTCTTTTATTTAAATGTTTTAATAAGACACATTATGTAGTATGAATTTCTAATTCGTTATATTAAGTCCAGCTCAGTAAGAAGTGAGATATCTTAGTCATTTTGTGCCTTTAAGTAGCTATAAAAAAAGAGTATGGTAGATCTCTAGTGGGATGATTTTTATATATAAGATATAAATATATGGTTAGAGTATTAGGCTTTCACCATAGTTAGAGGGACAACGTACCACCAACCTCGTGCTGCCATGTGGCACGCTATCCAGTAATATTAGGGGCGTATCCAGTAATATCATAGTAAGCATTTTAGATGGATTTCTACAGATTGCATGATAGTACTACGTGGATTACAGTGTAAAGTGCTGATTATTGCATTATTGTCTATAATGCAAAATAACGGTATAAAAAAGCAATCTGTCTATATATATACTGCAACTGAAACATTCTATGTCAATACTGCAATACTTAGCAATATACACTGCAATCCACCTATTACTATCATGCAATCTGTAAACGCATACTAAATGAATATTGTTGGATACGCCTCTAATATTGCTGGATAACGTGCCATGTGGCAGCACGAGATTGGTGGTACGTTGTCACTTTAAGAAAGGTGGTCATGTTAACATAATCATATATGGTTAATATTATTATTAAACTACTTATTAAAATTAACTATTAAAGTAATGTTTATCCACTGATTTGATCTGTTAGAAGAAGTTGTTCATTAAAAAAAGAGATATTTTTTGGATGTCAGCCGACAATTAGATATTTTGTTGAATAAAATAGACTAATTGGTTATTGGATATTTTTACGGGCATTCAAATCCCAAAAAATATCTTACATGATGTCACACAATTGTATTTTATAAACAGATATTTTCTTTGACAGCAAATATATGAACTTATTTTATGAAGATAAACATTACACACACAGTCGACTTTGGCGCACACATTATTTTTGGTATTTCTTGGTTAATCTATTCTAGTTTTATAGTTATGTATACATTAATACCTTTTGTCTATATGTAAATTATTTATTTAAAGATTTTGCAAAAGTTAAATTACTTATGTATATACTTTTTGAAGCTTGGGGCTTGTTTAAGGACACGTATGTGTTGATGCAAAATATCACAATTTTGTATGGTAGTGTTTGATTTTAATTTTATCCAAAGATATTTGTCGCGTTTGTTTGATCTATTGTTTGACATTATTATCTTAGTATAAAGATTAAATATCAACATACTTGATTCCTTTTTTTTCCAAGATGTTCAAAAATACAGAAAATATCGCATTGCTTCTCAGGACACCTTGCTAGGTTGACACGTGTAAAGTGGAACACGTGGCACGAACTTTTTGCTATTGCCAGACCGCTCGAATGTATAACTGCAACAAATATCAACGCCAGCACTATTCTGTAAATTCACTGAAAATTCTAAATTTTTTGGTTGTGGATTTGAGGTTTTGGACGAAGACAGAGCAGAAATTGTATGGGTTCATCTGAGTTTTCCTCGAGAAATTCTGTCGAGCAGGAAGAGACTTCTAAATTTGTGGTAAATCGCTTCTAGTTGGCAAAAGATGGAATAGTTGTGGTGGATATTTGTTTTTTTTTTATGATTTTATGTTAATTGAGCTGGATTCCTGCAAAATTGTTGAGCTGTTTAAGATATCTGATAGTCGTTCAATCGGAACAGGAGAAATTGTATGCTTGTTGATCTTAATAGGGAACTTTTCTTCAATTCCTGCATAATTTTTTAGGTTGTTGATGAGATGATGCGAAGAGGTATAATTTTCTATGATTTTTTATGGAGTAATTTGAAATGAAATGATATACACAGCTTATATATGAAAGTATTTCAATTTTGAAGATTTTGTTGGCTGTGTTGAGAAGAAAGGGATTCATCTGAATAGCAGAGTGAGTTAGCATGAGTGTTTTAATTTCTTTCCAATATTCCATTTTGCTAAAGGATTATCTTGTTTGAACAGTTGTGATTTGTTATTAAAGGATGGTATGATCAAATTTGAGCTGCAATTTGTTGTTTTTAATAAGGAAAGTGCTAATATTTGCTTGATGAGATGGTGTTGAGGTTGATAGATGAATCAAAAATTTTCAATTGAACTTAATAGCATTCGTCGTTACCCTCATACGTTGATGATTGTTCGTTGATACACGCTAAAGCATATGTTGGTTCCTGCAGTATAAGATTTCCGGGTTTTAGTTTAATCAATTCAGTTCGTGCAGTGTCAGGAAAGAGAGGCGATGGCGCCTGAATGGACAGACGAGAAACACTGCTTGTTTCTCAAGTCTATGGAATCAACATTTGTCAACCAGCTATACAAGTCAATAGAGATGTTTGGTTTGCAGTCTCATACGAGCTCTGCATCGCGATCAAAACCTCTCAAGCAAAAGCAGACGTGCACCCGAACTTCTGGCCAGGTATATTCTCTCTCATCTTTGTCCATCAAGTACTAAATGTTTTGTGTGTATGTTTCCAAATTCAGAACCATATCTAAGAGCTATATTGTTTTGCTATCGTAGTTTAAGGTTCTCCGTGATGGATTTTGGTCCAAAGTCGACTTCCAAAAGGACGAATCAGAACACGACCAAGGAGAGGAATATAAAGTTCCATTGTCAAATCCCTGGATCCAACGCTATCGGAACTCTAAAATACAGACAACTAAAAGGTGTCCATCTTCTTCGGCTAAAGCTCCTTTAGCAACAACACACAAAAGCAACATGTCACCTCCACGCGAAGATTATAATGGCAATAATATAGGTATTTCGCATCCCATTTTGCACATATTTCAGTATGCATTTTTACGATTCATTAGGCATATGAGTTCCTAAAACAACCGAATCTTTCTTTTCTTTCTAAACAGAGATGACTGATCAGAACTTCAACGATGAAGCTGCTGCAGAAGACAATTCTGCTAAGGTAGACGAAATGAACACAACGGGAAGCAATGATCAAGTAACTACTTGTTCTAATATCCTCTGCATAAAACACACTCACCCATTTATTGTTGGCATTTTCATCTTACGCAGCTTCAAACTCATTTCCTCAGGTTGTTCCCAACTACAATACAATTCGAGCTGACAACGTTCTCGAAGGCCCACAATCCACATAAACCTCTCGAAGACTAGAATGCTGATGTAGTTTAGACAGCCCAAGATCCCTAATGCCAAAACCAGAAACCAGTATTTGACTGAGACAGCTGCAACTTCTAACTCCATGAAAGAAGAGTTGACATGGGGAGAAGGATGCCAGAACAGCGTCGTCGCGTAATCCTGCACAAGTTCTGTAAATAATTTTTGTAAGCTCTAGAAGAAGTGTGAGACTGCACCTATCCCTTAGTTGGCTTAGAGGGAAATAAAATCCTCAAAGAAGTGACGAACCGGTCCCAGGTTTTTGTTCGTTATTGTGAATTTTTTCGAATTGTTATATTGTAAGCTTCTTTCTCGGCCTTAGATTGGTGTAAGATAGTTGTATTGAAGAATTCATTCACATCAAGTTGTGCAGTTGGATATGTTAATTTAATCGATTCTAAACGAGTTTTTCATCTTCAATTACGGTTCAAATATCCATATGCATCTATCAGGGGTAAATACAGAACTCATGCAAAATGTATCACATTTATTTCATATTAGTACAAAAAGTTTAAAATTGGCATAAATCGTATAAAAGTTTCTTTCGTGTTTCAATTTAGTATATTCCGTTATATATATTTAAACGGTATTAACTTTTTACTTATATGACGTACAAATCATGAAATAATGATAAAAATTTTTGTAGCAATATGAAACAATCAAAAACTTTTAGTACCAACATGAAACAATGATGAAACATTTTGTACTTCATATAGATAAAAAGTTAACGCCGTTTAAACACATATAATATAATGTACTAAATTGAAACACGAATAAAACTTTTTGTATGATTTATGTCAACTTCAAACTTTTTGTACTAATATAAACAAATGTGATACATTTTGTATGAGTTATGTATTTATCCCATCCATCACAACTACATCACTAAATAAAGTAATGGATAATATATGCACATATTCCACCGTTTGTAAAAAAACCTTATTTTTGGGAAAAACTTGATTTTATTTTTAGTTGTATTACTTCTAAACAATAAATTGGGGCATACAAGACCATAATTTTTCTGAAAAAAACTCAACTTACAATTTTTCAAATTAGCCCTAATTTTTGCCCCAAATTGGCAACTTCGATAGGATTCAATCGCACAATAGTTGAATTCCTTATCGTTTTTGCTTCAAATGCCTCCGTTCAATTCTGCACCGAGGGCTCTGGCGCGTTTTTCAGCCCACCGGAATCCATTGCGGCGGCGCACGAGACATTTTCCTAGCTGCAGCCAGATTCGGCCGACGAGTAATATCACCGGGAACAATGCATTTTCTCCAGTGGAAAACAGGCGTTACGGGAATTGCGGTTTCCTAGGCTCTGCAAATTCATCGCATATTAGTAATTTTGTTCACCAAAAGAGAGGGTTTCTGGGATGCGGTGATGGTGAAGAGGGTGGTATGCTATCTAAAGTGCACCATGAAAGGCGTGTTTTGGGGTAATGTTCATTAATCCAGGTTTTTTTTTTTGAGTTTCTGTTTTGATCCTTTTTGTGGAAATCATGTTTGAAGAATTCTGCGCTTTTGCATCAATGCAGGGAAATGGTGTAGATTTTTGAATTGGGGATGGATTATGCGTTCTTGGTTAAAATATTTTATGATGAGAAAATGGCTGTGAATAGAATTATTTAACTATTCTGATATGAAAGAATTTACTCATATATGTTGAACTGCATATAATGATCAGTCAATGTGATTTATTTGATGAATTTGGATTGGCTTTTGATTTATTGAAGAAATGTGCACTATGCTGATTCATATTTTAAATGTTAGATATTCACCTGAGCAATTGTTCAATGTGGTTGCTGCCGTCGACATGTATGAAGATTTTCTTCCTTGGTGTCAGCGCTCACAGATTATTTGCCAGAACCCTGATGGGAGTTTTGACGCGGAGTTAGAAATTGGCTTTAAATTTCTTGTCGAAAGCTATACATCGCATGTGGAGCTAACCAAACCAAAATCCATTAAGGTGAAGATCCATGTTTCGCATTCATATGTTCTTTGGGTTTTCCTTGTTTTGTTAGGTGGCTGGAGTATAGGTTTCACAAATTTGACCGTTTATGCCCTTTTGCTATTAATATCAAATCAGCACTTCATCATTTGCTTAATATTAGGACATGGCTTCACCATAAAGATTCTTGGGACCGATTATAGAACTGATTGACTTTACATAGATGCTGTGCTGAGTTTTAATACTATGAAAGTCAAAACTTGAGATAAGTAGGAACAGTTTTTAGGACTGGAGGTGAGTTTTGTTAGCTTATTTATATGACTGCGTGCATCTAATCAATTTTTACTTGAAAAATGTACTCCCTCCGTCCCACAAAAGATGTCACACTTGTGGGACGGCACGAGATTTTAGGAGGTTTTGTTTTGTGCGTTAGGTGGAAAGAGAAAATATAATATTTATATTATTGTGAGAGAACTTTTTCTAAAAATGGAAATGTGACATCTTTAGTGGGACAAACTAAAAAGGAAAGTGAGACATCTTTTATGGGACGGAGGGAGTACTTGATATTTCATATTTCCCGATTGACATTTGACATCAGTAAGCAACCTGAAAGTGATGGCGCTGCTTGATAGAAATGTAGATGTAGGGTTATTGTAGTCAGGTAGTATACATTTACATTATGTTTGTGTCTTGTTTTATATACTCTATATTTGATAAGTATTCCTCCTCCAGTCTTCAGTCCTTCATCTCTTTCCCTTGACTTATAGTTTTTCAATTTGGATAAAGCAAGTCAGAGCTCTTACATTTTTCAACCTGCATTACAAACTATGGTTTAGCAACATGTCAAGTGTGAGAATAACAAACACAAACTCAATATCGATCTCATGATCATTAAGAATTTTATAATCAAACTGACACAGCTTAAACAGTTCAATCTTTAGGTTATCATTAGTGTTTTCCTTCCAGTAAGTTATGTGCCAATAAAGTTTTCTTTATTATAAAACATCTGTTATTTCTGTTTTGTTGCAGACGACTTCATCCCAAACTACTCTTTTTGAACATTTGATTAATGTCTGGGAATTTACCCCTGGACCTGTTCCTGGAAGTTGCAGCCTCTATTTTATGGTGGACTTCAAGTTTCAGTCACCATTTTATCGACAGGTAAGCTTCTTCAGTAGTTTTAACACTGTAATTTGAAAACACTGTCCTATTTTTCGGAAACTTGAAGGATGGCATGATTTGTTGATATCTATGTGCATGAGCTTTTGATTAACCTTTCAAGGTGGTTTGATATGAGGCATCTGTCTATCTTCATAAATTAAAATGTCACCTTATAATTATCAATTATTTGGTCAGATTATGGTAGTTTACCCATTAGTTATGGATGAAAAGTTGTAGGATCACCCAGTTACTGCTTGCATTAGAGAAAAAGAAGTACTACTGACAGACATTACATACATTATATTCATCTGTTTATATTCATCTTCACGATTCTATTGCAGATTGCCAATATGTTCTTCAAAGAAGTGGTTTCTCGGCTTGTTGGTTCATTTCACGACCGATGTCGACAAATATATGGACCTGGGGTGCAGGTTCTTGAAAATAGTTATGATCACTGAACATAAGTGAAAGTCATTTTGATCATCTTGTTTAACACTCAGTGCCTATGAATATTAGTCTCTATGAATTCTTAGCAATACAAAGTCAGAATTTTACATAGATAACCAGAGTTCTCTCATTTACTATTGAAATACTGAAAATAGTACTAACTCCTCCCTTGGCTGATTTTTTTTTCTCTGTTAAATCATACCGATCTATATCTTGAAACGGCGTTGTTTCCTTTTCTTGAAACGAGGCTTCATTACCTTGTAGTGATATTCTATTTCTTTTGCCTTATTTGCCTTTTTCTTTGGCCTGGAGTTGTTGTGAGACCATTGCTCTCTAGGATGATACCCTTTGCTTATGTTCGTCCGTTGCTTTTTTAGGTGGGTTTGGATAGAGCGTTTTGTTTTTATGTCTATATGTTGATTTTGTGTCTTTTTTCTTGTTTATATTTTGAATTGTTTTTGTATTCCTTGTAACACACAAAAAAAATTGTACCTGTGTAGATACATTATAGATATTACATTTGTGGTGTTTTATTTGGGTAGCTCTAATTTGCACTTGTGTCATAATAATCACAATATACTGAAAACAAAATGATTGAGGCCATTAAAATCAGTAGTAAAAGCATTACTATTTTCATAGAAGAAGTTGCTTTTGAGAAACTGTTGGAGATTATAATTATTAAAAGGGCTCTATTTTGTAAAATCTACTTTGACCATTGTATACATATAAGTGGAAATTGCAAGAGCTGTCAAATTCTGAAGCACTCACTTTTGAGTATTATTTTTTCCATAAACTTTATTATCTAAATAATCAACTTTTGATCCCACTCCAGCTGGAAATTTGTTTTTGAGATCTTCATACAGAGATCTTTTTAAAAAAGTGATTAATATTTTCATTGATTAGCTGTAAAATTCTTCTTGATTTAACTTGCTGAAATTCATGTTTGTCTTGTTAGAATAATTTAAATGGTATTAGGAGAATTTATCTGGACTACACACATTTATGTTGGATTGTCTGAGATTAAGTTTATCATAAGAGAAAATCAAGACTAATTTTACATGACATTATTATAAACTTAAGTGTCAGACCTTATTTATCTAATCGAGTAACATTCACACAATACCTAACTTTATCTAATCAATCACATCGGACACCAAAATAAATAGTCTAATTTTTTCATCTTAGTACATGCACAAATATAATCAAAATTTTATTCTATTTTTATTTAGAACACAATAAAAAATAGTTATATTCTATTCATAAAAAATCTTTTGATTGTTCCATCACAATCAATGTAATTATCATGCGTCAAAATCCCGTCGTATATTATTACATTAAAGCATATCTCCTATCCATTTTTTCATTATCATCAATTTTCTATTATCTTTTTTTTCTGGTCCTTTTAATTCTATATACTTATTCTATAAAAAATAAACCAGTAATTATTCTTTCTTTAATCTTGCCTCAAAAGAAAAAGGAGTGAAGTAGAAAATATAGTAGGTACAATTTGAGATGCGTGTATTAATCTCCAACATAAGTTACAATTCAATTATTCCAAAAAAGAATAAAAGAGTACTTATGTAATCTTATCCTTTGTTATGTAGCATCAATAATAGTAACTTTTTATTTTGCTTTTTTGAAAAAATAATGTCTATAGGGCCTTCTTCTTCACTTTCCCTTTTCTTTCTCCGGCAAAAATCCAAAATTTAAATTTAATCTTGCTTTAAATTATGTAAGTATGACAATTATATGACCTAATGCTAGAAATTTGGATTTAATGGTGTGCATAATATCATAATTAGAATTGCCAACTTTACAAGATGGATTATCATAATTGGTATTTATACTTATTATGTTTATGTGATTTTTTTCACATGTAAATATAATTATGTGCCAAGCTAGTTTACCAGGGTAGGGCATCACCGGAAAAAAGGGGCCGGCTCTGAAGATCGTTGTGAAGGAAAAAGTCGCAAGTTGTGTGTTCTTCGATTTTTTTTTGCTTTATTATAATCAATGCATTGAAGTAATACATGAAATTCACAACGTGTAACCTAGCGGGTGAAGATGTGTTTTGTAGCACTGGACACCTGAGTTCGAAAGACCCATGAATAATGGAATAAGTCAGATGGATATATGATAGGATAGTGAAAAAAATTAGATTCGACCCAATTAGAACGACTAAGGGATGCCTAAGAGACGTTCCATTACCGATGGACTTGTATATGCTCAATCGAGTCGGAAAAAAGTAATGTCACATAAGATGTTAATGTAGTATATCTATAAATTTATCCATGGATGTCGAGTTGATAAGAAGAAAACAAAAAACACACACTAGCTAGAATGGTGGCATGTATTGTATAAAATGCAATATTTAAAGGTCGTGAATGTCAATTGTGTACGGTATATTAGGGACAATGCGTAGTTGAATAATCTAATTGTGGAAAGTTTTTAAATCATCAAGAATGATTGACTTTAACTAGGTGCATCTTTATTGGAATTTCACCTCGATCGGATATTCTCTTCAATCGATCAACTTTCAAAAATATTTCAAAATAGAGCCAAGTATAGTAATCAAGTTCTAGCTTGAATTACAAAAAATCAATGACAAGGAAACTATAGTGAAATAATTACTCAAATTTCCGGCCATGATAAATTCACAATTTTTATTTCAAATTCAATAACTAATAATGGGGATAATCACTCTTAATCCACACAAACTACAATATTGATAACTTAATGGAGTATAATATAACTTCAATAAGAATAATAATAATGTTGCATTTAATTTTATACTACTAGAAACTATCTTTCTTAATCTACCAAATAACCTATTATTAGTAATTAAACATTTCTTCTTTTTGATAACACATGCATCACTCAATTTCCCATCACTTAAACTTGTTCAAGTAATGTCACTAAACCAAAATCCATCAAGAAAATTAAAAAACTTGATAATCTTCAATTAAAAAACAATCATGCAAAATCCATTTCGATAAAATAAAAACGTTTAAATCTCGAATAGAATCATATGAGTGATACTCCCTCCGTCCCCGAAATTCGTCACCATTTAACTCGACACAGATTTTAAGAAATGTAATAGAAAGTTGTTGAAAAAGTTAGTGGAACGTGAGTCATATTTTTATATACTCCCTCCGTCCCGCACTACTTGCACTTATTTCCTTTCTGAGCGTCCCAAGTTATTTGCACTCTTTCCATTTTTAGTAACAATTTATATCTACAGCAGTAATGGTTGACTTTGTCTATCACTCATTCCTTAATCTCCGTGCCCAAAAGAAAAGGTGCGAGTAGTGCGGGACGGAGGGAGTATTAGTTTTATAATAAAATATGAGTGTGAATAAGTTAGTGAATGTAGGGTCTACTGAGAAAATAGTAAAAGTGAAAGGTGATAAATTTTTAGAGATGGACATAAATGAAAATATGTGATAAATTTTGGGGGACGGAGGGAGGACAGTGAACATTCAAATGACAACTTTAGCCTATATAGGCTATATCTTATAGCATAGCTTGAGAATCGATGAAGATTAGATGAAATCTCAGAGACAATATGTCATTCTAAAGTGAATGAATTACACGTATTCAAAATCTATCATAATTTGTACTTATATGAATCTAAGTGGCAGCTTTTATGGTTTGTGCATATCTACTATTTTGTCAATTTTTTTCCAAATTTCGTCTTCCTCTGAATGTACTTAATTACGAAACATTTTAAATTTATCAAATAATCTAACATTTGAAAGAATAAAATTGGAAGTTATCTCAGACTCAAAAATTTTACTCCTACTAGTTTTAAAATTTTTTTGATAAAAAATTTAACAATAACAAAATTTACTATGGATACTCGTAATAATCCGGATACTCATAATAACTCAATTGTCACAACAACTTATTTGGTCAAGACCCAAACACCCACAACAATTAGGCCACAAATTATATCATACCTACATTAGTTATCATCTTACTAATTTTTTTAATTCATCGTTTTATTGAAATACATAATTAAAATTTTAAAATAAAATAATTGAATTAAAACTTTATATAATCAAACAATAATTTTAAAATAATTGAATTAAAATACTAAAATCATTCGCAACACGCGGCCGCTGCGGCGGTCCTATTGTGGTTACTCTTATGTCCGAACCAATAAAGTGCACCATTGTGAGTGCCATAAGCATCTTAAAAATGGACACATCTTGGGCCAAACATTTCCTGAGTGATCATTGTCATGGAAAAATTTATTGAGAATCCAATTTCAAGTAAATTTCTCATCATTATGTGAATATTGTGTGGATATAAGACTGCATATGCGATATCAAATGTGATCTTGACCATATGTTGTTACATTTTTGAGATTGGTTTATTCGAATTGCATACTCCATCCTACAACTTAAATTTAGCTAATCATATCCACTTAAATTCTTAAGATGGATTTATTTTAAGTCTAACATTAGTTACTTCAACTACTAATTATTGAAGATAACCAATCCTTACTGACAACTCATGACTCTTAATATTTTGAATAATCTCACAAGATATGGTAAAGTAGTTATTCTTAATATCTTGATTTGACTCAACTCAAATTAATTATACACCAAAGTGCAAATATGCCCAACTCTTTACTACTAACAATCATATTACATCATATAATATAATTAGGTCTCAAGTGGACTTGAGCAACATTGTACTACATTTCACTAACTAGACTTGAGCAACAGACCCTCAGACTCGTTGCACCTATATACAACACTACTGTCAGATCCTCACGCTTGCAATGTACTACTATCAGAACCTCATGCCAATCGAAAATCTAGAGGCAACTTTATGAAAAAAAATATTGCGAGATATTTGTAAGTGAGTATGGAAACGTAATAAAAATTCCAAATGATGGACAAAATTAAATATTTAGCTGAATATGTTTTGTTTTGAAAGTTTGAAAAGAGTAAACCAAGAGCCAAACAGAGCCTTAACCCGAGTATCTTGGAAGATTTTGTGGCACGTGAGGTGGGTGACATGTTGGGCAACTCAAAAACAATGAGATGCAGAGCTTGACACGTTATATGAAAATATTATTGTACGTAGATTCCACTATATATAACATAATTATATTTGTAATGATTTTGAATTTTGAAAGCTATGAAAATTTCCAAATATGAACACACAAATATATCTCAAACGCAATTCTTTGGTATGCTAATGGTAGACACAAGCTTTAAACGTGTTATGGCTTATAAAGTTTTGGAATGATTATATCAATATGTGTCACATAGCTAGGGAAGAGGTTAACGATGCAAATCAATGTGATGTGTGTTGTGTACATTAAATTAAAGCATGAATTAATTATGTAAATTACATTTGTGATTATATTGCTTAGTTCAAAGTTTCACTTTATATTCGGATATTGTAAGCTAATAATACTTCAGAAATTATTAAAGCATCTTTTTATTTTTTTTAATGACGATGTGAATTTGTTTCAAATGAGAAATCATTATCAATCATTATATTATTATAATTGATTAGATATATCGACAATATAGGAAGACCATAATTTTTTATTCATACAATAGAAGATCAGAATCTTGTCTAGCATATTAAACTCTTGCCGATGGTAAAAAAAATTCAACCATTTTTTTATTCCATGTTATAATACCAATTTCTATAAATGCAATAAAAACGTCCCTACATATTGTGATAGAAAATCTAATTTGTAAAATGAAATCAAAGATAAAAGGAAAACGATATACATAAAATATTTATTATTTTCTTAATAAAAAAAGTTCACTTTTTTAGCCACCTTTTTTTTTAAGTTCACAACCTTCTCCCGCCTATAAATACCCATCAACCATTCACATGACCTTAGTCACTAATATATCTCAATACCTCAAGAGAAAGATATGGACAATTGTTCCATCTTTCTCCCTATCTTGCTCGTCATCGTCTCGTATTTCATTTCATCAGTATACGTTAAAATAAGACGCAATGCCGGCAAGACTAAACTCCCACCGGGCTCAATGGGCTGGCCCTTCATCGGCGAAACCCTCCGTCTCTACTCCCAAGATCCAAACATCTTCCTCTCCACCCGACACAAAAGGTGCGACCGATCTTTTTCTCGATGCACGTACATTCGGCTAATATATAAAAATAACAAAATATAAAAATAATTAAATTATTTAATTTTTTTTCAGGTATGGAGAAATCTTCAAGACTCACATTCTAGGTTACCCTAGTGTGATGCTAGCGGGCCCGGATGCGGCCCGGTTTGTCCTATTAACTCAAGCCCATTTGTTCAAGCCCACTTTCCCAAAGAGCAAGGAGGCCTTAATTGGGCCGGAGGCCCTTTTCTTCCACCAGGGCGACTACCATCTCCGGCTGAGGAAGCTCGTTCGGGCCGGGCTGTACCCGGAGTCGCTCCGCAGGCTCGTCCCGGGAGTCCAGGCGGCCGTGGTTGCAGCATTGCGCTCATGGGCCGACGGTGGAGTAGTCAACACTTACAATGAGATGAAAAAGGTCTTTTCCTTCATACATATAATAATTAATAATATCTTTCTGTTTTACACGAGATTTCTGTTTTGTTCTTGTTGAGCTCACCTTGCGACACCTGGCTACCTACAGCTGTCGTTCGAAGTCGGCATCCTAGCCGTTTTCGGACACCTCGAGCTTGGCTACAAACAGGAGTTGAAGAAAAATTATGGTGAAGTTGAGAGAGGCTACAATTCTTTCCCAACAAATTTGCCAGGATCCACATATAGAAAGGCCATGAAGGTATATAAATCAAAATTTGCATATACATAGCGTAACTTAATGGAAATTTTTTTTATCGTAATAATTAACTAAAAATACTGTAATATAAAGTCATTGCATTCACAGTGAAATTAACTTACTAAAAAATAAAACTAAATAAAAATTTTACCCCTTGAAACGAACCTGCAGTAAGAAATGCATCCACACTAGATCTTCGCGATTAAATGGCTCAAAATTATTGTTTGTTTTCGCGATAATTGTGAAGGCGAGGAAGAAGCTGAGCGAGATTATCGGTGAGATAAGCAGAGAGAGAAGGGAGAAAAAGGTGGTTGAGAGTGAGAAGGATTTGTTGAGCTGTCTGCTGAGCTCTAAAGACGATAATGGCGGAGCTCTGAGTGATGAACAGATCGGTGATAACGTAATCGGAGTTCTGTTTGCTGCGCAAGATACAACCGCCAGCGCCATGACGTGGCTGGTTAAATACCTCCATGATAATCCCAAGCTTCTTCAGGCTGTCAAGGTCTGTATTTCTCTCTTTAGATCTCTGTGTGTGTGTGTGTGTTTGTGTGTGTATTGATTGGTTGGAAAATGGCATGCAGGCAGAGCAGAAGGCGATATACGAAGCCAACGGCGAAGGAGAGAGTCCTTTGACGTGGAATCAGACAAGAAACATGCCCTTAACTAACAAGGTTTTTACATTTATTGTTGTCTTAATTAAGATAATGACTTAATTTAGGTTTTTTAATTGCATGCAAGAAAACAACACTGGTTTTTACTAGGCTTATTTGCTTGTAAATACATCAGCTATGGCGTGTCAGCACTGGGATGTTGACACGCTATAGTAATATATTATGTGTAAATTCTAATTTGATTTCCCGCCAGGGGAAGAATTAGAACACTAGTAAGTTCGTGTATTTGGATTAAAAGATGGTTTGGGAAAAAAACCAAAAAACGTTGAAAGCTCGTGTATTTACATGAAATAACTAAATTCGTGTAGTAGTATATATACATGCATCACATGTATATAATATTGTTGGTGGATTTTATCATATTGTAATTTATTAATTTTCATAATACACATCAATTTGAGGATTGGATGTATGTTTGGAATGATCTGATTTTTAAAATATTTCAGGTGATCATGGAAACCTTGAGAATGGCAAGCATTATTTCTTTCACTTTCAGAGAGGCGGTCACTGATGTAGAATACAAAGGTGCAATTCGCGACAAATTTTCGAGATTTTCCAACACGAAAATCTGTCGTTAAACTCCATTTTATTAGTCTAATTGACGAGAAAATACGATATTTTAGTAACCAAATTCACACATAAATTTGGTATTTCTTCAGGATGTCTAATTCCAAAAGGATGGAAAGTCATGCCTTTGTTTAGGAATATTCATCACAATCCAGAATTCTTTGCCGACCCTCAAAAGTTTGATCCAACAAGATTTGAGGTACATATATATACATTACTTTTATCACATCTAGTGCATTAAAAAGTGAAACACAAAAAACACATTTTAAAGCAAGCTAAATAATTATTCACAAGATTCCCAAGATATTCTTGTTTATTCATATGCCATGTTGAATTTTCTACATTACAAGACATCCACTATTAGTGGTGTGTACTTGTGTATTGAGACATGATTGATTGGCAACGTTAAATGTGTGCATGAAATTGTAGGATTCACCAAAACCAAACACGTTTTTCCCTTTCGGAGGTGGAGTTCACTCTTGTCCCGGTAACGAACTTGCTAAGCTACAAATGCTCATTTTGGTGCACCACCTAGCTTCTCAATTCAGGTATATATGTATTCACATCAATTGTCCCATTTTAATCACTTTAGTGCACATGTTTGTGCCTCCTAATAATGGATTCAGTTAGGGGCGAATGCGGAAAAATTACTGATGAGATTGTATATCTTGATTTTGTATCGAGATTTCAAGAAGACAATTTTGTTACAGTTTAGTACAAAAATTCAATATTTTCTTGTACAACTAATGTTGATGGCGAATACGGTACTTTATACGTTCAGTGCAGTATCCTATTAATTGGATAGATCTAAAATGAGGTGATGTAAATGAATTGATATTGCTTTCTAATAGATGACTTAAACCTAGAGAAGATATCCACAAATGGAAAAAAAAAGAACCAAGCAAGTGGGAAAGCACTCACTGTGGAAAGAATCCCATGTTATATCTGTCCTAAGCCTATGTGTAAGAATATCATAGGAATCGAGTCGAGTCAAGTACATGATTGGAGTGAGAGAGGGACCACTTTAGTAAGTGGTGCATGATATTTTCTTTTATGGCTAGTGTTTCTCATGATTTTTGGATTGTGTTGTTGTAGGTATGAATTGGTGGAATCTGAAAGTGGGATTCAGTTTGGACCATTTCCAATTCCTTTGCATGGACTCCCAGCCAGATTTTGGAGAGAAGAAGATGATGAAGAAGATCAATGGACCAAACAATCTCTCATCACATCACCATAAAATATTGTCACATTTCTTCATCACATTAATTATTAGTGTTGCCTTTTTTTTTGTTTTCTAATCTCATTTGCATCTATGTTGGAGAGGGAGGTATAAAGATACCTCCCTCTAGTTTTTTCTTTTAATGTTCAAATTCTAGTTTGCAAAACTGCATCAATTGCAGCTAGCATGCAAGAATTGTATGTACTAGCTATTTATTAGAAATGAAATTAGTATTCAATTTTAATAGTATATATAGTCATTTAAATCAAAAAGTTTGGTCAGATCTTTTCAGTCGTATGAAATTTGAAATCAGTTTCAATTTTTTTCAATCATCTCATCTATGTACAAAATGTCGTCTTTTGATGATGTTCAAAATGACGACAATTTGTGGATGGATGAGACATTAGAAAAAATTTGAAACATTGTGATTTAATGTTCCGAGATTAAATTTTATGATACTAACCAGAATTTAATTAAATTTGATGGTTATTAATTCTATTTTAGCTTTTGCTTATTGACTTTGATGTGAGATAGAAACAAAAAGGGGAGGGGAATAAAAGAAATGGGGTTACACCCTTTTGTTATAAAAAGAGAAATTCTTTAATGGATTGTAATATGTTTTTGATTGGTGATGATGGGATTATGTTCCACATGCTTGAGGCCAAGTGTTGAGACCATTTTTGTTCTTACATAAAGTGGTCTTTTTTTTTTTCAATGAGAGGCTTAGAGTGAACCAGGTGTTGTGTGAGACATTGTTGTCTAGTAGCCCCACTCTCAGCTGGAGAGCATACTCACAAAGATATGAACTACTTTTCCTTACTATTATCTCAGGATTCAGGCCACTCCGTTCTAACATTTTTGTCATATATTCTTGTTTTTTAATACTTTGGTAAGATGTTACTATGTCACTAGGATGTGAAAGGTATGATGTCCGAATCCATGGTTCGATCTTAAAATTAATTGGTAACAAGTGGAGTAATCCATGAGACTAATTTAATGATTCTAGTTAATACTTTACATCAAAGTGAGATATTTGTTTATTTCATTTGTAGTAAAAGAAAACTGATACCACTATATGCATCTCATGGGCTACTTCCCTTATCACTAATTGGTTTTAAAGTGGAATCCTGTAAATTTCTTTCATGACTGTGGATTGGAACTTAAACTGTTACAACAATATATTTTAGTCTGGAAAAAAAATGTTAGTCCAACCTGATTAAAAAAAGTCCAATCCAAACTAAAAACCATTGTGGATATGTCACTAACAAAAAAATCTGTGAGTGTTGTAATTGCCAAAAATAAAAATGAAAGACAACATTTGAAAAGTCATGCTGTGAATGAGAATTTATTGACAGGTTTGTGCTGAACACAGCAATTAAACATAACAACAATGCCAAATTAGAAAGCAGATTTTACTTGAATCTTAAATCTCATATCTGAAAAATCTACTTCACTACAATTAAAGTTGCTGCACACAGTAGCGACCCGCTCTGATACCATGATAGAAGTTTACGAGGTTCCATCTTAAAACCAATTATTGATATCAGTAGCAGTCCATGAGAGTTATATAGCAGTAATATTTGCTTTAATCTGGTGTTCCAATGATACAATCGAGTTTAACAACTCATTATATATCAGTAACTTGTTCTGCTCATTCGAGTTTCAACATGTAGTAAGTTACAAATGTAGCGACTGAATAATCTATGCACCAGCGTCGCTAGAGTCGTATGGTAGTAATACAAGAAAAATACTATAAACATCACGAAATCGAATTGACTTCTTGAGGAGCAGAACCTGTGTACTTGAGAATGGCGTCGCGTATTCTCTCCTTGTCTCTGGTTGCAAACGCTTCAAGTAGGACACCGTTTTTGTAGAAATGGAAAAGTGGCACCGTCTGCATTACATGAACATACTTTAGATATGGTAGGTCGTATGCGAGCTGCAATTTTTCGATCATAGATATGCAGTGTGGTTGCTATAGGAAGAGCTCCAAACATCATTAAAATTTTAACAGTTTCACTTTGGACTTAAATGTGAAATTGGTAGGAAGATATTATCTTTTCATGTAAAAATATAAACTCATATCCAATTCCCACTACTGAAACATCTTACCTTGATTCGGAGACGGTCAGCAACCTCGGATTGTTCATCATACTCATCAATTACCTAAAGTAATTGACATAAGAAAGAAGAGGGAACTTGTAAAGAGCTTGTTTTAGGTAGAAGCACAAGCATTGGTATCTTACGCGATACTCTTAAAATCAAAACTATGGGGAGGTTCAAGAAGTTGATAAGCATCGTAAATACACTCACATTGTGTTTCAGGAAAATAACGGGCGCATCTTGATCACCAGATCCCTTGCATATCTTTACAAAGCCCTGTTCGATGTATTTGCAGCTTCCACAGGAAGTTCGATAAAAATCCACAACAACTAATGCATTTGTTTCCTTAGCCTTCTCAAGAATCATTAAGAATTCTTCATCAGTATAAAACTCTTTTACACATTCAACTGGACAGAGCTCATCATCATCATCAACAACAGATGATTCTTTGACATTATTATCCAGCACACCCTTGAGCTTAGATGAATGTGTATAAGAAGTGTTCCTTCTAGTAAGTAAAGAATTCCCAGTTTGGCATATGGGCATTGCCTTCAAATTAACCGAGTTACCTTTGACCCGAAACAAGCTTCTATATGCCATGGAACTACCAAAATCGATTTGTCCATTGATTTTTCTCAAAAAGTTAAATGGAGCTGAAAATGTTAACAGAGTCTGCACCATACATCCAGGTTTTGAAAGCTATCAGTGCAAAATGAAATAAACCACTATTCCAGACAATACGGAACTAGTTTCCGATCAAAGCTTCATAATCTGCTTAGGATCATAATGCAAGCTTTAACTGTCCACACAACAACCATCAACTGTAGATGATTGCAAGCCTCGGTGGATAATCTGTAAATAAAGATCCAATGAAGTGCGTCAAATGAACAAGGTAATGCCAGAAAAAATGATGTAAGCCTCAATATGAGACGTAAGAGACTCGGATGCACTCGTCTGAAATTTGCAATGTTGCAACTATTATTGTGGATGTTTATGTAAAATGAACGAAGTTAACAGATCTAGAGACACTCTGAATGCTAAAGATTAATACTTTTTCTCGATGTAACACCAACAGCAGAGTTACTGTTTCATACTAGCATAAACATTCAGAAAGGGTCTTTATAAAGAGTCTTATCTCGCTATACAATACTGAATATGAACACGAACTGTTTATGTTTGTCGAAATCGTATTGTTTAAATAACTTCCATTCAAGAGTTGGACTACCATCATACATATCAGTACCAACATTACATATCATCTTATACATCAGAACTATACTTTCTCGCTGCCTATGATCTTTCAATCAGTCATGAACATAGAAAAGGCCGTTCCGTTAGACTCAAAACGCAGTTTCCCTAGTGATTTTTGTAACTAGACTCTACTATAAGGAATTTTCAACATTTCCTTCATAGCTTTTACATCATATTTTCAAACTAATGCGCCTTTCCAATGATCTTAATTAACTTAGTTTCAGATTTCAGTTCATAAATTTATTGCAATTAGTAGCTCAAATTGACAAATTTGAATAAGTACAAACTCAAATTAATCGAAACTAAAGCAATAGTTAACAAAAAGCAGGAATATATCGGCATCGATTTATCAAAAAAATCAAAAAGCCCTTCATTGCTAATGAGCAGTGACTATACAAACACGCGAAAATAGATAATGCAGACCGTGAATCAGCATACAAACTTCACAAAATTAGATCAATAGAAACTCGGAAACGTGAGCTTACCAGTAGGTTGTATCCTTTCGATTTCGTGCGACGAAAAAAAATAATGTTTCGGATAAGAGAAAAAAGCGCCATTATCATTCGTGGCTCTTCTTACTTCAAAGCTTTTACATCTTGTACAATATAGTCCCTACACTTTTCTTAATTACAAAGCGGCCTCTGAACTTTTTTATGATAGTATATCGAGATGAACTTATCAATCTTTCCAATTTTTGTTTGTCTAAATTAAAATGACCATTTTCAATTTTTAGAATAAATTTTTTCCTAAAATTATTCAACTAACAACTTCTTTCTATATTCCACTCATAACTTCACATTAAATCTAGTATCACTTTAGAAAATGGCTATTTGAGTGGGAATAACACTATATATATCGAGATGAACTTATCACTTATTTCATCTCATTTTAAGTGAAATATTTCTGATTTGGCATTATGTAGTTTTATTTATGAGTTAAGTGAAATATAATAAAGTAATACAAGATAGAAAAAATAGTAAGAATGTTGTTTCTATTTTAAGAAATAAGTATTTCATTTAGAACGCAAAAGCTTAAAAAAGAAAATGTATCAGATGGAGTATAATTGTCAAAATTATACTCCCTCCATTCTATAAAAACAAAATATTTTCAGTTGATACGACTTTAATACATAATTGGTAAAGCATGAACATATAGTAAAAATTGATATAATTAAAATAAGATAATTATGTTGAATTCACTTGATCAGATATATCGATATAGTTTTATAATGAAAAGTTGTTTACTACAGACTGACACATTGCTATTATTGAAAGAGACAAATAATAATTTATATATGCATATAATAAACTAAATAATAAAACCAGTGTTCAAGTTTTAATAAATAGAAAAAAAAAATAATTTTTGTGAATGGAATAAAATGACAAAAATAGATTCGAATATTGATTATGGATTCTATTTATAATAGTACTCGTAGTACTAGAAAATATCTATCGGCTGCAAAAAAAAGTGGAGTAAAGAAAATGAAAATGAGCTACTTTTTGTTTAGGTTTGAATATTTAAAATATGGTGGGAACAATGGTAACTGTTTATCTACGCATTCTCACCCAATTTAATGTTTGGGGTTTGAATGACTGTTTGTGTGTGATACGAGTCTTATACTATTATTATTTAGTTTAGATATATTAGGGATTTGTATATCTTTTTCTATATCTTTGTTTTCTTGTTCATTAAGTCAGTAGCATTATAAATAGGAGTTATTGTTATCACTTTATTCATTCCATCAATATATGAAAATTATTAAACATTGGCTCAATTGAATTGTGCATCAAGAAACTCTACAAACGCTGCCGACGAGACTCAATCTCGCGCTCAGCATTCGTCATCGGAAATCGTCGCCGACCCAAACCTATTGGGCGCTCGACAATTTCGGATCCGTTTCTTGTGTGTTGGACGAATCGATTCAATTAAGGGATTCATCTCTTAACAACTGGTGCTTTCATTGAGAGCTCAGCATCCTCCGTCTGCGTTCATCCATATCCCCAAATAAATCACCACCATTTCTACCGCAACCACGATTCAGTCCGTCAACATGTCATATGACTACGTCGGCTATCGCCGTCGTCAATACGACTTCCCTCAGGCCACACAACCATTCCGTCCCTACCAGCCGGCCCAACCTCGCCGTGTAACCAGTTGGGACCCTCCGAGCAGCCGGGTGGAAGTACTCTGTCCGCCGTCGTGGCCTGATCCAGAATCACCCTACGTCTCACACCACTTGGATCCACCTGATCGTCGCCCACGGCTGAGATACCAGCCCATCGGGTACCGCGATCGCGCGCAAGACGCTTGGCCCCGACACCGCGGTGGCTACGTCGAGAGGGGTGGCCACCTATCTGATCGCGGAGATCATCAGACCCAATTAGGGTTTGATCGCTACCTGCCAACCCCAACACAGCGGCACCGCCCAACGTGCTGGGACCCACCGGCTCAACAGGAGGACCGCGGCTACCCGACCGTTGACCGGCCTCGACGCTCGGAGACGTGCTGGGACCGACCTCGCCCTCGGGAGGAGGTGAGAGCGCGAGTCCAGCCCGCCTCCCACCAGCCACGCTACTCCACCGAAAAGCCAACGCGGGACCTGTACAGTCAGCCCGCTCGTGTGACCAGTCAAACTCCAGAGCAGCCACGCCTGCCGCTAATACGGGTCTCCCAAGCGGAGAAGTCAGAACGGTCTAGGTTGGGTCTCTGCTGGCACTGTCCCGAGAAATGGGTGATGGGACATGTGTGTAAACAACGCATTCTATGTTATGCGGATGATGAGGAGGAGTTTGAGGAGAACATTCAAGATGAGAATTTAGCCGAAGAGAAAACTGATAATACTCCCACGATAGTATTCGGTGATGATGTTCCCAATGACATTATCGATGTTCACAATGATGGCGCTCCTCTTGATGTTCCAAACAACGAGTCCCCTGGAGAGTTCGTCAAGAACAAAGGGATTGTCAAGAACGACAATGAGTCACCGCAAGTGCTCGTTGGGGTATATGATGAGAAGATTGGTGAAAAGGAGGAGACATTGCTAGAAGATAAAGAGGAGGATGGTTCTATTGGCGATTACACTATTTTCCACGAAAGTGCTTGTGTCTATAAGGATTTGAATGTTGGTGATGTTACAAGTCTGAATCAACGTTCAACATCGCTCGACGTCGATCCAAGGTTGATTCCTCTGCGAAATAACACGCCGTGTTTGAGCATTCATGACTGTGTGGCAGAACTTTCCATTTTAGCGTTGAATTTGGACGACCACATTAGTCTACCTTTGTTGATTTTTTATGGAGGTGAAGAAGGGAGACGGTCAGCTGTTCGATGTGTGTTTGATCCAGGAGGAGTTGCCACACCGAAGCTTCTGATTTCAACTCTCCTTTTTGCTTCGTGGTTCCCACCTTGAGGACAAGGTGAATTTTAAACCGTGGGGGAGTTGATACGAGTCTTATACTATTATTATTTAGTTTAGATATATTAGGGATTTGTATATCTTTTTCTATATCTTTGTTTTCTTGTTCATTAAGTCAGTAGCATTATAAATAGGAGTTATTGTTATCACTTTATTCATTCCATCAATATATGAAAATTATTAAACATTGGCTCAATTGAATTGTGCATCAAGAAACTCTACAAACGCTGCCGACGAGACTCAATCTCGCGCTCAGCATTCGTCATCGGAAATCGTCGCCGACCCAAACCTATTGGGCGCTCGACAATTTCGGATCCGTTTCTTGTGTGTTGGACGAATCGATTCAATTAAGGGATTCATCTCTTAACAGTGTGTGGCTGTTAACTTATCTAAAAGTTTTAGTTTTGTACTATTAGTGTCCACAGTGGTGGTGCCGCGGCGGTTTACCGGCGACCGGCGCGGTGGTCCACTGCAGACCGCCGGCAGTGTAAATTTTATTATTTTTATTTTTATTTTTTCTGAATTTATTTCTATAAAATATCTATTTCCAATTATTTTGTTCACTCCATTCCATTTTATTTATTTTTGTCTAATTAATTTTGTTCTAGTCCAATTAAAATATATCAATAATTGATAAAATAATGTAATTTGTGGCTGTGGCATGACTGTCTATTGGACTGAACAAGTTTTTGTGGCTGTGGTGTAACTGTTCCGTGGCTGTTGTCCACCACTGTGGACACTCTTAACAGATGGAAAAATATTATTCTCCTCTGCCGGCTTATATTAGTTTTGTAAGTAATTAAAAATGCTGATTGTTAATTTCAATGATTGAACACTAGTAGACAAATGATATTTGTTGATAAGCAATACATTGTGATTAGCAAAATCAATTTAGCAATTGCAGCCTCCTTGATAACTCATATTTCAGTTTGGTGATGGCTGCCTATAGTGCAGCGATTTCTCTCAAGAATACGATTCAGTGCATTGTGCAGTCGTCTCGCATTTTGCTAGTTTCTCCCTCTCCACAAATCTTACAACCCGCCTACGATGCCATGGTTCGCTTGCAGAAAGTTCTGCTAAAATTGGACGACACCGGCTACAGCAAGATTAGGACGAAGGTGAATGATTTGGACGAGCGAATGAAAGAGGTCGTATGGGAATTCGAGGATTTACTAGAAACTCATGTGTATCAACAGATTCTTCCACAACTCGAAAGCTCAGTAGGTGGTGAGAGACATCACTTATCTTTCTCTGTTGATCTGCAGAGTCTAAAACACTATGTTGATTACTTACTCAAGAGGGTGACCGTGATGGAGGAGGAGTACGATGTTGATCTCTCGAATATGCCAGAAGAAGAAGGTGTGCCTATTTCCTCAAGAATTGATTTTGGTAGAATCAGCTCAGAGATGATTGGACACACTGTTCAATTTGAAGAAGCCAGGGATCTTCTTCTTGCTGAAAATGGAGGGTGGTTATCAATTGTTGGGATGGCAGGGGTTGGAAAGACCACTTTTGCAAAGAAAGTATTTGACTCTCCGGCGATTAAGAGACATTTCGGGCTTCGAGCATGGGTGAGAGTGGGCAGAAAGTGTGAATACAATGAAATATTACGATGCATTCTAGCTCAAGTGGATCCTACCTCTTACAACAAGATGGTTACCCAAGGAGACGATGATGACAACGAGAAATTACTTGGACTTTTGGGGAAAAGATTGAAGGATAAGAAATGTCTCATCGTGATGGATGATGTATGGGAATGGGACACACGAGTATTGGATAAGTATATAGATGATAGTAATGTCCGAGTCTTGCTTACAAGTAGACAAAGACTTGAAGAATTGGAGGATCCTACTTCGAAGGGTATATTATGCTTGTTGGATGACGAAGAAAGTAAGAAATTACTGGGTGCAAAAGTATTCGGTGAAAAGGGTTTCCCCCTTCACCTTGAAGAATTGGGAAAGAAGATTGCAGAGAAATGTGAAGGCCTTCCGCTTATGATAGTCACGGTTGCAGAGCTCCTATCAAAAGCCAACAAGAGTATGACTGAAGTGTTCCTAAACCGAGAAGAGCTTAACAAGAGTATCCAAGAATTATGGACTGAGGTAGCCAAAAAACAACATAATTCAGTCTTTGTGGATGCATATAATCAAATATCAGAGGTACTTTTTCCAAGCTATAACTACTTACCTCAGTATCTAAAAATGTTTTTTCTCTATTTGGGATCTTTTCCTCCATATAGTGATATTGAAACAGACTCTCTGTGGAACCGGTTTATTGCCGAGGGGTTTCTTGAACCGATTGGAAAAGAAACTTTGAATGATTTTATTTCTGACTGTTGGGAGAAGCTTGATCACCAGTATCATCTTGTTCTAACCGAAATAAACCCAAAATCATGGTTTTCAAAAAACGAGTTTCGCGTGCATTCTTGCTGGCAGCACATGTGTAGGAAAGAAGGTAGTAGGATCAAGTTTCTGCATGTTTTACAAAGTTGTGGCGATGATGATATAAAAGACCAACGCCGATTGTGTGCCCATAGTAACATGTTATTTGCCTTCAAACAAGTGTATGGTTCAATAAAAAGTGATTGTGCATCCACTACCCGTTCTCTCCTTTGTTTTGGTCCTTACCACCGATATCCAATGCCAATAGAGGACATGGATTTCAAATTGCTCAAGGTACTAGATGCTTGTAAGGTCCGATTTTACCACATCCCACTTGAAATTCTGAAACTTGTTTGTTTAAAGTACCTTGCCCTATCTTACAACAAAGAGCTCCCTATTTCCATATCCAACCTTTTTCACCTTCAATGCTTGATCGTCCAGCCACATGTGTACATTAAACATCGTGGAGTTGTGTCATATATGCCAATGGAAATATGGGACATGCAAGAGTTGCAACGAATTACTGTTTTGGGAAGAGACCTACCAACCCCTAATTTTGATGCCACTTTGGAAAATCTCTCCACTATTTCTGGTGTGAGTCCGAAGAGTTGCACCCGAGAAATTCTCAAAAGAATCTCTAAATTAAAGAAATTAGAGATTATAATGAACTTGAAGCCATATGATGACGATGGTGATGATAATGCATTGAGTGGCTTGGGTTATATATCGGAAGAACTCCAGAAGTTGAACGTACTTTCGTATATTGTCATGAACCCTGAGATGAAGTATAAGTCTACGGTCCCTCTTTCAATGTTCCCGTCAAGTTTGACAATACTGAAGTTGAATGGCTTGGGGTGCCCATGGAAGCACATGAATGACATTGGTTCAAGGTTACCAAGTCTTAAGAGCCTCGAGTTATTTCATTATGCTTTTCAAGGCCCAAAGTGGGATATCGAATTTGGATGTTTTTTGAACCTTAAGAAACTTGTAATTGAAGATACTGATTTGGTGCGATGGAGAGTCCAACATGGAAGCCTCCCAAGGCTTCACCTCCTTAGCATACGACATTGCTACAAGTTACGAAAACTCGATTGGAAACGTGATCCCTCGACTGTCACGACTCCCGTAATTGAATTAGTTGATTGCAATCTCTCAGCCGTCACTTCGGCCATGAAACCTGGCTTTAAAGTTCACTGCGCCTTTTCTTGGTTAGCATGACTGCCTTCCAACTTCATATAAGTTGCACAAACCATGTAAGTCCATTTCTTTCTTCACTACAATGCATGCAATTGTAATTTAAACTTTAGCATTTTTGTTGTGCTATTATACTCCCTTCATACCATAAAAATAGAGACTTTTGGGATGATACAAGTTTTAATGTACAAGTGGGAAACTAAGACAGATAGAAAGAAAAAATGATTGAAAATGTCCATCTCATTAGATATAAAGAAGTTATCAAAAATAGAAATAGACTACTTTTATGGGACATATCAAAATATAAAAATGTACACTATTTTTATGAAACCGGAGGAGTATTGTAATAATATGTTTGTTTTAGGTTGTTGGCTGCTCCTTTTCTAACTACTTAGTTTATGAAAGATAATTTGACATCTAAAATGAGGGAAGGGAGATTTTTCTATGTGTTGCTACATCTCGGACACCCAACACAAGACCAAAGCTATCAATTATATGCTTATGTGTGATAGTTATTAATTTGTCATTTTTAAGGCAATTGAGGTAGCAGAAGCAGGCAAATGAGAGAGCAGAAGGGGTCATATGCCGCGTTATCCCATTGTTTTCATTGAATTACTATGTTGTTTCCTGAATCTAAGGATAGCAAATTGTTGGATTTTGTTGAGGATTATGAAACTATAATGTTGAATTATGTTTGTACTCAAAACTATTTGTCAGTTAGATATGTATGAAAACATTACATGTATAACCACTGCGGGTTATGCATTTTTTTTCACTTTATTCTTATATTATGTTGAATGTGTTGATGAGTTACTAGGAGTTGTTCGGTTTGCAAAATTATAGCATCTCATACTTAAATATGTATTGTGTTTGATTCATTATACATAAGACTGAATCTCACGGCTCAATCCTATATAAACAATCACGTACTCTCTCCGTCCGCCATTAGGAGTCCCATTTCTTGGGTGACACACGGATTTTAAGAAATGTTAAGAAAACTAATATGAGTGTCACTTATATATATTAGTTTTAAATGAAATGTGAATGGAATGAATTAGTAAAATATGAGACCTAGTTACCATTTATGATAAAAGTAAACCATGACACCTACTCGCGGACGGACTGAAATAGAAAAATAAGACTTCTATTCGCAGTAAGAGAGAGTAATAATTAGTCATAGTCACCCTTCCAACAAAACTAATATGGCAATTCAATTTCTGACTAAATGATACGATCATCCTCTACATATTATTAGGGAATATCCATAGGATATTATTCTATTTAGTTAATTGTGATTCACCCTATCTTTCTCATATTAGTTTAGATATTATTAGATTTGATTTACTCTATTCCCATAGAATATCATTGTATCCCCACATATTATAAATATGCAGAGTATTTGCATATGATGGGTATGAATGAATGAATCAATGAAATATTTTCCCTAAATTTAACTTGTGCAACGAGCATATTATCGTTCCCTATTGCTGCTCATCGGAGAACGTCCGAGAACTGGCAAATCGTGAGCTTTCCTTCGAGCACGTCGAAGGTTTGGTCACAGCAACTCGCACGAAGATCGCTATCCGGTCACATTACGGAGGACGTCCGTAACAACTGGTGCTTTCATTGAGAGCTCATCCTCCACAGCACCGATTGAACCACAGCTACGTCGCTGCCCGACGAGAATCCACCGCGCACAGTAACTAGCCACATCGATCGAGCCACAGCTACGTCGCTGCCTGACAAACTCACATTTTCATAGGTGTAATTGGTATGTTGAAGTGCTAAATGTCGATTTTATCACTCGAAATTGTCTTTATCCAGTCGATTATTCTACCTTTCGGAGTTTTATGTGTTTGTTGAGTGTTCTAGGAAAAACAGATGAAAAGAAGGGAAAATGAGGCATATATTGCTCAGAGGCAGGACAGGAGACCCGGCCGGGTGAATTTCATGTGTAATAATTCGACCCGGTCGGGTAGAGCCAGAGGCCAGCAACGACTCTAAAAGGGAGACCCGGCCGGGTGAATTTACCGTGTAATAATTCTACCCGGCCGGGTACTATAGTCTGACGCGTCTGAAAGCTGAAAACGCGATTTTTGAAGGGAATTAAAGGGGGAGAAAGCCTAGGGTTCGAGATTTATTGTACACCTACCGCCTCCAACACTCACACACACCCCAAGAACACCATTGAGAGAGAATTGAAGATTGGAGACTCTAAATCGGAAGATTGAAGACTTCATTCCATAGATTCGTTCCACAGGAGTTCTTAGTATCTATCTTTCATGTTTTTGTTTGGATTCTTTGAGGTTGACTTGGTTTTCTCCATAAACATGAGTAGCTAAACATTTCTTGTAAAATTCTTGGTGATGATGCACTGATTTCATAGTTTTTATCCAATTAATTTTGTTCTTGCCTTGCTCTTGTAGTTATTTGATTATTCTTGGGTTTATTCCTTTCAATTGCTTGATCACCACTTGATTGTGTAGGATTAATTAAATTAATCGGGAGATGAAATAATTAATCTGGAAATAAGAATAAATCACACCTTAATACAATAGAACTCGGGAGAGTTGAGTTTTTGAGTGAGGCCATTGACCTAATCGAGCTTTTAAGAGTTAGGAGTTTAGGATTAGAAGGGGACTTCGATCCTAGCACCTAATCTACAGGTTTCTCACCTCGGGAGGGGGTTTAATCTATAATTGTGGTCGGCTTAGTAACTCTAGAGACATCAAAAGGTAAGGCAAATTGATTGGATAAGAGCTTGGGATCGTGCATCGGATCCTTGAATTCTGTAATTTTCTCCATATTATCTTTTCACACAGTGTTTCTGTAACACCCCGACTTTTTCTACCTTTTTATTTTGTTCTTGAAAGGACCTTCGTTTGTACACTTGAAAATTTTTCGACCTTGTTTCTTTTATCGAGAGAAGTATTTCACTTTTGGGGCCAAACAATTATTCTTTCCTAGCCCAATTTGAAACCCAATTGTTACAAGCCCAAAATGATACCTACACGAAAGAATAGACCACGTATCAAATACACTTTCAACATCAAATCAAGACGAAAAGTTGGATAAGAACCGCGTCACATCAAGATGAAAAGTGGATAAGAACCACGTCGCATCAGGCACGTTTTCCAACGACGGCTGCATTAATGACTCGTCGCATCAAAATGAAAAGACGTGAAATTTTGTCTTTTGTGAAAATTTTGTCTATATATATAACCTCCCTTCACTTCATTCTTTACTTCACAATCGAGAACCAAATCCGAGAGAAAGAAGAGAGAGGGGATGGAGGAACGAATTTCCGACCACCTACCTGTCGGGAACGGCGTCGGCGGCTGGGGGAGATCCTCGGCGACGGTGGCTGGGGCGGACCGCGACGGCGAGCCGCCGCGCATACAGCAGCGGTGGCGGTAGCGTGGTGGCGGCGTGAGCGTAGCCGAGAAAGAGAAGGGGAGAAAGAGAGGAGCACGGCGTGAAGGCTTTAAACGAACGAGGTGGGCTTTCTAGTTACCGTACAGTTTTTACGAGAAGTTTTTACGTAGGCTTTCTAGTTACAGTACAGTTTTTACGAGAAGTTTTTACGTGGGCTTCTAGTTACCGTACAGTTTTTTTTTACGAGAAGTTTTTACGTGGACTTCTAGTTACCGTACAATTTTTTTTACGAGAAGTTTTTACGTGGGCTTTCGAAGCATCATGTTATATGTGATGAAAGTGAAAGTGATGTTACGTGAAATATGTGTTGATATATCGAGTGATTTGTGATTTGCTCGACTTGTTTATGTGATATGAGATGATGCTCGATCTTGACTGAGAAAAATGATTTATGTCTCAAAAAAACGTTTTGAGGAAAATAAAGTTGAAAAGGTTATGTCAAGCCATATTTTGTTTTGGAACTATGCCTATCTGACTGCAACGATGAATGGAATGGATTGATGGGAGACCGTGGGAGGTAACCACTTCCCCGGCACTTGAATGTTAAGGAATGATGAATGATGAAAGGAATGATGAGTGGATTGATGAATGAACAAGAGATAGTGAAATCGGGTTGTCAGATACGGCATATGTTTCACGAAAATAGATCGAAAGATCGCTTTTGAAAAAGGTAAAAAAATGTTTAGTGTTCTCGGACTTTTCCTAAAACTCCGAGTTCACTCAAAGAGTGGCTTGATAAAATCTGTTTTTATAAATATATTTTCGGCACGTGTCAACTGAGTACACCAAGTACTCAGCCCTGCATTTCTTTTAAAAATGTGCAGGTTGAGTAGTGATGACGGCGGACGATGTTGAGCATAAAAGTGAAGAAGATGTCTATGAAAGTTTCAGAATATGTTGTGTCTTCATACATGACATTATTCTACTCTCGAAATGCTTCCGCTGAATATTGTTTCTTCCGCCAAGTATTGTTGAGAAAATTTTATCTCGAGTAGCTGATTGTTGAAAAGACACTCTGATTTTTTCGAGTGTGCACTCTGTGTATCGTGCACTCTGTGTATCGTACACTCTGATATATATATATATATATATATATATATATTATTCTTTTAAGTAAATTGAACCTTTCTTATGAACTGTTATCCTTAAATGTTATTCTTAATGTTTGTCCCTTGGTCACGATCGCCTCGTTTGTAACACCCCTGGGGTGGGCGGGGGTGACAGAGTAGAGCGCGAACCATAGTTGTAAGTTGTTAATTTATCTATCACTTTCCCGAGTGACGGAAACGAACGAGAATCTGAAAGTTTGGGGTGAACCCCTAATTTGTCAATGCACGACGAGGTAAGGAGATCGAGAGTGTGAATGGAGTGAACTTTTTTCTTGAAATTGCGTGAAACTTTGAAGCAAGCTAAGGCGAACCATTCGAATGACGTAAGCAAATTTCGGGACGAAATTTTTGTTAAGATGGGTAGATTGTAACACCCCGACTTTTTTTCTACCTTTTTATTTTGTTCTTGAAAGGACCGTCGTTTGTACACTTGAAAATTTTTCGACCTTGTTTCTTTTATCGAGAGAAGTATTTCACTTTTGGGGCCAAACAATTATTCTTTCCTAGCCCAATTTGAAACCCAATTGTTACAAGCCCAAAATGATACCTACACGAAAGAATAGACCACGTATCAAATACACTTTCAACATCAAATCAAGACGAAAAGTTGGATAAGAACCGCGTCACATCAAGATGAAAAGTGGATAAGAACCACGTCGCATCAGGCACGTTTTCCAACGACGGCTGCATTAATGACTCCTCGCATCAAAATGAAAAGACGTGAAATTTTGTCTTTTGTGAAAATTTTTTCTATATATATAACCTCCCTTCATTTCATTCTTTACTTCACAATCGAGAACCAAATCCGAGAGAGAGAAGAGAGAGGGGATGGAGGAACGAATTTCCGACCACCTACCTGTCGGGAACGGCATCGGCGGCTGGGGGAGATCCTCGGCGACGGTGGCTGGGGCGGACCGCGACGGCGAGCCGCCGCGCATACAGCAGCGGTGGCGGTAGCGTGGTGGCGGCGTGAGCGTAGCCGAGAAAGAGAAGAGGAGAAAGAGAGGAGCACGACGTGAACGCTTTAAACGAACGAGGTGAAAGTGATGCTTCGAAAGCCCACGTAAAAACTTCTCGTAAAAAAAACTGTACGGTAACTAGAAGCCCACGTAAAAACTTCTCGTAAAAACTGTACGGTAACTAGAAAGCCTACGTAAAAACTTCTCGTAAAAACTGTACGGTAACTAGAAAGCCCACGTGAAATATGTGTTGATATATCGAGTGATTTGTGATTTGCTCGACTTGTTTATGTGATATGAGATGATGCTCGATCTTGACTGAGAAAATGATTTATGTCTCAAAAAAACGTTTTGAATAAAATAAAGTTGAAAAGGTTATGTCAAGCCATATTTTGTTTTGGAACTATGCCTATCTGACTGCAACGATGAATGGAATGGATTGATGGGAGATCGTGGGAGGTAACCACATCCCCGACACTTGAATGTTAAGGAATGATGAATGATGAAAGGAATGATGAGTGGATTGATGAATGAACATGAGATAGTGAAATCGGGTTTTCAGATACGGCATATGTTTCACGAAAATAGATCGAAAGATCGCTTTTGAAAAAGGTAAAAAAATGTTTAGTGTTCTCGGACTTTTCCTAAAACTCCGAGTTCACTCAAAGAGTGGCTTGACAAAATCTGTTTTTATAAATATATTTTCGGCACGTGTCCACTGAGTACACCAAGTACTCAGCCCTGCATTTCTTTTAAAAATGTGCAGGTTGAGTAGTGATGACGGCGGACGATGTTGAGCATAAAAGTGAAGAAGATGTCTATGAAAGTTTCAGAATATGTTGTGTCTTCATACATGACATTATTCTTAACTGTTATCCTTAAATGTTATTCTTAATGTTTGTCCCTTGGTCACGATCGCCTCGTTTGTAACACCCCTGGGGTGGGCGGGGGTGACAGAGTGTTATTAGAGCAATTTTTCTTTCCGAGAGTAGAATAATGTCATGTATGAAGACACAACATATTCTGAAACTTTCACAGACATCTTCTTCACTTTTATGCTCAACATCGTCCGCCGTCATCACTGCTCAACCTGCACATTTTTAAAAGAAATGCAGGGCTGAGTACTTGGTGTACTCAGTGGACACGTGCCGAAAATATATTTATAAAAACAGATTTTGTCAAGCCACTCTTTGAGTGAACTCGGAGTTTTAGGAAAAGTCCGAGAACACTAAACATTTTTTTACCTTTTTCAAAAGCGATCTTTCGATCTATTTTCGTGAAACATATGCCGTATCTGACAACCCGATTTCACTATCTCATGTTCATTCATCAATCCACTCATCATTCCTTTCATCATTCATCATTCCTTAACATTCAAGTGCCGGGGATGTGGTTACCTCCCACGGTCTCCCATCAATCCATTCCATTCATCGTTGCAGTCAGATAGGCATAGTTCCAAAACAAAATATGGCTTGACATAACCTTTTCAACTTTATTTTATTCAAAACGTTTTTTTGAGACATAAATCATTTTTCTCAGTCAAGATCGAGCATCATCTCATATCACATAAACAAGTCGAGCAAATCACAAATCACTCGATATATCAACACATATTTCACGTAACATCACTTTCACTTTCATCACATATAACATGATGCTTCGAAAGCCCACGTAAAAACTTCTCGTAAAAAAAACTGTACGGTAACTAGAAGCCCACGTAAAAACTTCTCGTAAAAAAAAACTGTACGGTAACTAGAAGCCTGCGTAAAAACTTCTCGTAAAAACTGTACGGTAACTAGAAAGCCCACGTAAAAACTTCTCGTAAAAACTGTACGGTAACTAGAAAGCCCACCTCGTTCGTTTAAAGCCTTCACGCCGTGCTCCTCTCTTTCTCCTCTTCTCTTTCTCGGCTACGCTCACGCCGCCACCACGCTACCGCCACCGCTGCTGTATGCGCGGCGGCTCGCCGTCGCGGTCCGCCCCAGCCACCGTCGCCGAGGATCTCCCCCAGCCGCCGACGCCGTTCCCGACAGGTAGGTGGTCGGAAATTCGTTCCTCCATCCCCTCTCTCTTCTCTCTCTCGGATTTGGTTCTCGATTGTGAAGTAAAGAATGAAGTGAAGGGAGGTTATATATATAGAAAAAATTTTCACAAAAGACAAAATTTCACGTCTTTTCATTTTGATGCGACGAGTCATTAATGCAGCCGTCGTTGGAAAACGTGCCTGATGCGACGTGGTTCTTATCCACTTTTCATCTTGATGTGACGCGGTTCTTATCCAACTTTTCGTCTTGATTTGATGTTGAAAGTGTATTTGATACGTGGTCTATTCTTTCGTGTAGGTATCATTTTGGGCTTGTAACAATTGGGTTTCAAATTGGGCTAGGAAAGAATAATTGTTTGGCCCCAAAAGTGAAATACTTCTCTCGATAAAAGAAACAAGGTCGAAAAATTTTCAAGTGTACAAACGACGGTCCTTTCAAGAACAAAATAAAAAGGTAGAAAAAGTCGGGGTGTTACAGTTTCCTTGTTCTCACTTGTTACTTGCTTACCATATGTTTTTATTAGTTGTTAGAACAAACCAAACTTTTCTTGATTGTCTAGATAGTAGTTGATTTTTGTTCGTGGTAGTTAAGTTGATACAAAATTGTCTCTGTGGGATACGATACTCTTGCTTACTAATTGCTACACTAGCCCCGTACACTTGCGGGCATCATTTGTGTTAAAATAAGTTGAGTCACTGCCCGACGGGAATCCACCCGCGCACAACAACTACCCACACCGCTGCCTGCCGGAATCATTCCGCACACAACTCCGTTTAAGAATCTGCCCCCTCTTGCCTGCGGAACATAGCTTTCTATCGAAGTGAGAAGTCATCGACTCTTGATTTCAGTATAACCAACAATTTTCGTCGGTGCCCTTGCAAGCAAATTTGTAGCAACCTTGAACCACAACCACGCCTTTGTCGCCAACATGTCCTACGACTACGCCGAATACAACCATCGTAAATACAATTTCCCTCAACCTGTGCAGCCGTTTCACCCCTGCCACACCCGACATCCCACTTGCTGGGACCCACCATGGACCCGTCGGAGACAGCCCACTTGCTGGGACCCACCATTGACCCGTTGGACCACTGCATATCAGCATTCTTCATCCTACGAGCTAGATATGTACTCGCCATCACCACCCAAGCGCCGACCTACCTGTTGGGACCCACTTGTCTATCGAGAGACACCAAGACAACGCCCCTTCAACGAGGTCTCAGTGTATGATCAGCCGTTGACCCCTGTCCCTAACTCACGTCGGAATCAACCTTACACGGCGCGTGACACAACGGCGCCGCTGCACACCTTTCCCAGAAGGTATTCCGTTAGAGGGCCCGCATCTCAGCAACCTCGTTCAGCAATCATAGTAGAGGACCCGATTAATGCAGAGTCAGATCACTTGTTGGAGGTATGGGACAGGAAGGCAACTCATGTCGATGCCACAGATCACCGGGTGAGCAAATTCCGATCATTATCGCAGCCCGATAAGCCAGATGTTTCTTCGTCGTGCCGGATGCTAGAATACCCTCCATCGAGAAATACTATGGCCTCTCGTGGGCAGTCGGGTTTATACGCCAATGTCTCATTGGCTCCACCGCGACACAGCACCACCGAGTCTACAAATCTTAGGCCGGATTTCCAACCACCTCAGGGAAACCCATCGATCCAGCAACGGCCGCTCGTATTTCAGCAATCGGATTAACCTGCAACTCGCCAGCCTTCATGTTTGGAATCACCTCTTACAACAACCATTGCCGCAAAGCAGCCCGACCAAAATTACCAACCGCCGCCGCCGCTGCCCCAATCAGATCGCCAGCCGCAGCGGCCGAGTCCTTCACCACCTTTGAAGCTGCTACCCTGCGCTGCTCCGGGGCCTTTCCAGCCCTTGCACTCACTGCCTGTGACATCACCATTTGCGGTGTCTAATCTGCATCCACAAGCTGCTATCTCGAGCTCAATGAAGAAAAAATGGGTAACGAATATACAAGAAGGAGAAGAGATGATGGAGATTGAGAATATTATAGTCGAGTATAAGGCTGCAATTGAGACAACAAAATCGGACATTATAGTAGAAATGGATGAGCTGAGATTAAAGTCTAAAGAATTGGATAAGAAGGGAGATGTTCCTTACACGAGTTTGCCCATAATGACTTGTGTCTATATGAATTTGAATGTAGGTGATGTTACGAGTATGATTCATCGACCAACATCGCTCGACACCGATGCTAGGTTGATTCCTCCGCAAAATAACAAGTCGTGCTTGCGCATTCAGGGATGTGTGGCAGAGCTTTCCATTTTAGCATTGAATTTGGATGACCACATCAGTCCGCCTTTGTTGATTTTTTACGGGGGTGATGAAGAGAGGCCCTCAGCTGTTCGGTGTGTGTTTGATCCGGGAGGAGATGTCTCGCCAAAGTCGGCTTTCAACTCTCTTTGTTGCTTCGTGGTCCCCACCTTGAGGACAAGGTGGATTTCAACCATGTGGGAGTTGATACGATCATCCTCTACACATTATTAGGGAATATCCATAGGATATTATTCTATTTAGTTAATTGTGATTCACCCTATCTTTCTCATATTAGTTTAGATATTATTAGATTTGATTTACTCTATTCCCATAGAATATCATTATATCTCCACATATTATAAATATGTGGAGTATTTGCATATGATGGGTATGAATGAATGAATCAATGAAATATTTTTCCTAAATTTGACTTGTGCAACGAGCATATTATCGTTTCCTATTGCTGCTCATCGGAGAACGTTCGAGAATCGGCGAATCGTGAGCTTTCCTTCGAGCACGTCGAAGGTTTGGTCACAGCAACTCGCGCGAAGATCGCTATTCGGTCACGTTACGGAAGACGTCCGTAACACTAAACCTCATGATTATTTTGTCTAAGAAACTGATAACCACGTCGTTTACAATTTATACATCATCTGTCCCAAAAAAGTATGAACATTTAGTTCGGCACGAGTTTTAAAGCATAATTAAAAAAATAAGAGACAGATAGAAAAAAAGTTTTTAATATATTTTAATAGAGAATGAGCCTCATTGTGAGAGATTCTAAAATTTGAAAATTTGTGTGTTTAGGATAGACTAAAATGAAAATAGTTCATATTTTTTGATGAGGTTTTATATTGTTTCAATATATTAATGAGATCATTTGTCGAAGCTCCCTACCGAAGCAATGAGATTAGGCATGCACAAGGGTCGAAAACCGCCGGTTCAGGGTCATGAACCGCCGGTTCAAGGGTCGGGGAATGTATGAACCTGAACCGGCCCGCCTAGCTCCCGGCGGTTCCGGTTTCGGTTCAAAAAACTGGCGGGTTACGGGGCGGTTCAAAACCGCCGGTTTTCGGCTTGAACCGCCGGTTCCGGGCCGGTTCGACGGTTCGACGAATTGTTTTTTTTTTTTTTGCATTTTTCAACTTTTCAATTTTAATCAACTTACATTACACTTTTCAAGTTTGTTTTTTGTATGAAATGTGAGTAAATAAAATTGAAAAAAATACGGATAAAGTTGCAATTTTATTGAAATTGCATGTTTACAAATTACACGTTACAAGTTACAACAATTACAAATTGAAAACATATGGCGGTCTTGGAGTCTTAAACAAAATTTAAATACAAATGAGACTACTAGTGAAGAACTAATTACAAATGACAAGAAACGATGTTGAAGTTCTTAAACGTATAAGTGTATTATATATATACTCTTAACCGGCAAAGAAGATCTTTCTACGTAACTAAATTAAGGACACCTTTAACAATTCAACTTTAAATGTTGAGTTTCGTCTAACAATCAACAAATATAGTAGAATTGTCAAAAGTTTCCCTCATTTAGCCGTATAGAGAAATATACTTCATCGACTAGAGTATATACAAATACAATTATGTAATTGTTTTTGCATATACAAAAACATATGGCGGTTCAACCCTAAACCGGCGGGTTGTCCACGGTTTCCGTCAGAAAACCGCCGGTTTCTGACCGAAAACCGGCGGTTTCTGACCGGTTTTGCAGGCCTACACACTGACCCTACGGCCTAGCCTCTGAAAAGTTGCCGGAACCGTCAGAAACCGGCTCCCGAACCGGCGGTTTACCCCGCGAACCGCCGGTTCCAACGGCTATACTAAACCCCTACGCGAACCCTACGAACCCTACGAACCCCTAACCTACGAAACACTATTTAACCCTTTGAACCGGCGGTTCGAACCGCCGGTTCAGGTTCAATATATTGTCGAACCTGAACCGGCCCTTCCGACCCTTCAACCCTTCTGCCGGTTCAACCCGCCGGTTCCGGGCCCGGTTCCGGTTCATGAACCGGCGGGCCCGAACCGGCGGTTAACCGCCGGGCCGGGTCGGTTTGTGCATGCCTAAATGAGATCATGGCGTGATAGCCTTGAATTGCGTGCCTGAGAAGAGTGGCAGTTAACTACTCAGTTTGCTATTCATTTCGTGCCTACGAAATCCAATTAATTTTTCACAATTCTGTTGCGCCTTTCACCCCCCAAATTTTTCCCTTGCACCATCCTTTCCTCAATAATACCAAATTGGCCATGGCTACTCAGCTGAAATCCGACGCCCTGATGGAGCAGATGAAGCTCCACATGTCCACTGATGCCGGAAAACAGCTCACGAAAAAAATCGGCCTCGTTTACCAGAGCAACATTGCTCCCAAGGTTTAAGGATTCTCTGATTATTATTATTATATTTTAATTAATATTTTTGTGGGAGTTTGTATGACTGCTTTGTTTGTGGGTAATTCTTTGCAATTGGCAGAAAATTGGGTTCAATGAGAAGTCTTTCGTGGTGGATTTGAAGAAAGGAGAGGTTAAAGAAGGTTAGGGCTCTGCATTCTGCTTAATTTTTACTATTTCTTAACTTGCTTGTGATGTATTGGCCTATGGGGTTGTTAATTCTATGTACTTGATTTTGGGGGAGATATGGAGTTTGATGTCACTATGAAATTATTAAGGGTAAATTGCTTATATAAATCACAAAGTTTCAAATTTTTCTGAATTGTCCCTTGATAACTTTTTTGAATAGATTCGCTGATAAATTGGTGCACGCGTGTAAAATTTTGGTTCAGTCAATGAATAGTATCGTAAATGTGCATTAATGTGATGACGTGGAAGACTAAACGGCGTGGTTTTGAGCTTAAGAAGCTAAAAATATAGTAGTAGCACAATTTCGGTCAAATGGGGCAATTGAGAATTTTTAAAACTTCATGATCCGTCATTCAAATTTTGAAACGTGCGGGACAAACTTGAATTTGATCAAACCGCATGATTTTATAGGTAATTAATCCAATTATTAATATGCAGATTCTTGCGATGAAGATAAGGGGCAGTATCAGTGCAGCGCAGAAATTTACCCCCGACATTTTCCCCAAGCCATCAAAGATGTGAGCAGTTACGGCATCCCTGTACTACAATGTCACCAACATCATTCGAATCATTGTGTCGTATCTGAAAGCTCGACTATAGGTATCTCGGAGATCAAACATATGTTTACACATGCAATTATCTATTTGTCTCAGCTCATTTTCTTTACCTCTCTGTTTTCTTCGACTACGTTGTGGTTTATACGATTTGATCTGTACTTCCCTAAATCTTAGAAAGTGTGGTAAGGATACAAGAACCTTAATCAAAGCATGGCCGTTTAGCATTACTGATGAATGAAACTTCACTTTGCCATCTTTTAGAATGCCTCGTTGTGGATTAGCATAATATTCGGGATCATAACGTTATCGGATGGCAGCCAGGAAGTCCGTCCATGTGGATTCACAGTTTTTTCATATTTGTAGCAGCTGAGCCATTTAGAAGTCTGGTGATCCACGAAGCATGGTCACCAAAAAATGGCGGTCATCATCAGGTGTGATGATAGTTATCTTCCTGACAGCGAGCTGTAGGGCCACCTGGTCTGCACGGGTCTTGACAACGACTTCGTTTGTTGTGTTCAACTCGGCACTGATGCGGATGGTATCTCAGGGAAAACGCAAACGCTAACGGTGGTGAGGGGCGGCGGTTGAGATAGAGAAGTATGCATTTTTTTTCTTATGAATTCATAGAAAAGGATATTCATGGAGCCTCGACCGACTCTCTTTTGCGATCCGGGAAAAAAATCAACAAAGAAAAGATAGAAATGAACATATAATTATGCTTGACTTAATTCTAAACAAACATTTATGAGAGGAAATATCCTATTCTTTCAATTGAAAAATATTATTTCCCCAGCTGGCTTAAATATTATTTCCATTGAGTGCCGAGGGGTTTATTGAAACGAATGCAAAACAAACATTGAAAGATGTTATAATCGACTGCTCATCAAAACTTGCTTGCTGGTATCATCTTGTTATACTCCAATCAAATGAAAAATCCTGGTTTTCAACGAATTTGTTTCGCGTGCATTCTTGCTGGCAGCAATTTTGTAAGAAAGAAGCTAGTAAGATCAAATTTTTGTATGTTTTACAAAGTTGCGACAAGGATATACGAGACCAGCGCCGGTTGTGTACCCATTGCAACACTTTATTTGCCTTCGAACAAGTGTGTGAATCAATAAACAAGGATTGTGCATCCATTGTCCGTTCTCTCCTTTGCTTTGGTCCTGACCATCAATATCCGGTGCCAATACATTCCATGGATTTCAAGTTGCTCAGGGTACTAGATGCTCGTAAGGTCAGATTTTACCATGTCCCACTTGAGATTTTGAAACTGGTTTATCTAAAGTACCTTGCCTTAACTTGCAACAAAGAGATTCCTGTCTCCATATCCAACCTTTTTCACCTTCAGACCTTGATTATCTATCCACATATGTACATTAAAAAGCGTGAAGCATTATATATGCCTGTGGAAATATGGGACATGCAAGAACTACAACATATTGAGGTGTTTGGAAGAGACCTACCAACGTCAAATTCCGATGCTACTTTGGACAAACTCTCTAGTCTTCTTGGTGCGAGTGCAAAGAGTTGCACTAGAGAAATTCTCAAAAGAATCCCTAATTTAAAGTCCTTACTAATTTGGATGGAGTTGAAGCCTTATGACGATGACGATGACGATGGTAGCAACCCATTGAGTGGCTTGGTTTATATCTCAGAAGAACTCCATAAATTGACCACATTTTCATGTATTGTATTGAACCCTGAGATGAAGTGTGAGTTTATGTGTCCTCTTTTGATGTTCTCATCAAGTTTGACAAGGTTGGCCTTGGGTGGCTTAGGGTGTCCGTGGAAGCACATGAATGACATTGGCTCGCTGCTACCAAATCTTATAGACCTCGAGTTACAACACTATGCCTTTCGAGGCCCAGAGTGGGATATAGAACCGTGGAGTTTTCTGAAACTTGAGAAAGTTGTAATTACAGACACTGATCTCGTGCAATGGAGAGTTCAACATGGAAGCCTCCCAAGGCTTGACCTCCTGAGCATACGTCATTGCTACAAATTACAACAGTTCGATTGGACAAGTGATCCCTCAATGGTCCCAACTACGATTGAATTAATTGAGTGCAATCCCTGAGCTGTCATTTCTGCCATGGAATTAAAACCGGAATCTCTCTTTAGAGTCCGTTGTGCGTTTTCTTTCCTGAGATGAGAAGTCGGAGCTGGATTTTCAACTTGGATAACAGATTAGCCTTCCTACTTCTGGTTTGGATGTTGAAGATTATGAAAATTATGTTTGTAAGCTAATCTGGTTTGGATTTGTGTGAAAACATTACATGCATTTTCCCTGTCAATACATGTTTGCTTGTGTGTTGGTTTGCACACTGTAGAAGCTCAGATAAAGGTATCTCAGAGATAATAAATATGTTTACACATTCAAAGTATTTATTTGTCTCGGCTCATTTTCTTCACCTCTCTATTTTCTGCTAACCTTTTAGAATGCCTTGCTATGGCCTCGTCTCGTGTTTGGAAAATGGACGCTTTAGTCTTCGTCCATCTGCCCGCATGCGATGAAATTGATTATGAATTCACTCTGGTTCGAAAGTGATTTGAGTAACGAATGTCTGCTCGTCTCCTAGGTATTGTAGATGTTATTGGAGTCCGTTGTTAGTGCTGGCAATGAAACGAACAAATATTTCACGTGTGTAAAGAGAGAACAAGAACCACTATACAAGTTAGTTCTTCTGATATTACACTCCAAATTTCAAGTTGATGGATGGACTCTGTGTTGTGAATGGTGGGAATCAAGTGATCATTGCAAAGATTTGTTCCAATCATGGTTGTAACTTGTAAATGAGGCAAGCCATGTCGAATATTATTTGCAGGCTCGAGCTCAGCTTGTTAGGTTTCAAGAGGCTCAAGGTTTTGGTCGAAGGCTAGAGCTCGATTCCTCACTTGGCTCGCTAAAGGCTCGGCTCGTCAAATACTCAATAATATGTTTCTCAGGCTTGGCTATAGGTACTTAGTTTAAATATTCGAGCTTGAGGTCGAGTTTGTTCATTAACCTCATTTAATTGCAACCTACAAAGTTAATGAGTTATGTACATATTATAGATTTGCTTGTTACATGATCATTCATCCCTCACCTCTTTAACTGATTTAATACAAGATAAAGTTCATTGGTTTAATACATATTGTATTTCTGTCTAATCTTGTCTAACATACTGAACGACACATACGATCATCATTGTCAATAAGCATTTATGGGTCAAATTAATGTTGATAAATGTAGTTGTTCTAAATTATAGAACTGAAAATTCTATTTTATTTTTCATGAACTCCACATAAACTTGTTCGCAAATAGATTTGTTTAGGCTCGACCTCGAATGCGTTTACCACTTTGATCGGAGCTGGGCTCTAGATCAACTCGGAAAGTATATCGGGTTTAGTTCGGGGCTCGAGTCTATCTCTTTTCGACTTTTCATTTTTTTCAATATAAAGTTCTAGAAAAATCATTTGGTTACTTATATTGAAAAAAAGTTTTTTCTATGATGTGTTGATATTATGGCATAAATTATAACCCTAAAATTACGAAACCTCCATATTCAAACTTCTCAACTCCCGCTTCTCTCTCTCAACGCCGTTGCAATGGGCGCCAACGCCAGCAGAGATGTGGATCTCTCCGACTCCGAATCCGAATGCGAGGAAACTACAGACCACGAATCCGATTCCGAAGAATCCTACGACACTCCGGCGTCGCAGCCCTCCGATCGGAAGCGCGACTACCCTAAAACGCCGTCCTCAATCGACGAAATCGAATCACGCCTCAAAGAGCTCAAAATCAAATACAACAACAACAACAGCTCCACCGCTCCGAATGTGAAGAACGCGGTGAAGCTCTACCTCCACGTCGGCGGGCACACCGCGAAATCGAAATGGCTGGTATCCGAAAAGGTAATCTCCTACTCCTTTGTGCGCGGGGCTCCGAACGGCGACGCGGAAGACGACGATTACGAAGATGAAGGAGGATCCGACCCGAATTCGTGCTGGCTATTGAGAATCGGGTCGAAGGTGAGAGCTAGGGTTGATGAGAATTTGCAATTGAAGGCGTTTAAGGAGCAGAGGCGCATGGATTTCGTTGCGAATGGTGTTTGGGCGATTAGGTTTTTCAGCGCGGAAGAGTGGGATCGTTTCACTAAGAGGTATCAGGATTGCTTGTTTGAGAATACTTATGGATATGAAGCTAATGATGCTAATAAGCTGAAGGTATACGGGAAGGATTTCATCGGATGGGCGAACCCTGAGGTTGCCGACGATTCGGTGTGGGAGGATGCGGATATGAAGACTCCTCCGACTAAAACTCCGAGGAGAAGAGGCAATGATTTGACTGAGGAGTTTGAGGAGGCTGCTGTGAATGGGGGTGCTATTCAGAGCTTGGCTTTGGGGGCTTTAGACAACAGTTTCTTAGTCAGTGATTCCGGGATTCAGGTTGTTAGGAATTACAGCCATGGGATTCAAGGGAAGGGGATGTATGTGAATTTCGAAGAAGGTAAATTGAGCCAGAGGAAAGGTGCTAATGCGACTCCGAGGAAGGCTCTGCTCATGAGAGCTGAGACGAATATGCTTCTCATGAGCCCTATGAATGAAGCTAAGCCGCATTCGAAGGGCCTCCATCAGCTTGATATTGAAACAGGGAGAATTGTGAGCGAGTGGAAGTTTGAAAAGGATGGAGCTGACATTTCGATGAGAGATATCACTAATGATAACAAGGGAGCTCAGATGGATCCTTCGGGGTCTACTTTCTTGGGACTGGATGACAACAGGTTGTGTCGTTGGGATATGCGTGATAGGAGGGGGATGGTCCAGGATATCGTGAATGAGAGCACGCCTGTGTTGAATTGGACTCAGGGGCATCAGTTTTCGAGGGGGACTAATTTTCAATGCTTTGCAACGACTGGTGATGGATCTATTGTGGTTGGATCGCTTGATGGGAAGATTAGGCTGTATTCCATCAGTTCTATGAGGCAGGCCAAGACTGCATTTCCTGGCCTCGGCTTGCCCATCACTCATGTTGATGTTACCTTTGATGGGAAGTGGATTTTGGGAACCACTGATACTTACTTGGTTCTCATATGCAGTCTGTTCACAGATAAAGATGGTAAGACCAAGACGGGTTTTGCTGGACGAATGGGGAATAAGATTTCAGCTCCGAGGTTGTTGAAGCTGAATCCTGTGGATTCACACATGGCTGGAGCAAGCAAATTCCGCAATGCTCAGTTCTCTTGGGTACGTAAGCATGCTCAAGATATACTAAAGAATCTTTGTAGTGATTGGTATGCTGACAGCTGATAATGGCGAAGATACAGCAGTGATGAGTTTAGGTTGAAGATGTCGGCTGCAAAGAATCTTGATGAGTTTTGATGATGGCTGAAAATTCTATGCATTCGTAATTATCTCTTATTTGCTTTTATGATGATGGCTGTAAATTAGTCTTCTTGCTGTGCATCTAAGCTTGCGGCTTTTCTTGAGACATAAACTGCAACGTGCTGATGCTAGAAATGTCGTCCAGGTCACAGAGGAAGGGAAGCAGGAGCGCCACTTGGTCGCCACCGTGGGCAAGTTTAGTGTCATATGGAATTTCCAACAGGTGAAGGATGGATCTCATCATTGCTATCAAAACCAAATCGGCCTGAAAAGCTGCTACTGCTACAAGATCGTCCTGAAAGATGACTCGATTGTCGACAGTCGCTTCATGCACGACAAATACGCAGTCAGCGACTCGCCTGAGGCACCGCTTGTGGTGGCAACCCCCATGAGAGTCAGCTCCTTCAGCATCTCCAGCCGACGTCTGGAGCTGTGAAGTTCAATCTGTAGCAGATCAAGCTCATCTGTTCTTGGTAGGGAATCTTCATGTATAAGGTCAATTTAGAAAAATATTGACCTTCTATCTGTTCATGCAAAAAATTGCTGTAATTGGTTGCTTCTAGCAATCTTACTCTCTTGTTCAATGAAAATGCCTTGTGTTAGCTAAAAAGCAGAGATAGCTCTCTTCACCAGATCGAATAGTGGCTGGCTCGCGATAAAGGGTTCGAGTTCTGCCCCGAGCCACCACCAGGTGATCGTGGTGGTTCGAGTTCAGGACCTGCTCTCAAAATCATGTATAGTTCTATATAGAAACAAAACTTTGAATATTAATGAATGAAAAAAGAAGAAAAGTTTCGTTACAGAATCCAATGCCTCAATAGCCACACCAAGCTAAGATTACAAACTGTATAACCCAGCCAAGTATTAGAAAAAATAAAAAAAGAAATTTATGATCTGAGCAACCTATTGTACACAAAACAATACTCCTATACAAATATAGACGTGTTTGTCAAGAATGGACAACAGATTTAAGGTGTTTCCGAAGGAGAAAACTCACTTACAGGGAAGGCGTTTCCGACACGGGGGAGACGATCACGACGGCGGCGTCTGCGACGACTTGGACGACTTCTTCTTGCCCAAGAACATGAATATTCTTGGGAAGAATGATCTCTTCTTCTTCTTCGCAGGCTTGACGTCTGGAGACGTATCCGTTCCCGTGTTGCTCGTGAACGAGCCGGGGCTCGACATCTGATGGAGCGGCGCGGATTTGAATGTGCTGACGTGGCTCTTGGCGTCTAGCCTCTGGGCCGGGCTCGGAGCCGAATCACTGGCTTTCCGTCTCTGCTCGTGCTCGGCCCTCCACTTACGCAGCTCTTGCTCGATGCCTAGCTTCCCTTCTTTGGCCTTCTCGGCCTTCTGCAGCGCGGTCTTCAAGGCGCTCTTTCGCTCAGCCATTTCGCGGTTGGTTTCCTCCAGCTTCTTTAAGGTGTTTGCCTCGGACTCCTTGGCTACCTCGATCTCGGCAAGAGCAGCAGCGACGCGCTCGCTCGCCTCCTCCTCGGCCTCGTGGGCCTTCTTGCTGAGCTCGTAGTATTCTTCCAACGAGAGTGTTACTCCGGCTGGCGAATCCTCCTCGTTTTTGCTTTGAGTAGACTCACTCTCCGTCAATGCTTTGATAGCTAAGAGTGCCAACTTCTCGGAAGCTCTAGCCGCTTCGATTTCTTTCTGAGCCGCGCGTAATCTGCTCTCCATGGTGCCGGCACCCGCCTTTGCCTTTTCCGCTTCCTCCTTCGCCTTTCTGAGCTCGTCGCGAGCGGCCTGGGCGAGGGTCTTTGCTTGATCAGCCTCTTGTGCTGCCTTTTGTAGCATCTTTGGAAGCTCAACCATTCTCTCTCTGTCTTCTTTCTCCCTGAGCTGAATAAGCGCAATTTCGGATTTCGTCCGGTTCAGCTCAGCTTCGAGAGACGCAACTGTGATCGATGCCATTCCTTCCCTTTGCTGAATAGTAGCCAGTTCCGCCTTCTCCTTTTCGAGCTCTGACTGCAACGATACCGCAGCCACCTTCAGGATGGTAACTTCGTTGTTCGTTTTCTCGAAATTGAGTTTCACTTCTTCGAGTTCCTTCTTAGCCGCGGAAATAGCTGCTTCGATTTGACCACGGTTTGCTTTATCCGTTTCGTTGAGCACATCTTCAAAATTTCCGGCCGGTTTCCCTTGAGGTTCTGATTCAAGGTACGTTGCTAATTCAGCCTTCAAATCTCTCAGCAACGCAGTTGCAGTATCCAACTTCGACTGCATATCCTTCGACAACGAAGCCTGCTCTTTCATCTTCTCGAGATCATCCTCAGCTTGCTTGATCTCCTTCTCCCAGTTGAGCATGTCCTGTTCTTTCGCCATAACTGCTCCGATTCGGTGCTCCTCCGCCTCCAGATGTGCAGCGTGTGCAGATTCCAACGACTCTTTCGCAGTGATAAGCTCGATTGTCAAGTCCTCTACGGACTTGTCAATCTCTTTCGACTTGGAAATAGCTTCTTCCGCCTTCTTCACATATGCATCTTTCTCGGCTTTCAACGCGTTATAGTCCCGCCTGAGCAGTTCCAGCTCTTCTCGAACGGTCTTGACTTCTGAAACGGCGGCCACATGCCTTGCTCGGGCGACCTCAAGCTGCGCCTTGGCTGCGAAGCTGGATTCATCGGCAATCCCTTGCTCCAGCTCTTCGACCCTAAGCTTTGCAAGCTCGGAATCCTGCTTCGCCTGTTTCTCTTCTGTCTGTGCTCGTTCGAGATTGAGCTTCAGCTCTTCGATAAGTCTCTTAGTGCTGTCTAGCTCTTTCAGAACTGCGAGTTTGGCCTCTTCAGCATCCTCGGATTGCTTCTTATATAACGGTATCTCCACTTGAGCTTTCTCGAGTTCCTCTTCTATGGTTTTTCGTCTCTGCACGGATAAGAAGTCAGCAAGGTTCACATGAGATTCGAGAGGCACGAGAAGAGATAACAGGGATAAGATCATACCTCCACGGTCTGAACACGGTGGGCTTTCCAGTCCACGATCCCACCAAACTTAGAAACAGCAGCCTTCACAGATTCGAAAGGTGCTGCCGTATCAACTTGACCTCTACTGAAGTCGATGCTAATTGGTGTTCTAGGCGTCCTAGGAGTCCTAGGAGTTCTAGGCGTCCTAGGAGTTCTAGGCGTCTCGGGTTGGTCAGGGAATTTCTCGGTCTTGTTAGATTTTATTGCTATTTTCGGCAGCCGGAAAGTGGGAGTGTTATTCACTTGAGGTGATGAAGGAGTTGGTGGTATATGCTCATCCGCCAGTGACGGAGGCGCAATAATCCTGAGGTCAGCTGATGCAACTGACGGCTCGCCTTCTGATGTGCTCGGTTGAACAGATGCTTCGACTGGTTCTTTGTTCTCGTGCGCGATGGCACTGTTGTTATCTTGAGGGATGATTACTTCTGCAAGTTCTTTATTCGTCTCCTCATTGATTGAGCGAGTGGCGTCTTGGGCGTTTGCAGGCGTGGCAGATCCATTTTCTGCCACTACCGTTTCCCCACCTGCGTCAGGAGAATTTTCGGCCAAATCCTCTCTAGAAGAAACGCTAGTGGTTTCTGCGTCCCCCTTCAGAGGTGAAGTTCCTGGCGCAGGAGGGTCGTCCTCAACCAAAACTTTTGCGCCCTCCATTCTCCTGCTATGGTAGGGTCCTTACTCGTCAGAGCACCTGCAATCCGCGGAGCCGGTAAGTGTTAGGCAAAGATCGATGGTTTCAACAATAATCAACATATCTATACAACAGGGAGTACGAGATGACCAAACATAGTAAACGATGCATTAAGGCATTTCATGAGACGAAATAGCCATTTCATGACCTCGGCCATCTTTGATATCTACATTATTAGTTCATCAAGAATTCGACAAACTAAAACAACGAAGAAATAGACAATAAACAACATTCAAACGAAAACAATGCACATTTGAAAACAAAAAGAACATACATAGGATTGAAGATAAACTTGTTTTGGTTTTTCCTTTGAAACTAACATCAAGATTGAAACTGAGCCTTTAATATCTTAATCCATAAACAATAAAATGCAGCTTGTATCATTGCAAGAACACCATCTATGAGTTGGACATTGTGGCTGCTCGAGAAAGAAATACCTAACCTCGTCATCTAATCTATAAGTTTCAATAACAAGAAGAAAAAAAAATGCTTAATTAACCCAACTTAACACCGTGGTGCTGTAATCATCTAACAATTATCCAGCTAAAGAATCCCAACCAACGCGCCTCGACACCCCAACAAGAACTGTACATGCTTCGTTCCGTGCTCGTGCCAAAAACGAAGCAACGGTATGATAAACTCCCAAAGGGAACTTGCAAACCATTTCCACCTAACGGATACGCCCCAAAATTAAGTTATGGATCCGCCACGACTTTTTTCAAGTTACCATAGCAAAATGCCCCTTAATAAATCATGTTCCCCCAAAACTAGAAACTTCACAAATCAAAATCCCAATATCTACAATCAAATAAAGCTAATGGTAATCATGAAAACAACTCAGAAACATTAACTCCTTTCTCAAATTGCACCACAATCCTAATCCAAAACCAGCAAGTGCATAATCCAAAATCCCATCAATAATCAGTCCATTCAACTGAATAATTTCAAACCCAAAACTGCAACAAACACCATTAATCCAACCAAAAAACTCAGCCCATAACCTCCAAATTCCACTACAAAATAAAAACATCAAAAATCCAAACCCAATTTATCCAAAACACTCACACCAGACAAACCAAATCAAGAACCAATTTTTACAACAGCACAATCATCACATAAACGAAACAAGCAAAGTCTAGAGAGAGAGAGAGAGCGTACCAAGAATCACCAGAAACCACAAGAGACAAAAGGTCAAACGCTGAAGCTATGTATTATTTCAAAAATATTACCCGAAAAAAGGAAATTCCACTCATTTCTAGCCTCCAAATTATTACAACCCCTCCTAAAATCACTCAACACCCAAAATAGCCCACCAAGATCAAATTTTTATCAAGAAAATTAAGCATATAGGTGTGACTTGTGAGTATGAACACGTGTATGGATCCTGCTTCTGCAAACAGTCAGAGACGAAGGATATCCATCCATAATAATTCGTTAAACGATAGGCCTATTTTGTGGAAATTGGAAATTGGAAATTGGAAATTGGATATTGGATATTGGATATTGGATATTGGATATTTTATTTTTCTAAGTAATTTGTGGTTTGCATGAGAAGCAAGAAAGTCTTTGATTGATTGAATGACGAGAAAACATTAGCTTTTTGTGTATTTTAATTTAAATTTTAAGATTGAATCATTACTTAATGTAATGATAAAGATAAAGCAGCCGACCATTACGGATTAGAAGGGGCCTTTATTTCATCACTTCTGGATTTTTTAATTCAATTTGTGTTTAATTAATGTTGTATTTGTGGGCGGCTGAGGTGTATTAATGTCTAAACTAAAAAAATTCAATTTTTGGTTTTGAATAATTATTTTTCAAATCATACATATAGTTTATTGCAAATATTGTACTCTCTAAATATCTTAAATTCGAATCTCATCCATAATTTATATGTTAAACTCAAAATATTAAATAAGTAGAGAATAAGGAATGACTGAGAGTAAAATAAATGGATTAAATATAACTCAGTTATGAAAATTAAAATGATTGATTTTTGCTAAATTAATAAATAATATATTTACTTGAGACGCTCGAAAAAGAATTTGATTTGATTTATTTAGGATAGAATGAATATTTACCTAGAAAAGTAGCTACTAGCTAGTTAATTTTATTTATTTCTTTAGTTAAATTGTGGTGAAAAGGAAGTTTGGTTCAGTTGATTAATTGATTATGGGAAAGCTAAATTAAGAGTATACGGAAATTAATATGTTCAACTCTATTTAATTTGTTTATATCGCTATCCCAAAAGGGTAAAGAATTTAATAACCTTGTGTTTGTTTATAGTCAATGAAGAATCATTAATGAAAATCAACAAAAATTTCGTTGTTAGGTGCACCTAATTAATTAATTGTCTAGAAATGGCATTGAGGTTTCAATTTTCATTATCATATAGCTAATATTTCACATTATCGTTAATAAATAAAATTTTCATATTCTTATAAGTATAATTTATAAATATATACTCTTTTCGTCCCCTAAAAATAACAATATTTGAAATGATACGAGTTTTATTGGAAAATTAGTAAAGAAATAGAGAAATAAAAAGAGAACTGTATTAGTAAAAGATGAGTCTCACCTCATTGGGTGGAAGAAATTTTCTAAAGAGAAAAGTATCTACTTTTAAGAGGTCGAGAGTATATAGGATCAACTTACAAATATTTTGGACCAGATAAACAAACCATACATAAAAACCAACACATAGAAACCAACAGTATAATACTCCATCCGTCCCACTCAAGATGGTCACATTCTTGAGTGTCACGAGATTTTAGGAAATATTGTTATTTCCTAATGAGGAGAGAGGAGAGAGTATGTTATTTCCAAAAATTGAAAAGTGACCATCTTGATTGGGACAAACAAAAAAGGAAAGTTGGTCCTCTCGAATGGGACGGAGGGTGTAAAGCCCCACTTTTTAAACCCGAATTTTCAAACCATAAAGTACTTGCATTTAGTGCTATTAATATTACGAAGTCCGTGAATTAATTGTCGAGTAGAATTGTTGTTGGATACTTTTCGTGACCTAATTTTGAGTTGGATTTTTTACTGGGTCAACTTTGTTGAATATGTGACGTGCGTGCTTTTAATAATTGATGTGGAGTGAAATTAAATGTTTTTCAGTAATTGATAATTTGTTATGATAGCTAGATATTTGTGAAGTAAATTACAATGTGAATTAAAATTATTCCTTTCCGTGAGGAATATATATTGGACTCAATCCGAGAGTTGGATCGAATAAATTGAATAAATAATATAAAAATCCAATCTGTGATAAATAAATTGTGGGCTGTATAATTTAATAAAATACAAAGGACTGTGAATTAAACAAATCAAATTAAATCCTCTTCCTGTTGACTTGGTCACCAAGTCAATAATTCAAAATTTAATTAAATTTTCTGTAGAGATTTTCCTCCTCCGTGATGAGATTTTTCCTCCTCCGTGATCTGCAAATAAATACCAAACAAATTCAAATAAATCCAAGATAAAAAAGGGGAGAATTTGAAATCCACTCTCCTTAAGAGCATCCACAATGGCGCCTAGCGCACCGCCTAGCCGAGCGCCGGCGCTAGGCGAACCATTGGAGGAGCCGAAAATCGCCGAGCGGTTTTCCGGAAATCAATTTCGCCTAGCGCTAGGCGGTCAAAATCCGCTGGGCTATGCGCTGGGCGATCCGCTCGGCTCCATTGCAGCGCCCGGATCGCCCAGCGCATAGCCCAGCAGATTTTTTTATTTTTTATTTTTAATTTTCGAAACACTATATATACGCGATTTGCACTTCATTTTCATTCGCACCACTTGTATTAACGAGTACTCTCTCTATCTTAATTTCTGTACAAGATCAACACCGAGAAATGGATCTGAACAACGAGTCTAGTTCAGGGATGAGCGGTTCTCAAACTCTCCCAATCCCCGTTGGAGGCGGATGGAATCAGATGCCCGGGTACTACAACATGTACCCGTGGCAGCAGATGCTACCCGGGATGCCGACCGGAGGGAGTCCGCCGGGGGGGTTCCCGGCGATGCGGGGTTGGGCACCCAATATGCAGATGATGCCGGGGTGGGCACCCAATATGCAGATGATACCCGGGGGAGGTTCGGCGACGCAGGGGACGCCGGGGGGCGTACCGGCGACGCAGGTGACGCGGGGGGACGTCTATTGCCCCAGTCTTGATTTTTTGACTGCTTCGTCGCACACATCGACCCCAACGGATGCGCAGTTCACACCGAGCGGTTTTGATGATTTTTTCGTTGTCGGATTTGGGGTTTGATAGTCTCGGAGTTCTGGAAACTCCCGTTCAAACGGGGGGAGCAGTGCAGGGTAGTGGCGCCCCAAAGAAGAAGGGCAAGGGAAAGAAGGTCGGGGAGTCGTCGCAGCTGGGTGGGGATGACCCCACGGTACGGAGAAGGTGGACGGACGAGGAGAACGTTGCGTTGTCAAAGGCGTGGGTGAGTATTTGCGACGATCCTCTTGTTTCTAATAACCAGAGGATCGTCAACGTGTGGGGCAAGGTAGCAGCAGCCTACCAACTATTTTGCCCGGAGGGGAGGCCACACAACGGGGAGGATTGCCGGAAGGCGTGGAACCGAATCAGGGCTGCCGTCTCCCGATTTTCGGGTTTGTACGCCAACGCCCTCCGCATGCAGAGTAGTGGCCAAACGGAGGACGACTGCAGGAGGATAGCGGAGAAAGCCTTCCCCCAGCCCGGGTTGTATAAGGACTTCACCTACTGGAACTGCTATCTTGTGCTGAACGACTCTGAGAAATTCCGAGTAGGTGTCGACACTGGCTGGCCGAAGAAGCAACGATTGAACTATACCGGGGATTTCAGCGGCAGCAGCGGTGGTTCCCACGACCCCCTCGAGACGGACCAGGTGCTCCCCAACCCTCGTTCGTTCGGCCGCTGACCTCGCCCTGCTGGGAAAAAGCGGGCGCAACGGGAGGCGAGGGGGGTCGCCGGGGGTTCTCAGGAGGTCCAGTCGGCATCCCCCTTTGACCGTCAGTCTACAGAGGATCTCAAGTACTTCGCGCGTCAGCAAACGCGCCAGATGATGGTGAAGACGTTAGCCGAATGGCGAGCGGCGACGGACCCCAGGAGAAGAGATTTCTCTTCACATTGCTCGAGAGCATGAATGACGATCTGCGTGGAGGCGGCAGCGGCGGTGGCAGCGGAGGCGGCGGTGACAGTGGCGACGGAGGTGGCGGTGGCGACGGCGACGACAGAGGCGAGGGAGCCGGCGAATGATTTTTTTTAAGTAATGTACTTTTTGCGATTTTGAATGTAATTTTTTTTATTAATGTACTTTTTAAAAATTTTTGTACTTTTTTAATTTATTGTACTTTTTTTAAAAATTAAAATAGTATTATTAATGTTTCTCGTATATGTCTCGTAAATTAAATTCCGTATATTGTGTTATTAGTGATGTGGCTATTGATGTGGCTGGGCTATTTATGATATGGCTAGGCTATGGCTGGGCTATTTCTGATGTGGCAGGAGGATTTTTAATATTGATGATGTGGCAGGAGGAGTTTGTGGCTAGGCTATGGCTGGGCTATTGCTGGGCTATAACCACTGTGGATGCTCTAACCGACGTTGGAAAAACCGTGTTCCCCAAATCTCTCCATGAATCTCTCCCAATTTTAAACCATCAATCAGCTGCCATCTCTCTATAATGCTCCTTGAGCAAATCAAACTCATAGAAAGAAAAAAATTGAACAGAGGAGAGGCAGAAAGTTGGATCGACTGCTCCCAAGCCACACACTTTTCAATCCATTGCTAGTCTCCATTACTAATCTGACCAGAGGTAATTTCAGAGAAATCTATCATCCTCTTCCAAATAAAATTCTCTTTTGACACATGAAACTCTTTCTGGCAGAAACCGAGGGAAAGGAAGATAAAAGCCACAACCTCTTTTGTTTACAGCTACTCGTCCCAAATTGTTGAAGGTATACACCTCCTTCCACCCAAATTCGAGTGCATACTGCTGCATCCCTACATCCCACACTACCGTCTATTAATCTGTAAATCATCTCTTAATCGATTTAATCCAAGAAAACTGAATAAAAGATCGAACTTTTAAAGAACCGAAATCAAATTTAAGAACTTACCTGCGGGGCTGTTTCGGGTTGAATCGGAGTAGTTTTGGGATTGTGCGAGTGTAGTCGGGACTGCCGGAAAACAGATGGTGGCCTTCTAGCAGAAACGCGCAGCGGAAGAGCCGACGGCTCTGTGCAGTGGCGTCGGGGCGACAGAACCGGCGGAGAAGCCGACACCAGCAGCGACGGCGACGCGTGGCTGGGTCCGCTGCTGTCTAAATCGGAGGCGACAAACAGGCTGACCGCCGGCGAGACACGACGAATACGGGAATCGGGCGTTTGGAAAAATAAAATCGAATGGATTGTTGTAATCTGAGATAGAGTCGAAGAAATATTAGAAACGGCGTGCGACGGAGGAACGACGGCGGTGGCTGGCGGAATTGGAGAAGCCGACAGGAATCTGGGGGAACTTCTTAAATTTTGTCGAGAGAGAGAATTAGAGAGAGGCGTGAAGGAGGGAGGAGAATAAGTTGGGTTTTTAATTTTAAAAGAAATTGGGCCTCATTAATAAAAAAATTGATGTTTGTTAGTTGGGCTCTCTCTTATCTTTAGTTGGGGCTTCTTAATTAAATTGGAGATATAAGGTGGGGAAATAATTAAGCTTTGGGGCCTTAAATAAATCTTTGGGCCGATAAATAATCGTGACGAAATTATTTAATTAAATCTCGAATTAATTTTGAAGTATGAAAAATTTATCTCAAGTCCGGAATATATACATAATTTTCTTAACAAAGGGAAATAGTTGCGATAATTCAAGTTATGCGCTTAAATAAATTTTGGGAATTTATTCGACATCGTGGTGGTAAGTACGAGGAGCCAACGGATGAATTATGGGCGCAAGCGGCCGCCGAATAATTGAAAACCGAGATAAATAGCTTTAATTAGGATGCATGCATTTTTATTTATTTATTGGAAAGTGTGTTGATTTATGTATTACCTAAATGTTAAAGGTGAATCATCGCAAGTGAATCGTGATACCAAGAGGAAGAAAGTACTTGAGAATTAAGCAGTCGAGGTGGGTTTTCTTTTAAATAAGGACGATGTCCTAAATGTTTTATCGATGGGAATGAAACTGTGTTTATCATGCCTGGTTTGATTTTAACGTGCCTATCTGATATGGCTTTATGCCATTATTATTTAAATCGAATTCGGGTCCTCGTATGGCCGCAAACCCTACTTGGACTAGTGTACACCTATGGTAGATCGTGTGCTAGCGTACGGGCTGGCCGGTCTAGTGACTTGGTTTGTGGCCACATTCCAAGTCATGTATTGGCAGATATGGCTAACGTCTATGGAAAAATGACTGATCAGTCGACTTTTACAATGGGGAATTATTTTTAGTGCCTCGGGCCTTTCTAAAGCTAAAACCCCGATGGTTACTTATGTATGACATGATAAATAAAACTTTTATTGAAAATGTTTTCGGCATGAGCCCACTGAGTATTTTTATAGTACTCAGCCCTGCATGTGTTTTCCTTATGTGCAGGTTGAGCGGCGACGAGAATATGGTGGTGTTGAGCAAGTTAATTGGAGAATGAATTGTCTATCTTTGATCTGTGACTAGTGTCATTGTGTCTTCACACATAACTTTACTCTTCTCTTGGATGCTTCCGCTGAAACATGTTTTACTTATTGTTTGATCTTGACACCATTTTGAGTTCCGTTTAGAATCTAAAGACATGATACATTTTGGAGTACGTTGAACCCTTGTTATTTTGAATACCAATGATTATAATTATTTTCTCGTTTGGTCTATCTGTCAAAGCGTCACCCTGACCCCTTTTCTCTTGATTTATTGTTCATTTATTTCCTTGGTCAAACCCCTTTTTATAAAACCCTAGCCCTTTTATTTGATTGCATTTAAGTCCTATTAGGTCACGATCGCCGCATTTAATTACCTTAGAAGAGCGGTCGTGACAGAGGGAGTATCGTTACAACATAAACAATATAATATCGTCAAATTTTTATGCAAAAACCAATATCATTACAACATAATATAAAAAATTGTTGTACTATGTAATTCCAAAATTAAAATTTTCTACTAATATATAACCCCTACGAAAAATAAATTCATGCATCAACTCTTATAGATTACTCCATATCTTTACACTTTACATGCACAAATAAATCAAAAATAAAATCAACAAACAATATGTTACATCTCGTATTTCACTATCAAATAAATTTCCTAGGATCAGTAACATTGATCTTCCAATGTTGATCCTCAAACCCTAATTCTCCGGCGACCTTCCGATTCCACTCCAACTCGCTCTTCCTCCGCCCCGAGAGGCCGCAGAGCCGCTGCAGGTCTAACGGCATGGCGTCGTGCACCTTCCACCAGCGGCGGTGGGCGTCGTCGCTGGCGTAGAGGCGCTGGTCGGCGACGTCCCAATTGCAGTCGTAGTCCCTGTAGCACATCCACGGCTTCAACCCGAAGTAGTGGATCGAGTAGAGCTCCGGAGGGTCCAACCCGAACAGCCGGTTCTTGACCCGGGCTTTGCCGGAGGAGTTGGGCGGGAAGATCTTGAAGAAGTTGATGCAGCTGGGGAGGCGGTGCCACCACACGAAGACCTCGTTTAAGAAGCCTTGGTCGCCGCCGTTGTAGGAGTTTATGTCATTGCGGCGGCGCATCATCATCCGGAATGTGCAGTTTGATGGCTCAATCACCATGATTCCTGCCGGAAAAATGATGAAATTTAACATTGTTCGCATATATTATACGAAGAAATATTCAAGTCACAATGTATAATATATTGTTGATGTGGTGCATACGTGTCAGGTGATATGATCCGCTCGAATAATTTGGCACCAATTGACTCGGCACGGGTTTTAAGAAATATAAACGAAAGTGAGTTGAAAATGTTAGTGGCATGTGAGTCCTACTTTTATATATTAGTTTTATAATAAAATATGAGAGATAATGAGTTAGTGGAATGCGGGGTCCACTACCAAAAATGGTAAAAGTGAAAGATGACAAATTTTCAAGGACGGAGGGAGTAACATATTGTTGATGTGGTGCATACATGTCTGGTGTGGTGCATACATGTCTGGTGATATGACTGCACCCACTAAGACTTATTCTTGGTGGATGAAAATAGTACTTATGTACTCACTCCGTCAGGCATTAGGAGTCCCGGTTAAGTTGGGGGCGGGTTTTAAGAAATGTTTGAGAGTGTAATAATTGGAGTGTATGATAATGAAATGTGGGACCCATTTGCATTATTATTTGTTTTATTCTTTGGATGTGTTTTTACTTGTGCTTTTTAGTGTTTTATTTTATACTAGTATTTTTATTTCACTTTTTATGGAAATGTCTAACCGGGACTCCTAATGCCGGATGGATGAAACTGGTCAACCGGGACTCCTAATGCCAGACGGATGGAGTATTAAATAAAGTTAGGACATACCGGAATTGAAGATGTGGTCGTTGTTGCCAACGGCGGACATCTGAGGAAGGTGGAATAGGAAATTGATGTTGCGCAACACGATAATGTCGGCGTCTATGAAAATGACCTTGTCGTAATCGGTGAGCTGCCATAGCCGGAACTTGCTGTAATTGTATTCGTTGTACGATTTCTTCTTCATTCTCGGGTTCCGAATCCGTTTGATGGAACGGAGTTGCCACCCGGCTCTCCTGAGGGCGACCCTGGAGGGCTCTGAAATGGACGTGTCTAGGAGAAGGATTAGGTCGCGCCGGGTACGGGTCTGGATCAAGGTTTGGGCTAGGGTTATAGCCCCACAAACATAGGACTCGGAAGAGTGGAGAACTGTGGCATAAGCTTCTCTTTTATGAGATTTTAGGGTAATGGCTTCCACTTTTGAAACATCGTATATTTCATTGACTGCTCCTGTTGTCGTCGGACTAAAAAATGTTAGCGAAGGAATATAGAAAATGATGATGGTTATAGAATACATTATGAATTAACTTCATTGTCAAGTTGGAAAAACGTTTTTCCTCCAATCGATAAATTAGGTATCCGAGCCACTATAACAATGATAAATAAAAAAAATATCCTTTTCACTTACACGTGAAAACAATATTTATTTGACAATATTAGAAAACAACAATACCTACTTCATAGAGTGAAACACATCATGTAATATAAAATACTACATCATTTATTAACGTGTAGCTCAGTGGATAGAGCGTCTGTTTCCTAAGCAGAAAGTTGTAGTTCGACCCCTACCTAGCGCGAACTGTTATTATTTTTAAACTTATTTTATTTCACTAATTTTCATATATACCAATGTTAGTTTTTTTTTCCAAAATTGTACATCATTAAATTCAAACACACATAAATTAACAAACAAAATATAATTGTTGTATATAAAGGGAAGCATTAAGACCATCTCCAACCATACACCAAAAATGAGTTGGTGTAGAAATTTTCTCCAATCATACACCAAACTCAAACCCATTTTGGGTTATTTGTGAAATAACACCATATTTGGTGTTACTGCAAAACTTTTTTGAGACAAAAATCCAAAAATGGTGTAAATCTTGAATTTGTTGGGTAAAATTATTTTTTTGTGTGACATATACTTAAAAATGAGTTTAAGTTTATTGTAAATGATTGGAAATGGCCTAAGCCGTAAAAACTAAGAAGATATCAGTGAGATTAACTATACGAGTTTCATTTTCTGAATCTATTATCGCACCCGATAATCTTATATCATACCTTTATCCCATAAAGGCAGAGCCAATTCGCAAGAGCCAACCGGCAAAGAAACCTTTTGCTCCAACCGCCACATCTCCGGCCGGTAGAACCGCCACCGCCCCTCCCTCCCCGCCACCTCCTCGCACCGGAAAAACTCCGGCATAGGGGGGCACTCGCTCAGCACCACCACCTTCGCCCGCCCACCCCCATCCCGCCTCCCCCGCCTCACCGCCATGTTGGCCGCCGCCAAATGCACCTGCAGCCGGAACACGTCCCGGCTCAACCCCTCCTCCGGCTCCCGGCACGGCATCTTTGCCACCACCACGTCCATGTAGCCATACGCCTCCCAATCCGGCATCGGAATCTCCGGGCACCTCGCGCCGGAATATCCCTCCTCCTCGTTGATCCACGCCGGAAAAATCGAATTCCACCGGAGCTCCGCCGGAACCTTCTCGAACGTCACCGGAATAATCTCGCCGGAGCTGCTCCATGCCGACACGTCTTCATCCTCCATGTTAATCATTCCGATCTTCATTCCACGGCCGATGCTGCTCAAGAAACTCGGAATCTCTTTCTTGATCAACTCCCTTCGCGGTTTCTCCTTCCCGCCGGCGGCGGAATCTTCTAGAACCATCATGGTCCCACTTTCGCCCTGATCATAAAAAGTCCAAGCATTAATTAAAATAATCTTAATTGTTTTTCGCTGCTCGGACAAAATGTAAATCTCATTATCTGTTGTCTAGTTACTTAGCACTTGTAGGAATTGTTGACGCTTAAAAAGTGTTCAGTATATCATTTTTACCAGCATATTTTGGGTTCGGTAAATAGTGTTTTTTAATGATTTGTGCCTCAATTGTATTATTCCTTAATTTTATAAATTGCAAAAAAAAAAACAATATTAAACATAAAAGGAAGATGGTTAGCTCACCACCTTACCTTATGGCGGCAATTGAGGAGGGAGCAGCGGACAAAGGAGGCGACACGGTGGCTGTCGTTGGAGGCGGAGGGGCAGAGGAGGAGGGTGGCGTAGAAGACTATGAGGAATGCCACGAAGGAGAGATTGATTCTTATGATGAGAGATTTTGCGGAAGTAGACATCATTTTCTTTGGTGCCATGGTTTTTGACACAATTTAGATGGTTGATGATGTGAATGACTATATATATACACAAACAAAATAATTTTCAGCAAATAAAATTCGGTTGAAATTGGTCCTTCTCATAATTTTAAAAACCAATAAAATAAACCATGAAGTTTAACGTTATTCGCAACTATATCACAACGAAATATTCTATCTAGTCGACTGTATGTAATTGTTGATGTGACGCATACATGTTTAAATGTACGAGGTTCGTGATTCTGTACTAGGTGTGAATATACAATTTCACACAAATTAAAGTCGTGGGACAACAACGAACAATGTTAAATTTATGTTTTTTCTTGCAGATTATTAAATTGTAGGATGGATAAGAATTTGATCAAATCAAATTACCTTGTTTTTTTTTCAGCAACGTGCAAGTAACAATAACTTGAGCTATATGTTTTTGTCAGTTGACGAAAACTTTATTTATTTTGATTATTTTTTGGTTTTTTGTCCTAGATTTGGTTCTGTTCTTACTTCTTAGTGCCTAACATGACGAGGTTGGCTAGTTTTAGTTTGGTAAGTTGATATTAAATAGTAGTAAGTATTTCTTAATGTTGGCTACTCGTCAATAATGTAGTTGAGTGATGCATAGCATTAAGACTCGCACGTTCCAACTTTGTGCAATATATTTTATTACTATTTTTTATTGAAAAATCGGCAACGAAATGCATATATATTTTTAAAAGGTGTGAAGATTTTTAAGTTTGAGTGAAAGTTTTAGTTTTAGTTCTATGAACTATGATAAATATCAAATCAGTCTTAATTCTTAAACACTGAACAACATCATTATAAGATATCATAAAGTTCATTATAATGGACTAATAACAAACCTATAATGAACTTCAGATTTTCAATTATTCCAGATGACGTCATTGTTTTTAAATCTCTGAATTCCCTATAATGATCTATTAAATAAAGTTATAATGAACTCCATATTATTTTATACTGATGTGTTTGACGTTTATCGTTTAAAACTAGTTTGATATATAATATAACTCCTAGTTCTATACTATAAGTATCATGGGGGTCCTCTTCTAATGCTTATAACACCATAATCCAAAACTAAGACTAAATCTACACCCTTGGATTTTGAAATAAGTGGATGAGATTAAAGCTCACAAATTTCAATAAATAGTAGACATAATATCAACAAAAGGGTAATATCGTCATTATGTTATCATATGATAATTTTCGTGGTATTTTTTTATATCAACATAGTATATTACAAATATCAACAAAATGACATGAGAATATCAACACAAGTACAAGAAAATATCAACACAGTTTTATTGATATTTTACCTACACTATATTGAGATTTTGCATATACTATATTGAGATTTTTTTGTATTTGTTGATAAAATCTTCTTATCAATATGTACGAAAATTAAAATATAATTTATCAAATTTTATCACCCGAACATCGTCGAAACATATGCAATTGAGATCTCATTGGAATCCTTATAAAATTATCTTTAATTTGATATATTTTTTGCCAAAAAATAATTTAAATCGAGAGAGTTGTGTAAATTTAAAGTTTTGAGATGATTTTGATGAGAGAGAATTGACATTAATACCCTTTAAATTTATTTATTAACTTTTTAATTTAAAATATAATTCATATTACATTATTTCAACCATTAGATCTCTTAATCTAATGATTAAGATTTGGTCTTAATTTGTAATTGCTAATTAGTTAGCAATTGATCACTCTCAAGTATCATGGTATTTAATTATCATGGTATTTAATTATGGGTAAACATTCGACTTTTTAATTCAAATTCAGATACAATATGGCCATTAGTAATTGTAATTATAACTATGTAATTACGTAGATTATATTGACGTCACCCTATGTCTAAAGAATGTAAGAGCATCCACAACGAGTGGCGTCCGTCGCCACGGCGGTCCGCGCCACTGGCACGGACGCCACCCGCCACCGCTGCGCTCGCGCCGCTGGAACGGCGCTGCTCGATGCATCGAGCAACGCCGTGCCAGCGAGCAGCTGACGTGGCGCGCCCTCATTCGTCAACGGCATAGCCGTTGTGTTTAAATTTATTTTTTTTTTTAAATCGGTTTTTAATTAAAAAAACCGATAAAAAATAAAAAAAATTTCACTTCCCAAAAAAATTATATCCGTTTATAACTGTTTTTTCCCACTTTTTAATTTTTTTTAATTTTTTTACCCCAAAAATACACACTTTCATATATAAATACCCCCAATTTCACTCCCAAAAATTCACATCAAACTACACAATTCTCATCATCATTCTCTCATCTCCATTTTTTATTTTTAGTATTTTAATTATGTAATTTTTAATTTTTAGGATTTTAATTATGTAATTTTTAATTTTTAGGATTTTAATTATGTAATTTTTAATTTTTAGGATTTTAATTATGCCTTTTTTATTTTATTTATAATTTGTAATATTTATTGTGGTTTTTTAATGAATTTTAATATTATGGAAATGTTTTTGTGTAATTGAATTTTAAATTAATTGTACTCGTCCTTGCGGAAGAGCACAGCTGTGGGTGTTGTGCTCTTGCTAGAGAGCAGGCAGACCTACAACCGTGCCGCTGGCAAGAGCACGGTTGTGAATGCTCTAATAAAAGTAAGTAAAATGAAACACAAAACAGTAGAATCTAAGTTGGTTACCAAGAATAATCATAATCTCTAATGCAATTAAATAATAAGGCCTGATAATCACACCACACCAGAAGGAATTAATTAATTCATTGTTTTGTAGAAAAAATCAAATTCATCAATTTATTAAGCACGTTAGGATATCGAAAGTTTACATCAAACATCCAAAATATTGGTGGCTGACTTCCTTTATTTAAGTACTCCTACAAATGATCGAATCTTCAAAATGGGACCATCAAATCGAGAATGTGTCGAGAATGGCTTTTACCAGGTGGGGATGAATATTAAGTCAGTTCTTAGTTGTTGTCAGTTGAGAGGAAGAGTACAAATCGATCACCATAGCAAAAACCAATATTAGACTGAAAATGTTCTACTCCACATTTTAACCAATCATTCCACAACAATAAGTCAGATTATGTTGGAATTAAAATAAATAAACTTGATGTTCATAATAGAATTATTTAGATATGATGCAAATATCTAAATATTATAGAATTCTCTAGAATTATGTAGGAGAATATATACATATTTTAGTAGAATTTTTTAGAATATAATAAAAGGGACCAAATTAGGGTTTTATATGAAAATGTCAATATAGTGTTTCGAAAATATACACACTGATGATAATGACATTATACATGTATTATATTGACATATTTTATATACTATGTTGACATTTGTTGTTGTACGAAAAAATTGAAAATTTTTTATTTTTACAAATTTTGACATCGGAACATATGCAAGTGAGATCTCGTTAGAATCCTTGTGAAATTATCTTTAATTTGATATATGTTGTGCGAAAAAATGATTTAAATCGAGAAAGTTATATGCGTTTTAAAGTTATGAGATATTTTTCGAAAGTTAGTTACAATTAATTTGTTGTAAATTGAACTTAATATCCTTATTGACGTTTTTTGTTGATCGTATTGACATTTCGGGGCTGATGATCTAGGCCCTTAATTTGAATATCTAATGGCTATTATTTAGGTGTAGTTAACAATTAAGTATTGAGTTAGCAATATAATACTCATCATATAATAAAATATCTAGATTTAAATGGAGAAAAATCTAGATATAAATATTAAATAATCTAGTAGAGAATTCTAGAATATGAAATGAATGTATAAATATGGCATAATTGTACCATTTTCCAGTTGAGAATTTGAACAATAAAGAGTTTCTTGGTATCCCATATTACCTCTCCTAAATTATTTCACATATATTCTACACATTATTATCTCAAATATTTCCTTCAAACTAAAATACTCCTCCAACATATATCTTATATATTTCAACCGTTAGTTCAATTCAATTGAAGCCATCAATGCACACGAAAATGGAGAAAAACTAAAATTCATGAATTAATTTAACGAAAATGGTAAACATTAATCATTCAATTTGATACCTGGACGAGAAAAGCCTATGCGTTTTCTCTTTGAAATTATTGGGCTATTTTTCTATAAAATGTTTGATTATTAGGCTAATTTACATGGGCCTTTTTCTAGGATGAATCTCTTTTTCATATTAATTTGTTTTGTCTTTAAACTTGATTTTTCTATCAATTTCCTTTTTCTATTATGGAAACTACATACATTATCTCTTTGACACTTCGATTTTTTTCTTAGACAGACAATTCTAACTTTATTCACAAACGCATGATGCTCTATTTTAAACAATATGATGTTTAGATATGAATAATATTGACTTATACAATCTCCTACATAAATTTGTGTAGTTACTTATTAGATCAAAATCAATAAAAATAGTGGATAAGGTTCCTTTCCTTCCGTTAAATTGCCTAAACTAGATGAAGAAAATGGAGTATTATTCTAAGTTTCTAACACACACAGATGAAGAGCTTAAGAGCGCAGCGCTGGCTCGTTGCCAGCTCGCCAAGATGAGCCAGCGCTGCAAACATTCCTCGCGTCGCGTAGCCCGGTGCCGAGAGGAGGCTGGCGAGCCAGCTCGCCATGCGCGTTGGCCATGTGGCGAGCTCCCGTGCGGCCGTGACGCCCACTCGCCGGCCCGCGAGTGGCCGTTGTTTATATCCGTTGAAAAAAAAATTTTTTGTTTTTTTTACAAAATTCCAAAAAAATCAAAAAAATATTCCCCAAAAATACTAGCCGTTTATAGCCGTTTTTCCAATATTTTAATTTTTTTTCTATTTTTTTAAGCCCCCAATCACTTCTATAAATATCAAACCATTCCCACAAATTATCCACCATAAAAAACTCTCTATTCTCACTCAAACACTCTACATCCTTCATCTCAAAACATTATTCTTCTCCCAAAGTTTTCATATTTTCGGATGTAATTTTCGTATTTTCAGATGTTGTAATTTTCGTGGTTTTTAATGATTTTATGAATTATTAGTATTAATTTAATATTTCAATGAAATATTAATTGAATTTGTTGTAAATAAAAATAAAAACATGAAATTGAATGAATAGTTAAGGAATGAGATGGTTAAGAGATGGAAGGTTGCAGGTGATGTCTCTTAGTTATGAGATGGGGTAAAAAGTGCAGTGGCGCCCATGAATAATTAAGGGATGAGACGGTATTGAGACATGGATGTGGATGGCTTAAGTTGGTAGCAATAAATTCTAGTCTAATTAAAGCACATAAATTTGATTGGGATTTAGTTATGATGCTACTTATATATTCCCTCCGTCCTATAATAGATGTCACATTTTCGTTTTTAGTTTGTCCCATAAAAGATGTCACATTTTTTTTTTAGAAAAAAGTTCTCTCTCACATGGATATAAATATATTATTTTCTCTTTCCGCCTAATACAAAAAACAACGTCTCCTAAAATCTGGTGACATTCTCCAACTATGCCATCTATTATTGGATGAAGGGAGTACATAATAACAAGAAAAATATAGCATCAAAAATGAATATTCAACATGTCTCTAATAACTACATTTTATTTTCTTTGCTTCTTATAACTCAAATAACCCGAATCATTTTTTTCTCAATGGTATATTGATCATGCATTAACAACCAATATTATGATAGAAAACGACATCATGTTAACAAACATAACGAAAGCATAATCTTATATCCACACAATGCAGAATCAAATACAATGAACAACACATATTACATAAATTCAAGTAGATGAAAACCTAAACCCTTGGACACCACAAATCACGATCGTCTCAAGGGCCGAGCCTCGTTAAAACCTACTCGAGCCAAAACCCTAATCGGGACAAAACACCCGAATAGGAAAAAGAGTACTCGTCTAATAAATCTAATCAAAATCCGCTAAGATCATACCCAAACCAATCGGTCGAAAACCCTAGGGTCATCAAGATTGCCGTTGTGTTAACAACATTGGCCGCAGCCGCCTTCTCCATCTCCTCCAACACCTCCCTCTCCCTCTTCCGACGCCTCTCCAACTCGTATTCCTCCTCTTCATCCTTGATACACAACCCGAGCCGCTTCAACGCCTCAGAATCCGGATACCCTTTCGCTCCAAATAGGGTTTCCAAATCCGTTGTTGTCACATCCACATTGCCCGAGGCATCTTTCTCCATATCTTCCAACACCTTTCTTTGCCTTCGACGACGAATCTCCAACTCATTAGAGTGCTTCGCCGCTTCTTCTTCTTCTTTAAGCTGCATCGCCTTTGCAGCCTTGGAGATGGTCTCTGCGAATCGGGATTTGAGCATCGCCGCCCGCAGAGACTTCTTGGGAGAGATGTGATCATCATCGGCTTCGACACCACCACTTTTTTCGAAGTAGATATTTCCATCTTGTTTGTGCAGTGGATAGATTTTGAATGAACATTGATCGATCAATTCATTCAAAATCTTGAGCCTCTTATTACCAATTTCGCAGGTTTCCTCTTCTTGTCCGTTGTTCGAAATCCTTTGCCTTTTCTTCCCCCTTTCACAAATTTCTTCACGGCTAACTTCATCGCCGACGAGGTTTCCGTTAACCATCATCATTATCGAAAATTTGAGAGAGAGAGGAAAACTTTGAATGAAATTATCTGCTTTGAAAGAAATACTTGCCATATGTTGTAGTATAGAAGGAGTATTTATTGAAAGTAGATTGAGATCATATGCTTAGAAAGGAAAACTTACCATAAGTAAAACACGGATTAGATTTTGTGGAGGATTCAAAATAAAAAAAATGAATTTTATTAGCTATTCAACATGGAAATAAATAAAATGAGTTGTTACATTCCTTATTTGATTATTTTACTTAATTATTAAAGCAATTTAATTACTAAAATCCAATTTCGTATTTTTATCCCCATTCGCGTTATTTAATTAATTATACTTAGTTGTTAATGTACTATTATAAATAATATGCTCAAAATTATAATCATATTTTTTAGTCCAAAAGTATAATTACTTGTTTGTCGTACACTCATGTTACATATTTTCTACTTCTCTGTTTCTTAAAAATAGAAACTTTGGAAACGATATGAATTTTATGCAAAATTAGTAAAGTAAGAAAGAGTAAGAGAAAAAAAATAGATAAAGTATGAAAAAATTTGAGAAAAAAGTAGTATAATTAGTGTTAGTGGATTATGGGTTCATTTTCTAAAATAGAATGTTTCTCAATTTTAGGAAATCGATTAAAAATAAAATGTTTTTATTTTTAGGAAATCGAGGGAGTATTAACTTTAGTTTAGATTCAATATCTTAGTCCAAAATGAGCTTCTTAGTCACCATAAAGCCCCTGAAAGCATTTGGATAAGTTAAATTGGGCCATTTTTGCTATTTTTCTGTCCGCCTATTGGGCCATTTATTAAGGACCTACCTATTGGGCCTATGTATTAGTCATATTTTTTATTCGTAATTATCGGAATTAATTAAGTTAACGTACACAAAGTTTTCACATTGCCTCTTTTTATTTTTATAAAAAACCTTTGTGTCTAAATACATGAACCTTGTGATTTTCTGATATTTTCCCCTAGCTAACAATCTCGATCAAATTAATACTAACGTAAGTACAAATGGCATTTTAGCTTCTACCTAGCAAAACATGGCAAGACAATATGTCGAGTATTTTGTTATTTCTTCTTGGCAAATAATTTTGAACAAATTAAAAATGATGTGGAATACACATCACATTACATATTATTATCAACGGAAAAAATTGATCTAGAAAAAATTGTGAATATAATATGTCAATAACAAAACGACATTGTTTCCTTAAAAATATAAACGCCTCAATGTTATCATTGTTGGAGACATAGATAGGCTTTTGACCTCTCGTTGGTCATAACTGTCATCGCATATTGATGTGACATGATGACGAGGTCTATTCAAGCTTTCGAGTCCCACTAGCATATAAAGAAGCGTGTGCATTAAGAGATGAGAACACACTCTACGGTCATTTTAATTAAGGTGAACACACACCCTAAGGATCTTCGAGCGGTCCAAATGGGATGGGCTATATTGCATATATGCATATAGGGCAGTACTAAAATGCAAACTATATTCTACACACGACAATTAATAATATTTAATGCTAGCAATTCATTTTGGGAAAAATTACAGCTGATAGTATTCAATATTACTATCGAAGCATAAAATACGTCATAAAATTAAATTGGAAATTGATCGCGTATGTGCATACGTATATAGTAGTTGATATTCCATATTCACAAACAAGACGCATTTAATATATGTAGAAAAATTATATTCCTTTATCTCCTAACATTTGTCTCTTGACATTATTCATATTTCAAGAAACTTATAAAGTAAAACCAAATAGGAAATGTTTATGCATGAATCAGTTTTTCTTGGGTTCTAAACGAAAAGGTGTTTTATGTTTGACTCATGTAAAGTTCTCTATTTGAATTAAATATTATATTAGTATTATTTTGTGACCAACCAAAATACAATACACTCTAGAAGTGTTAAATATATTTAAAAACATCTCCATAAAATTGCCGGATAAATATTTCCAGTTAATCAATCTGATTAAAATTCTGAGAAGCGGATGGTGGTTAAATTTACTCCCATTTTTTTTATTAAATTGATAATATATGTGATTTTGTTACATACAATTATGTTAAAATGATTATTTGACCGTAATTGTTAAATATGGACCAAAATAAATTGTAAACATCTAGAAACTATATAGCATTTAATGTGTAGAACTAAAATGTTTTTTAGGCAAATACACAAGATCAATTTTGAACTATTGTGATATTCAATATATAAAAACATATTCTCTACACACGGATTGACAACTTTAATTAAATTTGTTTTCCACTTCTACAAAGAGGAAAATAAATAAGGCAAATTTTGATGAGATAGATAAAGAAAACAAAAGCAGCGAGGAAAAGGAAGAGTAGTGTTATCAAATCTCAATATCTGTTGTAGTTTGACTACTAATTGATGTAACGCCACCGCCCATTCTCGTCACTTTTTTTTCCCTTCTCCTCTATTTTATTTCTATTTTATTTCTATTTATACCCTCCCCATGCAACTTCTATTTCCATTCCTACTCAAAGAGAGAAGATGGCCGACCTCGAGATGCAGAATCACCACGCCAAAAATTCTCCGGCCATCTTTGCCCGAGCGAATCTCCCCCTCACTCTCAAGGTAATGTTGGAATCTAGCCTGATCAACGCAGTTTGTGTTTATATGTTGTTATTCTACATGCATTTTTTTTGTTGTGTTTGTATGTTGTTGTTCAGACACATTGGCGGATTTAGAGGGTTCGGAGAGCTTAATTGTCCTTTATCATTGAGTCGTAAAATACTATGTACTCTTTGTACAAATATAATGTTGTTCAATGTTAGGAGATCTTATGTTCAATTCACATTAAGGACATTTTGCCTATTTTTATTTTTTTTAACTTGATTCAAAATACATTTTTGTTAGTTGTTCATTCATGTTACATCATAGTTATTAGCCTAAAATGGTATACCGAATAGGTATGCTTTCAATTCTCAATGAAGTAATTTTCGCTTGTTTTACTATTGATTCATAATTACTACGCAAATAGACTGATATGTACAAAAAATATCTTGAATTCTCAAATGAGTAAATATCAATTATTCCATCATGCCCTTCTAAAATAAGTATTTAAAATTTATATTTATCTTTTATTAGGTAAATGAGAGAAATACATTTTGAAAAAACCTATAGTTTCAAAGTTTCAATTGATTTCTTTTAGTGCTAATGGACAAGTGTATTTCATGGTGTGGAATCTATCAACTACCACAATTAATACATGCTAACGTCACTTAAATTGTGTTATTCATTTGATTACAAAAAAAAATTAATTTTTTTAATTATTTTATTCCGTTCCTTCCATATTCGGGTTCTGGATCCTCCGCTGATCCTCGTAACTCTGTGTGAGTGCAAATGCAGTTCGATGAGGTGGTCTACAAGATCAAAATCAAGCCCCCGGGAGGCCCGTCGGAGAAGAAGACAAAATCGGCAAAGAAAGAGATACTAAAAGGAGTCTCCGGGAGCGTGTTTCCCGGCGAAATGCTGGCGATGCTTGGGCCCTCCGGCAGCGGCAAGACGACGCTGCTGACGGCCCTCGGCGGCCGTCTCAGCGGCGACCTCGCCGGCGCCATCACCTACAACGGCAAGCCCTTCTCCAACGCCACCAAGCGCTGCACCGGCTTCGTCACCCAAGACGACGTCCTCTACCCCCACCTCACCGTCACCGAGACGCTCGTCTACACGGCCCTCCTCCGCCTGCCCCGCGACCTCTCCAAGGCCGAGAAGGTCGAGCACGCGGAGGCCGTGATAGAGCAGCTCGGGCTCACGAGGTGCCGGGACAGCATCATTGGGGGGGATTTTTTAAGGGGGGTTTCCGGGGGCGAGAGGAAGCGGGTTAGCATCGGGCAGGAAATGCTTATTAACCCGAGCTTGTTGTTTCTTGATGAGCCCACCTCGGGTTTGGACTCCACCACAGCGCAGAAGATTGTTTCTACGCTGTGGGACCTGGCCAACGGGGGCCGTACAGTCCTGATGACAATTCACCAGCCCTCGAGTAGGCTCTTTTATATGTTTCATAAAATTCTCTTGTTGTCGGAAGGGAACCCTTTGTATTTCGGCAAAGGAGCTGACGTTTTGGGCTATTTTTCGAGCGTTGGTTTTGCTCCGAGTGTCGCCATGAATCCGTCTGATTTCTTGCTTGATCTTGCCAATGGTAAGAGCCAGTTTGGTAGGGTAGATAATTCATCTCTCCTGGAATTATACTACCTAAAATGATCTAAATGTGCGTTCTTATTATGTTTTGTTTATTTATCTTTCCTGAGGATCGATGAGTTTCTGATCAGTCCTTGGATCTATTGCATTTTTGTGTAGGAGTTGCAACGGGAAATTCGAATGAGGATCAAGTAGCGATTAAGCAGAGTTTGGTGAACGCGTACAAAACACAACTATCAACGATTGTGAAGTCGGAGCTAGCTGGGGATGGCGGTATTCGCGCTTCAACGGATGATAGGAAGCCTAAGCGGTGGTCGAATACATGGTGGGATCAATTCTCAGTCTTGCTTAGGAGAGGAATCAAAGAAAGGAAGCATGAGTCTTTCTCAACCATCAAGATTGTGCAAGTTGTTGTGGTTGCTATTTTAGCCGGAATCTTTTGGTGGCAGTCCTCCGCCGATCACTTGCAAGACCAGGTTAAGCCGATAAAATATTTGATAAGCGAGTGGTTCAATTAAGAATCATTTTAAAATAAGAACTTAAGAACATATCAATTGACAACATAATATATCAGTTGTCAGCACAACTCATATCAGTTGGACCAACTGATATGTTTTGTGCTTCCAACTGATAAGTTTAGGGTTTAATTCTCAATTTTGACTTTCCATTTGGATGGATATCATTAGGGTTTGATGAACCATATTACCAATTTCATAGCGTTGTTGTCTGATGGTCTGACACAAGTTTTTATGATCGATAATGTAGGTCGGGCTCCTCTTCTTCATGGGAAATTTTTGGGCTTTCTACCCGCTATTCCAGGCCATCTTCACATTCCCTAAAGAACGCAAGATGTTAACGAAAGAGCGGACCTCAGGCATGTACCGTCTCTCCTCATACTTCCTAGCCCTGTCCATAGGCGACCTGCCCATGGAGCTAGTCCTCCCCACCGTCTTCTTTGCCATTACCTATTGGATGACAGGCCTCAAGCGCACAGCCGGGGCCTTCTTCTTAGGCCTATTAACGATCCTCTACAACGTTCTGGGTGCTCAGGGACTCGGGCTAGCTATTGGGGCTGTGGTGATGGACCAACAAACAGCCACTACACTCGGATCCGTGATCATGCTAGCCTTCAGCCTGGCTGGCGGGTTTTTTGTACAGAACGTCCCCGTCTTCATAGCCTGGATCAAGTACTTATCGTTCAGCCAGTACACTTTGAAGCTCATGCTCGCATCCCAGTACACGTACGATCAGACCTACAAATGTGGTACGAATCAGACTTGCCTCGTCAGGGATTTTCCGGCCATTAAGGGGGTCGGGCTCGACAGGACAGGGACCATCCTGGCAGCGGTTCTCATGGCTGTGATGATTGTGGTCTATAGGCTTATAGCTTATGTTGCTCTCATGAGAGTTGGTGCCACCAAAAAGTAGGCCTTGTGTCTAAGGATTCATAGCATCATTAACATTAGGCCTTTGAGAAGAACTCAATTCATCAAATAAATACATTTCTTAGAAAGGTTATTATGTCGAATTAAAGATTTTGCTCCCATATAACTCTAAGTATCCTATAGTTGCAATTTCTCTTAATTTGAGAAGATTAGATGTATTGCATTCTACTCCCATAACAGTAAGCCCCAAATTAAGAGAATTTTCAGGTATGATGATAGGTGTGAAGCTGGAAGAGTAGTGAAATTTTATTATGTTTAGTAATCTTTTTATAATAGATTAAAATTCAAAATTGGTCCTATATATTTGACCGAAACACTTTTTGGTCCCATACATAACAAGTGTGTCTTGATCATTATGTTTTGATTCATATTTAACGGTTTTGTCAAAAACTAATGGTCAACTATGTTTTGACTTGATTGATGAGTTAAATATAAACCGAAACATACTGTCAAGGACCAAAAGCTAACACACTTCAACATTACAGAACCAAATAGGTTTTTTTGTGGAAATATACAAAACCAATTTTGGACTTTAAAATGCGGTTTACTGCTCATTTTTTGCTGAACCATTAAATATCGACCAAAATACTCCCCCCATCAGCCATTAAAAGTTCCATTTTCCCTTTTTCTTTTGTCCTCCAATAAATGCCATATTTCACTTTTACTATATTTAGTAAGTGAACCTTACATTCCACTCACATTTTATTATAAAACCAACATATAAAAGTACGCCTCACATAGAGATGCCCACGGTTCCGATTTATCGGCGGTTACAGTTCGGAACCGTCGATTCCGGTTTTAAAAATTGTCGATCCAGAACCGAACCGCGAGGGTATTTCCCGTATTTTTCGGTTTCAGTTCGGAATCGCTAGTTTTTCGGCAGTTTTTTTACGGTTTTTCACAATTCCGAACCGCCAGTTTCCGGTAGTTTTTGGCGGTTTTGGCTCGGTTTCACGTTTTCCAGTGGTTTTGTGCAGTTCCGGCACTGTTTCGGTTCTGAAATTTTGAAACTTGAACCGAACCACAGTTTCAAAAGTGACGGTTTCGGTTTCATTTAAATCTCACGTTTTCGGTTCGGAACCTTAACCGCCGGTTACGGTTTCGCCGTTAACTGCGCAAACCGTAAACCTTGGGCATCTCTAGCTTCACATCTCACTAACTTTTTCAATCTACTTTACTTTATAAAGTTAACCAATTTCTTAAGACTCGTGTCGCTCAGATATGAAATTATTAAACATGGACGGTTGGAGTATTATTTATAATTAAAAGCTAACACATTTAATGTGCATGTCCAAAAGTTCTTTGAACAAATGTACAGGATAAATTTTGATAATAACATGTAATATGGATCAATAAAAAGAAAAATAGACGAAGAATAAATTATTTTGAAGGGTTTATTTTGATAATAAAATGTGTTCCTAATAATGATTAATAATATAATGAAAAAAATATAGATAAAAAAGTGTTTTAATGGATTTTGGTAAGATTAAAGTCTAAAATTGGTTTCATATTTAAAAAAAAAAATTTGGATACACATTATTAAGGGAGAAAAAATAGAGAGTGGAGAGAGAATAAAATAGAATAGGATAAAGTATAAGGGAGAAAAAATAGAGAGTGGAGAGAGAATAAAATAGAATAGGAGATTTGAAAATAATTGTAACTACATTATTTAATACTTCCGTTTTCAAATCTTATTTGACTGGTTTACCAAATTTCGTAATACAAATGAGTAATACCTACCCATTAGTATTTGTGTATTCGAATGATTAGTAGTATATTAGTATTATATACTACTATATGTTGTGTATGTATGGGGGGTTTTAGTGGTATGATTGCATACTTTTTGTATACAGTATTTGATTTATTATTATTTTAAATTTTTATATATGTTGTGTTGGTGTCATTGGTGTGCATGCATACTTTTTGGAATATGGCCATACAGAATAATGTTGCATATCGACTTTAAAAAATTGGTGGTGGATATTTGATAAATGTCGATGGAAACGAATCTGCTTTAATTTACGTGACATTTAATAATTTTAATTTGATCTAAGTCATCTAACCAAATGATGATACAAAATACATGCTTAGCATACATTTTAATCTAAATAAAATTTAATAACCAAAATAAAATTCTTATAATAGTTTAGTAGTACCATTTATATTAACCCAAAAAAAATCTAAAATTTAATTGACATTTGTTTATACCATAAAATTCATGTAATTTTGAAATAAGCTTGTAATTTTTTTTATATCATTTATCACCTTTAAACTCCAAAAATAAGCAAGCATGCATATCACATAAATAATTCTTATTCTTATTCATTCAATTATTTCACCTTTTTTTTGGAATCACAACACTAGCACACTATAAAGTATGCCCTTCTCTCTAAGCATTTTCACCCATTAATTCCCTCAAGTAAAACTCACACACACACACACATGGCGGCACGGGCACCGGCTATCGGGCACTTGGGCGGCGTTGTTCCCGAAAAAACAACCTTTCTCGGAGAAATCGATGAAAATTGGTTCATGAAATACGACACGGACAAGGATGGCAAGATTAGCGAGAAGGAGCTGCGGGTGGCTATTGGCGAGAAAGGAGGGCGGTGGCTCCGGTTGTTTTCCCGGTGGTACGCCGCCCGCTGCATGGAGGCGGCCGACAAGGACGGCGACGGTTACATCCGCGGAGATGAGCTCAACTCCTTCATTGAATTTGCAAGAAAGCATGCAATTGGCTAACTAGCTAGGGTTTGTAGTATAGTACTAGTACTACTAGTTAGGGTTCATCTTATTTTAGTTTCACTTTTGTATGAGAATTTGAGATGGAAATTATATTTTTATCAATATATCTCACCTTTTCACATATTCCCGTCATATTTGAATTCAATTCTTTTTAGTATTATTATATAGTCATTTCATTTCTTTTAAAATTTTATTTAGTCATTTGAGCTTTTGACATCTTAGGTTAATTATGTCCAATTATAGCTTGTTATTGATTGATAATTAAGTTTTAAAAATAAAATGTATAGAGACATTGATTAAGATAAGATGGAAAAACAGAGAAAAGAAGAAAGAAAGTCGAAAGCTAATAGACTTCAGTTATTGCATGGACTCGAAAATCCTGTATTCGCCACTATCTAATATAGTTTACTAGATGAAAATATCTAACTACTGTACCTTAAGGTGAGTCTCAACTTTCACATGTTATTGAAGATTTGATTTGAAGAGATAACTACAAACATCCTTTCGAGATTCAAGAATTCTGTTTTGTTAGATGGTAACTACTTTTTATCTTATATTTAGAACCTTAATCATTGTAATATGAAGGTGTTTGAAATTATTTAATAGTTAAACCACATATCCTGAAAAATAAGTATATTTAATAATGGAAACACGCGAGACTGAATTTTCAGGAATAACATCCGAATCGATAGGATATTTTGAGGATAAGGAGAAAAACTTTTATCTTTTTTACTTTTTAACTATGTTGGATTGATTGCATTATAAAAATTAATTACTATTTCAATAATGCATGCAAAAGTTAGTTAAACTATATTAATCAATTCAATCAAAAGTAGGTTTGATATCTGATATGTAAAGGAGTTGTGGTATCAGTCTAGAAATTGGTACAAAATTATTCTTGAAATTGAAATCGTTTTCAGAGTGCATCTGATTCAAAGATGGATAATTACTCTTGATCGGATAGGATTCTTCAAGGAATTACTACTTTTGTTAACATAGATATTTAGTTGTATCTAAATGCATACTCTTTTTTTCATATTTTTTATACATTTTCTTTCGTCACAGCTAAGATAACACACTTTTCCTTTTTAGTTTGTCTTAAATAAGATGATATATTTTTATTTTTGGTAATTTTTCCTCTCCAATTTTCCCACTCCAATTAAAATATTCAATTCTTTTTCTCTCTGATTAAACACATTAACCAACAACTCCTAAATTTCTGTGATAACTAAGAAATATATCATCTTAGCTGAGAAAGAGAGACTAAGTCAAATATTCAATTTTTTACTTGACCAATCTTCTTTGTATTCGCAGGTATATGTGTATTTGATTCACAAGGAACAATAAATTTTATTCTTTAGCATGAATCCTGTTTTCTCTATTCTATTTCAAATGAATATTATTGACATTCTTTTGCTTTATTGTCCCATTACATGGCAAGTGATGAAATTTCCTTTTTAGCAAAAAATATTTCTAACACTTTTACATCTCCCACTTCTTTCTCACTTTTCTTATTACTTTTATTATTCTCTTTCCTATCTATTAACTTAATAATTTAACACTTTTTAAAATCACTAACCTAAAATAATCCATCACTTTTATTGGGATGGATGAAATAACTTTTGTTCATTTAAACAATAACTTTCTTTGATTAAAACAATTTTTTTTATTACTGTACGTCAAAACAATAGCTTTTGTTTATAAAATATATAATAATTTTTATTTAAAAGAAGAACAATTTCATTTTTAGTAAATAATATAACAACCTTAATTTAAAAGAAAAATAACATTTGTTTGATAAAAAAATGACTTTTAGCAATAATACGCAATGTGTGTCGCTATTTACATCAAATCAACTTATATTTATGTTCTTAAATGGAATTTCTCTTAAAATACAGAATATAAAATTAAATGGCAGGATAACAAAAATTAACTTTGTAGCAATAATATAACATGTTGTGAATGCAATAGAAAAACTTTGAGCAATAGCCGGCCGCGCATATATTATGGAGGAGCATACAGAATTAAATTAATAATGGAGTAGAATAAAAATTCGATTTAATTTACAAATATTTAATGAATTTTTTAAAAAAAGTATAGTTGTGTTGTAATTTCTTGGTATTAAACTAAAAACAAGCATGAATAGCAAAAATAGAGAAATGAACAAGCTTTATAATAAAAGCTCTGGTATGGAAAGTATTTATAATTTCTAACCTGTTGTGTTTTCTTTATACTACTAATAATAAATACAATTAACGTTCTTCAAATTCTAATTTTTCTTTAATATGTCAAAATATTTTAAATAAATCAAGAATATATCTTTATATTTTTTTATTTTAGGGTATATATAATAAAATTAATAAAAGGATACAATAATTCTTTTTTTTCCATCTCTATCTTCATTAAATTCTAAAACATATCTATATAAATACAAAATTAATTTAAAAGATAATAACTAGATAAGTTCAAATCTTTCTCCCGCTCTAAATCTATCTAAAATTCAAATAAAACATAAAACGTGATATTAGATATACTTTCACTCTATAAACATACGAATAGCAACCTATTGATTTAGAACGTTATTAAGACCGCTAATTTATGAGTCTAATTATACCACCGAAGTTTCATAAGATGTCCAACCTCTTAATTTAGAACATTATTAAGAACGCTAAATTGTGAGTCTAATTATAACACCAATGTTTCATAAAATGTTCTTATTATTAGTGTCCCAACTAAAATTAGAGATCACAAATAGACGCGTCCTATAAAAAAGTAAAAGATTAAAATAATTTGTCTCCAACTTAAGACGCTTTTTTTACACCCTAAATTATGATTATTTTTAAAAATTTCCATTGCGTCTCTAAAAGTAAACTTTTTGCAGTAATTTTTAGCTGCGCTTGACTATTGTTGTGGTTGACTAAGTTATACTATACTTTATCTCTCCTCAACTTTTTTACAACACACCTATATATAGATTATATGGATATTCTAAAATTCTCTACCATTATTATCCATTTTCAAGATATATTATAAACCTTTAGATATTTCTGTTATAAATATCTAGATAGTTATATTATATAATTATAATGTACATAATGATATTAATTTATTGAGGAAAGTCAGGCGCATTGTCATAATTATAATACTGTTTGTGAATTGGAATTCTGATTTTTTTCATTTTAGTTCGTCCACAAATAGAAGTTCCGATTTATTTTTACGTAATAGGACTCTATATTTATTAATTCATTACACTTATATATCTTATAAAATTAGTGAGACCTATATTTTACTAATTTTTTTCATCAATAATTTTTTAACATTTCTTAAAATTATTACCGCAATAAAATGAGACTCCTAATAGCGGATAGAGGGGTATTATACCATATGACTTGGGCCTATGTTCGCAAATTTCTCTTTGTCTGGTACTTGGGCCCGAAAAATTCCCTTTCGTTTTTGCAATTTTATTTTGTTGCTTTACTTTCTTTTTTTCTTGCTTTCTATACTAAGTCAAATATTCAATTTTTTACTCTATATTCTTTGTATTCGCAGGTATATGTGTATTTTATTCACAAGGAACAATAAAATTTATTCTTTAGCATAAAAACTTTTATTTACATGAGACATTCTTTTGTTTTATTGTCCCAAGTGATGAAATTTCCTTTTTAGCAAAAACATATTACTAACATATTTACATCTCCCACTTCTTTTCTTACTATTTAAATTATTCTCTTTTCTATTTTAAAATCTCTTACCTAAAATAATCCATCACTTTTCTTGGGATGGATAAAATAACTTTTGTACATTCAAACAATAACTTTCATTGATTAAAACAATTTTTATTTATTACTGTCAAAACAATCGCTTTTATTTGTAAAATATAATAACTTTTATTTAAAATAAGAATAATTTCATTTTTAATATAAAAATATTGCTATATAACAACCTTAATTTAAAAGAAAAATAAAATAATGCGCAATGTGTGTCGCTATTTACATCAAACCAACTATATATATGTTCTTAAATGGAATTTCTCTTAAAATACAGAATATATAACAAAAAATAACTTTGTAGCAATAATGACATGTTATGGATATAGATGCAATAGAGAAACTTTGAGCAATAGCCGGATGGATCGATCGAAGTGAGGAATTGAAGGGCATGGTTAGGGCGGATAAGATTGATTTGAAGAGTATAGATTTACAATTGAGCAAGGTTATGAGCAAGACTTTCAAAAAGCCCGAGGCGTGGGAGATCGATCCGACTGCGTTAGAAATTCGACAACTTATAACTCAAGGAACCTACCGAGGCACTTATATGGGACAAGATGTTGATGCTACTTTCTTCTATCTCAATATTGTTGGGTTTATATATATATATATGCCATATTTGCTCAAATTTGTTTTCTGAATATTGATCTTATTAAGCTTTTAAATATCAATAGTAGTTAATTTGGCTTAATTTTTTTTACCGGGCAAATTGCAAATAAAAACCATGATATTTGGTAAAATTTTGCTTAATCCCATATGTGTGCTTAGTAGTAAGTAAAGTATGTATGATTTAGGGGAAATTATGTAAGATTTCGGCTACATGTTGTTTAATACACTTAGTCGTTCATATTAAATTTTTAAACATGTACGCCATGTGTTAATAAATTTAGAAACGTAGCATGCTGAGATTTTTCGATATAATTGACAGTTTTTAAAAGTTGGAATTTGACCTAACTTTATGTATTTTTTTTTCAATTTGTCCATTTAGTCTGCCTCTCGTCATAATATATGCTTCTTTAATAGTTCATGTAGTGGATGACACGAGTTTTAACTAAAATTGTAAATAAGGGAAATAAATTGTGCAAAAGTTTAGGTACTAAATTTGGTGAAAAACATTTACTATTTTATGTGGATAGAAATGGTTTGTTATTATAGAAAAACATGAGTATTTTATATGCAGCTAAGTTGTTGGATTTGCAAGATGGCACAAGGTCAGCGGCTGAGATTATAGCCCTATTCAAACAGGAGGTTTCTCTTTGGCAAAGGCTCAGCCATTCCAACATCACATATGTAATATGATTTGTTTTAAATATCCAACCTTTTCCACTCTTTTTGTTTCATTTATTATAACAAGTAATTCTTGCTATAGTGTATTGGCGCGTCAATGGGTGCTTCGCAGTTAAAATTTCCGGCCTCCTCCGAGGGTCGTATGAGCTGCTTTGTTGTAACACAACATATCTCCGGAGGCACGTTGAAGAACCACTTATTCAATAATCGAATAAAGAAGCTTCCCTTCAAAGCCGTGATCTAGTTTGCTTTGGACCTCGGGTAAATCTTTCACTAACATGTCCATTAAATATCTCATTTCATTTTTACTAATTTTTTTTTAAAATTGACTATATTTATTGTATTTTATATGATTTCATATTTTACCTTTGTATGTCGTTTCTTGGTCTTGTAGGCTATATTTATTGTATTTTTTTTATGATTCAATGTTTTACCTTTACATGATGTTTCTTGATCTTGTAGATCGTCTTATTTCACTTTTACTATTTGTCGTATATTTTAAGATTCAATGTTTTACCTTTATATGATGTGTCTGTCTCATTTCACTTTTATTGTTTTTGATAAATAGACCATGTTTATTGTATTTTTATGTCTTGGTCTCGTAGGCTATGCTATATTCACGCACAAAGGGTCGTACACCGTGATATCAAAGCAGGAAACATGGTTATAGGTCCCAAAAGTAGACTGCAAATCACTGGTTTTGGAGTGGCTCGTGTCGAAGCTAAAAATCCAAGTGAGATGACCGGTACAACCGGAACCCCTCGGCTACATAGCCCCTGAGGTACATCTCTAACAAAATATATATCGAAATATTGTTATTCACTTTTTAGTTTAAGCTTTAGATTCGTATTTGCTTAGAAAGTTTAATAGTTTAGTTTAAGATTGAGTTTAAGCTTAATTAGGATTTGTATTTTATAGTATTTTATTTGAAATATTTTGGGTTATAAATGCTTTGGCCTTCATTAAAGGAGGGCGATCTTATGTGTTAGATTAGAATTTTAGATGGATTATTTAACGTGTTTAATGTATTTTAGTGTCAATAGTCTTTGTTAGTTCAATTGTGGAATATTTAACGTATTTAAGTTTGTTTTTTTTTGTCGTCCATGATAAAATGGTCTTGTTTTTATATTTTGGCATGTCCACATATATTAGTTTCTTTCCATTATCGATAATATGATCCACCATTTTTTTTCTCCTACTTTCATTTATTCACCTCATATTCCAACCATTTTTTTTCCTTTCTATCCTATTTTATTAATTTCATATAAAAATTTATATCATCTACTAATACAAATAAACTATTTAGTAGGCAATCTTATTTTCATTAAAAACTTGATCTCTTATTCCATGATTGTGCAAGCAGACATTGCAATTTGTGGGATGGAGTTCGCCAATTCTAGGAGGTTTTCACTGCAATTTGATATCGACGCGAAGGTTGAAGGGTCAGCTGGTACGGAGGAGGTTTCGATTCATTAACGTGGCTGCTTGTTCGGTTTCCTAAGCCCGTGGTGAAGATGAGCGTAGGGTATCAGTTATAAATGGTCATGGAAATGCTACATATCTGATAATAGCATTCCAAGAAGGATTAGGTTGAAGCATTGTCTCAATCTATCTCTTTTTGTTCAAACATGATCAATAATGATTTCTTATCAACTCCTGTGATGACTCGAATCCTCCATCTGTTGAATGAAGAAGAAATTAACCTCTTACTAACTGAGTTGCATCTCATCGTTTGTCTCAAGTGCTCAAACTACTTTCCCTTCCACTCTTACCTTATCACATTCCCCATGTATTAGTTTTGCATTCCCTTTAAATTTTCATCTCATACTTTCTGAAATTTTTCTTATTTTTCACATACATAGCAACTAATTAATTACATTATGAATTTTATTAAATAAAGAAAATTATATAATAAAATCTTAAAATTATATTATTGAAAGCCAAAAATATGAATTTACTTTATTTATTTTTAAATGAATGATGATAACTCCTACTAATATTATAAGATTTAAATGGAAGCATCATATACAAGTAATGCAAATCAAACCAAATCATTTCCTTGAATAATAAAATTAAACTTTTGCTTTCCGTATAAGCAATCAAATGATATGTACCTTTTTGGAATAACATATATATATCCAAATCTTCGATCCCATCACTTATTGAACTCATAATTTCCTACTTTGTTAGATTAGCCATTTATTTGATGCAATGATCACGAAACCTAAAGAATTATATTCATATATATCATGTAGATAATAATAATCTATAGATTAATTCATTCCACAAGATACGGAAAAAATATCTTTCAAATATATTCTCCTTTTACTACAGTCTATAGAGATGTTAATTATTTTTATGATTATCTTTTATAGGTATAATATATTCTCCTTTTACTATAGAGATGTTGATTATGATATTTGTTTCTTTTATAAGTGCAATAATTTAACCTGCCTCCACCAGTAACTGAAATATTCTTTTCTTGACTCCTTTAATCGATTCTTATTCAACTATTTGAAGTTTCACAAACACACTTCTTATATATATAAAATGAGACCATCTCTATTCATGCAACACTCCCAAACAAACTAAAAAAATGGCATTAATTAGGTATCCTAATAGGGTCGTCAATTGCCATGGTAAACTAGAATTAACCATGGAAGAGTTCAAGAAATGGTTGAAGAAGTTCGACGAAGACGGGGACGGCCGGATAAGCGTGGAGGAGCTCCGGGAGGCCATCCACGCCACGGGCGGGTGGTTCTGCAAGAGGAAGGCCAAGCGAGTTCTCAAGGCAGTCGACACGAATTCCGATGGATTCATCGACGAAAGCGAGATGCCTAAGCTCGTATTGTTTGCTCAAAAACAATTCGGGTTGAGGGTTGTTGGCTTTTAGAGTTTTCAGCATGGTGTAGAGTTATAGCCAAGTGTAAAGTACCTGTAAATTACTATAATAATTAGGGACTATATATTAATATAAATATATAATGGTGTGAGATATTTAGTAGGTGCACATTTTCTATAGCGAAACTTATTGTCAAAATTACAAAATCGACTGCAAATTAAGCAGTTATCCCCGCTATTTACATGGAACCCAATCACATTAATTGATAAAGTAAAAACTATTTGAAATTAGTTTAAGTTATAACCAATCAGCCACAATTACACAAAATTAAATTGAGATTGAAAATGATACAAATTTAAAGTTGTTTTTTACAATGATTGAAGTGAACTTCCATATTCCAAAGTAAGATTTATGTAATAATTCGATCTAATGTGTAGATTCTGTACTTTGCTGTCAAGATATATTTCATTTATAAATACTTATAAAGTGAAGCAAGCATATCTCATCCTATCGGAAAATGCTTAGTCTTCCTCAATATATTAGATCTCATCCTCTTCCTTTACAACTTGGTATATAATTCTTGGACATATAGTGTACCTCATGGAACGTACAAAAATAGAGCTCTAGACATATTATATACTCCCTCCGTCCCATGAAGAGTATGCACTTTCATTCGTCCCCAAAGAGTATGAACATTCCAATTTTGGAAAATCTGAGGTGAGACTCATTCTCACTAACCATACTTAAAAATTAACATACGAATTACTTCAATACCTGAATTGTATCCGATCAAATATTGGTAAAACCACCAAATTGATTTGATCTGAAAGTGTTTCACGCCTTTCAGGAAATCCGATTTGTTTACATTTTGTAAATCTCCCTAACAAGTGCCTCTCACCCATGCTGAGCGCAGCTCTTTCTATTACAGCCAAAGAAAAAACAAAAAAAATGAATTAGTACAGACTAAATGAAATGCACAAGTTGAGTTGAGAGAGAATAAAGAGTTGGTAGTTACACTTTTAAATTATTGAAGATAGGCAATGCATAGTGGTGGTCCCAGTGAGTGGTTAGAAATATTTAGTGGATCATAACATCAATAAGAAAATATTAATAAGGTGAAGTGGATGTTATCATCAAACCAATAAACAATTCAATCTTGATTAACATATGGACAAACCGTCTAATATGCCTCATATTATTCCATTGCTAACATTTGAATTATAGAACAAAAGACAGTGCAAGGTGGCCCATTCCTCTATCTTTTATACAAATTGACAATTCTTGGAAATACAAAGTGACAATACTTACATACCAATACACCATTCTCCTCTCACATTCATTCAGCCTTCTCATATCTGGTTTGCCTATCAGAAAAAAGAATCCTTAATTGTTGTTGTTCCATAATGGCAGAGGCATTTCTTCAGATCGTTCTTGATAATCTGAGCTCTCTTATCAAGGAGGAGATCGGACTGATCTTGGGCGTCGATGATGAGATGAAGAAGCTCTGTAGCACTCTCACCACCATCCAAGCTGTGCTGGAGGATGCCGAAGACAAGCAAATCGAGAGCAAGCCAATTCGAAACTGGCTGCAGAAGCTCACCGCTATTGCTTACGAGGTTGATGACATATTGGATGAGTGCAACACTCATGTCTCCAAACTCAACCAGTCTCATTCCAAACTCAGCCGGTACAGCCTCAAGAAATTATTGTATCGCCACAACATCGCAAGGAGGATGAAGCAGGTCAACGAGAAAGTGGAGGTCATTGCTGCGGAGCGCGATAGGTTTCATCTGCGCGAGATGCCTATTGATAGGCCAAGAGAAGCTGCTCTTGCCTCACGCGAGACGGCTTCCCTGTTGAACCAATCTGATAAGATTCATGGCAGGGAAGAAGATAAAGACAAAATTGTGAAGATCTTGGTGAATGATGTGAAGGAGAGACAGGAGATGTCCGTGCTGCCAATCATAGGTGTTGGCGGCCTTGGGAAGACCACTCTCGCTAGACTAGTCTTCAATGATCCGCAGGTGAAAGAGCACTTTGATCTAAGGATTTGGGTTTGTGTATCTGATAATTTTGAGATGAAGACTTTGGTGAAGGCCATGATTGAGTCTGCCACTGGAGGGAGTGGAAAATCATCGGATCTTCAACACTTGGATGCTGCAGAGAGTCGCCTCTATGAATTGTTGAGCAAAAAAAGATATTTGATTGTGATGGATGATGTTTGGAACGACCACCAGGGTAAATGGTTTGAGCTGAGAGATGTTCTATCATGTGGCTCAACTGGTTCATCAGTTGTCGTTACCACGCGCCAGAAGAAAGTTGCTGATATCATGAGAACACTTCCATGTCATTGCCTTGAGGGGTTGTCGGATGAGCATTGTTGGGCACTGATGCGGCAGTGCGCCTTCGAAGCAGACGAAGAGGTGTCTCTGTTAGGCATTTCCTAAGGACCATTACATTGAAAAAGAAGAACTGAAACGTCTATGGATGGCTCATGGCTACATTTCTTCAAAGGGGACTCTTCAAGTGGAAGATGTTGGAAATCAAATATGTAATGAGCTACTACTCAGATCTCTTCTACAAGTAGATGAGTATGAAAATATCAGTATGCATGATCTCGTTCATGATCTGGCAGAGTCAATTATGGAGAACAAAGTTCCCGGAGTACAAAGTGAAAGAAATCTAGCAAGTGCATCAACTATCCGCGAGGTAAATTTGCTACAAAAAACTCTTGTGTTTCCTAAATCTTTTCAACAAGATATGAACATTACTTCCATCTTGGAGTTCACAAGTTTAAGAGTGTTAAATGCCCCTCATAGCACAGTACAAGATTTGCCTCCTTCCATCGGTAATCTTAAACATTTGCGATCCTTGGATTTGTCTAGTTCTGAAATGCAAACTCTCCCCAACTCGTTATGTACTCTTTGGAACTTGCAAACCCTCAACTTGGATTACTGTAAAAGGCTTGAGGCTTTACCTAAGAAGCTCACATCCTTACTTAATCTTCGACATCTATGTTTGTGGGACTGCGAGTCATTGTGTGAGATGCCATCCAAAATGAGAGAGTTAAATGGCCTGAAAACATTGAGTATGTTTGTTGTTGGTTTCAAGAGAGGTAACAAACTTGATGAACTGGAATGTATGAACCTCGGTGGAAAGCTTCATATTAGGCATTTGGAGAGAGTAAAAGACCATATGGATGCAAAGAAAGCAAAGATTGCGGAAAAAAACAATCTTTCATGGTTGGGAAAGAAATGATCGATCCAAGTCAGAGGAGGAAGTTGATGAAAAGGTGTTGGAAGCACTTGAACCTCATCCCAATCTTGAAAAACTTTTTATAGAAGGCTTCGGTGGTAGATATATTCCAGATTGGATGAAAAATTCATCTCTGCAAAAAGTAGTTTGGATTGATATATGGAATTGCAAAAATTGTAAGCGTTTTCCAAATCTGGGAGGGCTACCTTGTCTCAAGTCGCTGACCTTAAATGATGTGGGGGTGGAGTACATTATCGAAGAAGAAGAAGTTGAGAGTGGACATCCGGTTAAGATACAGTTTGCAGCTCTTGAACATCTGCACTTATTTGATCTCCCAAATCTGAAGGGGCTCTCAAAGGAGCAAGGGATTAAAGATGCATTCCCAAATCTTGAAACACTATGGATTGAGCGTTGCTCTTCATTAATACTGCCACCACTCTCATCCCTCCAAAAGTTGGAGGATTTAACATGCAGTAGCTCAACTTTGGGTTTATTATCTGAGGAGGACATTCCTAGCCGTCTCGGCGTGGAAATTGAGGAGAGCCTGGCATTTATCCCAATAGAAACACTGTCAAAGTTCAGTAAAGTCCGAAAACTGACAATTATGGGTGCAAAAGATATCTCTGCGACAAGAGAAGGTCTGCAAGCCTTAAAAGAGCTTACAAGTTTAATTCTAGAAAATTGTACAATAAGATGTTTACCAGAAGGGATGCTGCGGCACCTTACTGCTCTGTCTATGCTCTGTATATACAATTGCCGAGAGATAGTAGAGCTGCCAGAGGATATTAAACAACTCCATAATATTACGTTCCTCCTGTTACAGTATCTTCCAAAGATGACGCGCTTGCCTCAAGCCTTTCAGCACCTCACTCTGCTAGATCTAAGGGGTCTTCCCGAGCTCGAATCACTCCCAGATCAGCTACCATCTCTTACTACACTCCAAGTTAAAGACTGCCCAAAGATTGTAACGATTCCAGCTCTGCCAAATCTGAAAGAGCTAACAGTCGCTGGTTGCCCACAATTGGAAAGGCGATGTCAGAGAGGAAGCGGAGAGGATTGGCACAAGATTGCCCACGTTCGCCGCATCTCTATTTCTCCAAATTAACTCAACTATTTCAATTGATATCTCTTTTCAAGATGGCGAAGATGTACCAGAAATAGCTTTGGAGAAAGTATATGAAGTTGGTGAGTGATTCTATTCCAGTCTATTCTTCTCAATTTGCAGCCTTTGCTTAATAGATACAGTGTCTCTTAAATTTTGTCACATTTTTTTATTTTTATCTATCCGATAAAATTTGTCACATTTTCTTTTTAATATTTTTGATAGTGGACCTTATATTCCACCAACTTATTCTACTAACTTATATTTTATTATAAAACTAATATATAAAAGTAGGATTCCCTCACTCTCCACAGACTTTTTCATCTCGCTTTCCATTACCATTTTGGACTGTTAATTGATAACTGTTAATTGGGACTGCTTTGTTCAGTTTCCATTTTGGGAGTTGCGGTTAGTTTTCTCTTGAGCTGTGTGTGTGGGTATCCCAATTTTTAGGGAATCATGCTTTTGAGCTGATAGCTTTATAGATATTTTGTTGTGGGCTCAATTTGCATTTGCATTTGCATACTAGATTTGGATACTGTTATCTTTTTGCTGTTTTTGGGATGAATCTTGTGTGGGCATCTTTACTTTGGTTTCTTTACATTTCGAAATTGTGGGATTGAAGCAAGAGAAATTTGCTTACAATTTATGTTGTGAGATTGAAGCATGAGAGAATAATCTGCAATTTTGTTGCTAAAGATTGTGTTTTTATGTGTTTGGTAGCTGTGAATCTGCTGATTATAGATGGTTTCACCTTTGATTGTAGGTGAATTTGTTGAAGGAGTGAAGGATATAGGAAGGTGTGATCTGTTGTTTATTGGTTTTGGGGTTTATTCTGTGGTTTGATTGAGTAAGGGGGATTGGTTTGGATTGGTTTGGTGGGAGTGTGAGGGGGGGAAGTGTTGGAAATGGGGAGTAATTTAAATTTCAAGAATTTTGCGAACGAACCACCAGCTGGCGGTGGTGGGAGGGTGGCGAATAATAACGCAGCAGTCCTCTGTCTATTCTTTGACCTTTGATGAGTTCCAGAATACCATGGGGGAGTGGGAAGGATTTTGGGTCAATGAACATGGATGAGCTTTTGAAGAGTATATGGAGTGCGGAAGATAATCAGAACTTCGCTCCCGCCATTGGTGGAGGTGGTGGTGAAGGTGTTGGTGGTGTCCAAGAAGGGGGTGGCTTGCAGAGGCAGGGATCGTTGATCCTTCCCCATACGCTAAGCGAGAAGACGGTTGATGAGGTGTGGAGGGATATGTCGAAAGAGGTTGTTGCACCGAAGGAGGGAGCTGTCAGCGTTGCTAGCTTTTGCGTGTCGCCGAGGCAGCAGACATTGGGGGAGATTACACTTGAGGAGTTCTTGGTGAGTGCCGGGGTTGTGAGGGAGGAGGCTCAGTTGGCTGCTGCTAACAATGCTGGGATTTTCGGTGAGCTGTGTGTGTGTGTGTGTGGGTATCCCAATTTTTAGGGAATCATGCTTTTGAGCTGATAGCTTTATAGATATTTTGTTGTGGGCTCAATTTGCATTTGCATACAAGATTTGGATTCTGTTATCTTTTTGCTGTTTTTGGGATGAATCTTGTGTGGGCATCTTTACTTTGGTTTCTTTACATTTCGAAATTGTGGGATTGAAGCAAGAGAAATTTGCTTACAATTTATGTTGTGAGATTGAAGCATGAGAGAATAATCTGCAATTTTGTTGCTAAAGATTGTGTTTTTATGTGTTTGGTAGCTGTGAATCTGCTGATTATAGATGGTTTCACCTTTGATTGTAGGTGAATTTGTTGAAGGAGTGAAGGATATAGGAAGGTGTGATCTGTTGTTTATTGGTTTTGGGGTTTATTCTGTGGTTTGATTGAGTAAGGGGGATTGGTTTGGATTGGTTTGGTGGGAGTGTGAGGGGGGGAAGTGTTGGAAATGGGGAGTAATTTAAATTTCAAGAATTTTGCGAACGAACCACCAGCTGGCGGTGGTGGGAGGGTGGCGAATAATAACGCAGCAGTCCTCTGTCTATTCTTTGACCTTTGATGAGTTCCAGAATACCATGGGGGAGTGGGAAGGATTTTGGGTCAATGAACATGGATGAGCTTTTGAAGAGTATATGGAGTGCGGAAGATAATCAGAACTTCGCTCCCGCCATTGGTGGAGGTGGTGGTGAAGGTGTTGGTGGTGTCCAAGAAGGGGGTGGCTTGCAGAGGCAGGGATCGTTGATCCTTCCCCATACGCTAAGCGAGAAGACGGTTGATGAGGTGTGGAGGGATATGTCGAAAGAGGTTGTTGCACCGAAGGAGGGAGCTGTCAGCGTTGCTAGCTTTTGCGTGTCGCCGAGGCAGCAGACATTGGGGGAGATTACACTTGAGGAGTTCTTGGTGAGTGCCGGGGTTGTGAGGGAGGAGGCTCAGTTGGCTGCTGCTAACAATGCTGGGATTTTCGGTGAGCTGTGTGTGTGTGTGTGTGGGTATCCCAATTTTTAGGGAATCATGCTTTTGAGCTGATAGCTTTATAGATATTTTGTTGTGGGCTCAATTTGCATTTGCATACAAGATTTGGATTCTGTTATCTTTTTGCTGTTTTTGGGATGAATCTTGTGTGGGCATCTTTACTTTGGTTTCTTTACATTTCGAAATTGTGGGATTGAAGCAAGAGAAATTTGAGTTCAAATGAAATGGCCTATAGAGTTGTAGTCGCTTCCTATCTTTTGCGGCCAATGTCCTCTTAAGTAGTAAATTTGAACCCTATCCATCTCTATTCTGTCTGCTTTCTTTTTCCCGAGATTTAGGTTCATGTTTAGAATCGGTTTTCATTAAAAAATATGGAACAAACCAATGAATATTTTACCTTTCATGAAGTTCTGTATGGTGCCATGTCGAATGATTTATAGTTAGTATATTTCTCACGTTCGCAGCATCAATATTTCTCCACGAAAACTATGATTCATTATTTGTCTTCAAGGGACATCTTTCTTCAGCATGAAGAAGATGTATGGGAAACAGTTTTAGAGAAAGAATATGAAAATGGTGAATAATTACTTTCAATGTATTCTACTATAGTTGTATTTTTATTTTTACACATAATACACTAATTCTTAATTCTTGTGTGTATTTCTTTATTTCAGTGTTGGGGGAACTTCTAAAAGTTGGCACAGTGGCAAGGGGCGAAGCAAGTACTGCTACGAGTGTGCAGAGTCGAATGCAAGCGCTTATAATTTGTGTTGGTCAACATTTTTGATGGAAAAATTCTTATTGTGTGCTTCTACTTAGATTATTCCATACAGAATCTATTAGAGGAAGTATGAATGATGCTGCTCTGTTTGAAAAAATCATTTCCCAGCAAGAAAGATGTTTGTGATAATCTTAGTGAAAATCTTGTTTCCTCCTTGTGTTTATGATGTTTGGAATTGATCATCTATCAAGCAACAACGTTGACCCTGCTCACGCTGGTTCCTACGGATCGTAAGAGCAGAGCTGTTGCAGTGGTCACAGCGCAGGCATCAGAGATTGACCACAACTGGAAAGGCGCTGTCAGAGAGGTAGTGGAGAGGATTGGCACAAGATTTCCCACGTTTGCCGCATCTCCTTTACTCTGTTCTTCAATCGACATCTTTCTTCAAGGTGAAGAAGATGCACCAGGAGAAAGATTATGAAGACTCTGAATAATTGTAATTCAATGTACTCTTCTTTATTTTTATTAGCATCCTTGAATTTTTCTGTAATTTATCTGATAATCTGGTTGAAGAATGATTATTTGATGTTTGAAGATGTTGAGGATCTAGTTCGGTGCCCGAAGACGAAGATGTAGAGCTAGCCAAACATATGAATGGTTCGTGCGTGCCCCTCTCTTTCGAGCCAATAAAGAGGTAGGCATCTGCAGTTCACCATGTCTCTTTATTATGTTGGATAGTAAGCTAAAATTTCGGGGAATATTGTTGTTTCGACTAGTTCGGCCGATTATGTTGTTTCAGTTCTCGGTTGATGATTGATAAGTTACAAAAGTAGAAGACCTATCCTTATATGCCTATTTCTGCAAAGTATTAACAATTTTCATCTTTTATCTGTAGTTTCTCTGTTTCTAATATGTTTAGGATGTGTAGAGAATATGCAGTTTTCATGTTTATGATGTATTTTGATCTTAGCTTTGATATTTGCGATTTATTAAAATTGAATAGATTATAGTTTATTTATATATTTACATTGTTTGTGAGTTACTGTTTTCTGTTTTTGCTGCCTTCTTCAAAGATTATATGATAATTTGTTTACTCTAGTTATTATCGTTATTTTATTACCCATGTTTTTTTCTTGTAATTCGATTGGCCATTCTGCCAAGTATATCTATGTAAGTTTATAACCATCTTATCATTGAACTAAAAGTACATTTACACTCTTTTGTAATCCTTAGGCTTAATTATAACTATCTAATTACCGTAGTTACAAATGAAGTAAACCTACCACTTTAAGTTTGATCTTCGATTGTTCATCCCGAGGCTTAAATCTTAATATATATGTGAGGCCCATAATTATAAAACCACTACATTTACATGTAAAATGAACATCTTTAACATTTATGTCACACTTATAACCATTTTACCAATTACCTTATAGAACCTCAAATTATGCAATTCAAAAGAAGCTCTTCAAATTTGGTTCCATTGCCTGTCATCAAGCCTTAAATGTGTTGCTCCTAATTTTCATGAACTTTGTGTTTAAAAATAAGTATTTTTGAAACATTAATACTCCCTCCGTCTACGACAAATAGTCTCATTTTCCATTTTGAGATATCCGTGCCGTCCACAAATTAGACTATTTTTTGTGGACCTAGGGAGTATATATAAGCCCTTATTAAAATTCTAATTTCATATTGGCTCAAAATCGTAAAAACTAAACTAAAAATATGATATTTGTAAGTTGGTTGTATTTTGAATTGAATTGATGTCCTGAAACTGAATCTGTTTGGTTTATGTGATCTGCAGAAACTTGTGAGATGCATGATTAAGGTAGAACTAATTGCAAGTTTCTGTGTTTTTACTTAGCTTTCTTCAAGTTTTTGTAGTGTATCTGATATTGGCGTTGGAGAATGATTGTGTGATGTTTTAAGATGTTCAGGACTCTGTTGGGCGCCCGAGAGGTAGATGTTGAGCTAGCTAAACAAATGAATGGTTTTGGCCTTCCTCTCTCTTTCCGAGCCAATAAATTGGTATGCTTATGTCTAGGCGACCGGAATTGTTACTGTTAGTATGCCTTGAATTTGTCTCCTAATTGGGATAGGATTATGTTTCCTAATTAGGATATGATTATTTTCTTAATTAGGATAGGATCTCATGTGTGCTTATTTATATGTGAGTAGAACACATAATTTTGTGATCGTGATCTTGGATCTAAAATCTGTAACTGCAGTCATAATACAATTTGTTCTCCTTTCTTGCCCGTGGACGTAGCCAATTGGCGAACCACGTAAATTATGTGTCTTCTTTACGTTCTTTCGTTTGTCAATTACACAATTGCCCTATTTTGGCACAACAAACTGGTATCAGAGCTTGATTTTCAGACTAGGGTTTTGAATTCCACATCTGTTATGGTTTCTGTGTTAATCGATCAAGATGTCTGCTCTGAACGTGAAGGTCGACAAATTCACCGGGAGAAATAATTTTGGCTTATGACAAATCAAGATGCGATCCTTGCTGCAGAGTTTGTGGGCGCTGCTCAAAACAAAGAAGGCAATGGAGGATGATGAGGAGTGGACAACCTAAGACGAAAAGGCCCACTCGACCATCATGTTGTGTCTGTCTGGCGATGTTATCATCGAAGTTGCTGAGCAGGAGACTGCTACTGCCCTTTGGACAAAGTTGGAGAGTCTTTACATGACGAAGTCTCTAACCAACAAGTTCTCCTGAAGCAACGTTTGTTTCGATTACGCAATTAGGAAGGTATGCCCCTTCGGATCATCTGGAAAATTTGAACAAAATTTTGCTGGATTTGCGTAATATTGATGTCATGAGCTGTTAGTTGCCCGTGGAGGGCAAATTTGAGGCAATGATGAAGAAGTTTGTTTGTTTGGTATTATGATGATGCATTTGGAAGGAGAATTCAAGTCAAGGTGAAGATTTGTTAGTATGCCTTGAATTTTGTCTCCTAATTGGGATAGGATTATGTTTTCTAATTAGGATATGATTATTTTCCTAATTAGGATAGGATCTCACGTGTGCCTATTTATATGTGAGTAGAACACATAATTCTGTGATCGTGATCTTAGATCTGAAATCTGTAACTGCAGTCATAATATAATTTGTTCTCCGTTCTTGCCCGTGGACGTAGCCAATTGGCGAACCACGTAAATTATGTGCCTTCTTTACGTGCTTTCGTTTGTCGATTACACAATTGCCCTATTTTGTCACAACAGTTACTTTAAGACTAGTAAGTTCAAATTTCGGAATTCACAGTTGTTTGATTAGGATTCTAAAAGTGTTTTAGTTTCTTCACGATAGATATCAGTCTTTTCTATGATGTATTGCTATCATGGTCTTTGTCAACCTTAGCTTATTGCCTTCATGGTCCATCATGTTTCATTGTCGACCTTAGCTTATTGCCTTTGGCTAGTGTGACGAGACGCTTAGAGATCTCATTTTACACAAGGTAATTTAGTGTATGCTTACACTAAATTACCATATTAGACGTTGGAATTAGACGTTGAACTTGACTAACCAGCTTCGTGCAGGCTTACACCATGGAGTTGGAAGCAGAAGTTGCTAAATTAAAGGAGGAAAACGAACAATTGCAGAAGAAACAGGCGGAGATAATGGAAGTGCAGAAGAATCAGGTTTGTTGCTTCGCCAAATTTTGAATACGACATTTGATATGTGGCTACCATTTTCATCCTTCCTTCCATTTCCTTATCAAATTCTTGGTTTTTAGCAGTGGTGACCCGAGGTTTCGTCTCCACTCCCTATTCATCCCATTTACTGAAAATTGAATTTCCACCACACGAAGCTGACTCTTCCCGTCATGTTTCACTCTTTGATATTTTCTTGTTGCTACTTTTCCCATTAACACAAGTGTTTTTATCATTTCATCCTCCCTTCCATTTCCTTATCCAAGCATTGGTTTGTGCAATGGTGACGGATTGTTCGTCTCCACTCCCTACCGATCCTATTTTCCCATTTTCCGAATGATAAATTTCTACTAGACGAAGCCGGCTCTTCCCATCAATACTCAATTCTTTGATATTTTCTTGAGACCACTTTTCCCATTATATCCTTTTTGGCATTGCTGATGGGAAGAGATAATGAACCCCTTCCGAAACGAGCACCATCTTATAATCTCTCTGTTTGATGCTGGCAGGCGCTGGAGATGGTGAAACAGCAGAGCGGGGCGAAGAGACAGTGCTTGAGAAGGACACAAACTGGGTCGTGGAACGAGATACGTCTGTGTAAATAGTACATAGAATACGACGTGGTTCTTCGCCTTCGGATGAGTATAGAGAGAGTTGTAGATGAGTATAGAGAGAGTTAGCGCTTCTTCGCCTTAGGATGCATATCCCATGTTTCGATGGAATGTAGGTGGAAATAGTTTTTAAAATGAAAGGTAGTCGATTAGGTACAAAGATTGGTAGAGTGCTGTTCCCAACTCCCAAAGTGTCGTGTTTCTCATGTTCGTATTCGTGTTCGTGTTGACATAGAATAGATTACAGTTTATTTATATATTTACATTGTTTGTGAATTACTTACTTTTTCTGTTTTTGCTGCCTTCTTCAAAGATCTTATGATCATTTTTACTCTGTGTTTGCACAGTATACCATATAATCACTTAATAGATTTCAAATCTAAAATAATCATTTTATATCCAATTGTGTAATTAATCACTTTACAATTAGATGAAATACGTGAGACTAGCCTCCATCCCTCGTGCGCTAATCAACTTTATAATACCTCGTGAATCAAATAAATTGATGTGAATATGAATAACACACTACAATTGTTATAATCACCTGTCCATTATACTTATAAATAAAATAAACCTCATCTGGTAAGATATAAAGTTAAAAGTTATCATATTCGTTTCACAGGAAAATAAAGTTATATAAGAGAAAATGATTACTAAGTGGTGAGAGAATAATTCCACTTTAAATTATTGTAGAAAGGCAATGCAATGTGGTCCAATTGGAACCAATTTGTAAAATTCATATAATTTTATAAAACATATGGATAATCGTCAAGGTGGCCCAACTCCTTTACTTTTACAAAATATACTTTTCAAAGTTTTATTATTCTATTCTTGCTAACATAAACACACATACATTCCTCTCAAATTTCTCATTTGGCTATCAGAAGAAGAAAAGTTAACTATTGTTGTTCCATAATGGCGGAGGCATTTCTTCAAGTCCTTCTTGATAATCTGAGCTCCCTTATCAAGGAGGAGAGGAATGTGATGAGATGAAGAAGCTCTGCAGCACTCTTAATTAATCTGCGTAAACAAAAAAATTACTACGAAAAAATAAAAGTACTCTTGTGAAAATGTGAGAACTAATTGGCCCATAATGCTGGCCTAAGTCCAAAAGCCCAATAGCCACAAACCCAATCTTTACATTTTGCTAGTTCCTCAAATCTCATATTGCCAAACATATCCAAATTTCTTGTTTTTTCAACTGATTATTAAAGTTGGAGACTTTTCAGATTTTGACCAAGAGTTAAGCTATTTTTTACCTGACAATGTGCCTTTATACACTATCTATTTGATCTATTGATCATTACCCTCAAAATATGGGCACCCATATGATCGATATACTAATTGAAAAAATAGTATTTCAGCGGAGTATATGGCGTGCATTCTGGCATTGTTAGTCGATACATGTGATCCCAATTTTATATACTCCCTCTATCTTATTTTAAGGGACCATTTTTCTTTTCGAAATGTCTCAATCTAAATGACACATTTATAAAAATAGACTCATCATTCTCTCTACTTTTCCCTCTCTATTATTTTATTGTCTCCACCTAACTCACAAACCAATACTATATAAAATCTAGTGTCTGAATTGAAATGCTCCACTTGGCCGTGGGACGGAGGGAGTAGTAGGTTCTTGCTAGGGCTGGCAAATCGTGCGGATTGGGTCGTTATCGGGTCAACCTGATAATGACCCAATCCAATAAGGCCTAACCTGAACCCGACCTGTTAAGGAAACTGTAAATCCGAAAACGAACCCGACCTGCTACCTTCAAATCCGAACACGACCCGCACCCGACACGAACCCGTTATCGACACGATATAATATGAGTTGACACGATACGATAACAACCCGAACCTGATATTACACGATTAAAACCTAATATTACACGATTAAACCTTAATTTTTAACCTAATTTACACAATTAAAATTCGTTTTATACTATTTAAATCTAATTTATAAGAAATTAAAAAATTAAAGTAATATATATATTTTTAAATAATAATAAAAATAATAATATTATTTCTTAATGGGTTACCCGTATCCGACCCGCATCCGACCCGAACCCAACCCGAAATTATCGGGTTCTTAATGGGTCAACCCGATAAGGACACGGATCCAATAAGACTTGACCCAAACCCAATAATTTCGTGCGGATTCGTGTCAGATTATCGTGTCGTGTCGAAAATTGCCAGCCCTAGTTCATGCTAATAAAATGTGAGTGTGATAAATTAGTAGATTGTGAGGTCCACTAGTAAAAGTGGTGTATAAGTAAGGGTATCAATTATTTGTAGCGAACAAAAAAGAAAATTGGTGTCAATAATTCGTGAATGAAGGAAGTAAATTATTTTCATTTTGGTCAATTCTTTAACATTAAAAATTTTCTGTTTTTGAAAGTATTTCTCTCTATAAGGAAACGAGACACAATATTCTTCAATAATAAAACATCAAAAGCTTTTCTTTCTATCTTACCAATCGTACATTAAAAAGAAAAATTGTATTTTAAAGTAGTACCTGAATAATAACAAAGAATGCCAAACACAAATTGTTAGAATTCCACAAAATTTATAATTCAGTTGACTTATTGAGCAGTGTATAAGGGCGGGCATCGTGGCACGTGATTACCATTTTCACTCTTACATACGATTACCAAAATCCCACCACCACTTTACGCCGTTGCAACTCCTTTTCATTCAGCTTCGCAACCACAATCAATACTTCATTTTTCAATCAAGTCATGGCAGCTTACGGTGCTGCGATTTCTCTCAAGAATACTATTCAAACTATTCTACAATCGTCTCGCATTTCACTAGCTCCTCCCTCTCCACAAATCATACAACCGGCCTACCATGCCATGGTTCGCTTGCAAAAATTGGAGGAGACCGACTACAGCAAGATCCGAACGAAGGTGAATGCTTTGGACGACCGAATCAAAGAGGCCGTGCGGGGATTCGAAGATTCACTAGAATTTCTTGTGTATGAGCAGATTCTTCCACAACTCGAAGGTGAGAGAGATCACTTGTCATTCTCGGTAGATCTGCAGAGTCTCCGACAGAGTGTTGATTGCTTCGTCGAGAGGGTGGCAGCGTGTTACGATCCCCATATCTTAGGTTTACCCAAATATTTAGTTATCTTTTTATTTCCCATATCTTTCCATATATTATTTTCTTGTTCGGTAAGTTAGGGTTTAATATTATAAATAGGGAAGAATGTAATCATTTTAATCAATTAATGAATAATCAATTAATGAAGAATTATTTGCCCACAAACTTGTGCAACACTCTATTGAAATCTAATACTGCCGACGGAGAACAATCCTCCGCGCCAGTTCGTGAATCAGCCGCCGACCCCAACGTTCGGGGCGCCGGATTTGTCGTGTCACGTAAGACGAAGGCAGGGAATCTTCGTTAAGAGAATTGGGCTCTTAACAACTGGTGCTTTCATCGGTTCTCACCCTTCGCATCCATTCACCCTAATTAGAGACTTTGAGATGCCAAATTTGGAAGACTCCTATACAACCGAGTTGTTTGATCGCATACATGCTGCGATTGACAAACTGGAGACCCAGTTGGACGCAGCCAATCGACGCATTGGCAAACTTCGTGCGCCTCCCCTGCCGGAGTCACCGCCTCATCAGACTCCAGACCCGATATACTCGCAGCGAACCCGCCGCTATCCGCCCCACAGTCAGTCGCGGCCTAGAACACCTCCATACACCTCTAGGCCGTCATCGTATTTCAGCCCAGATACGTACGCCCCGCAGCCGTATTCGTGTTCAGACTGGGAACAACCTGGAGTGCTCAGCGACTACTACGAGCCGCCGCACGCGCGCTCTATTTCCAGCTGGTATTCCGCCCGGCAGAATGTCTACCGGCCTCCGCGCAACGCCTTCACCTCTGAGGATCAGTTCGCGGAGCAGAAACGGCCACTCCGACAGCTGCATTGCGCTCGCCAAAGCCCGAACTCGGGTTGGTCTTCGTCAGAATCGCACCAGCAGCCGTTTCTGCATGCGAAAAACCAGACTTGCTGGGATCTGCCCTCCCAAACGTCCGGTCGCCGTGTTGGAAAGATTCGCGCTCCCCCGTTGCCAGAACATCAGCCAAAGCTGACTCCGTCAGATCGTCAGCTACAGCAGCCAAGTACAACATCGACTATTGAGCTTCCGCCCTACGCCGCACCGAGCCCTTTCCAGCCCTTGTTATCGATGTCCGTGAAAGCTCCATTATGCGCCTCTCCTCGTCAACCGCAAGCGGGTGTCTCAAGCTCAAGGAAAAAGGAGTGGAAAATTGATTCGCACGATGGTGAAGAGACGAGGGAAGAGAAGTTGATAGTACTTAGTAATGTGTGGAATCAAAAAGAGATAAGGAAAGAGAATGACTCTATTACCAAAAGAGAAGATGAGGTCAACAACACTTTTCTGAGGCTGATCGAGAAAGAGATGAAACCTGAAGCTCTTGATTCTAGTTTGGAGTCGAAAGAAAAGGATTTAAGTATGCATCCTGAAAAGCAGAGCAAAATCGAGATGGAGAGTCTAAACCTTGTTGAGGAGGACACGGCTGCTTTTGAGATACAAAAGTACAACCTTGAAGAGGAAATGGAAGAGAAGAGAAGAGAAGGTTATTTGAGGATGAGATTAGAGTCAAGACTGTAAAATTGGTTACGAAGAAGACTGCAATCAGCAACACAAAGAATATATTGAAAAAGAGAGGGCTGACTTGTGCGTTTGATCCCGGAGGGACTATTCGTGGGGTCCGTGGTTCCCACCTTGAGGACAAGGTGGATTTTAACCGTGGGGGAGTTGTTACGATCCCCATATCTTAGGTTTACCCAAATATTTAGTTATCTTTTTATTTCCCATATCTTTCCATATATTATTTTCTTGTTCGGTAAGTTAGGGTTTAGTATTATAAATAGGGAAGAATGTAATCATTTTAATCAATTAATGAAGAATTATTTGCCCACAAACTTGTGCAACACTCTATTGAAATCTAATACTGCCGACGGAGAACAATCCTTCGCGCCAGTTCGTGAATCAGCCGCCGACCCCAACGTTCGGGGCGTCGGATTTGTCGTGTCGCGTAAGACGAAGGCAGGGAATCTTCGTTAAGAGAATTGGGCTCTTAACACAACGATGGAGGCGGAGTTCGATATTGAATTACTCAATATGCCTGACGAAGAAGGCCAACTTCTTCCCTCAATAATTGATTTTAGAGGAATCAACTCAAACATGGTTGGGTTATCCGATGATTTCGAATACGTAAGGGATTATCTTCTTCAAGCAAATGAAGAGAACTACATTGGAATGTCTGGGATGGCATGAGTTGGAAAGACGAAATTTGCTAAAAAATTATTTGACGATCCATTACTTAAGAGTCGTTTCGAGATTCGAGTATGGGTTAAAGTGGGCAGAAAATGTGAATCTAATGAAATATTACGATGCATTCTAGCTCAAGTGGATCACGACCAAATGCTTACCCAAGGAGACGAAGACAACGACAAGAAATTAGTTGGACTCTTGGAAGGGAGGTTGAAGGATAAGAAATGTTTCATTGTGTTGGATGATGTATTGAAATGGGACGCGCGAGTTATGGATAACTTGCCCCATGATAATGTCCAAATCTTACTAACAAGCAGGCAACATCTCGAAGAATGCCAAATTGGGTATGGACTACCACTAATGAATGATGAAGAAAGTAAGAAATTACTAGGCTGGTGTTCGGTGAAGAGAGTTTCCCTTCTCACCTTGATGAACTAGGAGAGAAGATTGCCAAAAAATGTGAAGGTCTTCCTGTTAAGGGAATTCTCCCTCAACACGATACCGACGTCGTCGAGTGATCGACGGCGAGAAAATATGGTGGATGTCACGGGCTTTCCCCGATATCAGCTCCAAGAACTAGGGTTTTCTATGGAAAGCAAGTAATTGGCGTGAAAATAAAAGGCATAAACTAAAATAATATAATGTTCTTCTTTATTGATTGTAGAGAATAACAATAGCCCTATTTATAATAAGGATTCTAACTTAATGAACAAAACAAAAGATATGAAAAGATATGCTAAATCAATACTAAACTAAATAAGAGATTTGGGGATATTCTTGGAGATATTCACGTATCAACTCCCCCACGGTTGAAAGCCACCTTGTCCTCAAGGTGGAAATCACGAAGCAATGAAGATGGTCGATAACAGAAGCTTCTCCTCCTAGATCAAACGAATAAGAGCTATTAAAAAGAATGCAAGGATCCCCTATAGATGGTACCTCATTCTCTTCTTTTTGTCTGAGCGAAATTGCAACAGAGGAACCAGAAATTATAACCGGTACACTGCTTCGAGCTCCTAAATTTGTCCATTTCAGCTGCTTGACGTTGATGGCCTGCCAATCAACTTTGCTCTCGGACTCTTCTACATTAGGAACTTCTGAAACTGCAACAGAAACGTCCAAGCCCTCTTCCAAGATCCATTTGTTCTCCAACTCATTTCCCACAATTACACTATCTCCCAATTTCACATTAATCTCCTTAGATGCCTCAACATTACTCACAATAAAGGAACCCTCAACACTAGAATGAATAACGTCTTTTGCCTCGTCATCATCAATTGGATCTTGATTAATAAGTAATTGATCACTGATATCATGACTTCACGGTGGGAAGACCGCGGCTGGTGGCAGAGCTGCAGGAGGGCCAGCGTTGCGACAGTGGCTGGTCAACCACGGACTCCTGGTGTTGTTCCCAGTAGGTGTGCTGCTGCCCTGGTGGGTCCCACGACGGCCTTCCTCCGTGAGTTTGATGATCGCTGAAACGTGGACCCCAAGCATCCCATGCCGTGGGGGCGCGCGACGCGAGAGGTGGATCCCACGAAGTGTGTGCGCGCGACGGGGGAGGCAAATCCCATGCCGAGGGAGCACGCGATGTGGGGGGCAGAACCCACGGTGACTGTGTCTCAGGGTGGACCAGGCGCTGGGCGTCACGTGAATGGCATGAGGTCAGCCCACATTAGGGTTTGGGCGAAACCCATCATGCAGATTCAAGAACGGGGCGGTTGCCGGCAGACGTGGTGTCGTGACGGTAACCGCGGGGTGCGGTGGGGCATAGGGCATGGCCACGTCTAGTGATCTTGGGATAGGTCGGCTGTAGGGCGGCTCCGGATCGGGGCGCGCTGGTTGTCGCGACGAGGGAGGCCGACGAACGTAATCGTCCATCCTCACCTCCATCCTGGCCATGCTAGCGATCAGACGCTCGAACATGATGCGAATTGGATCCATGGGTTGCGAGGCTGCTAACGCCTGCTGCAACATGATGAGGGAGGCCGACGAACGTAATCGTCCATCCTCACCTCCATCCTGGCCATGCTAGCGATCAGACGCTCGAACATGATGCGAATTGGATCCATGGGTTGCGAGGCTGCTAACGCCTGCTGCAACACCGAATCTGATTTAGAGGGCAGCGAACACATAGGGCCTGCTGCGGAATCTGACGATGAGTTCATCAATGGAAGCATCAATTGTTAAGGGAATTCTCCCTCAACACGATACCGACGTCGTCGAGTGATCGACGGCGAGAAAATATGGTGGACGTCACGGGCTTTCCCCGAGATCAGCTCCAAGAACTAGGGTTTTCTATGGAAAGCAAGTAATTGGCGTGAAAGTAAAAGGCATAAACTAAAATAATATAAGGTTCTTCTTTATTGATTGTAGAGAATAACAATAGCCCTATTTATAATAAGGATTCTAACTTAATGAACAAGACAAAATATATGAAAAGATATGCTAAATCAATACTAAACTAAATAAGAGATTTGGGGATATTCTTGGAGATATTCACGTATCACTTCCACTTATGATAGTCACGGTTGCAGAGCTCCTATCTTAAGAAGAGACAATCACAAAAAATTGGACTGAGGTAGCTGAAAAACAACATAATTCAGTATTCGTGGATGCATATGATCAAATAGCAGAGGCACTTTTCCCAAGCTATGACTACTTACCTCAATATTTGCAGATGTTATTTCTGTATATGGGAGCTTACCCTCCATATACTAATCTTCAAGTACATTTCTTTTATAACCTGTTGAAAACTGAGGGGTTTCTTGAGCCTTATGGTAAACAAATTCTGGATGATTTTATGGATATAAAAACTTTAGATGATGTTTTGCTCGAATACATGGTAAACCTTGCTAACCCATACCACCTTGTTCTATTAGATATCAAAGTATATTCTTGGTTTTCAAAGGAAATGTTTCGTGTACATTCTTACTGGCAGCACTTTTGTAAGAAAGAAGCAACTAGGATTAAGTTTTTGCATGTTTTACAAAGCTACGATGATGTTGTGAAAGATCAACGTCGGTTGTGTGTCCATTCCATCTCTTTATTTTCCTTCAAAGAAGTGTGTGAAAAAATAAAAAATGATTGTGCATCCAATGTACGTTCTCTCCTTTGTCTTGGTTCTTCCCACCAAAACCCAGTGCCAATACATGCAATGGATTTAAAGTTGCTCAAGGTACTGGATGCTCGTAATGCCCGATTTTATCATTTCCCACTCGAAAATTTAAAACTAATTTGTTTAAAATACCTTTCCCTAACCTGCAACAAAGAGATCCCAGTTTCTATATCCACCATTTTTCACCTTCAATTCTTGATTTTCAATCAACATATGAACATTAAGAAACGTGGAGCTTTGTCATGTATGCTGGTGGAAGTATGGGACATGCAAGAACTACAACAAATTCAGCTATGGGGAAAGGACCTACCGACCCCTGATCCTGCTGCTGCATTGGATAGACTTTACGCTCTTAATGGTGTGAGTGAAAAGAGTTGCACAAGAGAAATTCTCAAGAGAATCCCTAATTTAAAGAAATTAGGAATTGTGGTAGAATTGCAGCCTTATGATGAAGATGATGATAGAAACCCATTGAGTAACTTGGGTTTTGTATCAGAGGCACTCCAGTATTTGCAAACACTTTCATATACTGTGATGTATCCTGAGAGCGATATGTTTGATCATGTTTTAATATGTTGGTTTGCATGTTGTATAAAGCTCACTAATGTACTCCCTGCGTGCACGTCTCACGTTTCCTTTTTCGTCCGTCTACAATTAATGTCTCATTTACTTTTTACTACTTTTGGTAATGGACTCCACGTTCCATTAACTCGTCTCACTCACATTTTATTAGAAAACTAGGTCCAACATTATACTAACTTTTACTATCTAGATTTCATTACATTTCTCAAAACCTGAGCCAAGTCAACTTTATACTCGTATTACTTAATTATCGTTGACGGACGGAGCATGAATGTCTTAAATTTGCTCTAAATGATGCTTCACCTTGAGAAGCACTCTACAAATGTAAATTTGCTTTTGTGTTTACATTAGTTATATGTAGGAGTTTATTCACTTCTAATTCACAAACCAGTCGACATATTAGAGAAAGAGTGATAGGCTTATATGGTATTTATGATGTTTTGTTGATTCCAATGGGAGATGGCTTATTTGTATTGCAATTTACTTCCTTATCTGCATGTCGGTTATGCTATACTTTTTTGCTTCTTCCTCATAATAATAGTACTATAAAGCTCAAGAAATTAAGTAGAATGTTATATAATGAGACTTGATTTATGCTATTTACTTTGTTCTCATTGACACCTCCGACGATTACGTGAGCCTCAATTTGGAGAAGAATGAATTTTGAAGGAAGAATCATCAACAATAAAAAAATTAATGTATTTTTATTTGAAAAGAAAATTTAAACAAAAATAAAATGCTAAAGTTATCCTATAATATAATAAAACGGACACTAATGTTGAAAATATCTTTAAAAGAACCATAAAACAAATATTATCCGTGAAACATTTTGTTCTTTCAATTAAAAATTATTATATCCGACAATGCTGACTGTCTACCTTAATAATTGAGCAGGTATGGTTATATTTAAATTATACTTGCAGACAATGGTAGTATTTCTTTTTACCTTTCTAATGTCATTAACAGCTGGCTAAAATTAGTTTTTAATTAACAATGCTGACCGTCGTCTTCAATAATAGAGCAGGTTGGTTATATTTAAATTATACGGAGTACTACTAGCTAGTACTCTTCCGTCTCAAAGAAGATGATCCCTTCTTTGGACAGCACGAGAATTTATGCAATTTTATTTTGTGTGTGAAGTAGAGAGAATAAAGTAAAGCTGTCAGGATATTTTGAGATGGTTAAACACGTAGAATAAATCAAGACTTGATCAAGGTAGCGGTTAGCGGTTGACGGAAGTTGACGGCGGTTACAACAGATTGATAGTTATCAAGAACCGGTTATTGGTGATCTTGAAGCATTGAGCATGGATTACTCTTCCTATAAGTATTGCCATGTTGTGCATAGATCATTGAGAGAGAAGAATCTCCAGAACGGGAGTGAGAGAGCTGATCCATATCAGGGAGAATACAATTGCAATATGTGCTATGTGCTCTCGAAACCGGGTCGTGTTTCGAGCGAGATTGAGGGAGAGAAAATAAGTGTTCATAGTTCCCGTTTGTATTCGATATGAGAGTGTTCTTCTTCATTGTATCCATACTTGATCATCAATGAATTCCTTCTCATTTTTTCCGTGGACGTAGGCTTACGCCGAACCACGTTAAATCCCTCGTGTTACGGGGCTCCGATTGAGGCGTTTAAGATACCCACGCGAAGCTCTTTCGAAGACGAAGAGAATGATATGCATTGGGGGTTGATTGGACTTCAAAATCTCTAGTAAAATTGTCTCAAACCAAGGCTGCTGCACATTCACCTATTTTGCACCTTTTTCTACACATTCTTAAGGTGTTACCATTTTTAGTATATCATCTTTGTTGGGAGAAACTAAAAAGAAAAATGGGCCATCTTTAGTAAGACGGAGGGAATAGCTTCTAGACAAAGGGAATAGCTCCTAGACAAATGATACCCCATTTCTTTTACATTTCTCATATTGTCATTAAATATGTAGGGATGTTTATTATTTTAATAATGTAACAATTCTAATTTTACTATTTTCTTTATTAATTAAATTGATCCTATATTTTGTAATTCATATATTCACTTTTGTTATTAAAATTAAGAATGAACTTTTCTTGCATGCCACAAAATTAAGTGATAATATTGAATGTCAAATTATATTTAGAAAATTCGTCAAAAATATATAATAAAGATATATAATAAAATATGAGTATGTGATAACTTTAGTAAAAATATACACCCTTCAAGGTATTGAGGGTATTTTCGTCCGAAAAAAGTTAGAAATAGTAAAAAAAAAAGTACTTCGATTGATATTAACTTATAGTTGATAGACCTCAGATGATATATTCAAAGTTTATGGATCTAAAATGATACTTTAACAAAATTTATGAACTATAAATGATGTTCCTTCAATAAAAAAATTTAAATAAAAACAAAATTTTAAAGTATCTTATATTATTTCCTCCGTTCTACTCTAGATGACCACATTCTGGAGTGATACGAGATTTTAGGAAGTGATGTTAGGTGAAATAAAGTAGAGAGAGAAAAAGATAGTTGAATATTTTAATGAGGAGAGAATAGGGAGAAAGTTATTTATAAAATTGAAAAGTGATTATTTTAATTGGAACAAGAAAAAAAAGGAAAGGTAATACTCTTGAATGGGACGAACAAAATATAATAAAATGGGCACTAATGTTAAAATATCTTTAACAGATGACCACAAAACATACACTACATGTGATTACCAATTTCTGTTTAACAAACCAAAATTCCTTCACCACAAACCGCCATAGCCAACTCCAACTTATAATTGATACTTCAATCAAGTAATGGCGGCTTACGGTGCTGCTATTTCTCTCAAGAATACCATTCAAACTATTCTACAATCGTCTCGCATTTCACTAGTTCCTCCGTCTCCACAAGGAGGAATTAGTTCGACTGTTGCAAGAGAGGTTGAAGGATAAAAAATGTCTCATTGTGTTGGATGACGTATGGAAATGGGATACACAATTAGTGGATAACTTGCCACGAGAGAATGTTGGAATCTTGCTTACAAGCCGACAACAAATTAAAGAATGTGGAATTGAGTGCCGACTATGGTTGGTGAATGAGGAAGAAAGTAAGAAATTACTAGGCGAGAAGGTGTTCGGTGAAAAGGGTTTCCCTCCTCATCTTGATAAACTAGGAGAGAAGATTGCCAAAAAATGTGAAGGTCTTCCACTTATGATAGTCACAGTTGCGGAGCTCTTATCTAAAGAAGAAACGACCACAGAAAATTGGACTGAGGTAGCTGAAAAACAACATAATTCAGTATTCGTGGATGCATATGATAAGATCGCAGAGGTACTTTTCCCAAGCTATGACTACTTACCTCAAAAATTGAAGATGTTATTTCTGTATTTGGGAGCTTACCCTCCACTTACCGATATTCAACCAGGTGTAATCTTAAACCGGTTGATAACCGAGGGATTTCTTGAATCTTTTGGTAAACAAATTTTGGACGGAGAAACTTTTGATCATCTTTTGCACGAATGGGTGACACACCTTGCTTCCCGGTACCATGTCGTTCTATTCAATCTCACTTTAAATTCTTGGTTTTCAAAGCAAATGTGTCGTGTGCATTCTTGTTGGCAGCACTTTTGTAAGAAAGAAGCAAGTAGGATTAAGTTTTTGCATGTTTTACAAAGCTACGATGATGATGTGAAAGATCAACGTCGGTTGTGTGCCCATTGCATCTCTTTATTTTGCCTCAAAGAAGTGTGTGAAAAAATAAAAAGTGAATGTGCATCCAATGTACGTTCTCTCCTTTGTGTTGGTCCTAGCCACGCTTATGCGATGCCAATACATACAATGGATTTCAAGTTGCTCAAGGTACTAGAAGCTGGAAGGGTTCGATTTTTTCAATTCCCACTTGAAATTTTCAAACTAATTTGTCTTAACTACCTTTGCGTAACCTGCAATAAAGAGATCCCAGTTTCTATATCCAACCTTTTACACCTTCAAATCTTGATTATCTATCGACATATGATCATTAAGAAACGTGGAGCTTTGTCATGTGATGAATCCGCGAATTTTCGATGTTGATAAATGCTCGTAAAAATAAATCACGACACAGAGAATTTAACGTGGTTCGATTTACTGAGGTAAATCTACGTCCACGGGGAGAAATGGGGGCAGGTTTGTATTGCTTGATCTGCCAAATACAGCTTACAACACAAACTTGCTATATGATTGTTTCTCTAGAGAGATTCTCCCTCTTTTCTATCAGATCTAAGTTCTATTTATACATTGAACTAAGATCGTGGCTTACATCATCACTCTAGGTCGTGGAGGTCGTGTAGGTCATGGCCTAAGATCGTGGCCTGAGTTGACGCCACGTGGTAGTGGGTGTGTTGGAAGTTGTGGAAATCCTGCATGGGTCCACTAACTCCTTGTTCGGTCGAATACTGAGACCGAACTGCTTTGGTTGCCGATCTGAGAGTAGAGCTTGATGCCGACCTGAGAGCAGAGCTTGATTGGTTGGCTTTTACCGAGCTGTAGGCTGAGGCCGAACTCTTTGGTAATGCCGAACTCCTCCGAACTCTTTGGTAATGCCGAACTCATACTCTTCCTTGGGCTTTGGGCTGATGGGCCGTCACTGCTGTTGGGCTTGTTTAGTTCGTACCCCATCACTACCCCCCCCCGAAAGACGAAGTGAATCACTTCGGCGAAGCGAGTCACTTCGGCATTCTGGATAAAGGTACGGGGGAGGCTGACGTCAGGGGACGTGCCTTGCATGTGACTGCATTAAATGCGACAGTAAAATCCGGCCGTTGAATCCTGAAAAGGTGGGATTCGAAACGGTGCGACGATTTTGAAATCTTCGCCGAATCTGATAAATATGCTCTTTCTTCCTCATTTGAACACCTTTGCTGTTGCGTCTTCTATACTCTCTCTTTCTCGAGAAATTTTCTTCCGCTTTCAAGAGCTTCTTCAGACTTTCTTCACTTTCAAAAAGTAAGAAAAATGTCTTCTTCTTCTTCTTCGGTGTCGGGTAGCGGTAGGAAAGGGGATAAGGGGTCTTCTAGCCGGAAAGAATCCGGGGAGAAGACCGTAGAGTATTTTCACAGTATCTTGAGTAAGGATACTGTGATATCCCTTCACGAGAAATATTTTTTACCTGGGGGGAAGGCGGTGGTTCCCGACGATGATCATAGGGCTAACGACCCGCCGGAGGGTTATGCCACCGTTTACGAAGCCTGCTTAGAATGCGGGCTTCGTTTTCCTCTTCCCCCACCTTTTGTAGAGCTTCTTGATTTTTTTCAACTCCCTTTAGGTCAGGTGACTCCGAACTCTTGGAGGCACTTATCGGCTTTTGCTGCCGAACTGCGTAGGCTAGATAAGGATCTGTCTCTGAGGGCAATCCTTAATTTCTTCCAGTTTAAGAGAAAAGGATCTTGGTTCTACTTGATCCCCTTACAGCCTTTTAGGGCCTTCTGCCGAACCAAGTGGCCGAAATGGCAAAACCGTTTCTTTTTTTATAATAGGACTTCGGCTCCGGGCTTTCCTTGGAGAAGGCCGAAGTCCGTGATTCCCCATCCTCGGTTAGAACCGTTGGCCGAGCTCGAGGGCGAGCTCAATAAGATTCCTATGATTAGGAAACAGTATTCGGAAACTGAGCTCGTCAAGGGCGACCTCGTGTTCAATATCTCGTCTTCGGACGAAGAGGCCGAGGGTGAGGATTTCTCTTTATCTTTATGCTCTACTGCTTTAACGAAGAAAACTAACCTTGTTTTCTTGCTTTTTGGCAGTGTTCATGCTGAATAAGGCTATCCGAAAGTCCTCCGAGCTTGAGGAGCCGGAGAAAGAGAAGGCTACCAGCTCGGCGCCTGATGCCGAGAAGAATCCGAAGAGGCAAAAGACCTCTTCGGGTCCAAAGAAGCCGGAGTCGACTTCGGCAAGTAGGAAGGGGAGGACCCAGAAGCCCCCGAGAGCGCCAGAGAAAGATGTGGTCTTGGCGCCTCCTTCGGAGCATATCTGTGAGCCATTTTTATGGCCCACGGACTTCGCCGAGGTGAATTGTCTTCTTGATTCTTTGGCTTGGCTTCTGTCCTGTATTTTTGGTGCCCTCTGTTGACTTTTTTCCTTGTCCATTTTCAGAGGAACGATATGCTCTCCAAGCTCGTCGCCGTCGAACTCTCCAAAGCGTCCAACGACTATGCTGAGATGCAGAGGAAATTGGCGGCTGCTTGTCACCGGGCCGAGCAGGCCGAGGCAAACTTTGAGAAAGCCAGAGCTGCTAGGATTTCGGCCCAGGATGAAGCTCAGTTTGCCAAAAACCAGCTCGTCATCCAGCGAGAGCAGACGAAACGGAGTGATGCTGCCGCCGTGGTTGCCCAGGGGGAGGCTCTCCGTGTTTACACGGAGAAACTCTTTTTGAGTAGCCAGTTCTCGGCTTTTGTCGGTAGTCTGGTAAGGCTAATTGCCGATAAGGGCGAGCAGGGGGCCGATGTCGTACTGCCTCTGTACAGCCGAGAGATAGCAGCTCGGCTTCAGAATCTGCCGCTCCTTGAGGAGCTCGCTTCATCTTCGGTCCTGCTTTCTGCAGACCGAGTCCGGAGTTGTCGAGCTGATCGGGACGAGAACCTGGAGGCTATCTTTGCCTCCGTGGGACCCGTTTCACCCGCTTCGACTTACAACGGAGAGGGTGAGGCCGAGCCGCTGGAGCGGGAGGCCGAAGTCGAGCGAGCCGGGCATCCGGAGAAGGAAGCCGATCAGGAGGCGCAGCAGATCGGCTACGGTGGCGCCGAGCAGGCTGGGGAGAGCAAGGAGGCAGAGGCTGAAGCTGAAGCAGATAAGGAGAAGGAAGCTGAACCTCACCGAGAAGGCGGAGACGAAGCTAGCGAAGTATGATTTCGTCTCCCTTCTCTTAGTTTAGTTTCTTCCTTTATGTAAAATGGCCTTGAAGCCCTCCTTGTATAGAAAAATTTTTTCTTATGAATGAAAAAATTCTTCTTTCTGCTCTTGTGTCTTCGTATAGCCTTTCGTACTCTCTTACTCCTGTTGTGGTTTACTACCTGCTCGGTAAGCTGAAATGCCGAACTGACGTAGCTGCTTTGTATTCTTAACTCTCCAGGAGCTGGAGGTACTTCACTGGAAGCGGCTGTACTCCTCGGCTTTAGACGAAGCTGAGAAAAGAGCTATAGCCGATCAGACGAAGAATGACGAGCTTCTGGCTCGTTTGGTGAAGCTGGATGCCGATAATAAGGACTTAGAGTCCGATAAGAATGATCTGGAGGCCGAGCTGAATACGACCATTGCTGAGAGGACTGCGTACGAGGATTACATCCGTGTGCGCGGGGGAATGACCATATCAGATGTTCAGAGTCGAGTTGACGAACTGTGGGAGGAATATAATGTACTCCGGAGGAACAATGCGCTGGAGAGCTCGGCTTGCCAACAAGTCGTGACATCATTGCGGCGCTGGGCTTCTCGGTACAACATTGTTCTTTCTCGGCGCCCCTCCATAGAAAGATTCCTTCGGCATATCGTGCCAACAGATGCTCGCACTCCAGATCAAACCTTTGATTCACTTGCTCAAAACCGTACTCCAAGTCAGCAACGAACTCTGGAACAGCCGGAAACGTCAAGACGAGAACAGGCTGAAGTTCGTAGAGGAGCTGTGATTATGAGTGAGCAAGACCAACAACTGCTTCGTGAAGAGACTCTTCGCCGCCGAGGTGCTAGGGCTTCCCGGGCTCAGAGAAGAGGTGGCAGGTCGATTAGAGCATCTCGTCGACCTGCTTATTCTGCAGCTGCCTGGAACGCCCGAACTCAGCTTCACGAGGATTTTGTGAATAGATGGCTCAACTTTAGCAACCCTGGACAGTAGAATAGTCCTTTGTAATAGCGTAACGCCATCTTGTAGGGTAGCGGAGTTGTGTGCCGAACAAGATTTGAAAATGAAATTTTGTTTTTGTTTTCGCTTCTAACACTGTGTATTTACAGCTTAGCGAAAAAATTTCATCGTACTTGTCCTCGGTCTTATGAAGTAAACTTCTTTGACCGGACTTGTCTTTGGTCTGATGAAATAAACATCTTTGACCGGACTCGTCTTTGGTCTGATGAAATAAACATCTTTGACCGGACTCGTCTTTGGTCTGATGAAATAAACATCTTTGACCGGACTCGTCTTTGGTCTGATGAAATAAACATCTTTGACCGGACTCGTCTTTGGTCTGATGAAATAAACATCTTTGACCGGACTCGTCTTTGGTCTGATGAAATAAACATCTTTGACCGGACTCGTCTTTGGTCTGATGAAATAAACATCTTTGACCGGACTCGTCTTTGGTCTGATGAAATAAACATCTTTGACCGGACTCGTCTTTGGTCTGATGAAATAAACATCTTTGACCGGACTCGTCTTTGTGTTCTAATTTGGCGATTTTCGTCGCCGGGATCGAACTTTCCCTTGTCCTAATTCGGCGAGTTTTATCGCGTGGATCGGACTTTCCCAGTTAACCGAAGTGGTCTTATGCAGTAAACCTCTTTGACTAGACATGGTCGTCCTCGGTCTTATGAGGTAAACTGCTTTGACCGAACTTGGTCGTCCTAATTCGGCGAGTTTTATCGCGTGGATTGGACTTTCCCTTGTCCTAATTCAGGCAAGTTTTGTCGCGAGAATCGGACTTTTGTTGCAGTTCGTTTCAGACGAAGTGCTTGATTCTTAAGCAGAATTGTGGTCTTGTATCCTCTTTAGAAGCTTTGACACACAATCGTGGGCTTGTTGCAGCTCGTTTCAGACGAACTGCTTGTTTAAGCTGAATTGTGGTCTTGTATCCTCTTTAGAAGCTTTGACGCACAATCGTTGGCTTGTATGTTCTAAAAAGGGGATCAGCCTTTGAAGAACGAGATACCTCAGTTTTATTTGTAAGAGACGACACTCACATAGACAGACACAACGCACGTAGAGACAAGAACAAGTAAAAAACAAAGAAAACACATAAGACTGACTGACCGGACTGTCTCTTACAAATGGAACTTCTTGAGGTTGGAAACGTACCATGTTCGGGGTACTTGTGCTCCTGACGCGTGAGTCAATTTTTAAGACCCTTTGCCGAGGACTTCTGACACCCGATATGGACCTTCCTATGTGGGCTCGAGTTCGCCCAGCTTTTCTGCTCGGCTTACTTCGTTGTTTCTCAAGATGAGATCTCCCACTTGAAATTGCAGCTTCTTCACCCTTTGGTTGTAATACCGGGCTACTTGCTCCTTGTACTTGGCTGCTTTTATGCAGGCCAATTCTCTTCTTTCTTCGGCCAGATGTAGTTCGGCTCCGGTGTGACTTCGGTCATTTCGCCGGCCTCTGATTCCGGCTGCTGTGATTGCTATGCTTGATGGTGCCGAACTGATTGCTCGGCACTTTTAAGCGCAATCTGCGAACACACTTGCTCTTTTTCGATCACCTCGGATGACCGCTATCTCTCCTTTAGTGGAGAAGGTGTTCGGCGAGGATGCCTCTGATCGCTATGACCGGGCTTCTTTTTGTCTTCTCTAGATGAGCTGTCTAAAGACCGTTTTCGACGGTCTGCCTCATCGGCACGAGAAAACTTGTCCGCAAGGTCCCACATCTCTTGAGCTGTTTGCGGACCGCACTCCACGAGCTTTCTGTAGAGAGCTCCGGGCAGGATTCCATTTTGGAATGCCGAAATGACAAGTAGATCATTGAGATTATCTACCTGTAGGCATTCCTTATGGAATCTCGTCAGGAAGTCGCTGATCTTTTCGTCGCGACCTTGACGTATAGAAAGCAGCTGAGCCGAAGTATTTCGGGCTTCCGCTTTCTGAAAGAACCTCCTGTGGAAAGCATCCATCAGATCTCGGTAGGATCTAATGCTGCCTTGAGGAAGGCTGTCGAACCACCTTCTGGCGTTCCCGATGAGCAGCTCGGGGAACAGCTTGCACATATGGACCTCATTGAGACCTTGGTTCGCCATATTATACTGATAGCGTCCCAGGAAGTCATGAGGATCCACGAGTCCGTCATAGGTTATCGACGGAGTTCGGTAGTTCTGTGGAAGGGGAGTTCGGGTAATATCGTCCGAGAACGGAGTCCTCAATACTCCGTACATGGCGAACCCGACATTTCTTCGGTATGGAGGAGATGGAGTTCTCCTGTGATTCCGGTACCGAGGATTCTTTCTTCTGGAAGACATGACACTACTGCGGTAGTGACTGTCTCGTATGGAGGGAGAGGGAGAATCCGCCGTTTTTGTCCCCGGCTGCTTTTGGCTTTTTTGCAGGAAGGTTAAGAATTCCTCCTGCTTTTCCGCCAAAAACAGCTTGACAGCCTCGTTCAAATCGGGCTGCTGGGAAGACTCGGTGTGACGGCTTTTGGAGCGGCTTGTTCCTCCACCATGAGAACTGGTGGTGGATTTATCCCTAGGCTGTTTTCCCGACCTATGGGATGGATTGGCTTCCTCCTGGTTCTCACGGGCAGGAATACGGGTACTCTGCGATCTGGTATGCATTTTTTGGGTGGAAAAAATGGATCAAAAATTCGCTTTATCACAAATTTTGTTCTCTGTTTCCCACAGACGGCGCCAGTGATGAATCCGCGAATTTTCGATGTTGATAAATGCTCGTAAAAATAAATCACGACACAGAGAATTTAACGTGGTTCGATTTACTGAGGTAAATCTACGTCCACGGGGAGAAATGGGGGCAGGTTTGTATTGCTTGATCTGCCAAATACAGCTTACAACACAAACTTGCTATATGATTGTTTCTCTAGAGAGATTCTCCCTCTTTTCTATCAGATCTAAGTTCTATTTATACATTGAACTAAGATCGTGGCTTACATCATCACTCTAGGTCGTGGAGGTCGTGTAGGTCATGGCCTAAGATCGTGGCCTGAGTTGACGCCACGTGGTAGTGGGTGTGTTGGAAGTTGTGGAAATCCTGCATGGGTCCACTAACTCCTTGTTCGGTCGAATACTGAGACCGAACTGCTTTGGTTGCCGATCTGAGAGTAGAGCTTGATGCCGACCTGAGAGCAGAGCTTGATTGGTTGGCTTTTACCGAGCTGTAGGCTGAGGCCGAACTCTTTGGTAATGCCGAACTCCTCCGAACTCTTTGGTAATGCCGAACTCATACTCTTCCTTGGGCTTTGGGCTGATGGGCCGTCACTGCTGTTGGGCTTGTTTAGTTCGTACCCCATCATCATGTATGCCGGTGGAAGTATGGGGCATGCAAGAACTACAACATATTGAGGTATGGGGAAAAGACCTACCAACCCCTGATTCTTCTGCTGCTGCTGCATTGGATAGACTTTTCAGTATTAAGGGTGTGAGTGAAAAGAGTTGCACAAGAGAAATTCTCAAGAGAATCCCAAACTTAAAGGGATTAGGAATTTTGGTAGAATTGCAGCCTTATGATGAAGATGATGATAGAAACCCATTGAGTAACCTGGGTTATATATCTGAGGAACTCAAGTATTTGACAATGCTTTCATATACTGTGAGGTATCATGATATTAAGCGTGCGTATATGGTTCCTCTATCAATGTTCCCATCAAGTTTGGAAGGGTTATGTTTGAGTGGCTTAGGGTGTCCATGGGAGCACATGAATGTCATAGGGTCGATGCTACCAAATCTTACGTATCTCAGTTTAGAAGGCTATGCCTTTCGAAGCCCCGAGTGGAATATAGAAGCAGGGAGTTTTCTGAAACTTGAGACAGTTAAAATTGAGGACACCGATTTGGTGCGATTGATAGCTCAGCATGGAAGTCTCCCAAGACTCAACCTCCTAAGCATACGCCATTGCTACAAATTACAACAATTCGATTGGACGCGTGATCCCTCAATGGTCACCACTACAATTGAGTTAGTTGAGTGCCATCCCCTAGCCGTCGATTCTGCCATGCAATTAAAGCCTGAATCTGTCTTTAAAATTCGTTCTCACTCTTCTTTTTGATGCAAGAAGTCCTAGCTCAACTCTCAACTTGGTTAACAGGTTAGTCTTCCTACTCCCTTTAATTTGCACAAAACCGCATGAATTCACTTCTTTCCTAACTAAAATGCTGGTGCTTGTATGAGTTTTGGTCGACTTATATATTAGTATTAGCATATTAATTTTCTTAAAACCCGAGCCAAGTCGACTTATATCACTTAATCATGGTCGGATGGAGCATGAATATAGGCAAAGTTCTTAAATTTGCTCTATCTTGAAGCTCTCTACATATGAATTTGCTTTGTGTATACATCAGTTATATGTAGGAGTTTATTCACTTCTAATTCACAAACTGGTTGATATATTAGAGAAAGAGTGATAGGCTTACTTGTGTCACGTGTTTTCGATCAAATTCAGTAGATAAAATGGAACTTATCTACATGAAAAGATGCTTTTGTGGCAGGGATCTGTGGTGATTTTGGATAAGCTTGAGTGAAGATTGACCAATCTGCGGTTGGGAGGAAGTATTTAATAAGAAAATGTATCACAAACAAAGATATCTGAATTTTTAGTTTTATCTCCTTAATTTTAGTTTAACAACTCTTGCATTTCCATTTCTAGTTAATTGCTACTTTTGCTTTTGTTGAATTTCGTTTCCATTTTCTATTCCAACTTCTATGGCCCTTCGTCCCGGCCTAAATGAGACATTTATTTTCGCACATGTTTTGAAAAAATGATAATAAATAGTTAAAGTGGAGATAAAATTACGTAAAAAAAAGAATAATGTAGAAGAGACTCTCATCTACATTATTATCTTTTTTACTTAATTTTATCTCAACTTGAACTATTTATTACTCCAAAATAGGTTAAAAAATGAAATGTCTCGCTTAGGCTAGGACGAAGGGGGTATGATGTTCTGCTGATTCTGTATGGTGTGTGCATTTATGGGTATGCAAATGATTTGTTGTTATTGAACAAAAAATTAGATCTGTAGCATTCATTCACTCTTCTTTGTTCAAGTAAGGTTCATTTATTTCTTGTTAAATTGTAGGTGTAATTGGTTGTTTTTGTTGTTTGTAACTTAATTTCTGCATATTTTAGGTTATTGTTATTTCATCATCATGTTTGAACTTCTTGTTTGAACAAAGTGTGTGTACAGTGTATCAATTATTAATTTGTTGATGTGTTTAACATAGGAGTATAATAAAGTTGTGGGTTATCATATTTAATATTGTTGGGCAATTTATATTTAAAAACGTTGGGCTCACTTGAAACATGTTCAAAAGTAAAATGCGAAAAATAAAAAATTATTGCAGAAACTAAAAGACGGGAAGAACTATAAAGACTACATTGTGATTGACTTGAATTGAATTCTTTCAATGGTTACACAACCTTTTATAGACTCTAATCTAGCTATACATAGGAAAATATATTCTAATTATACTAATATCTCCTTGATTTGATTTTCCATAATCTTTAATTAATTTCCTTCATTATTCTTGCCATAACTTCATCTCTTATTCCTTATTCTCCGATTAATTGATTCTTTATTCCAACAAAACCCAAGGTTGGGAGAGATATAAAAAGCCACTCTCACACAAACATTAAGCTAGATCTCCTATGATATTGAAGAAATTCCCCTTGGTTGGTATGTATGTATTCGTATCTACTATAGTGAGATTCGAGCCACGGGGTGTAATAATTTATAAATTGCTTCAATAACTGATAAAAATGGCACCTAGCACTGAAAAAATGGCTGAAAACATTTGTTCAATTAAGGATGTTAATTGAACATCCTTAACAAAAAAGTATCCACATTCTTTATGTCGCAGCCAAAAAAGTACAATTAAGTGTCTCACGTTTCCTTTTTCGTCCGTCCATAATTAAGTGTCTCGTTTGCTTTTTACTACTTTTGGTAATGAACTCCACATTCCATTAACTCGTCTGACTCACATTTATCAGAAAACTAGGTCCTACATTGTACTAACTTTTTCTATCTAGTTTTTGTAACATTTCTTAAAACCTGAGCCAAGTCAACTGATACGTGCATATATATGAGAATATCCCTCATATCGTTATTTGGTTAATTAATGATTTACCGTATCTTTCATATATGATTAGGATTATTTTCTTATTCCCTAAGTTAGTGTATTTAGCATTATAAATATGGACTTTGTTATTCATTTCCATCATTAATGAAATAAAAGATAATTCACGTTAGTTTCTTTTTCTTTTACAATTCAAAACCCTAGTTCTTGTCGTGTTGATCGTCGGGCAAAGGTTCCCGCGACTTCACGGAGGAATTCGTGCGAGGTTAAGGAGTACGTCCTTAACATCAACTTTATGGAGTATTTCTTAAATTTGCTCTAAATGATGTTTCACCTTGGGAAGCTCTCTACAAATGTAAATTTGATTTTGTGTTTACATTAGTTATATGTAGGAGTTTATTCACTTCTAATTCACAAACTAGTCGACATATTAGAGAAAGAGTGATAGGCTGATTTGTGTCACGTGTTTTCGATCGTGTTGTACGGATAAAATGGAACTTATCTGCATGAAAAGATGCTTTTGTGGCAGGCATATTTGGTGATTTTGGATAGGCACGAGTGGGAGCGCATGGAGTAGTGAAGATTGGCCAATCTGTGGGCCGGATTTCCAGTTGCGACTGAGAGAAAGTTATTTAGCTTAGATCGCGCTACTTGCTCACATGTGCCGTGCGCGAGGTTACTGTTCTGCGATTGGGAGGAAGTATTTCATACGAAAATGTATCACAAACAAATGAGAATTAGTTGATTTCCTTATCAATGGTTACTGTTCTTACCATAACTTCATCTCTTGCCTTCTTATTCTTCAATTAATTGATTTCCTTATTCCAACAGTTGAATTTCTTGAGCCAAGCATGGTTCGATATATTAGTTCCGCCTTAACAACTAACAAGATTGCTAGGATGAATCGCAACTAAATTGATAAGACTTACATTCATCTCAAGTCGAGGGTTCGAGTCATCAAACAAAATGGAAATGGGCATGATTGATGCAAATATATTATGTGGTCGTTTCCAATATCGTAAGCAAAATAATCATAATATTAATTTGATCATCGTATATTAATGAATCGTTGCCCAAGTCAAGTTCAAATCCAAGCAGGTGATTTACATGGAATTTTTTATGTTTAAGGTTGTATTTTTTATTGCCCCCTTGTTCATAAATACTTTATTTTTAATATAATCAATCATTAAAAAATTAATACCAATGCAATTAAAATATCAATAGTCAACTTTGAGTTATATTAACATTTGGTATCAAATACATGTGATGATGAATATGATTTCAAAATAATATTGTAGCGGATTATATGGCATGCATGATGATATAGTGCTGACTTTGTAGAGATCCATTTTCATTTTACAACTACAGTCCACAAATTGTAAACACTTGATTTGCACACCACCGGCGTTGCCAACACCTCCGCGTCACCACCACCTCCGCCACCACTTCCCGTTGTCTCTTGATATTTCATATCGAGTCATGGCGGCTTATGCTGCAGCGTCTTCTCTTAAGAATACAATTCGGCATATTCAACAATCGTCCCGTATTTCGCTGCTCCCCATGTTAGGATTTGCTTTGCCTAAATTCGACAATAAAAGTGGCAAACGAAAGAGAAAAAACGAAAAATAAAGAACACCCAAATTTACGTGGTTCACCAAATATTGGCTACGTCCACGGGCAAAACTAGAGATCCTCGCTATTTCAGAATAGTACAACACTCAAGATAAAACTACCACAATCACTATATATAACGTTGTGCACGTTAGTGTGTGGAATGATTTGTGTGTGTTGGGATGATTTTAGAATGCTACCATGCATTCTATTTATAGGCAAGAGTGCCCACAAATTTTGACATAAATTGCCTACTAAATTTGACAAACAAGAAGTTTGTCATTAATATCCACCGCCTTAAGCCATTCAATTTGACTAACAATCTCCCACTTGAAGACTTGATGAAATCATGTCTTCACACAGTCTCTCTAGTTCTGCCATCCATGTCAGCTTACGTTTCTGCAAGACCAAATGAGGATCTACACCATAGGAACTTGTCTGTTGCGATTGGTTTGGTCAGGACATCTGCTAGATTGTCTTTAGTGTGGATTTTCTGCATATTCACTTGTCCGCTTTCTACCACTTCTCGTACAAAGTGATATTGTACATCTATGTGCTTCGTCCGGGAATGAAAGGCTGGATTCCTTGCAATGTGCAAGGCACTCTGACTATCACAATACAACGATATCACTCGTTGCTTGTGCCTGAGTTCCTCCAAAAGCCTCTGTATCCAAATTGCCTCCTTGCAAGCTTGTGTAGCAGCCATGTATTCAGCTTCCGTTGTAGATAATGCTACCACGGTCTGCAACTTGGAAATCCAGCTCACTGCTCCTCCAGCAAGTGTAAATACATATCCTGTTGTGGATTTTCGCTTATCTTGATCTCCTGCAAAGTCTGAATCGACATATCCCCTAACCGTAAAATCAGATCCCCCAAAACATAAAGCTGCATGTGAGGTCCCTTTAATGTACCTCAGAATCCTTTTTACCGTGCTCCAATGTTCTTTGCCAGGATTTGCCATGTATCTGCTGACTACTCCCACTGCTTGTGCAATGTCTGGTCTTGTGCAGATCATGGCATACATTAGGCTCCCTACTGCTGATGCATACGGCATTCGAGACATCTCTTCCCTTTCCGCTTCATTGCTAGGACTCATTGTTGCGGATAACTTGAAATTGAAAGGAAGTGGGGTAGAAATTGGCTTACAGTCTTGCATGTTGAAACGTCGCAAGACCTTCTTTAAATAGTTCTCCTGTGAAAGCCAAATCTTCCTTTCATTTCTGTCTCGATGGATTTGCATCCCTAGAATCTTGTTTGCTGGTCCCAAATCTTTCATGTCGAACTCCCTAGCTAACTGTGCCTTTAACTCTTGGACTCGATCTTTGTTGTGGCCTGCTACCAACATGTCGTCCACATACAACAGCAAGATAATGAAATCATTATCCCCTTCAAACCTTTTGTAATACGTACAATAGTCTGAACTGAGTCTGTCATACTCCAGGCTTAAAATGAAAGAATCAAATCTCTTGTACCAACATCTCGGCGCCTGTTTGAGACCATACAGAGATTTGTTCAACCTGCAAACCAAGTTCTCCTTGTCTTTTTCAACAAAGCCTTCTGGTTGGAGCATATAAATTTCTTCTTCAAGTTCTCCATGAAGAAATGCAGTTTTAACATCCAGCTGCTCCAAGTGCAAATCAAATGTAGCACACAAGGCCAGTACAACTCTTATAGTTGTAAGTCGAACCACGGGAGAAAATATTTCACTGAAATCAATGCCTTCTTTCTGAGCATATCCTTTCACCACCAATCGAGCACGATATCGTTCCACTTGATCATTGTTATTACGCTTGATCTTGTACACCCATCTATTTCCAATAGCTTTTCTTCCAGATGGAAGTGGAACTAGATCCCATGTCTTGTTCTTATGTAGAGCCTTCACCTCCTCTTGCATTGCTGCCGTCCATTTGGATGCTTCTGGACAATTAATTGCCTCCATGAACGTTGATGGTTCATCATCCTCAATTAGAAGACAATATGCAACATTGCTCTCAGTTTCATAGTCTGAGAGCCAAGCAGGTAGTTTTCTCTCACGAGATGGCCTCTGGACTTGAGTTTCTTCAATCTCGTTTGGATCATCATTGCTCGGCTCTGGTGTTTCTTCAGAGGAATCCTTCTCCTTGTCGATCCAATCCACTTGAATCTCAGCAGATTGTACATTCTCATTTCTCGTGCTATCATTTTCAGCTTCTTGCAACTGATCTTCTGCAAACTTTACATCCCTGCTGATGATCACCTTGTGGTCAGTAGGATCCCACAGGCGATACCCCTTTACTCCATCAGCATACCCCAAGAAAATACATTTTCTAGATCTTGGATCTAGTTTTGTAACTTCTTGGGTGTTGTACATCACATATGCTGGACATCCAAAAGTATGAATGTGTGAATAGTTTGCTGGCTTCCCCGTCCACATCTCCATTGGTGTCTTCAACTCAATAGCTGTTGACGGTGACCGATTTACAACATAGCATGCAGTTTTTACTGCTTCTGCCCAAAATGATTTAGACAATCCAGCAGTTCTTAACATGGCTCTTGTTCTATCCAGAAGAGTCCTGTTCATCCGCTCCGCTACGCCGTTTTGTTGAGGAGTGTAAGGCACTGAAAATTGCCGTTTGATACCTTCCTCTTTACAAAAGCTAACGAACTCATCACTGGTGTATTCTCCACCATTGTCAGTCCTTAAGCACTTGATTTTCTTTTCGGCTTCCAGTTCTACTTGCGCCTTGAATATTTTGAAGATTGAAAATACGTCTCCCTTTCTCTTGATTGGATACACCCAACATCTCCGGGAGTAATCATCAATAAATGACACAAAGTATTCAGCTCCTCCTAAGGACTTAACCGGCGCTTTCCAGACATCAGAATGGATAAGCTCCAGTATGGATTTACTTCTAGAACTGGAGTTGTTGAACTGCAATCTGTGCTGCTTGCTTGTAACACAATGCTCACAAAAGGGTAAAGAAACCTTTGTGAGATCACGGAGCAACCCTTGCTCAGCGAGAATCTTCAAACCTCGTTCCGTCAAATGACCAAGTTTTCGGTGCCATAGCATCGTTGATTCTTCTGCTTTGCTTGTCACGACCGCTGCTTCTCCATGTTGAAATGTGTCTCCTTTAAGCATGTACAGATTGGATCCAACTTTCTCCGCCTTCATCACCACAAGTACACCTTTGATGACCTTCAAGATCCCATTTTCGATGCGACTCTTGCATCCAAGATCATCCAGTTGTCCCAAAGACAACAAATTTTTCTTGAGTCCTCTAACATGTCGTACATCCTGAATAGTACGTACTGTACCATCAAACATTTTTATTTTGATAGTACCAACTCCAGCAATCTCCAAGGCTTGATCGTTGCCCATGTACACCGATCCTCCCGGAATACATTCATATTTGTGAAACCATTCCCTCCGGGGTGTCATGTGCCATGTTGCTCCCGAGTCTAGGAGCCAGACATCAGAGTACGCCTTTCTGCCCTCTGCTTGGGTTGATACTTCACCGTACAGTACTTCTCCATCATCTGAAGCACTTGCTACACAACTTTGAGCATTTGATTTTTCATGCTCTCCACCCTTCTTCTTGTTCCAACAATCTCTCTTCAAATGACCCTTTTTGCCGCAACCAAAGCACTTGATATTTTTCAAGTGTCTCGACTTCGATCTACCTTTGTTGTGACTCCCACTGGGGCCACGCTCCATCGATCTCCCCCTCGTTACTGATAAAGCCTCTGCTTGGTGTGAACTCACATGTTGATCTTCTTTGTTTTTGCGTCGGCTTTCTTCTTCAAGAACAGAGGCAGCAACATTGTCGAAGATTAATTGGTCCGCCACAAGGTTGTTTGTGAGGTTGATAACAAGTTGATCGTATGAATCAGGTAGACTCTGAAGCAGGAGCTCTGCGCGTTCAGCTTCTTGGATTGTGTGGCTCAACGTGGTCAGTTGAGAGAACATGGTGTTGAGAGTGTTGATATGGTCAGTCACTGTTGTTGACTCCGCCATTCTCAGGGTATATAATCTCCTTTTCAAGAAGATTTTGTTATGCAGCGACTTTGCCTCGTACAATTTGGTTAATGTGTCCCAAATTTCTTTTGATGTTTTCTTCTCCGCTACACTGGATAATACTCCATCAACAAGTGCCAAGTGTAGATTGGCAATTGCATTGCCATCCACCTCGTTCCACTTGTCATCCGTCATGTCCGCGGGTTTGACACCAATTGCTGCAAGACAATTGTCTTTTCTCAAAATTGCCATCATCTTCAATTTCCATAGAGCAAAATTGCTCCCATTGAACTTTTCAATGTCGAATTTGGCCGCCATGGTTTGAATCCACCACCAGAAGGAATTTCCGACTGCTATTTTATTTGAACAAAATTTCCGCTCGCCAATTAATCAAGCTAATCCTGTTGGCACAATAACCACACAAAACAATGATTTGGCGGTATAACCTGCCTTTCAGAAAATTAGCTTAGGAGGTAGCACCTTCCATAAATTATAAAATCAAGGAGGTAGAACCTTCCATAAAATAGGCGGTAGAACCAGCCGTAATAAATAGCAATCCTTAACCAATGGCTCTGATACCACTGTTAGGATTTGCTTTGCCTAAATTCGACAATAAAAGTGGCAAACGAAAGAGAAAAAACGAAAAATAAAGAACACCCAAATTTACGTGGTTCACCAAATATTGGCTACGTCCACGGGCAAAACTAGAGATCCTCGCTATTTCAGAATAGTACAACACTCAAGATAAAACTACCACAATCACTATATATAACGTTGTGCACGTTAGTGTGTGGAATGATTTGTGTGTGTTGGGATGATTTTAGAATGCTACCATGCATTCTATTTATAGGCAAGAGTGCCCACAAATTTTGACATAAATTGCCTACTAAATTTGACAAACAAGAAGTTTGTCATTAATATCCACCGCCTTAAGCCATTCAATTTGACTAACACCCCACTCTTCAGAGATCCTACAGCCGGCCTACGAGGCCATGTCTCGTTTGCAGGAAGTTCTGCTAAAATTGGACGACACCAGATGCAGCAAGATCAGGACGGAGGTGAACGTGTTGGATGAACGAATCAAAGAGGCTGCATGGGAATTTGAAGATTTACTAGAATCCGAATTCGTTGATCAAGTTCTTCCATAACTTGAAAGCTTGCCAAGAGTTGAGGGAGATCGCTTGCCCTTCCATGTTGATCTGGAGAGTCTGCAACATTGCGTTGATAACTTGCTCGAGAAGATGACCGTGATGGAGGAGGAATATGATATTGAACTGGAAAATATGCCGGAAGAAGAAGGCGAACCTATTTCCTCAAGAATTGATTTCGATGGAATCAACTCAAAGATGGTTGGATTATCTGACCAATTTGAACAAGTCCGGGATTATCTTGTAGAAGATGAAGGAACTTGGTTATCAGTTGTTGGGATGGCAGGGGTTGGTAAGACAACTCTAGCTAAGAAAATTTTTGACGATCCATCAATTCAGAAACATTTCGGGTGTCGAGCATGGGTCAAAGTGGGCAGAAAGTGTGAATACAGTGAAATATTAAGATGCATACTAGCTCAAGTGGATCCCAACACTCACCACCAAATGATCACCCAACGAGACGATGACGACGATGATGATGATGATGATGATGATGATGATGATGATGACGATAAATTAGTTGGATTCTTGGATGAGAGATTGAAGGATAAGAAATGCCTCATTGTGTTGGATGATGTATGGGAATGGGACAGACAGAGTAATGGATAACTTGCCAGAAGAGAATGTCCAAATCTTGGTTACAAGCAAACTAAGAATTAAAGTATATCCAATTCAAGTAGTACGCTTGTTGAATGAAGAAGAGAGTAAGAAATTACTTGGTGAGAAGGTGTTCGGTGAAAAGGGTTTCCCTTTTAGCCTTGAGAAATTGGGAGAGAAGATTGCCAAAAAATGTGAAGGTCTTTCACTAATGATAGTCACAGTTGCAGAGCTCCTATCCGAAGAAGACAAGACCCCGGAATACTGGACTGAGGTAGCTGACATACAACATAGTTCAGTGTTCGTGGATGCATATAATCAAATATCAGAGGTACTTTTTCCAAGTTATGACTACTTACCTCAATATTTAAAAATGGTTTTTCCTATTTGGTAGCTTTTCCTCCATATAGTGATATTGAAATACACAACCTCCATATGGAAATTTGGGATATGCAAGAATTACAATATGTTGAGGTCTTGGGAACAGAACTACCAATCCCTAATTATGATGCTACTTTGGGCAATGTCTCTAGTCTTATTAGTGTGAGTGCAGAGAGTTGCACTAGAGAAATTCTCAAAAGAATCCCTAATTTAAAAGAATTAGGAATTCTAGTAGAGTTGAAGCTTTATGAAGATGATGACAATGATAGCAATTCATTGATTGGCTTTGATTTTATATCAGAGGAACTCCACAATTTGCACATACTATCTTATAATATATTGAACCCTAATATGAAGTATGAGGTTGTGGTTCCTCTTTCAATGTTCCCATCAAGTTTGACGAGGTTGGAGTTAAAAGGTTTAGGATTTCCATGGAGGGATATGAATCACATTGGTTCGCTGGTATCAAATCTTAAGGATCTCAGGTTAGAACACTACGCCTTTCGAGGCCCAGTGGGATATAGAATCAGGTTATTTTTTAAATCTTGAGACACTTGTAATTGAAGACACTGATTTGGTGCGATGGAGACCTCAACATGGAAGTCTCCAAAGCCTTGGATTCCTAAGTGTACGACATTGCTACAAATTAAAAGAGCTCAATTGGTCGCCTGCAATGATCGCAATTACAATTGAATTAGTTGAGTGCAATCCGCTAGCTGTTGCTTCTGCCAGGCAATTAAGACCAGAATCTCTCTTTGTAATTCGTTGCTACTCTTCTTTTTGAGATGGGAAATTCTAGTTATACTCTCAATTGGTGAACAGGTTAGTCTTCCTACTGCTTCCAATTTGTACAAACCATCTCAATTCATTTATTTCTTAAGTAAAATGGGTGTGATTATGAGAATATCTTTGGTCTTATTGTAGAATGTGTTTTTATGTGTCTGACTACTCTTTTGCTTAGTAGTTAGTCTATTAATCAAAATTTGACATCTAAAATGGTCTTATTGTAAAATGGTTTTGCAGGTTTTGTTGATGGTTTCTATGACTAGGAATCGAACACAAGGCCAAAGATCTAAGTCATATGATTATATGTGATAGTTGCACTTGTTTGAATATTATGAACCCTTAATCCTATATTCATTTATCGTTTCCAAGGTAAAAATGAAAGTACATGTTATGGTCTTCGATGCAAGGAAACTTGTCCCGCATCGATTGTATTAGGCAACAGATATGGGGTTTATAAACCAAATGAGCTTTCATGATATGCTAGTTTTGGGATTAATTCTCATGTTTGGTCTGTAATGTTGGTGCTTTCATTGAGAGGATAGAGTAATTGCAAGGATGCGTACAAAAAAACCATGCTTATGCTTATAGTCGCTTGTATTGTAGATTCCTTATTTCTCCAATTTATAAGATGAAATTATGTATTTTATATGGTTTTTCTTTTGTTACTCCCTCCGAGTCTGACTTTGTAAAATAGAAACTTTTGAAACGGCATGAATTTAATTCATAATTAGTAGAGTAAGAGACAGACTAAAAATGACTGAAGAATTACTAGTGGAGAATGGATCAAACAAAAATGGAAATAATTTCTATCTTTCAAGGATGTAATAAAGAAATTGAACAAAAAGTCCTAATAATGGATATTTTGCTCATCCTACCTATATGTAACGAATCATGCTTATGAGCAAGGGACTGCCAAAATTCTAATTCCTTTAAATTTTAACAAACAGCTAGAAAAGTGATAAATAAATGAATACAACAAAAAAACTGTCTTTGTATTTATAGTATATCCCCTATATGCATATGCATAATACATAATTTTAAGCATAAGATAATATAATCTACATTTTCATTTTAAAACAAGATATGAAAATATACACATTAAATACTGGGTCATAGTCATTACTCTTGCAATATCACATCGTCCCAACTCATATCTAGAAGTAAACAAGCAAAATGGACATATGGAATTATGGACATATGGGTCACATCTAGATTTGTCAAGTGGGCTGGCCCGGCCTTAAGAGGTCCACCGCCTATATTTTGGCCCAGTTCAGCCCATGCCTAAGTCTGAGCCGGTTCGGGCCAGGTCTTTTTAATTTTGCTAAACCCGGTCCAATCCAGGCCCACATGGCAAGTGGATTTCTAACGTGATATTACACCGTCCAGGCCTAACTTTTTTTTTTATTTATTGGCAAATAAAACAAAATTAAACATAACAATATACCCGAATGGATAATTATGTAAACGTGTCAAGCAATAGTATAAGCTCCTTTATGAGTTTTCTATTGTTTCCCAAGTATGAAATACTCCTTTCGTCCGTGAAATGTTGTCCAATTTTATCATTTCGGTCCATGAGTACAATGTTGTCCGCTTTGTTTCATTATAAAACTTCTCCCTTAGCCCGTGATTAAATGTCTCATATTTGACCGGTATGGATTTTAAGAATTAGACTGATACGAACCTATATTATTATTATTTAGTCTAGATATTATTATTATTTAGTTTAGATATTATAGGGATTTAGCATATCTCTTTCTATATCTTTGTTTTCTTGTTCATTAAGTCGGTAGCATTATAAATAGGATAGACCGTTATCTTTTTTAATCATCCATCAATGAATATATTATTTTGGCCAAATGCCTCGAGTTATGCTTTGAATCCATAATTCTCTACGCTACCTGCTGCCCGACGGAAGGTCTCCGCGCACAGCCGGAACGTATATCTGATCTGTAGCCGTTGCCCGACGGGTTGGAACCCGCGCACAGCCGCCCAGATCTTTATCTCCGCCGACCCTCACGGGCGCCGGATTATCTTTATTTCGTTATTGTCCGTTTTATCGGATCGTTAGGGATTTAGGTCCTTAACAACTGGTGCTTTCATCCAGAGCTCAGCATCCTCCGTCTGCGTTCATCCATATCCCCAAATAAATCACCACCATTTCTACCACAACCACGATTCAGTCCGTCGACATGTCATATGACTACGCCAGCTATTGCCATCGTAAATACAATTTCCCTCAACCCGTGCAGCCGTTTCACCCTTGCCACACCCGACAGCCCACTTGCTGGGACCCACCCTGGACCCGTCGGAGACAGCCCACTTGCTGGGACCCACCATGGACCCGTCGGACCACTGCATATCAACATTCTTCATTCTACGAGCTAGATATGTACTCGCCATCACCGCCCAAGCGCCGACCTACCTGTTGGGACCCACCGGCGCAACAGCAGGACCGCGACTACCTGCCCTTTGACTGGCCCCGAAGCTCGGAGACGTGCTGGGACCGACCTCGCCCTCGGGAGGAGGTGAGAGCGCGAGTCCAGCCCGCCTCCCACCAGCCTCGCTACTCCACCGAAAAGCCAACGCGGGACCTGTACAGTCAGCCCGCACGTGTGACCAGTCAAACTCCGGAGCAGCCACGCCTGCCGCTAATACGGGTCTCCCAGGCGGAGAAGTCAGAACGGTCCAGGTTGGGTCTCTGCTGGCACTGTCCCGAGAAATGGGTGATGGGACATGTGTGTAAACAACGCGTTCTCTGTTATGCGGATGATGGGGATGAGTTTGAGGAGAACATTCAAGATGAGAATTTAGCCGAAGAGAAAACTGATAATACTCCCACGTTAGTATTCGGTGATGATGTTCCCAATGACATTACCGATGTTCACAATGATGGCGCTCCTCTTGATGTTCCAAACAACGAGTCCCCTGGAGAGTTCCTCAAGAACAAAGGGATTGTCAAGAACGACAATGAGCCACCGCAAGTGCTCGTTGGGGTATCTGATGAGAAGATTGGTGAAAAGGAGGAGACATTGCTAGAAGATAAAGAGGAGGATGGTTCTATTGGTGAATTGGAGAAGATAATCGCCTCACTCAATGTTGTTCAAGTGTCATCCCAAAATGTTGTTGGAAATTGTTGGGGCAAGAAAGGAGCTGTTGCTTACACCGATTTGCCCGTAATTGCTTGTGTCTATGTGGATTTGAATGTCGGTGATGTTCCAAGTATGAATCATCGATCCACATCGCTCGACAAAGATGCAAGGTTGATCCCTCCGAGTAAGGACATGCCATGCTTGGGCATTCTGGGAGGCGTGGACAAGCTTTTCGATTTGGCAAGGAATTTTTTTGACAAAGTTGGGTCCCCTTTGTTGATTTTTTATGGAAGTGAAGACTCATCTGTTCGGTGTGTGTTTGATCCAGGAGGAGTTGCCTCGCCGAAGCTTCTGCTTTCAACTCTCCTTTTTGCTTCGTGGTTCCCACCTTGAGGACAAGGTGGATTTTAACCGTGGGGGAGTTGATACGAACCTATATTATTATTATTTAGTCTAGATATTATTATTATTTAGTTTAGATATTATAGGGATTTAGCATATCTCTTTCTATATCTTTGTTTTCTTGTTCATTAAGTCGGTAGCATTATAAATAGGATAGACCGTTATCTTTTTTAATCATCCATCAATGAATATATTATTTTGGCCAAATGCCTCGAGTTATGCTTTGAATCCATAATTCTCTACGCTACCTGCTGCCCGACGGAAGGTCTCCGCGCACAGCCGGAACGTATATCTGATCTGTAGCCGTTGCCCGACGGGTTGGAACCCGCGCACAGCCGCCCAGATCTTTATCTCCGCCGACCCTCACGGGCGCCGGATTATCTTTATTTCGTTATTGTCCGTTTTATCGGATCGTTAGGGATTTAGGTCCTTAACAACTGGTGCTTTCATCCAGAGCTCAGCATCCTCCGTCTGCGTTCATCCATATCCCCAAATAAATCACCACCATTTCTACCACAACCACGATTCAGTCCGTCGACATGTCATATGACTACGCCAGCTATTGCCATCGTAAATACAATTTCCCTCAACCCGTGCAGCCGTTTCACCCTTGCCACACCCGACAGCCCACTTGCTGGGACCCACCCTGGACCCGTCGGAGACAGCCCACTTGCTGGGACCCACCATGGACCCGTCGGACCACTGCATATCAACATTCTTCATTCTACGAGCTAGATATGTACTCGCCATCACCGCCCAAGCGCCGACCTACCTGTTGGGACCCACCGGCGCAACAGCAGGACCGCGACTACCTGCCCTTTGACTGGCCCCGAAGCTCGGAGACGTGCTGGGACCGACCTCGCCCTCGGGAGGAGGTGAGAGCGCGAGTCCAGCCCGCCTCCCACCAGCCTCGCTACTCCACCGAAAAGCCAACGCGGGACCTGTACAGTCAGCCCGCACGTGTGACCAGTCAAACTCCGGAGCAGCCACGCCTGCCGCTAATACGGGTCTCCCAGGCGGAGAAGTCAGAACGGTCCAGGTTGGGTCTCTGCTGGCACTGTCCCGAGAAATGGGTGATGGGACATGTGTGTAAACAACGCGTTCTCTGTTATGCGGATGATGGGGATGAGTTTGAGGAGAACATTCAAGATGAGAATTTAGCCGAAGAGAAAACTGATAATACTCCCACGTTAGTATTCGGTGATGATGTTCCCAATGACATTACCGATGTTCACAATGATGGCGCTCCTCTTGATGTTCCAAACAACGAGTCCCCTGGAGAGTTCCTCAAGAACAAAGGGATTGTCAAGAACGACAATGAGCCACCGCAAGTGCTCGTTGGGGTATCTGATGAGAAGATTGGTGAAAAGGAGGAGACATTGCTAGAAGATAAAGAGGAGGATGGTTCTATTGGTGAATTGGAGAAGATAATCGCCTCACTCAATGTTGTTCAAGTGTCATCCCAAAATGTTGTTGGAAATTGTTGGGGCAAGAAAGGAGCTGTTGCTTACACCGATTTGCCCGTAATTGCTTGTGTCTATGTGGATTTGAATGTCGGTGATGTTCCAAGTATGAATCATCGATCCACATCGCTCGACAAAGATGCAAGGTTGATCCCTCCGAGTAAGGACATGCCATGCTTGGGCATTCTGGGAGGCGTGGACAAGCTTTTCGATTTGGCAAGGAATTTTTTTGACAAAGTTGGGTCCCCTTTGTTGATTTTTTATGGAAGTGAAGACTCATCTGTTCGGTGTGTGTTTGATCCAGGAGGAGTTGCCTCGCCGAAGCTTCTGCTTTCAACTCTCCTTTTTGCTTCGTGGTTCCCACCTTGAGGACAAGGTGGATTTTAACCGTGGGGGAGTTGATACGAACCTATATTATTATTATTTAGTCTAGATATTATTATTATTTAGTTTAGATATTATAGGGATTTAGCATATCTCTTTCTATATCTTTGTTTTCTTGTTCATTAAGTCGGTAGCATTATAAATAGGATAGACCGTTATCTTTTTTAATCATCCATCAATGAATATATTATTTTGGCCAAATGCCTCGAGTTATGCTTTGAATCCATAATTCTCTACGCTACCTGCTGCCCGACGGAAGGTCTCCGCGCACAGCCGGAACGTATATCTGATCTGTAGCCGTTGCCCGACGGGTTGGAACCCGCGCACAGCCGCCCAGATCTTTATCTCCGCCGACCCTCACGGGCGCCGGATTATCTTTATTTCGTTATTGTCCGTTTTATCGGATCGTTAGGGATTTAGGTCCTTAACATAGACATACTTTTATATATTGGTTTTAATAAAATATGAGTGAAATAGGTTAGTGGAATGTATGGTCCACTTACTTAAATATAGTAAAAGTGAAATGATACATTTATTGGCGGATGGGCGAAAAAGGAAAATGAGATATTTAATGGCGGACAGAGGAAATAATTTATAAGTGTGGAACTCACATTCCAATCACTTTTCTTTACATTTTTTAAACCCGCCGCACGTCAAATGTGGACAATATTTCACTGATAGAAGACTTCTCAGACATTATTCTCTCTCTTATTCTACTTTTTTCTCCACTTTAACTATTTATTTTCATTTTTATAAAATGAGGGTAGAAAAGTGACTGGGTCTCTTAAAGTGGGACGGAGGGAGTATGTTATAACAGATTGACTATTTTAAGCTTTTGTTGATATTTTATCTACTATTTATTCAAAATCTATGAGCTTTAACTTCATCTATTCAATTTAAAAACTAATAATATAGGATTCATCTTAGTTATGCATCGGATGCTATATGCATTTACACCCGTAATGAATACACTCATTACCGAAATCTAGTTCACCAAAAAAATCAGTAAGATAATGGGATATTATAGACTCATTCTGTTATTTTTGCAACGGTATACGATATTAAACTTTCGATATGATCTGTACATTCCTACCTGGCTACCCCTAGCAACAACTAATAAAATAATACTCCCTCCCTCTAAAAAAAGGAACTACTATGTATTTTCTTATTAATCAATTCCTGAAAAGTGTGAATTTTGTAATTTTGGGATAGTTAAATATTACCTCCGTCCCATTCAAGATATCCACCTTTATCTTTTAGTTTGTCTCATTTCACTACACTACTAATAATATAGAGTCTACTCTCAATTAACACTATTTACACTTTCATTTATATCTTGCTATTACTTTATCAGTATATAAAAAACTATGTTAAACAAAATGTTCTTACTTTTTCCGGGACGGATGAAATAGAATATAGGAGTATTGCAACAAAAATTAGTTGGATAACGATGCTCCCTCGAGTAAAAAATTAATAGTCCATATATATCGCCATATAGTGTGTCCTGCCAATAATAATTGAAGAATATTCTCTCTCCTATTTTTATATTCTGTGCAATTGTAATTTACTTGACGCACTACGAGTCAATGTTCTTGACGACTAAATTCATAGTGGAATAATATTTGGGTTTCTTAAAAATGTGAGAACTGGCTGTAATAATTGAAACACCAATTTGGGGGAGTAAATTCAATTTTGGTAGGGAGACTGAGATTAGATTTAAACTATGTGGTATGGGAAGCTTGACTAATGACTATGATGTTGTCAATAATATTGGATCTAGATTTTTGTTAGAGAAAAAACTAAAGTCGAAACGATAACATCACAATCGCATTCATAATTCATAAAACATCATTCAAAATTGCACCGATTAAACAAAGCGCTATTACTATAATTTGGAACCAAAAATTACAATAAACATATCATACAAAATTTCTTTTGAAATTTCAACAAAATGTTTGGCACCACTTATTGGGAAGGGTTATTAGGAAAATCACGACAATAATCATCTTTTTATCAATGGATTATGAGTGATATCCAGTTTAATTTCAATATTAATGATGAATTAAATATATTCAAAGGAGCATCTTATTCATTGAAATGGATTCTTGGAAAATGTGGAGAGGACCACCAATCAGCTACATGCATAAATGCAGCAATCACAATTGCTCCAAATTCCAAAAGAATAATAGTCAGAAATAATAGCAGTAAAAAACTAAGCAAACTAACACAGAACACTAAGACCTCAACTTTTTTCATACGTTTTTTTCTTCTTAAGATAGAGCTTATGTAAAGTAGAAGAAAGGTTTTGGACTAAAGCTCCACTTCTTGATAGGCTACCATTAGTTGCAAATGAAACAAAAATAAGTATAACAATATGTCATGTTAGTGTAAAGAAAGAGATATTGAACCCACTATATAAGTCATATATGCTAGTCTTCATATAACTAAAGTGTTATAGGATCGAACCCACCAGGGACGGAACTAGAACTTAAAATGAGCCGGTGCTAAAATTTTACAACAAATATGGCAGAACGCGTGATGCTCCTAAAATCTACAGTAGCGGCTTGCCTTCTTTAATTCCTAGTGGATGTATTTCTTTTCGGCACAAAGATTAAGAAAAAAGATGTATATTAAATAAAAAGATACTCATTCCATCCCATAATAGTGAGAGTCACTCCTATTTTAGGCACAAATTTTAAGAAAGGTAAATAATGGTAGATTGAAAAAGTTAGTGGAATATAAGACTCACTTTTTTATATTAGTTTTATAATAAGATGTGAGTGAAGTGAGTTAGTGAATTGTGAAACTTAATTACTATTTATGGTAAAAATGAAATTTGACCCTTATTATGTGACTGATGAAGTAATAAAGTACTAGGAGAGATGAAAAAGTAAAGATAATAAAATAGGAGTGAGGGAAAAGTAAGAATGACAAAATGTGTTATCTTTAACTAAAAAATGAATCTATTATTTATGATTGAGGAAAGTAAGAGTAAGAAAATATTTAACAAAATATTGTAGACAATAAATTAATAAATAAATTGATACGTAAAATTTCAACTAATACAAGTAGTAATTGACTCTTAAAACATTTTTTTAAAAAAAATACAAGATGTCAGTATATTCATAAACTAATTATCACAATAATTAAGAAATCATATACTCCTAATCACACAAAACAAGAAAGTGATAAAAACTGAGTCA